>NC_133049.1:1030000-2296250 GCF_048771995.1 Taeniopygia guttata
CCCTCCTAAAACACGAGGCCTTCCCTTTGCCGAGGGGATGGCATGGGATGGCATGGCATGGCATGGCATGGCATGGCATGGCATGGCATGGGATGGGATGGGATGGCATGGCATGGGATGGGATGGGATGGGATGGGTGGGTACGGGGTGCAACCAGGAAGGGACAGACCAGTTCTCAAATCAGCCACTAATTAACCCCTTCACTGAAAACAGGGCTCAGCTCCAGCTTGTGGCTCTCCCAGCACTGGCAGGAGAGAAACAGGAGGGAGAGCCAGCAATTCCTTCATTTGCCTATGAGGAATCTTTCAGGGATTTAATTGGTTCGGAAAGACTCCACAAATGCCTCTGTCTCAGTGTCATACACTGAATGTTGCCTTTGGGCACTGGAAACAGCTCAGCCAAAGCTCAGTGTGCTCCCCTCCAGGCCGGGATTGTGTCCCTGTGAGCCAGGGATCCCCTGGAGAGGGATCAGGGGAGCCAGGGATCCCCTGGAGAGGGATCAGGGGAATGAGGGATCCTCTGGAGAGAGATCAGGGGAATGAGGGATCCTCTGGAGAGGGATCAGAGGAATGAGTGATCTCCTGGAGAGGGATCAGGGGAACGAGGGATCCCCTGGAGAGAGATCAGGGCACCATAACCAACCTCTTCCAGCACATCCTGTGGTCACTGAGCAGAAAGCACAATCCATGGAGCAAAAGCAGCAATGAGAGGCCGTGCAGCACCAGTTTGTGTAAATGACATGTTTTGGTACTATTTGCAATCTGTTCTGAGGAGCTAAAAGCAGACTGGCCCTTGCAGCTGGTCTCACCCCCCTTGCTCCCAGTTCAGTCTTGTGCTGGGATTCTTCAGGTGGGAGGGTCCACATAAGAGCCAAAATGTGAATTCCTGCTGCCCCAGCAGGAGCTCGGGGTGGCTGCTGCCACCCCTGGCACAGCACTCCTCACTGCACTGCCTTTCCCCTGCTGCAAATGCTCTACAGGGGACTTTTCTGCTCTGTCACAATTCAGCACTGTGGCTGGGCACCACATCTCCTCTGCAATTAAGTTTTATTCTTTTACACATAATAGACCTTCAAGCTGATTTCTGAGATGCATCCACACCTTCAAGGGAGTCTTACACAGCAAAACCAATCATTCCATTCATCCCCAAAGTATCTGTGTCCAGTGAGGAATCTGCATGCACTGCTTGACTTCAAACCCCTCACTGTAACCATCGCTGTTCATTAGAAAACCCCAGAAACACTTACGCAACTCGAATTTCCACATACTTTACTAAAATTAGCAAGATTTTCAGCAGTTTTTCAGTTATTTGCAAGCTCAAGAGAACCATTTCTAGAATTTTATATGCAGACCTTGCAGCAGCATTCAATATTTATAAGGAATTCCCTGTCTTGGTAGCAACGACTGACAGTTACGAAAAATAAGTACATTATAAAATGCATTAATATTTTAAGTCTGCCTGAGACTGCTGGAGGAAGATATTGCCAGCTTTTGCCTGACTGGCTGATATTTAGTTCACACAAGTAACTGACAAAAGCAGACATATCAAGGAGGGAAAAGAGAGGGTGTATAAGAAACTGCAAGAGCTACAGTGAAAGATTTGTCTATGTTTACACACTAAATCAGCAACAGAATGAGGAAAAGAACAATTTTTCCCCCCTGTTTTTTTCCAGCCACTCATTCAGTGCTGTTATACACCTGGATATTGCTTTTGAGTTCTAAATAAAACCCTTCCTGATCCTCCAAATAAAATGTTAAGGTTGTGCTGAATCCAGGTTTTCCCACAAAAATACTAACTCATGTTTAATGATGCAGCTGAGAGAAAAGATAAATCTTGATCTGCCTGGAATAAAGTGCTTTTTCCTGAGCCCTCCTGCACGCTGGGTGCAGGCAGTGCTGGCCATGAGCCAGGGCTGTTTACAGTGCCAGCGTGGCTGTCCCACACTCCTGAGCATCTGCACATTTTGTTCCTGGCATATTTGTGTCTGTGGAGCCAGCTGACCTTGAAACTCTCATCAGAGGGAAAAGAATAAAAAAAAAATCAGCAGCCAGGAGCTACCACTCTCCATATATTCCAGTTATTATCAGAATATTTTTCCTCTGTTCAGTTTGCACAGAAATGACATTCAATAACACCGAAAATGTTCCCTCTGTCCCGAGAGAGGCATGTTCAGAGTGAAACCAGAAGAAATTAAAGACCTCTCCAGCAATCCCCCGGCACAGGTTCATAAATATAAAACTGCAGCAGTGCCTGGCTCAAGCACTGAGGACAAAATGTGCCAAAGCTCCGGGGTGCCCCTGCTCCTGCCTCCCCGAATTTCTGGCTCTGGGAGGCTCCGTGTCCCTCGTTGCTCCTGCAGGGCAGAGGATGGAGCCTCTGCTCTGGGACTCGGGTGGCTCAGAGCCTCTGGCTGTGGCAGCAGGGGCTGGCAGCCCTCTCCACACCCCGCCTGTCCTGCAGAGGGGCTGGAGCAGGGACACCCTTGGGAGCACACTGTGTGCCCAAGAGAAGGGTGCTGCACTGTGGGGTCTGAATTCCCAGAAAAAGGAGGGATGCAGGCACTGCTGCCACAGCCTGCCCCTCTCCAGCTGGGACAGCTGGCTGCTCCTGCTGCAACTCCAGCTGCAGAATGGCTTCTCACAGAGCCATGGAATAGCCGGAGTTGGGAGGGACCGCCAGGATCATCATTCCAACCCCTGGCCCTGCCCAGACCCCCCAACAATCCCCCCCTGTCCATCCCTGGCAGCGCTGGCCAAAGGCTCCTGCAGCTCTGGCAGCCTCAGGGCTGTGCCCATTCCCTGGGGAGCCTGGGCAGTGCCAGCACTTTTGGAGAACCCTTAATTGGCAGACCTTCCTCAAAGTGTCCCCAGTTCTCCTGAGGAGTGAACAGATGAGTTCTGCTGTGACCTGTGTGAGCCCTGCTGCAGGTCAGAGCCAAGGACCTTTCAGGGAGTCCTGGGAATCAGTCTGTGCTGCTGGGAGGCAAACTGGTTCCTCTGCAACCTCCCCTCCTCCCTGCAGTTATGCAGGATTCAGGGACACTGGAGGGCTCCTTCCCATGCTGTCACTGAGCAGCAACACCTCTCTAAAATTGCAGCAAAACTGTTGGATTCACCCCACAGTTCCTCAGTGGAACTTTCTTCTCTGCCTGGGGCTTCTTCCTGTGCCACTCCACATACCAGCTCCAAATTTTACTGCTGCTTAGTGCTAAAATTGTATGAGAAAAGATGCTTCACCCAGATGGATGAAATTTACTTTCCTTTCTGGTTAGTCATGAATTTCATCCTCTGTTTGATGTATCTGAGCCCAAGATGAAGGAGATCAGTGTAATCTCAGTTTTATAAAACCTTCTCAGCGTGGAGCACAACCACAGCCATAACTCAGCCAACTCCAGGGTCCCTCTGCTCCGTGCAGGAACAGACACGAGGAATTATTGACTGGATTTCCCAGGACGTACCAGTGTAAATGAGGCATAACACCAGAATTGTAGGCATGTCAAAAAGCATAAAAATAAGCTTTCCCAGGAAATATGATGCCATATGGACATGGTCTTTGTTCTGGTGAGGCTTCTGGCAGCTCCCCAGGCGCTGCCATGTCAGAACGTTTCCGAGCAGGAGCGCTGGGTTATGTCAGCTCAGCACGGAAATTGCCCCGGGCTGTGGTGCTTCCACACTGACAAAAACACTGCAACTTGTGCATTCTGCACTGTCCCGTTTGTGGAGAATTGATTCATCTGTGCTGCTGACAGCCTGCACACACCTTGTCACCCAGCAAGTCCCAGAGTTGCCAGAAAGGCTCTGATTGTTTCTTTGGGTGATTTATCCAAGACTCATGCAGCACTCTGAGCCAAGGCCAAGAAAATTCCCTGCTGTGCCTGGACCAGATACTCTCATCTGAGCTGTGTTCAGTCTGAGCTAAAACTGCTAAAGCCAACAGAAAGGGAGTGCTACCATCACCCTTGTTTCAGCTCCCATGTGTGGCCAGCCCATCCCCAAAGCATCAGCAGGACAACCACACCTGCGTGGAAAGCTCAGCCTCTCTGATTGCACCATTTGCTGTGCAAAAGGTTTTGACAAAAGATTGAGTGGTTTTTTTTCACTGATGATACCAGCCCTGTTCTGAGGAGCAGGATGGATCTTTGTAGGGCTCAGGAAGGTATGGCATGAAAATGCTAAAACATTCCTGCCCAAAGCTTCACCTTCACCCCTCCTCTCCGCCCCACCTTTATTTAATGTTTTCTGGAAGTTTTCCCAGCACAAGCAGCCAGTGTTGCCTCAGCAGTCCCTGCACAGCCCAGCAGAGGGGAGTGGGCCACCACACTGGTTTTTCCTCTCCTGCCCAGTCTGGGGTAAAGCCACACATCTCTAGGACATTGCTTAACCACACATCCTATTTGCAAAAAAAATATTAAACTTTTTTTTTCTTTTTTTTTTTTTTTTTCTTTTAAGCATAATTTTTCTAGTGGAAGGTGCTCCTGGTCATTGCAGGGCTTGGAACCAGATGATCTTTAAGGTCCCTTCCAACCCAAACCATTCTATGATTCTGAGCAGAAGCTTTACTGAAATTAGGTCTTTGTCCATAGTTTGATGGCAAAGACACACCGATTTTAAGTTCTTTGCCCATATATGAGGCCTAGGTAAGAGTTCACAGTTTTAGAAAGTACTATGCAGGACAAACATGTTTTGGGACATCTGCAGAAAAGGTTATGCAGGGTCAAGCTTCACCTCAGTGTGAGTGGTGGAGACCTCCCAAAAACCTTGGTACAGGAGCTGGATGTGCCTGCCTGGGCATAAATCAAGTTCCTCTTCAGAGAGAGTCTCTGTGGAATAAAATCTTTGTAAAGGGGAAACTTTGGCACAAAGAGACCTCAGAGTATGGACACATGGTAAGAGGAAGGGCAGAGGAGTGTCTCATCTAGGCAGCCTGGTAGGCTTTTATCAGGCTGAGAGAGATAAGGAGCCAAGCTGACTCAGAGCTGGCTGAACTCCTGCTTCCTATTGCAGCAGGAAGGCTCTGGAGGCACCCAGGGCAGCTTGGCCAGACTGAGCCAGGAGGAGCCACTCTGTCACTGCCACTCTGTCACTGCCACTCTATCACTGTCCCTGCCAGTGCTGGGAGCAGGGGGAGCTGGCACCCAAGGCTGCTTTCTCTGCCCCTGGGTGACCACAACTCCCTGGCGTGGGCAGAGCCCTCCGGGCTGAGCCTGCATGGGCTCACTGCACATCTGCCATCCTTTACTCCTCAGGTGCTGACCTGCCCAAGCAAGGCCCAGCCTTGTGCTCCATTCTCTGGGAAATAAGCTCCAGCTGAGGCATCTCCAGACCTCAGCTGAGGGAAAACCCTGCTGGAGGCTCCATGCTTTTCCTTCTGATAGCAGCAACCACACACAAAAGGAATGGCAACTTTAGTGGGAGCAATGTGGAACTGCCAGCCCACCTGCTGCCCTGAGGAACAAGGACAAAGCTGCCACCCAGCGCTGCTGTTCCCAGGGCTGGGGAGCTCCTGAGGGAGGCAGGAATTCAGGGGCTCCAGTTCCTCTTGGCGCTGTTCATGGAGCACCAACTCCTGGTGCTGCAAGCAGTGCAGGCTTGGCTCCTGCATCCAGCTCTTCCCACGGAGGCTTTGCCTAAATCTCACAATGCCAGGCCCCACGGGCCCATGGACTACCCTCAGACACCACCAAAGATAACCCTTTTCCCAGGGAAAGAGCAGAACAAAGAGCATAACACATGTGGAGGGGATGTGCTGAATTCCTCACTAGCCTGTCGTCTGTCTTTGCAGCCTCTGGGACCTCACTGCTCCTGGGAGATGACTAAATAAACAATCATTCCACACAACTTGCTCACTTCCTCACTCTCCTATCACCGTGGGCTCCATCCCAGCCATTATCTGCGGAGGGAATTCAGTAGGGCTGTAATTCCTTCCCACAATGTGCTCTCACTTTCTTCATGGCTCCCAGAGGAGATCAGTGCCTGACTTCAGTGGGTCAGGGTATCAAACCAGGCTTTCTGCCTTGCTCTGCCTGTCTCTGCCTTGATTATCCTCTGGGAAAAGCAGAATGGTGACTGCTTCCTGCCTCTTTCTCTCCCTCACCTGCATTCCCAGAGAGAGGGTGAGTTTCATTTATTAGTGCTGATAATTAATAAATGATGCTCTCTTTGAGCCCTTGGGGACCTGCAGATGAGGAGATTCAGCATGAAGCACCACAGAATGTTCTACCTTGCTCAAGGATTGTGCTGCACTGTTTCTTTTCAAAGCACCTATTGATGCTGTCCAAATAAAAGCAACAGTAATAATCAAACCCAAGTAAAACCTGAGCCTGAAGTCTGTGAAGTGCAGCTGAGGCCGGCCAGGCAGCCTGCTTAGGGAACAGATGGAATCAATTCCTCAAGGTGGAAGGAAGGGAAAGCTAAATGGTCAGTGGGACATTGACCCAAAGGGGACAACGACCACCACCAGCAGGTCCTGCTGTAGAGGAGACCAGAGGCATGACAATATCTGGGAACTTCTGAGGAGCAGCAAGATGAACCCATTGGATTGTCAGGGGACTTGGGGAACAGCAGCATGAGGAGTGGTGCTGCTGAGCAGAGTGGGGCAGGGCTGTAGCTACACAGAACTCTTCCTTTCTTCATCGGGGAAGTACCAGGGCTGGAAAAACTGAGGCACAGACAGCAGATTTACGAGAAGTCCACATCTGGCTCTCCAGAACTAGAGATCATATCTATCTATGCCGAACTGAATTTTGTTGGTGATGTTAAACACAGCCCTGAGAAGGCAACTGAAGTAAGCCAAATATACCCTAATCTGCTATTTCCTGTTTGGATATTCTCACTCTGGCAGACAGGAGAGAGTGCTCATGCCTGGCTGTGCCACCCTGCCCCTTATCCAGCTCCCAGGCTGGCTCAGGCAAGCAGGATATCACAATTTCTAGAGGAAAACCTGTGTGGAGACAACCCTGTGCTCCCAGCAAAGATGGATCTGACAGCCCAGGAGCTCTCCAGGGTTGGTGTGGGGACAGCACCTCACAAATGGCAATTTAGGAACATCTCAGGCCCTTGAGAACAATTTAAACTTCTCTAAATGCCCTTTTTAGAGCTTCCAGAAGTGTGTTTATTTGTTAACCAATGTGAGAGAAAACATGCAGAGGGTGAAATGAAGTGTAAGCTCATTTTGAGGCTTCAGAATATTTGATCAATTGTTGCTCATTAAAACCTTGGTAGGCTGTGTGTACCTGGGACATCTGTGCTCCTTCTTCTACCCAATTAATTAACTTTGTCACTGAGTTGCAGCTACTAATTAACACTTTTATTGCCATCATGTGCACCAGAAAGGGTGAGACCTTGAGATCTCCAATGTCCCTCAGAAACCTGATGGTACCAGACAAACCCAGCCGAAAATCTGGAAACAAAACTTTGGCAGGTGTTACCTGCTGGCCAGTTCTTCAGTGGCTTCACTTTCCTACACACAGGGCTTCAAACTTCTGTTTTTCCAGCTTCAAGCAGAAGGAGTGACTTCAGATACCTCTGAGTCAGGTGCCAGTGCCACTGTTCAGAGCACTCACTCATTTTTTCCATGGATTCCTTTGCTTAGAAGTGCAGGGAAGGTGACAAAGTCACGACTGCCAATACAGGAACATGGCTCTTTATCAGTACAAGTCTTATCTTCTGTAGGCTCAGCTTAACTTTCTGAAAGAAGTGACTAGAAAAGGACAGTGACCCTGCTGTTTGTTCAGAAGGGATTACACACCCTCCACCTGAGGGGAGGCCACGAGACCCTCATCCCGCTCCTGCTCTGATCCCACTCCCTGCCTCTCTCCTTGATCCCATTTCCTGCTCCCATCCCTGTTCCCATCCCTGCTCTGATCCCACTCCCTGCTCCTCTCCCTGATCCCATTACCTGCTCCAAACCCTGCTCTGATCCTTGGTCTGATCCCACTCTCTGCCCTGATCCCTGATCTCATTCCCTGCTCCCATCCCTGCTCTGCTCCCATTCCTGCTCCCATCCCTGCTCTGATCCCACTCCCTGCTCCCATCCCTGCTCTGATCCCACTCCCTCCTCTGCTCCCTGCTCCCATCCCTGACCTTACCCCTGCTCTGATCCCTGCTCCAATCCCTGCTCTGATCCCACTCCCTGCTCCCATCCCTGCTCTGATCCCACTCCCTGATCCCATCCCTGCTCTGATCCCACTCCCTGATCCCATCCCTATTCCCATCCCTGCTCTGATCCCAATCCCTGTCCTGATCCCTGATCCCATCCCTGCTCCCATCCCTGCTCTGCTCCCATCCCTGCTCCCATCCCTGCTCTGATCCCATCCCTGCTCCCATCCCTGCTCTGATCCCATCCCTGATCCCATCCCTGCTCCCATCCCTGCTCTGATCCCACTCCCTGCTCCCATCCCTGCTCTGCTCCCATCCCTGCTCCCATCCCTGCTCTGCTCCCATCCCTGCTCCCATCCCTGCTCTGCTCCCATCCCTGCTCCCATCCCTGCTCTGCTCCCATCCCTGCTCCCATCCCTGCTCTGATCCCATCCCTGCTCCCATCCCTGCTCCCATCCCTGCTCTGATCCCACTCCTTGTTCCCATCCCTGCTCCCATCCCTGCTCTGATCCCACTCCCTGTTCCCATCCCTGCTCCCATCCCTGCTCCCATCCCTGCTCTGATCCCATTCCTGCTCTGCTCCCATCCCTGCCCCGATCCCGCTTCCCGCTGGGTGCCCCGTTGCTGGCTGGGGATGGATGGGTTCACTGATGGACTCGCTCTCGGCAGCCCCAGCCCGTGCTGGGCTGCAGCCGAGCCCAGCAGGATGGGAGAGGAGCCTCTGAGCAGTGCCCCCATGCCCCACATCTCCAGGGAAGGAAGGGCTGAAGGAAGAACTTCCCTGGTGCTCCCTGCTCTGCCGAGCAGCCGAGTTCACAAGTAAATACAGGCAAGGAGCTTTGCTGGGGGATAATTCCCTCCATCAGCAGAGTTGCATAAGCCCCACTTTTCCCCACGGGGCACTACCAGCAGAGGCGTTGTCCCCTGAGGCCTTGCCAGGGACCCGGGGCATTCCAGATCCCACGGGTTTAGGAATTTTTTATGGCAGCTGAGCTGCTCCAGTGTAACAACTTAAAGATAGTGCTAAATTCTCTTCATCAGTTCTCTGAAAATGATAGAAAAATGAAGTGTGTGAACATGTCAGAGAGACACAAAACAACTTGGCTTATTCAGCATGGAGAGGAGGAGGCTGAGGGGAGACCTCAGCGTGACTTCAGCATCCTCATGAGGGGCAGAGGAGGGACAGTTTTGGACAATATTCCAGGCACAGAGTGGGATTGTTGGGCTGTCCTGTGCAGGGCCAGGAGCTGGGCTGGATGATCCTTGTGCGTCCCTCTCAGCTCAGAATATTCCATGACTCTGTGATTCCATGATAACTCACCAGGGCATCTCGCATGCTGTCAGTCCTGAGGAGGGATTTCCCCTCTCTGAGCTCATCCTCAGTGCTCTGTAAAGAAGAGATCAGAGAACATAAGGGCCCTGCTGCTGTTTCTGACCTCCGGGAGTCAAATCCCACTGGTCTGTGCCTCTCTGGGTTCCCACATGCACTGCCAGAATTTAAACAGCCTATGCATTTAAATTTTGTCATTAGACTCAGCAGAGGAGGACAAGGCTTCACCAAGCTGCTGCCTCAGAATGTGTGAGGCTGAAGTGATTACAAACCCTTTGCTTTCATTACTAGCAAGGCT
Organism: Taeniopygia guttata; assembly: GCF_048771995.1. NCBI lineage: Eukaryota > Metazoa > Chordata > Aves > Passeriformes > Estrildidae > Taeniopygia > Taeniopygia guttata. The sequence continues at coordinate 1,039,725 of NC_133049.1, forward strand.
GGAAGGTGCTGGGAGGGATGAGGGGTATAATTTACTCTATCTGGAAGACTGTTCTTCCATTGCAGGCACTCAGGTTTACACTCTCTGCCTGCCTGCCTGCGTGCTCGGATTATTTAGGGAAGGCTGGCAGGGAAGCCAAGAGGAGCCAAAGCCCCACTCTCACATTTCCCTGGGCTGTGATGGCACTTATTGCCAGGGCAGGAGGTTTGGGAGTGACTCAGAGGCGCTCAGGCAGCAGAGGGAGTGCTCAGCCCCCCGTCCCTGCCGCTCCAGCCCGGCTGAACGCGCTCAGCGCGCCCCATTCCCGGAAGGATGGATCATCTCTCCTGGGAAGGATGGATCATCTCCCTGGGAAGGATGGATCATCTCTCCTGGGAAGGATGGATCATCTCCCTGGGACTGCGCTGCAGCTCACATCCCTCCCGTGCTCAGCACACAGTAAATAAGGACTGGGAGGCTGCCAGGCTTCCTGCACCGAGGTTAATGAACAAACAACCGCCTGCAGGACTCACTCGCCTCCTATTTTTAATGTCTATATCTTGGATTGCATCTTTGAGAGAGCTCTCCATAAATAACCATTCCAAGAGATAAAAGCATTGGATGTTTCCTTTGACAGAACAGAGATTATCAGCATTTAGACAGAAAAACTGCTGGTAGGCAAGCAGGCTCTTGCTTTTTATAGAAAATGTTGCCTTTATTGTGGCAAGCAGAATGCTGAAAGACAAGAAAATGCAAATATAGCAAGGGACATTCTGGAAATTAGAGCTCAGACATGCCTTGTTTTCCCCATTTTTCCTGGTGGGAGATGCTGCCATCACACACGTTTCCAAGAAAACAATGAGGGAAGCTCAGAAAAGTGGGCAATGTTGGAAATTAGGAGGGCTGCCAGCACACCAAGGTTGCTGCTGAAAATGGGATTTAATTGCTTGGTTATGGATGCAATTTTGGGAATATTTCCCAAGGCGAATAAAATAAACAATTTTACAAACACAACCCCTTGGATTTCCGAGAGTGCCTGGGGTGGTTTGGAATGTCCAACGTGAGAGACAAGGAGGAGAAATCCTTCTGCACTTTGTGGGAATCCCTGCCATCCAAGGGGGCTCCAAGCAGCTCAGAGTCATTTGTCACTTGTGAAAATCTAGGTCATTTACTCCCCTCCTCCTGCTCTGCTTTTTTTTCCATGCTAAATATAGAATGTATTTTCTGGCTTCAGACTGAATAAAGTTGTTAATTACACTCTTTCCTAAAAAACTGCAATTGAAATTCACTTGGGGAGTCTCTGAAAGCTGGGAAAGGCTATTCTGTTTTATAATATTCTTTTGACATGTCTTAGAGGAAAAAGGAAGAAAGCTCATTTGCTTTTAATTTCTCAGTTTTGAGGATAATATTTAACAGAAGTAAATCCCTTTAAGGGCTCAGCCATGCTCTTTGAAGCTAGAGGGAAAAATCCCATTGAGTTTTGGTGCAGGAGAACCAGCCAGATGCTTTGGAAAATTATGTTAAACAATCTGCAGCGTGTTAAGTGATGCAAGAAAATGAATTTGTGCCATCATGAACTGCCAATAGGTGAAAAAGATGGGAATCCTGAGTGTAGTAGGTAAGGTCTAAAAATAACCAGGTTCTTTCAGGGTGTACCTCATCAATCAGCTCCTGGTAGAGGGTCTGGAGCAATTCCATCCTCAGCTCCTGGTGCTGTAAAAGCCCAAAGGTGTTGGTGTAACACACCTGCCTGCCAGGAGGTGTAACAGATGGATTGACATGCTCTGCAGATGAAAAGGACTGCCTGAGTGAGGTCAAATTTGTTATTAATGGCGGAGCTATTAAACCAAGGGGTGTCTAATAACAGAGTTAATTCCTTGTTCCTGTGCTGTTGTCCCTGCAGTGCTGCTGGCAAACGCTGCCTCCCTGAGCCACAGAGCTCCCCTGGTGCACTCTGAGCACACCTGGTTCTGCCCAGGTGTTAGAGAACTTTTTGTGAACATCCAAATCCAGTTCCCAAGTTCCTCAAGCCTTAGAGGATGCCATCTCCAGCTGTCCCTGGTGGTGGCCAGAGGCACCCAGTGCTTGTTGCTCTATTCCCAAGGGAAGAGCAGCTTCCAGGCTGGGGTTGTTGAGGGAAGAACTCATTTATTTACAGCAGGGCTTCCAAAACTCAGGGATACAACCTGCCCCAGCCATCCTCTGCTGCTGGAGAGGGATGGCACCTCCACAAAGCAGTGCAGCCTTGGACACCTGCCTGAGAGGGAGGAGAGGAGACGCCTCCTGAGCACAAGGAGAACCAGAACGGGTTTTATCAGACACCTCATGTCTCTGTGTCTGCAGGTGGGTGGGATGTTCCCTTGGTCACTTGGTCCCTCAGGATGTGGAGGATGGAGAACTACAAAAGATGGACATTTCTTTAAACTTCAAGGTGACAGCAGTGCAGAGAGAGAGACAGCAGCCTCAGTGAGGTACTCCTGCAGCCTCAGCGAGGTACTCCTGCAGCCTCATTGAGGTGCTCCTGCAGCCCCACAGCAGTGGGGTCACTCCTGCAGCCCCCCTCTGCAAAGGGCTCGGATGGACTCAGGGGTTCAGCTCAGATCTGAGGGGAAGTTGGACCAGGAGTTTGGGTAAGGACACAGCCAGCCCACAGAGCACAGCCCCACGATCACACTGCAGAGGGTTCTGCAGCATCTGGGGGCATCAGGAGGCACCAGGCTCGTGCCCAAACCATCTCCCCGTGCCCAGGAAAGGCCTGGAGCTCAGAGGTGGCCGAGGCACTGGTGCTGTGCCTGTGCTGGCGGGGGGACACGAGGCTCAGGCCTTGGGCAGCTCCTTCAGCTGGCCCTGCATTCATTACTCTTTAACTCTGGCAGCTCTTCGCTGCCTCCCCATCCATCCTGCAGCCCATTCCCCTGCCTTCCACATGCCCCGTGCAGATGAGGCCCAGCATTAATGAGCCATTGCATACAGATGAGCTGGCAGCCAGTCTGACCTGCCACAGCCACACATAAAAGCCAGGAGGGCCTTGGGCTCTCTTCCTTTGATGCAGGAGCTGCTGGACCCAAGTTCCGTGGCCGTTCCTGGCTCTGGGGGACACGGGCAGCTCCTCTCCCATCTCCCTTCTGCAGGCACCTGCACTGGGTGAGACACAAGGTAAGGTGCTTTGTTCTCCTGTTTTCCCATCATACTTCCCTACAGACTGTCCCTTCTGACTCCCTGTACAAATTTGCCATGTCAGGACTACAGCAAGGGAACCAAAAAAATCTTTCACTTTTTATTTTTTTGTGGAATAGCATGTGTGGATTCTAGTTTGCCTTGTCACTGGCTCACCTCTCCTTGGGCAGCTCTTTGCCATTTCTCTGCATCCATTTCTGCTCCCACTAAGCAGCTACTGAGGAGAACACCTCCAAAAAAAAAATCTCTGCATCTGCTGGAGTCCCCTCAGACACCAAATACAGTTGATGGCAATTCAGGCATTGCTCCTCTCTGGGAATGCTGAGTGGATTTCTGACAGTGGCATGGGGCTGGAAAGGGCCTTCAGCCTCAGCTCTGTGAAAGGCTGGGGTGGGATAAGCTTATACCAGCTCAGAGCATGTTAGCTTTGTGTGGGAACTGCCAGCACTGTTGTTTAACCCTGTGTTAGCAGCAGACACCTGGGCTTCAGCACCTGACTTAAGTAACTTCAGAGTAACTGAAGGGCTAATTAAATGTGTGTAAGTGGACAGTTAATGAGCATCAGCTCAAGGTTTCCACAGCCCTACCTGAACTGGGAGGTGTTTCAGTTCCCCAGAAGCAACAGCTCAGAGCAGAAGTTCCTCCAGCACAGCTGCAGGAGATGCTCAGAGCTCTAGGAACGAGGTTCTCAAAACTTCTAAAGTTAAAAAAAGTAACCACCCTTAAATTCTCTTTCATTTTGGGCATGACAACATGTAATGCATGGTTCACTTCCTTAATCTCACAGTCAATTGCTTTTCTCAACCCCTATAAACATCAGCAGGGAAAGAGAAAAATCTGCATATGTGTTAGTAATAAATTTAAAAATCAGGGCATACCACTTAAGGGTTGACTTGTCAGAAAATGGTAATTAAAAGTGTTCCAGCTGACAGTGCTGCTTTAATGAATTATTAGTAATGTTCTCAGAGAACATTTGATGAAAGACATCATATGAGCTCTTGCTTAAACAAACCAATTTTCTGCATCATGCAACTTCGGTGCACAAGAGGGGGAAAATCTCCTCTTACAGAATTACAAAAATAACCAGGTAATGGTTTGAATGATCACGAAGGAACAAGTGGCCGTTTGTACTCGGCCTGTATTTCCTACACCACAGCCTTTTCCAGAGGTGCTTATCTGAGAGCTGCCACTCTTGAGTTAAACTCTGTCCCAAAAGCCCAAAGAGGCGCAGTGTGAGAGCTTCTCACAGTTCCAGGTGTTCTCCATGCACAGGGCGGTGCTCCTGAGACAGGCACAGAGCCTTTGGCTCTGCAGCCCTGATCCAGCTGGGGCTGCTGGGCCCCTCCACGATGCCTGGCAGGGTCTGGGGCAGCTGCACAAGGCAGCACAGAGCACCTGAGTGAGGTGCAGAGAGCATGGAACTCTAGGGATCAGCTCTTTGAGTACCTCAGTCAACTGTCCAGTGACTCTTTGTGCCTTTTACTGCTTGGCATCTACTACAGATCCTGCAGGAGGTCCTTGCTTCCAGACAGAACCTAGGCTGGCAAGAAGATATTGAGGGGAGAGTGTGTGGAGACTTGGAAACACAGCTTCTTAGTGTTGTGTGGCGTGGGGAACGATGAGGGCAAAGGGCACTAAGCCTTAATCATGGATTTGTGCTTGGATGTGAAGGAGATGGTGGTGGGAGGTGGGGGAAAGAGCCTCCCACGCTTCATTTTCTTGCCATGGGATCTTGCTGGGTTCCAGCTCCATCCAGATTTGTTGTTTGTCCTTGACAGGAGAAATGTAACAGTGCAGCTCTGGGAATTCACCTCTCTGGCAGAAGTCCTGTGGACCCACCCCAGCACTGGTGAGCAGCACGTCCTGGGGAACTGTGAGGTTCTTGCAGGGGTGGTGGTGGGAAAGGCCCTTTCCAAGAGGAGTTCAGAGCTCCACAGGGCTGTTCCGGGTTCAGCAGCTCACCTGAGCCCCCTGTGACTAAGGCACACCCCTAAATCTTTGGATTACAGCAGGAATGAGGGCAGTTTGACATGGGAATGGAACTTCCCCTTCCCTGCCAGGCTGCCCAAGAGTGCCCACTGTGTGTTCCCTGGGCACACAATCCCAAAGCTGCACCAGCACCACACACCCTTCCTGGACTGCAGCTCAGCCTGCCCACAGAGAAAAGGAGCTTTAGAGCTCAGTTCCAGTGCTCTGGGTGCCCCAGAGGTCTTCAGGAGTCCTGTCCCCAGAGCAGGAGCAGCACGGGGCCGATGAGGGCTCACCCTCCCTGCTGAGCCTCACTCAGGTAAGGGTTTGTTCCCTTCTTGCTGTCCCCAGTTTGCAATAGCTTGGGTTTTGGTGAGGAGGAAAGCTGGGCTGGGACATGGGAACCTGCTTCCTCTGCAGCATTCCATGAGAAAGGCCAGAGACTTTACCTTGGCTCAGGCTTTAATAAACTCTCCCAAGCACTGTGTGCTGTGGCAGAGCTGTGCACAGAGGAGCCCAGAACGGGGAACAAGCTGCCAGGCACTGCTCAAAACCCTTGGAATGCCCATCCCAAAGGGAAAACCAGGAAGTTCTACAAATGACATGTGCATCACAGGGCAGAGCTGCTGTGACTTGAATGGCCACCCTGTGTGTGGAGGTTTGTTAATATCGAGAGGAGTCCATCTCACTTCCCTTTCTTGTTTAAATTTGGGGGCTGTGTCTAATCTTGTCACCCTGGGTGAGAGGAGACGCCCTGAAGAGCAGCTCCTTCAGCCCTCAAATTTAAACTGCAGCTCTGTTGCCTCTCTTAAATGAGCTGCCTGTGCTCATCAAATGTTAGAAGGGTAAAATGAGGTGAGCGTAAATCCTTCATGGGTTTTACACCACTTCAGTAAAACTTTGGAAATCTTGAATAACATCCCAAGGTTTGCTGCATAATTGAATCCTACATGAAGTGGCACAACTGATACAAGATTTTTAAAAGCTTATTAATAGCTGAGGACAGAGCTTCAGTTTTGGAAGTAATTTAGTCCCAGGTTCAACTTAGGTACTTATCAGAAGCAGAAACTTAAAATAGGAATCTTGGTACCTAGAACTGCTTGTGTAGCTGATGATCCAGGGAAGTTTGAAGCAATTCACTTTGAAATGCCAGTTTCTGAGAACTGAGAGGAATTCTGAGGCACCAGAGTCACTTGAATAAGTTCCCTCAGGTTGGTGGAATGAATCACCACCACAAAAATTCCATTGAGATTTAAGCTCCTAAATGAGTGGGAAGGATGTGAGATGCCTGGACAGGTTAAGCTGTTTTTTCCTGGAAATGGAACAGTGGGGTATACATAAAGGGAGTCTGAGAGGTCAACATCTCTCTCACTTTTCTGTCTGGCTCTGTCTGGAACATAAGGACCTCCTGCAGGAACTGCATTAGGTGCTGAAACATAAGAGGCAGAAAGAGCCACTGGGCACTTGGTGACTGTGTAATTTAAATACAAAGCCTTGCACAGTGTGGGAGCTCATCATAAATCTAAACTTAAGACTTCAGTTTGCAAAAGGATCTGCAAATCAGCTTTATATTTGTCCTCCTCCAAAAGGCATTGTATATTCCCTCTGTTTCACTCCTTGCTGAGAGCATTGAGATATCATACTCGCAGAACTTTTTTCCCTTCTCAGATAATAAACAGGTGCCTGCCAGTATAGCAATGGGGCATCTCTTGAGACTCTCCTAAAATCTGTGCTCCATTCCAGCTCTGACTACAGCAAGCTGATGCTGTTACCAGCCCACAGCTCCACACTCAAAACTTTGCAGTCACTGAATTTATCCACCCAACCCCCTCCATCCTCTTCCATCTTAAAAGCAGATGGGAAAACAGGCACAAAGAGGAGAATATTTGTCCCACAGTACACAAAAAAATTGGAAGGCTGGGAATTCAGCTATTTGGACTCTGGGGAATGCTTTATCACTTGACTGCACTTCCTAGGTCCTGCAGCCAAAAGCCATTTGATTAGGAGAGATCAGTTGGGTTTTGGGTTAAGACAGAATCTGCTCCTTAAGTTTACTCCTTGCTGTGAAATAGCAAGGAATGAATGTACTGAATGCTGGTCTCTGACCTTGGTAATAAGTTGATTTAATTGGATTTGATTTTTCAAATGTAGCATCTCAAGTCAGCCATAAACTCTGGAATTAGCATAGCACATCTCGGCACAGGAGAGATTTTCAAGCAGCAGAAGGAGATGAAGTCCGTGCCCAATGAATTTCAAATTGCACTGAGGATGAACTCAGCCATATGCATGTCAAACCCAAATTGGGCAGGCTGAGTGCAGCAGGCAGCACAGTTATTAATGGCTCACATTTGCTATTAGGAATGCAAAGTAGCTGCTTTGCACCCACTTTGTTCTGACGTCTCCTCACATCAATGACCCATGTGACGGGTCAATAATTCACTCTGTGCACTCTGCAAGCCAAGAATGTCTTGCAAGTCAATTACACTCATAGAAATAATTAGGAGCACAAAAGTAACTGGAAGATTGGGAGAGAAAAAGCCTTGCTGGTGAAGTATTGCATATCCCAGGCAAAGCAGAGTGTTGCTGCCTTTAGATCTGCCGCTCGTGCTCCCCAGCACCTTCCAAGGGCACTGAGCCTGCCCCTGACAGCAGGAAATGGCCTGAAAAGGGGCAATTCTCAGTGTCAGTATTTCAGGCAATAATCAGGCTCCCATGTAACTGAAATCCATTTTCTTTATGCAGGAGATGTATAAAAAAGTAGGACATTAGGCAAATAGCTGCCTGCTGAGATTTGAGCTTCAAAATTGTTCCTGAAATTTGTTTAGCTTCCATGGCATTAAACTGTAATAAATCCCAGGAACATTTTAACCAATCTGCTGGGCACAAGCAGACTCTAATCCAGATGGACAAAATCTGCTTCATCAGACCTGGTATGAAAGAGCACAAAGTGCTTTTACCAGCTCTGAGCTCAGCTGGGAAGTTCTGAAGTCAGGATTCTCACAGCCCAAGTGTTGGGCTGAGCCTAATGGCCATGCAGGGGCTGCAGGCTGTGCTGTGCATCCCTGGAATTAGGGCTGTTATCCCCACCTTGGGGAGGCAGCCAGGGAGAGCTGAGGGATGGAAATTGCTGAGGTGAGATTGGAATGGAACTGGATGCTGTTGAAAATGATGGGAATCAGGCCACAGGAACCAGGGGCAGGACAAAACCCATCAGTCCCAGTCTGGAGCACTTGTGATGGACAGGAATCCTCCCAGCCACTGGTGTCTGGTCTGTGATTGTGCAGCCTGGGCTGGTTCAAGGTGGAGCATCAGCCTGCAGGTGCCAGCCTGAGCAGCTCAGGAGAGCAGGGCCAGGGAGCAGAAGGGGAGTAGGGAAAATCAACAGGTCCTGGTTGATGTGCTTCAGTGTCAGCTCAGCTCGTCACATGGGCAGACACTTAAAGGAATTTACAGGGCAGAAAACCTGTATTATCCAAAGGAATGTTCAGGAATGCAGCAAATCCTTTCCCTTTTTAGCAATTCTGTGGGATCACCAGAGGTTTCTTTGCTTTCTGGAAGTACAGTGAGAATTAGGAGGTTGCTTTCTCCCCCACCGATGCTCCCATTCCCTGTGGTGCCACTGTGGCTCAGCTGACTTTGACTGCAGATATTGGGGGGCCTTTATTCTTCTGAGGTAAAAAGCGAGTTCAGAAGCTGAAGATCAAAAATGTCTGTTAATGGAGAGCAAGTCTAGGGTGATGCTCCTTCCAAAACATCTGCTGGGAAATTCCTGAATGAGAGGCAGGACACATTCAGAGGAATCTAGCACACGACCATGAAGCACAGGCTCTGTTAATACTCCTGTCTAAGAGAAACTGATCCTATGTACAGAAATTCAGGAAACAAGAACAACTTGACTGCAAAACAAAGCCAAATCCGAGCAACAGCAGAGCCAGGAACAGACACAGCAGTAGCTGAAGAACTAAGAGTAGAAAAGCCCTCTGTAAACTATGTATTTGTGGGATTTACTATGAAAGTACTGCTGTTTAAAGAAGGGGGTGTGAGGTGCTAAGTCATGAGCAGCACAGAACTGAGGCTGCAGTGCAGCCTTTAATCCCTGGCAGGTGAGACAGACAGAGCTGGGAAATGCTTCACACACGCTGAAGTGATGTAAATGATCCAAGGGAAGAGTTCCACACACACTTTGATCTGGAGAGAAAGCCTTCCTCACTTTGTTCTGTGTTTACATGAGGAAAGAAATAAAATGTGAAAGAACTGCCTTCTGTGGGAAACAAATAGCAGTAAATTCTATTTACAGCCCAGCAGTGCTCCTGAAAGGTCTCAGAATCCCTGACAGCTTGCCCAGGGATCACTGCAGTTACTACTGAAGGAACTGAGTACTCTAACAGGCAGGGCAGAGAGTGCTGGGCACTAAAATAACACCTGCTGAAACCCCAGCCTCAGCCTTAAAATAGCCTCACAGTTGCATGTAAAGTAGAGAAATGATTCTTATTTCCTTTGCAGACAGGGACCAGGAGTTAGAGAGATATGGAAATATCCGAGCACACAGAATCAGGGCCCCAGCTCAGCAACTGCTGTTTCCAGGCCAGTGAATCCTCACATGAACCATCTCGGGGGGATGGGGCATGCAGCTCCCACCTATCACATCCTGTTGCACATCTCCAAGTGTTTCCTCTCCAATCCTGCTGTCTGGGAAGTGCTCAGGGGCTGGCATCCCAATGGAAACCTGGCAAAGCAGGGTTTGAGTCTGGCCTGTCCAGTGTGACAGACCTCTGTGCTCTGCTAGGGTTATTGGCACCAAACCAGCACAGCACAGGGGGAGTTCAGAAACCAAAGTCACCTTGGTGAGCACCAAGGCTGGACTGCTGGAATTACAGCCTCAGGTGAGGACAGTGCTCTTCTCATTCCATGAAAACATTCCCTGAGTGACTGATGTTTTCCTGGTGCTGTAAGCAGGGGAGAGATGGCAGCAGAGCAGTGACCCCCAGGGCAGCATTCCCACCAGGGCCACCAGCAGCTTTTTGTGTCCCAAACCCACAGAGCAGCCCTTCCTGCTGCAGTCACGCACAGGACAGGGTTTTCTTTGCCTTTCCATTCACTTCCTCAGGCTCCCATACAGGGAGCATTGCAGCAAATCCTGCCCTAAGGACGCCGAGTGGCCATGGCAGGGCCTGCCAGGCTCCTGGGTGTGTTCTGAGCACCCCTTGTTGTGTCTCTGCTGCAGAGCTGGAACTGCTCTCTGGGCTACCTGCGGAGCCTTTCTGTCCCACAGCATTTGCTGTCCTGTTTCTGTCCTTGTGCAGAGCCCAGACAGAGGAGCTGCAATGTTCCTCCTGTGCCCTGAGTGAGCAGAAGCCTTTTCCAGCCCACTGAGGTGACCAGTGCTGAGTTCTCAGCCTCCACCCAGAGCTGGGGCCGGTCTGGGTCAGTACCACAGCGGTACCAGCTTAAATCCACCAGCACGTGGGATGAAGGCCTGGACGGGAGCAGAGCTTTTATCTGCCAGGGCAGTGCTGGGTGCTGAGTCTGCCAGCAGAGCAGGGTTAGACCTGTCCGTGCTCACAGGTGCATCTGCCGTGGCAAGGTCTGTCCCCTGCTGTGTCCCCAAGCCCAGAACCAGCTGCCTTCGGGCTCCTGCAGCAGCTGCTGACTGACACTTGACATTGCCAGCCTGGAGAAACACCACTGGAGTTAATAATTCAACCCCTTAAATGCCTCAGCAAAGAACAGCACCATGGGGAATGTGCAGAAGTGGCTCACATGACTCTGCCTGTTTCCCCTGTGGCTTTTTGGGGCTGTTTATGAAGCATTTGCCTTCGCTGCTGAGGGTTCACTGCATTCAGATCAATCCCACATGTCCAGGTGAGAGCCCATTTCCATCTGCCCTTCTCACACATTCACAGGGCACTGCTTTTGTCTGGCAACACAGAGCAGAGGCAGCCACACAAAACCTGCCTTTCTCCATTAAAAATTTCAGCTAAAATTGTCTTAAAGTAGAACAGAAATCTAGTGCAACACTGAGGGTAAGTTAAATCCCTATTTTTTTTTTCTCATGCAACTACAGTATGTCACACACAACTCTACTACAATGAGAATTATTTGCAGGGATTTTTTTGCCAAATTAGAAATCCCAAAAGATATAATTTGCTTGGGAAATTATTTCTCCTAGACAGCAATTTCCTACTAAAACCTGAATATTTTCAGTGGAAACCTATTTGTCTGAAAATAGAAATGAGTTCTGCTGAGAAATCCTGCTGGAAAGACAGCTCAGCTCCCAGTTCTCCGTGTGCAGAGGCAACATCCCAGTGTGGCTGCACCCTGAGCTGCTGCCTGGGAATTCCCTGTCCCAGCAGAGGGTGCAGCAGGAGGTTCAGGCCAGCCATGGAATTTAACCTGGCACTGCAAAAATATCCAATCATGATGTTTTCTCTGGGGCCTGTGAAGTGATTGTTGCTGAATGCTGGCAGATGGTTTTGTGCAGCCAGAGGTATTTGCAAGGGCCAGGACAGGAGGAAATGCTGCTTCTGCTCCTCTCCCAAACCCTTCCCAGTGTTTGTGTATGGGATGTGTCCTTTGCTCAGTCTGCTGGAGCCTTTAACTCTCCCCCAGCAAATGCAGCCCTGGATTAATTTCTGTGCAGCACTAATTACAGTGTTATTAATTGCTAACCATGACAGTAATGTCTTTATCACTGTAAATCCTTTATTATACATCTGAGGTAAATATTTTAACCTTTGAGGACCCCAAACACTCCTAAGCTTCCAGAAAATTGAGTCTCCAGTGCTGCAGTGCCTGTTCTTTCATTTATTCCCTGGCCTGCATTCCCATGAGGGTATTATTTCTTCCTCTCATATCTGGGGTGGGGGGGGGAACTGCAGCCCCTCCTTTCAAACTATGTGTACAGGGCACAACATTCCGGGGTGGAATTAGTGACTGTTTGTTATCACAGAAATATGATGGAAAGTGGCTCCAAGGGGCACCCAAGTCACACTGGGACTGCTCAGCAGCAGCACATCAGGTGCCAAACCCTACCAAGCAGGTGGGAAGCACCATGAGAAGATCTCATGTAAGGCAGAGGGGCAGAACCCCCCTGGAAGGGCAGGGCAGAGCAGAGCAGGGCAGCACTTCTGAGGTGACTGAGTCCCTTGAGCAGCCAAATGCTCCTGTAGAGTCCCTACATCCCACAGATGTCAGAACCATGCCAGCATGGCTCTGCCCCTGAAAGTCAGGGCATGAGGAGAGGAAGGGAGGGGGCTGCACATGTGCAGGTTATGGCCCTGCTGGCCTGGGCTGGGCCAGCCCTGCTTTGTGCAGGTCTGAGACAGGAGGAGGAGACCTCCCCCTTCTCCCATCTAAGGGGGACAGTTTGGCACTTCAGGGGTTTCATCACTGGGTGCTCACACAGAGCTGTGTGCTCCCACAGAAATCTGGGCTGGAAGACACCTCTTCCAAAGATATTCCATTTTCCCAGTGGACATTGTGGGCTGATGCCCAGCCCCCAGGCAGGCAGGCAGGTGCCCCTCTGTCTGTTCTGATGGAAAAGGGCATGGACAGCTCAGTAGGCAGGGGATAAGATCCTTTGGGATATCCACTTGAAATTCCACTTGGGCTTTGGGCAAACACAGTCACTTGGGCTGGAGCTGTGACAAGACTCCAGCTTAGCTCTGAGCCGGATGGAAGGATCACATTTCCCACATGGAGCTGGCATTTCAGGCGACACTCTGAGGCACAGCCACAGTGCTCAGAGCTCCAAGCTGCTGCCAAGGATAAATATTCCATGGTAGCATTGCCAGGGCCAAGAAGGAACCTCACCAGTGCCAGCAGGTCTGGTCCCTTGGCAGATGTGTCCCTCAGGAGGATGCTCAGAGGATGGTTCAAATCAGGTTCTCAACAGACAAACCCCAAGGCCAACTGGCTGCTGCAGAGACCTTAGATTTTCTTCCACTCCCAATTGTTTCAACTTTCTGTGGCAGTCCTTGATTCTGATTTTGATATAAGCAACAAGACAGAATGGTGCAACTGCTATCCCCTTCCTACAGGCCCATTTCTGCTCCATCCCATCCCATCCCTGCTGGCCATTCCTGCCCTCTGTGCCATCCAGGCTCATTCCTGCCCTGCCCAGGGCAGCTGGCAAAGGACAAACGAGCTCTCCTCCCCAAAGGGCTCAGCAGTGAAGCAGCCAGCAGATAATACACCGTGAGAGTAAGTGTGAGAGTTTGCTGTTCTAATAAAAACGGATTTGATAACGTATTAGGAATTGGATATTTCACATACTTCGTTCAGAGAAAGTTCAACAAAAAGAAAAACACAGAAAAGACTGAAAGAAGATCTGAGTTTTGCAAAGAACTGAACAGGACTGAAAAAAAAAATAATCCTTTAACTCTGTATCCCCTTTTTTCTACCTAAGCTGCTTAGAACTTCCTCTGAATCCCTAACAAAGATGTGTTTCTAGGCAGGCTGCGGGCTCAGGGAGCTGCTCTGTCTCCCCCTAAGGATCCCCTGGTGCCAGCTTGGCTCCCTCACCCACAGCTGCCAGGGAGGGAAGGAGCCTGGAGCCACAGACACCAAACGACAGGGACAGAGCAGGAGATGGAACCTTGTTCCTACCAGGCCCCCACCAAACATTCAACAACTTTTCCTTCCTCCCCTCTCTGATCTCCTCAAGGGCTGCACGTGGCTGGGATGAAAGCCAATTCCCTGGACTAAAATTTACCCAAGGAACAATTGAATGTCGTTATCCCCCACATCCAAACTTTTCAAAACAGACCAGCTGAAAGGAAGTAAGAGCAAAGAGAAGCGCTCAGTAGCATTCCTGAGGGAGAAGAGGAGCTCCAGCTGCTCAGGACCTGCAAGGTTTGGTGTCACCCACTTGCAGGGCTGCAGAGAGCAGGCAGAAATACACGTAACAGCTCCCAGATATTTGGGGTGGAGGCACTGCTGGGGTGCTTGGAAAGCTGAGAATGGAAACACGAAAGTTTTTGCTTCCTCTGGTGATCACTGGGAAATACAAGACTGGGCCAGGGAAGTGGGACCTCCTTGTTTTCACAGCTAACCTTGACAGGTGGTGTTTATTAATGGATTTTTATTGATGAACGTCCCCCTGTGCAGGAACTGGAGCAGTGCACCCTCTATAAACCCTCTGTGCCTGGAGACAGCAGCACCCCCCCAAGTCCCACAACACACAATTCCACACTCCAGACAGACAGCAGTGCCCTGTTTATTTGGGCCCAGCAGGAAACATATCCTGGTAAACATTAGCTAGGATGTAGCCAGGCACCTTTGCTGATTTGAATTAAAAGGCCTTTAATTGCTGTATTACATACCTTTCTATAATCTTTCCCAGACAGTCACTGACATGCTCACAGCATGCTTATCCAGGAGGGAATTTTTCTCCTGCTGAAGCAAATCAACACATTTCAGCTGTGTGGGGGGGCAAGGGATTTGTTGAAAGAAGAATTCCTTTGTCAACCTGCCTGAAGAGAGGTGTAATTCTTCTGCCTCTTTGATCTGCTCAGGGGTAGCTTAAGCAGGACTTGGAAAAGAGCCTCAGGAGGGGCCATGGATCATTTAAAGAGGCAGGAGAAGAATGGTGGAGTTGGTTCAAGGATCCAGGCTGAGCAAGCTGTTCTCAGCTCTTCTGTGGCTGTTATCTGTTCAGCTGCATGTCCAGATCCTCACCCAAATTCCAGGAGGTTTCCAGTGGAGACTGGATCAGAACTGTGACAGTAATTTATCATGACCCCTGCTGTGAGGAGATGGGCAGAGTAGAAACCAGAATTCCTGCAGATTTCGCCCCTTCCCAGCTATTCCCTGAGGTTAGGAGCCCCTCTGTGCCCAAGGAGTGCAGGTGCAGCTAACGATGTACAAGGTGAGGCATCCCAGAATTTCACCCTGCCATTCTGGTAAAGCCAATGTTCATATTGCTGCAGAAAAGGACAAAATGAACACAAGGGCCAGCTGAAGTTGGGTGCTCTTGCGCAGAAAGTCTAAACCCTGGAAAATTTCTTGGAATAATGTGTTGCACAGGAATATTTTATTTCTGGTCAAATTATGCATTAACATGGACATATTAAAAATGCATCAGGAAAGTAAAACTTAAGAATTGTTCAGGAAAGTGTGACCTCATTCCCCTTTCCTTGAATAGAGGCTTAAAGTTTAACCTCTGTCAGCTCCATATGCAACCAATAAATTCAACAGCAAAAGGGTGAAAAGGTACAGTACAAAGTGACCTTCATTTCTTTCTTTTATTGAGCAGGGAAAGAAGGTGATTCAGTCCGAGTGCAGAAAGAAAGCAGCTGTAAGAGACATAGAAATTAGTTTATTCTTAGGGCTGCTGATACTAACAGGGACATTAAATAATAGAATTACTTCTGGCTTTACAAAATGCAATTAATTTGTACTTAGACTGTGTCCTTGATAATTTAATATCTTCTCTTTGCTACTGATTGACACCTGTGAAGGTGTTTCCTGGCGCCTGTAACTGGGTCCAATGGGAGGATTTCTGCTTTAGCCAGCTGAGACTTCAGACAGCTTCTCTAAATTAATATTACAGGGTAAAGGGACCTTGCCAAACAGCAATTCTTGACTTCATGAAGCTGTTGTGGTGGCAAGGGGACCCTCAGAGGGAGCACTTGGTCCTCCCTGTGTCAGCTGTACAACTAGCACACACACTTCCCCAGCTTTAAATGGCTGCATTTAAATGAGACAAATTTCTCAAGAAACTCCTACCAGTGTCTAACAGCTCACTTGGGATTAGTCTCATTTTGGACATATGAAATTAGAGTTTAGGAGAGGTCTTGCCACAAATACTTAAGCACATGAAATCAAGTAAAACTTGGGCAGTCCGCTTGACAGCAATTTGAGCCCAAACATTTTGCTGCTGACCAAAAGGAAGCCTGGGTGGGCTGGTGATAGGAGGCAGGGTTTCAGATAAGGGTGTAGCATCTTTAGCTTGCTCTAAATAGTCATCCCTAAGGCTTCTTTTACTCTCCCTTCCTATTGGGAAGGTAAAGTAACAATAGAAAACACAAAGCCCTCGACATCTCCTCATTCCAGGTGCACTCACAGGTTTTCCCAAAGGAAGCGTCCCCAGGCAGCTGCAGGAACCCCAAACCCTCACTCTGTGTGACTGGAGATTCTCCTCAGAGAGCCACAGGCTCAGAACAACCCTGTGTGAGTCAGCACTGGGAATATTTTCCCCTCAAGTTCTGGCACTGTTTGGAAGCTGCAGCATTTTGCCCCAGGACACATGATCACAGCACACAGCTCATTCAGGCACTCCAGAAGGATTTTGTTCAACAAAAGCTAGATAAAAAGGCACACATGGGTCCAGGCTCACTGTGCACTAATCCAACATCCTCTCTGGCAACCAAACACATTTTATGCTTCAAGGGTGATAAACTCAGAAATCAATTATTTCTAAGAACACTCCTAAGTTTTGGGTCAAAATCACACCCTAGGATGGTCCAGGAACATCCCAGGCAGTGTCTGGCTCTGCAGTGCATCGGCCTCTCCCCACACCTGTGTGTCTGAGGAACTCCAAGATTGGGAATTTTTCAGATGTAGGGTGATCCAAATTCCAGTCTGAACACATCTGTAGCATTTTCTCCATCAATGACTCTTATTCCCTGGGCCTCTTGTTAACATGGCCAGACATACAGGACAAAATAAGAGGGACAGTGAGATACACATTCCTTTAAAGGATCAGGTTCAGAAATTCATTCTTAGTCTTAGCATCACCTTTGTGGTGAGAAAACACCCAAATTCTCCTGCTGGAGTTTCGTCTTTTCTTTTGTTCTCACCTAATAATCCTATTTGAGATGCTTGTGTTATTCCAGGGTCTGAATTTCACACCTCCAATCCCATCTCTAACCATGCTAAAAATAACTGCATATTTGGCTTAATTATGCCTTCTGCATCTCGTCCCCATTGTCCCTAAATTTCCTATCCACATTTCATCCAGGAGACCTAATGTCAAGATACACACAAAGCTGCATCAACAGACCAGGATTCATCTCCCAAAAGGCAGCAAGGTCTCCAAACCCAGCAGTTTTCCCCACACATGCCCATGACGGAGTTACTGCTGCTCCAGGCTTCACTTACACAACTGAGCACAGGACAATATTAACACTTGACTGACTCTGAGTTTATTGAGCAAGCCTAAATGATTGATTTTTGCTGGAATGCTCCTTAGGCAAGGAACTCATGAGTTTCCTCACCAGCTTACGGGAACTCTTCCCCACCAACTGGGGGAAAATATGCAAATTATATAACTTTGTCCTAATCAAGCATCTTGAGCCTGTGTCAGAGTTTCCCCCTGGCTGCAGGGAGAGGTTAAACCCCCCTGGTTGTTGTTTCTCGCCCTGCAGAGCCCTGTCAGCAGCGGGGATGTTCAGCTACCTCCGGGAACGCTTCACCAGCCACCTACGGGAGCGCAGCCGGCGCCGGGCCAGGCTCGTCTCCAAGGATGGGAGGTGCAACATCGAATTTGGCAACGTGGAACAGTCGAGGTTTGTCTTCCTGATCGACATATGGACAACCATCCTGGACCTCAGGTGGAGGTACAAGATGACCATCTTCATCTCGGCCTTCCTGGGCAGCTGGTTCCTGTTTGGGCTGCTCTGGTACGTCGTGGCCTACATCCACAAAGACCTGCCCGAGTTCAACCCCTCCATCAACCACACCCCCTGCGTGGAGAACATCAATGGCCTCACCTCAGCCTTCCTCTTCTCCCTGGAGACCCAGGTGACCATCGGGTATGGCTTCAGGTGTGTCACAGAGCAGTGTGCCACTGCCATCTTCCTGCTCATCTTCCAGTCCATCCTGGGTGTCATCATCAACTCCTTCATGTGTGGGGCCATCCTGGCCAAGATCTCCAGGTCCAAAAACCGGGCCAAGACCATCACGTTCAGCAAGAACGCTGTCATCAGCAAGCGTGGGGGGAAGCTCTGCCTCCTGATCCGCGTGGCCAACCTCCGCAAGAGCCTGCTGATCGGGAGCCACATCTACGGGAAGCTGCTGAAGACCACCATCACCCCCGAGGGGGAGACCATCATCCTGGACCAGGTCAACATCGAATTCGTCGTGGATGCTGGCAACGAGAATCTCTTCTTCATCTCGCCCCTCACCATTTACCACATCATAGACAAGAACAGCCCCTTCTTCCACATGGCAGCAGAAACCCTCCTGCAGCAGGACTTTGAGCTGGTGGTGTTTTTGGATGGCACCGTGGAGGCCACCAGTGCCACCTGCCAGGTGAGGACATCCTACATCCCCGAGGAGGTGCTCTGGGGGTACCGCTTCGCTCCCATCGTGTCCAAGACCAAAGAAGGGAAATACAGAGTGGACTTCCAGAATTTCAGCAAGACAGTGTCTGTGGAGACTCCCCACTGTGCCTTCTGTCTCTACAACGAGAAGGAAGCCAAAGCCAAAGAGAAGAAAGGTTATGACAATCCTGGCTTTGTCTTGTCTGAAGTCAATGAAACCAGCGACACAAAAATGTAATGCCAGGTATTCGTGGGACTGAGTTGTCAGAGAGACTTCAGTCTTGAGAGGATTAATAAATAATCAGTAAAGCAAAACAGAAACACAGGTTTGGGTTTGCTCTAACCCAACATTTGTTTTCTCAAAAGCCTCCAATCAAAGAGGAGCAGCATATCAGTGATCACTATTTAACTACACTATATATATTTCATAGAATTTATATTTTTATATCTATGGGACATTTAATGAAGCTGCTATGTTGGAATGTCCAACTCATCAAAGTTTTCAGGGGCATGCAAAGGTGTTAAAAAGCCTGAAAAGATGGAAAGAAATTTTAGGACATTAAAGATACACAGCTGCTGGAAGGAGAACGTGAAAAGGCGAGACAGAAGGCAAAGCTAAAGAAACCTAAGGGACTTAGGATCCAAAACCTCAAAAAAATTTCTGGTTGCCAAAGACTTCTATGAAAACAAAGTCTCTGGCTCTGGAAATTGAGCACCTTTGAATGTTCTGGAACAATTCCTTCTCTCTTTCTTTGGGGCTGGTACAGCTGCAGGACAGAGCAGTAAGGGATGGGACAAGCTTAGGAAATACAGAAGACAGAGCTTGGGCCAAGCTGCTGCATTTCCAACTCCAAAATGTGACTTCTCCCCTCTGAAAGCCTTTGACTCCATTCGGGAAAAAAGACCAAATGGAAATTAAAACTGAAAAATCAAGGAAAAGCAGAGACCCACTCTGGGACAAAAGGAATTTTGTAGCTTATTCCCAACTGTCCCAGCCTTCAGCTGCTCTTCACTGCCCCAGGAGCTGCCTGGATGGGGAATAGGAAAACGTTTGAAGACAACTCTTGAGAAAGGTGGGGAGGTGGAGAACACATTCATTCCTTCACACCTGGCAGGAAGCACTCCACTGGGAGAAGAGAGGAAGTTCCCAGCTCTGGCTGTATCCTTCCAAAAAATCCCCAATGCAAACAGAAATTATCTTCCCCTTTGAAGCACAAAGGTCTTGTTCAAACAAAAAACACAGTCCAGGAGTCTCCTACCAACATTTGGCTTCAGACTTGATTCCAAACTGTTCATCCCCCCACAGCCAAATGTGCATCCCTACAGGAAACTACTCCTGCTCGGTGGGACCTGAGTAGTGCTGAACATTTTCTGGGGATGATTTTTGACATAAATGCAACAAGAAGCTTCAATACCATTTTAGTGAATTTCTACTTCCTCACAGTCAGGTTTTTTTTTTTTCCCCAATTCATTTTGTTACTGAGAGTCCTGGTGGCAGACCAAAGAGTTTTTGGGAACTCTTCCCAGTGATGTAACTCAACTCATCAATTTTCAATGCTGTGGTAAAATGGAAATAGTGTTAAAAGCTGCTGGACTAAGTGGTTTTAAAAGAAGGGGAGAACTCAGCAGGTCAGATGATGGCAAGAGAAAGTTGTGCTGCAAATGAGTATGAGTATGGAAATCAAACTCTGGGAACCAGGAGTGTTCAGGTCCTAGTCCCAGTGTAGTGTGAACTCCTCTCTTGGGTCAGAACAAATCACTTCACTCTGTATCTCTGATTTGCCATCTGTAATACGGGACATAAACACTGACAGAGGGCAATGGTTTGAACAATTATGTCACTAAAGCACTTTAAAAGCCAATTCTCAGCTGTGTCAATCTTTCCTCAGTGCACCACTGTCACACCCTTCTCCACTCTGGATGGAGAGGTCAGTACACAAAGTTCTGCTCTCATCACACATCAGAGCTACCAAAAGTGGCTGCACCAGGGCCAGAACTGTGAATAAAGAAGCAGAGTGAGACCTTTGAGGTAGCTCACAGATCCTGTCTGATATTTTAATTGTGCTGGATTGCAACATTGCAAACCAACAGTGTAAAACATACTTCACAGTCCAAATCAGCACAGCACCTTAGTGCCCCTCATATAATCAGCTTGGAAGAGCAGTTTTGATCCCCCAATACAAACATCAAGAAATCAGTGGGCATGTACAGAAATCTCAGAGGGTGCAGGGAAGTGAAATGATGTGTCCAGAGTCCCAGAGTGGTCTGAACCAAAAGGCTGCTCCATCCTTCCAGAGCTGCTGCTGCATTTCCTCCCAAGGTTTCCTGTTCAGTTCCCTGGGTATAATGTCTCCAGACAGTGGCACTGTCAGTGTTCAAGGCTCACAAGCTGTACCTCTTACCCCTGGGAGGAGAGATGCATCAAGATGCCTTTAATAGAGGCAGAAAAAGTATCCCCACTGGACAAAAATAGCAAGTCCCAGGGAAATCCATTTGAAAGGTCACAGCCAGCTGTGCAATGAGGAGTCAGGCAAGATTCCTGCTTTAAGTACTGGTTTGGGATGTTAGTGCTTGTGGGAAAAAGAAGTCAAATGCTCTGCAGGGCCCATCCAAGAGGTGGTGCACACCCTCCAAAGCTTAGAGGGTTCCTAAACAATGCAGTTCCAGGTACTGCCCTTGGGGAGCCTCCTCAAAATCCCAAACCTCAGTGTTCTTCTGACCCAGTGATGGAACCCTTTGCCCTGTCTGCAGCATGAGGAGGCATTGTTCCATTTCCAGAAGCATGAAATGCTACCACAGCCCAAAGAGAAAACACCTGCAGGGTGGTTGCCTGCTGTTCCCTCTGCTGAGGGGCACGCCTGCAGCACAAGGGAGCTGCACCAGAGGAGGGTGACCGTGTTCTTTGGTGTGTTTTGGTGTTGCTGGAAGGGATCCAGGAGCAGAGGAAATTCGAGAGGTGGATCCAAAGCTGACAGGCCCATGGCTGAGCTGTCAGGCTCCCTCAGAGCGGGGTCATGCTGGGAGCTGACTGGGAATCCTGGAGCGAGCCTCCTGCTCGCTGTCACCCCAGGGAGCCCTGCCAGCCCCGCAGCAGCAGGAGATAGAGCTGAGGCAGCAGCACAACAACGAGTGGAATTTCCTCTGGCTGTCCAGGAGAGCAGTTTGTCACCCGGCAGATAAGGGCCCGGCCAGGAAGGAGGTTATCAGGGACAGGCCACTCGGGACACGCTCCAGAGGAAAGCTATTTTGGGGGCTGTCACCTCTGCTGCCATTAAAAGAAAGTTCAGTTAAGAGGATGAAAATAAATTTAATCTTGCTGAGCAGAAGTGGCTGGAGGGAACCACAGAGCCGATACGGGAAGACAAAGGCCGGGTTCTTCAGCCTGGCAGGGCTTCACTTCTCCAGCTCTGCCCAGGCTTTCTGCTCCCTGGTGATGCTCTCCTGCCTTTGGCCCTTCCCCCAGACTGGGAGCCCCATGGAGCTGGCAGCCTGGCCCATAGCCTGCAAAGGTCTAGGGAGAAAGGCCAGCCCTTCAGGAGAGCAAACCAGACTGGATTAAGGCCGAAAGGATTTCACTGAGAAAGCCAAGCAGCCAGGCTTGGGAAAAATGTGTCTGCACTAAACTTAATTTATCTTCTCATTTCACAAACAACATGTTTCTTCTACTGTATTTATTTTAAACATTCATTCAAGCTGTGCATAATATTTCAATCATTTTGAAATAGATTTACCCTCCTGCTGGCAAATGAATAAGGCATCCTGCTGACTGCTGGAGAAAGAGCCATGAATTAAAATAACTGCTTTTGGTAAACTGACATGTGCTGCTTTGCTGACTGTCTGCACACATACTCTGGGAGGAACTGATGAAAAGACACCCCTAAATAATAACAACAACAATAATAATAACAAAAGTCCCTGGCACACTGTTCAGATGCTCCCACTGACTCGCACTGCTGGATTGTGGCAGACCACTGCTCACAGGCTGCCAGTGAATGCCTGGGTAGCTCCTGCCTGTACACAATTCCCTGGAAACTCTGCTGCTCACCACAAACCAGTCAGCAGGGAGCAAGGACACAAGGCAGCAGCTGAGGTGTCCCATCCCCTTCCTTCTCCCCAGGCAAACTGAGGTGGTCATAACCTTGGGAGTTCAGCTGGGAACAGCCGGGATTCCCACCTCATTTCTTCCCCGTAAAATCACCCCTGCCTTGAGCCACAGTCGTGGTGTTGGCCCAGCTCCTGCTCCCCAGGGGAGCAGGGAGAAAACACAGCACCAGGAATGTGAGCAGAGAGAGGGAAGTAAAGAGGGAAAATGTGCAAGTCGGGTGAATTCTCCTGCTGCAGCTGGGGGAACCTCTGACACCACCAGCACTGTCCTTAAATCACATTTAACCCTGTGATAGCATCACTGGAACAAGAGTGAGGAAGGCTGAAGCTCTCTCCATGGCTGCTCGAATACACACAAGAGATAATGCCTGAGGCCAAGCTGATATCCCTGTGGTGGAGGCATCTGCCTGGGGACACTTTCACTTGAACTAACTCATTGCTGCACATAAATTCTGCCGGCTCAGGAGTGGTGGATGAGCGAGAGGAGGCTGGAGATGAGACAGACTCACTTGGTGTCTCCTTTTTTTACGTTGCTGGCCAAATTTAAGCGAAGAAAGCACTAAGCCCTTGCTCTCCTGGGCAACCACATCCCAACAAGCTGTGCAAAACCACCAGGTTAATCCATTGTGACAGCCCAGCACGGATGGGCTGTCAGGAACCCCAGCATCCCAGGTTGGGATGCTGGGGAGCATGGGGATGCTGTGGAGCATGGAAATGCTGGGGAGCACAGGGATTCTGGGGAGCACAGGGATTCTGGGGAGCACAGGAGTGCTGGGGAGCACAGGGATGCTGGGGACTATCAGGGATGTGGGAGCACAGGGATCCTGGGGACCATCAGGGATGCTGGGGACCACAGGGACGTTGGGGAGCACGGGGACGTTGTGGGGCTCAGCGATGCTGGGGACTATCAGGGATGCTGAGGAGCTCAGGGATGCTGGGGAGCACGGGAATGCTGGGGAGCACAGGGATTCTGGGGAGCACAGGAGTGCTGGGGAGAACAGGGATGCTGGGGACTATCAGGGATGCTGGAGAACATCAGGGATGCTGGAGAACATTAGGGATGCTGGAAAACATCAGGGATGCTGGGGACTATCAGGGATGTTGGGGAGCACGGGGATGTTGGGGAGCACGGGGACGTTGGGGAGCACGGGGATGTTGGGCAGCTCAGGAGCTCTGGGGAGCTCAGGGGCTCTGGGGACTATCGGGGGTTTATTTATTGAGGGGATGCAGCGATCCCCGCGGTGATTTCCGCGCCGCCGCCACAGGATGGCACCGCTCACCTGCGGATCAGCCGCACCAGGGCGGCCGCGGCAACCTTGAAAAGCAAAGCAAGAATTTATTGGGAGTGTTCCGTGTTTTATTACACAAAGTTCAATGCATTTAGTGGCTCGGTTTTGGCACGGGCCGTGCTAGCAGGATATATTTAGCCCCTTCCCAGAAGCGTTGGGAATTCTCGGCGGTGAATTCGGAGCTGATGTGTGAGTGGAGGGCTGGGGGCTGCAAACATCGGCTGCTGCTGCCCCGAAGGGAGCGGGGTGCTCAGGAACGGCGAGCTTGGGTCTGGAAAGACCATATTCCATAGGGGACTCTGCTCTGGAGCGCCAGACACTGCTCCCTGCTTTGTGCTCAGTGTCCCAGTGGTGAACAGCCAACACCACGGTGGTGCCGGGTTAGTGGTCGGATTCCGTGACCCCAGAGGGCTTTTCCAATCTCACTGATTCCATGATTCTGCCATGAGTCCTCCCTGTGCTGGTTTACAGCAGTGCCCAAGGCTCCTGCTCAGATGGGTTCCCCGTGCTCCCAAGTGCTCCTGGTGCAGCAGGGAGCCAGTCCCAAGGAGTCCCTGTCGCTGTGGCAGGGCCTGCAGAGCCTTGGGGTGGTTCTGGAAACCCACATCTCATCCCTTCATGTGCCTGGAGCTCCCCAAACGCTGCTATGGAGCCAGCCCAGAATCCCAGGATGGTTTGGGCTGGAAGGGACCTTAAGGCTCATCTCCTTCCACTCCCATGCCAGGCCCCCTGCTCCCCTCTGTCCTTCATGGAGAGGGATGCTGCTCCCCAAATTCCCACAGCAAGGTTGGGTGCCACTGGGCCTGCAGAGCTTGCAGCGTGCTGGCTGAGGATTTTGGGGAGCTTCTCAGCTGCCTGTCAGCCTTGAGCCTCCAGAAATGGAGCATTAATGGAAATTTTAAATCCTTCACTGAAACGTCTGCCCCACACTGAACTCCCTTCTTAATTTGTTTTACTGTAACACCACAGTGCACTCTTACATCAAATATGTGTACATACACAGACACAATTGTATCAAATGTGTGTATATATACACACACAATTATATCAAATATGTGTATATATACAGGCACAATTGTATCAAATATGTGTATATATACACACACACACAATTATATCAAATAGGTGTATGTACACACACAATTATATCAAGTGTGTGTATATACACAGACACAATTGTATCAAATATGTGTACATATACACACAATTATATCTAATGTGTGTATATATACACTCACACAATTATATCAAATATGTATGTGTACATATATATAATGTTCAATGAAATAGACATAAATCTATATGGAATCACAAAGTGGTTTAGGCTGGGAGAGACATTACAGCTCATCCCATTCCACCCTCTGCCATGGGCACTATCCCACATTGCTCCAAGCCCCTTCCAGCCTGGCCTTGGGCACTTCCAGGGGTGTGGTAAGTGTACATCTGTGTGATAGCTAGATAGATAGGTTAGACAGAGAGATAGATAGATAGATAGATAGATTAGATAGATAGATAGATAGATAGATAGATAAATAGATAGATAGATGACAGCTAGCTAGCTAGATGGATGGATGGATGGATGGATGGATGGATGGATGGATAGATATGTATGTATGTATTATATATGGGTCCTGAGGGAGACAGAAAACCCAGGGAAGGGGTTCAGGTTTCTACAGGTGCCCTCTGCCAACGCTCCCAGCACAACCTCCCTCAGCCACTGCACGGGAACACCGGGCACACCGGGCACACCGGGAACACTGGGGACACCGGGGACACCGGGAACACTGGGGACAATGGGGACACTGGGCACACCGGGAACACTGGGATCACCGGGATCACTGGGCACACCAGGCACACCAGGGACACCGGGCACACGGACACACGGACACACGGACACACGGACACACGGACACACGGGCACACGGACATACGGACACACGGACACACGGACACACGGGCACACGGACATACGGACACACGGACACAGGGACACACGGACACACGGACACACGGACACACGGACACACGGGCACACGGACACACGGACACACGGGCACACAGACACACGGACACACGGGGACACCGACACACGGACACACGGACACACGGACACACGGACACACGGACACACGGACACACGGGCACAGGGACACACGGACACACGGACACACGGACACACCGGGCACACGGACACACGGACACACAGACACACGGACACACGGACACACGGACACACGGACACACGGGCACAGGGACACACGGACACAGGGACACACGGACACATGGACACACCGGGCACACGGACACACGGACACACGGGCACACGGACACACGGACACACGGACACACGGACCCTGTCCCCGGGCTGCCGCCGGGCCGGTCTCTGCAGCGGCAGCAGGGGAGTTGCAGCCCGCCCGGCGCTCTCCAGCTCCGGCAGACAGAAACTCAGCCAGAGGCCAAAGCAAATACCCAGCTCGCAGCAGTTCTGGGAAGGAAGGAGCTGGTTCTGCTGGGGAAATCGCACCGAATGCCGCAGCCCCATCCTCCTTCTTGGAGCCTGAAGAGCTGATTTTTGCCAAGGATCTCTAATTCTATTCTGATCTAATAGAAGAATCTGAGCTTCATGTGCAGGGATTTCCACCTCTGTAGTGGAAAAAAATCAGAATATGCAAGCTAAATGACATGTCGTCATTCTCCACACAGCCTTAATCAGAGGTCTCTCAATTCTTTCCTGATACAACAGAAAGGTCTGAGCTTTATTTGCAGGGAGTTCTGATTCCACAGATGAAAATTATCATGTGTATGTTATTCTGGGTATTGTGCAAAAATATACAAATAAGGTCTTTGAAGTGAATTCATAAACGCCAGCCCCTGACGTGCCCCTGGACTGCAGCTCTAATTAACACCAAATGCAGCCACGCTCGGTTTGATGTGGGAGAGCAGACTGGGGTAGAGCAGCGGGCTGAAGTCTCACCAACTAATTTCACAGAAGTTATTAAAAATACCAGATCAGCACAGCAAAGCAGCCTGTAAAAACTCTGTTATTGTAATAGAATAATGAAGTGAAGCTTGCTGCTTTCATGCAGCATTTACAGACTGATGGCTCTTTCCTTGTGACACAGAGGTGGGAAACAGCAGCTGGGTTCATCCCTCCTTTGAGCACAAAGCTTCGGGCCTGGGCATTTACTGCCATGGATGTGGAGGAAACATTGCTGGGCAACTCCAGCCTCACTTTAAATATTTACATCAACAGAAGTTATGGCAGATTTCCCCCATAATTACTGTCTTATTTGGGCTGGAGTGTACTTGTTGGGCATGAGTATGAGAAATCTGTCTTTGTCTTTCCTAAGGGAAGGTCTTGGCACAGGGAAATCCCTCTCCTTTGCCACAGCACTCTGTTAGAAATTTGCAGCTATTCGGACATTCATCCTCAGGGCTAAAATACAATTTTTAGATATATAAAGCAGGAAGGCACCAGTGTGCACAGGACGTGGGCTCTGGTATACAGGGATTCTGGACAGGAATGATCTTAGGGATTCTGGACAGGAATGATCTCAGGTGCTCGGCTCTGGAAGGATTTCTTATCCCCTAGTTTAGGGCATCTAATAAGTGCTTAAGCTAGGAGCTCCTTCTTTCAGTGAGGATAAAAAACCTGCTTCAAAATCCAGTTCAAAGCAGGTTCTAAACCTGTTGGCTGTAGTTAAGCAGAAGGAATTCACACACAGAGGCAGGACCAGCTCAAACAGAGAAAAGCAGCACAGAGATCCAGACAAGAGAGCTTTGAGCCTGTAAAGCCATCACCCATTCTACTCCATGTACAGGCTGCACTCTCTATAGATAGAGGAACATAGGGTTAATTCCACTTTGGCATGTTTGAACTAGATCCCATTCAGGCTGGTGGAACAGAAATCCTGGGGAAATTCCAGATCCCTGGAAATCCGCAGCTGAATTTGCCCTGATTGCAATGGGAGCTGGGTTTCCTGGGGAGCTCTGAGTCCTGAACGTCGATGCAGGGAAGATTTTCTGCTGCCCCTGCTGACTCCCAGCTCACAGCCATGTGATCCCAACCATCTGCCTGGTAAACTTTCTGATTTAAGCCTCAAATACTTGAATTCAATCTGCCTTGTCCTCCTGGGAAAAGCAGAGAGCAGCATTAGGGCTGTCGAATTCCTTGTTTGCTTTGTCGCAGTGTGCCCCAGAAACTTGGGCTGGAGGGCAGATCTCCCTGTTCCCATCCCTGGCACCTCCAACATGGCAAAGGCTGATTTTGAGGGGTACAAATTACCAGTCTCTGGGTTATTACTCTTTCTCTGTGTGAGGAATGGAAATTATTAAGATCCTATGAAAATGCTCTAAAAGGTGCCTGGGAAGTGCCCCAGCAGTGTGAGGCTGTCTGGAACTCTGGGGTGAGATCCCCTTGCCCTGAGATCTCTGGATTCCGTGGGAATGCCAGGAGTAGGAGGCAAAATCAGTCTAAAGCTAAATATTAGCAAATACTAGAAAAAATTAATATCTGAAGATAAATATTAGTGAATACTAGAAAGGATTAATGCCAGCAAGTACCCTGAAGGGAAGGATGAAAAGAGGCAGAGAAGAGCTGAGCTTTGCACTCTGATAACCTTCAGATTCTGCCTTTAGATGCTTTTGTGCAATCTCATCTTCTGATTTTCCTATTACTGGCAGGCGGGCAGGACATGGTATTCAAATAAAATACTTGATATTTCCACTGATGCTGCACAGCCAGAATTAATCTCACTAGTGCTGCAGTGGAAAACAACGGAGATAAGCAACAAACCACCCGCTCTTGTGACTAAATTGAGCAACTCTGTTGGAATCCAGAGCGGGAGCAGCTCTGGGGGCTGGAAGTGGCCCTTTTCCCGAGCCAATCGAGCTTTGTCCTGGAGCTCAGCAACAAAAGGTTGTGTGCAGGAAGGAAATGCTGTGCTTGTGCAGCCCTGCCTTCCCAAGGCTTTATCAGGTCTGCAGCAGCTCCAGATATCTCTCAGGACCACCATGCAAAAGTGCAGGAAGTGCCTCAGCCTGACCTTTCTCCACAATCAGAAGATCCCTTGGCAGAGCTTGTTTTTGCAGCCTCCAGCTCAGGAATGCTGTGGAGCACCGGCTCTCCCTGGGGTTTGGGGCTCGGTGGGGACCAGGAGCAGCTGGGCAGCACACACTGACATTCCTGGGGGGCCCTGGGGCACCCCAAGAGCCACCTCGACACTCAGCTGCTGGGCTCTGGCTGCCCTCCCACTTTCCCTGTCTCTCCATGGACAAAAGCCAGAGCCTGGGTTTTAATCCCTTCAACAACCAAATCCAGTCTGACCATCTCTGGCAGCAATTTTCTGGAACGAGTGGTCAATACTACAGGGATCAGGATGGGTTGCCACTACCTTGGAGCCACTTTCTTTCCCTCTTTAGCTAAATTTAATTACAAATGCATGCAAGTGTGAGAGGGGAGGGAGACAGTGGGACAATTTGATGCCATAGAAAAGAAAACCACCATTTATTTTGTAACTTTTTTTTTACATCATCTTCTTCATACAACTGTTTCATTGTAACATTAATACATATTTTAAAAAAACAATTCACCAAGATAGCTTGCAAAATTATATATATTTTAATATCCAAAAAGTACATTGCATATATATAGTAGCAAAAGCCCCATTTCCATGGGTAGTTCCTTCATACTTAAATTTTGCGATTATGGCAGAAATGTTGCTTAAGAACACCCTGAAAGCACTAAGACCTAACTGTATTAGCTTGATCTTCTCTTCCCACTTTGTTAAATAATGGCATCAGTGCTTGTGTTTAACGTTCTGAGCAGACTCCAATGCTCTGGTTTCAGACTCCCCTCCTGCAATGGGATGCACATGGACCAAATCTTGCCCCCACAGAGTCCCAGGGGTTGGTCTAGACTAGATAGTTGTGATCCTGTTAATTGGCTGCCACTTAATACAAGTCAGCTAATGGGTTGTACATGGAAATTTCACCCCCCAGACATCTGTTCCAAACCCCAAACGCTTGTGGTTTACCCTCTGTTTATGGCACCAAACCGCCGCTTGTGCAGCATCACATTCACATCTGCAAAGCTGGGGATGGCTCAGAGTTCTGGAAGGGGTCGGATTTCCACAGAACCCCCCAGCAGAAGCCATCAAAAATAGGAGTATTTTGTCTTTTTATCTATGAAGTGGTTAGGATCTTCCCAAAGTTCAGGATTTGGGTTAAAAGTGATCACAGAATATTGCAATGGTTGCCTTGAGATGTTAGGCCTGTTTTCAATCAGTCTCAATGCAAACATGGGAGTAAGTGGAGTTAATTTGCAGACAGCTACAACAGACTAATGCAGAAAATCCTCTCCTCTAGACAAACCCAGGGCAATCTGGAGGGTTTCTGGCCACTTTGGGGGTCAGTCATGGATCCAATTGCAGGACTAAGCCTATCTCCAACAGATACATTACTCACGTCTTATTTTTTTTTTTTTTTTTTAGCAAAAAGTACAAAGCTACAGCCCAAATGTACAGATTGAAAAGATGTACAAATTACATTAAAAAAATAAACAAAAAAACAACCGAGCTGATAGTAAAAAACAAACCTGCATTTGTGACCGAGGTCAACTCGTTTTATTTACTCTTTCTTTTAAAACTGTGAGATATAGGGAAAAATAACTCTGCATAATTTATACAGTAATCTGCCTTCTGGTTTGTTGACCCTTGGTTTGACGGGCTGACAAACGCACAGCGTTCGCGAATCGGTGCTTCCAGAGCCCCGCGGCTCGGGCAGAGCCAGGGACCTGCTGTCGTTTATTCACTTCACTTCTGCTTCCCAGGAATGCCTGTGCTTGACTTTGCCTTACGCTTTGTTCTGGTTTCTGCTGCTTGCTGAGTTCACACACAGTCAGACGAAGTTGTACTCTAGAAAAGTTCCTTCAATGCCCTTTACTTCTTAAAATATACATGTACATATATATATATGAATATATATATATTTAATTTCCAGTTGGGTGAAAATCCTCCTCTGCCTTAGAGCTAAGATTCCAGTTGTGGTCCCCTGCAGCCCAGCGTCCTCCACTGAATGGTCAAATGGCCAGTGAGAAAAACCCCATTGTGGTCATCTTTTCCTATGACCCACTGCTGGATCTATGCCTTGTCAAAAGCCTTTGAATCCTTAAGAATTGCTCTCATCCAAAAGCTAATAATCATTCCAGGGAACAGTGAACCATCTTCATTGTCACTTCCCACAGAGGACACAACCCCAAGGAAAATGCAGAGTACTGGCCCACAGGAGCTTCCATCTCTCAGTTCAAGACACAAGAGGCAAAGTTACAAAAGTAAAAGGTTTGGTCCAGGAATAACAAAAATCCAGTTTTAATTCTTCCCCAGAAAGGCCACAATTCTCCATCAAGGGTCCCCCCAAAAACCACACAAATCCCAGGAGTAAAGAAAAAGTCCAAACAGACTGCTCAAGGCCACTGGCAGATCAAAGCATTTAGTAATAGCTGCCCAAGTGTGGTGTGACATGGGCGTTGGGGTGGCGGGGCACGTTGGGGTTGGGGTAAATGCTTCCTGCAGGGGAGGTCCAATAGGGGGAGGCCGCTCCAAAGAAACTGGATGATGTGACAGGCATGGAGGAGGGGTGTGGGGGCACAAAGTTCACCTTCTGCTGGTGGGCGTGGTAGGAGGGCATGTAGGACAGATCCGACGGGTACTTGTACATGGAGGACTCGGTGGGGTGGGGCTGCAGGGCCTGGGCGATGCCGTGAAAGTCAAATTTGTAGGCATACCTCTTGCCGTGCACTTTGGTCATAATGTTCTTGTCGTAGTAGTATCGCAGCGCCCGGCTCAGCTTGTCGTAATTCATGTTGGGCTTGCTCTTCCTCTCGCCCCAGCGCCGCGCCACCTCGTCGGGGTCCGTCATCTTGAACTCGCCGTTGGTGCCCTCCCAGGTGATGCAGGTGGCGTTGGAGCTGTCGGACAGCAGCTCCAGCAGGAACTGCCACAGCTGGATCTGCCCGCTCCCTGCAGACACAGCAGGGGAAGGAAATTACTCGGGCCTTCCTGCTCGGGGCACACACAAAGGCAGGAAACAGAAGGGCTATCTCGATCTCGACTGGGAACTGCTCCTTCAGGCCTTGGAAAGGCGGCCCTAGGAGTGGATAAACTGTTCCCAGCAAACAAGTTACTCAGCCCTTTGTTCTGGGCCTGGGCCTGAGGTCACATCACATTTCATAATGGTCGCCTTTGGCCTTAAAATCCTCAGGCTGCTCAAAAACAGGGCTTTCTATGAGGACACTGCTCTGCAGAGTTTTCACTGACTGGGTAGCACAGGGTACTTCAGCCCTCCACTGCTCCCTGTTTGCCATGGAGATTGTTTTGGATACCTCCAGCTCTCCTTCCAGTGGGTGATCTGAGTTACATGGGATGATTTGTTCTCCAGATGACTCCTGGTTTTACTCAGTGTAGTTGTACAAGCAGTTAAGGGTAAGTTAAGAGTCTTAGGAGGATGTTTCCTTACAGGCATCCCATGTGTACAAATTTGGTTAGTTTGAGCGGGATTTGCTCCAGGCTAATTACTTACTCCCTAAAATCAGGGATTATTTACTGTAGATGATGTGCTAGGGATAGTTACACTGTGACTTTCAGAGATGTTTTCTGCCTTTGTTCTTGTAACCCACAGCAGGCAGTGAAAAATTAATCTGTACTGCAAATCTGAGAGACCAGCACTTAAGCTCCCTATAAAACTCTTCTCAGGAATTGCTGGGTTTGGGTCAGAACATCCAGGATGGGGATTTTGTCCTGACAGAGATGCTGTTGCACCACTTTCCTCCCTTTTCTGTAAAGATTTTGGCAAAAGCCCTTGTGAGGTCACAGCTGCCAAGTTCAGTGGCTCTTACAGGATGTAAAACGAACTCACCTGGATTGGCCAGACGGCTGCTGGTAGGCCCCAGGATTTGGTAGGGATCTAAAAAATAAAGTAAAAAAGAAAAATCATCCAAGAAAATTTAAAGGATGTTTAATCAAAAAGAAACTCCAGGTCATTATGTTTGGCCTAGAAACCAAATTTTCGTTTTCTTTCTTTACTCTTTCTATCCCTTCTCCCAGGGCCTGGAAGTGCTCCTCCTTTCTTTCTTAGCAAACAACCACCAGGTATTTTTGGAATCCAAAATGGCACAGCCACAGTTTCTGGCACTGCTCTCAGACCTGCCTGTTTTTGCAGTCTGGGATCTCCTTGGACAATACCCTACACTATGTGGCAACCAGAACACATCAAACGTGGAAAAAAACCTGTGGGGTAGGAGAACAGCCGCAAAGCAGAAGCAAATGTACTTCTCCTAACAAAAAAGAGCTAAATAAAAAGGAGAGCAGATGAGATTTTCAGATTCTTGTTAGCAGCTGAGCTTGCTGCCCTGGGAGGGCAGGAAATATTCCCCCAAATCTCTCTTTGTGAGGGAAACACAGCATTAGAGAGATGAGAGTAACAGGAGTTTGTCGCTGGCTCCATCAAGGCTGAGTGGTTCTTGAAAACCCCACAAAGCATTTATTAGGAATGAATTCCTTCCCTTTCTGTGGGGCCTCCTCAGCCCTAATCTCTACACTTCTGCTCTGCCTCTCTCTGGTTGTGGTGGTTTGGATCTGCAGTGTTTGCTGGTGGATTGAACTGGTTCCAAGAGAGCCAAGCCCGGAGCAGAGCAGGGGATGGGAATCAGCTGTGCCAGGCTGGGAAGGTGGGAGGCAGCAGGGAACACCCCTGAGCTGCCCAGCAGGGAACACCCCTGAGCTGCCCAGCAGGGCTGCCTTCCTCCCCTGCCCCGCTCTGGGCTGGGGAAGCCCTGCTGCCATGGGACAAGCTGGGATGCTCCAAGGGGATCAGCCCATGGGGACACTGCAGATCCTGGCCCAGGGGCATGTGGGAATCCAGAGCTTCCCTCTGGCTGCCCTGGCAGGGCTGGGACCCTGGCAGGGGTCAGGAACCCCCCTGAACAGAGCCCCCAGAGACACTGGCTGTGATCTCTGTCAGTGGAAAAGAGTTTTCAATCTTACAGGATGAATTACAAGCTCTGAGTGTTTGATATAAGTAATAATTAAGTGTGGCACGGGTGCAAAAATAAAATTTTAGGTTTCTAGATTAGGGGTCCAAAGGGGACAAGATGGAGGAAAATGGGTGTGTCGTGTCCTTTTTCTCCTTCTTCATGCCCTCCATGTTTCACTGCGGTGTTGGCATTTTTCTGTTGGTTCAGGCTGGGGACACACTGTCCAACGTAGGTGACAGATATTGGCACGTTATTGTAAATCCAGCACAGGTAGTTTGTGGTATTTAATGTTTGTACCATCCCACTGAGGGCAGAGCCCCACACGCTGCCCTGCAGGACAGAGCTGCGGCAGGGCAGCAGAACATGTTAGAGATAAACAGAATAAACAACCTTGAAACAGCACAGACGAATTATGGCTTCTGCTTTGGCAGCGGGGCTGAAAGACAGAGACTTTCTACAATCTCAGGATCATCAATACCTCAGATTCTGACAGGGGCAGAGCAGCCACAGAGCCCCTTGGGAAGAGCTGCTGGCACGGCCCAGCCCCTGTGCTGAGCCTCCCCTGCCTGGGGCTGCTCCACTGTGAATTCCCCCAGCCCCAGGTCACAGACCCCCCCTCACCTGGCTGGGGCCGCTGCTGCTCCGTTGTCTTATTCACATTCTGTGTCCCTGTGACAGGAGGGCCTGGAAAGAGAGAAGGGGTTTGTAGGGACAGAGAACAGGTACAAAGTACAAAACACATCCCACAGACTCACAGCAACTTGCAAGGGAAAGGTTTGCTCGGACTAAGAGCTGATAGTTTGGGGCTTGCATTATAAAATTAAGAGATGTCCCTAGAAATCTAAAATTGCAGTGTAAAATGAAAATACACCAATAAGAAAAGCATTACATAGATATTTAAAATTTGTCAAATAGTCAGTGAGACAAAGAAAATATTATGTAAATACTTCATTAATTTTCTGTCTTTTACTGCAACTGAACTTCCATTCTAGTTTGCATCCATGTTGTGAACAAAAAATTGTATTATTAAATGTATAAATGCCGATCTCCTTCCACATTACAGCTTTTCCCACATGCTTTTCAAATGCAAATTATTTTTTAGGCAAAAAAAATTTGGGGTTTATCAAACATTTAGTTGAAAATATAATGATGATTTGTATAAATCCCTTCAACAGGAAGATCTGCTCCTCCTCCTTGTGTCATTTCTCACAACAGAAAACTGTGACTCAGAGAATAATTCTCACATTTGGGGTGAGCACAGCTCAGAAAGCTGCAGAGCAGAGGGAGGGAACTCTGCCAGGTGCTGCCACGGGGATTTACAGCAGGAGTACCTCGCTGAGGGTCAGACGTGCCCACCCTGCCCAGGGAGAAGCCCCAGCAGGGGGACAGGGGACAGTGGCTCAGAGCCACCAGCCTGGGCCAGCTGAAACACAGATTTTAGGGACAGAGAATTGGTCTGAGATGTCCAGAAATCAAAACTGAAAAAATCAAACCAAATCAAACCAAAACCACTCCACCCCCCTACTGGGAATCCAAGGCACCCTAAACCCAGTAAGAACAGGAACTGGGTGTGAGCAGGGCTGCAGCAGAGGGGCCCCAGCTGCCTGCTGGACTTTGCCTTTCTGGAAGGTTGGCAGAAGCTCTCAGATGTCCGGATCTGTCCCTAAAACCATCACAGCATGGGACAGGCCCATGATTAACAGCGTGTCTGTGCAGAGGATTTGCTCCAGGCCCTTAACCAAACCCTACAAGTATTACTCTGTCCATAACATCATTCTACTTTTTATCTGTCCCCAGTTCTACCTCCTATCTGTTCCCAAATCTTCTGCCCCTCTGACACAGGCCAGCTGTGCCCAAGTCTCATTTTAATCTTCCATTGCACAATTTGTGATTCCCATTGGGACAACTTACTTTTGGAGAGGCCAGAATTCCCATTACTGCCCCATCCTGCTCTCCTGACTGCATCATAGGAGGGATCTAATGACAAAAGACAACAGGCACACAGGGGTTGAAAAGAACTTTTCCTAGAAAAAGACTTGTAAGACTCTGGCTTTACTTTGTGGTCCCAGCTGGCTTGGCTTCTGTCGGGCTGTGTTTTTTTCCTCTCCCACATCTCCAGTGCTCCCCCAGCCTCTCACAGAAGTGTAAATAGGGGTGTAAATGCAGCAATGGGGATCTTTGGGCAACTCTGACCACGAATTGCTGTCCTTGCACTCAGTGGAATTCAGTGTGACCCCTCCCAGCCAAAAGGAGACCCCTTTCTCTTATCCCAAGACCACAGGCAGAGGAGGAGGAAATGAACCCTGTTACTATTTCACAGAAATTAAATTTGGATTTTAAACCTGGGGAGGCTGAGGATTTGAGGTGACAATAAGGAGGCTGTCTCAAGGAGATGAAAAAGGGGGAAGAGCATCCTCCAGGGATGTCCCAAGTGCCCCTCTGCCCAGCACCTCCTGCCTGTGGGGCTGTGCAGCTCCCTGAGGATCCATCCCAGGCACCAGCACATTCCTGCAGCGCTGGGAAAGCCGCAGAGGCTTTGAAATTACAGCCTTGCAGTTATTGGCATGGAAAGGAAAACACAGAGAGACGGGAGAGGGGAGGGTGGGGGAGCCAGAGAAGGAGGGAAGAGAGAGGAATGGGGGAAAACAGAGATCCTGTAATCTGCCTGGTTTTATTTTTATTTTACTTGTTTGTTTTTCTCCCTTTTTGCAGAAACCACAAACCCCACTGCAAATAGATCAGACTGGAAAACAAACCACTGTGGTTTCAGCTGGGACAAAGAGTGGGATGGGACAGCTGGGGAAGAGGGAGGTGACAACTTCATCAACACTGTCCCAGCAGAGAGACCGGCCCAAAAATGGATACCTGTCCCTTTCAGGATCCCTGTCCCATTCAGGATCCCTGTTCCCATTAGGGGATTCCTGTTCCCACTAGGGATTCCTGCTCCATTAGGGATCCCTGTTCCCATTAGGGATCCCTGTTCCCACCAGGAATTCCTGCCCCATTAGGGACCCCTATTCCCATCAAGAATTCCTGCCCCATTAAGGATCCCTGTCCTCATTAGAGATTCCTGTCCCATTTGGGATCCTTGTCCCATTGAGGATCCCTGTCTCCATTAGAGATCCCTGTTCCCATTAGGGATCCCTGTTCCCATCAGGAATTCCTGCCCCATTAGGGATCCTGCTCCCATCAGGAATTCCTGCCCTGTTAAGGATCCCTGTTCCCATCAGGAATTCCTGCCCCATTAAGGATCCTGCTCCCATCAGGAATTCCTGCCCTGTTAAGGATCCCTGTTCCCATCAGGAATTCCTGCCCCATTAGGGACCCCTGTTCCCATTAGGGATCCCTGTTCCCATCAGGAATTCCTGCCCCATTTAGGGATCCCTTTTCCCATTAGAGATTCCTGTCCCATTAGGGACCCCTGTTCCCATTAGGGATCCCTGTTCCCATCAGGAATTCCTGCCCTGTTAAGGATCCCTGTTCCCATCAGGAATTCCTGCCCCATTAGGGATCCCTGTTCCCATTAGGGATCCCTGTCCCCACCAGGAATTCCTGCCCCATTAAGGATCCTGTTCCCATCAGGAATTCCTGCCCTGTTAAGGATCCTGTTCCCATCAAGAATTGCTGCCCCATCAGGAATCCCTGTCCCCATCAGGAGTCCCTGTCCCGTTCAGGAGTGCCTGTCCCCATCAGGAATCCCTGTCCCCATTAGGGATCCTGTTCCCATCAGGAATCCCTGTCCCCATTAGGGATCCTGTTCCCATCAGGAATCCCTGTCCCGTTCAGGAATGCTGTCCCTGCTCCCATGGCAGCAGCAGCAGCAGGATTGTCCCGTGCCTTGGTGCTGCAGGGACCTGTCCCAGCCCCAGTGTCCAGCAGCTGTCCCTGCTCCAAACCAGGGGCTGTTTGCAGGGCATTTTCCTGGCTGCAATCCCAAGGGATCCCCCTGGATCTCCCAGTGACAGAGCCAGGGGAGCAGGGATGGGCTCTGAGGCAGCTCTGCCTTTTCCCGTCTCCTCCCTGCAGCCAGGCTCTGACTGCCACTGCTGCCCTGGGATATCCCTCTGAGTTACTGCAGCCACAGCTATCAGAGCCATCTTTGGGGAAACAGTCTGAAAAACCCAAGTTCTGCACTGAGAAAAGCAAAACCTTCAGCAATGTCCACCAACTGAGATACTAATGTACATTTTGGTTTGTTCAATCCATAAACAGCTCTGTATGTAACATTAATGGAAATGCCATATGATGATTCTGTTAAAGGAAGGCAGCAATTTTCTTTCCAACAGAAAAATCGTTTATAAAATAGGGAAAAATTTCCTTCCCAAAAATAGTGGAACTCACTGAAAATTTTCAGCTTTCTCTGATTTTACTGGGGGCCAGATCATTGACTCAAGGGAATCAACTGCTACAAAGGGGTTGCTTGATCCAGAGTCATCAGCATATTTTGGGTAAATAAATAGGCCATGATTTGGAGAGATGATCTTCCTCATCCTCTTCCTCCTCCTCTTCCTCCTCAGGTTTAATCCAGACTGACTGAGTCCCTCTGCCTCAGTTTTTCCTCTATAAATATGGATTATGGAGCAATGTGTGGGAATATATAGGAGCAGCCTTGTGTTGTAGGATGAGATTCTGCCCCGAGTGTGACTTGGCCATAATAAGAAGGGTTAAATATGATAATCAGCCCTGCTATTGAAACACCATGTGCACCCAGCTACTGCAAATTTACAACTCTTTCTCTCCTTAAAAAAAAAAAAAAAAAAAATCCAAATGCAGGAAGCTATTTTTATTTCACAAAAATCTTTGCAACGTGAAAGAACCACACTGGCCCTTCTGGCTTCCAGGCCCAGGCTCGAAAGTGTTTAAAGCAAAATGGAAAAGGCAGAGCCAGGGAACCCCTCCAGACTTTTGCAGGTTCCTACAAAAACAGGATCATTCCCAGGACCTGACGCCCAGTGGCTCAAAGAGATCCTGCAGAACTGCAGCCAGATGGTGACAGGAATAGTCTTATCTGTCATTTAAACCATTCGGATTTTACACCAAAACTTGCCATAGGATGGAAATTCAATTAAAAGACTTGGACTGGGCTTCTCTCCTGGTGTAAATCAGCAAATGGCTACAGTGAAGTGGGGCAATTTTATCCCAGAAAGGATCAGGTCCCCATGTCTGGTTTAGACTTAAAAGGCCCCATGGAACAAGAGCCCTATGACAAATGTGTGTTCAATACAAAATGGAATTAAAGAGCAGAAAATAAATCATAGATGCTTTCAAGAACTGTCATTCTGCAGCTGTCTGGTTTATGTCCAGAAATTCCCCAGCATGAATGCTCAGTCTATTAGGAGGAAGGTAAAGGATATTAATAATGCTTTGCACTTTCACAGCACCTTTCAAGCGAGGATCTCACAGCTTTGCAAACATTCACACTCACAGCGCGCCTGGGAAGAAGGTTAAATATAATTTTATTTATTCGCAGGCATAAATGCACTTTCTGCAGGCTTTAGCTGCCTTTTCCAGATGCACTGCCTTCCCCAGGAATCAGCCTGTGGGGACAGGCTGCAGCACTGCTCTCTGTGCCCTTTTAGCCCTTTTAGTCCACTCTCTTACCCCAAATCTGCCTCAGCTTCTCCCTTGCCACTCTGTGCTCAGCTCTGCAGAGAGCCCCTGTCTCCCCTGGAGCTGTGTCCCCTCCCACCCCTCCGGGGCATATTTAGTCTGAACAGACTGATAGATATAGCTGGGGGCAGATGGACAGACACACAGACTCCCTTCCCAGGAAACCAGCCTGCAAACCCCCAGGTGGATTCCCATACCAGCATCCCAAATCCTTGTCGGTCCTGTCAGCCTGAGTGCAGCCCAGTGAGCAAGGCTTTAGGGAGTCTGTGCTTGAGATATGATGTATTAGGGGGCAAACCCTCTCTGATAAACTTCAAAAAACCCAAAAAAAACCCAACCC
Organism: Taeniopygia guttata; assembly: GCF_048771995.1. Taxonomy (NCBI): domain Eukaryota; kingdom Metazoa; phylum Chordata; class Aves; order Passeriformes; family Estrildidae; genus Taeniopygia; species Taeniopygia guttata. Next base: position 1,079,487 of record NC_133049.1, read on the forward strand.
TGGTGTTTTATAAATCTGAGAGTTTGGGACAGAGGGGAGGCGAGGGGGGTTTTTGCTGAACAATGGGCTCACAGTGCCTGTGCTTCCTGAGCTGCTGGGAAGTGCTGACAGCCCCTTCATCCTGCTCCCTCCGAGGAGCTTTCTCACTCAGCCCAGTCAGGCACCACTTTGTGCCACCAGCCTGATGAGGCTTTCCAGGAGAACAACGAGCCTGGGGCCTGGAATATCCACATTTTTAGGCCTTTATTTTTCTAGGATGGATACAGCGGGGCTGGGTCATTTATGGTCTAAATGCTTTATGGACACTATAGGGGAATCTTATTTGGAATGCCACTCATGCTGGCACTACAGGCAAGGCTGGGAAGGAATGGAGAGCCCAGGAATCTCTGGAGCTGGCACCTCCAAGGAAATTCAGCAGCTGGAGGGTGGGAAGGGGCTTGTCCTACGCCATGGAGACAGAGCCAGGAAGGAAGACCTGGACCCCAGGTGTCCTGGGGGATCCAGACTTGTGATGTGGCCGGGTGGTCCCTTGGGGTCTATTTTGTGGCAACCACTTTATAGGGAGAGAGGGAAAGGAGGGTCAGGTACCTGGAGAATCTTGTGGATCTCATGGCCCACTTCAGATTTGCAGCCTTCTCCTTCCCCTTCTCCTGATCTGCTCCACTGAAATCTCTAAGGCCAAGTCCTGCCTGGAAACACCCATGCTGCCAGTCCAGGTGAGGCAGGTCATCCCAGAACAGTTCCTCCTGCATGCCAGCTTTGGGCCATGGGTTCTCCATGAAAAACAGACATGTTTTCATGCTGTTGCAAAACAGACTAAGTTTTGCAAGGAGTCCTCCTCCTGCTTCAGGAGGCAGAAAGGTCCCTGGCATGGGGGCTGGAATTTAAATTAGCTTCCCTAAATGGGGAAAGCAGACCCAGGTGTCCTGGGGGTGCAGACCTGTCATTAATCCAAGTGGTCCCTTGGGGTCTATTTTGTGGCAGGCACTTTCTGGGGAGAGGGAGAGGAGGGCACAGAGCCCCAGGGCCTCTCCTGCCCAGGTGAGGCTGTGAGTGGTGGCACCTGCCCGCTGCCTTGGAAAGGTCCCAGCGTGGGGACAAACCCAGACCTGTCCTCTGCCAGCCCAGCCATCAGCCAGGCCGGCCCAGGTGTGTGTGCCCAGCCTCACACTGCCCTTCCCTCCTGGGGATGCCAGCAGGAGCTGGGCTGGGGCTCACAGCCAGCAGGAGAGCAGAACCCAGGCTGCAGCCTTCTGCAGGGACCAGGGGGCCAAAACCACCCCAGCTGCTCCCAGAAACATCCTGGGGACGAGGGGACTGGCTCACATGGCAGCAGAACACTGAGGCTGTGGGGCCCACACGGTGCCCCTGGCTCCAGGGACATGTTCTGAGTGTCCCACACACACCCACAGGACATTTCTGAGTGCCCCACACACACTGAGGACATTTCTGAGTGCCCCTCACACACACCCACAGGACATTTCTGAGTGCCCCTCACACCCCACAGGACATTTCTGAGTGCCCCACACACCCACAGGACATTTCTGACTGTCCCCCCCCCAAACACAGGACATTTCTGAGTGCCCCACACACACTGAGGACATTTCTGAGTGCCCCACACACCCCACAGGACATTTCTGAGTGCCCCACACACACCCACAGGACATTTCTGAGTGCTCCACACACCCCACAGGACATTTCTGAGTGCCCCACACACACCAACAGGACATTTCTGAGTGCCCCACACACACCCACAGGACATTTCTGAGTGCTCCACACACCCCACAGGACATTTCTGAGTGCCCCACACACACTGAGGACATTTCTGAGTGCCCCACACACCCACAGGACATTTCTGAGTGCCCCACACACCCCACAGGACATTTCTGGTTGCCCCACACACCCACAGGACATTTCTGAGTGCCCCTCACACACACACTGAGGACATCTCTGAGTGCCCCACACACCCACAGGACATTTCTGAGTGCCCCACACACCCCACAGGACATCTCTGAGTGCCCCCCACACACCCACAGGACATTTCTGAGTGCCCCACAGACACCCACAGGACATTTCTGAGTGCCCCTCACACAGTGCTGACCCCCAGGGTCAGCAGAGGAGCCCCGGCTCCCCTCAGCACAAAGCTGGGAAGGCTCTGGGCTCTCAGCTGTCTGTGGGTGTGGGCAGGGATGGTGGGACTGCACTGGAGCAGGGCAGGGGCTGAGGGCTCCTGTGGCCTTTTCCAATGGCTCTGCTGACTGCCCATCACATTGTGCACCGCACATTGTGTCTTTGCCCCTTCAAGACACAACGTGCTGTTCCTTGAGCTGAGGAACCACCACTCCCTGGGGCAGAGGTGCAAATCAGGAATTCTAAGTCTCTTCACTAAGAGGAAGTAACTCAGAGCAGGATGATTTCAAAATTACTAGTATTTTACATTATCAGGCAATTTGATTATTTCACAATTGAAAAATATTATCAAGCCATCTTTTGCATCCATCTGAGTGCACTGTTGGACTTGATGATCCCAGAGGCCTTTCCAGACTGAATAATTATGTGATTCTCTATCGCTGCGTTGCTGTTAACCTGTTTCACAGATCCCAAATCCAGGAATAACACTGGGTTTTGACCTGAAGTCAACTCAAACCAAGTGAGAAGGGACTGATTACTGGATTTAGGTGAGAAATCTGCTGCAGAGATGGATGTGAAGGACAGATTTATCTTGGGGGGTGTCTGAAAGTAGCTGATAGCCTGGTTATGAATTGCTGCCTTTATAGAAATACAGATCAGAGGGATCAAACCTGTCTGATTGAACTGCTCTAAAACAGTGATGGATTGAAGCCCTGTGGCTGAAGCCCACTTATTTCCAGAATCAGACAGGATCTGGATGGTGTAGGAATAGGACTGGCATTCAGTATTGCTGTCCCTGGCAGTGTCCAAGGCCAGGCTGGACAGGGCTTGGAGCAATGTGGGACAGTGGAAGGGGTGGGACAGTGGAAGGGGTGGCACTGGATGAGCTTTAACGTCCTTCCAAGCCAACCCATCCTGGGACTGTGATTTCCAGAGGGGATTTCCTGAGGCAGGGCCTGCTTAGGACAGGTGGCTGTGGTTGAGCCCTGTGCCCTGTCCCTGAGCAGGGGTGCAGGGAAGGAGCTCCCACGGGGCAGAGTCCCCTCTCAGCCCTGGAGTCACTCCCTGCTGCCCCAGCCAGAGGCAGCAGCGCCCAGTGGTGCCTGTGGCTGGAAAACATCCCGAGCCAGCAGCGCTGGCACTTCCTGAGCCACGTCTGCCTCAGCCCAGCTAGCCTCACAAAGACACATTATGAAGAAAAGGAGGAAGTAATGAGAAGATTTTTGTTCCTTGTTGTTGCTTTTTTAATATCAGCAGCAGAACTCCCAATGCACAGCGCACAGAGGCTGAAGAATGTGTCCCGAGAAGCCTTCCCAGAGCCAGCCTGGAAAAGCAGATGCTCTCCAGCCACAGAGATGTTCCTGAGCCACGCAGGGCTGCAGGCACAGCCAAGGCACAGCTGCACATCCTCTGCACACCTACAGAGCCACCCAAACACACCCAGGAGCAGGCAGGAACTGCCCACAGCAATGTGTGGATGTTACCCCCAGCACAGGGTGTAAAACCAAACCACTGACAGGCTGGAGTTTGCTCTTGTTGAAAAACACACAAATTGCAGAAGTAAAAAACCCCCAAGCCTCATATCCACGGAGAAAACGGCCACGCACACATGAGAGAAATGGGAAGACACACATGCACAGCCATGGCAGTTTTACAGCTTTTAAGTCATCATCAGGAAACAAATTAACTCTTGTTTTAGGAAACAGCCCAAGCACTTCCAAGGCTTTGGGAGGGAGAGCCTGGCACCCCAGCAAACGTGTGAGCCCCCCCTCCCCAGCACAAAAACACTCCTTGCACTGCACTGCACTCCAGGCAAAATAATAATGGCTCTTTTGCTGGGGGAAAGGAAGGATAATGGTTACTTAGAAAGTGCTCCAGACAAGCTGTCAGGTTGAATTCAGAGAACTGGAGTCTACTCTGGGACAGCGCTGGCTCGGGGTGATCCCTTGTGAGTTGGGTTTCCTGCCTGCTACAGCTTAAAGACAACGATTCTTTGTTTCCAGTTTTTCTGGTGAAAAAACACACGCCTGCCTCCGAAGAGGGTCAGGGAGAAAGCAGACAAAACACTAACTCTGGAATTTCAAAGGAAAACAATTAAAAAAAAAAAAAAGTATAAAAAGCAAAATCCAAGCACGCTGGCTACTGTCTCCCCTGAACTCATAAATCCTTGCTTGGCCACACAGCCAAAATGAAAGGAGACCTAAAAAAGCCTCCCCTTTTTCTGCTGCCGAGCTAAAAATGGGATATTTCATCACCAGGCACACAAATATCAACGAGAAATGTTTTAGCAAGTACAGACAATTAGGAGAGCACAAAGCTGCAGCTGCTTTTTCCTCTGCCACAACTGAAGCGGGGAGTTTAAAACCTTCGCTGTGAAATGGGGCTGCACTGACACACTCAGAGGAGAGTTTATTGAACATGGTCAATATTTTTCACTACAACCTTTTAGATCTGAAAAATGACCTTTTCAGGAGAAGGGCTTTATGCAGGAATTTGAGAGGTTTTCCTGTGGGAACTGTGCTTATGCAACCTCATTCCCTGCAATCTCTGCCCCTATTTCCCCAGTTCCCCAAAATCCGAACCTGTTACCCAAATTGTCACTCAATTTGACAAGTGGGAGAGAAGAGTTTTGAGGAGCTCCTACCAGTTTAAAGGGAACAGAGGCTGCAGCCCTGATGGTGAGAAAAGCAGCTGCACAGACTCATATTTTTTGAGGTAAAGGGAATTGGAGTGAGAGAGATTTTAATTGATGCTCCAACACCAGGAAACTCTTTCTTAGGGCTTCACAATGGACACAGGTACAAAGCCCCAGGAAACCACACTGAATTTCGGAGTTCACAGATTAATTTATCTTCTTAAATTTGCCAACAGCCCCACCAAACACACAAACACACACCTTGTACCCAAATATCCTCATTGTTCACACAACGACTTCTATGACATGAACATAAATATGAGATAGCCACAGAATAAACCCTTAAAATTCCCCCCTCCATCCCTGTTCATGCATTCACATAGAGATTTCTTCCCTGTTTGAAAAGTACCACATCCCTTTTTCCTGTGCTTTGCTTGAGTTTCGGTTGGATTTCTGAGACTTTGGGCTGGTTTGTCACTGTTCTCAACCAAATCTGAAAGGCTCAAGAAGGATCAAATCCTCTCTGCAACTCCCTGCCAGGAGCCAGGTGGGGGCTGGGATTTCTCCTAGGAACAACTGCAGGATGAGAGGAAACGTCCCCAGGCTGTGCCAGGGGAGGCTCACGTTGGAATTTCCTCATGGAAAGGGTTGTGAAACACTGGAAGAGGCTGCCCAGGGAGGTTTGGAGTCCCCATCCCTGGAGGTGTCCAAGGAACACCTGGAGGTGGCACTCAGTGCTCTGGGCTGGTGACAAGGTGGGGATGGGGCACAGGTTGCACTTGATGGTCTGGGAGGGCTTTTCCAATTTAAATGATTCTGGGATTTTGGGATTCTGTGACCTTGGGCTGAGCCTGGCATGTGCAGAGGACAGACCTGTGTGAATGCAGCTTTTGAACCAAGATCCTGAATGACCTGGAGATAAACAGCCCCAGGAACCCCTCTGGTTAATTGTCACCTGTGATGCTGAGCCTCCCCTCACACCCTCTGCCACCTCCCTGCACAAGCACCATTTCCTGGGATCAACATGTGTTGGAGCTGGGGGTGCTCAGCCTGGAGAGAAGGAGACTCAGAGGTGACCTTGTCACTGTACAGCTCCTGAAAGGTGGCTGTGATCAGCTGGGGTTGGGCTCTTTCCCCAGGCAGCACTGACAGAACAAGGGGACACAGCCTTAAGCTGTGCCAAGGGAAATTTAGGTTGGATATTAGGAAGAAGTTTTTTACAGAAAGGTGATAAAGTTCTGGAATGGCTGCCCGGGGAGGTGGTGGGGTCACCATCCCTGGGTGTGTTTAAAACAAGCCTGGATGTGGCACTGGGTGCCAGGGTTTGGTTGAGGTGCTGGGCTGGGTTGGACTCGATGATCTTGAAGGTCTCTTCCAACCCAGTGATTCTGAGAATTGAATTCTGTGATTTGGAAAGTACCACACATCCCAGCCCAGGCATTCCCACAGGCTGCATGGACACAGGGACCTTCACACATGCACACACCAGGGTTCTGCCTCCTTGGGAGCCCCCAGCTCTGCCCTGGCCTCAGCTCCTGCACAGCATTCTGCTCGAGTATTAAACACAGGAATTACACAGACCCCGACACACTAAAAACTTTAAAACTGCGCTGGAGCGAGGCCAGAGAGCTCAGAGCCCCTTGGGGACATGGCCCTTTGGCCTCCCAATGTTGTTGTATGTGAATATTCTTTCCATTTCCCTATGGAAACCTGCTCAAATGACACTGTTCTGCAGGAGAGCAGTTTAAGGTCTCCCTGAACTGGGGCAGATCTGTGGGCTCAGATTCCTGTCCCTGTCTCCAGTACCCACAGCAGATCACTCATTTCTCCAAGCAGTCCCAGAAAATGACCCAGACTATCTCTGCAGTGGGAGGGGGACACAGCTCTTTCCATTCAGCCATGGGAGCAGCCTCATTTCATTTCCAAGAAAATTGCTCTCCAGCCAAAGAACACTGGTGATTTTCATCAGAGCCATTTACTCCTCAGAGGCAGCTGAAGACAATTTGTCCCAGTGACGCTGGGTCCCATCCTCAGGAGTGTTTATGAGGCTGGGAAGGGGAGAAGCTGAGGCAGCAGGAGTCCTTGGAACAGGAGAAGGCTCTACCTGTCTGCTGTGAGAGCCCTCAGCTGCCCCGGGCCCCAGCTGTGGGACTTCAGGATTTAAATATGTAAATATTCCCAGGGCTCCTGCTGCAGAGCTCTGCACTTGAGCTGCCCTAAAGCAGAGCTGCAGCTCCTGTTTGCAGAGAGCCAGAGGGCAGAAAACAGAAGGGAAAAAGGGAGTCAGGTCTGCAGCTGCAGCCAGGGCACCAAACCCAGCCCAGGGACAGCACTGGGACACGGGCCAGGCTCCCTGTGCTCCTGGGGACATCGTCCTGGGGGAGGGAGGGGGCAGAGCCTGTGCTGCATCTGGAACATCTGCAGCTGTCTGTGCTGCAGCTGCACTTTTGGTGGTTTTCTTTTTTTTTTTTTTTTGACGTGTGGGTTCTTTTTTCCAGCCGTGGATGGAACTTGTTGTGTAAAGCACAGTGTAAATGTATGCAAAGGGCTCCTGTCTCTCCCTGCAATCTGCACAAGCAGGTTCTTTGCACTAGTTATGTAGAAAAACTACAGGAAGAGTGAAGAAAATAGTATTTTTTTTCCTATCTTTGGCATGTTTGGTACTATTCCATCACCTGCTTTTGAATCCTCAAGGGAAGGTGGTTAGAAAAACTTGTCTGTTTTTATTCACAGGCATAGAGAGGAGAAATATTTACAGGATTGCTAGATTCCAGATGCACTGGCATGAAGAAAACGGTTTAATCTTTTGAGAAGTTTAAAAATCGTTAAAAAAAAAAAAAAGTAATATTTTTTAACCTGAAATTCCTTTTCCAATAGAATATAATCTTTTGGAGTGAGAATATAATCTTGAAGTGAGCCCATTAAAAAGGAAATAAGGAAAATCCTGTTTCCTAAGAAAAACAGACTGAAGAATTCCAAGTCCAGTTTTATGAGCATCATGGGTTTCTGCTGTGCTATTGGATGTGCCACTTCATTCTGCTCCCCCAGCCCCTGATCTGCCAGCCTGTTGTGTTCTCCTGTCCCTTTTCCTGACCTTATCTCGGGAACCTCAGTCAGCTGCAGTGGGTTGGAGTGGGGCAGTTTATGCTACACCAACATCCAGTGTGGAAGGAATGAGGGAATTTATGCCTTATAGGGAGAAATGGGGGAGGAATAGATGGGATTTCAACATTTCTACGTAGTTCTTAATTTTTATTTGCCTCTCTCCTGGGTGTGCTTGGTCCTTTATTGACACATGATGAAAGTTCCATGTGAAGCTGAGGGCTCCACGCTGACAGCAGTGAACACAGAGCTCTGTCAGCTGCACTACAGAGACACCCTCGAGGCCACTAAAAATGCAGGGAGAGGGACACTTTCCCCTCGAATTTCTTTCAGCCTGAGTGACTCAGGGCCCAAGTCACAAAGTGTTTAAAAATTCAGAGGAGTTCAGTTCTAAACAGAGATTTTCTCTTGAAGAAAAAAAAAAAAAAAATCAGATTTTTCTTGGCTTTATTTTTAGCAACTGCCTGGCCTGAGACAGAATGAGCAGAGGTTTGGGTGTAAGGGGAAATTGTGAAGGAGCACATGTCCCTACTTTATTCACACAGTGCAAGCCCAGCTCAGATGAGCTTTAAACAGATCGTTAATGTCAAAGCAGCAGTCAGAGCAAAGCCTGAGTGGCTCTGTCCCTGTAATGCCCCATTTTATCAACTGGTGCTGCCCCAGAGGAGGGAACAGTGTGCCAGGGAGCTCCAGTGCGCATTTACTTGCTGGACAAAAGCAGCTGCTGGAGGAAGCAGCCCTGATCTCATGTCCAGCTCCGAGGCAGATGTTGGGAATGAAATGCAAGGAGAAAGGAGGGGTTTGGGGACAGCACAGAAAGGAGGCAGCCAGACCCTCCCTGCAGAGCTGTTAAACGTGGGGTCTGTTTGCTGCAGCCCCTCAGTGCAATGGGAGGTTTTGTCTTTCCAGCTGCTCCAATAAAAGACCTTCTGCCTTTCCCACTGCTCTTTTTAATGCCAGCCTGTGGCTCGTGCATGCAGCCACGCTCTCCTGAAGAGCAGAGAGCCCTTGGTGACACTCAGGGAACTGGCACAGGCACAGGCTGGCTCCAGAGCAGTGGGCAGGAGTCTCACCCCTCCCTAGGAACTTCTCCAAGGAGGAGCTGAACAGAGCCAGGGAGCAGCCCCAATGCTCCTGCAGCAGCACAAAGGGAAAGGAAAACCCCATTTAAGGCTCCTGTCCCTACACAGGAGTTACAGAGCACAGAACAGACTTTTGCTCTTTATCACCCGACTTGGGAGTGATAAATTCACCCAAATAGTCACTATGTCAATTTGACTTCTCTATGTAGGTAAAGGGATGTGCTTCATCCTGTCCCTGCCCATGGACTGGAACAGATGATCTTCAAGGTTCCTTCCAACCCCAGCCATTCTGGGATTCTGTGATCACAACAATGCTCACAACTTTATCCTGACTGAGAGTCCAGTTTGTCAATAAAAATAAGAACAAGGAGCAGGGCAGGAGCTGCAGAGAAAAACCTGAAATACCTGACTGAAGGACCCACAAACAACTGCAAAGCCTGATGGAGCTTAAGAGGGTTATTAACTTTTAAACTCTAGTCTATAACTACATGGTCAAAATTTCTACTAGACAAAAAACAAATGGGTTATTTGAAAGAAAATCAAACTATTCCAAAATGAAAGTGTCAAAAAGATACATTTGATCTTGCTTGCTAGTTGAATTGAGCTACAGATCCATGGATGGGTTTGGAATACCTCAGTGGCCTTTACAGTAGTGAAATTTATTGTGAGAAGATTTGATACTTCCAGCTGTGAACTCAGAGAGAAAGTCTCAGGCCTCCCTGTCTGTGTGAGATTCCAATCTGTTCACATCAGGAACAGAAAATGTGCCAGCAGTTCACCAGCTCAGCAAAACACAAGTGTGACAGCGACACGTTTGATGCCACGGCCTGACTGGAGAGGCAGAGATGGCATTTCCAGCCTGGGTGGGGCTGCACAGTGGGAATTAATCCTTTTAAACTGAGCTATGAATGCAGAGTAGAACACAACATTTTCTGCCAAGGATGTTATTAACAAGGTCTAGCTTTAACCCAGTCAAACCCAGGACATTTATATGCAAAACACTGACCTTCTTTGGTGGCAAGACGTGAGGAATCTGTGTGGGATGGAGTGTTGTAGACCAGCAGTGAGCTACCTGCAAGGCAAAGAAAGGGAGTTAGAGTAGTCTGGGCACCCTGTCACGGGGAGCCATGAGGGCAGGTAGGATATGTTGTTAATGGCATGAAGAAAACTAGTTTTGCTGTTAATTAGGCACACATTTTCTGTGAAATTCATCTGAAAGCTTGGTAGCTGTATGTCACATGTGCTGCTGTTTTCTCACTTGCAAAAAATGAAGATATTTATCTCCTTCGCTGAGTGCCTTGATGTCCTCCATTGAAAACTGATCTTAAAGGGTGAGGCTGTACAGGTACAGGATCTACCCCAGCACAGCCTCCAGAAATGCCTGTGGCACAGATTATGTGACAGGATAAGGAAGAATCTTTTCTCTCTCTAGCTGTGATAGAGAAATTTCCTGTTTGAGGAACAGGCAGGAGAAAAGACACAAATTGCACCGTCAGGAGCTTTTTGGCCATTTTTAGAGTGTCACATGCTTGGTTTGGGGCCAGCAGCTGCACAGCTCTCACTGGGATTCCAGCATCTCCCTGCTCTGGGGAATTTGGGAGCAGTTCCCTTGGTTCAGAGAGGCCTTTCCATCCATCCCCATGTGACACACAAGTGCAGCACAAAAAGAGCCTGTTGGAAGGGTCTCTGCAGTCTGTTCTCCTGTAGACTCTCCTGGAAATGGAGGAGGAGATCCTGGGAGTCCAGGGAAGCCAGCATGAAATACCCATTTCATGGCTGTCTGGATAAGTGTGCTCACATCACCCCCTGGGCTCACCTTCCCTGCAGCTCTTGGGGCAGCTGGGGCTGGGTCAGTGGCAGCCCTGACACGGCAGAGGGTCCTGTTTGTCCTGGTGGTGTGGCTGGAGCAGCACCAATCCTGTTCTGAGTGCTCTTACAGCTCTGCAGATCCCCTCCATGAAGGGGATCCTGCCCCTGAGCATCCCCAGCCCCTCAGCAGGGCAGGAGCCCCTCTGTGCAGGTACCAAGCACAGGACTGGGGGCTGAGCCCTGCAGTCCGTGCCTCTGGTGCACATGGTCCCAAATCACCTCAGCTGCCCCTCAGTGCTCACAGAGTGTCTGTCTCCTGTGAGAGCTGAGCTTTGGGCAGTTCCCTGCCAGACTTGGGAGCCACTGCAGTGGATTTCTGTCCTCCCCAAAGGCAAACAAAGCCAGAGACTGCACAAGCCAGCAGGACCCAGAGGCAGGAGGTGTGGGAAACAAAGCCCCTGGCAGGGAGGGGAGGATGGATGGTACCAGATGCTGCAAGTCAGGGGATGCTTCCACAGACCAGGATGGATAGTGAACGAGGAGGTAAAGAGTTCAGAGGGATCCCAAGGGCACCCTGGCTCTGAAAGCTGCCGATAGGCAACGGGATTTGTTGAAATATTTAGGGAGATTGGCTGCTGGAGGAATTGAAACAACTCTATCCATGTAATTCATATTTTCATTAGACAGTTTCTGGCTTTGGCATTTCTTTCTTGAATATCTGTGGGGAAACTCCTGTCCACCACTCTCTCCTTTTCAGGTTATTTAAAGCAATCCTGAGTGCAACGCCCAGCCCAGCTTCCCCCTGCCAGACAGGGAAGTACAGGGGAATTCAGAAACGTGGTTTTCTATGACTAAATGGGCTGGAAATGGGTGGCTGGGGCGGTGGGGGTGGGGTGATGAATAGCACTGAGCGAGCAGGATCAACCTATAGCTACTTTAGGGTAAAAAATGCAGCCCAAGCCACTGGAAAGGACCGGCGCCTCCCCCGGTTTAATTGCTCAAAGTTCTCACCTTTGCCCGGCAGTCTGAGGTTTCTGGTGGGAACACCACCGAGAGGGAAATGTGTTTCCTATTAAGGGTTTCAATGGAGGAGGGAAAGGGAGAACAGCAGAGACCCAGATGAGGACAGAGGGAAGCAGGCAGACAGACAGACACAAGCCAGGCTGCTCCTCCCTCTCCTGCCGGTGCAGAGCTTTGGCTGTGATTAATTTTCATTTTTGTTCCTATTCCCCCTCCCTGGGTCAGAGACACCATGGATGGATCAACTCTCTGGTATGGTTAATGCAGTGAGGGCTTTCTCCCATAATTAATGTTTAAACACGTTATTTTATGGCACCCCCACCCTACCCTTTCTTTTATTTCCCTTGCATTCATTACAAAATGATGGAGAAGGACTGAAAAGCAGGAGAGTTTTTCCCATAAACCCTTCCCTCCCACAAGGCAGCTCATCCTTCAGAGGAGCAGGAATATATTGGTTCCACAGTCTCAAGGTCTATTTAATTTGAAAGTCTTTTTCACCCTCACCTTCCCCAGGCCCTGCACAGCTCCTGCTGGAATTCAGGTCCTGCTGCACTTGGCAGGATGGTTTTGCTGGGCATTAACACACGGCTCAAAACCACTGATCAGTTTTCTATTTCTCAGCACAGCCTCATTCTTTCCCCTTCAGGCTCTTCTCCTTTGTGCACACCCCACAGCCTGGCCCCCACCACCAGGGAGGGAAAGGATGGAGGTGGCAGCTCAGCTTCTTTTGATCTTCATCCCAACCACAGCATGGATGCATCCAAAACTCCCCTTCCCTGCCCAACAGCTGCCTGGAGAGGATTCACCAGGCAGAATGTGCTGAAGAAAGATCAGTCTGGAGCCCCAAAGTGGGTGGGGATGAACAAAAAGAAGGCAAACCAAGGCATGGCTTCACGATTTTGGAGAGGGAACTAAAAAAAGCATGCAAAGAAAGATGATTGTTTGAGGGGGTGGACAGGGAATTCCCTGAAAAAGTCACTGGGCTGCTTTGGGAGGCTCCAAAGGATGGAGAGTGCTGCAGGACTGGGCTCTGCACTCTGAAATCTCCTGAGGATCAGAGGAATTCCTGCCAGCTTCAATGGCTTGTGGCAACAGGAAACAACTGCACCATTTTGAGCCAGGCCTAAGCCAGAGACTAAAGGTGCTGTGGGATGAGTTTGGGTTACTCTCGACTGCATTACACTGCTCACCTTGAGCCTTCCACTGCTAAAACTGAGACTGAGCTTTTGTTGAGGTCACAAAGATGTTGCTGGTTTATTTTTTCAGTCTGGACTCAGATGTGCCAAAATAATGTATTTCATAGAAATACAGTAAGGAAGTTTTCACCCTGATTAGGAGCATAAAATTCTGAGAACCTTCTGGGAAAGCTCATTTTCAGGGGGTCTCCTTGTTGGGTGAGCAAACAGATGAGAAAGTTCAGATCAACTTTGTTTCTTGGAAAACAAACCCCAAAGTTAAGGATTCATAAATCATCACATATCCAGCTTAACATCCTGAGACCACCAACACCTTTAGGAAGCCTGGGCAGAGACAATCCAGCCTGTAGGTCTACAACTCCCCCAAATCCTATATTATGCATATGCTAAGAGAAGTTTTATAGATTTATACTTATGTTTGGCCCCCTTGCATTGTTATCAGAGGGTGGCCTCGGTCGTTGGGGCATTTGGGAGGGTCGGCTCGTTCCTATGGCAGCACCTGACCTCCAATCAAGGTGTCAGGAAGTGATCTCCACCCCTGGACAGCGAAAGAGTCAAAGGACAGAACTTTGGGAGGGGCTAAAGGGTTAAAATGTGAAACCTCCATTGTGTAGATGAGCACATAGTGGGAAAAATCCTCTACTCCTGGTGCTGTTATATTTTCTCTATTCAGTCTTCTGTTGTATTTTTGATAAGGTTTTAATAAACCTTCTAAATTTTTGGAAGTGAATAGCATTGCTCACAATCCCAGTGGAGGGGCCCAGCAAGAAGGCAGGATGGTGCCACCTTACAGACAGCAAAACCTCCTAAATTCAGGTGTTTAAAGGCAAGGTGTGACCCAGGGACTGCTGTCCTGAATGTCAGCGTGCCCTGGTGCTGCCTTGCTGGCCATGGAGAGCAGTGTGACCAGACTCCAGTCCAAGGGTGGGGCAAGCAGGAAGTTGCTCCTGAGCAAGTGGGCAGCAGCAGATGGTAAAAAATGGCCACTGAACCCAGATTTTTGGGCTTATGCCATGAGATCAACTATGCAATTTCCCTGATAGTGCCTTTGGTCAGCCCAAACAACGGGACTCAAACACTGGGGATGATCCTGGAGATAACACCTGGAGAATTCCACTCCTCTGTCAAGCTTTCCAAATCTGGCCAGCTCGTGTGCTTTGAACCCATCCAACTCCATCTCTCTGACAATTCTCAAACCTTATCAATAAGACAGTTCATATCTTGTGAGAATTCAGAAGCGTTTCCGGTTACAAAGTGCCTGATTTCCCCAGCCCCAGTCAGCAGGTTTGGCCAAAACACTTCTGCCTGCACAAAACTGCTTTCCCATTTCCCAGGAAATTGTCTAATTCCACAGGCAAACCTTTGAAAGCTTTCTGTAGATTAGCAGCTCTTTTCTGATGAAACAGAACTAAATTTGCCAATGATTTTGTATGGGAAATCATTTTATTGTCCAGTCACAAGGGACAGAAACTGTTCAAATCCAACAGTTTGGTTTTTTGTTGTGAATCATTTCCTTGGCTCGACTTCTCAAGAAAAATAAAGGTGGGGCTTCCAGAGACACCCATCTGTGATCTAACTTCTGTGCCACTGAAATCTGTGAAACTCCCACTGATTTTGGAAGAGATCAACTTTGAAGAAACACCCTAAATTCTGTATCTCTGCTTCACTCTGCTTCACTGGCCAGAGGAGACATCTTCAGCTGCCTTTTCATCACAATTGGACTTTCTAGTGGAGAAAATACACTTTTGACTTTCTCTCCCTGTGCTTCCACCTTGATTTATGACACCTTCTCCTGATTTTTGAGTGCTTAAATAATGATAGTCCCATAAAAGTTGTTTCACTGGGAAAAACAGCAGAGCATGTGGGGCCCAGCTCCAGCTCTCTGCCTCATCAGAGCACCATTACCCTCAGCACACCTTTGTGGGGAAAGGAAATGCTTTTAGCTCCATTTCTAGGTGAAGAGGAGACATTTGGAAGCTGTGGATGTTATGATTGCACAGAAGTCTTGGATAAGCTGAAATCTAAGACTCCCAGCATCAGGTGCATGTGCCACCCTGGGATGATTATTCCTGTTTGGGTACTAGGATAATACTTTTCCAGATAGCTCACAGCTCCTGGGTTTGAGGCTTAGTAGAGCAAAAAGGGGGATTGGATCCATCCCATATTGAAGTGTGGGGCAGAAAGGAGCAATAAAGAGCTTCCAAAACCTTTTTCTTCTCATTTGCATAACATCTGCTCCAGCACATTTACATATGGGGAATCACTCTTGGGTTTTCAACTCTCTCCAACACACCTGGGCCTGCAGGAACACTGGAAAGCTCCAGCCCTGGCCAGTTGTGGGTCCTGTTTACAGGGAGGGCACAACCCTCGAACTGCAGAGTTATGGAATTGTTTGCCTGAGACAAATCAGTTAATGTCAGGTTTCAACTCCGCGGCAAATTTGTGTATTTTTATCACATAGCCACAGATGTTGTTATCTGTAAGACTTATCTAATCTCCTCCAGAGCCCTGCTCAGTTCTTCACCTTCTCTGATAGCACTAGTAGCTCCATCTGTGTTCATCTGAACTTTCCATGACCATTTTATTCCTCGTTTCCCTGACTGCTCTCTCTGCTTGCCTTTCTCTGTTCATTTCCCTGTCCCTTGCTGCAGGAGGAGTCCTGGGACTGCCACCCCTGGGGCAGGGCTGGGATGGGCCAGGGCAATACTCACTTTCCCTGAGGTAACTGAGGTGAGAGAGCAGAATTTCGGTGTTGTAGGGGGAGGTGGTGCGCAGGAAGTCGTCCTTGTTCATTTTGCAGAGCTCTTTGCCATCCATGTTCTGGAAGATGGTGGTGTCGATCTCCATCAAGCCGTACTCCTTGATCGCCCACTCCAGCCACTGGCGCACGTGCTCCTGGGTCCAGAGGGTGGGATCTGCCAGGAGAGAGCAGAGGATGGGCACACAGCACCTCCAGAGTCCCTGCGGCCCTGTCAGAGCACCAGCCACTGTCTCCACAAGCAGATATATTGAATTTATGACCCCCTTTGCCAGGATGGACAGGCACTGTGCTGGAGCAGGCTCAGGATGGACAACCTGGCCTGGTCACTTCTGGCTGTCCCACCTGCCCCAAGCTCCCTCCTCTGCTTGGGAACAGCCCTGGTGACATTTGACTCTTCTCTGTCTAGAACAAAGCTTCCTGAGGGAAGCTGAGCCCTTGGAGAGGGAGTTCCTGTCCCTGTTCTGCAAGGCTGTGCAGTGACATCAGGGCTGTACGAGTCCCACCATGGGCATTAGGGAGCCCACAGCTGCCACGAGAGACCCTGAGCATGGGCTGTTCATGGTCAGCAAAGGGACTCAGACAATAAAAAATAAAACATTAAAATAAAAGAAAATCAATTAAAAATTAAAATTTAAAAAAATAAATTAAACTTAAAATAAAATAAAAAATTAAATTTAAATCAAATTATATTTTAAAAAATAAATTAAAATTAAAAAAATTAAAATTAAAATTAAATTAAATTTTTAAAAATAAATTAAACTTAAAATAAAATAAAATAAAATAAAATAAAATAAAATAAAATAAAATAAAATAAAATAAAATAAAATAAAATAAAATAAAATAAAATAAAATAAAATAAAATAAAATGATGTGGCTAAAACAGAGCAGTTTGTCCTGGGTGTGAGTTGGAGTTATTCACCCTGAGGCAGGAGCACAATTCTGCCCCCACTGTCCCTGTAAAGCCAGCCAGCTGTGAGGCCAGGGTGGATTTTGGGCTGTCTGGGCGTCCCTGAGTGTCAGCAGAGCTCCAGCTGTGGGATCTTTATTGCTGCTGGTGACGTAAGAGACGCTCCGAGCCCGGCTGGAGCTCGGGCCCTGTGGAGATGAGTGGCTGCAGCAGTGGTTAAAAAAAGCAATCAGCCTTTGAATTCTGGAAAGGGCATTAGATCAGAGGGCCCCAGCGAGAGCTGGTGCCACAGCCCTGACAGTATTTTCAGAGCATATCAGCATTCTCAGATGTTTCCTGTGCTGCTGCTCCCCACGTATCCGATTTCCAGGCTGGAGCTGCGCATTCATGTTCTGCTGCAGCTGGAAGGATTGCAAAGGGGTTCAGACTCTGGAGCTGTCTGATGTGTCACTAACAGCTGCTCCAGCTCTGAGACAACCCTCAGGCACTCGGGCCCCGGGGAGCCGAGGACACGGACCAGGAGCGTTCCAGGGCTCTGGGGGTGTCTGGGCAGAGCAAGAAGTGCCTCTGCCTGGATTCAGCAACACCTCAGCCCAGGGCTGGACAGTGGGTGCCCAGGCTGAGGGCAGCCCTGGGCACCAAAGGTCAGGAAGAGCCCACACCTGGCATTCCTGGGCACCTGAGCCCTGGAGTAATGGAAGAACTGAGACCAAGGGAACTGAAATTATAACCAAGACCTTTCCTCACTGAAGCACCAGAAAACCTGAGCAGCTGAAAGCTGAATTCAGAACAGGGAATTTACAACCCCACACCTTTGCAAGTCTGCTCTGAGAAGGACAGATGGATTTCTTTCAGGTTTTGGCCATAGTTAATTGAAATTCTGCTTTCTAAGCACTGGCAAAAGGCTGTAAATTTTACAATGCAAGTATTCAAGGGAGGATTCTCTTTTTTTGTTGTTTAATTGAAAGACTTATTTGTCTTGAGTTTTGAAAACAACCCAATATCTAGAGGGCAGAGTAAATTTGTGACCTCCCTTTAAACACTGTAAAAGACATTGAATGGTGTCTGAAAATCTGCCTTCTTGAAACATGGCTTAGAGCTTATTACTACTACTATTGTAAGCCTAATGTGACATTATTCTTGCTTATCTTCACCCTAATGGTCTATAAATCTCCATTCTGGATTAAATTAAAATATCCAAATGCCTTTCTTGGATGACTTGGGCCTCCTTCCTGCAGCCAGAGATCTGGGATGATGTTCATTATTGTCTTCTAAAGTCTGGTAAATCTCTGCTCTTCCTCAAGGATCTCAAGGGTTTGATTTGTGGATGGTCATAAGCAGGGGAAAAGTCCTTTTCTCCACTTTCCTTCAAAGAGGAGATTCCAAACCTTCTCTTCCACTGGGGGCACTGAAGTAATTTCCCCTATTTAAACAATGCTAAACGTTACCTCACCCATGGTTTTTTTAACCATACAGGATAAATACTGCCCCTGGAGCATCTTTAATAACGCAGGGACTGGTTGGTGCCAGCTGCACCTTTCCAGGCAGGGTGACCCTGGACACAATTGTGCAGCTCAGCCAGTCCCACAAACATCAGCCTGAATGGGGCTTAGAGGTTTGCCATCCATCCTTTATTGGCTTCTCCTCACTGCAGTCAGTTCAAGCTTTTCCTTTCCATCCTAAATGGCAAACAAATGCTTGGGAATTTTCATCTGCTCGTGGTCAAGCCACGCTCAGAGAAAGGAGCTGAATTCCACGAGTGCATTTCCCCCTGCCCTCCCTGCCCTGCTGAAAGCCTCAGAGCCAGGGCGAGTTCTGGGATGTCACTGGGCCAGAACTTGGCCCCTTTGCTGGAAACTTCCTGGCCCTGGCTGTTTATAAACTTCACAGGGAACAGCTCCTCACTCCAGGTTCAGCCTCCCCCCACAGCAGCTCTCACCCGACTGTCCAAATGCATCCAGAGCATCCTGCCAGCTCCAGGCAGCAGATGTGGATACCAAACATAGAGAAAGATGGACAGGAAAGTTTCTGTGTGACAACTTTTGGAAGGAAAACGCAGTTCCTGCAAAATATATTTTTTTCTGTGTTTTTACTTCTAACAAAAAAAATGGAAACAAAATAGCTCATTTTGAATAATCAGTGTGACTTGAAAGTGCAGCTGGATCCTGAGAGCACCAGGGGAGTTATAACTTGGGCCCACTTCATTCCCCTTTGATCATCCCCTGCATGTCCCAGGAAGCAGATTCTCCTCTAACACATGACAGGAGATGAATTTGGTTTAGCACACCAAAACAACATTTCCTTCTGGGGGGAAAAAAATTTAAAAGAAAAACAAAAAGAAAACAAAACCACCAGTTATCTGCTGCCTATCCTGGTTCAGATCATGCACTGGGACATGGGAATTCCCACTAGCCAGAAACGCCAATATTTTCCTTATTTTTTTCTATGGTTTGTGAGAGAGAAAATTCCTCTGGGACTGGATAAAGAAACCAAAGGAAAAGCTCTTCCAGGCAGAGCAGGGACAGCTGCCCCAGGCCGTGGTGGTACCTGCGGGGACGATGACCCTCCTCTCGTTGGTGGTCATGTTGGGGGGAGGCCCGTTCTTCTCATCCATGTAGGTGCTGTAGCTCATGGGGTTGGACTCGGTCCCTGCTCCCACCAGCTTCCCACACTTGTTCATGCTGCAGTCCACGGGGGACTCCCTGCAAGGCAAAGGCAGAGCTGGGTGACCGTCAGAGCCCCTCCGTCCTGCACACAGCACGGGCCCGGGGGGGACACGGCAGCTCCCTTGTGGAGAGCCCATTCCTGACCTGCTGCTGGGTGTCATGAGGGCTCTGTGGGGCACACAGGGGATCTCTGAAAATGCAGGTGGAGTCTCCAAGGAAACGACTCCAGACAAGGCAATGTCTGCAGCAGCAGCTCTGAAATACCAACACTCCCAGACCAGGTAAGGAGCCAGTGCCCAGGACACCAGTCTGGGGGCTGTGCCCAGTCTCTCACCCCTGGCTGCTCAGTGCATTCCAGCAGTCCTGCAGGCAGGCTGGCTGCTCCTGGGAGCCCTGCCAGGCTGTGCCATCCTTTGTGGTGCTAAAACACCCCTCGTGTTGCACTGGAGCCTGGCAGTGGCACACAGGTGCTCTGCTCACCTGCCCCAAGGTGTGTCTGCAGAGCTCACAGGGACACAAAACAGCCTTTTCACACTGACAAAGCACCCAGAACACCCACCCAAAGGGACAGGGCTGACCCCAGAGAACACCCAATGGTTGGAGCTTGTCTCCCCTTGGAGCCTGCAGAGCTGCAGGAGCATTTGGATAACGCTCAGGGACAGGCTGGGATTGCTGGGCTGTCCTGTGCAGGGACAGGAGTTGTGGGACCCTTCCAGCACAGCCTGTTCCATTATTCTATTGTTCAATTATTCAATTATTCTGTTCTTCTATTATTCTGTTATTTTATTATTATATTATTCTCTGATTAATAGTGCCACAGTTCACAACCTGGTGAGGAAATGTGGGCATCTGGAATGGCCCAGGCATGAGGCAAGAACTTCAGCCCCCAGTACTGGGTGTGAAAAGGGCTCTGGCCCAGTTTAACTCCTGAGGTGCTGGAGTGACAAAGAGAGGACATGCAGCACTATGCTAAGCCTGGCCTGCTGCAGACCCTTGGGGAGGCTCTGGGAGAACTGAGTCTCCAAAGCCCAGACAGGGAGCAGGAATTGTGCTTTTCTCCAGCTGCAGGAGCAGCTCCTGCCTTTCCTCCCTTCCAAGCCCAAGCCCAGGTCTGCCAGGCACACACAGCACATCCCACCTCGAGGGACTTCCAGGGAAGGGCACATCACTGCCCTCACCTTCCCAAGGGGGGAATTAGTGCACAACCTCTGCACAGAGCAAGCCCAGGCTTTAATCCCAGATTTAATCCCATTTCCAGGGCAGTTTAGGCCATGTTTAATCCCAGAGCTCTCCTCTTCCTCTGCCAGAAGCCAAGAGCTTTGGGAGGGAACCATTCCCAGCAGAGTAAGAACGGTGACAGTGCACAAATCCCACCCTCCGAGCTCAGCTGGCAAGAATTCCAAGAAGGACACTAAACAAATTTGTCTCTTAACCTGAACTGGGGGGGGAGGGAGCAGTGCCTGAAATTCAGTTATCATGACCGGGAGATAAATGCTCCACCGAGATATTCCAAGGCAGACGGTAATTTTTTCCTCATGTCTGACGAAAGGAATGTTGCTGGAAAATGGAAATAAGATGTATAACTTACACATGTTTGAATTTAAGGGTTTACTGGTTCGCCTACTGTTTTTCCAGGCAGGGAACCAAAATCCGCCTTCAGAGAGGCAACTGCTGAAGGCTGGATGTCCCCGAGGCAGCTGGGAGAGCTGAGGAGCTGCAAGGACATGGAGGTTTTACAGGGTTTCAGCACTGCTGGGTCCTGTGGCACTGCTCCTGCCAGGTGGGAAAGAGCCTGTGCTGCCAGGGAATGGCCCCGGGGCAGCAGCGAGGAGCTGAGGGCTTGGGCACAGAGCTGAGGGCTTGGGCACAGAGCTGAGGGCTTGGACACAGAGCTGAGAGAGCTGAGTGCTCGGGCACAGAGCTGAGTGCTTGGGCATGGAACTGAGGGCTTGGGCACAGAGCTGAGGGCTTGGGCACAGAGCTGAGAGAGATGAGTGCTGCTGGGCACAGAGCTGAGTCCTTGGGCACAGAGCTGAGGGCTTGGGCACAGAGCTGAGTGCTGCTGGGAACAGGGCTGAGGGCTTGGGCACAGATCTGAGGGCTTGGGCACGGAGCTGAGGGCTGCTGGGCACAGACTGGGCCAGGGAGGGCCGGGGGGTGTCCGAAATCTGGGTGTGACAGAGTGATCTGGCTGTGACAGTGATCCAGGGTGTGACACTGTTTCAGGTGTGACAGGATGATCCAGGTGTGATGATCCAGGTGTGATGATCCAGGTGTGCCACTGTGCTCAGGGGTGTGATTCTGTGCTCCAGGGGCTCCTGCTGTCCTCCAGCATGTCACATTGTCCTCCAGGGTGTGTCACCATGATCCAGGGTGTGACAGTGTGATCCAGGGTGACATTGTGCTCAAGGGTGTGACACTGTGCTCCGAGTCATATCCTGCTCCAGGGTGTCAGACTCTGCTCAAGGTTGTCACAGCATGCTCCAGAGTGTGACACTGTACTCCAGGCTGTCACACCGTACTCCAGGCTGTCACAGCATGCTCCAGAGTGTGACACTGTGCTCCAGGCTGTCACACTGTGCTCCAGGGTGTCACAGCATGCTCCAGGGTGTGACACTGTGCTCCAGGCTGTCACACTGTGCTCCAGGGTGTCACAGCATGCTCCAGGGTGTGACACTGTACTCCAGGCTGTCACACTGTACTCCAGGGTGTCACAGCATGTTCCAGGCTGTCACACTGTGCTCCAGGCTGTCACACCATACTCCAGGCTGTCACAGCATGCTCCAGGCTGTCACACTGTGCTCCAGGCTGTCACACCGTACTCCAGGCTGTCACACTGTGCTCCAGGCTGTCACAGCATGCTCCAGGCTGTCACACTGTGCCCCAGGGTCTCACGTTGTTCTCCAGGGGCTCAGTCTGTTTGTGCTCACAGATCACTGTCCCTGGTGAGTGATCAACCTCCTCTCCTGCTCTTCCTGAGTCCAGAGTTCTATCTCCCCTCCTGCTCTGGAGTAAAATTTCCCTGGAAAATGCCCCTGCAGACGGGACAGGCACTATTTATGATCAAATAATTCTATATATTTTGCTCATACAGCTCCAGGACACAGGGTATGCCTTCCCACTGCAGAGGGCAAGGATGGATGGGATATTGGGAAGGAATTGTTCCCTGGGAGGGTGGGCAGGCCCTGGCACAGGGTTTCCAGAGAAGCTGTGGCTGCCTCTGGATCCCTGGAAGTGTTCATGGACAGGGCTTGGAGCAGCCTGGGACAGTGGGAGGTGTCCCTGCCCATGGCAGGGGTTTGGATTTGGATGGTGCCTAAAGTCCCTTCCAGCCCAAACCTCTCAGAGATTCTGTGACTCTGTGATATCCAGACTCTTGGATAACAACAGCTTGTAAAGAGCCTCTCCATGTTTCTGCTGGCATGGAATGGGCACAGGGACAGAGCAGAGGCCTTGGCAGGCTGTGCTCCCTGCTCACATTGTGCACACCCACATGGCCCTGGCAGTGCAGTAACCAAAATAACCCCGGGGCTGTGAGATCCCCTCAGGTTTTTGAGATGCTTTTTCACATGACAGGCTCTGCTCTGGCAGTTCAGGCCCTGCCCATCCCTTGCTCTGTGCCTCAGCAGCCCAACCAGAAACCTCTGGCAGAAAGGTGTGAAGAGAACTTTAAGGGATGAGGTGGCCCTGCCGGGCACTGTGGGCAGAGGAGCTGCTCCATGAATCCTGCAGGACACTGAATGTGCCTGGCAGGGTCGTGTCCCTGTGGCTGCAGAGCTGCCTCCCTTCCCTCTGGGGAAGTTCTGGGGATGGCTGCATCCAGAGCTGACCCTGTAGGACACACATAACTGGGAATAGCATCACCCAGCTGGGCAGGAGACTGAGCTGTCCCTGAGAAAGCACCATGGACTCTTCCGTGACAGCGAGGGAGAAGATCCTTAACTTTGTGTCCTCTGAAACCCAGCATTTCCTACCAAACACAGCCTTTTCCTGGGAATTGAGACACTTCTGCCAGCCCGAGGCACCCCTGCAGCCCCTGCCCTGCCCCAGGTGAGGGATTTACCCCAGCAGGAGGAGGGTGTAGCTGTGAGCCATGGATGAATCCATGGAATGTCGCTCCTTCCTCAGCTCACACATCACCCAGGGGCAGGCTGGGATTCACAGAAATACTCCCTCATCATTTGAAAGGGTTTGTGCCAGGGCATTTCAGCTGCCAGACCAATCCCTGGCTTTTCCCAGACATGGCAGTGCTCTCCATGCTGGATTTGCCAGGCTGTGGATGCCCACAGGTAAATGGGCACTGGCTGGTTTCACAGGCTCTCCAGAGCACAGACCCTGTGCTGGGGCAGAGTCCAGGGAACAGGAAGCACAACTCATTCCCACTGTCCAAAGGCTCCTTCTTGCAGCAGCTCTCTCTGGGGATGCCAAGAGTTTGCATCTTTTATTTGGGACAGTTTTTCCTAGACTGGCCAAAATGGACAAGCAGCTTGCCTGACACTGATCAGTAAATCCTCTGTACAGCTCCAGCCTGGGCTCCAGAGGTGGGGAAATAAAACAATCACTGTCCCAGGTCTCTGTCTAGGAACCACCTTTGACTTCTGCTTGAAAGAGCAAAATAGTGGATTTCAGGAATTTCTGAACGTGACTCAGGGGAGTATTTCCTCCTTTCTATCCCTTTTCTCCTATCCTTTCATTCCTTCTTTCTTCCACCCCTCTTTTCTTTTTAAATTTGCTGCTTTTTGGTGTAGAGCCCCATTTTAATTTGTTGTTGTTATTGCTGAGTGAAGGAAGGAAGAACAGACACCGGGCTCTGCCTGTGTCAATCCCTCTCACAGAGGGAACAGCCAGCTCCTCCAAACTTGCATCTGCCTGCGCTTCAAGCCTGCTCTCAGGAACACCTGGGAGGAGGGAAACCACTGAAGGAGGCTGCAGAACGGCCAAAAGGATGCAAAGTTGAGGTTGTTTGTCCCAGCCAGGTAAAGGCAGACAGGAGGGAGATGCTGGGGCAGAAGGAGCCGGTAAATCCCACTAGAGGGCTCAGACACGGCTCCACAGGGAGCTGCTCCCTGCGGGCACCAGAGCAGCTCCTCTGGCCATGGGCTGGCACAGCCCCGGGCACAGACACCTTGGGGGGGCCCAACCTTGGCGGTATTTTCATGTCCTGCAGCGAGAGAAACACCAAATCACCGAACCCTGGAGGGGTTTGCACTGGAAGGGCCCTTCAAGCCCATCCAGTCCCACCCCTGCCATGGGCAGGGACACCTCCCGTTATCCCAGGCTGCTCCCAGCCCTGTCCAGCCTGGCCTTGGACACTTCCAGGGATCCAGGGGCAGCCACAGCTGCTCTGCAGTGTCTCTGCAGAATGGCTCCAAAGCATCTCCAAATTTCATTATTCAGCTGGACAAAATCCGTGCCACAGCTGGGATTGCCCAGGGAAGTTTGCCCACATCCATCAGCACAGGAGAACTTTCTTTCACATTTGAACATCAGACACATTTTATAATATTTTTTTTTTAGCTGCAAATGCAGATCTGGTAAATTCGGTAAAAGCTTAGTAAATACAGTCAATACTGGAATTCATTTTTCATTTATGTAAAATATAAGGAAAACTCTATTATTATTGGTTATAAACTAGGTTAAACTTTACCCAGTATTCCTCTAAATAATCCTCCTCCTTTATTCAGTAAAATTTAAAATATGAATTTTTTTTGTATATTTTGTTTTGGTTTTTAAATATTATTTTAAATGGGTTTTCCTCTAAGCAAGGTGCTTTCTGAGGACAAGGGCAGATTTTGAGCCATAACCTGCCTCAGGGCCTGATAACAGTAGACGAGTTCATGAAATTTCTACATCTGAATGTTGCAATAATACAGAATTCCAATCTTCTCCCCTAAAACATTGATGCCTGCCTGAGCATTCCCTACAGGCAGTTAGGAGGCACTTATCTGGAAAATTCTTTCCAGTTTGAGGGCAAACCAGGGGAAATCTGGGTGGGCTTTCCATGTTGTTTGACACTTGGAGGGGTCCCTCAAAGACCCTTCTGCCACCCTGCTGAGGACCAAACCCCATCACACCCTCAGCCCTGCTCCTGGTCTGAGAGAAAGAGCAAAGCTGGGCACTGTCCCTGCTGTCCCCTGGCACTGGCAGTCCCTGGAGCTGTCCTTGGCAGGGCACACGGCCCCCCAGTCCTGCAGCACTTCCAGCCAGGTGACAGCACAGCCCAGGCTGATCCTGCTGGGGGCAGCTGCAGCTCAGGGAGAGGAACCTGAGAGCAAGAGAGGCAGAGCCAGAGGGGCACTGGGTGTTCTTCAGCCTGCAGCTGGAGTTAGGTGGGACTGGGACTGGGACTGGCATTGGCACTGGGTTTGGCACTGGCATTGGGGTTGGCATTGGCATTGGGATTAGCATTGGGATTGATTTTGGCACTGGTGTTGGGATTGGGATTAGCAATGGGGTTGGGATTGGGATTCGTATTAGGGTTGGCATTGGCATTGGGGTTGGGATTGGGATTAGCATTGGAGTTGTCATTGGAGCTGGCATTGGAGTTGGCATTGGCACTGGGGTTGGAATTGGGGTGGGATTGGGATTGGGGTTGACACTGGTGTTGGGATTGGGATAGCATTGGGGTTGGCATTGACATTGGGGTTGGGACTGGCTGCTCACACGTGTGTGGGGTTGGCCAGGCACTTGGTAGGCTGGGGAATGAGAGATTGGAGTGGCCCAGTCCATCCGCACTGGACTGGGATGGACATGCAGGGCAGGGACAAGGGGGTGGAGGATGGAGGGAATGTTCTCCCGTCTGTGTGCCCTGCAGCTCCCGTGCTAAGGAGTTATCCAGAGGCAGGGTGGGAGCTCTGGCAGTGCATGGCCCTGACATTCACAGCAGACTTTCTTCTCTCCTGACAGGGGGTTACCTCTATTTAGGGACACTGAGTGCAGATTTTATGTCAAAGAACCTTGGAGCCTTGAGCAAGTCTGTAATGAAGGATTTCCTCTTTGCCCAGAACCAACACACTCCAAGGGCCTTTTCCATGGCTCCCAGGGCTCCTACAGCTGTTCATGAATCAGTTTGTCCAGGCAGAGCTATTTCCCTTTTTTCTGAGCAGAGGAGGAAATGGGTACACAGGAATAATCACAGAACGTTTCATTCCAGAGCACACAGAGCACTTGGACAGTTTGGGTGTACAAGTACGGACACACTCAGGATGATACAGAGCCCGTGCTTACAGGACCTGCAGAGCACAGACACATGTGGTTTATGGCAGCTCAGAGGATGGGGAGGGCTCCTTTTCCCTGCCAGATTTCCCTGGGACAGAGGAGTGGAAAGGGAGGAACCCCTCTGTGTGTGTGGATCTGGCACTGGGGGTGTGAGCAACTGCAGCAACCACAGAATCCCAGGATGGTTTGGGCTGGGAGGGACCTTAAAGCTCATCCCATCCCATCCCATCCCATCCCATCCCATCCCATCCCATCCCATCCCATCCCATCCCATCCCATCCCATCCCATCCCATCCCATCCCATCCCATCCCATCCCCTGCCATGGGCAGGGACACCTCCACGACCCCAGGCTGGTCCAAGCCCCAGCCTTGATTTGGGCAGCCTGGCAATGCTGCAGAGGCTCCTTCCTCCTTTTCCTGAGAAAACTATCCTTGGTAGGCAAAGGTAACCCCCACGATTATCAAAACTCCACGCACTGTCAAGATCCATCCTTTTCTCTGTGTTATGCTTTTTCAGGAAATTACTCATTTCCCCATGTTTCACCCAAGTTCTGAGATTGGGAACACAGTGCAAATACCCACGGGGTTTTCATGGAGTCAAGAAATGCTCCTGAGGTTCAATCAGGGTGAGATGGAGTTCAGCCTGAAAATGATGCCCACGAGAGAGAACTGCCACAAAGGCCTTTATCTGAGGGCAAAATCAGCATCAACTGTACACTCATGAGAAAAAACCAGCATGCTGCTGTTTGATGTCTTTAACAGCATCATTTCTCTGTAGAGGGCTGAAAGTGTAAGGCTGCTTTCTGTTTCCAACTCTGTGCTCTGCTTCTTCTCAGAAATCAGGAAAATGTGCTGCTAAACTCATCCTAAAGTAGAAAAATTCTTGAGAGTTTCACCATGAGACACTACAAATGCAGAGGTGTTTGTGACTTAGACATTCAAATCACATTTAAAATTAATGTGAACCCTAAAAGTTTTTGCTAAAAACCAAAAGTGTATCTATATTATATCTATATTTAAAATTGAAAAAGAAATTGAAATTTTTACACTTAAAAATTATGTTCAAGAAGGTGAAATTTGTTTCCAGGCTGTGGACTTGTAGTAATGTTTCTAAAAGGGGCCACTTGGGCTGCTATAACAAAATGTTGGAGCCCTGGCTGCTGAGAATTTCAGACTTTCTGTGCTGACAGACTCTGACCCCCAGGAGAACACTGCATTGACCTGAGGCCGTGGAGAAGCTCCCAAAATGGAATGATAGAACTGAAAATTGAATGATAGATAGGTGTGGACTTTGAATAGAAGTGTGTGATACCACAGGGTGGAAAACTTAGAGTTTAAGGGTTTAGAATATAGTAATATGTATAAGGCAAGATGGAGGTTTTAGAGCAGAGGCTGCTCCTTCTTCTCCTCCTCCTCCTCCATGGGTTTGGGTGGTTTTGTGTAATTGGACAGAAAAGTTCACATTACAGGCCACGGGTGGTTGGTTATTGGGTTAAAAGTGAAAATAATTTAGGTGTCATTTCTTAATTGGACAGTTTAGCCTTAAAAGATCTTGTAGAGAGGGATACGGGGCCATTTTTACCTTGTTAAAGTACTGTAGAACTCACAACTTGTGAGACTGTGACATAGATAAGAACTAATAAATATCTGAGTCCAAACAAAAAATACCATCTCATGATTTAATCCCAGCCTTAGCAGAAGAGAAGTGAAGAATCCATTAACAAAATGTTTTCAAAGCCTTCAATTTCCCATTGACCAGGAAATTATTCACCTCTAAGTACAAATGACAGGGGCTGGGCTGTCCTTTGGCTGTGAGCTGGGCAGGTTACACCATCCCCAGGCACCCTGTGGGAGTTCACACAATGAACCTTCTCCAATGACTCCTGAATCCTCTGTGTCACCTCTATCCACTCAGAAGGGGTGGGCACAATTATTTTTATTTTTATTTTTATTTTTATTTTTATTTTTATTTTTATTTTTATTTTTATTTTTATTTTTATTTTTATTTTTATTTTTATTTTTAATTTTAATTTTTATTTTTATTTTTATTTTTTAATTTTTATTTTTAATTTTATTTTTTATGTTTATGTTTATGTTTATTTTTATTTTTATTTTTATTTTTATTTTTATTTTTATTTTTATTTTTATTTTTATTTTTATTTTTATTTTTATTTTTATTTTTATTTTTATTTTTATTTTTATTTTTATTTTTATTTTTACTTATAATTTAATTTTATTTTTAGTTTTAATTTTATTACTAATTATTTAAAGTCTGCAATATGGACTTTTCTGTTTAATTACAAAATATTACTTAAACTTATGAAGAAGAAGGTGAAGAAGAAGAACTTGTTTTTGTTTTAAAACTTTATCTTGTTTTATATTAATAATTACTATATCTTAACACTCTAAACTCTTAGGTTTTTTACTTTATGATATTATATATTTTTAATTAATCATACATTTGTAGTTTTAGTATTATCAATTAATTTTGGAAGTTTTTATTTTTTTATGGCTTCAGGTTAAATGCACTGTTCTTCTGGGAATTAGAGTCTGTTAGCACAGAAAGTCTAAAATTCTCAGCATCTAGAACTCCAACAGGCACAGGCTCTTGGTCTTGTTCCTCCTCTCAGACTCCCATGAAGAACCTCAGTCTCCTCCTTCTCCCTTCTCCACAGAATTCTCAGAATTCTCAGAATCACAGGTTGGAAGAGACCTTCAAGATCATCGAGTCCAACCCAGCCCCAACCCCTCAACCAAACCCTGGCACCCAGTGCCACATCCAGGCTTGTTTTAAACACACCCAGGGCTGGTGACTCCACCACCTCCCCGGGCAGCCATTCCAGAACTTCATCACTTTTCTGTAAAAAACTTCTTCCTAATATCCAACCTAAATTTCCCTTGACGCAGCTTGAGACATCTAAAAGCTTTCCATTTCCAGAAGTTTGCTTATGCCCTGGTAGAGTACAAATAAAAAGTGTCCTTCAGGGAAGCCCTGGCAGCCCAGCAGTGCAGCTTTCATTGTTTCACTGCAGAAACTCCGATTATTGCTGCATGTTCCCTCTGTGAGCCCTGGAAAGCCGGCACAGCCATGGGGTGCTGAAGTCAGAGGTGAAATGTGGGATTTCCAGCAGCATTTGCAGCACGAGCTCTGCCCTGGCAGTCTCATGCCCAGTCTGTGGAGTGTCCATGGAGACTGGGAGGGACATGTCCTGCAGGACCTGCACAGGCAAGGTGCTCAGGCTGTTAAAAACGAGTCACAACAGAAGGAACTGCAGGAGCGTGGGACACGGTCCTGCACAGAGAGGTTTGTTGGTGTGCAGGACAAGAGCACAAATGGCCAGTGTGTGCTTTGCCTTTGTTTGGGCTCAGGGTTTGGATTCAGGAGCTGGGTTCAGTGATCCCTGCGGGTCCCTCCCAGCCGGGACATTCTGTGATCCGTGATTAAGACTCTGTAAGTGTGGAAAGGGTTTTGCCTTACCTGGATCCGTTCATGTGGTCATACTCCCGTTTGACACTGACCCTCACGGGCTGGTTGATCCACTCCTGCTGGGGGGGCAGGGGGTTGATCTTGTGGGGCTGCCCGAAGTCGGGGCTGCCGGAGGCCGTCATGTCCTTGGGGAGCTGCGCGGCCGTGCCGTACGTGGGGTCGAACAGGGACTGGTCGTCGCTCACCACCGACAGAGCCTCCTGGGGAGAAACAGAGCCAGCCCTCAGAGCCATGACCAAAGCAGGAACTGCCCTCTGCTTCTCCCTCTGAGCTGGGAGCACCTGCAGGGCCCCACAGCTGCCCTGTGCTGGCTGCCACCGCCACCTGCCCGAGGAGCAAGAGCCCGGCTCCAGGAGCCCCTGTGCAAGCCAGGCTTGCTCTGCTCTGCTCTGCTTTGCTCTGCTCTGCTGGCTTTGGGTGGGAGCAGCGTTCAGGCTCACCAGAGCTCTGCCAACAGCAGAGGGGCTGCTGGGGCTGTCACCTCACGGGGGCTGTGTCACCTCACGGGGGCTGTGTCACCTCACAGGGGCTGTCACCTCATGGGGCTGTGTCACCTCATGGGGCTGTGTCACCTCATGGGGGCTGTGTCACCTCACGGGGCTGTGTCACCTCATGGGGCTGTGTCACCTCATGGGGCTGTGTCACCTCACGGGGGCTGTGTCACCTCATGGGGCTGTGTCACCTCACAGGGGCTGTCACCTCACGGGGCCTGTGTCACCTCACGGGGGCTGTCACCTCACAGGGGCTGTGTCACGTCACGGAGCTGTGTCACCTCACAGGGGCTGTCACCTCACAGGGGCTGTGTCACCTCATGGGGCTGTCACCTCACGGGGGCTGTGTCACCTCACAGGGACTGTCACCTCACAGGGGCTGTGTCACCTCATGGGGGCTGTGTCACCTCACGGGGGCTGTCACCTCATGGGGGCTGTGTCACCTCACGGGGGCTGTGTCACCTCATGGGGCTGTGTCACCTCATGGGGCTGTGTCACCTCATGGGGCTGTGTCACCTCACAGGGGCTGTCACCTCACGGGCTCTGTCACCTCATGGGGCTGTGTCACCCCAATGCTCACTGTGAGCAGCTCAGCCCCAGTGCCAGTGACCGACCTGCCCACCTGTGGCACTGCTGCTCCAGAGCCAGCTGGTGTGGATGGGAACACCTCTGGAGTGGCATGTGAAGGTCTCTGCATCTCCTTTCGGAGGGTTTGTGTGCTGTTTGTGTTTTGAGGTTGCTGCTGAAGGAGAAGCAGCCAGAGCAGGTCACAGTTATGGGTGTTTGTGGTGGGGGAAAAAATGCATTACTTTACACTTTTTGTTTATTTTGTGGGAAGTAAAGGGCTGGTGTGTTACCCAACTATGCATTTCTAGAAATGCTTGAAAACAGGAAATTGTTATCCTTTTTTTTTTTTTTTTTTCTTTAGTTTTCCCCTCCCTTGCTGAAACTCCAAATATTGACAAAAATTCTGGCTATCAATTTCCTTGTGTGGATGTGCTTGGGTTTTCCAAGCGAGGAGTGCCGGGCTCCTGATGGCTTTGGCACAGCCCTGCCTGCCTCAAAGTGCATCTGGCAAGGGCTGCTGCTCTGGAGAGAGCTCAGCTAACCACACACAACACAGCTGCCTTTATGAGTGGCGGGGCAGAAACCAAAGGAGGAACCTCCCGCACTGAAAGCAGCCCCCACTTTCAACTGAGCTGATGGAGCAGACTCCAAAACAAAGCTACAGACTCACCTAGTCTGGGCACTCAGTGCTCAAAACCCACCCAGCAGTGGTGTGAGGGATGCAGAGGCTCACTGAACATGCAGCTGAAACCTGGTGTGTGCTAACCCCCCGTGCTCAACACTCACAGGGCACAGCCTCAACGGGGAGCTTCTAAAAATAATAATTTATTGCTCTCTCCCCTCCCCCTTCCCCCAGGTAGCTGTTTCAGAGGTTTGTTTTGTAAATTCTTCCATAACCGGGGAGGGAAACAAATTCTGACAGCTTAGAGAAGTGCAGCTCCTGGAAAGACACGAGAATCTAAGCACAAATCAGATACCACCAGGCTCATGATATTGTCACAAAAAACATCAGTAATTCAGAGTCGGCTGGGTAAACACGAAAATCCCCCTCAGCCTGAAGTTAACCCACTTAAAGAGAGTCAGGCCTATAAAAACCAGCACTTTTCTATCTCTGATCTCAGATCATGTAACAAACCCAAACAAGCCAAAGTGGCCTAGAATTTGAGTGGGCCTGGCTAAGCTTGAATTCGGAGGAACCCTCAAACATCTGCATAAATCCTGCTGAAGTTCCAGCATTTGCTGCACTTTGTGGTCAACCTCTCACACTGGTTACAGCCACTAAACAGCAAAAAGGAGTTTTAGCCCACACTGCCCAGTGGTGGTTGGTGAAAGGAGGTCATGATGTGTTCAACCTTTCCTGCAGCTTTTCCTTGGTGCATTCACAACCTTTCAAAAATACCCCTCCCTTCCCTTTTTCACCTTTAGAGTAAGGGAGGGAGTGGAAGGTGTCCCTGGGAAGGATTGGTGTGAATTGTGTCAGATACCCCTCAAAGGGCTGGCATTATCTCCAGGCTGCAAACTTTGCCTGTGCAGGAAGCTACAAGAACAAGAGACGGTTCAGTCTTAAAGAGGAGCAAAGCCTTCCCATCAGAGATCAGGATCTGCTGCTCCTCTGACTCACTGAGGTCAGGATCCACCCTAGGCAGGGGTTCCCATTGACACATTTTCTGCAAGCTTCTACTTCCTCACAATACACAAAGTGTCAGATTTCCTACCTGATGTGGTGGGTGAACCTCACACTGGGCTGCTGGACTGCCTTATGCGCCGCTAGACCCAGTTTCAGCAAGGCAGAGACAAGGGAAATGCGTGCAAATTCATCAGATAAAAATTTTGTATATTTGGGTTTGGAGATTTCCAATCTAAAAACATAGTCTAAAAACATACAAGAAATTGGTTTTGGTTTTAGTGAAATATCTGGGAAAATAACTATAATGACAGCTATCCCGCAAAATCAGTGTGAGAGGTTGCTCACAAGATTTTTACAGGCAATTCAGCAGGACTTATGCAGGGGTTGGAGGGCTCTTCAGCATTCAAGCTTAGCCAGGCACTCTTAATTCCAGGCTGCTTGTTCTGCCTAAAGCCATTTTTCTTGAGAAGATATTCTCTGGTAGTAAAGAAATTGGAAGAAGGGATCTCTCTGGCTGTCCCAAAAATCCCTAAACTTATCAACACTCCACAGAATAACCCTGGACCAAGACCCTGGGGCTGCACGAAGTACAACTTTATGTATACAAGCAAGTACATGCTGCTCTGTGACACAGAGTAGGTGGCACAGAACCTCCTCAGATAAGGATCTTCCTTGAAAGACAAAGTGGCTGCTCAGACCTGCCTGC
Organism: Taeniopygia guttata; assembly: GCF_048771995.1. Lineage (NCBI taxonomy): Eukaryota > Metazoa > Chordata > Aves > Passeriformes > Estrildidae > Taeniopygia > Taeniopygia guttata. The sequence goes on from NC_133049.1 coordinate 1,112,891, forward strand.
ATGCAACTGGTGTTAACTGGGGCAGCAATGACCTCACTGGGGCGCTGGGACCGAGCTCTGCCTCGTGCTGCGGGAACAGTTTCATCCTGAAAACAGGAGCAGAAACCCGACTGCTCCGCTGCTCTTGGCAGCTCCTGGGGCAGGAGTGCCGAGCTGAATGAGCTGGTGGCGGCACAAAGGCTCAGGCGCAGGGGAGATGAGCAGAGATAGTGCTGGTGGCACCTGCTCAGCTCCAGGGGCACAGCACCAGCGTGCTGGTGACATGCAAGGCGGGTCGGGTGGCACTGAGCCAGCCCCGCTGCCACAGCTCAGCCCTGTGCCCACATCCAGCTCACAGAAGAAGCGTGGGGCAAGCAGCAGGCAGCCTTGGCTGAGGGCAGCCCTGGCTGAGGCTCTCCTGAGGGGCAGGGCTCGGTGCCAGGCTGAGGGGACCCGCACAGCCCTCCCAGCTCGCTGTGGGCGCAGCTCCCAGCAGGGCCGGCCAGGCCCGGCCTGCTCACAGGGCATTGCCTGAGGCACAGGGCAGCAGCTCCATCGAACACCGAGCTCCTCCGCCCTGCAATCAGAGCTGCTCAGTGTTTGGAGGCTGGGAAAACACTCCGAGGTGTCCAGGTGCCAACACAGCTTGCCCGGGTGGGGCGCAGCCCGCCAGGTCCCCCCACGGCGCTGCCTCGGCCTGAGGCCGAGACAGGAGCTGTGTGTGCTCCTCTGGCATATATGTTACCTTATAGTGCCCCTGGGAATAGGCTGGCCTCAGTTTTTCCAGCTTTTAATCACATTCCTGGCATAAATGTTGCTGTGGAAGCTCGCAGCTTGTCCAGCTCCCTGGGCAGCCCATCCCCAGCCCCAGCCCCTGCCCCTCCAGGGAAGCCCACTGAAATGAACAGGGCTTATGCCTTCATTAATGTTCAGCTCTTTATTAACAAGCTCATTACACCCACCAGTGACTGCCTCAAAGGAGGAGCTGGCACGCACTCCTGCATCCCTCAGGTAGGAACCCATGGTGTCCCTCCTATTTATACAGCAGTTTCCAGTTGTCAGAGAGTGAATTATCAGGTTTGCCTCTACTTGGATGAGCCATCCTGACCCAGGTCCCAGGCTGAGGGGGACATAGTGGGTGACACAGTTTGGCTGTGGCCCTGAGGGCAGGAACAGTCAGTCTGACATTCTGTGAGGGCTTCAACCAAGCATTCCTGATCTTGCAAAGGGAGATGACACACACACTTTAGCAAGGTTTCACTTAATTAATGAATTGAACAGGACATTTGAGACATGAGAAAGGCCAGGGGAACAAGGGCTGGTGAGGTGAGTAGTCAGTGTTCTCACCCTAGGTGTCCCAAATAACTGAGGCTGTTCCATGTGTGTGCAATGAGATTTCACTGAACATCAACTTTTAGCTCTCTACATTCACTTTTCTGGACATAACCGCATTTAAAAGGCATTGCTAAAGATCAAAGCCTCATCTTCCTCCACAAAAGCTGCCTTAGAAGAGAAGACAGTGCTGAGTACCTGAACCATTGTGCCATGGAGAGATGACTCCACTGCTAGAGATGTGGCTGTTTCCTTTCCTTTTGCCCCCTCCCCAAAATTTCACCACTCCTGGTCCTGTGAGAAAATCAATCCTGAAATATTTTTGTAAAGAGAATGTTGCCAACACAGACCTGAAGAGCCCAGACCTAACAATGTAAACCACCAAAATCCGAGGTCCAGCAGCCTCACACACGGCCCAGGGTTTGCACCGAGGAGCAGCCGTGGAGTAGAGATGACTTTGGCACTGCAGTGTTACAAGTCAGCGTTTCTGCTGCCAACATCTCATATGAGCACAGAGATAACATCAGACTTACAAGAAAATGAGTCAAATAAGAAATTCAAAAAGGAGCAGGGTCTGTGCTGATTGTGGGGCAGCACATTAGGGAGGATCGGGCACTGGATTGGAGGACAGACTGTTCTCATACCTGCCCTCGATCTTTGGCATCACCTTTAGGGAGCATTCCCCTCTCCCTGCCTCCCCCTCCTCTGTTGCCATGTACTGTGCACACTGTGGGGCCCTGAGCCCTGGCCAGTGCTGCCCCTGGGACACACACAGGAATCCTCTGGACACACTCTCAGATATCCACTCTTCCCTTGCTCCCAATCAATCCAAGAATTGCCTCTGCAGCTTTTCCAGACCACTTTTCCTGAGGTTTGCTCCTGCTATTCCACCTTCCTTACAGGATGTGACTGGGGCAGGGACTCCCCAGAAAACTGTAACCATGAACATTTGATTGCCAACAGCCACAATCCAGTCTTGTACCCTTCACAATCCACTCAAGTCCTGCTTAGCATTTCCTGGCTGCAGCTGGAGATCCATCATCCCCCTGGTGAGTCCAGCAGGATGAGAGCTGTCACTTCAAGGTGCCCTGTTCTTCCCCCTGGTACCCACCTGCAGCACTGCCCACTGTCCCCACTGTGCTGCTCACAGCATTTCCCCACTGAGCTGCTGCTGGTGGGGCTGGGACATCCCAGCTGCTGGAATCCCTGTCCAGAGCTGGCCCTGCCCCAGGAGGGATGGGATGAGATGCAGGCTGCTGTCACAGAATCATGAATGCTTTGGCTGGGAAGGGACCTTAAAGCTCCTCCTGTTCCACCTCCTGCCAAGGGCAGGGACACCTTCCCCTATCCCAGGCTGCTCCAAGCCCCCTTCCCTGCTGCAACAGCACTCAGGGTTAAGACAGCAGTAAACATTTAACACTGTGTCCAAGCCTCTGCAGATCTGAGGATTTCTGTGGGTATAAAACAGAGGTTTCATTTAATAATTTTAGAGCATCCCACACCGCAAGATTTTGTGCAGCCTGCACTGGAGACTTGCTCAGAGCCACCGAGCAGGGCAGTGACCTGGACAGAGAGCCACCCACTCAGCCCAGGCTGCCTTTTCTTCCCTTTCCTCCCTTTTCCTTCTCTTTCCACCCAGGCTACTCCATCCAAGGCTAGCTTGGCAGCCTTGGAATACACCATAGTTCCCTCACAATTTAAATGAATGGGAAACCACAATGTGGTAACTCATGTTAGGGGGAAACAAAGCAGGAGTAAAAGCAGCAGAAACAGCAAAAATCCTGAAAACCACCAAAATCATGCTGAAATTAGACAGCTCAAAATTTGGGCAAAATTATTTGGTAAAACTCCTCAGAAGGAAAAAAAAAAACCATATATCTTTATCTTTTGGGGGTTATTTCCATGAAATTTTATATCAAGTGGGTAAAAGAAGGCTGCTAAAATAAATTCTTTATTATTTTCATCTCAAGAGCCCCAAAAGCAGACTCAAAAAGGATAAAAATAGAAATCATTCTTCTGTACTTCACTTCTTAGAAAAGCACTTTACTTCAGGCACACTTTTATAGGATCTGGACCAAAGAAATTTTTTTCCTCCATCTAGACTTCACATTAATGGTTTCAGGGCCTATTTTGGTTTGTTTCCAGCCAACTGGGAATAACCAGGTGACAGTTTCTCTTTCCCAGCAAGCTGCTGCATTAAGCATAATGATAAGGAGACTTAAACCAGGCCTGGAACTGTGGGAAATCCCCAGGAAAAAGCCTCTGGGAGGTCTCAGCACAGGCCCAGGAATGGAGGTACAATTAAAAAAAAACTTCCCAAATTATCTCTGTGGCCTCTCAACCTCTGGAAAGTAAATGTGGTGAAATCTGAGGCTGGAGGGACCATCCCATCCCCATCACCTGAAATCCTGGAGCGTGCTGCAGCCCCCGTCCCTTGGAACATGAGCAGCTGTGCAGGAACAGGAGCGGCCCTGCCAGTCCCCAGCTGGCTCATCCCATCCCTGGGCTGTGGCAGGGAACTCCCCAAGCGCTCCTGCCCTCCCCAGTGCTCCCCAGGCTGCTGGGACGGACACTGGGATGAGGTGTGTGTCTGCTGGGACAAACACAGCTCCTGGCTGCCCTTCCCAGAGAATTCCTGGCTTCTGTTCCCTGTCCAGTTCTGCCAACCAGGACACATGAGGCAATTCAGGATGAGGCCAGAGTGAAACCTGTCCTGAGTTCTGGAAGCTTTACTTTTGGCATGGCTTGGGCCAGGTTTCTTATCTTGGAGGTGATTTCACTGAATCACTGGAAATGTGGTATCTGATCAAAGCCAGAGGGTGGCTCTGACTGGGATGGACAGTCCTGAGCTGGTGTTTTCTCAGGAGACTGAAGTGACACAGAACACAAAAGGATTCACCTCTGTGGATTAACCCGCCTGACCCTGCTCAGGCTGAGGACTGTATGATCTCACAAGATCTTTTCCAAGCCATGTCATATTCCCAGAAAATCAATCAGCCTTTGCCAGGTATTAGCACTCCCCTCAGTCACTTTCCTGTGCTTGTATCTCCACTCCTCTGTGCCCACAGCTCTTCTCCCCCAAAGCTGTATCCCCTTCTCACTGAGACTGACACTGTTGGGTGATTGCTTCCCAGGGCTGAGCACTCAAATCCACCCAGCTCTAGCTCACCTTCCTTTTCATTTCATTTCTTTGTCCCCTGAAGCTTTTAAAATAATTGCCTTGCTCTGAGCAGATGTGTTTGTAAACAGAGACACATGGAAGTAACTGGGAACATGCAGCCTTCAGTAAATATTATTGTAGCATTTTTATGGTCTTCTCTGCTGAAGAAACAGGGAGGGAAACTGCAAGATGGTTTCAGAGTCTGGCTTGCAGACAAACCCCAAGAATCCTGGAGCACAAATGCAGAAATGCTGTGCTGACCTCAGTTCTGTCCTGGAGCACCCAGTGCCCAGCCCCTTGCCTTGATGTGCTGCCAGAGGCTCTTGCCAGTGGCCAGTATTCCATCAGGATTTTGCAAACTGACCCAGTACTTTGTGTCAGGAGAGCTGAGCTCACCCCAAGCTGCATCTGCCATTGCAGTGGTATCACCTTGTCCCTCAAAGCTGAGCTTCTGAGGGGTAGTTTTACTCGTGTCAGAAACTGAGACCGTGACAATCCTGCTGGTTTTTTTTTCAACATGCAGAGATAAATTGAAGCTTTCAATATAACTGATTCACCCTAGAAAGGAAAACAACAAATGGAGAAACCCAAAAATACTGGGGGTTTGTTGTGGGAGAAGGTTTGTCCCATCTCTGGGCTTCCTCTGAAGCTGCCTTGGAAAAGGACAGAAAGCAGAGCCTTAAAAGCATGAAGGAATAGATGCAAACCATGAAACCTTATCTTTTCTCTTTGGGCTCCTACAGCCAAAGCACTGGAAACTAAAAGGAGCGTTCTCCCAGGAATTCAAGAGGTGGGAGGTGGCAGCTTCGGGAGACACAAATATTTCAGGTTGTGACTCAAGGCTCCAGCAGTGCCCATTCATTATTTTTATTCCACTTTGATACCATTGTCCTGGTTACATTCACAAGCCTGTGTCGTATCCTGTTTTGTTCCCTGACACCATTCCCTGCACAATCGCAGGAAACCCATCAGGAAGCGGCCATCGGGGGCTGTTTTGTTTCCATCCGCAGAGAACAAAACAAGCTCCTGCAGCCCGAGATGACTTATCCCAGGCTGAGGAAAAACAACAGCACCAAAGGATCCCAGCAGCATCTCCAGGAGCGAGCACAGCCTGCGCTGCTCCCTGGGCCAGGAGCCTGGAGCACCTCAGCAGCTCTGGAGGGAATGCTCAGCTAAAAGGAAGGATAAGGAATAACCCATCACCAACACCTACAGTGCATAGTGAAGCTTTGGACACTCTATGGGGGCACACACAAGTCCAACACAGTCATGCAGCTAAATCCAAAACGAGATGTGGCTTGGGTTTTCCACTGTGAGGGCTTGAATCTATTTGTGTCCTGAGCCTCCAGCCAGGTTTGGGTTAAATCTGAGCTCAGGCTTTGGGTGCCCAAGACACCCAGAGTGCAAACTCGGGGTTTGAGCCCAGAGCAGTTCCTTGGGCTGGGCCAGGGCCTGCACCACATGGAGCCCAGAGATAAGAGGAGGGGGGAGGTGGTCCAGGACTCACAGGAACCTGTTTGCTCCCCAAGGAGCAGATGCATACTCCTGATCCAGCACCAGGAGTTTGATCTCTGTCTCTGCACCAGGCAAAGGGCTCTGACTAGGATGGACAGGTCCTGATGGAGAGATTCCCAAAGAGCCTGAAGTCACACAAATCACACTTTCACTTACAGGTGTTGGGAGCCACAGTGCCGTAAATTCCTCTCAAATATCGTGACTGGCCCAGGTTTGCATTTCCCTGCCTCTGGGCACACCCGAGTGCCTTTGTGCAGCACTCCAGCCTCTGCTGGCTCCTGACCCACACCCCAGCTGCTCTGCTGACCCTGGCAGAGGCACCGAGGGCTGCCACCCTGCTGGGATGTCACGGATCTGCGTTTTCCTTGTGCACCGAGCCCAGCCCCTGTGGCTCCAGTTGAGGGGATTGTTTCTGCCTACGCCTATAGCAAAAGCAGAGATTTTGTGAACAAGCCTGCCCGTGGCATTCCAAGGAAAACAGCTCCGCAAGATTACTCTGAGATATTTTCTTTGTCAATCTCCATCGAGATATTTGAACAGGAAAACCCAGTTTACACCAGTGGAAATTCCCAGGGGCTTTTGATTTCTTTAGAAAGGAACACTGATGTTTTAACTTTAATGCAAGAGGAAAGTCCTGGAAGGATTCAGGGATTGCCATCCCACCTACCTCTTGGACAAAAAGGCTGAATCCCATCCTGGCATCTCGGCTGGAACCCAAAGTTTACATTGCCATACAGAAAGGAGTTGACAAGGTGCTATTCCTCCTCCTGATATCAAACATAGCAGAGCAAAGACCACCCCACCAATAGTTCCAGGGAGCTGCAGCAGGGAAAGAGCCTCTGCTGCATAAATGTAGTGAAGCTCTTGCTGAGGACAAACATTCCCACTAAATAAACACGTCCAAGACCTTCTCTGGTGTTACACCTACAAGAACCAGGCTTGAATCAGCAAGAATCTACAAGAACCAGGCACTGCATACTGGCTCCTGGCTCACCCAACAGCAGATGTGAGAGTAAAAATGAGAGAAGGACTCTTTCACAGCTGTATTAATGTCCCCATGCCTCAGTTTCCCTGTCTATGTGATGCTACCCCCTAAACAGCTCAGATTTTGTAAATCCCTTGTCCTTGGAGAAGGAGGCCACAGAACAGCCAAGTGTTATCCCAGGGGTAGGATTGATAGACGAAGCAAAACTGACTTTCCTCTGAGACTGAGCAAAAAGCCCTCTCCAAAATCTGTTATCAGTGACCATTAACAAAAAGGCCGTTGGCTTTATCAGTGTGGTACTGAGAAGGGCTTTAAGCCTGGCTCAGATAAATGAGGTCCCTTAGCACCTCAAGAAATCCCAGAATCATAGAATGGTCCAAGTCTGTGCCCAGGGACAGTTTTCCATGCCTGGGAGACCCAATGTCTGGTGCAGCAGGGTCCATGTGTGAGCCCCTGGCAGGGATTTTGGATGTTCTGCTGCATGGAGGTCAGACAAGGGCTGCAGCAGAGGCTCCTGGTGAGTTTGGGAGGGGCTGGGAGCCAGGGCTCCCAGAAGGCAAATCCCAGCCCAGAGCCCACTCAGTGCTGTGACTTTGGCCAGGTCACTCAGCTCTGCATCCTTCTCCTCTTTCACACTGTCCCCAAGGGCCAGTTTGGGGCTGATTCTGCAGGTTTCTGCCATCCCCAGGACCTCCGCTCAGACCTCTATGGGATTCACGTTATCCCTCAGCAGATCTCCACCTGTACAATCAATGTGATGGGTTTGTCCTGGTTTATTTTGCTGTATTTTAAATGAAAATCATTAGCTCTGAGTTGATAGCTGAAGTAGGGGCTGTCAAGTTCTGTCATAGCAACGATCTCAAGATATAAAGCCACCATCTCAGGGGTGCCCTGCAGACACAGATGGGGCTGTTGCAGTAACTTTGCAGCATGGGAACCAAGACAAAGCACCCAAACACTGCTCCAAGTCATTGTGTCAGTGTATCTGACCAAGAATAAAACCATGACTAAACCCCAGGCCACCCCTGAAGCTCTCTCTCCTATAGAGTAGAAGATCTGCCTTTCCCCCTGCACTTTGGGTTGTTTTCTGAGCTGACTGCAGTGTGTCTTCCTTTTGCTGGAGAGTTTCTTACACTCAGCCTGGGCTCAGTAACACAAATAAGAAGCAGAACCCTCGGCACATCTCCATGTTCTCAACAGAGCTGATAGCACTGCTCTTATCTCCAGCAGGGCAAGTCCCCTGAGCTGTGTTGAAAAGCCTTTTATCAGATGCAGTGTAAGGAGGACTCTCTCTGAGATGTAGCTCTGCAGCTTTGGCAGCAAACTGGGGCTTCTGAGTGAACCTCCTCTGGTTTTATTTAGTGTTGGGGTGAGGGAGCAGGACAAGGTCCTGTTTGTGGGGCTGGCAAGACAGGGCTGCTCCTTGGCCTTCCCGAAAAAACTCCCCATTCCCTGAGCCAGAGGAATGCCCTGTCAGAAATGGCTTAACGATCTTCTAATATTTCCCTGCAATTAAAGGGCACATCTGTCTTGCAGACCCTGTCCTCCTTTGCTAAAGCACAGGCATGAACTAAACAGTCTGTGGTGTCGGGCCCAGGGTAACAAAGGGGCCCATTCATAACACAGCACTCGGCCACTTTGTGTGTGAGAAGTGAAGGAGAGTTTGCATTTGGAGAATAACCTGTGCTGGGGCGAGCAGGAGACTTCTGCTCTCATAAATCAATCAGCTTTCCCTGCTAATAGCCCAGCCTGCCTCCCAGCCCTGCCTGCAGCGAGCAGCAGCCACCCTGCAGGGACCCATCGTGCCGGCAGGGCTCCAGGGAGAGCCTGCTGGCTGGTACAGCTCTGGTTAAAGGGGGTTAAAACAACCGGCATCAGCCTGGGCTCTCTGGGGTGTGGGGGAGAAGGGGCTCGCCCAGCCCCAGGAATCCCTCTGTGCCCTGCGCTGTGCCAGTCCCTGGGCTGGCATTCACACTGTGCCAGTCCCTGGGCTGTCATTTCACACTGTGCCAGTCCCTGGGCTGGCATTTCACACTGTGCCAGTCCCTGGGCTGGCATTTCACACTGTGCCAGTCCCTGGGCTGTCATTTCACACTGTGCCAGTCCCTGGGCTGGCATTTCACACTGTGCCAGTCCCTGGGCTGGCCACAGCCAGGGATGGCCCTGCGCTTGTCTTGGCAGGAGAACGGGAGCACTGCAGAGCAAACCAAAACCAAACCAGACCAAACTGAACCAAATCAGACCAAACCTAACTGAACCAGACTAAACCAGACCAAACCAAACCAAACCAAACCAGACTAAACCAGACCAAACCAAACCAAACCAGACTAAACCAGACCAAACCAAACCAAACCAGACCAAACCAAACCAGACCAAACTAAACCAGACCAAACCAAACCAGACTAAACCAAACCAAACCAAACCAAACCAGACTAAACCAGACCAGAACAAACCAAACCAAACCAAACCAAACCAAACCAAACCCAAACCAAACCAAATCAGACCAGACTAAACCAGACCAGACCAAACCACACCACACCAAACCAACAACCAACCATCCCTCAAAGACCCATTCCTGATTTTAGTGAAGCTGAGGGCTTAAACCCAAGAAAATCAATTGAGGCACACCTCGGCAGAGTCCTGGGCCCAGGCCAGGTTGTGCCCTGGCTGAGAGTGTCAGGCAGTCCCTGCAGGGTAATCCTGGTGCAGTGTTTAACATTCATTTCAAAATGCCTCAGGAATGGGCTCTTAAGGGCTTTTCTCTTTTCTGATCCCAGCACCTTGGTCATGCTCTGTGTCTCTGTCTCTTAGTCATCTCCCCCTACAAACAAACAGAGGTCACACCTCAGCATACCTCATTTCCTCAGCTTTCAAGCAAGCAGGAAATAGCCAGGAAGCGCCCATCAGACGGTCCTGTGGTTTCAATACTACAGTCACATTTGGGAAATGGGGGCTCATTTACCATCAAAGTTGTTAGTTCAGCTCTAGGCAAAGTTTTCTGTATAAAATGAGGGGTAAAAAGGGTGCCAAGGCCATGGGGTAAGGGATGGAAAAGTCCAGAATGTGGTGGGAGATCCTTGTTGTATCCTGAAAAAAATTCTAGAGGTTGGGGGAAAATTTTCAATCCTAATGTCCGACAGAAGGTCAAAACAATTATCCAGAGAATTCCACCTTAAATTTACCAAAGTTTGTTTTGGATATTCTGAGTGTTTCATTGCAGCTTTAATCTTTTTGTGTCCTTAAAATATTGCAGTTGGTTTCCAACTAAAGTGGAGTTTCAAAGGAAGACTTGAAAAACCTGACAAGGCACCAAGCAGGGCAGCCTGTCAGAGCTCAGTCTTTCCAGGAACAGGCGGGCTTGGATCCATTTGCATCTTTCTGAGGAAAAGACACCACATAGGAAAAGGTCAGACTGTGTCTCACAGGAATCTCCTCTATCTGTCCCTGGTACAAACACAGTGAATTCTGTCACAGCCTTGGGAACAGGGCCAAATTAAGGCTGCCCATGCCCAGGCATCACCCTTTGCCTTTGGGGTGATGTGTGATCCAGCCTTCCCTGCAACTCTTTGTGTATTTTTGTGCTTTGTGTGAATGCAAGAATGATTCCAACCCACACAGGATCTGTCCTGGAAAACTTCCAATAGCCAAGCAGTTGGAGTCTGTAGACTTTTAATTATATTTTTTAATACTTTATACAAACACTAAAGAAGCATTTGGATGCTTAGAAATAATTTAAGAAATTCTATTTTGTTTTGGCCTGCACCTCAATATCACTAACATTCAGCATTTTGATATCACGGTGACTCAAACCACATCAGATTCTTATCCTGGCAGGACTATGGAGGTCTCAGAGAGACCAAAGGAAAACTGGATCTTCCTGTGATACCTGGCACAGACTGCTCTGAGCAGCTCTTGCAAACCTGAATTGAGTTTTCTGGGGGTCTGATTTTCCTCCCAGCCCTCAGCACCCAGGGAGCTCAGTGGGGCCCTGTGAAGGCACAGGTTCTCCCTGGTTGGGAAGGCTCCACAGGAACATCCAAGGGAAGAAGCAGGAGTGCTTCGTGGCAGGTCTTACAGTCACCTTCCTCATCAGCATCCTCTGGGAGTGAGATTTCAGCAATTCAGCAGTGCCTCCCTGGGAGCTGCCCTGCCTCTTCTTGGGGGTCTCAGGTGAGGGTGATGATGGAATTCCTCTTCCATGGGGGCAACCAAGAGATCCCAAACATTGGTTCAGATGATGTTTGTAGGGTTGCCAGTAAAAAAATCAGTCTCTCACAAGGAACAAAGCTTTGAAAGGACCTGGGGACTTGCTGACAAAACACCTGATGGAGCTACAATGGGTAAAGCACTTCAAAATTAGAATTGCAGAGTCACAGCGGGGTTTGGGCTGGAAGGTCCTCATAGCCCATCCAGTCCCACCCTTGCCATGGGCAAGGACACCTTCCACTGTCCCAGGCTGCTCCAGGCCCTGTCCAACCTGGCCTTGGGCACTGCCAGGGATGTGGGGAGGAATAGGTTGGGAATAGGAGTCAGCTCCCAGGAGAAGGTGGTGGGGCAAAGCCTCTGCTGGTCACATTTTAATTACACAGATAAATGTAGGTTTGGGGAAGCAGAGGCTGTGGAGATCATGGGCAGATCTTTTACATATCTCACACTGATGTACTCACTGATGTTTTATTGTCCCCTCCTCCTTCTCCATGTCACCCCAGACAGAACATGTTTGGGAATGCCAGGGGACCTCAGGGTTAACCAGGGAAACAACCTTTTCAGTGTCATCAAGGAAAAAATGTTGGTGGGGACTGTTAAACATGTCAAAATATTGCCTGCCTCTCCCTCACACGCTCAAGGGCACCTTTAGGGGCAGATTTCACACTGCTTTTCTCATCTCTGAACAACTTTTCTGTAACATACAGTCACAGGAGGCCCCAGGACATCAAGTACTGGGGGTCACACAGCACAACTGCAGCAAAATTCGGCTGAGAGCACAAGGATTTGGGCTCCCAGGGCACTGCCTCAGGTACTGAGCCACAGTGGGATGTGTAAACAAGAGGTTTTCTTCAGAGGCATCTTTGAAGGGGAAAATCTGAATCAGGCAAGCAAATACATTTTATCCTTCATTTAAATCTCAAATCCTACTCTGTGCCTTCACTCAGCTCCTATAAAATAGCACGGAGGTAAAGTCTCAACCAGCCAGAGCAGGGACAGAACATTCTGTCTCTGTTTCATTCATCAGGCCTTTTCTCCCCAGCCTTGCCTGCAATTCCCATTTCCTTGCCTGCCCCTCCCAGCAAACAGCTCCGTTGCACACACCCACTCTGCCTCACTGGCTGCACTCACAGGGAAACTGGTTCACAATGGGCTTTTAAAAGAATATTCTGCTTCTGAGCATTCCTGCCTGATTTTGTGGACAGGAGCAAAGGGATCAATTGGACCCTGATTCCTTCCCCAGTGGGGCAGTTCCAGTCTGTCCATGATCTGAAAAATTCCCTTCTCAATTTCTCATATAAACTGAAGGAACAATTTATAATTTCTGTAGTTTCATAAAGATGGGATTGATTCTCAGATCGAATCAACCACAAAGACAGATCCAAGCTTAATTACTCTGGGCAACGTAAATCTGTGTTTGTCTTTCACTTTGGGAAGGAACTTTTAAAGACTCAACAGCACAGTATCTTCTTTGGATGTGCCCAAGTTATCTTTAATGTATGACCCTAAGTTTTTAGCTCTGTTTGGGTAGAAAGCCTAAGCCAAGTATTTGTGACCCAGGCTTTCAGCTCATTTTGTTTAGCAAAAAGGACATTGCCAAAACTATTAAAAAAAAATTAAAACAAAATTAGTGGTTTGAATGAAACTGCTGAGTTAAAAATTCTATACTTGCAGAAACTTTCAGTCCAGTTCTCTAAAGACTTAATTCATACATGAGGATCCAGAGCCCTCCCCTCAGTTTGTTTCCTTTCTCCTTGAGGTGTGTCTGTGATTAACAAGCAGATGGGAGTGTGACTTTTGCTTCCATTTTCACAGAAATAACAAATCTACTTAAAACACAGAATTCAGTAAATATCGGTCGTAAAACAAGGCAGGAGGTGTTTGCATTTCTGCTTCTCTCAATTCAGGTTTTAATGTGCTCGATTTCCTTTGAGAACCAAAATTAAGAATGTGTATAAATTGAAATAACCTGGGATGGAAATATGGATGAATGTGACAAACCATGGCATAAGATCCCTGAATGGTTTGAGTTGGGAGACTTTAAAAATCATCTCGTTCCACCCCACGGGCAGGGACACCTTCTGCTACTCCAGGTTACTCCAAGCCCCATCCAAGCTGGCTTGGGACATTTCCAGGGATGGGAAGTGTCTATTAAAATGTAATTAAGTTATGAAGTGTAATTAATTTAACTGTAATTAAGTGTATATAGACATTCAAGTCAGCTCATCTCAATAGCAGGAATTTACCATTTTGCTGCCCTGAATTCCTTCCATAAAGAATATTCCTGGTTCATTAAGCATGAACATTTGGCTCAGTGGCACGAACCCCAGAGAGGCTGATTTGAAGCAGAAAATGCTATTTTCACTGGAGCACAGAGCAGGGGACCGATGAGTGACTGTGTGGATTCAGTCACACCCTCAGCCAGACACAAACCCTGTGCAAGCTGCAGAAAGAACAACAGGAAATGGCCGGGGGTATTTATAGCAGGATTGTGTTTATCCTGAAGTGATGTTTGCACAGATTATGATGAAGCTTTTTGTGGGAGAGGACACAGCTTGTGTCAGCTGGAGGTTTGCATGCACTTCACCCCATGTGCTCCTGCCAGACTCCCTCATCCCCCTCGGCTTTCCTTGGACTTTTCATCTTTGCTGAGCACCCGGAGTCCCCCCAGTGAGCCCTGGTGCCACCGGGGTGAGCACAAAACTTGGTTTCTGTCGGTTTGCAAATCCCCCCTGAGACAGCACGAGAGGAGAACAACCTCTCACACCGTGTACTGAGTCGCAGAGAAATGCAGGCCCTGCTGCACCCGCACCAAAGTTCTGCTCACATTTTGGGTCCTATTCACAAAGAAACTGATGGCACAAAATGCCTTTTATCAGAGCTCAGCTCTGCAGCACAGACTCCTCCTTTCCTGCAAATCTTTTGGGGGATCATTTCTGTGTCCTGTATTTTCAGATGGGGTATTGAAACACCTTCCCATTTATCCCTTTCTCGAAGGTAGGCATTGAACAAAAAATAATAATTTTCATGGCTAGATCATCTCCATATCCCCAGCCTCCCCTTTACCATCTCTCTCTGGTTTGAACATGTAAAGAGACTTTTTCTTATTCATTCCCATTATCTAAATTTCCCCGAAGAGGCAAAAAAATATAGGACGTGAAATAGATAGGGCAGCAAGTTAATATCTCTGTGGGGTAAAGAGCCCTCCACCCTCCCACACAGCCTTTGAAAGCGCATGTCCATCCCTGCCGAACAGTTTATCTCGGCCACAGATATGGAATGGGGAACGCTAAAATAATGATGATAAAAAGTGGAACTCGAGCAGCAAAGAACCTGCTATTACTTCATTGTCAGAACAGCTCTTCTATATCTGAGTCACATCTCCTGAGGTTTGTTCAACTCACGAGCGCTCAACTCATTTCTCTGTTTACACCCCATGATATCTGAAAACCTTGATTAAAAGCAATCAGAAAAATCCATCATATGACACTGAGACCGTTTGCAGCCTGTGACAGTTATTAGCAAATGTTAACCTTTCCTTTGAGAAAACAGAAGGAAATCCTGCTTTAATTTAGGCTTTCAAAGATCGTCCCCCTCTATCTCTGAGTAAATCAGAGCATCTCCACGAGGCCATTGTTGGCAAATATAATAAGTCCCGGGTTTGTGTGTTTAAAAGCAAACAGCGAGAGCAAAGCATCAGGAAGTGCCGGTGAATGGGCGCTGCTGCTCGGGATGGGCGCATTAATTACTGCAATTGAGCCGATGCCCCGGGAATGCCGTGCGAGGCATTATCAGCGCTATTAGCGCTTCATTAGGGCTGCGGGAGCACGGGCAGCTCCCCGGGCTCATTTGCATCCTGTTGGGACAGGTGCTGCTCCAGGTGTCCTATTGTCACCCCAATGAATCAACGCGCTCCGAGCCCCGCTCCTTTCAGCGGAGAGAGGCGAGAATAGAGACGGACGGGATGCGGGGGGGCAGAGACAGAGACCCCATCTCCCAAAAGGCTTTTGCTGGGCTTTGCCAGGCTGAATCGGGAGCGATGAGCTCGTACCTGTCACAGTGTCACAGCTCCCACCCCGGCCGGAGGCAGGGCTGGCCATGGCCCCGGGCTCTGCCCCAGGGCTTCGTCCTCCGCCCTACAAATCAGTGGGGCTTGAGGCTCCCCGGGCGTGTCTGCTTTGGCTCCTCTCAGATCTCCTGTATAAAGTCATTCTGGCCCACCCCTGACCCCCCAGGTTCTACCTGATCCTCCCTTGCCAGGTCATCGCTCACAGACTAAAATTAGACTCCTAAAGCCATCCTGCTGTTGGTTTTTAGAGTTTTATTCGTGGCTGGTGCCTATGAGCCTTAGTAGGATGCACACAGCAAGCCATGAGGGGCTTTCCAGTCCCATGCTTTAATTGAACATATCCTTAATTGAACATGGAATTGTATTTATAACTGTTTTTTTCAAACTTCTTAGGATATAATTTCAAGCTCTTCCCTGCAATCTTAATTTTATTAATAAATTAATAAAATTTATTAATTTAGTTAATATCACCTATTAAATAAAAGGTGATATTCTTATGCAGTTGGAGCATAATTCAGGCTTTCCAGATGAACATCAAATCCCACAAGAGCTGGAAGCAGCACTGTCAGCACCCAGCACCCAGTGTCCCTCCTTCCATCCTTCTGCAGCAGCCAGTTGGTCCCACACTGTCCCTTTTCTGGCTTCTCTCCTGAGTTCCCTGATTTCCCAGAGCCTCCCTGGCCTTGTGGTGTCCTGATCCCATCACACCTGGGCTTTGGGTGGCTCCAGAGGCTGCAGGGGCCTTGGTGGCTGCTGTCACCTGCCTGATGGCTCCCACCAGCTCCTCACCTTCCTCAGGCTCTGCTGGTGAACAGGGAATGCACTCCAGCCTCATCCCAGGGCTGCCCTCTGTGCCTTTGGGAGGTGCAGAAGTTTCATTGAATCTGCAATGTTACTGTCCATAAAAAACCCACAAAATCCAGGCTGTCCTCATTTCCTTCACTAAGGTAACAGTTGAAGCTCCTGCTGTTTATGTGCAAAGAATATTTCTGAATGTCCTAATATTCCACAAATTCATCCCACCCTGCCTCACTCCACTGAGGTACAACCAGAGGGAAGAAACCTGGGCTTCATGGCCCCTACAAATGTCCTTGACTAGTGAGATAAAAACCACTTTTCTAAGACACGCTAATTCATGCCTAGAAAAGCAGGTGAATGACCTTCTCAAGAGACCAGGTCCTCTAGACTTCAGGTTGCCTGCTGGCTCACCTTTTTATTTAAACTGGGCATCTTTTTATACAACTTGGGCATCTTTTAATGTACCTTGTGTATCTTTTTATTTAGGATCTGCATCTTTCTGTTTAGTTTGTGCATCTTTTTGTATAACTTGTGCATATTTTTATGTAACTTCAGCACCTTTTCATTTGCCTTCTGCACCTTTTTGTTTAGCCTGTGCATCCTTTCTCTCTGAGTGATGAAGTAACAGCCTCCCACACCTGCACTCACTCTTGCACTTCCCCCATACCCAACCAAGGCTCTGAGCTTGCTCAAAAACCAAAACTCATTTCAAGTGTGTTTTTTTCACTCCTTTGTCTTTTAAGAATCAGCTTGCCACAAATGGCACTTGCTAAATGACTGTCCAGGCGGACACAAAGGTGCAGCAGAGGAGGAAAGGCCCTGTCAGGTGCTGCAGAAGAGCCCCCAGTTCTATGGAGCATTGAGAGACAAGAGCTGTTCCTTCTTGTTGCAGCCTCTTGGGAAAATGTGCCTGCCATGTGCCCGGGTGTGATCTGGAAGCAGATTTGCACCTGTCCCGGCAGCCCAAAATCAAACAATGACAGCGCTGAGAGGGCCAAGGCACGGCAAAGGAGCTGTGCTCCTCTGCTGCTCTAATTCTGGTCACCACATCAGCAGAGCACGGCTCCTCTGCGATCCCAGACACCTCACAGCCCTCTCTGCCCCTTTGGATCGCTGACTGTCAGGGCTGGAAGGAGGAGAAGTGTCCTGGGGGGGCTGAGCAGGTCCTGGCAGCTCCATGCAGGGCTCTGGATGTGTGGGATGCATCCCCTGCTCGCTGCTCGCCCTGAGGGCTCGGGCTGCACAGGTCCTGGCAGCTCCATGCAGGGCTCTGGATGCTTTGGGATGCAATCCCTGCTCCCTGCTCGCCCTGAGGGCTCAGGCTGCACAGGTCCTGGCAGCTCCATGCAGGGCTCTGGATGCTTTGGGATGCAATCCCTGCTCCCTGCTCGCCCTGAGGGCTCAGGCTGCACAGGCCCTGGCAGCTCCATGCAGGGTTCTGGATGTGTGGGTGCATCCCCTGCTCCCTGCTCACCCTGAGGGCTCGGGCTGCACAGGTCCTGGCAGCTCCATGCAGGGCTCTGGATGTGTGGGATGCATCCCCTGCTCCCTGCTCGCCCTGGCAGCTCCATGCAGGGCTCTGGATGTGTGGGATGCATCCCCTGCTCCCTGCTCGCCCCGAGGGCTCGGGCTGCTCAGGTCCTGGCCAGCGTGTCCCCCTGGGAACGCACTGCCTCCGCTTGTGGGGCTGCAGAGCACAGACTGCTGCTCTCTGTGTTTCACAAGCACCAGAACACTCTATGTCCTATAAATAGCTCTTTCCTAGTTTCAAAAGCTGCAGCTCTTGCATCCAGCTGCTTTGAACTGGATTTCAGAGAGATTTTCTGCTGACATTTCAGGCACCTGCACGTTCTTTATCCAGGGCTTACAAAACTCTTTGTGGAGATTTGTCACTTCTCAGCTTTACCTCAGAAGAGCGTGTCCCATTATTATTTTACAATTAGGAAAATCAAGGCACAGAAACATCTGATGATTTGCTCTGGGTTTCTGGGTAAGGAGAAGGAATAAAGCCATGGTTTGAGTCTACCCAAAGCTGAGAGTTTTTAAAGAGGGCCATGTGAGCTGATTGTTATCTGCTGAGCAGAGCAGATACCAGCTGAGAGATCTCTCCTCCTTATCTTCTCACTAAATAATAGATGTATGATTAGGATCTCATATGCTAAGAAAACTTTGTCACAGATAATGGCAGGTTTCTGAACACGTTCTCTAGAAGTATCCTTATCTCCATAACACTTTAACTGAGCCTTAACAGAAGGTGAATATCCAAGGGCAGGTCTTGTACACAATTCCTGGGGAAATTCTCACCTCCCAATCCAGGATGAGCAACCCTCAAGTTGCCCCTGTGCTTATGCTGGGCAAAGATACCCTGGGGATGGCTCCTTTTCCAAACAGCTCAAGGATGGGAAGGCAGGGGATAAACAGGGAATGGCCAGGCTTGCCTGAGAGTTCAGTGGCTTCTCAAGGCTGCACAAAAAGTCACTGGCAGAGCCAGGGATGGATGTCAAATGTCCTGGATGCGACCTTGGCACAGATTGCCCAGAGAAGCTGTGCCTGCCCCATCCCTGGAAGGGTCCAAGGCCAGGCTTGGAGCTGGTCTAGCAGAAGGTGTCCCTGCTCACAGTAGGGGGTGGAACAAGGTGATTTGTAAGGTCCCTCCCAACCCACCCCATGCAATGATTCTGTGATATATGAAATCAGCATTGCCTGAGACTGAGCCATTTTACAGCTGTTTGCTTAACTCCAGCACTTTACCCTGCTGTTTGTGCAGGGTGAGAGCACATCCCTTTAATCCCTGAGCTGAGGACACTCCAGAGCCCTTTGTTGACTCAGGACATTGCCCATCCACTGAGCCTTGTGTGCACAAACCCTGCACGTGCCCACCTGTATCCCCCACTGCTGCATTTGTGGGCACCCCAAACACCCAGGCAGAGGGAGAGGAGCCTGGGGAGGACATGAGGCACTGATGGAAACATGAAGGGACCACAGAGTGGTTCTTGTGTGCTAGGAGAGGCTGTGAAAGCAGAACACACCTTGTGGAGGCTCAGCTCAACCAAAGGGAGCCCTTGGGACCTAAAAACAGCTGAGGTCATGACCTGGGTAAGGAGAGACCTTGGTGGCACTTGGGACAGTGATCTGTCGGGACTTGGAGGGATTTCTCTGCACAGCCAGCTCACTCTCTGCTCCTCTGCTACCCTGTTCCACCCACACTTCCCCTCTCTGCTGAGTGCCCACACCTTCCACATCCCACATTTGCAAAGGTTTGCCCGGCCTCCTGAGCTGCCCCAGCCTGGCACAGAGCTGCACGTGGTGAGCAAAGGGCTGCTCAGAAGGTGGAGTTTCTGTGGCTTAGGGGTATGTTAATTAATGAATTGTTTTTTATTTTTGGAAGCCTGCAGCTGTTAGTTTTGAAACAACAGAACCTCACACTGCAATAAGGTAAGAAACGGATGGATGAAAGAGAGAACCAGAGCAGAGTCCTGAGCCTGTGCTGGCTGCTGGCTTCTAAACACATCGAGTTTGTCTTATGTAAGACCCATCTGGCATTTAGGCCCTGCTGAAACGCTGGCAGTGCTGTGTGTGTGCATCCATGGAGCAGCTCCACAGGCACACACACGGACTCAGCTGCCTCCTCCTCCTCCAGGGCACTTGCTGCAGACCCCTGGAAAACCTGGAGGCCTTCACACCCTGCCTCCTCCTCTGGAATGGCCTTTGGTCTGTGGGAAAGCATTCCTGCCATTCTCCAAAGCCACACTGCAAACACGTGCAGGACCCCAAAGGTTGGGAACTGCGCCCATGGCCCAGGACAGGCAGAAGGTTGTCAGATGTTAATGAAGGACAAGGATGGGAATGACCTCTGATCTCTCTGTCCATGTCATGGCACTGCAGGACAGGCCTGCACTGAGATCTCTGCTGCTCCTGAACAGAGCCAAAGTCATTCCCAACTTGGGACAGCATTGCTGCAACCAGAGCAGAGGAGGCAGGGAGGGAACAGAGCATCTGCTGAGTCCCACAGAGGAGAAGCTGAGGCACAGAGAGGTGAAGTGCCTGAGATCCTACAGTGGCACCACAACTGACTGAGCCAGGCTGGGCACTGCTGACACAAAGGCTGGAGTCAATTAACAGCACAGATTTTTCTGATTCACCAGAACCTAAAAAAGCCAAAGCATCCCAATCCCAGGATTGCATCAGGAGGGCATTTCCAGCCAAGCCCTGGGAACAGCATGTTGCCACACCAGTGATGCTGAGAAAAGGCAAATCCATGTGGGATCAGGTGCAGCTGAGAGCTAAGGAATAACCCGGAGAAGGAAGATGTGAAGGGATCATAAGGGTTTTGTTTGTCCCAGCAAATGAGGTACAGCAGTGGTCTGTAAATGCACTGGGGACAGAAGTGCTGAGAAGGAAAAGTGCAGCAGTGTGTCTGGCATGAATCAGCCATGAGCAAATGCCAGCCCCAAGTCAGAAGAAAGTGTCCAAACCTCAGAAGGAAGAAGTTACGGAAGTCCTGTTCAATGGGGAGCAGTGGGGGTGGAAAGAAAATCCTTTACAGAAACCTTAGAGATTTTGGGAAAGGAATGACAGAACCTGGTCAAGTCTGACAGTAGAGCAGAGCCCTAGAACTGCTCCCACTCTGGAGTTCAAATTAAGTGCCTTAACTTTTCTTCACTGTTCAGGAATTTTGAGGAGGACTCTCCTGTTACACACAGCAGAGACCACACTGGTCTCCAGGCACTGCTGCAGCACAAATAATTCCTCACACTAATGACCAACCATAATTACATCCTTCCTGCAGCACAGATGACATAGGAGAATACCAAAACTGAGGAGCAGGGAGCAAACTGCAAGTTTATTCCATCCATTACTGAGCAGCCTGTGTCCTGTGAGGATGAGAGCACGTCTGCTCTCACATGCCGTGGTGCAAATCCAGAGGATTTATCACAGGCCAGCTTGAACCTCAGGGCATTGCTTTCCCTTTCTGGAGGGGATGAACTCTGTCCCTTTGTTGGAACCTTTGCCTGCTGCTCTGGGAGAGCATTCCTGCAGCTGTGGAGCTGTGTTTGGGGTGCCCTGTGGAAAGCAGCAAAGGGGAGAGACACAACTTCAGCACTGACAGACAGAAATGTCCCTGGCAGGAAGGAATTTGGGTTTGGAGTTACAACTGGATTCACACTTTTCCTGCCATGAAAAGGATCCTATGTGAGTAAGGCTTTTACCCAGCCTTGCACACTCACACTCCAGAGGATCCAGTCCCACTGCCAAGAGCAGCACAGCGGAACGGCCCAAGAGGTGCCACGGCAAAGTCCTGTCCTGCATCTGCTCTGCCCAGTTCTGATGTGGGTGAGAACACTTTCCATCCCACCTGCCCATGGCCCTGCTTCCCTTTCTGCAGCCCAGACTGCAGGACACAACCGTGTGCTGGGCACAGAGGCTGGATGAGGGTGGCAGGGCAGGACTGGGCACAAGCCAGCTCCTCCCTTTGCCTTCTGGAGACATCTCGGGTCTCCAGCACAATCCAGTGTCCTGGGGGGGTTCACATCTCTGGGGTAGAATGTGACACACAGAAAACTTGCACACACGCTTGTCTGGCAGAAAAACAGATTCAGGAGAAATGTGTGCAGGTCACAGCAGCCCAGACCCTGACAAGGGTCCTGCACTCTTTGTCCCTCACCGGGGCTCATTCCGTCTCCTGTCACTGGAGCTGGTAAAGACAATTTTGGTAATATTTGCAGGATGATACTGAGACCTCTGGCCTAACAAATCACTCCAGTCAGTGCTTATTTTAAAGCTTGGTTGGTTCTAACAAAGTCAGATGTATGAGTTTAGAAATATCTGCTAAATATAAATATTTGTGCTGTGGAAAGATACACATGGGCATATTAGATCTAATTAAGGAAGGCTGTTACGGCTTGTGTCATGTGAATTCTGCCTTGGGTTGGGAGTGTCATGGACAGAAAATTGTTCCTGATGCAGCAAAGTGGCCCTGAAGGACCTCTGGTCTGGCTCCTCAGTGGCCTTGGAGACACCCCCAGCAGCTGCTCAAAATAGCTCTCAGGCTTTTGGGATCAATGTTGAAGGGATTTGTCCCCTTTTCAGCTCATATTGTATCAATAATTTCTGCCTCTGGTGATTTTTCAGTGGTAAAACCATGGAAGGTGTTTAAAATTCACTAGTCCCTGGGAAATTCTGACGCCAGGAACTTGTGAACAGAATCTTTGCATCTCTGCTGGTGCCTTGCTGAGTGACCAGATGCTTCCTGCATTTCATCTTCTGGTTGTTTTTCCTTTTTCCCTTTGCCTGCTTGGATTTTGGGCTCCTATTCCATCTACGTGCCAGGGCTCTCCTTGATGGGAGCCTCTGGGGACAATCCCCATAATACAGGGAATTAATCATAGAGCCACGACTTCTGGTTCTAATCAGGAGTCAGTCCTAAAGGCTGAGCTGCAGCACAACCCTCTCAGACAAATCCTCAGAATTTAATAGGGATTAAATCAATGGAGTTTTTATGGAAATTGAATTATACTGTATAGAAATTGCTCCATAAACAGAACACAGCAGAAAAGGCAAAACTTCCTTGATTTTCCCCTAGATTTTACAGTGGGGATAAAATTTTCTGATACCTTTTGCTGGGCAGCCCAAAGTGATTTGATTAAAAGTGACATTTTGGACTGTAAAGGTGCATGAGAACATCTCAAAGCAGTACACAGAAATGTGCAGAAAGGCAGTTCTCTAGGGAGGCAGTGATGTTATTTTCCTGGATTCAAGTAATTGCAGCCCCTGCTGCTTCCTTAGTGTTGGGTGAGCAGAATTCCCTGGAAACTCTGCCTGCCTGTCCCTGGATGTGGTGCAGGAATCCTCTGCTGCCTCAGCCTGGTATAAGCAGGGCCTTGCTCTGGCCACCCTTCCACACCACAGACACACGTTCAGGCATATCCAGGGAAGAGCCAAGTCCAGATTCTCCAATCCTATTCCATATTCTGCCATTCCTGAGTGCTATTCCATATCCCGCCACTCCTGAGTGCTGATGGTTTGAATAAATAAATTTGGATTTCAGCTGCCTGCTCTGGGCAGGCTCAGTTGGCAAATTCCCTTTGCCTCCCCAGCCCGATTTCCCTTCTCCTTTCTCATCACAGAATTCACAGAATTCACAGAATTCACAGAAATCCTGCTGAGCTCCTGGGTCTGGATGAATGGATAAAACCTCAGCATGAGATCTTTACACTGATTTCAGTGGGAATTTGCAGATATCCCGTGTCTATTCCTCGGAATCAGGCCCAGCTTTGCTCTGAACTCTGCAATAACATCAACTCCACACTTGTCCAGTGAATTCTGGTTGTGTTTGAAGGATTTGTATAAGCATCTGCTCAGTCCTGCTCTGGGCTGGTGTTCCTCTGTCTGAACAGGAAAACAAGGGATCCTTGTCAGTCAAGTCAACAAGAACTTGGGATTTTTGTGCAGAAAAAGCCTCAGCTCTGAGATATGGGGGTTATAAAGGGATGGAGCATCTCAGCAGAACAGCTGGGGGAAAAGGGCTTTCCCAAGGAAAAGGATCCTCACTTCTGGGCAGGATTTGGATTTTGCAGCCTTGTGTGAATGGCAGGACTGAAGGAGAGCTGCAGTCCCTCACAGCTGAGGGAAAACCAGAGCAAGAAGAGGGTAATTGCCCTTCAGTGTGGTGCTTTGAAAATAATCCAAATTAAAATATAATATACAGGGCTGCCAGTTCCAGTGTGTGCCACAGCAGTGACTGTGCATGTGTGACCTTTTTGGGGCACATTTCCACCAGTGGCCCACACATTTCAGGACATAAATTCCCAGGTTCAAGTATCAAAGTTCACATCAGCCTGACCAAATCACTGAGACCTCAACACTTGATATTTTCTTCAGCAGGACATTAAAAATCCCATATCTGCAGTGACACACTGAGCCTTTGGGTGAAGAGTTTCCCTTTCTGCTTTACTACATTTTAGCTACTCAAGGCTGCCAGTGGCAGTGGTTTCCTTTCAATAGCACCGTTCTTGTCCCTCTGCAGCTGGCAGAGATGAAGAGGGCACTGGAGCTCCAGGCAGGGAAAAGACAAGGCAAAGGCTGGATGGTGAGAGTGTGTGCAGTCCCAAGGAGATTGGGAACAGGAGCAGCGGAGGAGTTACAGTTTCCTTTGTTCTGTTAAAAGGAAAAAGGAAACACATCAGGAAACCAGACTGTGGAGCACAGGAAGTCTCACTCGGACTGATAAAAAGGAACTGATGTGAGGTTGGTTCAGATGCAGTTATAAGTCAATCAAGCTTGGAACAACAAGAAGAGATATTCAGAAGAAACCAGAGAGCCAAATTCTGCACTTAGCTGTAAAAAGAGTATTTTAACCTCTCCTAATCTTTTCCTTACCTTCTTCTTTTTTTCTTTTCTTTTTTTTTTTTTTTTAAGAAAAGCTGCTATAAAAGCCATTCAAATAAGTATGTTCTCATCATACAGAAGTTGGTTTCCTGAACTCACCACACCTTCCCCTGACCCCACCATACCTTACTCCAGTTTCTTTCTTTCACTCATCAGCCAACTTAAAAAACTGTATTCTTGCTGATTTATCTCTTCCCCTCAGATCAAAACCAGCAGTATTAAGAAGGGCATTTTTTTTGCTGAATGAGGAATCAGCAGATGAGTAATGAGAGTCTCTGCTGCCTGCTGGGTTATTTTTCACTGCCTCTGGATGACTGACAAGGATTGTAACGTACAGTTCCTGGGTATGCAGCTTTGGCAGGCTGGGCTTAAGGCTTTCTAATTTATTTTAATTTTTTCTGACTCCTTCACAGCCCTGGTAGAGTCCTGGGTTGGTCTATGCTGGAAGAACAAGAAGGAGATAAATGCAAATAAAGGAGCAAGCTTATCCATGACACTTCCTCTCCTGGGCTGTGCTTCTCACTGGATTTTAGTGAAAAAGCAGGAAAAGAATGCTGAACACACCTGAAGGGTTATTTTCTGTACAGCATGCTGAAGAGAAGCAAAGGCTGGAATTTTGCACAACCTCTGTGTGACTGAACCTTCTTCCTCTATATCCCATGGGCCTTGTCAGGGTGTTATTCCCAAATTTTGCCTTTGGTGCTGTTTGGAGAAGCAAGAGCTTTGTCAGGAGAGCCTGAACCTCCTGCTGCACATCCCTTTGGTTTGGGGCTCTGCCTGGGCTGAAGGAGAAGCCTCAGGTGGGGGAGGAGGGCAGGAGGGAGGCACGGTTTGTGGTAAGCTCAGCACAGAGCCAGGTTTCCAGGTGGGTGTTACCGGCGGGGGAGATATGCATCAGTAATTATGTGGCCTGGTGATGAGAGGGAGGAAGAAAACAAGCAGAAAACGCATCACCATCTTGAAGGCTTTGATACCTGGAACTCAGCAGAGCGGAGCAGGCAGTGTCCTGTCACACAGCAGGCTGTCCATACAGCTTGAAGGCTGCCCAGGTGTCTGAGGGGACACAGTGCCCCCGACTCGGCTCCACCTCAGACAAGGGATTCCCAAGGGAGGCAGAAACCCACATTTCAGGGGATATTTTAGTCTGTATTTCAAACCCAGCTATAAATGTGTGGCCACAATCTTGTCTGAAAACATTTGTTGGCTCAGAAAATGTCCCTGGCCCTCGCCCAGGGCTGTGTGACAGGCCCCATGTCACTGAGGTGCCCTCAGGCAGCTCCTTTTAGATGCCAGAGCTTCACCTGCATGGAGCATCTGTGTTCAGGTGTGCACAGGCAGGGAAACAGACTTGCTGTCCAATTCAGGGGAGAGATCTGAAGAGAATTTCACATTTCTGGTGCAAATTGGCTTCAAACCAAGTTGTAGAACTTAACTGGATGTGTTAGACCTGCTTTTCCTAGGGGCACATCCATGCACACCAGGTTTCTGCAGCTTTAGGGGTTCAGCAGACCCACAAATACCTGAAACCCTGAAGTTAATGCTCCCTTGGCTCCTTTAACTCTGCTGCTGGTGCATGTTTGCTCTGAGGTGGGACACAGGGTCTCTCTGTAAGTGCTCAGATGAACACAGCCACGAGGAGAGACTTTAGTTTTTCAAGGGCAGCGGATGAGGAGCTTTAAAGGAACCTCAAACACCGATAGGTTGTGGGGAAAAAAGGCTGGGAGATGCTCTGTGCTGAGGCTGTACATTCATGTGCTCCAGACCTGACCCTTCAGAGCAGATGGGAGCTGAACTCAAGAGGAAAACGCTCCTGTAAGTCCAGGAAGGGCAGACCTGAAGGAAATAAGCTCTGCTGCCTGCAAACCCTGCTCCAAGTGCCCTTCCCCCAGCACATCTCACCTCTCAGGGTGTCATCTAAGAGCTCACTCGAGGTGCAGCCTCCCTGTGCTGCTCCTGATGGTGACACTGATGGAACAGCATTCTGCACCCCACAGAGCTCCCAGGGCAAGAAATGCTGTGAGCAGGGACAGAAGCGCTTGCTTTCCCCATCTCAGAGAAGGAATAGCCCAGAATTAAAATCAATAACTAAAATAAAAGCATGAAACCCTCAAGACAGGCACTGCTACTCCTTTGAGTGACCACATCCTGTGGAGGTGAAGAGAAACTACGCCAGGCTCTCAGCGCCTCCTCAAAGCCTCACAGCGAAACCCCAAGGGCTTCAAATCCAAGCAGTTGCATTGTTTTCTTGGGTAAAGGTTTTCTTCAGAGAAAACAGCCTTTTTTTGAGCAGGAAAAAGTACACTACAGGCTTGGAAAAGGCTTTCCCAGTGTTTGCTGGCAAGTGGCAGCCAGCACCAGGGGAAAATTCAGCAGCAGCATCAAAATATCCCCATACAAAACCTTTCTAAATGGTTTTTGATGTTAGAAAGTTATTATGCAATGTAAGTATCTTTGACTAGAGATTATTTAGGAGGGAATATTGCTGTTTGTGCCCTGGAAATTCCAGATGGTTTTGTTCCAAATTGCTTTTGAGGGACAGCAACATGGAAAGTTGTTGTCCCTCAAATATTTGTGATTTATTTATGATTTTTCCAGTGTGGAGATTAGTAGCCTTGCCCCAGGAGTCAACACCCTTTAGCCAGGAAAGGCCAAAGCCGGGGTGATTCAAAAGAGCCAAACAAGACACTAAAATTGCTCAAAAAGGAAACATTTTCTTAGTCCGAGATCCCCAGGGCCAAGTTTGAGAGGGAGAGCAAACGCCTCCAGCTCACAGAAGACAGTGCTTGCTCCAAAACCCGGCCCCACCCTTTGCTGTGGCAGCGCCAGCACACCAGTCCTGCATTCAGGACACTGCTGGGCTGTCCTCCACTGAAATCATGCAAAACCCTCGCTGCACGGCCCTCAGATTGGCTCTCTGATGGTCACAACAGCTGAATATTGCTTTTTCCAGGAATGAAGGCAAGAGCCACACAAATATGCTTTTCCATGAACAGGCAGGCTCTGGCCAGTATGTATTTTTTAAATTATTCTCCACACATAAAGTGGAACTGAAACAATTAAAGCAGTCCGAAACCACACCATTTGTTATTGTGAGGAAGGCCATGCATGAGCATCTTGCTGTTGATGAGATGTGCCCTTTTCTGATTTATTGTGAGGCAATGAAAACCAAGTCCCCCAAACACAATGCGAGTCGGTCAAAGTGGGGTGTTAACCCAAAGAAGATGGGATTTGAGTGAAAGAGGCACAATGAAAATGTTGGTGACTATTTAAAATTAGTGCTAACTAATTTTAAAAGAGTCAGGAGTTTCACTGGCTGCCATCATCACCTGCCAGTGCTGTTCACAGCACATGAACAGAAGGTGGAAATAACTCAGATTTCCTGCACTTCTTCCTCCACAGAGCTCTTTGAGCATTGCTGCAGGGGCACTTCCCAAGCCAGCCAGTTCTGCTCATGGCAGGTATTACACAGACTATTCAGAGAATGCAGCAAAAACCAACCTCCTCAGCAGGTGATCTAATTCTCTTCCAGATAAATAATGCATTGTGAATAAAGTCAAAAGTGTTCATTTTTATGGTGCATCGACTCAGCACTGTCACACGTGATGTCAGTCAGTGCATGGTGGGGAATGATGACTTAAAATCCCGAGCTGATCCTGTGGTTTGTGTTTATATCCATGGAATTCCCTGCTTGGGTTGAAAGCCTGAGGACAATTCAATTCACCCTTGCACACAATGTCCACGTGGGATCCATGTCCACAAGGATCATCCCAACTGCATTTATTCTCTGCCCATGCCCCGTTTCCCCAGCGTGGCTCTGAGCCCTTGGGACAGCTCAAGCCTCCAGTGGATTTATCCCTTCACCTCCAGCTGGGCAGGTGTGCAGGTAAATTACTCTAGGGAGGTAAAACCAGAAGTCAGAGAGTCATCAAGACCTTTTCTGATAAGAGGATGAAGAGGAAAGTACAAGCCTGTCTTGGTAATGCAGCCTAAGACAAAACCAAATACGGGAGATTGCAAAGTAGGCTGGACCCAAACCCCTGCATCTGCCAGCCTGCAGTTAAAGCCTTCAACTCAATTAAAGCAATTAGTCTGTGCAATAGCGTTGCATAGGCTTAAAAAAATAGCCACTTGTCAAATTTAAATTGCTCAAGAAGAAAATCATCTGGAGGGCACAGCCCTGTCCCAAATCTAGCAGTAGTCCTCTCCAAGGACAGGAGTATTTCTGAGCTTGGGGTGGGAAGTGCCTTTCCCCACGCCGGAACTCAGATTTCATCTGGGACCGCCCCAGATGATGAAAGAACATTTCTCTGTGTTTTTCTTGCCCTCTAGTCACTGATGTGCATCCTTCTGCCATATATTTTCACACACACAAATGCAGAGCTCTGAGATAATTCAATGCCTCCATGGAAGAGCAAAGCTGAGGGCACTATTGCTGCTAAATGGCTTTGCTCTGGATGTGCCCGGCTTTGCCTTGCTGTGCCCTCAGAGTCACACCCGCCCTGCAGCACAGGTTAAGTACAGAGCTCAGCACACCAAAAGCATTGCAGCATCTCAAGCCACATCCTCTCGTGCTGCCCTTCACATGTGAGAAGCCAGGCAAGGGGGGTCTCACCCTTCCCTGCAGCCAGGCTCGCCGTGGGGGAGGCTGCCACTCCCTCCATTCCACAGTTTTCTGCCCAGCATGAACATTTCCAAGAAGCCTCAGCTCATTCCTTTGGGCAGGACAGGAGCACTGATCTCAGTGCATGGCACGGAAAGAGGGTACATTGGCGGAGGGGACAAACAGGACACAGGGACCTGCAAAGTGCTGCTGGTCCTGGAATGGCTCGGTAAAGGAGCCCAGGAGGAGATGCTGTGTCTGGATGCCGTGTGTGGATGCTGTGTGTGGATGCTGTGTGTGGATGCTGTGTGTGGATGCTGTGTGTGGATGCTGTGTGTGGATGTTGTGTCTGGATGCTGTGTCTGGGTGCCGTTTCTGGATGTTGTGTCTGGGTGCCGTTTCTGGATGCTGTGTGTGGATGCTGTGTGTGGATGCTGTGTGTGGATGCTGTGTGTGGATGTTGTGTGTGGATGCCATGTCTGGATGCTGTGTGTGGATGTTGTGTGTGGATGCCATGTCTGGATGCTGTGTGTGGATGTTGTGTGTGGATGTTGTGTCTGGATGCTGTGTGTGGATGCCATGTCTGGATGCTGTGTCTGGATGCCGTTTCTGGATGCTGTGTGTGGATGCTGTGTGTGGATGCTGTGTGTGGATGCTGTGTCTGGGTGCTGTTTCTGGGTGCCGTTTCTGGATGCCGTGTCTGGATGCTGTGTCTGGATGCTGTGTGTGGATGCTGTGTGTGGATGTTGTGTCTGGATGCCGTTTCTGGATGCCGTGTCTGGGTGCCGTGTCTCCCAGCCCCAGGAGTGCCAGGGTTCCTGCCCTAGCAGGGCAGCAGGGCATGGCAGAGCGGCTGCAGAGCAGCCCCAGGGCAGCAGCCCCGGGCAGTGACCTGGGCTGTGGCCGAGTTCCTCCTTTGGCCACAGCCTCCAGCGTGACTGAGCCCAGCTCGCAGCGCTGCAGTTCCTCATCCCCAAACCGCAGCCGGGGGAGAGCTCAGGGCAGCGGGGCCAGGAGCAGCTCCCGGGGCTCCAGAGGAGCAGGGACCGGCCCAGCTCTGCCCAGGGACGGGGCAGGGGACTCCTGGCCTGGGCAGAAAAGCAGGGCCACGTGTGCACCACAGCAAAGGCACAGATGGAGAATTTCTGCACTTTCACTGCACAATATTTAGGGCTCCACAAATCAAAGAAAGTTGTGGTGCATTAAATGTATCCTGAATGAGGCCCAGGTTACTTTTGCTACAGATCAGAGGAGGTGGAGGGGAAAACCTGTCTTATTCCAGCCATACCTCCCAAATATTGTGCTTTTCAACACTCCTGCTTTCTCCCTTCCTTTCTGACATTCACCCTTTCACTCCCTCTTTCTTCCCTCTTTCCATTTTCTCTTCCTGCTCATCTCCTTCCCTCCCCCTTCTTTTGAGACCTTTCCAAACCGTGCACTTGTCACAAGCTGCAATCTAAGGGAGAGTTTCAGTTCCTGCCCGTTTGCAACTTTGTTCTACCCAGGTCAGCAAAATAAAATTTAAAAAAAAAATTTAAAAGAGAAAAAAAAAAATAGGAAAAAAAAAAAAGCACTTTTAAGCAGAGCTCGCCACCCCACCCAGGCAGGCGATAGGCATCTTTCGAAATCCTCCAACCCAAACACACCCACAGCGTCTCTCGCTTCAAGGCTCCTCTGTTCGAGCGGCTCCTGTTCCGCAGCTCCCCAAGAAGAGCCCGTCACAATCACACAGGGGTCCGGGGTCCCCACTGCCAGCCCTGTGCTGCCTCGGCCTGGGGCAGCACCCCGGGGTGCCGGAGGGGCTGGGGTTAGCTGGGCAGGGCAGGAGGGGAACTGCTCTGGCAGCCCCGGCCCGGCTTGCTCAAGGCCACCAGAGGTTGGTTATGTTGGTGGTTTATTTGCCTCACTCCGCTTCCCTTTCCCCCAGGCCGGGGTGATGGTTCTCCTCCAGCCCGGGGCTTTTTCCCCGCCAAAACCCCCAAAAGCTGCCGGAGGAAACTCACGGGCGAGCAGCAGAGGCAGAGCGCCTCGGCCGGGGGAGCGGGGCCGGGACACACGGCCCGGGGCCAGCTCCGAGGCACGGGGGGACAGAGCTGCCCTGGCACTGTCTGGCATGCCTGGCACTGCCTGGCATGCCCTGGCATGCCCCCGGAGCCGGGCACTCCCCGGGCCCTCCTCGGGCCCCGGCCCGGGGCTGCGGAGCCCCGAGCGCCGGGGAAGCCACGGGAGAGCCCCGGGACGCGGCGGCGGCCAAAGAGGAGGAGGAGGAGGAGGAGGAGGAGGAGGAGGAGGAGGAGGAGGAGGGAGCCCGGCCGGAGCCGGCCCCCACCCCGCGCCCCTTCCCAGACCCCCCAGCCCGAGGGGACCCCCGGCCCCTCCTGCCCCCTTACCTTAATAGTGCCGTCCATCGGGAATAACTTCCAGCCGGGACCAGCAATATTCCACACATTGACACGGTTTAGCCTGCGACTGACGCCTCCTGAAGTTTTTTATCCTTCTCTCTCTTTTCGCTCTTCTCGCTGCCCTTCCAGCGGTTTTGTTGCTCTCTCCGTACCCCCTCTCCCCCTCTCTCTCCCTCCCTCCCTCTCTCTCGGTCTCTCTCTTTTTTTAACTTTGCTTCTTGCAGCAGAGCGAAAAAGAGACAGTTAACCGGATGAAACGTTTTTTTCTGCTAATTTTGGGAAGTGAAGTCACTCGAGGAGGAAACCTTCGTCTCTACGCTGGTCCTGCCTTCTTGATGAAAATATATATATTTTACATACAGGATATTTGCTCCATTTAGATAAGAAGAGGCAGAACAATAGGCACCTCTGTCACAGCTCCTGTTTGTCGCTGGGACAGCCGGGCCAGCGCAGAGCTTTCCTCGCACCCCGGTCCGTGCTAGCCAGCCTGTGTCATCTCACGGCTTAGTCTAACGTGGGGTTTTGCCATTTTTTTTCTTTTGGCTGGAGCAGCTTTAGCCTGACTCACTGAATTTCCGTCTCTTCCCACAGATTTTTTTTATTAATGCGTTTTCCAGTCAACGGGAAAAATTAAGGGGAGAAAACCGTAAATGCAATTCGGTGACGGCAGGCGGAGGGAGAAAAGAAAAAGTCTGGCGATTAAAACATATTCAAAGCCTATTTCGGGCCCTCTCCTTCACGCCTCCCAGCACGGAGCGTGAGCCGAGGGTGCAGCCGCTGCCCGGAGCGAGCGCGGAGCGCACGGATGCGGGACAGACAGACGGATCCAGGCAGGCTGCGGATGGGGCTGCGGGGAGCCGGGGCTCCGGCCGCTCTCGCCTCGCTGGGTGGGATTTGGGGTGGGAAAAGCATCGGCACGGACGGTTTCCGTCCTTTCTTTCAGGTGCCGGGATCCCTGCCCAGCCTCCTTCCCCAGTGTGAGCTCCTCGCGAAGATGTGAAATCCTCTCAGGGCAGGGGGACACCCCCACTTGGTCAAAAAGCCAGAACCTCACTCACAATGGCTGTCGGAACCGCCCAATGGACCGCTCGGTGCCGTGTCCTGCCGGGCACAGCAAACAAAACCCCGCAGCCTTTAGACCTCGCTTCGGACCTGGCGAGCCCCTGACCTGCACTCCTCCCTCCCATTCAAACCGGAGCGAGCGGCGGGCGAGAAACGCGCCTTTTCCTTTTTCCGGGAAAAGCCGAAGCCTTCCATGGAGCGGGGAAATGAGACAATACCCTCCTGTCCAGCTCCCCCCCTCCCCGCCCTCGCCAAAATAACCACGGCGGAACACATCATGCAACAGCGGGGCGGCCCTGCTGCCCCGCTCCCACAGCGGGCACAGAGCAGGGAGGGAAGGGAGCTGAGGGCGAGAAGGAAAAGTGCCGGGACAGGAGGACACCCCGCCCGTCGGTGGAGCAGTTACCTTGTCCAGTGCCAGTCGTGTCCAGGCTTTTTGTTTCCCCCGTCTTTAGTCCAGCCACGGGGAAGGGGATGAGGGGAAGCAAAATTATATCCAAAGTTATCCTGCCCCTGCTTCTTCCAAAAGGGAAATGCAATAATGCCACCGGTGTTTCTCCCCGGCTGCGGCAGAGATGCTTTATTAATACTTTATTTCTCCAAGCCCGAAGCTGGCAGGAGAGAGCCGCAGATCCCCCTTGCCCCTCCCTCCCCTCCCTCCCCCTCCTCTGAAATTAGCCTCATCAATTCAGCTACAATTTTTCAGTTGGGATGCAGACACGGGGCTGAACGTGACCAGACCTGGAGGTTTTTGGCTCTCTTGCAGCGCTTGAGGCCGCCTGCAGCCGGGAGGTGAAGGGGGAGCGCAGGGCCAGCCCGGCCGCGGCCTCTCCCGTCTGCTCCGCGCTGCGGGGCCGCGCCGGGTCCCCCGAGAGCCGCACATCTGGATGCTGCTAGCGGGGTCAGGTCCCCCCTTGCCTAGGGCCACAAAACTGGAGTTCAATTAAAAGAAATCACCGTTAACCCTTTGCTTTCCTCATTCCTCTTGCTTTTCCGTGCCCTCTGTGCTGCCCCCCCGGCAGTGCTCCGGTCCCGGATCCCCCCTCGCTGCAGCGGCAGCGGCCAGAAAAACGAGAGGTTAAAGGGAAGAGTGAAACGCTCCTCTCAAAACCCGAATGGTTTCCTCTCCAGACACCGCTCCCCGCCAGCCCCGACAAACAACGCGGGTGGGAGGTGAGGGAGAGGACAGGTTGAGGATCTCAGCCGCGAAAGGAAGAGGAAAAAAAATCCCCTGGCAGGAGCCTCTGTCACCCACCGACCTCGCGGGGCACTTCGAGCCGGGGCGAGCCGAGGATCCGGGAGAGGCGGGGGGAAACCGCCCAAAAACGGGCCCAGATCGCGGGAGAGGACCCCGACACCCTCAAACCCCTGAGCCCGACACCCTCAAACCCCCCTAAATGCAGCACCTCCAAACCCCCTTGGCCCAGCCCCGGGCTGAACAAATCCGGCCCCCGCTGCGCATCCCCGCCGCTCCCAAAGACGGGAAGTTGCCAAACAGACCCCCCGCCATCCCACCGGGAGATATTTTTGGAACTCAATTCTGCATTTTATGGCCAGACGGGCACCGTGACCCGCAGGGGTTTATTTTGCATGTCTGGGGATGACTAGAGCGGAGCCTGCTCAGGTCACTTGTGATTCCGGCTCTGTCAGGGATGCTCCGTGCTTCTCCTCCTGTGTTTGGGCTACAGCAGCATTTGGGAGAATCCAAGAGATGAGGGAATGAGCGAAGATGTTACACATTCTAAAGACAAGCCAAACAATCTGCTATTTTCTTCCCAAATAACGAAAAAATAGAAGCTTTGCATTATTTTTTCTTTCTGCTTTAGTTTTAATCCCCCAGCTTCCACCACACCACCCCCCCCCAAAAACAAAACAAAACAAAACAAAACAATAAGAACCCCCAAAAACAACCCCTAAAAACCTCAAAACCAAGCCCAAAGCCGCCTTTGAAGTTATGCCATGCTTTTTGGAAAAGGCTGAAATATTCATAACCTCCGGACGCCAAGCTCTGAATCATCCTAGGTGGTTGTGCCGTGACTCTGGGTATTTAACTGTTATTTAACTGAGTATTTGACGGAGGTTTTAACTGGTGTTTAACTGGGTATTTAAGTGTTATCTAACGGAGTTTTGAACTGTTATTTCATTTAACCAAGGAGGGAGCCGAGGCAGGCGGGGGAAAGGCGCTGAGCAGTGTGCACCACTCTGGATCTGGTGCTCGCCCGTTGGCTGCACATGTACGTACAGCAGAGGAATTAGGAGCTGTTTAATGTGGTCGCCACCAGACAGCTGGAAAATCATTTGATCTTGGCAACCACGGAAGATTTCAAATGCGTACGTCGGGACAGGCTTGTAGAAGTCAGTTACTCCTCTATTATTACTAATTATTATTATTATTATTATTATTATTATTATTATTATTATTATTATTATTATTATTATTATTATTATTATTTTCCGATTTCACTCCGTTAACGACTGGAACGGAATTGTCGAGCGGCGTTTTTAATTAGCTCATTATTGATCTCAGGCGCCCGGCACGTCCCCAGCCCCTCTCCCCGTCCTCCGGGCCGGGTCCCAGCGGCTGCAGCCCCACACGGAGAAGGTGAAAACGCCGCGTTCGGCGCGATCTGAACGAAAGGAATGGAATCCTCCCATCCCACTGGGGGATGTGGCCTGGAGCTGTTTCGTGTCCAGACCCTAAGGAGTTAACTCCCGGTGTAGACTGTGCCAGTCCCTCGCAGAACCGCAAAGATTTGGATTTTCTGTCTGTTACCCGCCGGGATTAGCGGGCATCACTTCTTAAATAAAACCGTGCGGTTATTCCCCAGGAACAAACACAATGAAAACCTTCCCGAGCCCCATTGCAGGTTGGGAATCTGATTTTCCGAGGAGAGGAGAGGAGGGGGGATTGGCTTCTGTCACCCTCCCTGACCCCAAGAGCATCAGCTGAGCTGTCGCCGAGCCCAGCCTGGAGCTGGCGCTGTGAATAACGCGGGGATAAGGAAGGGGAGCGCAAAAACCCCCCAACATCCACATGGCTTTGTGGCTGGAACGTGCCTCATTTCCACTGAATGTGACCAAGTGTCCTCTTTGCAGAAGGAGCTTTCAATGCACGTGTATTTACACAGCCCGCGCTGGTCCATTGTGTGTGTTACATATCTAATAATTCTGATTTCTGGGTAATTTGCTATACGCTCTACTCTGAACAATTCCCATCATTCTGGACTTGCAGGGGGCCACAGTTTATCCCGTCCAGCCTTCACTGGAGGGGAACTCTCCCCCAGCACCAGTGGACGTTTAAAATCCCCGGCTCTGGCTTTCCTCTGGCACTGACCCCATCCCAGAAAGAAAAACGTGTTTATTTTCTAACCCCACATTCTGACCAGCAAAAAACCCAAAGTGCAGCCCTGGGATTTGATTCCCCCGAAATGAATCCCAATTTTAAACCTGATTAATTGGGCAAACCTCCGCTTTTCAGCTGCGGCAATAAAAGGG
The DNA here is from genome assembly GCF_048771995.1 of Taeniopygia guttata. Lineage (NCBI taxonomy): Eukaryota > Metazoa > Chordata > Aves > Passeriformes > Estrildidae > Taeniopygia > Taeniopygia guttata. The sequence continues at coordinate 1,148,882 of NC_133049.1, forward strand.
AATCAGGAGAGTGTTCCAGGCGCAGAACTGAAGGATCGGGTCCCTCCTCCCGCCAGGAACAGCCCAGGAGATCTGGGAAGTTACTCCCCGTTGATCGGTACTAAGTAAAACATAATGTCTTAAAAGTGGGGAAGAGAAGATGCAGGAGCTTTGAAGCTGCATGGCAATGAGGGGCGAGCGGGGCGAGCCAGGGGTGTCCTGGATGTTTTTATTTGAGTTCCGTGTCCCAATAAAACAGCCCCCGCCCTCCTTCCCTCCCCCAGCCCACAGTTATTGAAAAGCTGAGGCACAAAAAACAAAAATACTGAAGGCCAAAAAAACAGACTGCAGTGCACTAGCTCCGAACGTCTGGCCCCTCGCTTGAGGCCATAATTAATTTGAGATTTATTTTTATTGGAGAAACCAGTCTCGTCTGACCTTAGCCAAACAAGACTTCAGCGAGACCCTTGATGCGCTTGAATGGAACAGAATATTTCTCTCTAACTTCTCTTCAGGCGGCCGTGCCTGCTTTGAATTTGTTCCTCAGACTTCATATATTTGGAGATTTACAGGAAAGATTTAAAGCATTTTTCCCCTTAGCATTCACTCCGTCTTTTCTTCCCTTTTTGCTCCCCTTTCCCTCCACACCTCCTCTGCTTCCAAGCACGGGGCTGGGAGAGCATAGGGAGGGCTGGAATACAAAATTCCCTGGATCCAGCATATTGGGAGGGGGCATTTTCCCGTACATTGGGAAAGAATGGAGCCTTTAAAAGGTCGCAGAGCTGGGGAGGGGGTTGGTTGCTGCTGCCTAAAGACGGAGGTCACTGGAAAAGCTCGTCCCTTGTGCCCGATTTATTTTAGAAAGCTCCAACGTGCCGCAATTCCAGAAGAAATACACTTTTTCCTCCCACCTCGACTTAAACTCAAGCCGTGTCTTGAAGGCAAAGAGGGAAAGAACAATTCCAGCCCTTCCCCACGCAGCGCGGGGCTGAGCACGGGCAAAAGGCAGGACACGGGGGCGTGGGGAGGGATTTTTCTCTTTAAAGTAGAAAGATCGGTGCAAATAAGACCTAAATCCTTAAGCACCAGATTGTCATAAAGAGCTAATCAACGATTTGCTAAAAGTCCGGCAATTTATCAGCGCTTGTGCCCTGAGAAATGCGTGTGAAAAGGGGAAAGGAAGAGAAACGAGGGGGTATAAACGGCATTAGTGACCGCGGAGGGGGATGACAGAGGAGTTCACAGCACTTCTGCCCCCGGAGCAGTGGCCACCCCCTGGAGGTGCCTGTCCCTCCTCCCGAGCCCCGCCAAGAAGGAAGGACTGGAACCCTCCGGGATGCCAGGAATGGAGAAAAAGGGGGAAAAAGAAGAAAAAAAATCAAAAAAGTAGAAAGGGATAAAGCGCTGGAGGATGCACTCAGTAGGAACATCAGCACACGGAGCGGGATAAAAGCACTCCAGGGAGGCTTTGGGTTTGCCTTTCCTGCCGGGCTCAGGGTGTGCAGCCGCTCCTGGTTTCAGCTCCTGCCTCTTTCTGCCCGCCCCAGCCGCGCATCCCGAGCACCTGCGGCCGGCGGACCCCGCACGGGCACCCATCCCGCCGCCAAACAAACGAAATCCCGGGATTTTCTCTCCTGGCAACCTGTTCTCTGCTCCTGTTCTGCCGTGCCGGGCTTGGGCAGTGCCCGCTCCAAAGAAAACTCCACTGTTTTGTCCTTAAAATAAGAATTTACCCCGTCTCTCTTTAGGGCTTCTGTAAACTTTCCAGGCGGAGGGAGAGCAAGAACAAACCCAATATTGTTCCCAGCCACGCAGCCCCTTTTCCCTCCATGAATATCCTTCTTTGTGCCGCACCACAAACCTTAGGGCTGCGTTAAAGCCGGGCTTAAAATGGGAACCCCGCGCTTGCACTGAGCCTCCTTCCCGGGGCAGGATCCATCTCCGTGCCCTTCCCGAGGGGCAGAACCCATCTCCGTGCCCTTCCCGAGGGGCAGAACCCATCTCCGTGCCCTTCCCGAGGGGCAGAACCCATCTCCGTGCCCTTCCCGAGGGGCAGAACCCATCTCCGTGCCCTTCCCGAGGGGCAGAACCCATCTCTGTGCCCTTCCCGGGGCAGAACCCATCTCCGTGCCCTTCCCGAGGGGCAGAACCCATCTCCGTGCCCTTCCCGAGGGGCAGAACCCATCTCCGTGCCCTTCCCGGGGCAGAACCCATCTCCGTGCCCTTCCCGAGGGGCAGAACCCATCTCCGTGCCCTTCCCGAGGGGCAGAACCCATCTCCGTGCCCTTCCCGGGGCAGAACCCATCTCCGTGCCCTTCCCGAGGGGCAGAACCCATCTCCGTGCCCTTCCCGGGGCAGAACCCATCTCCGTGCCCTTCCCGAGGGGCAGAACCCATCTCCGTGCCCTTCCTGCAGGGTCTGCCTGGAGGGGCTGAGACCCGGAGTGGGAACTGCCCCAGAGTGGAAGTGCCAGGAGAAGGAAAGGGCTCCAGGAGAAGGAAAAGGAGAAGGAAAAGGAGAAGGAAAAGGAGAAGGAAAAGGAGAAGGAAAAGGAGAAGGAAAAGGAGAAGGAAAAGGAGAAGGAAAAGGAGAAGGAAAAGGAGAAGGAAAAGGAGAAGGAAAAGGAGAAGGAAAAGGAGAAGGAAAAGGAGAAGGAAAAGGAGAAGGAAAAGGAGAAGGAAAAGGAGAAGGAAAAGGGTTCTGGGAGTAGGAAAGGAGCTCCAGGAGCAGGAAAAGGCTCCAGGAGAAGGAAAAGGAGCTCCAGGAGCAGGGAAAGGAGAAGGAAAAGGGTTTGGGAGTAGGAAAGGAGCTCCAGAAGCAGGAAAAGGGCTCGAGGATCAGGAAAAAGACTCCAGGAGAAGGAAGAAGCTCCAGGAGCAGGAAAAGCGCTCCAGGAGAAGGAAGGAGCTCCAGGAGCAGGGAAGCTGCTGCAGGAGAAGGAAAAGGGCTCCGGGAGCAGGAAAAGGGTTCCGGGAGCAGGAAAAGGGCTCCGGGAGCAGGAAAAGGGTTCCAGGAGCAGGAAAAGGGTTCCAGGAGCAGGAAAAGGGCTCCGGGAGCAGGAAAAGGGCTCCGGGAGCAGGAAAAGGGCTCCGGGAGCAGGAAAAGGGCTCCGGGAGCAGGAAAAGGGTTCCAGGAGCAGGAAAAGGGTTCCAGGAGCAGGAAAGGGGTTCCAGGAGAAGGAAAAGGGCTCCGGGAGCAGCAAGGGACAGAGGCTCCAGCCGGGCCCGGAGCTGCCCGGGCAGGGCAGGGCAGGGGAAGCGAAAGCAGAAGCGCTGGGAGTGCGAGGAGGAGGCGAGAAAGGGAACACGAAGCGTTTGGGTGTTGCTCAAGGGCAGAAGAAACGCGCGGGTGAACGATGAACTCCCAAATGATCCTCGAGCTGCTTTGTACACACTGACAGCACAGACTGGCAGGGCAGGAGGGGAGCGAGGGCTGCTGTGACCTGGAGGAGCTGGTGCAATGGTAATAATTAAAAATCAGAATTCAGAGGTCATGTTGCTTTGCTTATGGCTCTAATTATTTCCATATCCCTCCAGTCAGGATTCTAGTGTTGTCTTATTCTAAAATTTAATTTCCCAATTATATTCTTTGTTTCATTCTCCAAAGTCAAGTCCTTGTGTTTAGATGAGATTAGCACCCTCTGATACACTGTGAATTATTAAATATTTGCAGATCAGCCAGTCCCTAATGGTCTGAGGGATAGAAATCCTTCAACAGTTATGCAGGGTAAGCCATGAAGGATCGAAATTATTTTTTCTTTCTATGAATTCCCAGCCCTCCATTGAATGAAGGCCCCTACAAGAAGTGGGTATGAGAGAGAAGCTTGGGTTCCCCTGTCAGTTCTGTGGGGTTGGGATCCCCTGTCAGGAGTTCTGTGGGATCTGTTATCAGTGCTTTTGCTAACCCCTCTGTGCTGTGATGGAAATCGAGGCTACAGCACCGAGGAGCTGAGCTCCAATCCGAGTGACTCCACATAAAAATCCTTGTTAAAACAAAGCATTTCTGAGTGAAATCCTCCTCTGCCTCCTGCAGCTCCCTCACCTCACCTCACCCCTCAGCTGCTTTTGGAAAGTCGTGGCAAGAACCCCGTGGCCTGAAGGTGTCCCAGGATATTTGGTGAATTTGCTCCTCCTGGAATTGCTGTGGAACACCCTGTAGGTGTGTGGGACACCCTGTAGGTGTGGGGAACACCCTGTAGGTGTGTGGGGAACACCCTGTAGGTGTGTGGGGAACACCCTGTAGGTGTGTGGGGAACACCCTGTAGGTGTGTGGGACACCTGCAGCTGCCCCCTCTGGGCTCCAGCTGAGGGGGATGAGGCATTTTCTGTCCAAGGCTCGCAGTAAACCTGAAGTGAATTGCACTGTCCATCTGCTGGGCAGGATTTGTAGAAATGATCAATCCCCATCTCTCTTTTTCTGGTGGGGGTGATGTGGACATCCCACAAAAGTAACAAAGAAAATAATTCTCCCTTCCATAAGACAGGAAATAAGGCTTGGTGGAGAAGGAATGACATTAATAAGAATAAGAATAATCAGAATAATAATAATAAGCATAATAGACACAGAAAGAGACAGTCTTCTGCTTTTCAAACTGTGCTCCCCAGAGCTTGGGAAGCCCTGCCAGGCCAGCGTGGGGCAGCAGGGAGGGAAGGAGGGCAGGGGGGTCTCAGGGGGGTCTCAGGGGGGTCTCAGGGCACCTTGCTGAGCTGCACCCACACTCTGAGAGGGGAGATGCAGCAGCAGAGGGTGCAGGAGCCCTGCCCAGGAGCACGGAGCTCACTGACCAGGGAGGGGATCCACATTTCCACTGCCTGGAACATTCACCAGCCCCAGCCCTTTTGGGAATAGGGCAGGCTCTGACAGAGCCTCTCTGCTGCTCTCGGGGCATTTGGAAGCTGCCACCAAACCCAGAGGGGCAGAGACTGACACAGAATCACAGAATAATGAGGTTGGAAGAGATCTCTAAGATCATCAAGTCCAACCTGTGCCCCAACACCACAACCAGACTATAGCACCAAGTGCCAAATCCAGTCTTTTTTTAAACATATCCAGAGATGGTGATTCCACCACCTCCCTAGGAAGACAATTCCAGTATTTTATTATTCTTTCAGTGAAAAATTTTTTCCTGATATCCGACCTAAACCTTCCCTGATGTAGCTTGAGACTCACCTCACACCTCACTGTGTGTTTAAGGTTCAAAGTTCCCTGAATTTCACCACATTCCCACCTTAATGAGCTGCTCTGAATGAGCTGCTCAGGCACCTTTTGGTCCCTCTGGGACAAATCTGCCCAGCTCAAACCACTCAGAGCCACTGGCAGACATTTCCTTTGTCTCCAGAGGATTTTGGGTCAGATTTCATTGAAGTCCCGGTGATGTTTTTAAGCACAGGAACAAATAATTTCCCCGGTGCCACCGGTGTGGGAGAAGCTCTGCAGACAAACAGCAGAGACAGTATCCTCACCCAAAATAAGTTAAGAATTTTGCTCCCAACAGGAGCAGCCCTGGATCTGCCTCCCAGCCCAGGGCAGTGCCAGCGATGTGCCAGGGGATGTGCCAGGGGATGTGCCAGGGGATGTGCCAGGGCCCTCATCTCCAGACAGAGCATCCCGGGGCATCTCCTGCAGCCCCCGGCTCAGCTGGCCACAGCCAGTCACCCTCTGGGACACCTTCCTGTGCTCCAGCTCCGAGGGGATTTGCCTTCCCCAGACTCGAATTTCAGCTCTTTGCCACAATTTCTGTTGTTTCAGAACCTGGTCCAGAGCTGTGCAAATTTACTGAGCAAAATCACCTCACCAACAATCCCTGAGACACCAAGATGGGAGAGGGATTTTGGGGATATCAGCCCGGGGGGAATCCTGCCCGTTCCTGGTTGGATTTGGTGTGCTGATGTGGAGCAGCAGCACAAATTCAGCCAGTGCCACACGAGCTGGGATCATCCCCAGCTTGCATTTCCACTGCTGACTGTGTCCCCAGCTTGCATTTCCACTGCTGACTGTCCCAGCCAGTGCCCAGACTGAGCCATGACCTCGGAATTATTCACAGGAATCACCCCCAGTAAACCAGGGCACAGATCACTGAGAGAGGGAAAGGGGGAAAAAAAGAGAGAGACCAAATTCCTGTGATAAATTATTCATTACAAATTATCCACCCAGCTGTAGTTAACACCCTCCTGTGTTTCTTCAGGGACAGGAGAGGCTTGTGGTTTAGATTTTCCCTAAGTGCTGCTGCATGCAGGGTTTGCCTCAAACGTGTAACCCAGATGTCCCAGGCTTGGTTTATTTACATTCTTGGGAGCTGTTGTGAAAAAAACCCTCTATGATGTCAAATATAATATAGAGCTCAGCTGAGGTATAAAGAGACAAGGCTGTGCCCAAGCAAACCTGCTTTGGTTTTTGTTTTAATCCTTAAGAAAGAAAGAGGCAGAAGTGGCCCATCAAAATACATTGTAAGATCCATTTTTTTTAAACTTAAAATAAATAAATAAATGCAAACAAGTATTTGAAATGCAAGATCTGGTAATATCAGTTAAAACCGAAATAACTAAAGTTAATTTTCCTACTAAATTGCATGGAGACATTGAAGCACAGAAAGGAACTTCAGGAGCACAGAAAGAAGTCCCAGTGTCACCCAGCACTGCCTGGTGTGACAATCCATCGCTTCGGCAGCTGACAGAGATCTTTGCCTTTAACTCATTCAATATTTCCCCCTCTAAGCCCATTCTGAGATGGATTTCAGAAACCACACAACTGCACAGATCATCTCGCAGGTGGAGCTCAGGGGTGGCAGGGCAGAGAAGAGAAATGAAGTTCAGCTCAGGGGTGGCAGGGCAGAGAAGAGAAATTAAATTCAGCTCTGGCTCGGGATGAGCAATGGAAGGGACTGGGGGGAAGGCGGTGACAGAATTTGGGGCACAGCCCCGGGGGTGTGCTGCTTCCAGGGCACCAAAGCAGGACCCACCTCAGGGTGGGGCAGCATCACCGAGAAACCCACCCGAACTCATTGATCCGCATCAATGATGCAACTTCTCACTCAGCCCTGTGCGCTTCCACAACGACACATTTGATATTTCACTCTCTGACCCCCCTCCCACTGAAAATCAAAGGATTTTTTCCCTGCTAAATTCAGTAAGAAAGGGAATGAGATTCTCAGCTGTGAATTCGGGAGGATTGTAATTTTTGACATTACCTGTTTAAAGATGCTGTCATGTCTTACCTTGACGTAAGACGAAGTGTCTGGTACAGTCTGAAACATCCTTACTTGTTTATTAGATATATTTAAAGGTCCTAAATTTGACCTGAAATAAATCATAAAAATACTCCCAGTCATATATATGCATGGAGAAAAATAAAGGAATAAAGCCTGGTTTAAATAATAAGATTGGTAATAAAATATAGAGGGGAATGAGCTAGCAATTAGTGTTACTTTTAAGGACAGAGAACCACATCAACACAGTAACTAAAATCAAGTAAGAGACTCACAGAGCAGGGGTTTATTTCTCTTTTTTAATACCACTTTGGTTTTTCCTTTGGATTCTCCGTCCTCCTCAGGAAAAGAGCCTTCTTCACTTTAGACCAGAGCGGAGGGAAACGTTTGACATTTGATTAACTGAATTTCTTAGCCGACAATTAAAAGGCAGCTGAAATACTCGTGTTTTCATGTCGAGCCTAGTTAACCCCATTGACTCGCAGCCCGAGGTTTCCCCGGGCTGAGCGAGGGGCATTTGCCTTTCGTGGCTCATTGAAACCATCCCGAGCCATTAACCCGCCGGCCCCGACTGACTGAAGGAACCTTCCTCACCAGCGATAATGAAACCATAAATTAAAAAATACCCCGAAAGGAAGCATCGCTGCAAATATTAAATAAACTCTCAGGATTGTCAATGCCGTTCCTATTTCGGGTCCTGCTCAGACTTTGTCTCCGACTCAAGGCACCCATGTGTTTTCCTTTCTCCCGAGCCTGATGAGCGTTTTCTGCCGCCAAACCCCAAAATCTCACTGCAGAAGCGCAGAGATCAACAGCGACGCTGCAAAACGGGATGGTGCGAGGGAAAACAAACCCGCAGCCACCAAAACATCCCACAAACCCATTTTATTTATCCTCCCCGATCCTCTCGGGGTCTCCAGCTGGAACGCGCCAGAAAACAATTAGCGCAGTGTAATTAGCGAAGTGAAGCAGCGCATGGTTGAGCATCCCGGGCACCCTCTCACCCATCCCGCGCTGCGTTCTGAGCCGCTTTGGGGGGGAAGGAAAGGTCAGAGATGGAGCCAGGAATTCCCGCAGGGAAAGGAGCGGGCGGGATGGGGAGGGCGCGCAGGGAACGCGCAGGAGCCGCGCAGGGGCCGCGCAGGGGCCGCGCATCCCGGCTGCTGCTCTGGGTTTTTTTTTCCCGAGGAAAAGCTGCGGGCTCCTGACAGCGCCTGGAGCGCGGCTTGTCCCGCTCTGATCCGAGCCAGCCCGGGTTAATTACAGCCCCGCGTTAATGAGGCTGCCCGGCCGCTGGAGCTGAGAGCCCGCAGAGCCCCGGGGACACCCCCGCACCCCCGGAGCCGCGGAACCATCCGTGCGGTTCAGGGAAAAAAGAAATTAAAACAAGAAAAAAAAAACCAAACCAACCCTCAGCCAACAACTGGAGAATAAAAGCTCGCTATCTGCACGTAACCCCCCTTTAATTGATTTTTAAAGTATTTATTGCCCGTCCAGCTGGCACGGGAGGGCAAGCGGCTCTAAAGCGGACAATGTGTTTCTGATAAGTACAATTCTTTTTTTTTCCTGTCGTCCTCCCTCCTAACACATTCCAGTTTCTTTTGCTTCTGAACTTGCGACGGGGGGTGGGGGCAGGCAGAGCGGAGGGACAAGGTAATTTTGCCTCGCCAGTAAATTTTCTGGGGTCAAGGATTCCCATATTGGTTTTCCCCGCTCTGCTCTTTACCCCTGATTAGCGTCCCCCTCCCGCCTCCTTTACCTCCCTGTTGTAATTACGCTGTGCACGTAAATAAATACATCTGCATATTTTGGAGCCGGTTCTCAAGAGTCTGCAGCGGATTATTTATCAATGGCTCACCCTGCCAGCCTCAGCTGCGATAGAAAAAGGCCTCTTAAACTAATTTTAGACTCGTTTATTCTTCCTGCCGTGGTTGGAAGGACTCACCTTTTGGAGCCGCTGCCCTCAGCCGGTGCAGAGCAGTTTGTAAAGATCCAGGGTGGGACAAGCCCCGGCTGCCCTCAGCTCGGCGGGGAGAAGAGAGGTTTCGACTCGCTGGATCCAGAGCAGCGCTGAAGTTAAAATCCCCAGCCCGTCAGACAGGCTGCATCAAGCAGGCATTTCCTCAGGGGGCTTCTGTGCTGCTCGCAGCTCCAGGACGTGCTTTGCTTTCCTTTCCCTTGCTTCTCTGCCCTCTACTTTTCATTTGATTTCCGTTTTCCCCCCTTATCAATATTCCAGCTGTTCCCTCAGATTATTCCTGGCCATGGGACATCCTCGCCCCGTGAGCCCTCCTGGTGCTATGAGCGACTTTAAACAACACACTAAAAAAGAAAAAGAGAAAAAAAAAAAAAAGGAAAAAAATTCACAACTTTTTAAAAAAAGTATTGCTGAGGAGTCAAGCCGAAAAGAGACGCTGAGTGGAGCTCAAGTGCTACTTTAAATCCCCTTTTTAAAATAAGGAAGTTTCAAATATCCGTTTTTAAATCATCAGTCCTTATTTTGAGGTTTTCTTTCCTGACTCTTACCTAGAAAAGAGTTAACCCAAAGCATGACGGAGCGCGCTGCAGATGCGCACGGCTGGGAGAGCGGGATGGAATCGGCTCCAAAAGATTCTTTTGGGTAAAGGATTCCTCATTTCTGCCTGCAAAGCGAAAGCTCCGGCTCTTTTCAGCTATTTCACAAGAGCCTATCAAACATAACGTGCTCAGGAGGGAAAGGAAACACATCTTCAACCCAGGGATGGTTTTTCCCCATCGGAGTCACGTTCCTGGTGCATTTTGTCATTTCAGAAACCTTCACAGACAATATTTTGCGCTAACCTGGGCAAAAACTCCCAGGGATTTTAGTACAACATCAATTTTAAATGCAACCCTCAGAAGGGTTACCAAAACTATTTGGAAAATGTTCTTCCATTCTCTATTCTCTTTCTCTCCTTCCCGGCTTTGCCCCGAATTCCAACATATTGAAACATTTTTCTCCTTAATAAGAGGAACATATAAAGTGAAGGGGTGAAAGGGCAACCTGGGAGCCGTGCCTTGAGCTCCGCACACAATTTACTCCCTGGTAGACGAGGCGTTTAGCATTCCTCCCAATTTCCAAGGAAAACAGACTCAGACCTGCACCCAGCGACCAGGGACCTCGCCACTTTTTAATATAGAAATTCTTTGGATTCTTTGTTGTTATTATAATTGTTGTTGTTTGTGGCGAGAGAAGCCCTTCCCTGAGGTGAGGGGACGGGGGTTTTAGGGAGAAGCTTCCTTGGGATGGAAGGAAAAGCAAAGGGACAGGAGGGACACGCGAGGTGCGCGGGAGGGAAGGGAGCGGGGGAACAATCTGGACAGAAAGGGAATAGGGAGAAAAACGCTCTAAAATCAAAAGCAGCGTTGTCATCATTAAAGGCTTTTTAAAAATCGCGTGCACGGGGTTCAAAATGCTCTTTCCAAGCCTTAATCGCATTATTCTGCGAGATGGGAACAACTCTGCACAGCCGAGCCGGCCGGAGCGCACGGGCTCACGTTTCAAAGCCATCGCTCATTCTTTTCTCACGTTTCCACGTGTGAATTACTCAGAACACGGCCCAGGAGGAGCCCGGGGCTCCTCTCTGCCCACTGCCGCCTCTCCCCGTCCTCCTGCGGGCAGGAACCCCCAGTGCATCTCTGCCCGGATCTCATCTCCCTCTTCTTCTCCTGCACCTTTAAAGCAGTGTCAGCCTGGCTGCGGCAGGGACCCCTGAGCACACGCACAACCCGCAATGAAAAACCCTTTAAAGGTCGGCGGTAACAGGAATTTGGGATGTGAAGCGCTCCCAAGTTCAGGGGAAACGCCTGCCCCGAATGCCGAGTTGGGTTTGCTGCCCCTTGTAACAAACCCCAGAGCCGAGGGCAGAAACCCATGCGGGCAGTTCCAGCCATGCTGGGAGCTTTACTAGCCCAAAAGAAAATTGCTGCCAAATTGGAAACAGCTGTAGCTGAGGCTGAAAACCCCAACCCACCATCCCCCTGCTCCGCCGGGCAGGGAAAGTTGCCGGAGTTTTGTTTATAGGAACATCTCAGAGGCAGAGCCCGCATTTCGGGTCTTGCTGCCCGAACGTGGGCAAGCTGTTCATAAGGAACATTTCAGCGGCTGTGGGTTTTTAAAGATGCCGATGAAATCCTTCCCTCGGCTCCTGTCCCTGTCCCCTGTGACGGGTATGAGTGACACAAAGCGGCTCCGAGCCCACCGAGGGTTTTGTCCTGGGCACCGACAAGTGCCGCGCTCCATCAGCCCGGCAGAGAACTGCCGGGACAAACGGAGCGGTGCAACAGCTCCCAGCCCTGCAAAATCTGCTCTTTTCATGTTTTCTATTTATTAGCTACGTTAAGAGAAAACAGACTCATATGAGTCCCAAATGGAGGCAGGGTATTAAAAGAGGCATGTGAATGCTCCGGCAATTACAGCTGAATTTGATTAAAAACGTCATGAGGGCTGCAAAAGCAGGAGTTACCTGATACACTCACCCCGAGGTTGCTTTAGGATGAATTATAACACAATTCATTTTATTTTAATAGGTCACTATAAGATTAACTGTTTAAGGATGGAGCTGCGCTATAAATGTTTACATCAAACCGGAGAGAAGCAAGCTTTCCTTTCGGGTTGTTTAGAAATAATGTTTATTACATTTTAAAATTCCTCAACATGTTAATTAGGAATAAGGGGAAAGTCTGGGAAGGCAGATGGAGCTCCAGTGCCTGACATGGAACCACACACACACTGCTGTGCTCCAGCTTCTCCTCCCTGGCAGGGAAATGTGGGGTTTGGAACTGGCCACCGCTGTTCCCACATGCTATGGGCAAATAATGACAATTTGTTGGCCCCTGCTCCTCTCCCAGGCTTGGTCCATTGTCAGAATCCATGCTATTGATGATTCTGAGATTGTAGAAAGTCTCTGTCTGTCAGCCCCGCTGCCAAAGCAGAAGCCATAATTGGTCTGTGCTGGTTTCAAGGTTGTTTATTCTGTTTATCTCTAACATGTTCTGCTGCCCTGCCGCAGCTCTGTCCTGCAGGGCAGCGTGTGGGGCTCTGCCCTCAGGGGGATGGTACAAACATTAAATACCACAAACTACCTGTGCTGGATTTACAATAACGTGCCAATATCTGTCACCTACGTTGGACAGTGTGTCCCCAGCCTAAACCAACAGAAAAATGCCAACACCACAGTGAAACATGGAGGGCATGAAGAAGGAGAAAAAGGACAAGACACACCCAATTTCCTCCATCTTGTCCCCTTTGGACCCCTCATCTAGAATCCTAAAATTTTACTTTTGCACCCATGCCACACTTAATTATTACTGATATCAAACACTCAGAGCTTGTAATTCATCCTGTAAGACTGAAAACTCTTTTCCATGGACAGAGATCACAGACAGTGTCTCTGGGGGCTCTGTCCAGGGGGGTTCCTGACCCCTGCCAGGGTCCCAGGGCAGCCAGAGGGAAGCCCTGGATTCCCACAGCCCACGATTTAATGGCACCTCCAGACCTGCCAAGGAGAGCAGCCCCAGGTGGGTGACACTGTCCCCGGGGAATTGGCCACCACACACCCAGATTTGGGAGTTTGGGGTGGGAAAGGGGAAGATCCAGCAGTGCCCAAGGGCAGAACCCCCAGGAATGAAGGATCCCAAACCCCTTCCACACCCAGGGGCTGCGGCTCTGTGCTCGGAGGGCACAAGGCTCACAGCCCACAGGAGAGGCCAGGAGCTGGGATCAAACCAGGCTCCTGAACTCCCCTGAATTCCTGGATTTGGGGAAGAAGTGGTGAAACAACTGCCATGGAGAGATGTCCAGCTGGGTTTGCATCTGCTGTGCTGCTGGGGGGTTTGGGGACAAGATAAAAACCCTCTGTGCCTGCAATTTCTGCCTTTCCCCTGTGCCATCTTGAAGCAGCATCTGATAGAAAGGTACTTTTGCATAGCTGGAGCTTCAAGGAGCAGTTACATCGAATTAAAATTAGCCATATTCCTGAAATTAAATTATTATTCTGAGAGAAAAATCCTCTCTGTTAGAATTTGTTTTCAATTTCCATTGATAAAAATGATAAATTCAGAATTTTAGCATGAAAAATATTTTCTGTCATAAATTACCAATGCAGAAAGGTTTCATTCAGAGAGCTCAGAAATCCCCATTTCAGCAAGGATCTGCTCCTTCATTTCCACTAATTAATTTAATCATTAAAGGCACTTTGATGGAGTCCACTGAAAATCTGCAAACCCACTGTAAATATTTTTTTGGGACAAATATTTCAGCTTTGCTAAATCACTCCCTAGCAGGAAAAATACCTTTGAAATAAAATACCCTTCACCCTAATATTAGTGATGGATGTGATCAGTGTATTCAAATAAATAATCATAAATTATTGATAAAATCATTATCACAACACAGGGAAAGCTTTGGCTTCAGAGATAAAATGAGGGTATAGGAAAAAAGGGATTGCTGTCATTGTTGGATGCTATATTATTCCTGAAAAAGGAATGTTAGGTGAAGGTTCATGAGTGCCCCAGGAATTTTAATTTCCTTGTTCCCTGTCTGTTTGATGGGAATGAGAACCTTTCTCTTTTCACTGTCTGCATTGGAGGACATGTTTGGAGTATTTATTTTGAGGAATGTTTATTGTGGTGCTACAAAAAGTGGGAGTTTGGTGTTGTTAAAGCCCTGATCATTTACAGAAGGTGGGAGTTTCCACTCCCGTTGTTTAGAAACACTCAAGGCAATGATTTTGTGTCTGTGGAACTCCTGTTAACGCAGTTTGGGCTGGGCACTGCGGAGGGCCTCGGTCCCTGTGGGGTTTTACAGTCCTGGAGAGATCCTCCTGGAGCTGCGTGGGCTGGGTGACAGCGTGACAGTGACATTTCCTGCACAAGAAAGGGCAGGAAGGGAAGTTTAGGGATGGGGTGATAAGGCCTCAGACCCCAAGGCAGTGGGGTGGGCAGAGGGATCCAGTCCCTGTGCAGGGGGGGACAGGAATTCCTGTGGCAGAGGCATTTAATCCTGTAGTGGCAAAGGTGGAACAGGAATTTCATCCCTGTGGAGAGGGATTTAATCCCTGAGAGGCAGAGATGGGACAGGAATTTCTGTGGCAGAGGGATCTAATCCCACAGTGGCAAAGGTGGAACAGGAATTTCATTGCAGTGGCAAATGGATTTTATCCCTGAGCAGGGGGGGACAGGAATTCCTGTGGCAGAGGCATTTAATCCTGTAGTGGCAAAAGTGTAACGGGAATTTCATCCCTGTGGAGAGGGATTTAATCCCTGAGTGGCAGAGATGGGACAGGAATTCCTGTGGCAGAGGCATCTAATCCCACAGTGGCAAAGGTGGAACAGAAATTTCATCCCTGTGGCAGAAGTGGAACAGGAATTTCTGTGGCAGAGGGATCTAATCCCACAGTGGCAAAGGTGGAACAGGAATTTCATTGCAGTGGCAGATGGATTTTATCCCTGTGGCAGGAGTGGGACAGGAATTCCTGTGGCAGAGGGATCTAATCCCACAGTGGCAAAGGCGGAACAGGAATTTCATCCCTGTAGAGAGGGATTTAATCCCTGAGTGGCAGAGATGGGACAGGAATTTCTGTGGCAGAGGGATCTAATCCCACAATGGCAAAGGTGGAACAGGAATTCCATCTCTGTGGCAGAAGTGGAACAGGAATTTCTGTGGCAGAGGGATCTAATCCCACAGTGGCAAAGGTGGAACAGGAATTTCATCCCTGTGGAGAGGGATTGAATCCCTGAGAGGCAGAGATGGGACAGGAATTCTTGTGGCAGAAGTGGAACAGGAATTCCTGTGGGAGAGGGATTGATTCCCTTAGTGGCTGAGGCAGGACGGGAATCCCACAAAGCCTCACCCCACATCAGCTCTGCCTCCTGAGCAGTCCCCAGCAGGAATCTCCATTCTCCTGCGCCTCTCTGCTGCACACTTGGCCCTGGACACTTGGCCCTGGACACTCCTCTTTTAGCCCAGGATTTCTGTGTTCAGCCCCTTCAGCATCCTTTCAGTGACAGAAGGGCCATGATGTCAGCCCTCAAAGTGGCACCTGCAGGGGCTCATCTGGGTGGCCGTGGCCACTGGTGACAGCACTGCCACCCCTCTGAGGTCCCTTCACCACAGAGATCCCTGGCCAGATGATGCTGACTAGAAAAATGGAAGAAAAGAAGGAAAAGAAATGAAAAACAAACCTCTTCCTCCAGGGGAGTTTTGCATCTTCAGAAAAGAGAAGTGGCTGTGACCCCAAGGTTCCCTGCAAGATTTGCTGTTGCTTTGCTTTTTAGTAAATTTTACATGAGGCACCTCTTCTAGAAGACAGAAATATCTTCTTTTTTGAGATATAAAACTTGAGGTTGCCCTTGCCTCTGCTAAAGCTTCCCCTCCTTGTATAGCCCAGCTCCACAGCTTGAGGCCGTTACTCACTCTGGGATTGCTTCTTTCCTCTTTTTTTAAAAGCAAAACCCTAAATGTTTGTCCTGATTCTCCCTTGGAGCTGCCCTGGCCAACCTGGACTTGAGCTCTCCAGCTCAGGAGAGACCAGGCAGCCCCTGAAGACCTTTCTGGAGCTCCAAAGAGGCTCCACCTGCTCTGACCTCCAGAGAAAAACAACTAACCAAGCAAATACGTCCATTATTTCTTCCCAGAGATCAATTCCTTGAAAATATCTCACCTTGTGACGTGCACTGAGCTCAGGACTCTGCAGGATTTGGGGAGCACAGGAGGGGGCTCAGGACCCTCTGCAGGATTTGGGGAGCACAGGAGGGGGCTCAGGACTCGCTGCAGGATTTGGGGAGCACAGGAGGGGGCTCAGGACTCTGCAGGATTTGGGGAGCACAGGAGGGGGCTCAGGACTCTCTGCAGGTTTTGGGGAGCACAGGAGGGGGCTCAGGACTCTCTGCAGGATTTGGGGAGCACAGGGGGAGCTCAGGATGGTGCAGGAGAAGAGCAGGAGGGAGCAGGAAGGCAGCTCCACCAAAACCATAAACAGCCAGAGGAATGAAAAGGATTAAAACAAACCCAAGCTCAAGGTGAATGAAAGGAATATAAATGACTAAAGCAGCAGCTTGATTCCATTCCAAGGCTTTGACATGGAAGTGTGTTTCCCATTCCACTCCTCCACCAAGGAGGTTTCTCTCTGAATCAGATGAACCGTAAAATAAAGAGGAAATTTAGAACAACCCAGAAAAATGGTGTTGTACAGCCCTTCCCAGCGAGGCCTTTCCCTTGAGGAGCTCTGGTGCCTCAGCCCTCGTCCCCAGACTGTCCCAGCAGCACATTAAAGGGCTGCTGGAGGAGAAGGGTTACAGGGATAAAGGGATAAAGCCTTTCCATGGGCCGGTGCTTTGGGGGAATAACTGCTCCAGCTGGGGAGGAGCCACCGTTTGGGAGATGCCCCTGGCCAGTGCTGTGAGGGAGAGTTTGCTGCAGTGTCTGGGCTTTGCCATGCCCTGCCAGGGCACCCCGGGCACCCCGGCCAGAGCTGGCACAGCAGGAGAGGCTGAGAGCAGCTGGGACCAACTGAAGGGCCAGAGAGAGGCCTGGGGCACGAGGGGAGAGCTGCTCCCTGCTGGAGCCCTGCCTGCTGGGAATTCCAGACCTTCTGTGCTGACAGACTCTGACCCCAGGAGAACACTGGATTGACCTGAGGCCGTGGAGAGGCTTCCATAATTTAATGGTAGAACTGGGATTGTGGGCGTGGGGTTTGAATAGAAGTGTGTGATATCACAGGGTGGGAAACTCAGAGTTTAAGGGCTTAGAATGTAGTGATATATATAAGGCAAGATGGAGGTTGTAGGGTGGAGGCTGCTCCTTCTTCTCCTCCTCCTTCTTCACCTTCTTCTCCTCCTTCTTCCCCTTCTTCTTCACCTTCTTCTCCATGGGTTTGGGTGGTTTTGTGTAATTGGACAGAAAACTCCACGTTACAGGCCATGGGTGGTTGGTTATTGGGTAAAAAGTGAAAATAATTGAGGTGTCATTTCTTAACTGGACAGTTTATCCCTAAAAGACCTTGCAGAGAAAGATGGTGAGCCCTTTTGTAGCTTGTTAGTGAAGAACTGCAGAGCTCACTGTTGTGAGACTGGGACATGGATAAGAAATAACAAACACCTGAGTCTGAACGTGAAATATCATCCCTAGTGATTCAATCCTGACCTTGACTGAAAAAAGCCCAGAACCAGCAGCAGTTCCTGTGCAAGGAGAGGAGATGGCAGAAATGCAGGTTTCACAGAGTGGCTTGGCTTGGAGGGGAACTGGGAGATCACCTCATTCCAAGCCCTGCTGTGGGCAGGGAATCTTCCACCAGCTTCAGACAGCGAAAGTATGGAGGGGATGAAACCTGGATTCAAACCATTCACAGGAAAAGGTGTGGGGGTGAAAGAGGAATCTGTAGAAAGGGCGAGGGAAGGTTGGTTTCCTCTGTGCCACCTCTGGAAAGCACCTGAGGAACATCCTGGGATCCATGGCAGGGATGGAACTGGGGAAGCTTTCTGGTCTCCAACCCAAACCAGTCTGGGATTCTGTGAATGCCCTCAGAGGTGCCTGGAGCAGGGACAGTGACAGGGACAGGGACAGGGACAGTGACTGGGACAGGGGCAGTGACTGAGACAGGGACACTGCTGGGACAGGGACACTGCTGGGACAGGGACACTCCCTGGGACACTGTTTAGTCCAGCACAGCAGCCCTGGGCCCTGGGGCTCACAGCTGGAGCTGGGTGTGTGCCAGGACACCAACAGCAGCAGAACAGAAGCTGCTGGAGCAGGTGAGTGTGGAACAGCAGCATCCAGACCCGGGCTGGAGCAGTGTGCAGGACAAACCCCATCAGCAAGCAGAGGAAAGTGCTGGGAACTCAGGGAGTTCAGCCAGTAAAACCTGAGCCAGAACAGAGCTGGGGTGGCCCAGGCCCTGCTGCTGGAGGCTGTTGGACATCAGTGGCACTCTGCTCTCCATGAGGCTGCCTTTCCTCTCAGTAGCTCAGATATGAAGGCTCTGTCATAAATTACAGAGTTTAAGGTAAAACCAGAGCAGCTGCCCCAAAAGAACAGAGTTTGCAGAAGTTTTCCTACTTAGAAACAACCATCAGAGCACGAAAGCTTCCTTCAGCTGGTTTTCCAAAGGAGAGCAGGCAGCCTCACTTTTCCCTTCCACAGCCATGCTTACAACAGTTTTTGGGCAGCCAGAACAATGTGAGCTGCTGTTCTTGGATATAATTAGCCCAGATATTTTTGTGTTTGAAATACATTACAGACGAAGCCCACAGGCTTTTCCAGTTACCACCAAACCCCTCGTGCACATGGGGATAACAGGTGATTATAAAAATAATGTGGTGGCTCTAAAAATCTCCTGGTGCCCACGTGAGCTGCTCCTGCCTCGTGCTGTGAGTTCTGGGCCGTACTGGGGGCACATGGACGAGACCAGGTGATCCTTTGGGGCCCAGGGATCTTCTAGATTTACACAGCACTTGATAAAGCCCAGGTGGGACCCACGGAGCTGGGAACTGCTGCTGATCCTGCCCAGATCCTGCCCCTGTTGGAATCTGAGGTATTGATGATTCCGAGATTGTAGAAAGTCTCTGTCTGTCAGCCCCACTGCCAAAGCAGAAGCCATAATTGGTCTGTGCTGTTTCAAGGTTGTTTATTCTGTTTATCTCTAACATGTTCTGCTGCCCCGCCGCAGCTCTGTCCTGCAGGGCAGCGTGTGGGGCTCTGCCCTCAGTGGGATGGTACAAACATTAAATACCACAAACTACCTGTGCTGGATTTACAATAACGTGCCAATATCTGTCACCTACGTTGGACAGTGTGTCCCCAGCCTGAACCAACAGAAAAATGCCAACACCACAGTGAAACATGGAGGGCATGAAGAAGGAGAGAAAGGACAAGGCACACCCAATTTCCTCCATCTTGTCCCCTTTGGACCCCTAATCTAGAAACCTAAAATTTTACTTTTGCACCTGTGTCACACTTAATTATTACTGATATCAAACACTCAGAGCTGGTAATTCATCCTGTAAGATTGAAAACTCTTTTCCATGGACAGAGATCACAGCCAGTGTCTCTGGGGGCTCTGTCCAGGGGGGTTCCTGACCCCTGCCAGGGTCCCAGACCTGCCAGGGCAGCCAGAGTGAAGCTCTGCTTTCCCACATGCTCCCAGTCCTGCAAAACCAAGAGGGTCATTTCAGGGGCCTCCTTATGGGCTGAGGAGGTTAAATTTGGGCTCTTCACCGGCAAATGCTCCAGGTGTGTGAGGAGATCAGGATGTTTCTGCTCTCCGTGGCAGGCAGGGAGCACTGCAGGCGAATCCTCTCAGCTTTGCAGTCGTGACAGAGTCGTGACACGGAGTCACATCCCCGCCACTCCTGGGGATGTGATGTCCGGCTGCTCGCTGAGCTTTGCTGGCTCTGCTCCAGCCACCAGCCCTATTTATTTCCTGCACTTATCTGCCCCAGCAGATTTCCCCTGCCGGCCCTCCTCCCCTGGCCATAAACACTGCAGGCTCAGGAGCCCCAGGCTGGGCTGGCGGCTTGTCGGGAGCAGATAGCAGCAGATAAGGGCCAGGCCACATTGTCTTTTCGCAGCCTGCACCCAGAGTTCACTTTTAAATCTGAAAATGTTTGCTTAAGGAAAAGGAAATGTGCCTGTGTGCGCTGGGGGCAGCGGGAGGGGAGGGAAAGAGGAAGGGAGCTGGTCCAGAGAGCAAACTGGGGCACACGGGAGGGAGGATTGATGGAGATGGATGAGGGGAGCTCAGTGCTTGCAGCCCCTGTGCTCCCCTTGTCCTGCCCTGCTCCCAAACTTGGGGCCTTTCCCAAGGAGGGGCAGGCACAGCCCTGGGGGGAGCAGCTCCCTCCAGGCTGTCCAAGGCTGAGTTGGGCTGGAGTGGCACACTGCTCCTCATGTCTTGGAAGGACACCCCATGAGAGGAGTTCTGCCACGTCCCACGGTGCAACTAGATCCATAAACCAGCCAAAAATCCCCATGTAAACACCTTTATACCCAGTGCTCAAACTGGGACAGTACAAAACCTCTGTTGCTGCAATCTGTCCTCCTGTATGGATGAAGAATGCTCTGTATTCCATGTCCCTGCTGGGTGACACCTTGTCACTTGTTCTCATCAGCAGAACAAACTTATTTCATTTCCCAGGTCCTGAGCAGGCCAGGAATTACTGCAGGCTTTGGGGAGCTCAGGACTCACTGCAGGCTTTGGGAAGCTCAGGACTCACTGCAGAATTTGGGAAGCTCAGGGGGAGCTCAGGACTCACTGCAGGTTTTGAGAATCTCAGGGGGAGCTCAGGACTCTCTGCAGGCTTTGGGGAGCTCAGGACTCACTGCAGGATTTGGGAAGCTCAGGGGGATCTCAGGACTCTCTGCAGGATTTGGGAAGCTCAGGACTCACTGCAGGATTTGGGAAGCTCAGGGGGAGCTCAGGGGAAGCTCAGGACTCACTGCAGGATTTGGGAAGCTCAGGACTCAGTGCAGGATTTGGGAATATCAGGGGGAGCTCAGAACTCGCTGCTCTGGGGCTCTGGGGGTGTGGGAATGCTCCTGTGCTGGCAGAATGCTCAGGGTAGAGGGAAACTGGGGAGCTCAGTGGCTGTAAACCTTTTACCAGTGTCCCAGTGTGAGGCAGGGGCTGTGGCACTGCAGCCCACGAGCAGAGATTCCCAGCCCAGCTTTGGGCACAGCGACAATTGGTCACAGTCTGTGGTCACAGTGACAAAGATCCAGCGGAAGAGAAAGTCAGAGGGAGCACGTCCAGCAGCCCAGAACGCTTCCCTGTGAGCCTGCAGAGTTCCTTTTTGATCTCTGGGGTCCTGGGTTCCATGGATCAGGGCATGGCTCCGGGCCCGGGGCAGCCCAGGGCTGAAGGGAGCAATAAAGGGAGTTCTGAGCCAGTGCTGCTGTGTTAATTCATGGATCGATCTCCCGGTGCTGCTGGAGTCAACAAACCCCACTGCTGTCTCCACTGGGTGCAAGGTTAAACCCGCTCTGGGGGTGAGTTTGGAGCCATGGATATGCATTCCCTGAGAAGCTGGGATGCGGCAGGGATGCGGCAGGGATGCGGCAGGGACGCAGCAGGGATGCAGCAGGGATGCAGCAGGGATGCGGCAGGGGTGCAGCAGGGATGCAGCAGGGGTGCAGCAGGGGTGCAGCAGGGATGCAGCAGGGATGCAGCAGGGGTGCAGCAGGGATGCAGCAGGGATGCAGCAGGGATGCAGCAGGGATGGAGCAGGGATGCACAAGGGATGCAGCAGGGGTGCAGCAGGGATGCAGCCAGCCCAGGGAAAGCCGAGGGGCTGATCCTCCTCTGGGGACACCCTTTAGATCCAGGCAGCTCTGAGGCACAGGAAACACCCACATTCTTACACAGCTTTGGCAACAAACACATTGGAAAAAAGCAGAAGCAGGAGGAAATGATAATGGAATCCCAGAATCCCAGAATGGTTTGGGTTGGAAGAGTGCTTAAAGCCCATCTCATTCCACCCCCTGCTGTGGGCAGGGCCACCTCCCTCACCTCATCCATTATGGGGCCTGAGAAAGCAAAGAGAAACCGGGCAGGCCATTGATGCCTTTTTATCGATGGGCCAGCACGGCTCATTTGGAAAACTCATTTCCTGGGATCAGAGGGAGCTGTGGAGCTGCAGGAGCTGGGAGGGGAGTGAGCTGCTGACTGAGCTGGGCACCAAGCAGAGCTCCCCACCTGCAGCAAGCTGTGTAGGAACAGTCTGAGCCTGTGCAAGTAAAGGAGTAAAGCCTGGATGGGAGCTGGGGGACTCAGGGGGCCCTTCAGAATGCAATTTATTGTACCCAAGGCGTTACAGCAGCCCGGGGTCATGGGGACAGAGCCTGTGCCTACAGCTGTCAGCTCCAGCTGCAAGCAAGCCTGGAGACCCTTTAATGTTGGTTACATTGCATTATATACTTTTCTTTGCTGAGCATCTTAATACAGAAGAACCAATCTATACCTTAAGTTTTACCTATAGCCTATTATAATTACTATAATTACCATATTCATGCTACTATTCTTCAATCACTACAAGTTAGTATGTTACAGTTTAAGCTAGAAGTTGTTTTTCAGTTTTCTTCCAGTGGAAGATTCTGAGACTTTTTTTCTACTTGCAACATTTGCAGTCTTATTTGCCTGTGGTATCTTTTTCCGTGGTAAAAACATATTCTTGATTGAGGTGGGTTTATCCTTTGCTCTAAGCCATAAAAACCCCTTCTAACTAACATACCCCTTGCCTTCTTAGTTATCCAGTAAAACTGGCTCAGCAATTCTTTTCTTCTATATCAACACTTGCTTTCAATTCTATTCCTTCTTCCGATTCTACGTTCAAAACTCTTTCTGCCAAGCATACATATCTGTGGGGCTTTCTTGTCAAACTTTCATCCTTCCCGAGATAATGGGGTCATGGTGGGACTGGCAGAACTCTCTGGGCCCAGAGAATGGCTGTGGGGATGGATGTGGGGATGGCTGTGGGGATGGATGTGGGATTGGCTGTAGGATTGGTTGTGGGGATGGATGTGGGGATGGATGTGGGATTGGCTGTGGGATTTGCTGTGGGATTTGCTGCAGTGATGGCTCTGGGATTGGCTGCAGTGATGGCTGTGGGATTGGCTGTGGGATTGGCTGTGGGATTGGCTGTGGGATTGGCTGTAGGGATGGATGGGATTGGCTGTAGGATTGGCTATGGGATTGGCTGTGGGATGGCTGTGGGATTGGCTGTGGGATTGGCTGCAGTGATGGCTGTGGCATTGGCTGTGGGATGAAGCACTGATTCCCTGGTCCCTGGCAGTTTCCACAGGCCTGTGCTGCAGACTGGAGCTGCAGCAGGGCTCTGTTGCCCCATCCCTGAGGGATAACTGTGCCCAGAGCCGTGGCAGCAGGGCTGGGTGCTGCTGGGAATGCTGAGGGCAGAGCTGGGGAAGGACAGAGGGGACAGCAGAGCATCCCTGCCCCGGCATTCCCCAGGGAAAGCAGTGCAGGCTCACAGGAGTGCCTGGAGCACCACATGGGGATTTTTTAGGAAGGAGGAGCAGCTCAGTCCATGGGGATTCTCTGCTCCATCACCTCCCCACACCATCTCTGGCCTCTCCCAGGAAAGTCCTTCACTTGCTCATGTTCCCACAGTGCCATTGAAGGAGGAGGGCAATGAGAACAGAGGGCAGCTGAAAACTCCCAGCTTTTATGGCTGAGCCATCAAAAATGGCCTCAAAAATGCCAAGGCTGGATTTTGAAGGGCTGGGGAGCGGCTCAAATACCACCCTGAGTGCCTGGGTGGAGGCAGATGGGGTCTGGGCAGGTTTTCCTGGCCGGAGCCTCCGTGGCAGAGCGGTTTCAGCTCCCGTTCCCAGCCCGGCACTTTGATTCACGGTTCCTGGCCACCTGTGACCACCCGGGAAATGGGAGCTGGCCCAGGCCAGGTGGTCCCCAGGGGAGGAGCAGAGGCCATGATAACATGGCTTCATTCCAGCCAGAGCCCATCTGTCACTGGCCCCTTCCCAGTGATGCCAGGGAGGAGTTGCCACTGTCCCCAGCACGGGGGCAGAGGTGCCCTCAGAGCCCCCTTCCCTTGGCTGGGCTCCCGGGCTCTCCCTGGGTCAGGACATGCAGCTCTGCCACAGGCACAAGGAGTGGCCCTGTGCCTCAGTTTCTCCACGCTGTTCTTTGGGACCGTGCAGACACAAAACCTCTGGGAGCTCCCAGGTGCCTGAGGAGCCCTGGGCAGAGCTCCTCTGCAGGCTGGGAACAGACAGGCCCTCTCCCACTTCCCATCCCACTGTCCTCCTAAAAACCAGCTCTGCCCAGGACATTTCCCAGTGTTTGGGTTTGGTTTGCTGCTGGAATCCTCAGCCACGAGCAGCAGCCAGGCGGCACAGGCAGCCCGAGCCAGATTCCAAGGAGCTTCCCAAGGAGCTTTCCAAGGAAGTTCCTGGCTAAGACAAAGACACAGTCGAGGACAAATAAACAGAAACAGAGGAGCAGAGCCCCAGGAGGGGCCAGCCTGGACTGGGGGTCACTGAGGGGAGCTGCAGCCTGGCCCCGGCCCTCGCCCACCCAGCTCCCGGGAAAGGTACCAGGAGTGTCCTGGAGAAGGATGAACAGCACGGCATGGCCATTGCTTTTTGAATCGTTTCTGGGCTACAGATGTCCTGTGGGCAGCAGAATGAAACCAGCCTGTTTTCCTGTGGGATCTAGTCCTGGTCCCTGCTCATCCCCTTCCTCCCCCCATGTCCTCTGCCACCACCCAGGGCTGGGCTGGCCCACTGAGCCAAGCAGAAGCTGTCACATCAGGGCCCTGCCTGGCTCTCCTCTCCACCCAGCTGCTGATTTTTATAAAATCTGTAGAAATTTAATCATGACTGGGACACCCATACTCTGGAGTGTCATTGGAATTGGTCTAGGAGGTGGAGAGGGAGTTAAATCAGATGGATGAGCAGGGAGATTGCTCCAAGCTCCACTGTCAGGAGCCCAGCTCAGCTTCCCTGCAGCTCTGAAATGCCTCACAAATGTCGCTCAGTTTCAGACTTTCTTCCCAGTGTTTTCAAACTTGAGGTCTCCTGGTTTGGTAGCTGTCAAATGTTTTTTTTTTATTTTCACCCTGAGAACCATTTGGTTTAAAAAACCCCTTTAATTCTACATCAAACAGCACAACAGCTCAGGATTTAGGTGGTTTGATTCTGTCAAAACCAAATATTTCATTATTAAAAATTAAAATAAAATAATTAAAAATAAATAAATATTTTTATTATTCCTTCCCCTCTTTCTTCTTTTTCTTTATTTTTTTTTTTTTTTAATCTGGAATAGTCAAAGTTTCAAAATCACTCAGAAAGAGCATTTCTCACCCTGCAGGTGGGGGGGCCTGTCCTGGGACACTTGGCCCGTGGCTGTTCCCTGGCCTGTACCTGGGACCAGATCACACCCGGTGTGAGGCATGGGGAGCCCTGGCTTTGGGTCTGGCAGCTCAGGGGTGGTGACATTTCTGCTGTAGACACCAAGATGGTGACACTGCTGCCATAAATGCAAATCTTTGTTCCTGGGGCATCCTCGGTGTCAGAGGGCTCGGCAAGGGCCGGGCTGGGGGATGAGGATTGTCTGGGTGAGCCTCGGGCAGGGCAGGGCAGTGTGGGCACCCTGCCCAGGCTCTGTCTGCCTGGGAATTCGGGAATTCAGCCCTGATGTCGCCCAGGGTGGAGATCTGTGTCCATCAGAGGAGATTTCTCCTGGCAGCACCACAGGGATCGTCCCAGGCTGGTGGGTCTGCAAGGAAACCATCATCTCCCACCCCACACCTCTCTCATTCCATCCCCTCCAAAGCCACGCTCCAGGTTTGGTCCTGGAATGAACCCAGATCCCCTGGGCTTTGCTGTGGTGTTCATGGGAACTTCCAGGGCTGTGGGAATCCAGAGCTTCCCTCTGGCTGCCCTGGCAGGTCTGGGACCCTGGCAGGGGTCAGGAACACCCCTGTACAGAGCCCCCAGAGACACTGGCTGTGATCTCTGGCCATGGAAAAGAGTTTTCAATCTTACAGGATGAATTACAAGCTCTGAGTGTTTGATATAAGTAATAATTAAGTGTGGCACGGGTGCAAAAGTAAAATTTTAGGATTCTAGATGAGGGGTCCAAAGGGGACAAGATGGAGGAAATTGGGTGTGCCTTGTCCTTTTTCTCCTTCTTCATGCCCTCCATGTTTCACTGTGGTGTTGGCCTTTTTCTGTTGGTTCAGGCTGGGGACACACTGTCCAACGTAGGTGACAGATATTGGCACGTTATTGTAAATCCAGCACAGGTAGTTTGTGGTATTTAATGTTTGTACCATCCCACTGAGGGCAGAGCCCCACACGCTGCCCTGCAGGACAGAGCTGCGGCAGGGCAGCAGAACATGTTAGAGATAAACAGAATAAACAACCTTGAAACCAGCACAGACTGGATTGTGGCTTCTGCTTTGGCAGTGGGGCAGAAAGACAGAGACTTTCTACAATCTGGGAATCATCGATACCACAGATTCCGACACAGGGTGCTCTCGGTGTCCCCTGAACCCCTGAGAAAGGAGCTCTCCATCCCCAGCTGCTCCTTGCCCCTTCTCTGGGCAAACAGCACCTCTGAAGCCGTGGGGGGAGTGAATTATTCCTGGATTTTTCCTGCTATGGATGTCTCAGCCAGACCTTTCCTGCTGTGGGAGGTTTGGCACAGGCTGAGGCAGGGGCAGGTGCCACTCCTGCCATGGGCACAGCCTGGGCAGTGACGTGCCTGTCAAGGGGCTCTGACACTCTGTGCCACCCTGTGCCACCCTGTGCCCTGTGCTGTGCCTGCTGGACCCATGGAAAGGGATCATTCCAGAGCCTCACTGCCCATCTGCACCAGGAAAACGGGCACAGCTCCCAGCTGAGCTGGCCCCAGTGGCTGCACCTCTGAATCAGCAGGGACAAGTGTGTACCCCCCACTCCTGGGCACCCCAAACACAGAAACCCAGATTCCCCAGCATACCTGGGACCACAGCTCTTCTCAAGCTTCCCCACCTGCTGCAGTAAGGGAGAAAAATCATAGAAAAAAGCTTCATAAAATCCAGCCTGCTCTCCTAGAATCAGTAGCTGGTCTTGTCAAAGCAGCACTTTGCAAATTCCCACCTGAAAACAGTCCTGGTGTGAGTAGTTCGTTAATATAGCAACCTATTCCTGGGCAAAAAACAACTGGCACCTGTATACACTGTTATATAAACTGTTTATAAACTGTTTTCACACCATGAGATAGAAAATTGAAAACTATCTCTCACAAACAGCTTTTCCTGCATGTTCACCCCAGGGGTTGGAGTGACCAATCAATACAGAATAACAACCTGTTAGTAACCAATAAAGTAATTGGCAAAAAACTACCAACCAACTGGAGTCACACACGAGGCCTGTGAACCTGTATAAAAACGAGTTATGTGAATAAAGAATGGGCTTTTTCCACCATGAAGAAAATGGAGGCTGTGTGATTTATCCCCATAACCACCCATTTTTTAAACTCAGATCCCCTCCTGAGGATGGCCCCGGCGCCAGAGATGTTCCTGTCCCTGCACAGGGGCACAGCCAGTTTGTCTATAATCAGACTTTTCTTCATTTTTACAGAAATTCACAGTCACTCCAAGCAGGATTCACTCTGGCAGAGTCACAGGACAGCAGCACCCGCAGAAAGAAATGTTCTTTGTGCAAAGAAGCAGCTCCTGCTCGCTGAGCATCATAACTACAGTTTTCCTCGTTTATTTTACCTAACCCCTCACTCCAGGGGGATTCACAGAGGAGAGTTCTGGCCAAGGAAATCAGGCTGGCTGCTGCATTTCTGCATTTCTGCATTTCTGCTGGGCCTTTTCAAATTGCTGTGGAGGAACAAGCAGGGGCTGGGGGAGGCTCCGTGGGGAACAGCCGTGTGCTTAAACTGGAAACAGCTCTGCTGTCACCTACCCATTGTGGGAACTCAAAATGTCCCTCAGACATTTTTGGAGGCTCCAGGCCCCATTCAGAAGCATTTGAGACCCTGGCAGGCAGCTGGAAACAGCTGTGATTTTGGGTTTGAACCATGGAATGATTTACCAACCTTGCAGGAAGAACAAGAAGTCACAAAAGTTTAGATATTATAGTAGAAGTAGTCACAAAGTAGACGGAAGAATTTTTTAGTGCTGTACAGGGGGTTTTAATTTTGTACATGGGGGTCAGAGGTTTTAAGATGGAGGGATTTGGGCCTGTCCTGTCCTCCCTCTTTCTCCTTCCTTCCCTCCGTGTTCTTGGTGATGTTGGCACTCCCAGATTGGTTTAGAGTAGAAAAGCACCATTTAATATAGGTAATGGGCATTGGGGAAAAACTGTACCCAGGTAACACGTAATGTACCATATAAAAGATAGAAAAGCACCATTTAATATAGGTAATAGGCTTTGGGGACAAACTGTACCCATGTAACACGTAATGTACCATATAAAAGACAGCAGCAGCCCTGGGCAGAGGGGGAGAGAAGAAGCAGTCGGGAGTCAGAGAGGATGTCAGGGTGTGTGTGTGCCTCTGCCTGAGCTGTGAGCAAACCACAGCAGCTCAAGGAGAAAATCTTTTAGATAACTTGCAATAAACTGCCTTGAGACCGAACAGCAGAGACTGCTGAGCCTTTCTTTGGAAGCACAGCTTGGAGGAGAAGTTTTTCCAGCACACAAAGCCACCCCTGACCCAGGGTGGTGCTCGACAGCCCATTGCCCCCCGGGGTCACCTGTGACTCCTGCAGGCTCAAGCTGCTGGGACACTGCCCAGGTGTAGAGAAATAGGAGACACAGCGTTTATTTGACAGGAAAAAAGGGAATTGTAGGCCCAGTTAGTGGTGGTTGGAGTGGGGCTGTGGCCCAGCCTCAGCCCAGCGGGTGCAGCTGGGAGAAGCATGAGCAGCACTGACAGCAATGAGCCCTGCAGTGCCCAGGTGTGCTGAACAGGGGGCACATGGGTGTGAGGGGACATGAGGGGTGGAACAGGCTGGGTTAAAGGACAGGAAGGGCAGATGCTTGGAGCCTTCTGAAGTGCTGTGGTGTTACTCTCTATGGTGAAGCTTTCTGACATTCTGTGGTGGCACTCTGGGCGTTGTGGCTCTCCCAGCTGTGGCACCCTGGTGTCTCCAGGAGAGCTGCTGGACAGCCAGAGCCTGTCTCCAAAGCAGAGCTCCACCTCTGCCAAGTGCTTCATTTCTCCTGACTTCAGACACGAAATGTATTTCTGGAGAGACATTTACAGAGTCAGACCCACCGCCGTGGTGGCTGCGGGGTGCCTGTGTCCTGCTGTGCCCAGCTCTGAGCCAGGGAGGGGCTCCTGTCCCTGGGCAGCTGCTCTGAGCAGGGTCCCAGGGCTGGGTTCAAATCCCAGCTGCAGCAGAGCTCACCCACTCAGGATGTCCCCAAGGGGGAGGACACCCGCTCAGGGTGTCCCCACAGGGAAGGACACCCGCTCAGGATGTCCCCAAGGGGAGGACACCCGCTCAGGATGTCCCCAAGGGGAGGACACCAGCTCAGGATGTCCCCACAGGGGGAGGACACCAGCTCAGGATGTCCCCATATGGGAGGACACCCGCTCAGGATGTCCCCAAGGGGAGGACACCAGCCCAAGATGTCCCCATATGGGAGGACACCAGCTCAGGATGTCCCCAAGGGGAAGGACACCAGCCCAGGATGTCCCCAAGGGGGAGGACACCTGCTCAGGATGTCCCCAAGGGGGAGGACACCAGCTCAGGATGTCCCCAAGGGGAGGACACCTGCTCAGGATGTCCCCAAGGGGGAGGACACCCGCTCAGGATGTCCCCACAGGGAAGGACACCCACTCAGGATGTCCCCAAGTGGGAGGACACCCACTCAGGATATCCCCAAGGGGAGGACACCTGCTCAGGATGTCCCCAAGGGGAGGACACCAGCTCAGGATGTCCCCAAGGGGGAGGACACCCGCTCAGGATGTCCCCACAGGGGATTGCCCCAGCACTGGTGGAACCCAGCACGTTTCCCTTTCTGGGGCTGTGCCCTCCTGCCTGTGCAATGGGGGTGTTGCTTTTGGGGCAGAGTTTCCAGGCAGGCTCAGGGACCCCATGGGCCTGTCCTGTGCTCAGAGCACCCAGGATGATCCCAGCAGGACGCAGGGCTTGGCTGGACACTCCTGCTCTTCACATCGTGTGTGGGTGATGCTGGCCGGGTTTGGGCAGGAGCCAGCAGTGCCCTGCTCCCTGTTGGCTCCAGATGGGATTTCCCTGGAGCACGGGGCGCAGGGATTTTGGGTGCACTTTGGGATCAGCCTGCAGGAGGGGATGAGGACCCTCCTGACCCCCGGGGATGCTCTAAGTGCAGACCCAGTGGTGCCATGTGCAGATGGGTCAGTGTCCATCCGAGGCTCGGGGCAGCAGGAGGGCTGCAGATCCCCATGCAGTGGGACACTCCCTTTGGTGTCCCAATCCCCCTGGGTTCCAAGGCCTGCTCAGGGCTCTGGCTGCTCTCCTGGGAGCAGGGATGTCACTCCAAGCTGAGCTGTCACTGTGCCACAGCCTTTCTTGGGGACCCCACCACGTCAGCCAGACCCTGCACCCTGCAGGATCCGTGGATGCTCCTCCTTTCCCTTTTTTTCAGTTATTTTTTGTTGTTGTTTTTGCTTTGTTGGTCTGAGCAGATGTCCCCCACATCTGGCCACAGCATGTTTGCTCTGCAGGCTGGCCCGTGCTGCGTTGGTGACACAGCAGCAGGGAAGGAGCAGGGATGTCTCTGCCACATCTGCCACATCTGCACCATCCAGAGGTTTTGGGGCCTTTGCTGCTGCCCAGGGGCACCCTGTGGCTTGGGGGGTGGCAGCAGGTCCCAGTTACACTGGGCAGCCTCCAGGACCCCCAGTGCCAGGCGGGCTGGCTTTGGGGTGTGCTACAGAACGATCAGTGGGGCTGATTAGGGCTGAGGTTTGCTCAGTGACCTGGGGAAACTCTGTCCAACTTGCCACGTACCAAAGCTCTGGTGGGAAGTTTTCCCTGAGCAAGGGTGATGATGAAATACTCCTTTATTTTCTGAGTGCAAAGACTGCACAGCCTCAACTGCAGAATGGAAATATTATCAGAAAACTACAGATCAATAATTTGTGGTTGCTTAAAGAAAGAGGTAAGTTGCTCTTTAACAAAAATCAATTAGGAGCATACAGTAAAACATTTGACTTTCTGCTCTGGAGCAGAGAAGTCCATTTTATGTGAGTGTGTGTGGAAAAAAGAGATCCATTTCTGAGCATCCCTGGGTGTCACAGGCCAGCCCACGCTGTCAGCTCCAGCTGAGGGTTCGACCTGCCAGCCTGTGGTGAGCAGGAAAGGAATTATTGCACAACCCACAGCTCTCTTTTATGGAGACAGCATTGTCTGGAAGCAGTGTCTGCCTCCCTAAATATTCCCTGATAAAGCTGTGGCTCGCTGCTGCAGGAGCGAAACAGGAAATTTCTCCAACACCTCTGTGGAGCCATGGAAAGCAGAGTGCTGGAAGAGTGGGAAGTGTAAAAATCATGGCAAGGTACAAAAAGTCCTTGGCCTGGGCTCCAGGCTGTGAAAACTGAGTTCTTTGCTGACATCAGCCCCGATTTGCTGCAGTGAGGTGAGGAATTTTGTGATTGCAAAGACAAATTCCCAAGGAAAATTGTCCTCCCGTGCTGTGGTCTGGGTAATAAAGCTCCAAACCAGCTGACAACCCTCAAAGCAAACAGGGATTTGGATTTTTAGTATATTATCCATCATTTCCAATTATCTGCCTTATCCCTCTGGGATAAGGGGAGATCCATGAAGCAAGAAATAAAGGAAAAGGAATACACTTATTTATAGAAACAAATATTTATAGAGACATGAGTGTTGATTGTCCCATCTCCCCATCTCTGGGGGAATGGGCAGAAAAGGGGATGGGGACTGCTGGATCTTGTTGGAGAGCTTTTGAGGGGTGCCAAGGGGTGTCCTCCAGCCCGCTGCCACTGTGGATGTGCTGTTAAGGAGTCACAGAGGAGCCCCGAGGGTTTCAGCTGCCCTGGGCAGCTCCTGCAGCCCCTGTCCCTCATCCCCTGAGAAGGGATGGACTGGGAGGGCCCTCGTGGGGTGTGGGATGTTTGCAGGATTAGGGGAATTACCCAAGGCTTGCAGGGGGCTGCTGGCAAACAAGGGGGGTCAGCAGGTTATCAGTGGGAGGGAGGAGCTGTATTTCTTCTGTGTCTTCCCACAGGAGGAAGAAAGCTCATCTGAGTTGGAAAAGCCCCTTGGGCTGCTCCTTCTTGGTGGCACTCTCAGGTTTAGGGACACGCAGGAGCTCTGTGCCCCAGGGCAGTGACTCCGGAGGAGAGTTGGGCCCAGGGAGCCGTTCTGCTCCTGCTGGGACCTGCTGGAGGGCTGAGGGAGGAGCAGGTGGGGCAGAAACAGAACTGAAAGAGAGCTGGGAGCTCCCCAGGGCTGCCAGGGATAACTGATGGGAGAAAATG
Source organism: Taeniopygia guttata (assembly GCF_048771995.1). NCBI lineage: Eukaryota > Metazoa > Chordata > Aves > Passeriformes > Estrildidae > Taeniopygia > Taeniopygia guttata. The sequence continues at coordinate 1,181,048 of NC_133049.1, forward strand.
GGGAACTGCTTCGTTTGGCTCTCTCTGTTTGGGGAAGTGAGAGGGAAAACTGCTACTGCAAGTGCCTGGGGATGCTGAGGAAGGATTCAGAGAAGCATCTGCACAGTTCAGGAGGAGGAGGAGGAGGAGGAGGAGGAGGAGGTTTCCTTTGAGCATGGAAAGAGCTTTGAGCATTCTCAGCCCAGCCGGAGGGTCTGTGGCCCTGCCAGGCTCAGGGTGCCCTTCCCTGCATCCATAAATCCCGGGGTGTGCTCCAAACCAGGGGAGCCCTTCCCTGCATCCATAAATCCCGGGGTGTGCTCCAAACCAGGGGAGCCCGGGCTGGGCCCCACAGGGAGCTGCAGAGCTGCTGAGCCTGCCCTGCCTGCAGCCCAGCAGCTTCCCCTGCCAGGAAAGGGCTTTCCTCCCCCTCGCAGGAGGATGCTCTCCTCCGTTTCCCAGGAAGGCATTTTCCTCCATCCCCCAAGAAGATGCTTTTGCCCATCTCCCACAGAAGTGCTTCCCTCACCTCCCATGGAGAAGCTTTTGCCCATCTCCCACAGAAGTGCTTCCCTCACCTCCCATGGAGAAGCTTTTGCCCATCTCCCACAGAAGTGCTTTCCTCACCTCCCACAAAAATGTTTTCCTCCACCTCTGATGCAGGTTCTTCCCTCACCTCCCATGGAGACGCTTTCCATCCCCCTGCCCATGCTGGTCCCCCGTCCGTGAGGGGCCGGAGGGGCTCGGTGACATCCCGGGGGGAGCAGGAGCAGCAGAGGGGCTCCCCCCGCCCGGCTCCCCGCTCAGGATCTCTCTGAAATGCTGGCATCTTGTGGCAGCTTGGCAAAACAACATTTCCACTGAGGCTGCTGCTTGGAGAAACCCGCGGTTGTTTCGGATCCCGAGGGATGGGGATGGAATTCTGGCAAGCAGAGAGAGAAATTTGGGGGCATTTGTTCGGGGGGAAGAGGGGACATGGAAGTCCTGCTGCTCCCACCCCCCGACTGCTGCTGCAGCCCCGTCCCTTTCAGAGGATGTGGTTATCAAGCAATGAACTTCCCAGATGGATTTTGATCCCCATTCTTCCTCCATGCCATGTTTTGCCCTGCCTGTGGTCCCTGGCCTGGGAGGTTGTGTCAATCAGCCGAGGAGCTGGGACCACATGAGACATTTTCCCTCATCCTGGAGATCTCTCTCATCTGATTTTGGAAGATCTGAGGGAGCTGAGATTTGATGGCAGCTCTGTCCCCTCCAAACAGTGCCAGATAGGGGTGAAAAACCTCTGTGGGTTTGGCTCAACTCTTCTCCAGCTCCTTTTGCAGATGGACTCTCAGCCAAGCTCAGCTGCAGTGCTGGGGATCCTCATCCAGCAGGGGAAGGGTTGTTCAATCCCCTGGAACAAGGGAGTTCCCACAGCTGCACTTTCAGATGGAGTCACCCAGATGCTCCGTGTGTGCCGAATTCCCTCCCTCAGAGCCCTCCTGATGCACCAATTCTCACCTCAGAGCATTAAATCCCCACGAGCAGCTCCCACCCTCCCTCTCTGCGCTGCTCCTGGCAGGGACACACCCTGGGATGCTCCAGGAGCTCCTGTGGCCCTCACTGCTCTGAAAAATGACCTGGAGCACCTTAATAAAGCAGGAAACATCAAATATTCCAGGGATATAAATCACCCAGGAGAACATCTGGTTGTGCACACTCCGTGTGGCCTGAGGGCACTGGACAGGAGCTGGGAGAGATCCCAGCTGTGCCCACAGCAGGGCCCTGGGCGTCAGCAGGGCCTTCTGAGCCTGCCCAAGTGCCCAGTTTCCTGGCTGCTGGGAATTCCAGACTTTCTGTGCTGACAGACTCTGACCCCCAGAGAACACTGCATTGACCTGAGGCTGTGGAGAAGGCTCCTGTCTTGGTTTGAAAAGACAGGAGTCTGTGAAGGAAGGCAAAAGCCTCCTATGAAATGGAAAAGGTAAACCCCCTCCCTCCCTCCAACCACAGTTTTAAAAAAGGCTCTCAGGCAAAGAAATGGGAATGGGAATAACAGTTCTTTACTAGGAGAAAAACTAAATAAAAAAAAAAATGTTATTAGTACAACAGCTGAGGAGTCAGGGTGTTGGTGACAGTCCAGTGAAATGGTGGCTGCTCCTCCTGCAGTGGCAGATGAAATGCTGCTGGAGTGGGGATCTGGAGAAGGGTGGAGTTTTCTCTGAAGGTCTGGGGATGGAGTAGATGGGCCTGGTCTTCCTCTGGGAATCCAGCAGGGAAGAAGTTGCTCCTCTGGGAATCCAGTGAAGTGGCTGCCAGTGTCCCAAAAGTGCTGATTTTATGCGGGTAGGGCTGCTTGGCTCCTCCCTCTGGGTGGAGCATCTCACCATGGGATGATGGAACTTTACTGGTCATTCAGTGAGTCATTTAATAGTCCATTAACAGAAGATATCTCCCCGGAGGGAGACATTGTTCTTGGGAGAGATACGGAAACTGCCCAACCTCCAACAGATGGCAATAGGATCCATGCGTATCTTACAAGCCAGGACAGATCCCAAAAGGGAATGACAGCCCTGGGATTGTGGGTGTGGAATTTGGTTTGAAGTGTGTGGTTGTAGTCAGGTGGGGTTGGGCTCTTTCTCCAGGAACTGACAGAACCAGAGGACACAGCCTTAAGTTGTGCCAAGGGAAATTTAGGTTGGATATTTGGAAGAAGTTTTTTACAGAAAGGTGATAAAGTTCTGGAATGGCTGCCTGGGGAGGTGGTGGGGTCACCATCCCTGGGTGTGTTTAAAACAAGCCTGGATGTGGCACTGGGTGCCAGGGTTTGGTTGAGGTGCTGGGGCTGGGTTGGACTCGATGATCTTGAAGGTCTCTTCCAAGCTGGTCATTCTGAGAATTCTGAGAATATCACGTAGTGGAAAACTTAGAGTTTGGGGTTTTAGAATACAGCAATATATATGGGGCACCTCTTCTTCACCTTCTCCATGGGTTTGGGTGGTTTTGTGAAGTTGAACAGAAAAATCCACATTATGGGGCACAGGTGGTTGGTTATTGGGTTAAAAGTAAAAATAATTTAGGGGTCATTTCTTAATTGGACAGTTTAGCCTTAAAAGGCCTTGTAACAAAAGATATTTGGCCATTTTGTAGCTTGTTAGTAGAATGCTGTAGAACTCATGACTTGTGAGTTATAGATATATAGAGTATATAGATAAGAAATAATAAACATCTAAACCTGAACATGAAATTCCATCTTGAGAGCTTCAGTCCCGACCTTGACAGAGGCAGGAAAAAGAATCTGAGCACTGACACACAGGAATGAGTTCCCTGTCAGCTCCAATGGGAGTAAGCTCCAGGAGTTAGATGAGTCCAAGGCAGGAGCACGGGGAGGGGACACACGTCCCACCCCAAGGCACGTCCCAGTGGTCAGCAGCTCTCCCAAACCCTGTCTGTTACCAGATTTCTGAGAGAGACAGGACATGATTTATATTTTGAGTGAAGGGTTGAGCTACCCTCAGACTAGGCCTCTGATAAGCGGCCTTGGTGGGGCCTGTGAAGCCTTTGGTGTAGTAAGAAAACAGTTGTTGCACAGTTAGAAATTACTTTTAGGTAACCACGGTGTTAATAGGTTTTCTGTGTATGAATCAGGGTAGAGCTGCAGTGTGAAAATCTGGCCACCTTGAGACGGAGACAAACAATGTTTGCTGACCAGTGATGGTGTGCTCACAATTTGTAAACTGTACTGAAGTGTATATAAACTGCCATCTTATAGACAATAAATGGAGAAGGTAACTTTAACTACACTGACTCGACCTGCATTTGTCCTGTCCAGCACTCCCTATTTTATAAGAAGTCCCTGGCTTTTTCCTGTCCCTGCTGCCGTGTCCTGTCCAGGTGAGCTGAGCCGTGGCCGGGGCTGTCCCAGCCTGGTGCTGAGGGATGTGAGCTCAGAAACCTGGGAGGGATGAGGCAGCCCTGCTGCCCATGTCTGTCCTGAGACAGCAGGGCTGGGACCAGTCAGCTCTTCCCTGCTCCTCCAGCAGGATGGGCAAGAGGCTGGAGTGTTGGGAAGGATAGATAAATATAATTGCCCAGCAGAAGAATCACAATAGTACAGCCAGGATGAAAGCAATCCCCCCTACTGGCTGGATAATACCCTTACCTACAGGTAGGTCCAAAAGTCAAATGGTCTGTTTGATCTCACCCCAATGTATGGTTCATCCCACACCTGTAACCCTCCTCTGAAACATCAAGTGTCTGTGACCCCATTGGCCCAAGTCTTGTTCCAGCCCACCTTGAAACCCCCTGATAAAGGGTCTAAGGGGGACCAGAGGCCCTCTTGGATCCTCCCCTCTCTTAGATCTTCCACCCTCTCCTAGAACTCCTTGTCTCTCCCCTCCTCCATCCCCTCAGGCCTTGCCATGTGCTGTGTCTGGCAGCTCCAAGCCAGACCTTTCACCATCCCTAATAAACCTGATATTCTAAGAGCAGCCTTCAGAGATCTCTTGTCTCCATCCATCCAAACTGTCCTGGAGCCCCAGTGCTCCCTACATGGATTCATAGGGATTGGGGGAGTTCTGGGGGTGTTTTCTGCAGAACTTCTGCTGGTCTGGCAGCCTGTGGGGGTTGGAAGGACCAGGGTGGCTGAAGGCTCTCAGGGAGGAATTCTTGTGTGCATTGGAAAACATGCTGGGATTTTTTTCTGGGAAAAACAACCAACTTCCAAAGAATGTGCTGAGGGAATGTTTTCACAGCCACAATGGGCTTCAGAAGATGATGCTCGCAGAGAAATGACCAATTTAGGGTTCATCAACTGCAACATTGGAGAGAACAGAAACACTTGGGGGCAAATCCTTCTGTGAGCACTCTGTGTTTGTTTGAGAGGAGAGGCAGCCTGGGAGCCATCCTTTACCTAGAGAGGCTTCTGACATGTAAGCCCAGCTCTAAATCACTTCCTCCTTTATTAGAAATAACCATTGGCACAAGCTGCCACGGGAAGTGATGGATTCTCCATCTCTTGAAGGCTTTAAATCCAGTCCGGATGCCGTTTTGGAGGCGATGTGGAGCCAGGCAGAGGGGCTGGGCTCATCTGGCCTGCGTTAGAGGGGAAGTCAGCCTGGATAATCTATGGTCCTCTCTGGCTCCCAGGGCTGTGCAAGTTCAGATCCGCAGCCAAAGGGGGAGGCTCCAGCCGTGCCTTTGGCAGAGCAGCGCCCTGGGGTGCAGCAAAGCCCCTGAGCTGCCTGCAAAGCTCCAGTGCTGCAGATTTCTCCTCACCGGCACCTGAGGCAGTGTCACTTCCCAGGAAATGATCTCTGCTCCGCACTTCCCTTGGTTCACTCTACCCCCAAAGCCTCCAAATGTTCCGGCTTCCTGCTCCCAGCTTGGGCACTCAAAGATTGCCAGAGGTTCTTCACCGTCCCTCCCCTTCCCAGCTCTTCAGCCTCTCGTGCCAAGCAATCTCATAATAATTAAACTTGAGCTAATTACCACAGCAGGGGAAGCTGGAGCAAATCCCCCAGCCCTGCAATAGAGTGGCCAAAAGGAGATGAGCTTGGAGAACTTATTTTTGGCTCTTTCCAGCACTTAGGAGATGGATGTGGAAAACAAGCCAGGAAAGCCAGGAGGGAGGGAATTCACTGAGCTCCAAATGAAGATGAAAATCTTGATCCAGCAACTGTTAACAGTGACTTTGTACTCCAGGTCTTGCACAGGTGAAGCCAAAAGCACAGAGACCAAAGTTTGGGAGTTTGGGAGATCTAATCCTTGGACATGTTTAACATGATTTAATAGTAAAAGAGCATCTCACGTGTGACTTCTGCCTCCCTGGAGGAGAAAAGGGTGGAGAAAGGAGCCTTTATTCAGCCCTGAGACTGTCTGCACCTGCCAGATCTCGTGATGGAAGGTGGATTGTGCTGCCCTTGGCTGGGGAAGCTCATCCCTCCCTTCCTGGGGAGAGGGGGTCTCCATCCCCATCTCTGCTTTTCCTGGGAGGTCAGGGGGCTCCAGCCCCATCTCCATCCTTCCCTTCCCGTGGTGTCGGGGGGCTCTATCCCCATCCCTCCCCTCCCTTCCCAGGAAGTTGGGGGGCTCCAGCCCCATCCCCATCCCTCCCTTCCCGGGCTGTTGGGGGGCTCCAGCCCCATCCCCATCCCCAGCCCCATCCCCATCCCTCCCTTCCTGTGGTGTCAGGGGGCTCTATCCCTATCCCTCCCCTCCCTTCCCAGGCTGTGGGGGGGCTCCAGCCCCATCCCCATCCCCATCCCCATCCCCATCCCCATCCCCATCCCCATCCCCATCCCCATCCCCATCCCCATCCCTCCCTTCCCGGGCTGTTGGGGGTCTCCAGCCCCATCCCCATCCCTCCCTTCCCGGGTTGTTGGGGGGCTCCAGCCCCATCCCCATCCCTCCCTTCCCGGTTGTTGGGGGGCTCCAGCCCCATCCCTCCCTTCCTGGGCTGTTGGGGGGCTCCAGCCCCATCCCTCCCCTCCCTTCCCGGGAATCTGGGGGTCTCCAGCCCCACCCCGGGCCCGGGCTCCATCCCCATCCCCATCCCTCCCTTCCCGGGCTGTTGGGGGGCTCCAGCCCCATCCCCATCCCTCCCTTCCCGGGCTGTCGGGGGGCTCCAGCCCCATCCCTCCCCTCCCTTCCCGGGAATTTGGGGGTCTCCAGCCCCACCCCGGGCCCGGGCTCCAGCCCTGCCTCGCAGCACGGCCGGCGGCTCCCGGGCGCTGCCGGCTGTGACAAACCCAGCACACAGCGGAGCGCAGAGTGTCGCTTCAGAGAAAAGCTAAATGTGAAGTCTGTGCATACATTTAGCCTTAGGAAAAAGGAAAATACAGCGAAAAATAACGAGAGATGCCGGGAAATGCTGCAAAGGATGAGACGCACCTGGAGCGCTCCCGGCTTTGCTGCAGCACGAGGCTTTTCATGTAGGATTAAGTCTTTAAAGTGAAGTCGACAGTTTAAAACTGCCTTAAAGAGCTCAGATCCACCTGAACCTTCCAAACAAGCAGCTCCATCAGCGGAGAAATGCCTCTACATTTCCTCCTCTTTTTCCTTTAATTTGAACAAAACCATAACGTTGTAAGCCAAGCGCTCGTGCTGATGGATGGGAGCTTGGAAGTGGCACTGATGGAATGCTGAGAGCAGGGGAAAATGTGTTATTTCATTACCCCCAGGGCAAAGAGAGAGAGAGAAAGAGAGGGAAAAAAGAGAGAAAGAGAGAGAGAAAGAAAGAAAAAAAGAGAGAGAAACAGATAGAGAAGAAAGGGAGAAAAAGGGAGAAAAAAGGGAGAAAAAAGAGAGAGGGAGAAAGAGAGAAAGAGAGAGAGAAAGAGAGAAAGAGAAAGAGAGAAAGAGAGAAAGAGAGAAAGAGAGAAAGAGAGAAAGAAAGAGAAAGAAAGAGAGAAAGGAAGAAAGAAAGAAAGAAAGAAAGAAAGGAAAAAGGAAAGGAAGGAAGGAAGGAAGGAAGGAAGGAAGGAAGGAAGGAAGGAAGGAAGGAAGGAAGGAAGGAAGGAAGGAAGGAAGGAAGGAAGGAAGGAAGGAAGGAAGGAAGGAAGGAAGGAAGGAAGGAAGGAAGGAAGGAAGGAAGGAAGGAAGGAAGGAAGGAAGGAAGAAAAGAAAGAAAGAAAGAGAGAAAGAAAGAAAGAAAGAAAGAGAGAAAGAAAGAAAGAAAGAAAGAAAGAAAGAAAGAAAGAAAGAAAGAAAGAAAGAAAGAAAGAAAGAAAGAAAGAAAGAAAGAAAGAAAGAAAGAAAGAAAGAAAGAAAGAAAAAGAAAGAAAGAAAGAAAGAAAGAAAGAAAAAGAATTCTGATTTTTAGGTGTCGGAATGGAGGGGCTTTGCTGTAACACCGGTGGCTATTTTATTTGCTCTTTGAGTTGGAAAATGGGCTTTTAACACAATCCAAATAAATGTCAGCGATGTGTGGTGTTTGTTGGAGGGGGAGCACTGGCAGGTCCTGCACCGAGCCTGAGGGGTTTGCGGAGCTCAGGCGACTCGGCAGCGACTCTGCCAGGCAGTGGTGACAGCGCACAGATCCCTTTCCTTGTGCTCCAGTTTCCAGCTGAAAACGAGGAGAACAAAATCCATAAAGGAGCCACTACTGGCTTGTGCTGGGGGTGAGAATTACAGCAGAACTGGGACTTGTCCTGTGCTGTCCCCACGGACTCTGCTGTGTGTGGATGCCCTGCATGGACCTGGCCAAGCCGGTGGATCCCTGGCAGTGTCCAGGGCCAGGCTGAACAGAGCTTGGAGCAGCCTGGGACAGTGGAAGGTGTAGGGATGAGTAGAATGGGATGGGCTTTAAGGTCTCTCCCAGCTCAAACCCCTCTGGACTCCGTGATCCCTCACTGTGCTGGGGTGCTCCAGCATCGCTCCCTGGAGGTGCCTGCCCTGGCACTGCTGTGCTCCAAGCCAGACTCTTCCCCTCTCCTCACTAAAGTCAATCCCCTGCCCTGTGGGAATCCAGAGCTTCCCTCTGGCTGCCCTGGGACCCTGGCAGGGGTCAGGAACCCCCCTGGACAGAGCCCCCAGAGACACTGGCTGTGATCTCTGGCCGTGGAAAAGAGTTTTCAATCTTACAGGATGAATTACAAGCTCTGAGTGTTTGATATCAGTAATAATTAAGTGTGGCACGGGTGCAAAAGTAAAATTTTAGGATTCTAGATTAGGGATCCAAAGGGGACAAGATGGAGGAAATTGGGTGTGTCTTGTCCTTTTTCTCCTTCTTCATGCCCTCCATGTTTCACTGTGGTGTTGGCATTTTTCTGTTGGTTCAGGCTGGGGACACACTGTCCAACGTAGGTGACAGATATTGGCACGTTATTGTAAATCCAGCACAGGTAGTTTGTGGTATTTAATGTTTGTACCATCCCACTGAGGGCAGAGCCCCACACGCTGCCCTGCAGGACAGAGCTGCGGCAGGGCAGCAGAACATGTTAGAGATAAACAGAATAAACAACCTTGAAACAGCACAGACGAATTATGGCTTCTGCTTTGGCAGCGGGGCTGACAGACAGAGACTTTCTACAATCTCGGGATCATCAATACCTCAGATTCTGACACTGCCCTAGAGATGTGCTGCGGACACAAAGAGCCCCGAGGCTCTGAGAAAAGAACGCAGCAGAGCAGGAGGAAACCCCAGTGGGTGCTCGGGGCAGCGCAGGGTTTGCTGCCACAGCCGGGATCGGCTCGGGCACAAGAAATTCCTTTCTCCGGAGGAGTGCGGAGCCTGCTGGAGCTCACAGGAGCAGGGGAGCCTGGGCGAGGATCGCCTTCGGGAGGCGTCCGTGCGCTTCCCGAGCCGGAGGCAGCGGCTGCTCAGGAGGCGCTGCCGCCTCGGCTTCCACCGAAAAAGCGCTTTTAGCGGGCAGCTGCAACGGTCTGGGCTTGGTCTTTGCATCTTCGCAACCCCCGATTTAGGATGCTAAAATAGGAGCAAACCCCGGGCTGCAGCGCTGCCAATACCTGAGCTCGCTGCCGGTGGGATGCGGGGTTCCCCGAGCCCAGCGGGTCTGACGGGAGATGGGGTCCCTAAAAGGATGCTGTTCCCTCGCTGGGATGCAGGCTGGGCTCGTGTCCGCTCCCCACGGGGAGGTTGCAGGGCTCTGGTCACTCTGGTGTCCCAGCAGTGGCTGCCCTGAGCAGAGGGAGGGCCACGTGGGAGTGCCTGGGGAGAACTGATGGAAAACCAAAAATAATTTGGAGAAAGTTTAAGTCAAGTCTCAGCCCCAAACGCCCTTATTTCTTTTCCCAGGGCTGCATTCCCTCTTGGCATCCCTTTCCCCAGTTTGGGAAGCAGCTCTGGATCCTTGCTTGAGTGTCACAAATTTGTGATGTTTCTGAGCAGGATCACAGAATTCCAGAATGGTTTAGGTCAGGAGGGAGTTAAAACTCATCCAGTGCCACCCCTGCCATGGCAGGGACACCTGCCACTGTCCCAGGCTGCTCCAAGCCCTGTCCAGCCTGACCTTGGGCACTGCCAGGGATCCAGGGGCAGCCCCAGCTGCTCTGGGCACCTGTGCCAGGGCTGCCCACCCTCACAGGGAATAATTTCCTCCTGATTTCCAGTCTGAACCTCCTCTCTTTCAGGACCACTGTGAAAGCAGCAGCAGATGGAGCTGGGGGGACACAGCTCTGGCTGAACTGTCCTTGATGAGGAGCAGTGGGATCCTCAGCAGTGAGGCAGAGTGAAAGCAGGGCCTCGCCTTGGCTCCTCCTTATTGAATTGCTTCTGATCCTCAGCAGTGTCCCAGGGCCTGCCAAGGGCTGCGTCCATCACACAGCCATCATAATTAATAAACACTAATGGGAATGCACAGAAGCCAGAGCACAGGTGAATGACAGGGGCACAGGAGCCTTTTAACATCCCCAGTGCCCTCAAAGCCAAATGCACCACAAGTATTTTCATGAAATCCAGGAACGGTTTGGGTTGGAAGGGACCTTAAATCCCATCTCATTCCATCCTCTGCCATGGGCAAGGACAACTTTCCCTGTCCCAGGTTGCTCCAAGCCCAATCCAGCCTGGCTTGGGATCCAGGGGCAGCCACAGCTTGTCTGTACCAGGGCCTCTCCCCCCTCCCAGGGAACAATTCCCAATTCCCAGTATCCCATCCATCCCTGCCCTCTGGCACTGGGAGCCATTCCCTGTGTCCTGTCCCTCCAGCCTTTGCCCAGTTTCTCTCTCCAGCTCTCCTGGAGCCCCTTTAGGCCCTGGAAGGGACTGAAAAGTGTCGCTGGAGCCTTTTCTTCTCCAGGCTGAACAATCCTAATTCCCTCAGTCTCTCCTTGCAGGAAAATAATCCCCACATTCCCTTGCACTGCATCCCCATACAAACAGGGCAGCTGAGACTCCCAGGGCTGCCACACTGGGAGCATCCATGGATTTGCTGTTCCAGGTTAGCGTGGGGCTGGCTTGTCCTCTCCTTTCCTGCCAACCCCATCCCCGAGCACCCCTGGCCTCTGTGTGAGCATGGCCAGAGGAGATGGGGAGGATGGGAGGGTTGGTGGCCACTGGGACTGGGAGAAAATGGTCAGTGAGGGCACTGGGAATAACCCCAATGCACAGTGAGTGTTATTGCAGCCGGTCTGGGTGAGGCCGGGGCTGTGTCCCTGGAGAAGAGTGCTGGCTGCCGGCAAAAATCCTCTTAACAACAATTAATGGCACCTAATTACTCTTTCTTTTGTCTTTTATTTAGCAACGGGGCTCAGCCCAGGAAGCCCTGGCTTCCACTGTGGGAGTGTTTTGGCTCGGGACTGCAAAGGGCTCATTTCTTGCACAAACACCACAGCCAAGTCCCCGAGCTCCTGCGGGTCCCCTCCCGCCCCCGTGTACCCCCAGGGTGTCACAGGGACACATCCTGCACCCTCAGCACCCCTCCACTGCCTTGTGTCTTGCCAGGCCCAAGGTGGAAAAATTCCCTGCCCAGATCCTTTTTCCCAGAGCTCTGTGTTCATCCCAGGAAGAGAGCCCCCAGCTCAGAGGGGCGTGGAGAAATGGTTCTGCTGGGCCAAACCAGCAGCTCCACTCTCGGCTCCTACTGGGAACCAGAGATAAAACCAGGAGACAAGGGCCTGATCCGTCCCTGGGATCCTCTCTGAGCTCCAAGAGCCACAGCACTGGGATTTCCTGACCCAAAGTTTGTTTCTTTAGTAGCCCTGGGTGGATTTTTCTTCCTTGAATTTCTTGAGCTGCTTCCTGATCCCATGGCAGCCTTTCATCTCTCCTGGCAGTTTCCAGTGCCATCTCTTTTGTTGTCCTCCTGGGGTGGACAAATGGCTGGGGTCTGGCTCTGGCTGCTGGCACAGCATCGCTGCAGGCGGGGAGGGGGAAGGACTGGGAGCATCTCCCGGGGCAGGAGAGCTGCTCGGATCAGAGATTAAACAGATCACAAGGATCTGTCTAACGGGGAAAGAGCAGCCCGGGGCTGAGCATCAGTGCAGCCAGCACGGGCAGGAAGAGTGTCTGGGATGCAGAAAGGGGCTTTTCAGGGAAATGGTGAGGGATAACCACAAACCACAGAAATCCTTGTCAGAGAAAAGGCTGCAGGGACTCCCGTGCCCATGGAAAAGGGGTAAAAAAGTCTGCTCCCAGGGACTGGGGGTGAGGCAACATTTGGGGAGGAAGGGAGGTGGAATGGGGATGAAAATGGGAGCTGAGGGCAGGGCAGTGACCCCTCCTCTGGCACGGGCAGGGCACGGGAGGGGACCAGGGCAGCGCCAGACGAGCAGGCAGGAAGAGGCAGCTAAAATAAGCGGAGGGTGGAAAAGGGAGGAGAGAGTATCAGGGAGATAACAGAAAGGTTAGAGAGGAAAGGCAGAGGAAGTGAGCTGAAAACAGCCGGGATGTCACCGGGAGGTGAAGCTGCGCCTCCCGCCCAGCGCCGTGACCAGCCCGGCCCTGTCGTGATGCTCGGCTGCGTCAGACACACCGAAATCTGCCCTCCGGCCTCCCCCTGCCCCGGCAGCCCCCTGGGAATCATCCCCCTGGGAATCATCCCCCCGGGAATCATCCCCCCTGGGAATCATCCCCCCTGGGAATCAATCATCCCCCTGGGAATCATCCCCCTGGGAATCAATCATCCCCCCTGGGAATCATCCCCCCTGGGAATCAATCATCCATCCCTGCTGTGCCCCGTGCTGCCCGGGCAGGACAGGCAGGGCACGGTCGGGCTGCTCCTGTCCCGGGGGAGCGCCCGTTTGTCCCTCAGGGACACGCAGCGTGTCGCTGCACTCGGGAACGAATCCCAAAGGAATGATTTGCTCCAGTGCTTTCTGCGTGGGGTGGTTTTTATTTCCAGGGCTCATCCCGGGCTGGGAACAGAGCCGCTGCCGGAGCCTGCGGAACCCTCGGGGGCGATTTTCGGGGCTCAGCCCGCAGGTGCCGTCACCTCCTGGCTGTTGCAGCTTTCCGAGTCACAGCCTGCCTGCCAGACACCTTTTCCCTGGCCGCGATCCCAGGGCAGCAGCCCAGGGCCTGGAGGAGGGAGGATGAGGATGAGGATGAAGGGTGGATGATGCTCTTTGCCCCCCACGCTTTATCCCATTTCCTGGCTGCCAATCTCGGTTTGACTCCTCGGGCTCTGAATCACGACACGGAGAGGGGGACGGGGCTGGTGGGCGCTCAGAGGGGCCGGAGTGCAGCAGCTGCAGGGAAAGGAAGGGGAGGGGAGCGCGGAGATAAAGCCCCCTCCCCAGCAAGGCTGTGCTGCAGCTGATAAGAGCCCTGGCGGGCTGTAATGGGAGCCCTGGCTGGCTGCTTCCTCACAAAGTCATGACTCAGGGATAATGTTCACATCCTCCGAGCGGCGAGGGAGCTAAAAATACAGCCAGGAAAATGAGAATGAGCGAGCGAGCATGAATGAGAGCGTGAGTGAGAAATGCACTGGGGAAAAGAGAGAGGAAGCATGAATGAAAGAGCCTGGGAGAGAGAGAGCAGAGAGTGAAAACAGCCGGAGCCGTCCAAGTTTCCGAGCTGCGAAGCTTTGCCTGCCATCAGCGCTCTGGCGAAGGCAGCCTGCAGGAATGTACACGCAGCCCGAGAATTCGGCTTTGCGGCAGCGCTCCTGGCATCGCCCCCCTGGCACCTGGGGCAAGGGACACCCACGGCACCCCTGGTGCCACCCCTGCCCCAGCACCCGCTGTCCTGCCCACTCAAGGAGGTGCACCTGAACACTCAGGGAGGTGCTTTGTGTATCCATGCACAGCTCCAAAGCCATTCCAGTTCTCCCACGGACCCCGGGTAGGTTCCCTGGGAAGGAGGGACACATCTCTGCCCTCGGTGTGGCACCTCACCAGGGTGGCCCCACTGCCTCCCAGCCCTGTTTCTCCACGTTTCTCTGGTTTCTGCATCCATTCCTGTGGGTTTCCCCAATATTCCTGTGAGTCCCTGCCCTCCCCCTGTGCGAGCCCCAGCACCTGCACACAGCCCCGAGCTGTGTGACAAATGATTTTCCCCCCACCGCTGCCCTCTCACCCCACAGACATCCCTTTGGAGCTGAAATGTGTTTCACAGATTTATCCCAGTGCTGGGCTTCCACCACAGCCCCCCTGGCACTGGGCACTTGGCCCCGTCCCCTGCAGCTCCCCTGCTGCAGAGGCAGGATTGGGAAAGGGCCTTGGAGGGGTTTAGGGTTTGGAGACCCCCTTTGCCTGGAGGGGAAGGGCTATTCCAGAGCAGGATGGTGAGAAGTGGTTCTGGCTGCTTGGGAAGTGCCTGAAACACTTTTCCCTCCAGCTTTAGTGAGATTGAGAGAAATCTCCTGGGGAAGGCAAAGCCCCTTCCATGGAGACTGAGGAGTTCAGTCACAGAGAGGTTTTTCCACCAAAATGCCATTTTCTGGTCTCCTCTCCCTCACCCTCTCATGGGCTGGGGCAGGGGAGTGGCTGCTCCTGCCTGCAGTGCCCAGAGAGGGCTGGCAGGGAATGATCCTGGCACATCCCATCCCATCCCATCCCATCCCATCCCATCCCATCCCATCCCATCCCATCCCATCCCATCCCATCCCATCCCATCCCATCCCATCCCATCCCATCCCATCCCAGTCCCCGCTACAGCAGCTTTGTGGCAGAGCCCCTCATGACAAACATGATGAAAAACCCCAGGGGACAAGAAGGGCTCTGCCACCACCTAACTGGAATTTACTTAAAAGGAGCAAATCCAGCCCAACTGATGCTAAATCCCTTTAAAAAGCACAACTCTGCCCCCCATCCCCCAGCCCTCACAGGAACAGGGATGCACACTCCTAAGCAACTTTTCAGGGCAGCAAATAAGATGGGATTGCTGCTCCCTGAGCCGTGTGGTTCCTACGGGCAGTGTCGGGCTCGGGATGCCCGGCTCGGGATGGCCGGGTTCGGGATGCCCGGGTTTGGGATGCCCAGGCTCGGCCGGGTTAAGCCGAGCCCATCCCCGATGGGAAGCCAGGTCAGCTCCTTCTCCGTCATCGCAGCCAGCCCTCGCTCCTGACCAAGGCCCCGGGCTGAGCCCCTGAGGATCCAAGGAGCCAATTTTGAGGCCGCTCTCCGCAGACAATCTCCGATTGTTTGGGCTGGTTTGAAGCTTTTCCCAACCGCGCCGTCATCGCATCCTGTGACTTGGCAGGAAAGGCCTCTGTGCACAGCCCCCGCTGCCAAGGAGCCCGCGAGGTGTGACAGCGTGGGCTGCGTGTCCCCCGTGGGGCTGCGTGTCCCCCGTGGGGCTGCGTGTGCCCCGTGGGGCTGCGTGTCCCCCCTGGGGCTGCGTGTCCCCCGTGGGGCTGCATGTCCCTCCAGGGGCTGCGTGTCCCTTGTGGGGCTGCGTGTCCTTTCAGGGGCTGCGTGTCCCCCGTGGGGCTGCGTGTCCCCCGTGGGGCTGCGTGTCCTCCCTGGGGCTGTGTGTCCTTCCAGGGGCTGCGTGTCCCCCGTGGGGCTGCGTGTCCCCCGTGGGGCTGTGTGTCCCCCGTGGGGCTGTGTGTCCCCTGTGGGGCTGCGTGTCCCCCGTGGGGCTGTGTGTCCTTCCAGGGGCTGTGTGTCCCCCGTGGGGCTGCGTGTCCCTCGTGGGGCTGCGTGTCCTTCCAGGGGCTGCATGTTCCTCCGAGGCAGGGGCTCTGTGATCTCCATGGAGCAGGGAAGGGCAGGATGGAGCAGGGAAGGGCAGGATGGAGCAGGGAAGGGTGAGGAAGGGTAGAAAAGAACAGGGAAGAAGAGCTTTATCCAGGCAGGGCATGGCCTGACACTGGCAGGGGAGCAAGCACAGATGTGGCAGCTCAGGGCCACCCAGGCCGGTGTGGGGGATGCTGCAGGTGGGTGGAGGTGGCTGCAGCTGTGGGACACCCCGAGGAGCTCAGCTGGACCATGGAATGATGGAAGGAGCAGGGAATTTTCTCCCGGGCTGGGGGAAAAGCCGGCACAACTGAGCACAACTCCTCTTTCTTTTTCCTGCTAAATAACTTTGGTTTTCCTCCTCCACGAGCTCCCTGTGCACCCCCAGCCCTGCTGCACCCCTTTCCCAGCCCCCCTGCACCCGGGCAGATCCAGCCCTGCCCGTGGCTTTTCCCTCTGGCTGTCAGCAGCTCTGCCAGCCCCCTCTCGGAATGGGAAGTGGCCAAAGCAAGCAGAGATACCTGAACCTGTCATCCACCCACTCCTTGTCTGGACTCAAGATGTTTCAAACCTCCCCCCTTTCTATTTCTATCCTCATTGTCATCCTCCTTTGAGAGGAAGGTCTATTTTTCCCCTCCTCCTTTTCTCTCTACAAAAATGGGACATTGTTTCTTCTTTCTTTGATTTAAAAGCCAAAAACAGTTATAGGAAACTGTTCAGCAGATGTTTTACAGTATGAACCTAGAGAAAAAAATTAAAGAAAAAAATAAAAGCTCTTGGATTTTGCTTCAGGAGCTAAATTTAGCCTAATACTTCCTCCCATTCAGGGTTTGTGTTGGCATAGGCAAGGCGTAGGTTTGAGCACTTTGATTGTAGTATTTATTTCTCTCATTTGCTGCATCCATGAAAAGCTGGAGCTAATGAAGCTCATCGAGGGAGGAGGTGAATCCAGCCTGTGCTGGGTCTCACGAGGTTCCTCTCAGCCCACAGGACGGGGCTGAAACAGAATAATTCCTCCTCCTGTTTGCAAGGCTTATCTGTGCCCATGGCAGTGCCCAGGGGGCCAAATGGGATAAAACTCCCAGCTGAGGTTGGTGAATTCTCAGGGGCAGATTTACAGGCACTGAAGGAGCCCGTGCTGGAGCCCCAGCTCCCCTCAGTGTGCTGGAAATGGCACTCAGTGATTTCTGGAAACAGCTTCAGTCAGCACTGCCAGAGCTCTCCCCATAACCTTCCCCAGGCCGGGCTCCTGCTGACTTCAGAAGGCCCAGGAGGGCTGGGAGCCCCTGCAGGGCTGGGAAAGGCTGGCCAAGGATGGCATTTCCCCCTGGGAAATCCATTCCCTCCCGTCCATGGGCACCACCATCCCCAGTGCCTACTTGACATGACAGATCCAGGTGGAAAAAGGGAGGAAAGTCACTCTGGGGAGATCCCAAGGGACTGGGAGGGAGCTCATGCTGTGTTATCACTGCCTGGTGAGTGCTGGGGCAGCTCCCATGGGTGATGCTTTGGGAAGGCTGCCCTAGAACAGAGACTGGACAGAGCTAAGGAATAAAGCAGGGATTTATTAAAGGATCTCCTCAATGGATCCACCTTGGGCAGCACATTCCATGAGTCTGTGACTCGCCAGCAGAAGAAACCAGGGGTTATTCAAGGCAGAGAAGATTCCTGTTAATGAAGATACAGATCCACAAATTAGCCCAGAGAACCTCTGTGAATGTCCTTGTCCCAGTGGAGAGCCAAAAGGGGTCAAAATAAAGCCTGTGCTTGGTCTCTATTGGGAGTTTTCCATCAGGAAAAGGCACACTGGGATCGTATTTTCGGAGCTGTGAACCCAGAGTGTCTGCCTGGCACGGGAGGTGGCGGTGGGCACGGAGCTCAGGACTGAATGTGGCACTGGGCATCCCCTGCAGGGATCTGGGCTGTGCACGGGGAGTGGCAATCCAGCCTGTGCTTCCAGACATTAATGGCTCGTTTGTTGTCTAAGAGGGTGGAAAACCAGAGAAAATGCGAGGCCCAAAGGAGCTGTTTGACTCCAGTAGGGCTCTGTTGGTGCAGCCTGTGCTGCAGAGCCAGGCAATTACCAAGGCAAACTGCCCCAAACCCCAGGGCTGGGCTCTGGGGGGCTGGCAGGATAAAGCTCTGATTCATGGGCACCTCTTTGGCTCCTTTCTTTAGGATCTCCGCATGTTACACATGCAGACAAGCAGGAATGTCATTTTTTCCAGACTGCTTTTTGCATAAATTAGGATTGTTTGCTGTTCATCAGCTCACCCCGCCGTGACCCCTCCCTGCAGCCCTGCAGCCTGCTGGAACCCCACAGATCCACGCTGGCCCTGCAGGGGGAAGGCAGGCTGGGCCATTCCAGCTCCTCTTTTAGGGCTGCACTGGGTGGGCAGGTCAGTGAGCACCCAGAGGGAGCTGAGAAGGGTTTTCCCTCTGCAGGGTGGGTGTGCCCACCCCCGGCATCCCCGGGATGAGACAGGATCGTGCCTTTGGGTTCTGCAGCCTGCCTGGGAGATGTCAGTGGGATCCGGGAAAGCTGCTCGGCCTCGGCAGCGCTGATAAACGGGATGCTGCTGCTTCCCCTCCCACCCACACACTTCCACTTTCACTTCACATGTGGGACCCAGCCCTGCAATTCCCAGCCCGGCCATAAATAACCCCTGCAGCACCAGCCAGCCGCGGGGACAGCGAGCTCTGGGGGTCCTTCGAGCTCTGGGGGTCCTTCGTGGAGGGGACATCACACCCTGGGGTGTCACCCATGTCCTGTGATCCTGCCTGGGCTCCCTGACAATCGACAGAGGAGAACCTGTCCAAACACCCTGGGAGCAACTCAGGAATGAAATATGAAAAGACACAGCTGTTCCCAAAGCCTAATCCTTGTCACAGACAAACTTTCCTTGACCTGGAACTGTGTGGAAAATAAACAGAGAGGTAAAGGACATGTTAATAACTCATTTCCACAAAACTCAGCCTCACTTTTCTGCTACCGGAATTTTTCCCTCTGCTGCTCGCTCCAGGGACAAAAAATGTTTATAAAGGTACAGATATTTTGCATTGGTTTAGAGATGCAAATAAAGCATTGAAAAATGTCCAGTTTCTGTTCCACTGGGAACATCTTGCCCCTTCCCTGCCCTAAGGAGAAGCAGGATAACCTTTCCTGAGCTGAGTGTGTCCCTGGCACTGCTGGTGGATGTGGGACCCAGGAGGGCTCAGCTCCCACCTCGGCCCTGCTGAGCTCGTGGCACCAAGCACAGAGCCCTCAGCCCTCGCTGTCCTTGTGTCTGTCAGCTGATGGAGAGCACAAAGGTCACTTTGAGATGGGAAAGGGCCTCAGGAAAAGGAGAATTTCCCAGGTTTATCAGCTCCCCACAGAACCCACCACAAGCAATCTCTTGATTCCTCTGTCATCCGTGTCCTTTCTCCTCCTCCTCCCCACACAGTGACACTCCTGGTGGGAAGAGCTGTGAGCCATGGAAGGAGAGCCCAGGGATTCAAAGGATGAGCTGAGCTGGGCTGGAGTGGAGCCATGAGTCCTGAAAAATGGAGATGGGAGCTGGGATCAATCCTGGAGAGCAGGAGCTGGTTCTTGGCTCCAGCTGAGACCTGTGCTGGCCACTGCTCCTGGGGGAACTGACCCCAGGAGGCCTCCAGGGCCACCCTGAGTGAGCCCCGTGCAAGCCCTGGGCTCAGCCTCTGCAGCCCCTCTCCAGGTGCTGCTGCAACCCCCAGCCCAGGGAAAACGGGGTTCCTTTGGGTTGGAAAACTCTGTGACCACCCCAGCACTGCCAAGGATCCACCACTGACCTGTCCCCAAGTGTCACACCCACTCTGCTAAACCCTCCAGAGATGGGGCTCCATACTTAGGAGCTTTTTCGCTGCTCAACCCTTTCCCAATATTTTTGGAGCCTCTGCTTGCCAGGAAGGAGGAATTCCAAACCCAGGACACCGCAGCCACCACACCCTGTCCAGGCAGGGCCAGGGCCACCACAGACAGCCCTGGGGACACAAAGCTTTGGGGTGTGCCCTGGTGTCCTCAGGGCACCTGCAGAAAGGAGAATTCCAGCCTTCCATTCATTCCCAGCCCAGCCCTCATAAGCTGCTGATTATTTTCTGGGTGGGTTTTGTGGGACATTCTCAGTGCAGCACTAAGCTCAATTTTTTGAACAAGAAGCTGCAGAGGGAAGCAGTGAAGTGATGTCAATTCACCCCCTGCATTTTTACAGGGGCTTGAGAAGCAGTTGACTTTTTAAAAATGCCATGATTTTTATCAAGGCTTTGAATTCCACCCCAGCAAGATGCAGGGAATATTTTAACAGATAAAAGAAAATAAAAATATCTCTTGGTTTTTGTTTTCTTGGTTTTTTTTTTATCCCCAATGCTAATAGTAAGTTAAGTAATAAAGAGCAAGTGATTAACTGGCTGCTGAATTGGTTTTGAAACTTGGCCAGATGTGTTCGAGCAGGAATTGTTGGCTGATAGAATTTTTATAAATCTGATCTCTATTTATGTGCCAGCCTGGGAAAAGAGCACTTCTGAAATCTGTCTTTATAGTCCTCGATTAAATGATTCTGGATGAGGATTTTAATTTACAGTTTGAAGAGGGTGTGTGTGATGAAATCCTCGCTGGTTTTTTTGTCTGAGTGTATCAGACTAATCAAAGATCCTTCTTCCAACCAAGAGGCCAAATTCTTCTTGCAATGGGAGAACTTGTGAGTAAGGACTGATTTCCCAGTTAATGTTGACAGAAATGAGAATTAATTTACCTTGTTCTTGCAGCTTTCAGGACTTTATTAATGGTGTGAGTGGGCAGGCACCTGCACGAGGAGTTTGCAATGAAAATGTTCACATTGGCCTGCAGAAAAGGGATCGGGTTTTGTGCCAACTGTGCAAAATCCACAAGTTTGCATCTCAAGGGCTCAGGCTGGAGATGTTCTGGTTGGAACTTCCCTGGAGATGTTGCTTAACTGCAGAGTTAGAGCAGAGTGGAAACTTCTCACTTCCTCTTCCAGAGTGAAAACGTGACCCAATCTCTGAATGCCGGAATGGATTTGGTGGGAAGGGCCTTAAAGCCCATCCAGTGCCACCCCTGCCATGGCAGGGACAGCTCCCACTGTCCCAGGCTGCTCCCAGCCCTGTCCAGCCTGGCCTTGGGCACTGCCAGGGATCCAGGGGCAGCCACAGCTGCTCTGGCACCCTGTGCCAGGGCCTGCCACTCTCACGGGGAAGAAAATGTTGTGGGATTTTGGGTTTTCGCACCTCCCCACACATCCATGTGTTTTTATCCATGTGGATAGAGATGAAAAAGGAATTTTTCCCCTTGTCATTTCTCACCCAGTCCTGACACCTTCATATATTCCCTGTTTAAACCTGGTTTTACACAGATCTGATCTCCCTCAGAAAAGTGGGATAAACCATGGATGAGGCAGTTCATCAAAATTGTTGTGGTTGATGTGGAGGAGATCCACATGCAGCAGCTTCCAGCCTAAAAGAGCATCATAAAAGTCACTTTTGGGGCAGTTTAAGCATTTGGGATATTCCTCTGCACCCCAAATTTTTCTGGTTTAGTGCATATCCTGCACCTGCACATCCAAGGTAATGGATGCATCCAAGGTCTGAGCTCCTGTCTGATCCGAGGGTAGCAAAAGCTCCTTCTCCTGCTTGTGAGGGCAGAAATTTCCCCTTAGCTCAGCTCCTCAGCATCCTTGGGCTCCATACAGGAGGGAATTCTTCGGGGTTGCTCCAGAGGGATGTGCTGGTGCTGTTCCTGTTGGCTTTTGAGGCCAGGCAGCTGCAGAGGGTGTCAGCAGCTGGGCCCCAGCTGTGCCAGCTCTGGGACCTCTGAACATCTGGGCACAGGCTGTGAGCCCCACCCAGGTTCTGAGCAGGGGCAGGGGGAACATCTCCCTGGGCAAACCTGCCATGGATTTCTCCTGGTCCAGCTGTGTCACCTCTCCCAGGGCAAACACTGGGCAGGTTCCTCCAGCTCAGGAATCCTCATTTCACTCTGTGCCCTGAGGCAGCAGTAAGAGCAGAGATTCAGGTGCTCAGGATCATTTTGTTGGTTCTGTCTCTGTTTTCCCAGAGTAAGATGGAAATGGTGATCCATGAAGGGCTCTGGAAGCTTCTCCCCTTGAGTGGTTTATGATCCACAGGCAGGAGCACAGGGCTCTCTCCCTGCAGAGGAAGCTGGGGGCTGCAGGGGAGTGGAGCTGGGGTAGGTGACAGTGGGTGACACTCAGGACTGGGCTGAATTTTACCCAGATGATCCGTGCTCCCTGCCCAGCTCCAGCAGACAAACCAGGAGCATCCCCAGGTGCAGCTCCAGTGCTGCTGCTGAGCTCCCACCCCAAGTGCTGATGAGGATTTCTCAGGTTGATGGGACAGGGGCTGTTTCTGCTGACACCAGCGTGCTGCACCTTCCAACAGGAGCCCAAGTGCCCCCAAATTTAAGCAGCCTACGAGTGCAGAACCTGTGAAACATCCCCAAGACATCTCCAATTTGCTGAAACCATCAATAACTGCTGCGGGGAAACATTAAGGGATCGCTTTATATTTTATGAGCACGGAGCAAACCCAAAGCAGCTGCCATGGAAAGTGCAATGACTTTATGATCAATTCCATGAGCTGCCCGAAATTTAACCCTACTTTTTGTTGTGAGCTCAAGCAACTGGTTTGGGTGACTGATGTGACAGCAGTGACCCTGAAACCAGGCACCCACGTGGAACTTGGTGATCTTCACGGTCCCTTCCCACCCAAAGCATTCCATGACTGTGATTCCATGTCCCAGCCTCCCAGCTGGCTGCACAGCCACTCCACAGAGCTGTGAATGTCTGCATTCTGCATCCCAGCACCCTCCTGAGCATCCAGGCAAGGACATCTTGCTCGCAGCTGCCAGCAGGGTTATCCCAGGAAGAGTTGCCCAGCTAAAAATTGATTGCTGAACACATTCCACTCCTTTGGAGCTCAGATGTGACAGAGCCTTTGTAGCAAAGCCCAGGAGGCTGGAAACCTTCCTGGGGAGATGGAACCCTGTAAATCATTTCCTGTGTTAAAACAGCTACAAGAGGGGGCCGTGCCTGGCGAGTCCAGCAGGTAATGGATTTGGGCCACCTGGAGCTGTGTCTTTCTAAATTCAGGGCTAAAGGAGAGATTCATTCATCATTTGGCAGCTCCTGAAGGACCTGGGAATACTTTTATGTGCCTAAATAATGTTTTTTTTTGCTATTTGTCACTTTATGTATTTTAGCAACCTCCTGGTCTGGGAGAGGGGGACAGGAGGGACTTTTATTCTGTGAACACTTGTTCAGAACATCTGATTTCTCTGGGGAACTGTTGGCAGCAGGAGATGCTACAGGAGCCCTGTGCAGGCAGAAATAATCCACGTGGGAGCAAACACAGCTTTGTGCTTTGCAAATGTCCACTGTGCTGAGAGTACTCAAATACCCAGGGTTGTGCTGGGGAAGGAGTCTCCAGGAGTTATTCCTCTCTCCACACACCAACCCTCCAGCAGTGACAGCGCTCAGATGTACAGGCTGCTTTGATTTTTTCATGAGAGTGCTGCTAAATTCCCTGGAAATCACAGATTCTGTGCAAGCACAACCTCCTGGTGTCCATGCAGCGAGGCAGTGAGAGCTGAGCCCACTGGGGCTGGGGGCTCTTTGCTGCTGCGCTGTTCCAGTTCGCCCCCAGGATCTCCAGGGAAATCCCAGCAGCTGCTCCCAGCGAACAGTTTGTCCTGGAGCAGCACACGAGGAGCCCCTGGGCTTTGCCCCTGGCAGGGGCTGCTCCAGGGCTGCTGATGGAGCCAGAGGGATGGGATTTCCAGCCTGGAGCCGGGCAGGATTTCCAGCCTGGAGCCGGGCAGGATTTCCAGCCTGGAGCCGGGCAGGATTTCCAGCCTGGAGCCCTCTCCTGGAGGAAAAGGCGGTTCTGCTCCGGACAGCGAGACAGGGAGAGGGACGGGCACGTCCTCCTGCCCCGGGATTTGGGGTGCCACTGGCGTTTGCGCTCCCTGGCCAGGCTGTCAAGAGGAAGACAGGGGTGTTGGGCAAAGGCCACCCCAGGCCCGGGGTGTTTCTGCCCCTCTGCCCACACCTGGCCAGCCGGGAATTGTTCTCTGCTGCCCTTCTCCTGTCTGGAGAGGCCCTGAGCAGCTGCCCTGGGGCCGGGCTGGGCAGGGATGGGGCTGGGCAGGTTTGGGGCTGGGCAGGGATGGGGCTGGGCAGGGATGCGGGCTGGGCAGGGATGCAGCTGGGCAGGGATGGATGAGGGCTGGGCAGGGATGGGGCTGGGCAGGTTTGGGGCTGGGCAGGGATGGGGCTGGGCAGGGATGCGGGCTGGGCAGGGATGCAGCTGGGCAGGGATGGATGAGGGCTGGGCAGGGATGCGGGCTGGGCAGGGATGTGGGCAGGGAGGGATGCGGGCTGGGCAGGTTTGGGGCTGGGCAGGGATGCGGCTGGGCAGGGATGCGGCTGGGCAGGCAGGGATGCGGCTGGGCAGGCAGGGATGCAGCTGGGCAGGGATGCGGGCTGGGCATCCCCCCTGGCACAGCTGATCCGGTGCTGATCCCAGCGCTGCCCAGTGAGCAAATTCCCCCTGCAGCTCCTCCCGGAGGGGGGCTGCCCTCAGCCTTCAGCGTTTCCAGAGCAAGCAGCGGCTGCCGGGGCACTTTGGGCTGCAGAGGTCCGTGCCGAGAGCCGCAGGGTTCGCAGAGGGCTGGATGCTCCAGGGCCGGGTGAGGCAGGAGGCAGCGCAGAGCCCCGGGGCAGCGGGGAGCGGGCACAGAGCGGTGCCAGGGCACTGTGGAGGAAGGGGATTTTTACCATGGGGCAGAGGCGGCTGCCGGGCTGGATTTGGGGTCAGGGCTGCCTTGGCTGCCTCCCTGGGCAGGACAAACCGCACCCACGGGGCTCGGGGGCATTGACGGGGCTCGGCACCCGCGGGCACCCACGGCGGGGCTGGCAGGGCACTGTGCCCATCGCAGAATGTTTTGTGTCCCCAGTGCCGTGACACGGCCAGAGGTGGCTCTTTGCCGGCCGGGGCGGCCGCAGCAGCGCCGGGGTGACCACTCCCCCTGCCTTTGAATAGCAGCCCTGCCTGAGCACGATGGTATTTCCATCCTCGCCGCGGACTGCTCCAGGTAGCTGCGAGGAGAGCGGCCACAAGTGTGCGGAGCCGTGGAGGAGAGAAAGCTTTCCCCCGGGTCTTTCAGCTGAGCCGTAAGTGGTGGGGGAGAGGCTCTTTGAACTCTTCTGGGGGTTGGAGGTACCTGTGGACGTTTTCAGGACACCTCAGATTTGGTTTGTGGTCATTTACTTTTCCTCTCTCAATTTCCAGTTTCGCCCAGTAATTGATTTGTGTATTTGCTACCGCAGGATCTTCTGTAAATGTCTCAGACGATGCTTCCCTTTAAAAATTTATATATATATATATATATATATTTAGTACATACATTTTATATGGACATTTAGGAGAACATTATTGTTTTCCTCATAGAGGTGGAAGGCTATGCACTGGCATTAGTACAGTGAATTAAATTTGCAGTTCCTTTGCTGTTCTGAATTGTAATTCGGTTTTGGTGTAATATGGTTTGGTTTTGCTGGGAGGGAGGGCAGATCCAAAGTGCCCAGGGTGGGACAGACAGACCCGGGGCTGATTCCTGCTTTGCAGGGATGATTGGAAGGATTTGCTATGACCCCTCCAGGTGTTTTCCATGGTGATGCCATCCCCTAAAGGTCCCAGAGTGCCACAGGTGCCAGCATTTGCTTTTGGGAGAAGCTGGAGTGTGGCAAGAGCAGGGATGTGCTGCCATTCTTTGGGAAGAGCAGAATCCTGCCCCCGGCCAGGGCAGAGGGAATTGTGAGTTCCTGAGGAGCCCGGCCAGGGCAGAGGGAATTGGGAGTTCCTGAGGAGCCCGGGCAGGGCCTTCCCCCTTCCCGTTATTCTGTAAATCACTGCTGGCCACTCATGCTGGGGTCCCCTTCAGCCTCCCCTCCTGTGCTGCCAGCAGGCACCTCGGGGTGATCCCTGCTGCTCCTGCCCCGCTGCTCCTGTGCAGCTCTCCCCTCCTGTCTGTCAATAATGCTCTGCCAGGCCTGGGTATGGGGCATTTTCTGCTTGCCCAGCGACTGGAGGTGTGTGGAATCCCAAGGTGGTCCCCAGCACTGGGGTGTGTGTGTGTGTCCCTTGTCCTCAGGCTCACCACGGAGCTCTGGGGGAGGGGACCGTGTGCCCCTCAATATCACAAAGCTCTTTCCTGCCTGGCAAGATGAGGGATGAAGAACAGAAGGGAACCCCCCCCCCCTTCCCCGGTGGTTTGGGGCGCTGTGGAAGAGCGGGGTTTGGTGGGATGTTCAGAGCAGGTTTGGGAGGCTGCTCCAGGTGTCCTGCTGAGGGTCCCACAGGGATCCTGGGGGATCCCAGCTCGCTGTGCAGCCCTGCCCAAGCCCCTGTGCCACGGGAGAGGCTGGGCTCGGTGGGATGGGCAAGGTGTGAGAGGGCAGGGATCTCCTCTGCACAGCGGGACACTGCTCCTGTTCATTCCCCTTGTGCTCTGTCCAGGCTGAGGGCCTGGCCCATGCATTGTGCCTGAGCTCACTGCTTCGCAGAGGCAAATTCGTGAGTGAAACAAGAGCTGACCTAATTAACCCTCCCTTCACATCCTCCTGCAGTTGCCAGTGGCTGCTGTGAGCCAGGGCAGAGCAGGGTGATTTAATGGCAACAGCTCTGGCATCCCACCTAAACCCTCTCCTGCCTGACCCGTGCTGTCAGCTCGCTGTGCATCTGCTGGGGGCATTATCTTCTCTTAATTAGCAGCTGAGTAATCGATGAATGAGCAGAGAGCAGGAGAAATGCAGAGAAAACGCAATTTACTCCAAGCACAGAGAGCCAGGGCTTTGTGAGACCGGGCCAAGCTTGAACCACCCCGGCGCTCTCCCACGGCCGCGGTCACCCATCCCAGCCAGAGCTTGTCCAGCCAAACGGGAAAGCTCCTGAGATGCCCTCAGATCTGACAGGCACCGGGGGAGGGAAGAGCCCCGCGCTGGAGCAGCGGGGGATGCGCTGCAGGCGGCCCCTGCCCCATCCCCGCGCTGATCCCGGACGGGCTCGGGGCTCGCATCCCTGGTCTGACCTGGGGTTTGCATCCCCGACTGACCCGGGGTTTGCATCCCCGTCTGACCCGGGGTTTGCGTCCTCAGCCCGGCCCCGGGGCTCACATCCCCGGTCTGACCCGTGGCTCACATCCCCGGCCTGGTCCCGGGGTTTGCATCCTCAGCCCGGCCCCGGGGTTTGCATCCCCGGTCTTATCCCGGGGCTCACATCCCCAGCACGGCACCGGGGCTCCCATCCCCGGTCTGACCCGGGGTTTGCATCCCCGGCCCGACCCCAGGGCTCACATCCCTGTCTGACCCGGGGCTCACATCCCCGGTCTGACCCGGGGCTCCCATCCCCATCTGACCCGGGGCTCACATCCCTGTCTAACCCCGGGGCTCACATCCCCTGCCCGGCCCCGGGGTCCCATCCCCGGCCTCGCCCCTCACTTTCCCCAGGCACCTTCTCCGGCCCTTTCACATCCCGCAGGTTCGCAGCGGGTGCAGAAGGGCCATTGCTGCTCTGTTGTTACCGCTGCACCTCCCACTGCCCACCCTCTGCCCCACAGCCTGCGAACACTCTAAAGTTGTAAAATCCTAAGAAATGTGGGATTTCGTGTGGCCAATCTGTAAAAACCATGGCAGAAAGCACAGACACTCCTGCCCACCGCTCCTGCCTTAGGGATGCTCCCTCTGTCCGAGGCGGTGCCAGGGGCTGGTGAATGGGAGGAGGTTTCTAAGATGCCAACAGATCAACATCCCCTTCTCCCCCGGAACGGGCTGGCAGGTGGCCTGGCAAGGCCCGGATCGGATCGCAAGGGTTAAAGCCTGGCGGAAGGATGTCATTGCCCCACCCCTCAAAGATGATAAATTATTGCTCAATGCAAAAATGGAGTGGTTATCACTGAGCAGCTCTGGGTCAGCCAGAGGAGGGTGGGGGTGTGGCAGGGGCTGCTGCAGGTTCCTAAAGCCTTGATTCACCTTCTTGAAGCCAGAGATATTTTGGTGGGGTTGCTGATGCTGCCCCTTCCTGCTGGCTTCTCGTTAGACCCCATGAAAAGGAATTTTCTCAGTGTATTGGGAGGGAGAAAAGCACCTGAACAGCGTCTGGTGGCTGTGCCAGGTGTGCCACCCTGCAGTGACACTTCCCTGGTGCCGGCTGGGGCTGGGGGATGTGGGATGGAGCTGAGTGTGGTACAGCAGCTCAGAAACTGGGGACCAGTCGGAGCCTCAGGACTTTGCAGCAGAGCCATGGAGGGAGCATTAAACTGGGAAACAGAGATGGGACGTGACTCTGCCACTGGGAAGTCAGTGGGGCATCGCTCCACTTCCCTCTGCAAACATAAAAGTGAACAACAAACAACAACCGTGAAAATACTGTGAAGTGTCTTCATATATCCAACAAAGCTCACTTATATCTAATGTTCTTTTTAAACTTCTTCCCATCTTCTACAGGGGAGTGTGTGTTAATCATGAGCACAAACAGCTTTTCCCTTTTTAAACCAAGCTTGATAATTGACTTAAAATTAAAAAAAAAACCACCACCAACAACAACAATAACAAATAAAGAAAACCCAACAAACCCAACCTTGTAAAAGAGGAGGGATGGATGTTGAAATGAAATTAAAATTTTAATTTAGTTTAGAAATGACCCAAGAGTGTAATAGCTTTGGCTGGTACTTGATCAAGTCCCAAAATAAATGCTGTTTCTCCCACACATGTTTTCACAATAGGACAGGAATAATAAGAGCAAACAATAAGGCTGAAGTCAAGCTGTTAAACCATTAAGGATTTTACCAAACGGTTCAGATTCCCCTCTATTTACTAGCATCTCTCAGCAAGCTGTGGCTCTGGATTATCTTGATGTAAATCTGCAGTGATTTCCTCAGTTTCAGCCAAATTACCTGCCTGGAGAGCTCCAGCCTGGAGTGGAGCTCAGCTGAGCTCCCCGGCAGCATCCAGGGGAGGAGAGGAACTCTGTGGGCTCCTCTTAGAGGAAGCTGAAGAGAAGCGAAATATC
The DNA here is from genome assembly GCF_048771995.1 of Taeniopygia guttata. NCBI lineage: Eukaryota > Metazoa > Chordata > Aves > Passeriformes > Estrildidae > Taeniopygia > Taeniopygia guttata. The sequence continues at coordinate 1,209,701 of NC_133049.1, forward strand.
GCTCAGCCATCAGGGAAACTTGCTGACAGTGAGAGATGTTTTGGGCTGTGAAGTAGTTTCCTTTGGGAAGTGGTGGAAGTTCTGTTAAAATTAGCCTGGACAAAGCACAGCAGAGCTCCCTCTGTGCTGTCCCTGCCTCGTTTTCCACACTCGCTTTTCCGGAGCACAATTATTCCATGCACAGGATCTGCTCACCTGCCTTTTCCAGCAGGGCGTGTCACCTGCTGGGTGCCATCCCTGCCATCCATAGTGGGGGCTTGGAGTGGTCCCTTCTGGGATTCCATAATTCTAGGTCCTTTTCACCGCCTCCAGCCTGTGTTCTCTGCCCTTTAACCACTCTCACCCACAAAACCGGTATCACATTGAGGAACTGGTTTAATTTGTGTTTAACCAGGACTTCTCTTGAATCCACAGAGATGGGCATGCAAATTGTTGCTGAGTTTTGTGTTGTGTTCCTGCCCCTCTCTTGTGCTTTTTAACAGCTCAGTTTGGAGGGGAAGAGAAACCAGAAAGCAAACGGGCTCTAAATGTCTTGGAGCTGCTGTCTAGAGGTGCTAATTCAGCTCTTGCAGGCTGGTGAGGAGCTGCTCTGCAGCTCTGGTTGAATCCTATTGTATTCCTTGTTGCATGAAGCCTGTCCGGGTGTCAGGAAGGGTTTGGTGCTGCTGAGCTCAGCGCACAGCCACGGCCTCCAGCAGCAGCGTGTGCTGGAAGGTTCAGCCTGAGAGAGATGCAAAGAACAGCCAGCGAGGCATGAGCGCGGCGCTGAGAGCTGCTGCAGCCGAGGTGCTCCACCAAAGGGGAGAAAACCCCAAACCGAAGCCCAGCTGCTGCTGCAGCAGCTGCAGAGCAGAGAGCAGGGGATGCTGTTTGCTGCTCACCCTTGCACATGTGGGTGTCGCTGCGGCAGGTGAGCAGCCCCGGGTGAGCAGCCCCGGCTCCCTCTGGCTCCCTTCCACCCTGTCTGTCCTGCCTTGGTTGGCAGCATCAACCTTTGCTTTAGGGCACAGGCCAGCCCGTGTTTGCCTGAGATGGTGCTGGAGCTCAGGTGTGTGATGGGCTGGGATGGAGCACCTTGCCCTGTGTTAGGGGTGCCCTTCATGCCAGGGATGCTCCACCCTGGGAGCGCTCAGGGCCAGCTTGGATGGGCATTAAAGCAGCCTGGGCTCATGGCAGGTGTCCCTGCCTGTCGGAATCTGAGGTATTGATGATTCTGAGATTGTAGAAAGTCTCTGTCTGTCAGCCCCGCTGCCAAAGCAGAAGCCATAATTGGTCTGTGCTGTTTCAAGGTTGTTTATTCTGTTTATCTCTAACATGTTCTGCTGCCCTGCCGCAGCTCTGTCCTGCAGGGCAGCGTGTGGGGCTCTGCCCTCAGTGGGATGGTACAAACATTAAATACCACAAACTACCTGTGCTGGATTTACAATAACGTGCCAATATCTGTCACCTACGTTGGACAGTGTGTCCCCAGCCTGAACCAACAGAAAAATGCCAACACCACAGTGAAACATGGAGGGCATGAAGAAGGAGAAAAAGGACAAGACACACCCAATTTCCTCCATCTTGTCCCCTTTGAACCCCTAATCTAGAATCCTAAAATTTTACTTTTGCACCCGTGCCACACTTAATTATTACTTATATCAAACACTCAGAGCTGATAATTCATCCTGTAAGATTGAAAACTCTTTTCCATGGACAGAGATCACAGCCAGTGTCTCTGGGGGCTCTGTCCAGGGGGGTTCCTGACCCCTGCCAGGGTCCCAGCCCTGCCAGGGCAGACAGAGGGAAGCTCTGCATTCCCACACCTGCCCATGGCAAAGTGCGTGGGTAGTGAGCTTTAAGGTCCCTCCGAACCCAAAGGTTCTGTGCTCACTCAGCTCGCAGCAATGGGCTCCGTGCACTCGGTCCCAGCTGCAGGGAGATTGAAGCTGAGGCGTTTTAACGCCTCGTTGGGGCGGGCTGGCAGGGCGTGCACAGATGCTGAGATTAGTTAAGGCTTCTCAGCCACACGAACTCGCACTCGATGTGGTTTTGGGTACAGCACAAAGAGAAATAGGCTGGTTGTTCTTCCACCACGTAGGGGTAGTTTTCAGTCTTGTGAATTAAAAAAGAGAAGTTTGAAAAAAAAAAAAAATCTGGTGTTCGAGGCAGAGTTAGTAATAACGAGCAGGAAATGATGATGATAATTTAATACTGTGCACATGCAGGTGTTTTGTGTTGGGCCATTACTCACAGGGCACGGGGGAGATGCTCTGGGGGTCCCTGTTTGCTGAGGCGCTGAGTGAGACACAGCCAAAGCAGCTTGCCCTTCCCCGGGGGTGGAGAACTGCAGAGAGGTCCAGCAGCAGCAGAACCCCCGGGCAAGGACCAGAGGGAAGGCTGGAGACGATCCCAGGGCCTCCAGGAGATGTGTGGTGTGGAACTGGAGGCTGGAGGTGATGTGGCTGTGCTGGTTCTGCTGAGAAGAGCTGAGCACAGAACATGTGGAGCCTGACGAGGGAGTTGGGAAAGGAGCTCAGCCTGAGGAGAAGGAGGCTCGGGGTCCCTTTTTAAAACAAGCCTGGACGTGGCACTGGGTGCCAGGGTTTAATTGAGGTGTTGGGGCTGGGTTGGACTTGATGACCTTGAAGGTCTCTTCCAGCCTGGTGATTCTGTGAATTCTGGCTCTGCCCAGCTCCCTGTAAGGAGGACATCCAGGAGGAGTTCCCTGTTCTCCCAGGAAGCAAGTGACAGGAGTAAAGGAAACAGCCTCAGGCAGCACCAGGGGAGATTTAAGTTGGATATCAGGAAAATTTCTTCACTCAAAGTTTGCCAAGCACTGGCACAGCTGGCCAGGGCATGGTGCAATCCCCTTCCCTGGAGGTGTTCCAAAAACGTGTAAAGTGGCACTTGGGATAGCGGTGGGCCTGGCAGTGCCAGGTTAAGGGTTGGGCTGGATGGTTCTGGGATTCTGTGGTAAGATCACTCAGCCAGGTGTTTGCAGCTGCAGGGCCACAGCCCAGGGCTCTGCAGGAGTGCAGAGGGGCTCCCCAGGAGCCGGAGCTGTGTCCTCAGGGAGGCTGAAACAGCTCCTCAGCAGGCTGGGAACAGCCATTCCCATGGCTCCAGGTCCCATCCTGCCCCGGCCAGCCCTGCCCAGCCCAGGCTGTCCCCTTCCTGTGTCCTCCCAGCACCCTGGGGTCACATCCCCAAACACAGACGGTGCCTTGGCCCTGCTCCATTGCCATGGAAGGGAGAGACCCCCACAGCTCTGACAGCAGAGCCACGCTGCAGCTCCCAGATGGGTGCGGGGATGATTAAAACTCCCAGCTAATGAGCAGCTCTGGCATGAGGACTTGCTCAGGAGAGGGAATCCCGTGTGAGGAATTCCACGTGGGACTCAAGGCAGCGATTCAGTGAAGGAAACCTAAACTCACGTGCAAAACCAGAGGGTTTGTCCTGACAGCGGCAAAGTTCTTTGTGAGACAGACTGGGCCTGACAAAGCTTTCACAGGAAAGGTGTTGATCTCAACAAACTGCCTTTTTTGGTTTTTTTTTCCTCTCTCTTAAAACAAAAAAATTGGCAGACATTTCCCACCAATTCTCCAGCAAAGGAAATATGATCTCATCTTCCCTCAGAGCAGCTCCCTCAGCTTGCAGGTGATAATTCATTCCCCATTGTCAGGCTCTCCCCTGGTCACACTCCTGCATCTGGGTGCTGCATTGTTAAAGTGACCCCTCTAATCACAATATTTCCTAATAATCCAGGTATTTTTCCTTTTAACTTTTCCAGCCTAAACTCCTTAAGGTGACAGTCTGCTCCAAGCTTTATACAGCTGTGGAAAGCATGGGTTTAGCTGGTGCTGTCAGATTTTATGGCATGGAATCTAATGCCCCTCTCCATTCCTGCAGGCATCTCCAAGATGATGAGTTATTATATGGACACAACCATTGGCAATGCAGCTCCTTATCCTTTGGCTTGGCCTGGAGTGATGGTAAGCAATGATGGACAGGACAAGGGGAATGGCCTTGCACTGAATGAGGGTGGGCACAGATTAGATTTTAGTACGAAATTCTCCCCTGGGAGGGTGGGCAGGCCCTGGCACAGGGTGCCCAGAGCAGCTGTGGCTGCCCCTGGATCCCTGGCAGTGCCCAAGGCCAGGCTGGGGCTTGGAGCAGCCTGGGACAGTGGGAGATGTAGGCAGGGCTTGGAGTGAGACAGTCTTTAAGGTCCCTTCCAGTCCGAATCTCTCCATGCCTCTATAAAATCACGAACTGGGGCTGGTTTCCCACCCTGGCAGTTTTCTCTCAGGCTGCTGTGATTTCTCCAGCCCTGGCCCAGCTCAGTGACATCTCCTGAGGATCCAAGGTTTTAGTTCAGGGCAGTCCTGAATTCCAAATGTTTACCCAGAGCTTCTCTGACCCTCTGGAGCCTGCAAACCTCCCCTGGAAACGGGATCCTGGGTGGGATTTCCCGTGCTGGCGTTGGGAGGATTGTCAGGGGCAGCACTGTCCCTCCCCTGCTGACTTCCCCTGGGAGCAGTGGGATCAGCACGGAGCAGGGCAGCGACTGGGAAAGGTGCCCCTGGTTTCCTGGAGTTTGGGGTGCTCTGGTGCTCCCTGGGATCAGCCCGGAGCAGGGCAGTGACTGGGAAAGGTGCCCCTGGTTTCCTGGAGTTTGGGGCGCTCGGTGCTCCCTCTCCCCACCAGCTCTGCTCTCTTTGCAGCTGATGGCTGCTTGTGTGTAATAAAGGTGCAGTGTGATCCTGGGACAGGTTGGGAAGGGATTTGAGCCTTTTCTAGGAAAATCAGATCCATCTTTAGGGAAATCTGATCTATATTTCAATAAAACAGAGAAATATAATCAGAGAAATCAGATCTCTACTTAGAGAAATGACTTTCTAACCATTTGTCCAAAGAACTGCTGAGCCTTAGAGGTCAGATAAGCTCTGGGCTGACACCTGAGGTGGCACAGAACTTGTGCTAAAACGCAACATTTTCCCCAAATTGGGAAGAAAAGCCCATCCTGAGCCATGAAATATTCCCAAGGCAGCTTCATAGCTTTCCTTTAAATGGTTCCAAGCAAGCATTTGGCTTTTAAATATTGATTTGCCATCAAGGAAATCTATTCCCCCCACAGGGAAATGGTAACAATGATAAAAAATTCAAACATCCTGCATTTATTTATAGGTATGTGCATAGTATTGTGCTCTTCTAGGGAGACAAACAATTAAATGCAATGTATTTATTGTATGCTATATATGTATTTATGTATGCATCCATGGTAAATATATATATAAAATATACACACAGATGCACATAATAAATATGGTGTGTACATATATATACATAAATATATATGTATAAAATAGGTGTGTACAAAGTAAAATGAAAATTACATCCTGGAATCATTTATTAAAGCTTTGTTCCCAATTAAAAAAAAAAAATCTATGTTTCTAAATACCTCTCCATAATGTATTTTCTTTATAAAGTACAAATTTAGCTTCATATACAATAAAAATAACTGTGGAATTTATACAGAGTTATAAGCTAGAATTACATAGGTGTGGGTGTATAAATTCTTATATCACCCATATAATTAGTACATCTATAATGCATTGTGTGTTAGCACATAATAATACAGTATATTATGTAATGTTTGGGTAATAATACATTGTGTTATATAAATTATATATGCATCTGTACATTTCATATGAGGCGTATAACTCACATACCCGTGTGTGCTTGCCACATGTATAAACATATCTGCGGACACACCAATAAAACCAATGTAAACAACCCAAATAGAAAGAAAATAATCCCAAATAATACCCCTATAAATAGGAAGAGGAATATAAATATGACATAAATATGACTCCCTGTCAGTGCCCCCCCTGGTGACCCCACACATTTTGTGGGGTTTTGGGGCACACTGCTGCCTAAAAATGGCATTTCCAGCTGTGGGGAGTGGAACAAAGCTCTGCCACCGAGGTGTCCCCATGGAGACCCCCAAGCTGCAATCCTGCCAGCCTCAGCCTCACCCTGACCTTCACTTTTCCCTCACACTGCTGTAAAAATGCCCTTTTTGTCTGGCACCCTCAGCCAGCTGAGCTGGATCTGCCCGACAGGACTGGCTGCCTGATCCTGGGGCAGCCCCAGTGCCCCCGCACATTTCGGGGTGCAGCTGCCCTGACGGTTCCCTCTGCTCCCTGCAGAAGCCAGGGCTGCCCGGGCCCTGCGAGGATCCCTGGGGGACGTGTGGCTTCCAGGCCTCCTGCTGCCAGCCCCGGCCCTGCTGCCCGCTGTGGGACGAGCCCGCCACGCAGGAGGTGCCCACCGGGCTGGAGCACTGCGGCACGGGTAGGGCACGGGGTGGGATGTGGGGCGGCACGGGTAGGGCACGGGGGGGCACGGGTGGGGCATGGGGATGGCACGGGTGGGATGGGGGGATGGCACGGGTGGGACAGGGGGTGGGATGGGTGGGATATGGGGTGGGACGGGTGGGACACGGGGATGGCATGGGTGGGACACGGGGATGGCATAGGTAGGACGTGGTGGTGGCACAGTTTGGATATGGTGATGGCACGGGTAGGATACAGGGGTGGCATGGGTAGGACATGGAGGTGGCACAGGCTGGATATGGAGGTGGCACAGGTAGGACACAGCAGTGGCACGGGTGGGACATGGAGGTGGCACAGGTTGGATATGGAGGTGGCATGGGTAGGACATGGCAGTGGCATGGGTAGGACATGGAGGTGGCACAGGTAGGACACAGCAGTGGCATGGGTGGGACATGGTGGTGGCACAGGTTGGATATGGAGGTGGCATGGGTAGGACATGGAGGAGGCACAGGTAGGACATGGCAGTGGCACGGGTGGGACATGGCGGTGGCACAGGTTGGATATGGCAGTGGCACGGGTAGGACATAGTGGTGGCACGCGTAGGACAGGGGGTGGAACAGGTAGGACACAGGGGTGGCACAGGTAGGACACGGGGTGGCACGCGTAGGACAGGGGGTGGAACAGGTAGGACACAGGGGTGGCACAGGTAGAACAGGGGGTGACACGGGTAGGACAGGGGGTGGCACAGGTAGGACACAGAGGTGGCACCTCCCCTGTTCTGGGGCGCTCGGAGCAGCCTCAGCTGGACAAACAAGCTGAACCCCGCCAGGCTCTGCTTGCTGTGTCCCCTCCAAGCGTCGTTCCAGATTTGCTTTCTGCCCCAGTCCTGCCTTCATGTTCTGGGGTTTTTGCCCTTAGTGCCACCCTCAGGAACAGCATCACCAGGCTGGTACCTGCCCTGATGGTGCCAAGGGGCTCCCTTAGTGAAGGTTGGCCCAGAAAGCAGAAAAAACCCTTAAATGTGGAGGTTTTGTGTCTGTTTTCCTCCTATTGAAGTGATGCTGAAGGATGGGAGCTTCCTTCTTCCCTGCTGTGCTGTGGGAGTGCTCCTCTCCCCTTTCAGCTGGTGGTTTTGCTGGTTTTTGGGATTTTGAAGTTCTGTTCAGCCCTGCTTGCTGCTCCCTGCCTCTCTGGGAGGGTCCCGTGGGCAGGGTGCCCCTTCCAAGCTGCTGGCTGCATCCTCTGCACTGCTCCTGCCCTGTGCAGGACTGATGGCGTGGCTGCTGCTCAGTGCCTGTGCAAGGTGGCATCCATGGAGGCTTGCAAGGAAACTGGGATTCCCAAATTCCCATTCCACCCTGCTCATAACTCGGTGCTTTGCACTGGCACAGCGTGCCCAGAGCAGCTGTGGCTGCCCAGCCCTGGAAGTGTCCCAGGCTGGGACCCTTGGAGCAGCCTGGGATGGTGGAAGCTGTCACTGCCCATGGCTGGAGGTGCTGCTGGATGGGCTTTAAGGTCTCTTCCAACCCCGTTCTGGGATTTTTTGATTCCTTGGGAGATTGGTGGTCACCAGAGCTGGAGAGGAGTGGCCACGCTGGGCCATCAGCTAAAGCACCTCCCTGCCTGGACCTGGCTGAGGCCTCCTCCTACACCTTTAGAGTTTGGAAGCTGCTAGAAAAGCACCAGATTCTTGCCTCAACAGATGAATTTTCATGCTGAGCTTGCACTTTGGGCCCTTCCTTGTGGTGTGGAAGGTGGGGTGGGATGAGATGAGCTTTCAGGTTCCGTGGAAGGCAGCCCAGGCTGGGATTGCAGGAGTCTGGATGAGCAGCTGGCAGGGCAGGTGTTCTCTGGGCTGGGCTGGGTGGGGAGGGAGCAGCTCAGGGCTCAGGTACCCCCAGCACAGTCTGCCCACAGAACCAACAAAAGAGCTCGAGCTGCACAACGTGACCTTTGCCAAGGGCCAAGATGAACTTTATGTTTCACTTCAGTCCTGCATGAGCCTGTCCTGAAGCACTTAAATGCCAAGTGAGCTCCCCTGTGGCACTGCTGCTCTCCTGGGAGTGCTCCTGCTCCTTGGTGGTGCTCACAGGCCCCTGGGCAGGGAAAGCACTGATGTCCAGAGACTTTCTGCAGCTGAGGAGCTCAGCAGAGCCACTGACTGCCGGGTCAGATGTACACTTTGACATCTCGCCTTGGCAAAGCTTCAGGCATTTGGCTTTTTTTCCTTTCTCTTTGGTGAGCACTTGATGTGAGCAGGAGATGGACACAGAGAGCTGTGCCTGTGGCTGGAGCAAAGCCCCTCTGCTGTTCCCAGGCATCCTTATTCCAGCTATTTGCTCAAGTCCTGTCAGTGACCTCTCTCAGCATGATGTCAGCTCTGCTCTGATGAAATCTGCCCTGGCAGCATTCGGATTTGCTCAAACATTTTACAAATCTGTGCCTGGAAAGTTTTTTTAGGGTTTTTTCCCCCAACCCTCTCCTGTTTTGTGTGAAAGTGCTCTCTCCAGGGACCAACATATCTGCAGCCCAGATCTTCCTTACTCCACCGTGGCTCTGTGAACTTTCTCGTTGGAGAGGCTGGAGCCTGCCTCAAACATTAGTGAGGCCAGGGAAGGAAATAGAAGCTGTTGCTGTCTTCCACAGGTTTTGATTCAGCTTTTAATGAGTTGGGATGAGCAGGACAGGCCCCTGGCTCTCTTGCAATACCTAAAAGTTACTTTTCAGTTCTTCCTGTTGCAATGCAAGGTGCTCTTTCTCTGATTTGTTTTTTACTGTTGCTGGTTCTTCAGTCTAGAGCAGTTTCTAATTTTAAATGAGAGGAAACTCTTATTTGTATATGGGGCCAGGAACAGCCTTTCATTTCTCCTTTGTGTCTCAGCTGCACATGAAAACCATTTGTCATCTATTCTTCTGCTGCACCAGAGGCTATTTTGGTTTTCATGGTCTTGATGTTGGTGAAAGAAACAAGTCAACAAGGAAAATGCAAGTGTGAATATATCCTCCTGCAATAGAAACCCACAGCATTTCTAAGAGTTTGAGGGCTGCTTGCGTTTAGGGAAGATGCTTTGCCTTTGAAGCTTGGGCAAGTTTATTTACACTGTGCTTGAAGCTGATAAGATAATTCTGTGATATGGATAAAGGAAAGCCTGATGTGGATTTAGCTCATAGATAAAGCAAGAAGGGGTGGAGTTTTTTTGCCTTGAAAGGCCAACATTTGAAAATGGACTGGAGTTCAGTTTTATTTGTCAGCTTGTACCACAATGTGTGGTGCACGTGTTGGGAATGTCAGTGCCCAGGGATCACCAGAGGAAGGAAAGGCCCAGCCCAGATGTGACAGAACAAGGCCATCCAGAGAGGAGCTGCTGGCTGCTCATGGACAGGGCTCTGCTCCTTGGCACCAGCTCTGTAAAGGCACTGGACTGCTCCATCTGCCACCCAACTGCAGATGTGCCTGCCCAAAGCGCTGCTGGAACGATGCAGAAAGCCACACCTAGCACCTTACGGTGAATCCATAAGGAAAGAGGACCCAGTGTTCCTCCCTGGGAATAGTTTTTGGATTATACAAGGTTAGGTGTGAAACTGGAGTGGAAGAAAAGATTTGCTAGTGGAATTATCAAAGTATTGTGGGGCTCTGGGTAACTTGATCTAGGGGGTGGCACCCTGCCCGTGGTGCAGGGGCTGGAATGAGATGATCTTTAAGGCTCCTTTCCACCCAAACCACCCCGGGATTCTGTGATTCCATGACAATTTCAGCATGGACACATGGTTTTAGGAGCCAAGGCCACTTTTACAGCCCCTTCTACTCAGAGTGGATTTGTTTTCTTTACTGATAGGGGAGATAAAACTGTTGTTAATGGCAATGAGGGATGGAACCACTCTGACTCCAGCGGAAGAAGTTTCTACAGCTGTTGTTCTGAATTAGCTTCCTTGGACTGAGGGCACTCCCACCTTTTGGGTACTCCTGAAGCATTTAGGGGAGTGCTCCTGGCTTCGCTGAAAAATGAATCACAGAATCCCAGGGTGGCTTGGACTGGAAGGAACCTTAAGGATCACCCCATCCCAATGCCCAGCGACACCTTCCACCAGAGCAGGTCACTTTGAGCCGTGTCCAGCTGGCCTTGAACAATCCCAGGGATTTTCTGGAGAGCAAAAAGCTGAGCTGGTGCTTCATGGGCATCAAGTCCTCTCAGCCTGGGCTGTCCTGGTGCTGAGCTGGTTTGGGCAGACCCTGCAGCTGGAGGAGCACCTGGGTGTGCTCTGTCCCCACACCGAGCAGGGCTGGACGCTGTGATCCTCCTCCCAGCCCGGCTCCCAGCCCGGCCGGGGTCCCACGGGGCCACCCACACCCGTGGCCAAGCCTCCTGCCTTTCCCCACGTGTCCCCTCCTTGCCTGCTCCTCTCCCGGTGGAGAACCCCGCAGGAAAACCTTTTCTGTGAGCGCTTTCTGGGCCCTCTTCCAGGCCCACGCTCGGAGGAAGGGGGCTTGGGGAGGAGGAGGAGGAGAAGGGGGAAGGTAAAGCTGACCAGGCTCAGCCCGATGGCTTCTCCAGCTGCAGAGCATTTTCTGAGCAAAGATTTTTTTTTTTAAATCTGCTTTTTTTTTTTTCATGTCCTTTTATCCTATTTTTAACTGCGGCCTCCTTCCTTTTCTCAGCCTCCTCCAACACTTCCCCCTCCCCTGTGCTGCGCTGCCTCCCCCGCACGCTCTGGCTGAGATGAATGGGCGCCTTCTCACAGGGCACGCACAGCTGCTGCTCCTGCCTGCAGGACAGCCAGTCCTTCCCTGGGCTGGCCAGGATCATCCCTGGGCCAGCCAGTCCTTCCCTGGGCTGGCCAGTCCTTCCCTGGGCCAGCCAGTCCCTCCCTGGGCCAGCCAGTCCTTCCCTGGGCTGGCCAGTCCTTCCCTGGGCCGGCCAGGATCACCCCTGGGCCGGCCAGTCCTTCCCTGGGCCGGCCAGGATCACCCCTGGGCCGGCCAGGATCACCCCTGGGTTATCCAGGATCACCCCATGGTTATCCAGGATCACCCCTGGGTTAGCCAGGATCACCCCTGGGCTGGCCAGGATCACCCCTGGGTTATCCAGGATCACCCCTGGGTTATCCAGGATCACCCCTGGGCCAGCCAGGCTCTCCTCACCCTCTTTAACAAACCAGGAGCAGGGACATGCAGGATGTGCAGGAAGGTGAAGGGAAGCAGGATGGGGGGAAATCAGGGTGAGCCCCACGGGGAGGGAGGCACTGGATGGGAAATCATTGCATGGCTCAGAGAAAGCCCTGCACAAACTCCTGCCCTTCCCAGCCTGCTGCAGCATTCCCTGATCCACAGCTCTCCCAGGCCCAGGGCTGAGTGAGGCTGCTGGGCTCTGTTGTCACCCTCTGGCCTCTGAGGTGACACAGCCTCTCTGGCTCTGGAGCTGTTTAGGGCTGAAATGGAGGTTTTTCACTTTTCCTTTGTGGACCTTTGGGTGCTCCATGGGCTCCAGTTAAAGGCCAGTCTCAGCTGCTGTGCTGGGACACTCTGGGCTGTTGAAGGACACACATCATTTTCTCTGCTAAGGGCACTTTCCACTCTGTTGGTGGAGAGAGGAGATCCTTCCATGCCTTGGGAAGGATTGCAGGGCTGTGGGACGCCTGTGGTGTGTCTGAACCTGCTGGGAAGCACGAGCAGTCCCTGCCTGGCTCTCAGGCCGGTGGGAAGTGCAGTGCCTGGCTCCTGAGGATCCTGGTGTTTCCCAGGTGAGGAAAACACACCCAGGGGTTCCCGTGACACTCAGAGCTGCTGGGACCTGCTGCAGCTCAGCACTTGGAGAGGATTATTTGCACTGACTGAGGCAACAGAATGACAAAAATCCAGACTTTCAGTTTTCCATTTGTTTCCTGCCTGACTCTGGAAAATTCCCTGTGCTGCCTGTCCAAGACAAAGCCCCAGGGAGCTCCCTGTGCCTCGGTCATCAGCAGAGAATGAGCTCAGAGCTCTTTTCCCACTTGAGCTGCAGAGTCAGCTGGGGATGAGGGATGGAGCTGGGAACAGGGCGCTGGGCCCCGGGATGAGGCTGGGGGAGAGCTGGAATGTCGGTGTGTGGGTTTTGGGAGCAGCCTGGAGATTGCTGGGGTTCTCAGGTATAACAAGGGGGTGGGAGCTCAGCAAGAGGCAGAGCTCAAGTTTGGGAGCTGCAAAAATGAGCAGCAGCACTGAGAGCTCCAGTGTGCCTTGCGGGAGGGACAATGGGATGTCTGGGAAGAAGGGATCCGAGCCACAGCCTGCCCAGGGTTTCGGGGATACCTTGAGGCTGCCTGCAGAAGAGACCTTGTTTTGGGGTGCCCTTGGAGCAGGACTGAGCCCTCTATAGGGATGGAGTGAGCTGGATGTACCTGCTGATTTTCCAGAGGAGGAGGAAACCATCCTGCACCACCAAACACCTCAGACAGACCACGCAAAGCACAGCTTGGGGGAGGCGGGGTGTGCTGTTTGAGCTTTCCCAGGAAAATTTCTCGGAACTGTGACCTGTGGGGACACTGGGCAGCACAGCACCCTCCCCAGAGGGTTTGGCTGCCTGTGGCCTGCCCTTGTAGCAGCACTTAGGGGGCTTTGCTGGGCTGGTGAGGAACCGGGTAGGTAGCAGAAGTGAGGAGAGATATTTGGAACAGGCTTCCCAGAGAAGTGGTGGAATCCTTGTCCCTTGAAATGTTCAAAAAAAGTGTAAATGTGGCACGGGGGACACCGTTTAGTGGTGGACCTGGCAGTGCTGGGGGAATGGTTGGACTGAGTGATCTTAGAGGGTTTCTCCAACCTTTAGGATTGTCTGGTTGTGTTTCCTCCCTGGATGGACAGTGGGATGCCAGGAGAGCACAGCAGGGCGGGCAGAGGGGCTGTGGGGAGTGGGGAATGCAGGACCCTGCAACAGCCTGATCCTTTCAGCTGCTGGCAGCTTGGAGCACTTCTCTCTCCCTCCAGATGTTCCTTGTGTTTATGGCTGCTGGAGCAAGAGCCTGAACTCTCTCATTAATGCGTTTCTCTCTCTCTCTCCCTCACATCGAAGCCAGGAGTCTCAGCTCTGGGGCTGCAGCTGGGAAGGAGCAGGGGTGAGGGGTGGGAGAGGGGAGGGAGGTGTGCGCCAGCCTCCCGTCCCATTCAGCTCCCCCTCCGCTTCCCTCCCCCCAGTCCTCCCAAAATACACATGCCCCGCAAAAAGAAAAACACTGGCAGATTTTTTATTTCAGAAAGTAAACACTTAGGCCATGGGGGTCTGGAGGTTATGGGAAAAGAGGAAACCATTGGGCTAATCAGGCCGGGACACACTTCCCCTGCTGAAATAAAGCAGAAATCGCTGCCTCACAGGGCGCCGCTGTGGTTAACCCTGGGGCTGCCAGTGCCACGGAGCGTTTTCCCTCAATCCCTGGGATTTGGTGCCTTGTGGTTCACTCTGGTGCTGCCAGTGCTGGGAGCTGAGCTCTGCCCACTCCTTTTCCATCAGTCCCTGGGATTTGGTGCCTCTTGGTTAACCCAGGGGCTGCCAGTGCCATCCATGGAACGTTTTCCCTCAATCTCTGGGATCTGGTGTCTCTTGGTTAACCCAGGGGCTGCCAGTGCCATCCATGGAACGTTTTCCCTCAATCCCTGGGATTTGGTGCCTTGTGGTTCACTCTGGGCTAGCAGTGCTGGGAGCTGAGCTCTGCCCACTCATTTTCCCTCAGTCCCTGGGATTTTGGGGTTTGTAGTTAATCCTAAGGCTGCCATGGGGCTCTGAGCTGGGCCTTGCCCACAGGTTTTCCCTCAATCCCTTGGTTTTGGTACCTCATGGTTCACCCTGGTGCTGTCAGTGCTGCAGAGCCCCAGGAGCCCAGAGCTGCCCACGTTTTCCCTCAATCCCAGTTTTTGGGGTGGAAGGGGAGCCAGCACTCCACAGCAGTCCTGTGGCCCTTTGGGAATGATCTGTTGGGAAATTTTAGTAGGAAATGATTTTTTTTTCTGGTTTATGAGCCATCCTATAGAATTTCATCATTATCCTTGCTTGAGAACTCTGCCTGTCGTCTGCAAACCTCTGCAGAGAGGAAATCTCTCTCTGCTTGGATCAGTGGGATTTGGGCAATTTCTGCAGAGCTTTGAAAGGTTTTCAGAAAAGTCCATTTTCTCATCCTTGCCAGATTTGCATGAGGTGTATAAATGATTAGATTGTGGATTCTTTGGTCACAAACCCTCGCGGGGGTGGGGGGGAAGAATCCTTCCTGCTCTCTTTGACTCCAGTGTCTGCAGAGCACACGGAATGTGGGATCTGGCCAGGAGATGGGAACCCTTGGTGCTCCCACAGGACAAGGAATGGTCTTAGGCCAGGTCAGAGCCCAGGGGCCTTTGTACCAGCTTGCAGAGAGATCCCAATTGTCCTTCTCAGAGCCTGGCCTTGGGCTTCCCAGCTGCTTTCCCATCCCGAGCTGTGCACTGGGAATGGGAATGGAATGGAATGGAATGGAATGGAATGGAATGGAATGGAATGGAATGGAATGGAATGGAATGGAATGGAATGGAAATGGAATGGGAATGGGAATGGGAATGGGAATGGAATGGGAATGGGAATGGAATGGAATGGGAATGGGAATGGAATGGGAATGGGAATGGAATGGGAATGGGAATGGAATAGGAATGGGAACAGCAATGGGTGTCACTCCCAGGTCTCACACCTTTTGCAGCTCTGTTGTTTTTGGAAGGGCTGGCTCGCTAAGCAGGAATAAGTTAGAATAAGAATAATTTAGGAATAATTAGAGACTGGCCATTGCTGGGAGGCAGCTCTGCTGCATCAGACCTTGTGCCAGGGATTGCTGACTCCCTCTGCATCCTGCCAGGCTGGGATTGGCAGAGAATCCGGGGAGACTTTGCCCCCAGGAACTCCAAACCTTATCCTGATGCCCACGGTCCCTGAGGGAATTCCCAGCACCCTGAGCTGTCCCACAGCCTTCCCTCCGCCTGGAAAGCAAAAGCCAGCACGGAACACTCTCTAGCCAAGGGAAAGTGATCTTTCCATCCCAGCAGAGGTTTTCCCTCGGTGCTGGCAGTGTGAGCGGGTGGCGAAAGGTGCCGTCACCGGTCCTTGAGCCATCAGCCCCGCTCTTGCGACATTCCCAGCAGGAGGCAAATCCCAGATAGCGCAGTAGGGGAGCTGCAGACCTGCCCGGTCCCACCCTGCTATCTCAAGAATGCATTTGAACAGGAGCTGTTTCTGCAGCCTCTGGAGGTCAGGGCTTCAGATGGAAATCAGGCTCCAGAGACAGTCCCACGGGGCAAATTTCAGGATTTTTGGAGTTGGTGTTCAGCACAGATAAGCCCTCGAGAGCACAGATACTTTATCAGAGCCTTATCTGAGCTATTTGCATCACTTCAGCCTGAGAAACTGCTGTCAGACGTTTGGGGGAGGGAGAGGGGCAATTAGGAGGGTCTTTCGGTTCTTTAATTGTTATTTCCAACACAGAGACACTTCCAGGAGGATGGGACTGTCCCGTGCCCCAGCACATCTCTGGGAGCTTGTCCAGGCTGGAGAGGGGAAGGGCAGGAAGGAGCACCAGGCTCAGAGAAGCAAGGAGAGCATTAGGAGGGATGTGGAAAGCCCTGGGAAAGCCCAGCATCTCTGCTCTCCTGAACTGGGACAGAAATCAGCCCGAGCTGCCCCTGCTGTCAATGGGAATGGAAGTGATTCCTCCTTTTCTGAGCAGAGCTAGGGCTGAGCTTTCCAAAAGAGCTCTCTGCACCTCCTTTTCCAGAGCCTGCTTTGGGCCTGTGATGTTTCTCACCTTACCTGGAGCCTCTGGGGGAAATATGGGGTTTTTGATCTCTGCTGCCCTGCCAGACTCTTCAACCCAGCTTTGCAGCAAGGAGCTGTTGGACTGCAAGGACCCCACAGGGCAACCTCCTCTTCCCAGAGGCTGGGGGGTCATCCAGCCAAGCCCCCAGTCCTGGTGACTCTTCCCAGCACCCATGGCCATGGAAACAGAGAATCCCAGAATGGCTGGGCCAGGAGACCTTCAGGCTCACCTTGTTCCCTGGTCAGGGACACCTTCCACTGGGCCAGGCTGCTCCAAGTCCTGTCCAGCCTGGCTTTTTATGGGAGAAGGGCTCTCAGGGATAATGTCCAGGAGACCAGACTGATCTTACAGCTGGGGTTTGGAAGACCTTGGCTCCATTACTTACCAGAAAGTCTTTAGGCATCTCAACCCCACTGCCTTCCCTTGGAGTGAGATCCCTAAATGCCTGCAGCGCTCCTGTGAGCCCCTGCACAGCAGTTTCTCACGTTGGAGATGCAGATGATTAATTCCCTGCACATTTTATTGCCATACTTAATTCAGTGAGGTCAGCAGAGTGGCTGAGGGTCCCTGGAGAGCAGGGCTGTGCAAGTGCTTCAGATTACACACAAAAAGAGACGTCTGAAGTGAGTCTTGGCTGCCTGGAGCTGCCTGTCGTGTCCCCAGCACGTGTTGGAGTTTCCCAGCCCCTGGGATGGACCTTCCCCCGTGGGCTTTGGGATCAATAGGCTTTGGGAAAGCTGCACTGGGTCAGTTGTTGGCTGTTGGAGCAGAGGTGGACCCTGGTTCCTGGGAGGGACAGGCCCCTGTGGAAGCAGGCAGGGATAACCAGGCCCTGCGTGTTGGGATGATGGTTCCTCTGGGGGACAGTCATGGGACACTCCAAAATGTCAGGTGAGGGCTTCAGTGAGGTGTGGGAACAGCTTGGGATGGAGGGTGGACTTTGCATGTGGGTTTATTTCCAGCTTTAGGCTCCTGAAAGGAGCTTCTCCGTGCCCTGGAGCTGCCTTGGGGACCTCTGATCCCCAAAGGTCAGACAGGACTTCTCTTTTGATGTTTTTCCTTCCCCTGTGATGCTGCAAGGGCAGCTTGGGATGCAAAGCTGGGATCTCCACAAATCCCTGTCAGGAGGGGGGAGCCCAGTGGGGGTTTGTCTTTTCTCAGGGGTGACAAGGGACTGGACAAGGGAAAAGAGCCTCAAGTTGTGCCAGGGTTTGGTATTTAGGAAAAATGGAGAAAATTTACTGCTCCACCAAAGGGGAGATTTGATTTCTGAGGAAATCCAACCCAAACTCCTTCTCCTTAACTCAGCAGCAGCTCTTTTTCAGAAGTCAGGAATGCCTTTGTCCCAGGTCCGTGTGATTCACTCTCCACATCTGAGGTTCAAGTTGGGCCAGGGAGCTCTTGCTTGGTCAAACTGATGTCAGCGTTGAGGTAGACAAGGAAAAAAGGAAGAGATGCCCCAAGGGAGCCTGTTCATGGAAAAAATTCTAATTTGGTCAGCTCCAGGCATCTTGCAGAAGAGTCTGTGCTTGGGAGATTTCAACCCAGTTTTCCAGACTCCAGAGACAGGCCTAATTCTGGAAGGCAGTGATGGAAATAAAGCTGGCATCTCCTCTTGCCCTGGACCAGCTCCTCACCAGCTCCTGCCCTGGGGTATCTGTGACATCTCCAGGGGTGACCAGACCTGCTCTTCTCTGCTTTGCATCCAGCCCCTGCCTGACCCCAGGAGAGCAGAGGCTGCTCTGTCTGGCAGCTGGGGCTGTGCTCCCATCCAGGCAAGCAGCCCCTCCGTGGAAGTAGCAGTTCTCCTTGCTCTGCAGTAATCAGACTGACAGGATCATGAGGCAGCCCAGTAGCTTTGCTTTGCCTTTTCCTTGTGCTGAGTCCCAGGCTGGGTGTCAGCTCAGTCCCCATATCTTGAGGAAAAACCTCTTTTTTTTCCTATTTCCTCCTTGTTGCTGCCAAAACCGACAGATTGTTGGGGGGAAATCATCAATATTTTGTCAAAACCAAATCCAAATATTTCCAGGCAAACCTCAGCGTTTTCTGGTGCTGATGCACAAACAAATCTCCGTGGGAAATGCCAGCAGGGAAAGCAGATGGAGCAGTGGGCTGGAGTGTTCTGCTGTCCTGGCTCTGTGCTGGGGATGTGCATGGAGGGGCTGCGAGGAGGAGCGGGGTGGTTGAACCCAGGAGCTAAATTTGGGCTGCTCAGTGTTTATTCAGAGCACAGTGCTGTAAACAGCCGTGCTCTGCTGGCCTGCACCAGCAGCCTGGCCTGGGCAGCTCATCCCACAGAGTCTGCAGCAAGCCCCGAAATTCCTCCCTGCTGTCCAGGAGCAGGATGTGCTGCGAGCTCAGGGAACGATTTGAGAGGTTTCAGCCACCTGCTCCTGCCTGGCTGCCACCACCCTGCCCTTCTCCCCCTGCATTTCCCCCAGCCCTGCGTTTCCACAGCCACCCCTCTTCCCAAAGCCCTCCCCGGGCCTCACAGCTCCAACGGCACTGGGTCATGGTGGGAGGACCTTCCCCTCCAAAAACCTCCCAAAGTCAGGGTTTGGGGCTCTCCCACGCCTGCCAAGAGCACCTCGCCCTCGCTGGCCGTCGCTGCCGCTCCTCACTTCATTAGCACCAGGGATGTTTATAAATGGCAGGATAATATTTTTCGATTCCAGTTTGGGTTTCCTGGGCAGCCACTTTCTGAAGCACTTAGGAAGTTTAGAGAAGACGAGGTTATATAAACGGTTTTTCCCCCTGGGCCCTTATTAATCAAGTGGCCGTGGAGCCATTCCCAGAGTTTTGGGATCGAGGGCACTGGCTGGGTGAGGGGAGGCAGCTTTTTCTTGGCTCCTGCCCTTTATTTGGGAGTTTGGGATGAATGGAGCTCTCAAACCTGGCTGTGAGGTTTGAAGCTGCCGGAGGGCTGAGGAAGCTGCTCCTGGGTTATGCTAAACTGGGTTTGGGGCTGGACTCCTGTGTAGCCCCTTCTGGGCCTTCGTGTGAGCCATGGCATCTCTTTTAATGCTGTTTTTCCTGGCCCTGTGGATGCATCCCTGTAAAATTTGGTTATTTGGTGAAAAACCTTTGCATTTCCCGAATGAAGGGCAAAGATGATTTCAACAACAGTGTGCACCAAGTTGATCCCTGTGCTTTTCCAGTGGAACCCTATGGGTGTGCACATGCACTGATTAGTAATTCCCTGATGAATTCCTAAAGCTTCCCAGCTTTTTCCCACCCAAGTTCCACCAGCAGCTGCTCCCCAGGGTGGGTTTGGAAAGCAGGAGCCAGCTTTGGTTCCCATTAGAAGAAAACCAAGCTCTGCCTCCCCCTCCTCTGTGTCCCTCCTCCCGCTGCCTCCTCTCCACGAGGGATGAGGGATGGGGATTTTCTGTTTGCCTTGGGTGGATGGAGCTCTGTCTGCAGCAGCAGGTCCAGCTGCTTCCAGCCTGGAGCCGCAGGTCTACAGGAAATCAGCTCATTAATCTGCTGCCCCACCTTCCCAGTCCTCCAGCCAGGCTCTCCCAGTGTGAAAATGATGATGGAAATAGCCAGAGGTGGGGAACAATGATTTAAAGAGGGTAAAAGGGATATTTGCAACTATTGCTGACTGGGGCCTTGACAGAAGGGAACTGAATTTCTTCCGGGTCTTGGGAGCGTGTGAGGAAAGGTGCTGAACATCTGGAGTGATTTGGGAGTTCTGGGCTGTTGTGCTGGAGCTCAGCCCAAGGAACTGGGCTGGGATGGGGAGAAATCCTGCCGTGGCTTTTGGCTGGAGCTGGTGCAGGTTGGGTGTTCAGAAGGTCCATGTCCACCTCCCCCAGGGATGGTTGTGGTGGCCCAGGATATTTCAGGCAGCCCTGGGGTGTTTGATGCATCATCTGAGTGGATTTTCTTCACTTCCCAGAACTCCTTTTCAGATTGGAAGGAAACTCCAAGTCCCAGAGGCTATTTTGTTTCATCTCACAGAACACAAATCAGCTTCCCAGCTTCCCTTTGGCCTCATCCTTATCCAAGACCTTCCCCTCCCACAGAATCTTCCTCGAGGAGGTGAACTAACTGGGTGAAAAGAGCTTGTTAACAAATTACTTTTAATAGGCTTTTTCTTTTTTTCCATGTTGCAATTCCTTCCCATATTAAAAGTGCAAAAATAGAAAGTTTTAGCTCTGGTTGAATGACACAACATTTTCCTTGTTTATTTTCTTTCCACTGCTTTAACCCAACAAGAAGTGTGGGAAAAAGAAAAAAAAAAAACCCTACAACAAACTGCTCTGTATCAGCCAGGAACATATTTAGAAAAAATATTTGCATCTGAGTTTTTCTTCCAACCATCAGCAAAGCATGAAAAATAATAAATAAATCATCTGTTTTCATGGCTTTTGCTGCAGGCAGTTAGCTGGGAGGTGGATAGGGAAGGAGAGTGTGCTGAACCCTCTTGGATGCCAGGATCTCTGTTCAACAGCTCCCTGCGGATGGGAGGAGGGAACAGCTTCAGCCTGGAACAGGGAAGGTTTGATGGGGGGTGGGAAGGAGTTAATCCCCGTGAGGATGATTAAGAAGCTGTGGCTGCTCCTGGATCCCTGGAAGCATCTCAGGGCAGGCTGGACAGGGCTTGGAGCAGCTGGGACGGTGGGACCCATGGCAGGGGTGGCGCTGGATGAGGTTGGAGGTGGCCCTGAGGTGGCCCTGAGGTGGCTCTGAGGTGGCTCTGAGGTGGCCCTGGGGTGGCCCTGAGGTGGCCCTGAGGTGCTGTAGCTGTCCCGGGTGCCCGTGTCCCCCCGCAGCTTCCCTCCCTGCCCCGCCGGCTGCTCCCATTGACGGCCGGGGATTTCGGACCTCTCCCGGGGAGAGAGGCGTGTTATTGAATTAGCGCACAATGGGCTGGCTGGGAGGCGCGTGGTGGCTCTGATGGCAGGAGATAGATGTCCTTTTAGCCGGGCTAATTGTTGGGGAATAGCGGGGGCTTTGTTCAGCCCCAGCGTGGGCTCTGTGATCTCGCAGAGCCCAGGGGCTGCCCGCTTATAATTTTAGCCAGATCTATTCAAGCCTGCCCTGCAGCGCGGGGCCGAACAAGCCGGGCATTGTTGGAGAGCCAGGAGCGGTGGCCAAGAAAACCACCCCGAAAAACCCAAACACGTGTAGGGAGGAATATTTCCCCGGCGTTTATTCACTGCCAGGCCAGGTTGCCAAGCGCGGACAATTGCGGGAGAGGAGGTTTCCAGCGCCGGGCGAGGGTTTTTCCCCTTTGAGGCGCATTGGCAGGCGGATCCCTCATCCAGGAGAGATGCTGGGGGTGGCTCTGCTGGCAGAGCCTCTCTGGGGAGGGCAATTCCAGGGCTGTGGGTCTCATCCTGGAATTTCCATGCTCCGGGCACGGGTTACATGGAATAATCGTGCCCCCAGCCCCGAATTATCTCTCTAGTGTGCACTTGTCACCTGGTGGCCTGGGCAGGACAGTGGTTTGGGGTGGAGGGACCTTGGCTGCTGGATCTCGGTGGGTTGAGCCTTGCAGGGTCCTGTGGAGCAAAGGATGGAGATCCCAGTTCTCTCTCTGAGCTCTCCCATCAAATCTCTGTCTGGAGAGACCCCACCACGGTCCCCAGCCCCTGAGAGTTTCCTTTGGGACTGCTGAGCTCCCAGCTCCTTGGGAGGGGAGAAAGTGTCATTACAAAAAGGGATGGAGGCCCAAAGGTGGAAATATTGGCCAGGAATTAAACTTCCATGACTTGAACCCCTCTGTCCTGGCCCCGGCATTAACCCGAGGGTCACTGCAGTGCTGTGGTTTATTTTCCTGGGCTGATCATTTCCAACTGGCTGCCAGCACGGGATTGTCCTGGTGGCTGCCACTTCTCAGGCTGTGGACTCTATAGCAGAGCTTGGAGCTGGACTGACCTCCCTTGGGAGCTGCTTCTGAGTCTCTCGGGCCTCGGTAAAGTGAAACGTGGCTGTCCCTCGGTGTTTGGTGAAGCAGTGGGTGGTGTTTTTGTGGTGATGGGTTTTTGAAGGATGGAAAGGGCAGATAAGCGTCAGTGACCACAGTCTGGCTGTCAGGAGACCATTTATGAGCAAAGATTCCTTTGGCTCTCCTTTGTAACCCAGGGAAGGGAATTTCAAGGGTGCTGAGGGATCAGTTCAGTAAGGAGACACTGGTGAGTGCCAAGAGCCCAGCCACAAGCAGAGCTGTGCCACTCAAACCTGAGCTGGCTGCTGTGTGTGTGCTCTGAAGGAGAGAGCTCTGAGAACAGAGATCCGAGCCAGGAGATGTGAGCAAAGGCAAGAGAGGCGTCCTGCAGGTGGGATTTGATGTGTATTGGCTGCACATGTTCGGTGAAATTGGGAATATTGGGAGTTCAACAGCAAAACCCTTCAGGATGCGTTTACCCGGAGCTCGGTGCTGTGACTGGGGGGGAGCAGGAAGATGTCCGGAGAGCAAACCGCCCTGCAGAGCAGCTTAGGAGGATTTTGTCACACGAGTGGGTGACAGCCCCCCTGCCAAAGGAGTTCCCATCGGGATGGCACTGCCCGAGCCCAGAGCAGCTCCTCAGCGGCGGGATCAGCACCTCAGGGAGGCACTTGGGGATGCTGGAGCAGCCTGCGAGGCCGGCTCGGGATCCCCGGCGTGTGACAGGGCTGTGACACAGCCACGCGGGCTCTGTGTGCCGAGCCCTGACCCCGCTGGCCACAAAGCGGCTTTTGTGAGCCCTCCCCGGCGGCACTGCAGGGAGAGGAGCCGCGGAGCGGGGCCGGGCACTGACAGCAGCGCATTGTGGCCGGGCGGGCCGGGCTGGGGGGCACTGCCCCGCTTCTGCTGCCCCCAGAGCCCGGCCCTGTGCCTCCAGAGAGAGGGGAGGGACAGCCAGCCCAGCCCAGGGGACACATCTGGGCCGGGCTCATCCCCTCCGGGACCCCGCGCAGGATGTGCCACCAACGGGCTCCGCTCCATGCCCAGCCAAACACGGGGCTGGAGCCAGCAGGGCTAACCCGCCTCCTCCTACCAAAATACTCCGATACTTCCCGGCTATTTCGGCGCTTGAAAGAACTTCTCGTATCGTTTTAAATTCCAGGAAAGGTATCTCCCAGGGGAACGGCCGCGGCAGCTGCCCGCTCTTTCCTCTCATTGCTCAGGGCCACCTCCCCACCCAGGGCCACCTCCCTGCTCTTTCCTTTCTTGGAGTGGTGGCTGCTGCTCCTTCCAACAATGTCCCCGTTACGATAAATCCTTTCATGTCTCTGTTTCTCCCTGGAATTGCAGGACAGTTTTTTTTTGTTGTTGTTTTTTTTTTTTTTTTTTTTTTTTCCTTTTCCCTTTCCCCTTTGCTCCTGATTTTTGTCTCATGCCCTCTGGGTATTGTTTACTTGACAAAACATCAAACCCAATCCCTGACCGCTCGCGGTCATTAAAAATCCCATGGCAGTTTTGGGGAAGGCTCCAATTTGGCTAATTACGTTCTGCCATAAATATCCCCCTGCAGATTTAATTGGATATGGTGTTCTTCATTTCCTGGCCATTACAGCTGGGTGGATGCTCCACTTTATTACATGGCCGTTGTATTTCACCCCATGTTTTGGTAGCAGCAGTGCTCGGAAAAGCTCCGTCTCCAGACCAGAAGTTACACCTAATTCCTGCTGGAATGGGAATGGGGAAAGGCGAGGGAAAGGAGAAGCTGGCCTAGCCCCACGACATCTGAAGGAGAGCCAGGAGCTGCCCTGGGCTGGGACAGGAATGAATTTGGCCGTGGAAAAGTGAAAGAGCCATCCCAGCCAGGAGAGAGGTCATGGAAGAGCCGTCCTCGGGCTCGGAAATCACAGCAAAGGCTTCGCTCTCCTAACACCTTTCCAGTGCTAAATGAATAATAATTATTCTTGTTCTGTTAACCCAAGGTTAGTCAGCGATCCTGGGAACAATGGGGCATTACTGCCCATCCTTTCTTTGTTCCCAGCGGTTGCAAACAGTGGGGCTGCGCTGGGCAGGAGGGCAGAGGGTTATCGCCCATCTTTGGGCTGCAGGGCCGTTCTCGGCCCCGCATCCTCCCTCCCGGACACAGCCCCGGCGGGTTTCACGTTCGGTAACGACACAGTGGAAAACGAGGGTGAGACTTGGATGAGGAAGAGGAAAGATTTTCCTAAAGCCTGTGAGCAGCAAATAGGAACCAGTTGCTGAGGCGAAGTCATGTTTGGCAGGTCTTGGACTCAGAACGGTCACATCCCAGCTGAAGAAACTAATCAATGGATTCCTTCCATGCCTTCTGCGAACACTGAGCCATTGAGCGGCTCAGCTGGAGCTCAGAGCAGGGCTTTCATGTTGCAGCTCTGAAGTGAACACAAATTAAGGCGGCTGCTGGGATGGAGTTTGAAGGAGAGATTCAGCTGCCCTGGGAGGAAACCTCTGCCCGCAGCCACTCTCTTCTCTTCCTCCCCTTTGGGGATTTTTGCCTTGGTGTAACTTTCGGAAGCATTTCCAGTTTCCCTGCGTGTAGGGGTTGCCATGCATTGCACCAGCAAAATGGAACACAGGTTTGGGGAGGCACAAGGGGGTGAGGCAAAGCCCAGAGCTCCTCTGCAGCCATCCTGCCCCAAGCTGGGCTCAGTGTCATCAGCTTTGTGGGATCAGGGCTCAGCCGGGATGCCAGGAGAGCGTGGATGTCTCCTGCTAAAAACCCCACAGGCTGTGAGAAAGGTCTTTATTAGAGCCTCTGTGCTGCTCCAGAAGAGAAGGATCTCCAGTACAGGTGTCCCGGAGAGCAGCCACTCCTCGAGACTGTAACTGCAGGAGCGGCTGAGCCAAAAGGGGAGCCCGGGGGGCGAGGCTAGGGCAGAGACACCTCGGGGCACCCGCTGCCTCCTCTCTTGCTGCAGCTCCATCTGTGGCAGCTCCATCCAGGGCCTCTGATTTGTGCTGTGTGCCGCCAGCAGCCTGTCCCAGCCTGTGTTTGGGCAAGTCCCGGTGACCCCGGTGCGCCTCCTCCTCCCTTTCGGTCCGGGGCTTGTGGTTTGCTGCAGCCGCGCTCCGAGCGGGGTGAAGGATCCAGCCGGGCTCATTTCCACCCGCTGGGACCGCAGGTGCTTTCTGATGGCTCCTCAGGCAGCTGCACACAGCGGCACCCCCGGCACCCCCTCCGCTCCCCTCCCTGCCGATCCCAGCCCGGAGCCAGGGGAGGGAAGGGAAGGGCTGGGGGCTCTGATAACTGCATCGGGTTTCTCTGCCCAAGGCTGCTCTGGAGGGATCAGAGATCAGATAGAAAGGCAGCTGTTTCTCCAGACTCCCCTTCTGATTTTCAACTAGAAATGTTCTGCTAAATCTCCTCTCTGTAGTTTCTTCCTTCAATCCTTGCTGTACGGGGAAGAAAGAAACCCAAACCGAGGGCAGGTGCAAGCACACGATCCTGTCCCGGGGAGGGACCACATTTTATCCCTGGAGCAATCCTCTTCCCACCTTCGGATTTCCAGGCTCATTCCTGTGGTAGGTTTCAAACCACCAGCTGAGGTTTCCAGCCCTGTGCTCTGCCTGAGCACAGCTCAGGTTCTCCTGAGCCCTCGGGAATCAGTGGAGGGAAGTTTTTCATCACAGCAAATCCCTGGTCCCACTCCGCTGCTGCAGGAATAGGTTGTCCAAAACTCAGCTTGCAAGTAAATTGGAAACAAGATTGCTTGTAAAATTGGGAATGTGAGAGGCTGCCACTGGGTGAGGAAGATGAACCTGGGGCTGGAGCTCCCTGCCCAGCTGTGCCAGCTTTCAGCCCTCCTGCTGCTCTGCCCTGCAGAGCCGTGTGTGTGCAGCCAGAGCCGCTCTCCTTGTCTGGCCCCGGCAGCCTCGCGGCTTCTTTCAGTTGCACAAACTTCCCCGCTATAAATACACCGTGGTGGCTGAGACAGGCCCTGCTGCAGAAGCGAAATAATCTGAGCTGCAGCGTTTGCATCTGCAGCTCATTTTCGGGGCCTCGGGAGGTTTCAGGGGTGTTTGCAAGCGGGACCCTGGTCCATCCTAAGGGCTGAGCAGTGACCATGACCCCAGGCAGCTGCTCCTGAGGGCCTGTGTTCACTTGAGCCCATCTTCGATGAGAGCAGCCTGATCTGTGCCAGGGTCGGGAGCTGTAAAAGACTTTCAGAGTGACAGAACCACAAGAGTTGGTTGCTAATGACTTTTTTTCTCCGTACCGGTAAGCTGACATCTGTGAGTCATACTCTCCTTCTGCTGTGCCGTTTGTGGTCTCAAGTTTGTGCTACCTAAACACAATCAAACAGTTTTCATGTGAAAACCGATATTCTTCTGTTAACTCCATGCTGCACTGGCATGACACTCATCTTGCATCTTCAAGATGGTTTTTATCCAGTCAGTTCCCACCTCTCTTTGGCCTCCCACCTCTACCAAGCAGGGCAGGAACAACCACCGCTGGCTGTCACCCACCACGGCACGATGTGCACCGCTCTGCCCTGGCTGTGTCCCCGAGTTTGGGTGTGCTTGTGGGTGTAAGGGGGTCGGGCTGCTCCGGGCAGGATGATGGGAATGCGAAGGGGAGATGGAAATGTGAGGAGCTGATGTGAGCGTGAAGGGGTGATGGGAGCCGAAGGGGTGAGTGTGACAGGCAGCGGATCATGTCGAGACAGGCAGGGTGAGCACAACCGGCCTGGTTTCAAGAACTATCGGTTTTGGGCAGCGGCTCCAGCCAGGGCTGCGTGCTCAAACTCTGAACCCGTCCTGCTGGGGGCCGGGGTGCGAGCCGAGCTCGGGGCGGGGGCGCCCTGGATGCGCTGCGCCCCCGCGGTCCCCGGAGCCCCGATCCCCCCGATCCCCCCGATCCCCCCGGCAGCGCCGGCTCCGCTCCCCGCCGCGCCGGGCCGGGGCCGCCTCCGGGGCGGGGCGGGGCGGGTTGGGCGGTCCCGGCGCTGTCACCGCTCGGGGCCGGCCCTGCGCCCTCCCCTCGGCTCAGCCCGGCCGGGGCGGCGGCGGCGGCGACGGGCGGAGCGGAGCGGAGCGGGAGCGCAACTCAGCCCGGACGGAGCGAGGGAGCGCGGGAGGAAGGAAGGGAGGAGGAGGAGGAGAAGGAGGAGGAGGAGAAGGAGGAAGAGCAGCGGGAGGAGGCAGGCAGCGCCGGCCGCGCTGCCCCGGGCGCCCCGCTCCGCGCTCGGCGGGGCTCAGCCGCCGCCCCCCGCTCCCGGCGCGACGCCCCCGCGGCGCTGCCCCAGCCATGAAGGCGGCGGTGGATCTCACCATCATCAAGACGGAGAAGGTGGACATCGAGCTCTTCCCGTCCCCCGGTGAGCGCCGTGTCCCCTCCGCGCCCCGCTCCGCGCGGCCCCGTCCCCTTCTCCCTGCGAGGTGCCGGGGGAGGCTTGGCCGGGGGGGAGAGGCTTGGCCGGGGGGCACGGGGTGGTCGGAGAGGTCGGGGTGGGGTTTTCGGGGTGTCTTTCGGAAGGGAACACGCAGCGCACCCCAAGTCGCAGCGCAGCGGCGCCGCCCGGGCTCTGCCCGCTGCGAAGGCGAATTGACTTTCCGAGCGCTTTTATGACTTTCCATCCCCCTCCTTCTCTTAAAATCCGTCCCGCCGCCCCTCCAGCCTCCTTCCCTCACGCTCCTGGCATCCTTGCGGGATGTAGGGAAGCCCGTCCGGCGGGAGGCAGGAGGGATGCGCTCCGCGGGGCTCCCCGCCCGTTCCCATCGTTATGGGATCTGCGTTCTCCCCATCCCTGGCTGGAAATGTCTTGTGTGGTCCAAGCACTCGTGGTATTTGGGAAACACAACTCCAGTGCTAAATACTCTGGATTTAGCACATTTAATCCGGGAAAACCCGCCGCTTTGATATTTTTTTCGCCCTTCTGCAGCTGGAGAAATGGGCGGAGAGGGGGTGCAGAGAGCAGCACGTTATGAAGGGAGGCGAGAAGGGGGTTTTGTGTGTTTTAGAGGGGTGAGTTCAGCTGCTGCTGGCTGTGGTTGCTGCTCCGAGCCCAGCCCTGCCGGAATAAGGGCTGCTGTTCACACACTGCTGGCGTCTGGCTGCTCGCCGATCCCGGGTGCTCAACTCCTCTCTGCCCTGCCCAGGCAAGGTGGAGGATGGAGCTTGGAGGACCCGCAGGAAAAAATCAAAATCAAAACCAACAACAACAAAAAACCCCAACCCTTTTTATGCATTAAACGAGTCCTGTTGCTTCATCTCTCCCTGCTGCAATGCCCACTGCGCCAAACTGGAAGTTTGCTGAATTTTGTGCAGCACCGGTGCGGCGAAGAAAATCAAATTAAAGACTGAGTTGTACCTTTCTCTGCCGGTTAGGAAGTTTCTAGGAAGGCCAGAAGGGAGGCACAGCTCCCGCAGGCGTTGGGATTTTGGGCTGCAAGTGGAAATAAAATGACAGCTGAGTGCTGGAGCCGCCCAGGGCTCGGTGCTTAGACTTCAATAGATGCTGGTGCAGCATCAGCTGGGCTGCAGGGAGCTCGGAGGGCAGCACCGCCTGGGCAGCAGCCGGAGTGTCCAGGCAGGAGCCTCCCTTGGGATCCCTCCTCCCTCCCCCTGTGCTGCTCGGAGGGTCCAGCGCTCCCTGGCCGGCAGCAGGGCCGAGCCTGGCCCGGGCTGGGCCGGGCTGGGCTGGGCTGGGCTGGGGAGCGCCCGGTTCCAAATGCCCGAGGGGTGCTAAGAATGCACCCACCCCGCCGAAAGGAGAGCCTGGAGAGAGCTGTTTGTGCTATTTCCTAAACCTTTGGGGCAGACTCATTCCTGGCCTTCAGCCCCTGAGGGCAGCCTGCTTGTTTGGAGGGGGAAAACAGGATAGGAATAAACACCTGGACCAGCAGGGTGGGGTGGGGTTTGTTTTTCACTCCGGAGTAAAGCATCTGTTAAAATTTGCGCTCTCACGGAGCTCTGTGTGCTCTGGGGTCTGGAGCAGTGCAATTCCCTGGTGCCTGAAGGAGGACTCGGAGTTTCACCCTGCCTTAAGTTCACTTTCTTCTGTCGCTGAAAGCTCTCCCGCAGCTGATGTCAGCAAAGAGCTTTTAGAGCTGCCCCGAAGTTAAGTTTGGGCAGGAGGAGAGCGGGGAAACACAAAGCCAAAGGCAGAGAAGCGCTCCCCCCCCTCGGCTCAGCTGCAGCCGCTCCTGTGCTGGTGGCTGTGCTCGCTGGGAGCCACAAAGGTCAGTGCTGTCAATTAGCCGGCTTAACCTCATTTCCCCTCCAAGTGCACAGAACGCTGCAGCGCTCTGCTTTGGTGCGATTGATGGTGAGGGAAGGAGTGGGGATGCTGCTGGGTTGTGTTCCTGGGATCCGGCCAGGGGAGGAGGGAACATCACTTCTCTCTGCTCCCGGAGCGCTCATCTGCTCCCTGATGGCTCCTGCAGCCACCAAATGTCCCCATCGTCCTTAATTCCAAACCGGGCTGGGAAGGACTCCAGCCCCCTGTCCCGTGCCGATGTGATCCATGGGGTTACCTCGGGCAGGGAGGGTCCTGCAGCCAGACGGTTTCAGCTGTGCAGGATGTTTGATGTGCCAGGTGTCTGATGCCCCGTGAAACTCTGCCCCTGCTCCACCCCACACTTCTGCCTGCGGAACTCCGGAGAGATCTGTGGTGTGTCCAAAGGGTTTAAAAATAATCTGCAAGGGATGTGGATCTGTAGAGAGCTCCCAAAGCCAAATCCTCCCCCTCCACCCCCGCTATTACCAGCAGGAATGTGTGAGTGAGAAGAGGTCAGAGCCAGAACCCCATGGGGGCAGATTCTCCTTCAGGATGCAATTCAAGGTGTGTGGATATGTTTTGAGGATGTGATGGAAGGGTGGTAACATCACTTTGGCTGTACATACATGGCTGATCCACCAATGGCTTGGTGGGACGTTTTCTCAGACAGTAAAACCCCAAACCACGCAAAATTCAATCCCAAGGGAACTTCACCTGGGGCTGACGAAGGCTGCCCTCCACAAATCACTTTGTTTCCTGCAGCTTGGCCAAGCTGCACTGCTGGCTGTGGGCAGAGTGGGAAGCAGCTGCAGCCCTTGCTGGGAGCTGTGGGGTGTAACTGGGGCTCCCAGTGCTCTTTTTGCTCAGGAAGCTGCAGATTTACCTCCCCTGAGGCACCAGAGCAGGGCTGCAATCCCAGGTGTCATTCCTGGGCATCCCAGGGGGAGCAGGGATGCCAAATTCCCCATCCTGCATCCAGCCTTGCTTCTGCCTCCTTTCCCTGCAGGTGTGTTACAGGAGCAGAGGGGGATTTGTTCCTGGGAAAAGGATTTGCTCCGTGCACAGGCAGCACAGAAATCCGGGTTTTTTGGCTCTTCCCATGCCTACCCTGAGGACAGCTGGGACGTGGACACGTTCTTTCCATTGGCCTGTGCGTGGGTGGCATCCCAGGGGTGTGTTTTTATCTGGCAAGAGCTTTTCCCTCTGTTTGGGATTTGGGACAACATCAGTTAGGGCTGAAGCAAGATTTTCCCTTCCAACCCAAACCTCTGTAAGGTTCTGCTTGTCCTGCTGTGGTGGGCACAGGGAAGCTCCTCCACAGCTTCCACGCTGCTTTGGGATGTAGGATCTGCCTGGATCGTGCTTCTCCCCCTTCCCGCAGCCAGGGCAGGCTTTGCTTTCACCTTCAGTGCACCAAAGAAGGGAGTTGGCATTGACAGCGAGCCTGGCAATGCAGAGCCCCTCCACAGAGCCTCGCTGCGGGCACGTGGCAGAGAAAATCTCCCTTCTTTAGGCTTTAGGAGGGGATCCTTCACTCTGTTCTCTAGCTTGGCTCGGGAGGACAAGTCTGCAGCCAGTCCTGGCTCCAGGTGTGCGTGGAACAGGGTCACAGCTGGATCAGCCCCACCAAGGGGGGTCAGTTTGCTGGGCTGCTTGGGGTAAAAGTGCTCAGGGACTTGGGACATTATTCTCATTATTCTCAAAGAGACAGGTTTGATCCTGTGTTATCCTCTCAGGGCTGAGCCCCCAGCTGTGCCAGCTGCTGTGTGACTCAGTTTCCCTGCTGCTGACAGGCCCTGGCTCCTGCATGGCCACCTTTTCTTTCCATGAGGGATCTCCAGCATTTCCCTCTCACCTGTCCTCCCGGGGACCCAGGGGTGCCAGAGCCCGGGGAAAGGACAGCACTGATTGACTGGCATCTCCAGGGCTGCGGGGAATCGCATCTTTTGGAACGCTTTGCTCTGCGGGGCAGAGGGTGGGAGCCGGGCCCGGCTGGGGATGCTCAGTGTGGGCTGCAATGATCAGCAGCGAGGCTGAGGCTCAGAAATGGAGGCTTGGGGCCGCTCTCGCATTTTCGGTGCTGATTGCCTGCGGAGGAGGTGAGAACTCAGCTGAAGAAGAGCAATTACCTCTGTAAGCGCTGACAAAATGCCCATTACTGTGGTATCCAGGCGGGATGCGCAATGAGAGCTGCCCAGGAGGGGGGACTGCCTGCACTTGGCTGCCACCGGCTTCAAGTTTTTTAGTGTCAGCTTCACAGCAAAGCTCTGAAAAGGGTGGGGAGAGGGCAGCTCACGGAGCTGTCCCTCAGGGACACATCCACAGAGCACATCCCTGGTTTTTAACCTGGGGACAGGCAGGGACATCTCCCGGCAACGGGAGCGAGCCCCGTTCCTGTCACGTTTCCATCCCCTACTCCCCAAAGCACACACCGAGTGTGTAATTACAGCGTCGTTACATGGAGTGGCCCCTAATTAACCATGTAATTACAGCGTGCTGTGCTTTGCTAGGCCTTGCAGAATGCAGGGATAACACAGGCTCACGCTGGAATGCTGCGCTCCAGCTCTCCAAAGCCAACTGCTGAGACATCCTAAGGCTTCCTGCGCTCCCAAATCCGGAGCAGACTGCTGGCAGGCAGGCAGCGAGTGGCTGGGACAGCAGCAGGACTGGGGCACGCTGAGCTTTGCCACGGGATTATCACAGAATCCCAAAATGGTTTGGGTTGAAACCCGTGAAGATCTCACCTGGGAGATCCCCCACTAGCCCAGGGTGCTCCAAGCCCTGTCCAGCCTGGCCTTGGGCACATCCAGGCATGGGGCAGCCCCAGCTGCTCTGGATTTGCTGCTGTGGAACTGCAGGCTTCCGTGGCAGTGAGGGGAAATGTGGAAATCTAGAGTCACATTCCTCTGGAATGGATCCTGCTGTCTGTGTGAGGAGCTGGGCACAGCTGGGTCGGGCTCAGAGTGCACAGGTTGTCCCACAGATGAAACCCCAGGTGGGTGTGGGTAGGACCAGAGTGTCTGAGTACATTTCAGGGATGTGAACTGGCAGAGCTGTCACCCTAAATGGCTCTTGGCAGTTGTGGCACCAGGATCCGCTGGGATTTTGGGGAAGAAGGGAACAAATCCAAGTAAATCTGTCCCAGATAAAGGCAGGAGGATCTCTTCCTTTTTGCACTGTCAGCTGGTCCTTGCAGGGCACGAGGTGAGGAAATGGCATGAGTTAGGACACAAGTGTCACTGCTGTCCCTGAGCCAAAGGATGCAGCTCTGGCACTCCCCAGGCTGACAGGTCTTGCTTGCTGGAGCACCTGTGCTGGGTGGGAGTGTGCCAGGATGCTGGGGAGGTGCCCAGGGAGGGGATGATCTGCTTTATTTGAGCACTGACATTCCCCTGGAGCCTGTTCCTGCTGTACCTGGGATCCCTGTGGGAATTGGGGTGTTCTGTAGGGGCAAGGCTGTGCCTCTGGGGCCAAGCCCTGACTCCCCACTTTGCTTTTTGGCTGGGAGTTCCTGGTGGACTCCAGTGTCTCTCCAGAGCCTCCTGGTGCAGCTCCAAGCCCATCCCAGCAGGAGCCAGTGGCACAATCTGCAGCTGATCTGAGCAGCACAGCTGTCTCACAGCCAAAATTCAGGCCTGCAGCCCTTTTTTTGTAACCCCATGCCACAGTTATCCATCTCAGCTCTTTTGTTCCTCTTCCGTGACTAAGCTGCTCGCTGCCTGTGTTTCTTTTTTTTTCCTTTCATTGTGTAGTTTATAATCTTCCAACGAGATACAGACAAAAATTTGTTTGCAGCGCTGGCCAAGAAGTCTCTTGTTTCCCTGGCACAGGGCCATGCTTACATCTCCAGTCAAAATACTGCTGGTTAAACAATAAATATTTATTGATTCTCCTCCGAGCTCCTACATTTTTCCCAGGTGCAGTGGAATTTGAGGGGGGAAGCACTTGAGTGCTGCCCATGGCAGAGCTGGGAGATGGCTCTGGAGATAATGGGCTGGAGTGGGATCCCATCCAGGATGGAGATCCCTTTCCACCCCTTGCAGAGCTGGGATGGCTCCTGCTGCACAGAGCTGCTCTCATCTCTCCAGCCCAGCTTTCCCAGCTCTGGGAGATGTGCCTGCAGCCTCCCGTGGCAATGATGGGAAAATGTGGAAAGCTACAGTCACTTTCTGTGCCTGAATATCTCCTGGAACAGGGAGGGACAGTCTGGGACGGGCACAGTTGGAGGCCAAGTGTACAGAGATGGCAAGAAAAGAAATAAATCTGAATCCCAGAATGGTTTGGGCTGGAAGGGACCTTAAATCTCACCCAGTTCCACCCCTGCCATGGGCAGGGACACCTCCCACTGGCCCAGGTGGCTCAGGGCCCCGTCCAGCCTGGCTTTGGGCACTGCCAGGGTGGTTTCAGTTTGTAATTTGGTGTCTCAGTGCAGCCCCCCCTCGGCTCTGGAGCCACTGACAGGCTGCAAATGGTGCCCTGCAGAGCCTGAGCCCTGCATGGAGGGCTTGAGGTGCAGGCAGAGCCCCCAGTCTGCACTCAGAGCTGCTCCAAGGTGTTCATCCTCTGCAGAGGGTGGCTGGCTCAGAGGAGCCCTGGATGGGTCAAGCCCTGCTCTCTCCCTACCGTCGCTTTCTGAACTGAAACTCTGCATTTTCATGTTGAGGTTTTGGGGTTTTTTCAGTCAACTGCCAAAAAGCAAGCCTTGATTTGCTCCTCTGTGCCGTGAACATCCCCAGCTCGTGGGAGCAGTGCCCTGTGCAGGACCAGGCAGGTGGCAGTTTTCCCTGTCCCCTGCCATGGCTGTGCTGACCCTGCATGGTTTCCTGGCTCTCCAGGCTGTGTCCTGCTCTGTGCAGGGCAGGTGGACCCGTGTTTGCAGCAAGGCAGGAAGCTGGTGCAGCACAGCCCCTCGGTCCCACAGCTGGTTCCTGGAGCTCGTGGATAAATATAATCTGCCAGAAAAATATCACAAACACACCGAGAAACAGCAGCTTGCTTTCCCAGAGAGGAAAACCCCCTCGTTTCTGTGGCTCCCTCTGCTTTGGGAATGAGGATTGGAGTCATTGTGAGGGAGGCGGTTGTGGATTGGGATGTGCAAATCACAGGGCTGTGTCTGGCTCTGGGCTCTGGGGCTGTCATTCCCATTCCTTCATCTCCCATTGCTGCTGGGCACAACAGCAATACCTGCTCCAGCAATTCCCTGCTTTCCACCTTTTCCCCTCATGTTTAAACCTTTCCTATAAAGCCAGAAGGGGCAGAGACCTCCCTCCAGCTGAGGTGGCTGGTGCAGAACCCCGGGGCTGTTTGGGCTGGAACAATGTCCTGGGAGGGTGTGCAGGGAGCACTGCTCCCCTCTGGGCTGCAGCTGTGTGTAGGATATCTTCCCACTGAATCCCAAGTTTCTGGGCTGGCTGTGGGGCTGCCTCCTCACCCCAGCTGAGCATCCAGAGCTTGTTAATGAACAAAATGCATTTTCTTACACGGAGGGGATTCTAAATTGGCTCCACATGGGTTCTGTAGGTTGTCGCACTTTCCCGGAGGGTGATGGCATGAGCAGGAATGTGGGATTGATGAAAGAAGCCAGACACTGAGTCAAAAGCTCCCCCCCTCCCCTCGCCGTGCCCCCTCTCTTTCCCCATCTCATCTCAAATACTTGACGTGATTCCAGGGCATTCTTCACATGGCTGGTGGGGAGTACAGGAGAAGCCAGCCCAGAGACTGAGCTTTTCTTTAAAACCTTCTTTCTAAAGCTCTGGGGCCTTGCACCCCAAAAGTTGTTGAGAAAAGCTTTGATGAAACCTTATTTTTTAGGGAAGCTGAGGTGCAGCACTCCCATCCTGCTGTGTCAGGGAGGTGGGAGCATCCTCAGCTGGGTGCTCCAGGTCTCCCTCTGCTTGCAGGAGTCCTGTTCTCCAGGCTCCGTGTTCCCTGCCTGGCTCCTCCCTGCTCCTGCACAGCAGCAGGCAGGCCTGGAGCCATCCACCTCCCGGAATTCCCAGTTTGGGGGTGCTGGGTGACTGGGACAGGCTCAGCATCCCTCGGGAACCAAGTGTCAGGCACGGCAGGATGGGGGTGCTGCCATTCCCCGCGGTGCTCCTCTCCTGCACGGCCTTGCAGGATAACCCTGCTCGCCCAGGGAAGCTGCCACTGCCAGCAGCAGACCCCAAAAGCTGAAGCCGGACACTGGGCAGTGCTTTGGGGGTTGTTTTCTTTTGTTTACCCCCTGTTGTCAGCACTTTTTATCACAATAATCAAACTGTGGCTTTTTGAGCCACATGAAAGTTTTTTTTCAGAGGTGCCTGCATGTGTTTGTGCAAAGCCACTAAATTTTGGTCACTGCTCTGGAAACAGCAAAGGGGATTTTTGTTTTCTTACCTTTTAGTTTTGAGCAACTGTTTACCGAAACCTGAACCCTCTGAAGAAACAACTTGCAAAAGCTGAGTAGTCCTGGCTTTTTCCACTGGAAAATTAAAAAAAGATGGAGTGGGACACGTGAAATTTGGGTCTTTTTTTTTTTTTTCCCTTCTTTTTTTACCCATTATTGTTAGAAGCGGTTTGAAAATGCAATGCCAAGAGCTTTCTCTTTTCAAGTGCTCGAGGCACGTTACCAATTGCTCCATCCCTCAGACTGCTCCATGAGGTCAGCAAATACAATTCCTCCCGGTCTGCAGCTGGAAATGAGGAAAAACTCCTTTGCTCAAGGCCTGGCATCAGTCCCAGGCAGCAGAGGAGCCCGGCAGGTTGGCAGCGGCAGGGCTGGCATTTCCCAAACCCGTCCTTGTGAAGGGCTGCCAGGAAGTTCGGGCTGTGTCCGAGGCTGGGCCGGGGCTGGGAAGGCTGGGAAGGTTTGGGATGTGAGTCTGTGCTGGGTCTGGGAAGGCTGGGAAGGTTTGGGAAGGTTTGGGATGTGAGTCTGGGAAGGCTGGGAAGGTTTGGGATGTGAGGCTGTGCCGGGGTCTGGGAAGGTTTGGGAAGGCTGGGAAGGTTTGGGATGTGAGTCTGGGAAGGTTTGGGAAGGCTGGGAGGGTTTGGGGTGTGAGGCTGTGCCGGGTCTGGGAAGGCTGGGAAGGTTTGGGGTGCGGATCTGTGCTGGGTCTGGGAAGGCTGGGAAGGCTGGGAAGGTTTGGGATATGAGGCTGTGCCAGGTCTGGGAAGGCTGGGAAGGTTTGGGATGTGAGGCTTTGCCGGGTCTGGGAAGGCTGGGAAGGCTGGGAAGGTTTGGGATGTGAGGCTGTGATGGGTCTGGGAAGGCTGGGAAGGTTTGGGATGTGAGGCTTTGCCGGGTCTGGGAAGGCTGGGAAGGCTGGGAAGGTTTGGGATGTGAGTCTGGGAAGGCTGGGAGGGTTTGGGATGTGAGTCTGGGAAGGCTGGGAGGGTTTCCCTCTCCAGCGGCAGCAGCGGGTTTGGGGTGCGGAGCTGTCCCGGTAGCCGCGGCCGGCGGGGCCGCTCCTCCCTGCGGCTCTTTCCATCCCTGTAAGCGGCTCCAGATTTGAATTTGGCTCCAAAGGGCGGAACATGAAAGGCCCCGGCCCTGAGCCGGTTTGCCTTCCAGCGGGATGACTCGCACCATTCCCAGCCGGGGCCATATGGATCCTATAGAGTGACCCAGTGCCCGGCACTGCGGGATGGGATCAGCAGGGAGCCCCGAGCTGTGTCACCCCCGGGCTGGACCCTTTCCCCTCCTTTGGCATCTTCAAGGGCTTCTGCCCTCCGTGGCTGTCCGGCTGCTGTCCCAGGCACTCACTGAGAGCCAAAGTTCGGCTGAAAGGAAGTTCAAAAAGAAAATAAGAAGGAAAAAGAGGGATAAGGAGGAAAAGGAGGGAAGGGAAGGGAAGGGAAGGGAAGGGAAGGGAAGGGAAGGGAAGGGAAGGGAAGGGAAGGGAAGGGAAGGGAAGGGAAGGGAAGGGAAGGGAAGGGAAGGGAAGGGAAGGGAAGGGAAGGGAAGGGAAGGGAAGGGAAGGGAAGGGAAGGGAAGGGAAGGGAAGGGAAGGGAAGGGAAGGGAAGGGAAGGGAAGGGAAGGGAGGATGATGTGCCTTTAAGCCGCGTGTGTAGCTGCTCGCTAATCTGGTGACTAACTCGGTGTGGGCTGCCAAACCGGGATCCATCCCCAGCCCAGGGCTCGGGAGTCATCGGGTCCCCTCCCTGCCCCATCCCGGGCGCCAGCCCCCCCGGCCCCCCGCACTCCCCATGGCAATTTATTTACTCATCTGGAGGGCACAGCCTCGGCGGTCTCTTGACTCAGCAGTCCGGGGCCGATGGGAGCTGCGGGAGCAAATTCCAGGCAAGAAATAATCTCATGACTTGTCTCGGAAAAGATTGCTCCGCGAAGATCCCCCGGCGGTCACGGAGCGCTCCGTGCGGCCCCTCCGGCAGAGCCCGACCGGGTCCCGATTGCCCAACCTCGGGCAGCCGGCCAGGGCTCCGAGGGGACTCACTGCGCCTTTCTGCCTTGGAAAAACAGGCATGGATTCGGAGACAGGGGATGGCAGCCGATGCCTGTGCCCCAGGACATGGAATGGGGAGCTGGAGCTGGCTGGCCAGGGCAGGGAGCCCAGAGCGTGGGGCTGTTTTGGCTTTTGGGGCATTCCTCCTTTTCTTTCCCTCCGCTTTCCAGGGAGGGTTTAAACCCTTCCTTCATCCCCAGGCAATTTTGATTCCTCCATCTGCCCAGGCACTGGCATCACCCCTGGGAGGGCTGGCACCGAGGATGACTTTTGAAGCACATTTATCCTTGTTTTTTTTTTTTTTTCCCCTCCTGTTGGCTCTTTTCCCTCCTACATTTCTCTCATCCTGGTCTTTTTTCCCCACCTCCTCCCCAGGCAGAGTAGCTGGAGTTCCATCCCTCTCTGAGGGCTCTTTGGGAGGTCTGGTCCATGCCCAGTGCCTTCCTGTGGGCGCTGGGAATGGGCTGGGATTACACCAAATTGGGAATTAAGGATCTTTACAAACCGGCATTTTTCTGGGAGGAAAGCCCCGGGGCTGGGCAGGGCTGTTGGGCTGGCAGCTCCTTTGCCTCCTCCTCAGCTGGGATCAAAGCTTGGGATCACTCAGCTCCTGGGGCCATGCCAGGTCCATGGGAGGGAGCAGGTCCAGTGCACGGTGCCCTTGGAGATGATGGGAGAGGAATCAGCCTTGGATCACCGAGGAGTCACTCCTGGAGCACCAGGAGCTCGGGGCCAAGCTCCTAAGGGAATCTCACACCCCTCAAACCACACATCCAAGTCACTGCCAAAGCTCCTCCAGCCTCCTTAGGGTTGACGGAGGATTCCTGGAGTTCCTGGCAAGGGCTCCCAGCTGCCGAGTCCCAAATGCCGCCCCCTCCACCCCCTTCTCCGTGGAGTCTCCTGAAGAGCCTCTTGGCTGAGCAGCCGAATTCAATCAGCCCTTTCAGCATCTGCTCCCAGGCACTTCTGCCGGGAGGGCTCGGGGCCAGGAGCTGCAATTCCTTAATAGCTTCCGGATGCTTCGCGGGGTGGATGCGCGGCCTGGGAGTGCCTCAGCCTCTCTCCCCCGGCCCTGCCGAGGTTTCCAGGCTCAGGCTTCCTCTGGGCAGATCCGAGCACCTCCAGGCACTCAGTTATCCCTGCCTGCCCTTCGCTCTTCCCGGCTGAGGCCAGGAGCTGACATAATCCCATCCCGGACAGCGCTTGGCGCTGGGGTGGGGATGACTGAGGCTGAAGGGGCAGCCCAGCTCGGCTT
This sequence comes from Taeniopygia guttata, assembly GCF_048771995.1. NCBI lineage: Eukaryota > Metazoa > Chordata > Aves > Passeriformes > Estrildidae > Taeniopygia > Taeniopygia guttata. Next base: position 1,248,671 of record NC_133049.1, read on the forward strand.
TGGCTGCCTTTCCCAGCTCACTCACTCCCACCTGCATCTTCCCAGGGCTTGGTCTGGCCCAGTCCCTGCACTGGGCCCAGCCCTGGTGGGAAGTTTCCTAGAAGTAGGAGCTGGAAAGATCTTCTTGGAGATTGAGAAAACTCTCGCTCCTGTGCCTGAGGATACACCTGGACGTTGCATGGTGTAACACACCTGGGCAAAGCTCAAGAGCCCTGTGCTCAGCCTGGGATGGAAGTGATTAATCTTGGGGCTCTCTGGAAAATCCCCTTGGTTGGTTTTCTTGTCTGCTTAAAAATTACAAAAACCAGGATAATTGTTCCTGGGAAGTTGTGAAATGAAATGACTTTGGCACCGCTGTTCCTGAGGCTGGCATGGGCTCCAGAGCTTTGGTTCCCAGGTTTTTCCCAGGCCCTTCCTGGCCTCCATCACTGGGGGAGCTGAGCTTGGACAGGGAACAGGGAGGTGAAGTGGTGCAGGGCTGGAGGAGCACCCAGGGATGGCCTTGTCCTGGATCCCTCTGGTCCCAGATGGGAGCTGACTCTCGTTCTCCTCTCAGCAATCCCTCGGCTGTCACGGCTTCCAGCCCAGCCAGGAAAAGGCTCCTGTGCTGTTGTGGCTGCTGTGCAGAGCTGTCCCGGGGCTGGGGAGGCGCAGCTGTGGGACATGAGTGGTGCCCATGGAGGTGTCAGGGGTGGCACCAGCAGAGCCACGGCCCGAGGAGGTGGGGCTGGCTCAGTGGCCGAGCAGAAGCAGCAGCACCTTCTCCTCCCTGGGAGGGGCAGCTCGGGACGGTGTTTGGAGTGTGCAGTGACGCTGTGAGCTGCCCTGGGCAGGGGGGTTCAGCTGCAGGGGGGCTGCTGGGTGTATTTGTGTGTGTTTGAGTGTGTGTTTGAGTGTGTGCTTGTGGTGTTTGTGTGTGTTTGAGTGTGTTCTTGAGGGTGAGCCCTGGCCAGGGACACCCTCAGAGAGGGTCATGGCACTTGTGAGGGCAAATCTTCAGGGCAGTAAATCCAAGGACGCAAAGGAGTCAATCCATAAGCACACAGGCAGACGTGTGGATCGTTACCTGCCATCTTTTGGCAGCTGCCAGTGGAGTTGACTGTTTGTTCTAAAGAGTTATAAATAATTTTGTCGATTAAAATGATTGATTATCCTTGGTCTAATATTATTTAGGCAGAGCAGACAGTGCTGAGATTTACCAGCTGCTCTCTGACCTCCCAACCCTGATCTGTTTGCAGAGAGCCTGTGCAATTATTTGTTTGATTGCAAAGCTAAATATCCTAATCTTCCCTCTCCGCCTTTGGAAAGTGCGGCTGGCAGCGGGACAGCTCGGGCTGATGCGGGAGGGCAGCCCTGGATCCCGGTGTGCCTCCCTGGTGAGGAAGGGGTGAGAGGGCACATGGGGAGAGCAGAGGACAGGGCTCCTGTGAGGTGAAGGCGTTTTTGGGATCCTCTCCTCTTCCTCCTCCTGCCCTGCAGACGCTGAGGGAGCGCTGCCCCGGGCAGTGCCCGATGTGGGGGAAGGCGGGGAGGCTGTGCCAGCCCGGAGGGAGCCGCGGGACGCGATGCGGCTTGTGCTGCCATTGAGCAATCCCGGCTGGCTGGGCTGCCCCGGGGGAAGGGGTGCCCGGCAGGGCTGCGGAGGAGGGACGGGCAGGAATCTGCAGCTGCCGGGCGGCGCAGGGCGAGCCCAGCGCCCATCGCCCGCGGCAGCCACGGAGGTGACCCGGAGCTGCCGAGCCTCCCTCCCTCCCTGCTGCCTCCCTCCCTGCTGCCTCCCTCCCTCCCTCCTGCCTCCTTCTCTCCCTCCTGCCTCCCTCCCTGCCTCCCTCCCTCCCTGTCTCCCTCCCTCCCTGCTGCCTCCCTCCCTCCCTGCCTCCCTCCCTCCCTGCTGCCTCCCTCCCTGCCTTCCTTCTGCCTCCTTCCCTCCCTCCCTGCCTCCTTCTCTCCCTTCTGCCTCCCTCCCTCCTGCCTCCCTCCTGCCTCCCTCCCTCCTGCCTCCCTCCCTGCCTTCCTTCTGCCTCCCTGCCTCACTCCCTCCCTGCCTCCTGCCTCCCTGCCTCCCTCCCTGCCTCCCTTCCTGCCTGCCTGCCTCCCTCCCTCCCTCCCTCCCTGCCTCCCTCCCTCCCTGCCTCACTCTCTCCCTCTCTGCCTCCTGCCTCCCTCCCTCCCTGCCTCCTTTCCCTGCCTCCCTCCCTGCCTCCCTCCCTGCCTCCCTCCTTCCTCCCTCCTTCCCTCCTCCTTCCCTCCTTCCCTCCCTCCCTGCCTCCCTCCCTCCCTCCCTGCCTCCTTCCCTCCTGCCTCCTTCCCTCCTGCCTCACTCTCTCCCTCCCTCCTGCCTCCCTCTCTGCCTCCCTCGTGCCTCCCTCCCTCCTGCCTCCCTCCTTCCCTCCCTCCTGCCTCCCTCTCTCGTCATCCTCTGATCCTTCCGCAGTGACATCCCCAGGGACCTTCCCCATCAGTTCGTGGACGCCCCACAGCACCTCCGCAGCAGCTCCAGCTCTCAGAACCATTCCCGGAGGATGAGGGGAGCTGGGGGGGCAGCGAGGCTTTGATGTGGACAGACGTATCCGGGGGGTTGAGCATCACCCCAGCCCCAGGGCAGTGCCACTCTCCTGCCATGTGCTGCCTCGTGTCTGGCGTGACTCGGCCTGGGGGCAGGGCTGGCCGGGACACAGAGGGATCAGTCTGAGCAGGGGAATCAAGGGAAGGCTGGGGAATTCCTCGGGACAGTCAGATCGGAGGTGTTTGGCAGAACATCTCTGTGCCTAATCCCTTCCCAAGGCAAGGGTAACTGAGGCTTCTGTGAGTGATTTCCCAGCAGCAGGGACAGCTCTGGAGTCCATCGGCCTCAGAATTGTCGTGTCCTGGTGATGGGCACACAAATGATGGGGTTTTATCCAGGGCATGGAGTCATTGCACACGGATCATCGGGGCTGTGGGATGAAAACATCCCGAGCTGTGAGGTCATGTGTGGCTGCTCACACAGTGTGCTGGCACAGTTTGTTCTGCAGGAGTGTCTGAGCCGGCTCGGAGGGCTGGGATCCTTTGTGGGTGATGAAAGAGCTCAGCTTGAGTGAAGGTTCCTTGGCCTTCCTCCTGCTGCGAGGGGACAGCCCTGCCAAGAGATCTCAGCCTTCCCTTTTCACACTTCCCATCCTGACAGCATCTTCCCCACACGATGTTCTGCCAGTTATCCTCAACCTGGCCCTGCTACATCCCTGCTCTCCCTCGCTGGGAGACTCTGCTGCATGCTTTGGCAGCCCCAGCCTGCAGCAGCAGCTGGAGGGGTTGGAGTGAATCCCCTTTGTGTCTGTCCCTGTTCCTGGATGATGATGAAGGAGAGGGAGATGAGTATCTGCAGAAGAGTCTGAGGGTTTGTTTGGGTGGATGGAGAAATGTTCCATCTGAACTGCCCGGGGAGTACCTTGGGAGCATCCCATGGGTGCTTCTGCAATCCAGGAAAAATCCATGGCAGGGTTCTGGGATGAGTTCATCCTTCTCTTGGGACAAACCTTCCAGTCCCATCCCTTCTTCATCAAAGATACCAGAAATGGCAGCACCAGCCAGGGAGCTGAGGGGGGAAGAGCAGAATTCCTGGGTCTGACCCGGCTGGAAGGGAATGTGAGCTCTGGGGACGGTGGGTGTGGATGACCTGGAGCTCCCTAAGTGCTGGAGCCCAGCGTGGGATGGCTCGGAAGGCTCAGGCTGGGCTCCTGCAGCCCTGCAGGGCTCGGGGGGCACGGCTGGCACCGAGGGCTCAGCCCGGGGAGGGTGAGGAACGCCGGGCCTGAGCTCTGTGCCAGCCGCAGGGCAGGAGCTGTGCCCACCTGCCTGCTCGAGCTGTGGCTCTGTGGGGACTTTTCCCTTTTCCCCATTGCTGTTGAGCAACCCGAGCTCCGTGGGGTGCGAGACGCAGGACTGGGTGGAAAGGAGCATTTCCTGGAGCTGGGGCATGGCCTGGGCTGGCGGGTTCCACCTGAGCTGCTTCCAGCCCGGCTGGGTGGCCCTGAGGCTTTTCCAGGTGAGGCTTTTCCAGGCTCTGCAGCCCCTGGGCCCTGCCCTGCCCGGGGATCAGAGCTCTCAGGTGCTGTTGGCAGTGACTAGAGCAGTTATGGGGGAAGCCTGGCTCCAGGGTTTGCCCAGCCTGGGAGGGTCCTCCCAGCCCTGCTGAGCAGCCCCCCCAGCCTGGAGGTGAGGTGTTAATCCTGGCTCCTGGGATATTCCATGGGGAAATGTGGGAATGCAGGGCTTCCCTCTGGCTGCCCTGGCAGGTCTGGGACCCTGGCAGGGGTCAGGAACCTCCCTGGACAGAGCCCCCAGAGACACTGTCTGTGATCTCTGTCCATGGAAAAGAGTTTTCAATCTTACAGGATGAATTACAAACTTTGAGTGTTTGATAAGAGTAATAATTGTGACACGGGTGCAAAAGTAAAATTTAAGGTTTCTAGATTAGGGGTCCAAAGGGGACAAGATGGAGGAAATTGGGTGTGTCTTGTCCTTTTCCTCCTTCTTCATGCCCTCCATGTTTCACTGTGGTGTTGGCATTTTTCTGTTGGTTCAGGCTGGGGACACACTGTCCAACGTAGGTGACAGATATTGGCACGTTATTGTAAATCCAGCACAGGTAGTTTGTGGTATTTAATGTTTGTACCATCCCACTGAGGGCAGAGCCCCACACGCTGCCCTGCAGGACAGAGCTGCGGCAGGGCAGCAGAACATGTTAGAGATAAACAGAATAAACAACCTTGAAACCAGCACAGACCAATTATGGCTTCTTCTTTGGCAGCGGGGCTGACAGACAGAGACTTTCTACAATCTCGGAATCACCAATACCCACAGATTCTGACAGGGAAAGAGGCAGGGAAGGGCTCTAAAAGCCCGATGAGGCTTTGCCTCCTGAGCAGGAGGGCTTTGGGCAGGTGGAGGTTGCTCCTCCTGGCCGGGCTGTCTCCAGCCTGGAGCCTCCACAGGGGTTTAATTGAGCTGGATTCTGCCCTCAGGCCAGCGGGCTCAGAAAAGGCTGGAGGAAGTTTTAGGTTGTGATGCTGTTAAACCTGAAGGGACTGCAGAGGCCATTTAGAGCTGATTCAACAGCGGGAGGGAGGGTCTGGTGCTGAGCTGTTGGAGCTGCTGGGGCTGAACCATGCCAGCCTTGTAGCATCCCATCCTCGAACCCTCGGGTGTGTTGGGTCTGGAGGAACCTTAAAGTTCATCTCATTATCTTATCCCACAGGCACCTTCCACTACCCCATGGTGCTCCCAGCCCTGTCCAGCCTGGTCTTGGACACTCCCAGGGGCAGCCACAGCTGCTCTGGGCAAAGCTGTGGAATTTGACTGATGACCAGTCCTGTTTCTGACATCTTTGGTGGTTCCAATGAGTGCTGTTAAACCATGGCCGCGTTCCCCAACCTCAGAGGTGGCTGAATCTCCCCTGGGTTTGCTTTATCCATCTGTGCTCCTTGCAGCAGCTGAAATGGGGAGGATGGGGTGAATGCCCAGCCAAGGGCAGCCCCTGAGCTGCTGAAGGAAGAGGAGCTGTGGGCCCTGGCTCTGCTGAGCTTTCCCATAATCGCAGTGAGCGTTGACTCAGGGGCTGTGGTTTAGCTCAGCTTCAGCCCTGGCCTTTCTCGAGCACTTCATTCCCTCTTCTCTCCCACAAAAGCCAAGGATGGAGCGAGCTGCCCACCAGGCTGCTCCCCTGCGAGCTCCTGGGACTCTCAAGGATGCTGCTTTCCCAGGATTGCCATCCACACCCACGTTAAAAGCAGGGAGAGCAAGGGAGGAGAAGGAGCTGGAGCTGAGCAGGGCGGGCTGTGAGCGATGGTGGCTGCAGAATCCTTTCCCTGGGCCTGGCTCCTCACAGCTGCCAGACCCCAGAGCCAAACCAGCCCTCCCTGACCTGCTGGCTGCTCTGTGCCCACTTTTCCTCATGGACACGTCTCTCCAGGCCAGGCTGTCCGTGGCACACGGGGCTGAACCCCAAAACCCGAGGCTGAGCAGAGCACCCCAAGCTGAACCTTCCCCTCTGGTTCTGCCAGTGCTGAGAGCCCAAACCTGGGACAAAATGCTTTTATCTGCATTTAGGGAGGACACTGTTCAGGCCCCTTTCTTAGGGGAAGAGCTGGCCCCCATGGCACACCACATCTCCCTAAGAAAACTGCTGAGGGCCGGAAAAAAGCCGGCTTTGTTGGGCTTTCTGCAGTGCTAAGCACTGTGGGCTTTCGGTTTCCTCTCTTGTTTTTCTCTTGAAGCCCAGCTTTCATCTCACAGTATTTATTTTTCACTGCTCGAAGGAGGGAAAAAAGAGACTTATTTTTCTTCTCTTTTTTATTTTTTTGTTTGAGAAATGTATTTATTTTAAATTAAAATAGCAAATGTCTGCATCTTTTGTGCCATCCTTGCAGAGGGAAGCAGGGCCAGTCTCTGGCAGGAAGGAGACCCAAATCTCCCCCATCTGCTCCCATCCCATCCCATCCCCACAGCCCCAGCAAAACCCCTTGCTGTGCTTAACCCTGCTCCCCATCCAGATTTCCTTCTGGTCCTTTTTTCCAGCTTTCTGTCCCACTTTCCCTTTCCCCCCTCGGATCTCGCTGCCCTTTGGGTCCGAGGAGCCCTAATTGGAACAGGCCGGCTCCTCTCCTGCTTCCTGCGTGGGAGTGAGAGGCAACGCTTGTGAAAACAGTTCAAAAGTGCACACAAATTTTTGCCTAATCCTGCCTAAATAACAGGGGGCTCAGCCAGGGTTGTTAGCCCGGGTGTCCCTGCTCCAGGGCGGGGGCACCAGGGAAAAGCTGAGCTGCCCGAGGGGTGGAGGGGCCTGGGGGTGCTGGAAACCTGAGCTGGGGACATGGGGACGTGGTGGGGACGTGGTGGGGACGTGGTGGCCTCGCTGGGGAGCGTGGGAAGGGTCTCAGCTCCCGGCCCCCCTCTCCTCAGCCTCCTCTGATCCTGAGAAAGGTTCTGGGCTGCTGAACCCTCCCAGCTGGGGAACCTTGGGAAATCTGTGCTCCAGCTTGCCCCAGCTCCAGCTCTGCCCTGCTTTGGATCCCGGGGACAGAGGGGCTCAGGGAGATGAGCTCGGGGTGGGCTGGGGGGAACCGTGGGCTTGGTGGCCACAGAGTCGCTGTGGGCACGTGGGAGAATGAACCCCGGTCACCCCTCTGGGAAACTCCTGCTCCATCAGCATCCAGCAGTGGGGGACATCCTGGAGTGTGGGCAGCTCCAGAAAGATGGGATGGGGGCTCCAGGGGGATCTCAGCTGCCTCAGGGCTCAAGGATTGAGGCTTCTGAGGGACACAGGCATGAATTCATGGAGCCCTTGGATGCGCAGTCCCTGAAAATTATCTTGTTTAAAACCACTGTTCCTTTTCCCCCTAATTTAACCATGGAATCCTGGAATGGTTTGGGTTGGAAGGGGCCTTAAACCCATCTCATTCCACCCCACTGCCATGGCAGGGACACCTCCCACTGTCCCAGTGTCCAGCCTGGCCTTGGGCACTGCCAGGGATCCAGGGGCAGCCACAGCTGCTCTGGGCACCCTGTGCCAGGGCCTGCCCACCCTACAGGGAGGAATTTCCTCCTAAAATGTAGCCTAAATCTAAATCTAAGCTAAATCCAATTTTAAATCTACCCTGTTTCATTTTAAAGCTTTCCCCCTTGTCGCCGTGCCTCTGCCAAGCCACACAAGGGCCTGGAATCTCCATGGCATCCATGTGCTCCGGGCCTGGGAAGGGGAGGCTGAGGAGAGCTCGGGTTCCTGCCCTTGGTGTCCATCCATCCATCCATCCATCCATCCATCCATCCATCCATCCATCCATCCATCCCTCCATCCAGGCAGGGACAGGAGGTGCTGTGGGGTCGGGTGGCTCCACTCTGACCCTCCCCACATCCATTTCCAGCAGCTACTGGGTGAAACCCCACACGGGGACACACCAGGGCTCTGATGGAAAAAAGAGTGAGTGGCCGAGGGGATCTTGGAGGAGTCACTGACCCCGAGTGGAAACTCGGCTGAAAAATGACTTTGCTCCCATCCTTCTGCTCGGGGCATCCTTTTTTTCCCCTGTCTGCCATTTATTTTCCTTCTGCAATCAGCTGCAAATGGCTTTGGCATGCAGAGGAGTTCTGTGCATTTGAAGGTCAAAATCCCTAAAGTTTGTAAATCCGAGGCCTTTAAAAAGATCAGATGTGTGGAAATAGTTTACACATGCAGGGCCTGGTGGGAGCAGAGTGGGAATTTGGCTGGGAGATGAACTTGGTGGTGTTGGCCTCTTTGCTCCTGGTTTTCTCTCAGGCTCCACGTGCCCCTGGCTGGGGGGTCTGGGCACAGAACCCCCCCAGGGCAATATCAGGGTGTTTTTTTATCCTCTTGTGTCTCTGAGTCCCATCCCCAGGGATTCAGGGAGCTGAAGGAGCCTGGTTTGGAGAAGCCACGGAGCCCCCAGATCCCTCTTTGCCTTGGAAAGCTGCAGCCAGATAAAAGCTGTCCCCACGCAAGGCAAATCCTGCATCTCTGCTCTACAGATGCTGCAGATGCTGCTGACATAACTCTGCAGGGCGACTGCAGCTCCTGGCACTGTTTAAAAATCCAACCATAGCTCCCTGCCTGCTCTCCCAGGAGGGGAATCAAAGGCGGCTCTGTCGGCGCAGGACGAGGACACGGCATCCCCAGGGCCGGGAGCGCGTGGCAGCTGTGGCAGGGGGCTTTGATGGGCTCGTAAAAACCAGCCAGAAATCCCAGCCTGGCCCCTGTGCTGAGCTTGCTTTGGGGATTAAAGCCCAGCATTCCTAAACTGGGTTTAGGTGGAACAGCTGGGCCTGTGCTGGCTCCCACCCCAGCCCTGCACACAGCTCTGTGGGCAGCACTGAAGGAGAGGTTTTATTGGTGCAAGGTTTGATTAAAATCTTGCAAACAGGTTTCAGATGGCACTGAAAGCTGATACCGGGGCAGCTAAGCCAGGCTTGTTGCTTTTGTTCCTGAAATTCTGCTCAACTCTGACCTTTAGGCATCCCAGACGGAGGCGAAGGGCTGGAGGACATTGCCAGGGTTTGCCTCCACGGGAAGGAATTTCCCTGCACCAGAAAAGTTTATAGAGTTATAGGATATTCCAGGGTGCCAGGGATTCACAGTGATCACTGAATCCTGGCCTGCACAGAGCTAGGTGAACCCCACCATGCTCCCTGCACATAAACCACCCCGTTTTAAAATAAATACTGAATTATGTAAATAAATTCAGTACCCCCAAAGCATTAGAAACAGAATTTAGAGTAAAAAACTGTCCACCCACCCCATCCTTCTCAAGCACCCAGCCAAGCCATGTCCCCAAACACGTCTGCAGAGCTTCACACGCGTGTTTGGTTTCCCTTGGGTGAATTTTCCCCAGCTCTGGGACACTGCTGACCCAACCAAGGCTCCTGCAGGCTCAGGGCTTGGGGGCTGCTCTGTTCCCAACAGAAATTCAAACAAATAGCTGCGACTTCACAGGAAAAAAGCAGATGACGTTTTAGTCCCGAAACTGCCGAGCACAATATATTTTGCAGAAGCCTTGAAATGCACACTTGGGTTGATTTGGGTGTTTAAATAGACACTGTCCTCTGGCATGTTTTTTTTTTTATTTGGGAACGGATTGTTTGCTTCCCTGTGACCTCTCCCTGGGAATCACTTTTATGTCTCCCCTGTTTTGACAGGTTGTTTGTGCAGAGCTCAGTATTCACCTTCCTAAACCGAAATCTTATCCCCCCGCTACTGCAAAATTGATTTGCTGGGTTTGTGCAAAGCCAACCCCATGGATCCTGCACAAGCAAACAGCGGGATCAGGGATGGGCCCTTGCAATTGCAGAGATAAAAATGCCATTTTTCACCCTGCTCTTGGTGTCTGGCCTGAGGAGCTCACCTCCACACAGGTTCTCATGGTGATTCAGTGTTAAAATTGGGGTTAGAACCGTTTTCTCAGCCTGGCTCTGACTCATCTGCCCAGGGCAGGCAGGAGCTGCTGTTGAGGCAGTGGAGGCAGCAGATTCCTGGGTGGTCCCTGTGACCACAGAGCAGGGAGAGCTGAGCATTCAAATGTAACTTGAGGATGGAGGGAAAGGGGCACTGAGCCACTTTCTCCCAGTGTTATCTCAAGCAGCAGATGGGGAACAGAGATAGCGATGGTGGCTGCTCATTTTCTGTGCCCTCTCCAGCCAAATCCAGTCAATAATGAAGTGTAATTTGCCAAATAGCCTTTGGATGGGGGATTTGCTTTCAAAGGTCCTGATCCTGCCACTGTGGAGGCAATCCTGGATTTGTGTGGTGGGCTGAGGGCAGGAATTGTATCCTGTGTTCACATGTTGGGAGTTTCACTGTTCCCACCTGAGCCAAGAGTCTGCAAATCATTTCTGGAGAGCCTTGGGGGCTTGGCTGGAGGACGTGAAAGGGAAGGGGAATTTCTGTATTGGGGCTGAGAGGTGGAAGGGGCAGAAGTGGGGACAGTGGAATTGTGTCGGGAGCATCCCTCAGATGATCTGGGGGTGCTTTGCAGCATTGTCACCCTCACCCTGTGCTACAGAGCTGCATGTGGAGGTTTATCCATGGAAAACCAGGATTGTTTAGGTTGGAAAAGCCTTCCAAGATCATGGGGTCCAACCATTCCCCAGCACTGCCAGGTGACCACCAACCCATGTTCCCAAGAGCCACATCCACAGGTTTTTTTAACATTTCCAGTGGTGATGACTCCACCACTGCCCTGGAATTCTGTTTACCCAACCCCCAGATTCCCACTTGGAAAAAAACCCAGTGTTGGGTTGTTTGGCCTTTAAATGATGCCCGTGAGTTTGGCTGGGGAGCAGCTGAGTGGAGCAGGAATTCCAGACTGGGCTGGCTCTTCCCAGTGGCTGCTTCCATCCCTGACTCTGTGTTTTATCAGGAATACACCAACACTGCCTGGAACAGGCCCTCGGCAGCATTTTGCAGGTGTAAAGGTTTATTAAATCAGGAGTTTAACAAACTTGGAGCGATGGAAAACCACGGTGGTTGAGTTTCCACAAGACACAGAATTCTTTGATTTTCAATGTCTGCGTCCAGATATTCATGAGAACACCAAAGACTTTGCCCATGGTGTCATTTTTCCACTGAGTTTTCATGGAAAATTTCTACTAGGCTGCAGAGCTAAACCAACCTCAGGTGGAAGATTTCCATCTCTGCTGACCAAGTGCAGTTTGTGGGGTAGTGGTTGTTCAAGACTTTCCTTCTCCATCAGAGATGTTTTTCAGGAATACTGAAAGTACAGGGAAAAGAGCCAAACCTCTATTCATGTATTTTGCCTCAAATGGTTGCTTTTATTTGTGAGACTCTTTGGCTACAAAGCTTCATCTCCTTCCAAATAAATTAGAAAAAGGGATTAAAAAAGGAAAGGAAGAGGTTTGGTCCTTGTCAGGACTGACTCCAGGCCTGGCTCTGGCTTGGCCCTGCTGTCCCATGGGATGGCTGGCGCTGTCCATGACTCACCCGTGGCTCCGTGCTATGGATGTGCATGACGTAACTCTGGGCTAATGTGGGATTTTCCAGCTCTTTGTTTCCCTCCCCCCCTCAAATGGGTATTCTGCCACTCCTCCATCCTGTCCCAGCCTGCTGTCAGCTCGCTTTGTCATGGAGTCTCAGAATCATGGAATGGTTTGGGATGGAAGGGACCTTGAAGCCCGTCCCATTCCACCTCCTGCCTTGGACCCTTCCAGGGAAAGGGCAGCCACAGCTTCTTTGGGGAACCTGTGCCAGGGCCTCCCCACCTCCACAAGGAAGAATTTCCTAGGATAACGAATTTTCTAGGATTCTTTAATTTTCTCCTTGCTTTTCTTCGCACTGGGACGACAGAGTGGTAATTCAGGGATGCTTTTCTCCCTCTTTCTTGCTCACCCTGGTGTGGGACTCTTTGCCTTCCTCAGTGCCTGGAGCTGCTGAGCCACTTCCCAGGCTCCAGACACACCCGAATGCTGAAGCCCAGCAGGCTGATGTCTGGAAAAGCCTTGACACCATCATCCAGTAGCACATTCCAGAAGCGTAGGGACACCATGTGCACCTGGCTGGCATTCCCTGACATCTTTCCCAGCCCCATAACCTCATGGCTGTGTTTCTCTCCTGCTTCTTTCAGACATGGAATGTGCAGATGTGCCTTTATTAACGCCCAGCAGCAAAGAAATGATGTCCCAGGCACTGAAAGCCACGTTCAGCGGCTTTGCCAAGGAGCAGCAGCGGCTGGGAATTCCCAAAGGTAAGACACGGCTTCCCATGAACGACCTCAGTACCCGCAGGGTTGTGTCCTCCTCCCAGGCTGCCCAGAATTCCCTGTCTGCCATCTCCCCTGCTGCTTCTTGGAAGCTTCAGCTGGAAAAACATGGACAAGTCATCTCCACTAAACAGAGAGGCAGCTGTCCCCTTTACCAGAGGCTGGTGACAGGGAGAAACAGAGAAAATTGGAGAAATGGGTGGGAAAAGGGGGTCAGGGAAGTGATGGAATTTTTAGAATTCCCAAACAAACCCAAAGCTTTTTCCTTGGTCGAAATGTTTCCACATTAAGGCTGAGCCAGATTGGGCATGGTGCTCACAGTCTGCTGCCAGTGGGCTGCAGGCTCCAGGGCTGAGGCTGTGCTGGTGCAGGCACTGCAGCACTGCCCGTGTCCCGTTTCCCTGGGATCACTGCCTGTGGGTGCTCACTGCTGGATCCAGGGCTGGTGCAGGCACTGCAGCACTGCCATGCCCTGTTTTCCTGGGATCACTGCCTGTGGGATCCAGGGCTGAGGCTGTGCTGGTGCAGGCACTGCAGCACTGCCCGTGCCCTGTTTTCTGGGATCACTGCCTCTGGGTGCTCACTGCTGGATCCAGGGCTGACACAGGCACTGCAGCACTGCCCGTGTCTGTCTTCCTGGGATCACTGCCTGTGGGTGCTCACTGCTGGATCCAGGGCTGGTGCAGGCACTGCAGCACTGCCGTGCCCTGTTTTCCTGGGATCACTGCCTGTGGGATCCAGGGCTGAGGCTGTGCTGGTGCAGGCACTGCAGCACTGCCCGTGCCCTGTTTTCTGGGATCACTGCCTCTGGGTGCTCACTGCTGGATCCAGTGCTGACACAGGCACTGCAGCACTGCCCGTGCCCTGTTTCCCTGGGATCACTGCCTGTGGGTGCTCACTGCTGGATCCCTCTGCAGACCCCCAGCAGTGGACGGAGACGCACGTGCGGGACTGGGTGATGTGGGCAGTGAACGAGTTCAGCCTGAAGGAAGTGGATTTCCAGAAGTTCTGCATGAACGGAGCTGCCCTCTGTGCCCTGGGCAAGGAGTGCTTCCTGGAGCTGGCGCCTGACTTTGTGGGAGATATCCTTTGGGAACATCTGGAGATCCTGCAGAAAGGTCAGTCCCGGCGTGTCCCGGGTGAACAACTCATGGCAGCCTGGTTCTGGGGCTTTCCACAGACCAGGAGGTGTTCACCTTGAGCTTTAATCCCAGGAAAAACATCTCCCAGAGCCCAACTTTTCAGCAGGATTCCACATGGGCATCCCAACGGCAGCGGGCAGGGAGAATCCTGGCAGTGCCTCAGAGAGGCAGAGTGTTTGTGCTGGCTGCTTGGCAGGGATCCCCAGTGGGCAGGGACACTCTGCCTGCCTGGAATCCATGGTGGGATTTTCCAAAGCATTTTTCCTCAGCCTGTTCAGCTCCTGTTGTGAATTTTACTATTTCCTCCACTGGAACTGGGTACAGGAATACAGCCAAAATCCTCCCCAAATTTCCCAGCGGCGATTGGAAGCTGCTTTGCTTTGTTCCATGTCCCAAAAAAAGGGTGTTCATGTCCCCAAAACCAGCATTTCTGGGAGGAGAAGCCAGCTGTGCCATTCCCTGCATGACAGCATCCAAGGACATTAACTTCCAGTGACTGGGGACACACGCTTTGATTTAGGGTGTTGATTTTCCATGTCTGGATGCCCAGGAGCACTGGGATGGTTTCCAAGGGGCAGGTGAGGAACTGAGTACCTCTACCTGAGGCACAAGCAGGAGCTGCAGCACACCTGAGCTCTTTTTCCAGCTCCCTTCTCTGGAGAGCTGTTTGCTTTCCTGGAATGTCCCCTGTGCTGTCCTACTGACCCTGGTGGCAGGAAGGGGAGGGGGAAGCACAGTTATTCCTTCCAGGAAACCATTGACAAATGGATGTTAATTGCCCATTACTAATTTTACTGCTACCTGTGGTTTGCAGAAGGTAAACATGGCCCTTCCCGGGCTCTGGGCAGTCCAGGCTGTTTTCCTGCTCTTGGGCTCTAAATCTGGTCTGTCCCTTTTGTTTTGCATATTTTTCATGGAGTGCTTGGATCAACACCGAGCAGTTTAACCAAACAAAGCCAAACCTTGTGCTCAGCCCAGTTTCTCCTTGCAGTGAGCCATTGCTTGCACCTTCCCACAGCCCATCTTCCCTGCTGTCCCTGCCCATGCTTGGGAGTAGCTGGTCTTCAAGGTCCTTTCCAACCCAACCCCTGTAATTCTGTGATTTTTTGGGCTGTGCCCACTGTAGAGGGTGGGATGTGCTGCAGGCACTGACTGAGGCACCAGGGCTGTGTTTGCACCTCCTTCCTGCAGATTCCCCACACATGGAGATGGACTCGATGCTGTGAATTTATGGCAGAGGGGAATCATAATTTCAGAGAGCACTGACTCATGTGGGTATTCAGACACTGCAGTATTGATGGTACAAAGGCCTGGGATAGGGAGGAGTTTTTCAAAGAGGCTGAAAATCTTTGTGCCTGCTGCAACTCTTCTTCTGAAAGGCTGAAAATGAATAAAGCTGAATTTCTGTCTTCACACTCTTGGTGTTGCCCTGGGAACCCAGAAATCCCTGTTGCCTGTTTGGTTCCACTGGTGACTTGTCACTCTTGCCCAAGCAGGGCCCTTGCTCCTGGTGGGCTCTGAACCCATTTCCAGTGAGCTATTTGGTGGGTGACAAAGCTCCCAAGAAATAAGCAGCCTCCCCCCAGGAGGGATTTTGTTCCCTGTGAGTGCTGGGGCTCATCTCCAGCCTGACCAGAGCTGTGCTGGTGCTGCACAGACAGAGCTGAGCTGTGCTGGTGCTGCACAGACAGAACTGAGCTGTCCTGGCACATCTGCCCGTGCAGGAGGAGCTGGGGCTCTCCCTCTGTGCCTGGATGTGACACGGGAAGAGATCAGGTGTCTCCAGGGCTCCAGCTTGTCTCTCCATCTTCCCACCATCATACTGGGGGTGTTGGTGCTGGGAGTGGTCCTTGACCCCGAATTTCCTGGCTTTACCTGTGCTGCTGGCCGGGGTCGTGCTGGGACAGGCTGTGACCCCGCTGTCCCCCGGGAGCACTGCGTGACTCACGTACCACAGGCTGCTCAGGGCTTAAAAACAGCACATGGGTACCTTTTCCCTGCATGGGTTTGGGTATTTTCAGGCTCACTTTTCCATAATTCTTCCTAAAATAACCGCCTCAGTTACCAGCAGCCAGCAGTGCCCTGCACTTGACTCTCAGCACAGCCGAAGGTTCTCCCCTGCTCTGTGCTCACCCCCTGCCCCTTGGCAGACACTGTGGAGAGAGGAGCAGAGCATTTCTCATCAGTCCTCTGTGTTTGCACAAGCCCTTCTTTTTGGTAGGGAATATTTTCCAGCCTGCAGTCCCCAGGGGAGAGGGCCAAATTTAGGCTCCTCACAGGCGAACGTGCGATATCTGTGCTCAGCTCCCCCAGAGCCGGGGCAGAAACAAACCCAGCCCAGAGCTGCCTGGGGGCCTTGCTTTGGGTAAAGGAAAAACATCTCCCATCCCAGTGCCCCTGCTCAGCATGCCACGCTGGAATGAGTCAGGTCTTCATGGAAAAAAATTTCGGGGTAGGGGCAGGGTGGATTTTACACAGGAAAGCAAATTCAGCACAGCCCAGGAGGAGCAAAGTGCTTGGAAAAAGCCACAGGAAGCAGGGAGTCCATGCTTTGGCGTGCTCCATGCTCTCTCCCAGTGAGTTATGCCTATGGAAAGCTGAAATTTGGCATTTTGACCATATATACATGGAGGAGTCTGTGTCAGGAGTGGGGTCAGGGACAGTGAGACAAAGCAGTTTTGAACATGGAATGTTCTGCTTGTGTCAGGCACTGCACAGGCTGGGAATTCACATGGATTTGGGGTTAGAGGAGCTGGGTTTGGGATGGGTCACCCACTGCCTCGTGCACACCTACTGCTGGTCTAAAAATAGGGCTTTTTCAGGAAAACAACAGTCCTTGTGTGGGGAGTTTTTCCAGGAGCTCACACATGGAAGTGTGCTCACAACCCTCAGGAGAAGGAGAGGTGACAAAGCCTGAGGCAAGCAAGGAAATGATGCAGCCGGAGCTCAGAGCCTCCTGGAGCCCTGGCTGAGGAAGTTGTTGCTGTTTGGGTTGGGCTGGTTTTGTTTAAGTTCGGCCACACCTGCAGCAGGAATTCCCAAAGGACCCCACAGGCCCCAGGATGATGTGGGATTTCAGCTCTGAATCCAATTCTGTTGCTCAGAACGCCCCAGTTTAACCTGGGGAGGAGATTTTGGGAAGTTTGGGGCTCTCTATGTCACAGCAAGTCTTGCACAGCTCTGGGTGCCTTCCACTGGTGACATTTCCTTCCTTTCCTCTTTGCAGAAGAGGTGAAACCGTACCCAGCAAACGGAGTGAACACCACCTACCCCGAGTCCCGCTACACCTCAGACTACTTCATTAGTAAGTCTCAATTAGCAGTGCCAATTATCTCCATTGTCATGCCTGGAAGCACCTTTGAGCCGAGGTTTGTCTGCACCACAATAGAACTGCACCATGCAAAGGGGGATGATGTTTTTCCAAGGGTTTAGGGCTGATTTGGAAGCCTCCTGTACTTTTTGGTGGCTGCCTTGTGTGCCAACATCTGATTTTTTTCAAGCACTGTTTGTCTGAAGCTGTAACTCAGCCGACTTTGAAAGCAGCCTCAGCACACTTGAGTTTGGGAATTGCAAAAAAAGGTAAAAAAGGGAGGGAATGGGAGGAGAAGGCTTAATTTTGGATTGCCAGGGAGGAGCCTAGCAAGGAAAGGGATGAATCTCCACCTGCACTCCTGCACTTCCCATTGCCATTGCTTTGGGGGGGCTCTTTAAGGGCATTGGAAAACTTTGGGGGATATTTCATTGGGAGATATCTCATTGGGAGATATTTCATGAACCAGTAAAAAGCCTAACTGACCTGAAGAGGAGAGATTTGGATGAGGTGTGAGGGAGAAATCCTTGGCTGTGAGGGTGGGGAATCCCTGGCACAGGGTGCCCAGAGGGGCTGTGGACTCTCCATCCCTGGAATTGTCCCAGGCCAGGTTGGAGCTCCAGGGCTTGGAGCAACCTGGGATAGTGGAAGGTGTCCCTGCCCCGGGCAGGTGTGGGATTGGATGAACTTTAAGTTCCCTTCCAATCCAAAACCTGAGATTCTGGGTTTCCATGACTCTGAGGATTGGGATTCCAGGCTCTGGCACTGGGAGGGGTGGCTGTGCAAGGAACCCCCTTTTCCCAATCAGCAATGAAACATTTTTATCCTGAGACTCCACTCCCCAGGATTTTCCAGCTTTTTCCTTCTGGCAGCTCCCCTGGGAGGAGTTTGGTGCAAAGCACATTGAGGATGGTCGGGGGTGTCTTATTTTGCTAAATTGCTGTATTTTTAGAGCCCAGCTCTGTAGCTTCTGGGCCCCTCACCCAAAGCAGTGCCCAGGGGTGGGGCGGGCGATGCTCTGGGTCCCTGGGGCTGGTTTTGGGGGGGCTCTGACTCTGCTGTGCCCCCAGGTTATGGCATCGAGCACGCCCAGTGCGTGCCCCCCTCCGAGTTCTCCGAGCCCAGCTTCATCACCGAGTCCTACCAGACCCTGCACCCCATCAGCTCGGAGGAGCTGCTGTCCCTCAAGTACGAGAGCGACTATCCCGCCGTGCTGCTGCGCGAGCCGCCCCAGGACGCGCTGCAGAGCGACTTCTTCTCCATCAAGCAGGAGGTGGTGACTCCAGACAACATGTGCATGGGCCGTGCCAGCCGAGGTGAGGCTGGGCTGTGGGAAATCAGTTTGGAGACAGGTCTTGGGGTTTGAGGCTTCCACGGTGTGTGTTTGTAGGTAAACTTGGAGATAAGAAATGCTAACTTAGAAATGCCATGGAATGGGACAGATATTGTTGAGAGAGAAATGGAGTTAGGAAAACAGTTTTAAAGATAGCTTTTGTAAATAAGACTAGATACTTTGGAGAAATAGAACTCTGAAAGTTCTAGAAAAGGTATTGTTCGACAGGGACAGGCTTGGATGCCTGCTGTTCTCCCTCTTCCCTCCCGAGGGAATGGCTCTGGGAGCACTGAGGGAGCTGTGCAGTGCTGACACAGCCCTCTCCCAACACATGCTGCCTTCCCTGGTGCCTTTGAGCCCTTCCTGCCCTTCTCTCCAGGGAAAACATGAGGAAGGCCTCTCCTCTCCTCTCCTCTCCTCTCCTCTCCTCTCCTCTCCTCTCCTCTCCTCTCCTCTCCTCTCCTCTCCTCTCCTCTCCTCTCCTCTCCTCTCCTCTCCTCTCCTCTCCTCTCCTCTCCTCTCCTCTCCTCTCCTCTCCTCTCCTCTCCTCTCCTCTCCTCTCCTCTCCTCTCCTCTCCTCTCCTCTCCTCTCCTCTCCTCTCCTCTCCTCTCCTCTCCTCTCCTCTCCTCTCCTCTCCTCTCCTCTCCTCTCCTCTCCTCTCCTCTCCTCTCCTCTCCTCTCCTCTCCTCTCCTCTCCTCTCCTCTCCTCTCCTCTCCTCTCCTCTCCTCTCCTCTCCTCTCCTCTCCTCTCCTCTCCTCTCCTCTCCTCTCCTCTCCTCTCCTCTCCTCTCCTCTCCTCTCCTCTCCTCTCCTCTCCTCTCCTCTCCTCTCCTCTCCTCTCCTCTCCTCTCCGTTTTTACATCCTCTGCAGAAAATCCATGTTTCTGGTGCTGTGAATTTGAACTGAGCTTTTATGTTATCAGGGAGGATGAACTGCTGGGTGCTTGTAGAAATCCCATTTTTAGGAGCCCAGGCAAATCCTCCCAGATTCTTTCTCGTCAGGAATTGCTGTTGAAGGCTCTGAAGAGTTTTGCACTCTGTGATCCAAAGTCTGTCCATTATATTCAAGGATTTGATGGCTGCTTGTTTGAAATATTCTGCTGTAGCCAATTCCTGAGCTTGGATGCGAGGTGCAGATGTCAGGGGCTGGGGCAGCAGCAGAGCTAAGGACCCCCCAAATGCTCCTCTCCAAAAGTGATAGGTACACTATTCATCTTTGAGATGGTGGGATTTAAACACCTGAACACTTGGGAGGATCTGAGCCCAAATACCTTCCCAATTAATGCTGTGAGCCTGGGAACACGTGGGGCCCACGTGTCTGACTGCTTTGTGACCACAGCAGTGATGCCAGGCTGGCAGGAGGCTCTGTCTCCACTCAAAGCAAAAAGCTGAATCCATGGAGCTCAAAGTCCCTCACAAGTGGGATCATTATCTGCAGATTCCAGGTAGGGAACCTGAGGTACAGGGAAAAGATGTGACCCCTAAAATGGAATCCAGGTGTCCTCAGCCCCAGAATTGGTTACAGTGACGCGGTGCTGTGACCAGGTTTGATGTTAAACCCATTTATCCAGAGAGCTGAGGATGAGCTGCCTTCCCAGGAAAGCCAGAGCTGCTTTCCAGGGCTGCATGGCACGTGCAGCTCATTTGGACTTACTCACTCTTTTTCCAAGCTGGGAGAGCCAATTAGAGGGAAGTTATTTTTTGTGCTGTTGACTCTCCTCCTGAGAGAGGCGACCTGAGCCAGAAGGGCAGCAGGGTTTTAATTTAGGGTAAACTTCTCTTTTTTGGGGTTGTTTTTCTGCCTGAATTTCAGAAATGTCTTTCCCTTTTCTTGACCTTTTCTTCAACACAGGTGATTTCATCATTCTCACAGTGCAGTGGTTCAGGAAGGCTTTTGCAACTGTACCTCGAGCCTGTTCTCAGGGGCAAACCTAAAAATGGTTTCAGGGGAGGGAACAGAGAGCCCTGGCTGCTGCTGTTAGCAAAGACTTGAACGCTGATTGCAAGAGGCTGTGCTCACACCAGTGCTGCATTTCAGCCGTGGGAGGGCCTTTGGGGGACACAAATCCTCCCAGGGCCGGGAAAAGCCTTAATACAAAGCAGAGCCCAGTTAATTTATATTTATGTCCCTCTTTACCTTGCTCTGTCTTACAAGGTTAGTCTGACACCAAGTCAAGCCCTTCAGCATCGCCTCAGGGTGAAGGTTTTGCAGACACTCTCCTTCTGTGGGGCCTTTAGGAGGAAGTTTTGGGGTCCCACAGGAGTTGTTTCTCTCTGCCCTGTCAGCGAGGGCGGCTGGTTCAGGAGCGGAGCTGCCAAACTCATTTAAGCTCCTCCCGAGTAAGTGCAGGGTGTGATTGTTCCAGCTAGGTGGAATTTAGGTGAATTTCCAATGGATTGACACAAATCACATCTCTGTCAGATTTTAATGCCTTTTCTAAACGAGCCTGTGCTGCAGGACTGCTCAGGGAATTGGTTATGGCAATTAATGTACACACACACACAGCAGTATTGTGTTCTCCTTAGCAGGATTCAGAGAAGGATTGGAGCGTGAAAATACTAAAAAAAAGAAAAGAGTTTGGACCAGGGCTGTCCCATCAGAATGAAGCCAATGGATCCCAGCTCCCAGTGATTCCAGGCCAGCAATCAGGGCAGGCCCTGCAGTAGTTGAGTCTTTTCATAGCAAGTGCTCTTCAAACTACAACACAACAAATATTTGGGGGCGTGTGCCAGCGCCCTTCCACGTTCCCTGTCCCCCGGGATTTGCTCTCTGGGCCCAGGCTCTGGGTAGCTCTGCCAATGGAAATTTCTCCAGGAGCTCTTGCACAATCCCAGCAGCTGTTTTTAGCTGGGTTTGGGAAATTAGTGAACTTGAATGATCCTGTTACGCTTGTAGCTTGTCAGGAAAGATGTTGAGCAATCAGTAGAGCAGGGAGATCAGAGGCTGCAATTTCAGTTTGTTCTTTGGGGCCTTTTTTAGCTCTGTTTCAGCACAGGGCTGGCTCTGGGGATGTAAATCAGCACTGCTGAGGATCTGGCCTCTCATGTTCTGCCTTTGACTAAAAATACCCCAGAGAGTGACTTTGACACAAACCAGCTGTGCTCACCTTAGCAGAGCTGGAAAAAGCTGTTGGAGCTCTCAGCCATTGGCTCTCCCCCTCCATCAAACCTGCTGCTGGCTGGGGATTTGGGGCTGGCTGGAACAGATGGCAGAAGAAGGCTGCTGCGTAATTTGGGAAGAAACGTCCAGTTCAAGGAGCTGGGTGTGCCTGAGCAGTGTTTGAATAGGGCTGGCAGATGTAGTGGGGGATTTATTGGAGATGTCCAATATCCTTCAGCAGCAAGAGAATCGCAGAAATCAAAGAATCAGAGAAAGGTTTGACTTGGGAGAGACTTTAAAGTTGGTTCCACCCTTGCCATGGGCAGAGACAGCTCCCACTGTCCCAGGCTGCTCCAAGGCCCATCCAGCCTGGCCTTGGGCACTGCCAGGGATCCAGGGGCACCACAGCTGCTCTGGGCACCTGTGCCAGGGCCTCCCTACCCTCATAAAGAGGTCCTGGAGTGCCCATGTTGAGGCTCCTGAGCTCAACCTTGAGTATCTAAAGTGAATTATGTCTCTGAAATTGGAATTGAGGGGCCATATCCAGTCAGCCCCAGGCACCAGTCTTGGTAGAGAGGCCAGATTTGGGTTTTTCCCTGTCTCTCTCTGCCTTGCTCTTCTGCCTGAAGTTTTCCAGGGCTCAGCCCTGCTCTGAATGGCAAAGGTAAAAATATTGCAGCTCTGGGCGGTGCTTACTTTGGAGATGGGATGTAAAGGAACAGCATCAGTTGTCTTCTGCCTGCACAGTGCCGAGGTGAGGCACACTGTGCTGGCCAGGTGAGGCACACTGTGCTGGGCAGGTGAGGCTGCCTGTGCCGGGCAGGTGAGGCACACTGTGCTGGCCAGGTGAGGCACACTGTGCTGGCCAGGTGAGGCTGCCTGTGCTGCCAGGCCCATCTCACCTGCTGTGCCTCCCCCAGGTAAGCTGGGAGGCCAGGACTCCTTCGAGAGCATAGAGAGCTACGACAGCTGTGACCGCCTGACGCAGTCCTGGAGCAGCCAGTCCTCCTTCCAGAGCCTGCAGCGCGTCCCCTCCTACGACAGCTTCGACTCCGAGGACTACCCTGCCACCCTGCCCAGCCACAAGCCCAAGGGCACCTTCAAGGACTATGTGCGGGACCGGGCCGACATGAACAAGGACAAGCCTGTCATCCCTGCTGCTGCCCTGGCTGGCTACACAGGTAGGGCACCATCCTGGGAACCCTCCGTGCCCCCCAGCGCCTCGGGGAGCACCTCCCCATCCCCAGGGCCAGACTCTGGGGCACTCTGGGCTGCCCCAGCTCACTGTGGGGTGAGGGAGGGTTTTGGGGTGTCTGGGGTCAGCCCAGGGCATCCCACAGCTCATGGGGGATGTGGCACCTGGCTGGGCGTGGGCACTCAGTGCCTGGTTCTCCATTTGCCCCTGGCTGGCTCTGGAGGAGTGGGGCTGGGTTGGTTCCTGAGCAGGAGGTGCTGCTCAGCCTCCAGCCCCTGTGCTGGTCACTGGTGGGGCTCTTGGTGGTGGTTTCCCCCTGGGGCAGGAGCAGCCTCATCTCCAGCACTGCTCCCCTCCCTCTGGCACAGAGGAGGCCCCGCTGTACCTTGGTGTGAGGCAGGGATGGGGCGCTGCCAGAGCCATCCCAAACATTTTCCATTCCCTGGGCTGGGAGAGATGAGAAGGTGATAGGCCACGGAAACTCTGGCTCTTTATGACAGCCCTTCAGCAATCTGGCATCTCCAAGGAGAGAAACTTGGTGGGATGGGAGTTCCAGCTAAAGCTGAGCTAATCCTTTCCAGCCCTTCTGTGCCATGGCTTTTCCCTGTGCTCTCAGCAAAACTCTGGGGCTGCCTCCTGCCAGTTCCCCTGGCTCTGCACCTTCAGATGTGTCCCACCCCAGCTGGGAGCAGCTGGTGGAAAGAGTTTGAGGCGATAAAGATCGTCACCAGGTTGAGAGCAGCCCCCGAGGTGCGGCTGTCCCCGAGCGTCCTCCCACACACGGCTCATCTGGGGCTGACACTGAGCCCTTGTGAGGGTGGGGAGAGCTGCAGGAGGGAGGAAAGGTGGGCAGATAATTTTAGGAGTGTAAAAAAGGAAGTGGTTTGTTGCTATAGCTTTAGTTAGAAAGAGAGCTCAGCCCTGCCTGCTGAATTAGACTCTACCAAGTCCATGGGAAATGTGAGAGTGCTCTGCATTCCTGAATGGACTGGGGCTTGGGCGTGTGCTGGGGAGGGAGAGGAGGGACTGTGACCTGGGGCTCATTCTCTGCTGGGCCGTGGAAATTGGTGTTCCTGACAAAAGAGACCACTGAGCACAAGTTGCTCTTTTTGTTCCTATTTTTATTCCTGACGTTGCCTTTCCCTGTGGCACCTGGAAGTGCCTTGGGAGCCCAGGATGCATTTGAACAGCTGGGGAAACTGAGGCACTGCGGTGCTGGCAAAACCAGGAGCATCCTTTTCCAATTGGATATTGGAAAATAATGGATATTTCCATCCTTTTCCAAGCTGGATATTTCCCTCCACATTTGCTGTTGCTCATGGAAAAGAGTGCAGAAGGAACCACCCCTGGAGAGAGGAGAGGAGCTGAAGCCAGTGGCTGGGCCCGGTGTTTTTTCCGAGGAATATCAGCACCCCAAAGGCTGTCCTTGGAGCAGTGCCTTCGGGAAGGGGAGACTCGGGTTCATGCCATGCCAGAGCACAATTCCAAACGCTTTGCTCTGTGTAACATTTTCCCTCCTCTCATTTCCAACCCCTCTTGAAGCTGGGAAGAGAATCCCTCGGCCCAGGCATTTTGGTGGGATAATGAGTGGGAATGCCTGATTTTTTTCTTTATTTTTGCATTGCTTCACTTGATAGGATTTAAATGTGGAGAGGAAAATCTGGAATCACTGGGAATTCTCGAGCTGGAGCTCTGTTTGCCTGCTCTGAAGGCTGCTGAGCAATGTTCAGTGCTCAAGCCAGCTTTTGCCATTAGGAAAGGTCCCTGGACAGGTGATCCTGGCAGGCCGTGAGTCCAGAGATGTCCTCTGAGCCATTTTAAAGCCCCAGACCTTCACCTCTGGGCTTTCCAAGCAAAGGGAGCCCGAGCTGGGCTGCTGTGAGATCAGGGCCTGGGGAGAGTGAGTAGAACATAGGGGATTTCAAACTGGAGGAGAACTGGGCACTTCCCACTCTCTGTGTCTGTGTCAGTGAGGAAAACCCAGCTCAGGATGCCCACTGAGAATGCTGGAGGTCTGGCCTGGGCCAGCTGAGCTCAGAGAGGGGAATGGGCTGGGCTCAGAGAGGGGAATGGGCTGGGCTCAGAGAGGGGACTGGGCTGAGCTCAGAGTGGGGACAGGGCTGGGCTCAGAGTGGGGAATGGGCTGAGCTCAGAGTGGGGAATGGGCTGAGCTCAGAGTGGGGAATGGGCTGAGCTCAGAGTGGGGATTCAGGCTGAGCTCAGAGTGGGGAATGGACTGAGCTCAGAGTGGGGACTGGGCTGAGCTCAGAGTGGGGAATGGGCTGAGCTCAGAGTGGGGATTCAGGCAGAGCTCAGAGTGGGGATTCAGGCAGAGCTCAGAGTGGGGACTGGGCTGAGCTCAGAGTGGGGACTGGGCAGAGCTCAGAGTGGGGAATGGGCTGTGCTCAGAGAGGGGATTCAGGCAGAGCTCAGAGAGGGGAATCAGGCTGAGCTCAGGGCTCCTTGTGCGTGGCTATGCTTTACTCCTGCTTTACTCAGGGGAGGAAGTGCTGTCTGGCAGCCAGAGCAGAGGAACTGAGTCTGGGCTCTGCTGAGGAGGTGGAGCCTCCCAAGGAGCAGAGCAGGAGCCCAAAACACTGGGCCTTGGCTTTCATTTCCCACCTGAGGACTCAGCCAGCAGCCAGCCCCCTCCTCGTGGTGGCCCTGCTGGACGTGGCAGGGTGAAGAGGCACATCACATCACTCATCCCCAGAGCTTTAATGCCCAGACAGTCTCGTTCAGGTTCTGTTAGCAGGCCCTGTTCCTGTGGTGCCCAGGGCGGTGGCCCCAGCACATCTCTGATGGTATCTGCCCCAGAGGCGCGTTTTGGGGTGAGAAGGTGCATTTTGGCGGAAGCTCTGTGTGTGTTTGATGTGTTCTTCACCCAGCTCTGAGCAGCCTTTCAGAGCTGCCTTATCTGCCCCCACATCTTGACCTATTTTAACAAGTTGCCATGGTTGCTCACAGAGAGGTTGATGCAATTTTCTTATCTTTTTTTTTTTTTGAAGGAGAAATGTAATTGCTCAGGAGTTGGTGAACTTTAGTTTCCATCTTTGCAGGGAGGGCCAGCCCTGGACACCTGGGTTTGGAGCTGGCTCAAAGCTTGGTCAGCTTGAATTTTACCTGAGGGAACAGATGGAGCTGGGCCAGGGGAGGGTTAGGTTGGATTTTAGGGAAAGGTTCTGTCCCCAGAGGTGCTGGCACTGCCCAGGCTCCCCAGGGAATGGGCACGGCCCCGAGGCTGCCAGAGCTGCAGGAGCCTTTGGGCAGCGCTGCCAGGGATGGACAGTGGGGGATTGTTGGGGGTCTGTGCAGGGCCAGGGGCTGGAATGGATGATCCTGTGGATCCCTCCAGCTCAGGACATTCTCCGATTCTGAGATTCCACATGAAGCCAGATTTTATTTTCTTTGCCGTGACACAGAGTGCATCCATGAAATCCAGGCAAAGGATGGCTCAGGATGTGTGTTCCCTGCTAAACCTCACGCTGGCTCAGCTGAGCTCAGTCTGAGCTCTGTGGCTCAGCAGCAGAGCCGTGTTTGGTGTGAGTGGGCAGAGATCCCTCCAGTGCCTGAGCCCAGCTGGGGCAAAGCCAGCTCAGCTCTGCCTCCACATCCCTGGGGCTGTGCCCTAGCTGGATCCTGCAGCCTCTGGTGATTCCCATGGCCACCAGCATCCTGCAGGAGCCTGGCACCAGCTGCATAAACTCAGCTGGATCCTTGTGCCCTGTGTTTGCAGCCCGTGCTGCCGCTCCCCTGGTGCTGCAGGGAGGGTCACAGGAGGCTCAGACCTTGCTGGGTCGCTGTGGCCATTCAGCACTGAGCTGCTTTTGGGCTCCCTGGAGCAGCTGTGTGGTTTGGCAGCCAAGTGACGGGGTTTGTTTGCTCTGTGGTGGGCAGGACCCACACCCCGGGGCTTTCCATCCACGGTGGCGGTGCTGCCATGGCCCAGAAGGGCTGCTCCACATCACTGAGCACACAGCACGGCCAGCCCTCGTGTTCCAGAGGGGACGGGAGAGGGATGGCAGAGCTGGGGGGGTCACAGCAAGCCCTGATCCCACAGATGCAGGGCTGGGGTTGTATGGCCGCTGCTGCCTGTCCTCTGCTCCAGGCCTGGTTAGGGAGGTGCTGATCCTTTAAAGCCAGTCCCAGCACTTGAAGAGTTAATGCCCCTTCCAGCTGGTGTCACCATGCCCTGAGTGTCCCTCTCAGAGCATCCCGAATTCGGGAGGCTGTGCAGGAACAGCCTCCTTCACAGATGTTATCCCACCCTGAGCTCTCTCCCCTGAGCTGGACCTGCCCAGGCCAGAGCTGGCTGTGCCAGGGCCGTGCCAGGGCTGTGCCAGGGCCGTGCCAGGGCTGTGCCAGGGCTGTGCCAGGGCTGTGCCAGGGGGCCCAGATGTGCCTCAGCCCTGCAGAGGGTGAGCTGCTGTGCTGCGGGGCTGGAGCCTCCCCGGCTGTTTGTGAGCGATGCTTATCTGTGACCCGCAGTGAAAGCACAGCTGCTGTTTTGCAAGAAAGTCAAGGCGGTGCCAAGGCAAGCGGGTCTCTTTCAGGGCACCTCAGGTGCTGCTGCCCTCCCCCTGCTGCTGTGCTGCTGCTCTGGAGCCTCCACAGGCCAGATCCCCCCTGTGCTGTGGCCATCAGCGCCCAAAACCTGCCAGCAGCTGCCTTCCTGTCCCTGTCCTGCCGCGCTCCAGCGCTCGGGCTGTCCTTGCCTTCCCTTCCCTTCCCCAGCCCGTGCTGCAGCATTCCTGGATTCCAGCACCTTCCCTGCCTGCACACTGGAGCAGAGTGTCCCCCTGGACATCTGCAGCCTCAGCACAGGAGGTTGGGGGTGCAGGCACCCCTTCCTGTGCACAGCAGCACAGCTGCTCCTCCGGGATGCAGGGGATGGTGTCACCCTGCCCCTCCTGGCTCATGTCCTTCACCTGTCCCTCCTGGCTCAGGTCCTTCATGTCCTGCTCCTTCTGGCTCATGTCCTTCATGTCCTGTCCCTCCTGGCTCATGTCCTTCATGTCCTGCTCCTCCTGGTTCATGTCCTGCCCCTCCTGGCTCAGGTCCTTCACCTGTCCCTCCTGGCTCATGTCCTTCACCTGTCCCTCCTGGCTCATGTCCTTCACCTGTCCCTCCTGGCTCATGTCCTTCATGTCCTGCCCCTCCTGGCTCATGTCCTTCATGTCCTGCCCCTCCTGGCTCATGTCCTTCAGCTGCCCTTGCAGGTGACTTCAGGGTGACCACCCAGCAGCTCCTGCCCCCTTTTGCCTCCGGCAGGGCCCAGTAGGCTCAGTGCCCTGCTGGCCTCCCCAGGGTGGGACTCAGGGTGGGCCCAGGGCCGGTTCAGTGGCTCCTGCCCCACCTGCCAGACGTGCAAACGAGAGCAAACGCAGCCCCACGCGCCGCTGCCCAACCGTGGCACAGCTCAGCTCTCCCCAGGGCTCCTCCAGCCCGGGGCTGATGGGGCAGCAGCTCTGGCTGGGTCTCCTCCAGACACCCAGGGGTGCTGCTCAGCAGCTCGTGGCCTGCAGGAGCAGTGTCAGGGGGATGTGGAGCTCACAGAGCCCCTGGAGCTCTGCCAGGTGCCTCTGGAGTCAGCCTCTGAGTCTGGGACAACGCTCTCAGGCACGGGGCAGTCCCATGCAGCACCAGGGGTTGGAGTCGATGATCTGTGTGGGTCTCTTCCCACTCGTGAGATTCTGAGATCAGTCCTCCCAACACTCCCTTCCTGAGAGCAGAGGAGCTGCAGCAGGGAGGCAGCTCTGGCCTGGCCTGGCCCCTGGCTGCTCCCGAAGGAAGGAGGAAGGAGCCTCCTGGGTCCTTTCCTGCCTTTTCACACCTCTTCTTTGGAGATGCTCCATCCAAGCTCCACCACTTTGCAGTGTCTGGGCAGGAGTTGTGGGATCTGGTCTGGCGAGGCAGTGATGGGGACCAGCACTCCCAACACTCGGGGGGTTCTGGGGACCGTGGTGCCATCCAGGGGGTGGGCAGGGTGGCAGGTGAGTGGGGCAGGGGCTGTTTTGGAGCCGTTGCCAGGCCCGATTGTTTTGTGGGGTGGGAACCACAAACCGCAGAGCGCCAGGCAAAGGTGCCTCGCGGGGGGGTTGGTAGCTGGGGTTTTTCTGTCTTCTTGTCTTGTTTGAACCAAGGGAAACAAAACAGAGGCCGTTGGGAGGGGTGGATGTGTAAAACCGTCCCGAGAGAGACGGCAGGGCTGGGGCTGTGCCCTCCCTGCGCGGTGCCCGCTGCCCCAGCCGGGCGGTGCCACCGGCACTGTGCCACTGGAACGGCCCCACCCGGCACAGTTTGGTGTCCCCGTGGTGGGGAAGGAGGTCAGGGACCTGTCCTGACCAAGGAAGGATGGCACAGGGATGGCATGGCACCAAACCCTTCACTCTGGGGACACCGTCAGGGCTTGGTGCTGAGGGAGCCCCGCTCAGACAGCGGTTCCCAGTTCCCACAATTCCGGCTGACACCCGGCCCAAGAGGAATATTTTCCCCCTGACGCCGCAGAATTCCTGTGGTGTGACAGTCCCTGCTGAAGGACCCTGTTCAGTGCCACCAAGGCCAGACAGGGCCCCCATTGTGGGGCTATTTTCAGCAGCCCCGTGGGTGCAGGAGGTCACAGTGGGGTGGGAGGACCCCCCCACCTCTCTGAGTCCTCCTCTTGTCTTCTGTGGAGCAGAGGCTGCCCCCAGTCCCCAGCCAGGGCTGGGTCTGCTCTGGGAAGCCCCTGGACGTGTGTGGAAGGAGCAATGCCATAAAAGCTGCCTTGTGCCCCTCCATCTCACACTTGGAGCTGCATCCCAGTCCAGGCTGTGGGTACAGGTGGTTGTTTTGGGATAACCAAGGCAGCAGATCCCATGGCCTTGGGACAGCCTGGCTGTGTGGAGTGATCCCAAACCGTGGGATCCCAGGGAGTGATCCCAGCCTGGCATCCTGATGGGGATTTCCAGCCCTGGCTGGGATGAGGGGAAGGGTTGGAGCACGAGGGATGGAAAACGGGTGCTGCTCCCAGCTCCTGTGGATGAGGAGGTTTTG
Source organism: Taeniopygia guttata (assembly GCF_048771995.1). Classification (NCBI taxonomy): domain Eukaryota; kingdom Metazoa; phylum Chordata; class Aves; order Passeriformes; family Estrildidae; genus Taeniopygia; species Taeniopygia guttata. The sequence goes on from NC_133049.1 coordinate 1,278,050, forward strand.
GGTGCAGGGACGAGCCCAGGAGCTCCGTGCTCACCCTGTGACATTGAAGGGAGGCATTGCTGCATGAGCCACCTGGAAATCCTGTGGGAATATTCCCTGCTCCTTGCTGGCTGCAGAGTGGCTCATTTGTGGAGATCCCCCTCCCAGCACTGCTTACAGCTGCAGCAGATGATGCCCTGACCTCCAGCACTGCTCCCTGCTCTGTTCTCCTCCCTGCAGTGCAGACCTGGGGCACAGGCCTGGGCATGTGCCGGGGTTTGGCTCCTGCCACCCCGCTGCCATCTCGAGCCGTGCCACATCTGCCAGGCTCGACTGCCTCCCCCTCGGGCAGGGAGGGGGTGTGCAGGAGCTGGGACATGCCTGGAGCCCTGCACAAACACATTCCTCACATAGCTGCCTGTCCAGAGAGAGGAATTTGGGGTTTTACGTGTGTCCTGCAGGCAGCCCAGAATAGACCTTGGGAATCCCTGTTCCAAAGATGACACCACTTCCTTGGAAATCCCAAAATACCCAGCAGGGTGGCACTGGGGGCGGTGGCAGGAGCCCCACCTTGCTTGCTGCAGAGAGGGCAAGAATTCCTGGGTTTCCCAGCACCTCTTCCTGCCAGGAACCCAAACAGGAGTGGCTCTGGCCTTTGGCTCAGGCTTAGCGAGGCTGGAACCTCCAAAGACCCTGCAGGGCCAGGATGGCCCAGGGGTGTTTCGAGGGCAGGTGATGAATTTCCATCCCTCTTATTTTGGGGAAGGAATCAACTAAAAATCCTTATTCTTCAGTTGGCAGGAGAGAAATCAATGGGAGGGGAGGGACCTGGCCTTGGACACTTGGGCTGTGTCTCTGTTAACTCGATTTGGGTGTTGGATGTTTCCTGGCTGTGTATGGGGAGTCAGTGTAAGGCCAGATGGGCCAAGAGAACTCATCCCCTTGGGAATTCACCTGTGGAAGACCTCAGGCAGCCACTGAGGTGTTTTCTCTGCATTTAGAGTTCACTGCTATAAATAGGCCTGAGCCTGGAGATGTGGTGGCACTTCAGGCCAGGCTTTTCACTCCTCCCTGTCAACAAGCGGCGAAGGCATCATCTGAATTTCCTGCCTCATTTTGGTGTGGATAATCCAGCTCCATCCCTACTGGAGAGTGCAGTTGTGGAGTCAACATCTTGGAAAGCTCCAGAGGAGCAGCAGTCCAGCCTTTCCCTGCCGAGTCCCTTCCCATTCCAGCAGAATGAGCCAGGAGCTCCCTGCCCTGCCCTGCCTGTGGCTGTGATAACCCCCAGGCCTGGCGCTGACAAAGCCCTGGAGCGGTTCCACAGGGATAACAGGAGGGAGACAATTTGGGAAGGGCTGGATGGGACATGGCCATTCCCGTGTCCTGGAGCCAGCTCTCTCATTTCCTCCTCCCCAGCAGCTTTTGAGTCATTTCAAATCTTGTGGAGAAGGGGAGCAGCTCTCCCTTCCCTCCATGGGTTATCCCACAGCCACAGCTCGGACAGCATCCATTGTCATTGCTGGAAACAGGCTGGGCTCCATCCCTTTTTCTGAGCCCATAACTCATTTTCTCCCTGCTTGAAGCTTTGCTCAGTGCTGTCAGCACTGGGATTACCCCAGCTAATCCAGCCTGTGCAATTCTCTGTGGGATAAATAATTTCCTTTCTCCTCTGGCTGTCTCATTGTAATTATTGTCATTATTAATGATCTATTCCAAGCTGGGTTTAAACCATGGCAGGGTCTCTCCCAAAACACCTTACCCACAGCTAAGTGGGTACTTGGGGCAATACTTGGGGTGTGGCCACCTTTGGGAGTTGCTCATCAAAGAGATTTTAGCTCCAGGGCTTCTCCTCTACCTTGGTTTGGTACACAAGCCCAAGGAAGAAATAAATATTTTAAAACTTCTCCACCTGTGGCCAAACCCCGCCGCAGGCTCTCACTGGGACAAACTGGTGATGGCCAGAGTGAGTGATTGGAGGGGAGATGGAGACCAGGTGAGGAAGGAGAGGTGGAATGCCCATGGTGTGGGATGCTCTGCATCACCTCGTGCCTCTCCAGCTGGGCCAGGGGAGCAGCAGCCGCGGGGAGGTTCCTTGTGGGTTTGCTGAGGCTGTGCCAGTGAGGAGATCCTGGGCTGGGGAGCTCTGTGTGCCCCCGCCCTCCCCATGGGCCTGCAGAGCCCATTCCTGCAGCAACACGCCCTGGAAAGAGGCCAAGGAATTCTCGTAGCTGGCTCCCCTTATCTGGATCAGCAGCACCGAGCAAAGAGTCACGGTCGGAAGCGGAGTCTGCCCGAGTTCAGCCGTGGCCGGCGGCGCTTTGGCACCGAGGCACTGGCACTGCTCTGGTGCCAAGGCAGTGACTCCTCCTGTTCGTGTGCCAGGAAAATAATCCTATTTATGTAACTCCACATGAAGCATTCCAGGGCATGAATATTCAGCTCTTCCTGCAAACAGGAAGCTCTGTTACCTGTAGGGATTAGCTCAGCTCCTGCCCTGTGGCTGCTGGTGGCTCTTTTTGACAGGAGAAGGCTTTATTTGATTCAGTGAGCACCTTTTGTATGGGAATTTTTTCCCCGCTGTGGTAGAACAAACTGTGTTTTCCTGGCATTAATATCCCGTGTTTCCTTTGTCTTTCTAGGCAGTGGACCCATCCAGCTGTGGCAATTCCTGCTGGAACTGCTCACTGACAAGTCCTGTCAGTCCTTCATCAGCTGGACGGGCGATGGCTGGGAATTCAAACTTTCAGACCCAGATGAGGTAAAGTGCCCTGGAATTAAGTGCACAACCCAAATTCCTCAGAAATATTGGTGTGGAAAAGCCTCTCCTCCTCCCTTTGGGCAGTCACTTTGTTCTAGTCATGGGCATGTTGTGGGGAGCCAAGGAATCAGAGTCCAGCTGAAGGTTTGCTGAAAACTGGGATGCAGTCACCCTTTGGAAGAAGGGGTTTGTGCCCAAAGTTGGTGGGAAGTAGCTGGGACACCTTAGGGAGAGGAGCAGTGGCAAAGCTCTTCAGATAGGCGGGGTACAGGTGAGGGGTGACTGTCCCCTGCTTTGGGAACAGATGGGATCTTTTTCCCCTCCCTTGATGGGAAGGTGGGAGTTGGTCTCTTCTGCCAAGTACCAGTGACAGAACAAGAGAACTCAAGTTGCACTAGGGGAGGTTCAGGTTGGATATTAGGGAACATTTCTTCATGGAAATGAGGAAATGGAAATTTCTTCCATTGGAGGAAATTCCATCTTTCCAAATGGTAATTTCCTCCATTTCTCCTGGCACAGCTGCCCATAGAGTCCCCACCCTGGAGGGATTTAAAAGCTCTGTGGATGTGGCACTTAGGGACATGGATCAGTGCTGGGCAAATTGGACTCCATGACCTTAGAGGGCTTTTCCAACCTAAATAATTCCATGAGTGACTAGAGCTTGTCTAAGTACAGAAGTGACTGGCACTGGGCCCATTGCATGTCGGTGTCACCCGGTTTGGAACTGGCAGAAGGTGGAGGAGGAGCCTTGGGAAAGGGGTGAAGGACTTGGGATATGAGGATATATCTGAGATACCACATGAAATTACCCAGATAAATCCTCATGGCATGCTCTGCCATTGCACAGAGGTTGGTTTTCTCAAGCATCAGTTCCTAATGATGAGGAACTCTGTGAAAATTCCTGCTGGGAAGGGAACATCCCCACAGACCCGCCCAGCGAGGCAGGCTGACCTTTCCTCCCTGTCCCTTGCTGTGCCTGCAGGTGGCCCGGCGATGGGGCAAGAGGAAAAACAAGCCCAAGATGAACTACGAGAAGCTGAGCCGCGGGCTGCGCTACTACTACGACAAGAACATCATCCACAAGACGGCCGGGAAGCGCTACGTGTACCGCTTCGTCTGCGACCTGCAGAGCCTGCTGGGCTACACCCCCGAGGAGCTGCACGCCATGCTCGACGTCAAACCCGACGCCGACGAGTGACAGCGACGCGGGGACAGCGCTGTCCCCCGGGAGAGCCCAGGGACTTCTGTGGTGGTTCTTTTCTCGTTGATTTTCGCTGTTCTTCTGCTCGTTTTTTTTCCGAGGGCCGCTCAGACTCGAGGCTTTGAGGATGTCAGGGGAGAGGGGGGAGGAAGAGGAAAACTTTGGCTTTTTTGTTGATTTTCCTGAAAGTTCCAAGACAGGTTTTTCTGGGGGAAAATTCTGAGTTTTGAGAAAGCCAGGAAAATGTAGCTCACTTAAAAAACCAACAATCCCCTCCCCACCTTTGACTCTTTAGAAAAAAATGCGACGGAATGGATCCCTTTGGTTGCTCACACACAAACTGACAGGTCAGGAATGGCAATATTCCTGAGGATTTGAGGAAATTTAAACTTTTTTCTTTTGGAAAACCAAAATGGGTTAATATTCTTGCTTTGGGGAGGGGCAATATAGGAAAAAAACCAAGAAAAGGTGTTCCATCACCTTTCTGTCAGTTGTCTTCTTTTCTACAAGAGAATTTTTCCTATTAGGGATCAAAACTTTTTATTTTTTTTTAAAGTTTTATTTTATTAAATTTTGTGCCAGTATTTTTTTTTTTTTTCTAAATAGTCTTAAGCTCTAAGATGGTCTCAGTATTGCAATATTGTGTGTGTTTGTTTCTGTTCTGCCAGCAGGGAGTTTTATCCCAGGGAGGAAAAAGATAAAAACAGGAATTAGTTTATGCAGACCCCACTGGAGAATTGGAATGCTGGGACTGGGATGGGAAGGAAAATGAACTCCGAAGTGGCTCCTGTTGATGCTGGCTGGGGGTGCCACTCCTGTTTCCAGCCCCACACACTGTGCTGATAATGCTGGTTGAAATCCCTGCTTTTTTTTTTAATGCCTGGCTGGACAAATCCTCTCAAAATTCCCACGGAAAATGTCTTTTTTTGCATTTTCCAAATCACTTCTTTTGCTCAAGGAACACTTTGGTGCTTACAGAATTTTTTTTTTGGGGGGAGGGGGAAAGGAGAGAAATTCCCATGTTTTCAATGTGGTAAATGGAAAATATGCAAGTTAATTGAGGGGAAAAATCAGGGAAAAGTTCAAAACCCAAAGGGAAATGTTTTTTCCTTCCTGTTTCAAGCAGCTCTGTCCTTATGACCGTGTGTGGGCACAGCAGAAAGGAAATTGTCCCTGCAAATGGGCTCTTTCTGGCCCTTGGCTGCTGCTGCCAGCAGTCCTGTCGGGGTGTGAGTGGCACAGAGCAGGGTGGCACAGCGGGGCTGTGGGGTCAGGCCCTGGGAAGCTGCTCCCTCCAACCCCTCCTGCAGCTGCTTTTCCCTGGGGGGTCACTCCTGCTCTTCCTCTGCTCCCCGGGGTGCTCTGGGCAGGCTGAGGACAAGGTCCCACCACCCTCGGGTGCAGCGGTGGGACTTGAAGGGTCAGAGGTTGTTCCCATGTCCCAGTACAACCCCAAAGCCAGATCCCTGCAGATTTGCCTCCCGAGGGAATCTTTCACCCCCCTGGGTGTTTGCATTTAAAGGCAGCATTTTGTACTTTACCAAAATCCCTCCTCTGAGTGTGTTTTGTCTGTGTCTTGGGGCACAGAGTTCATTCCTGAGGCACTGTGGGACAGCTCTGGGAGTCAGGGGGTCAGAGCCTTTCCAGAGGTGCTGTGGAGTGATTCCTGCCTGATCCCAATGGACAGAACAGGAATCTGTGTAAAATACATGGAATATTCAGGCACAGCCCCCCCTCACAGAGGCAGAGCTGGGGGGGAGCCCAACCCCAAAATGATGCCCAGAGGTGCTGGGCTCTCCTTTGCCTCTGGAGCGGGGGGCACAGCACCTCTGTATCCTAAAACCAGGCATTTTAGGGAAAGTCAGCCCCAGAATTGCTGTGTCCTTATAAAAGGTGGAGCTGGAGGGGAATGGGAAGGCCAGGAGGGAGCTCCTGCCAAGGGGGTGGAAGCAGAGGGGGTCCAGGAAGGGAGGTCCGAAGGAAAGGGTGGGATGGAGGGAAAGGAGGGAAGAGGGCATGGAAGAAGGTGAAGGGAACCCCAAAGGAGGAAAGGGATGCTGCCCATTGAGAAGTGGAACTCAGGCTCATCTCCTTGGGCAGGCAGGGAGGAGGATGGGGACAGCCTGGCCAAGCTGGAGGGAGGAAAGGAAAATTGGGATATCACGGATGCGACCCCCAGAGGTGAGGCTCTGGGACAGATCCAGCCTGAGCCACAGCTGGGCAGGGAGCCAGAGAGGTGTGAGGGCGCAGAGTGCACAGGGAGGAGCTGGTAACGAGCATCCCAACAGCAATCAGAGGGGTTTTTGGGACGTTCAGGGTTGCTGCAAAGTGCCCTGAGCTTGTCTGTCATGGGTCACTTCAATTCCCCTTCCACCCTTAGAAAGGGACCCCCAGACATCCCAGCTCCTGCCCCGGCATGGGCCGTGTCCCAGGACACCCCTCCTGCTTTGCTTGGATGCTCCAGCTGAAAAAGGAAAAGAATGGGACAAAATTTCCCTCCAATAGGAGGAATTGCAGGTTTGGCTACCCCACGCCCCCTGCCAGGCTAAATCCCTCCTCACTGTGCTTATTCCAGGTTTCCAAGCTGAGCTTGTGTGTTCCCAGTGATTTTGGGGAGATGGTTGAAGGTAAGGAAGGGTGAGCCATGGGAAGCAGCTCTGGATTTTTGGAAGAAGCCTCTGGCTGGAGTTTCCCCATCATTTCTCCCAGCCCTTTGCCCTCCCAGCTCACAGCCTGTGAACAGTCACAGACACATCAGCTCCATCATTTCCTATTTTCCTTTGCTTTTTTTCCCATTCTAGAGGCCATCCCAGAGATGGGTGCTGTTTATACACTGGAAATGTGCAGGTTTCTCTTTGTTTCTTTTGCTTTGTTCCTTTTTCCTTCTGCTTTTCTTTGCTGGCCTTTGGTGAGGGCTGCGCTGAGCCGGACGAGCTCAACCCTCTGAGCCCTCTGAGCTCCTTCAAGTCCATGAAAATTTGGTTAATTCCCACCTGCTGGCCCAGAAGGATGGATTTGAGAGGGATGATGGAGATCTGCCAGGGCTGGACTCCCTCCTGTGCTGTTTCCTCCACACAGGAGTGAATCTCCCCCTTGCAGATACTGCTGGAAACGGGGTCATTTTGCCTTGGTTTGGAATGTCTCAGGTGCTTTGGGTGAGATTTTGGGATATTTTCCGTGTCCTGGTCATTCTCTGCTGTTTCCATGTGGGTTGCTGTTCCCTTGGCCCCTCTGGCAGAGCCTGAGCCCTGCTTGCAAATAGCTTTGGAGGCCTTGACAGTTGATATTTGGGAACTCAAAAATAAAGGGAAAAAACCCAGTAATGATAAAACCACCCCAATAATGATAAACCCCACACCAATAATGACAAAAACCACAAGCACTTTCCTGCTGCCGGTCCCTCTCCATCTCCATGTGTGGGATCACCATAATCCTTGGAATTTGGGGTGTGTCCAAGTGGAGATCCATGGCATTCCCACACTCCCACCATCCCGATCCAGATGGGATCATTCAAGGGGAGAAATAACAAAACAGGGCAACAAATAAAGAGTAATGTAAAATTTCACTTTCTCCTGTCTTCCCAAAGCAGTATCTCCTCCAAAAAACAGTCCCAGGAAGCAGCAGTCAATCCAGATGCTGCAGGAAACATCTCCACTTTCTGAGTTTTGAGTTTTTGGAGGGGTTTTCTCTGAGGTTTTTAGGATTCAATTGCTGGTTCCTTGTGAACTTTGGAAAACTGGGATGCCTTGGTGTGCTCTGCTCCCTGGTAGGGTCTGTGTAACACCCAGGAGCTGTTGTCTACATTCCAAAGAGGTTTAAATAAAGGATAATTCTATGTATACATATATGTTATAATGGAATATCTCCAGGAATTAACTGCCTCAGTAAAAAAAAAAAAAACAAAAACAAACATAAAAAAAACAAAAATAAGGAAGTCTTTTTTTGTTTTATTTTGGTTTTACACATTTTTTTAAGCTGATAAACTTAGAAGAAGTAAAAAAAAAAGAGATTGTTATATTGTGCTGTTCGACTATTTTCCAACGTGTATTTTCATATAATTTATATTTTTTAAAAGTGGGAAAAAAAAGTTTAAAAGTGAGATTTAAAAAAAAAAAAAAACACAAGGAAAAAGCAGGTGCTTTTTTAAAAAAACCTGAGCTGAGGTAGCTTAGAGATGTAGCGATGTGTGTGTGTGTCCGTGTGTTGTGTCTGGTTCCGTTTGTTTTTTTTTTTAAGGATTCAAAAATAAAAAAATCCCTCCTCCACTGAATTCCTAGAGAAGGAGGGGATTGGTTTTGTTTTAATTGCTGATGCTGGCACATCATTTTGCTGGAGAGTTTTTTATATACTGTAGCCTTATTTCATATCGTATTTTAAACCATGTGAAATTAAAAGAATAATTCCTAACCCTTGGTGTCCGTGTGATTATTCCTTGCCTTTTCTCTTTGCATCTGGGGCAGAAAGAGGGAAAACAAAAAATGTAGAAAATCCAGCAATTTCTCTGTTTTCCCCCTTATTGAAATTGGGGTTTTATGGGGAAGAAGGGCCTGGCTGACACCACGGTGGGGTGATGCTCCTCACGGCTCCCTCTCACTTTGGGATCGTGGATCCCATCCCAGGCTTTCCAAACCCTCTTTCATCCCTCACTGGGAGGGATGGGGTATCTGGTTCACCAGTCCAAATGAGCTTTGAGAGGGGCATTTTCCTCAGCAGGACCTCAGGGAATGGGTACAGCCACCTCTGCAGATCCCGTGGCCACCAAGGGGAAGATGTTCTGGGAATTCGCTGTCCTCCTGGAGACCTTGAGCTGTGGCCCATGGGGAGGAGAAATCCACCTTGACCCTCTCCAAGTCCTTCACACTGTGCTTCGGATCCTGGAAAAAACCACGTTTGGATCCAGTATGGAGTATCCTGGGTTGGAATGATACCCTGGGGTTTGAGTTTTTCTGTTCTGTTCTGGTGTGCAGCTTTTAGCTTTATATTCAGTGTTCCTGGGATCTTTTCACAGGGTGGTGAAGACAAACCAATCCTGTTCTAGCTGGAGACTCAAGGACAACCTCTTCAAACTTCAGGCCCGAAGCAGAAACAATGTGAGAAGAGGAGGGCGGGCAAGCAAGCAAGGAGGACGAAACTTCATCATTTGAAGCTGTTAATTGGGCAGTTAACTCCTGTATGCAAATGGACTAAAACTTTGGGAAAGCCCTCTTGTGCTTCCACCTTGGAGCCACGACTGTGGCTCTGGTCCTGCCAGGGTGTGGCCTATGAAGGCACTTCAATAAATATCCACTTTATTACTTTATTCCTCTGAACTCCATCTAGCCTCTGTTCCAGCTCCTTAAGGACTCACAACCATTCCAACTCCCAAGCCTGCACAGGACTTGGGATGCTTTTTCCAGGGAATTGTACGCTGGCTCTGGTGTTTCCTTGTCCTCATCAAGGCAGGAGGAAAACCGTGCTGTGCCCAGTTGGACGGGGCTGGATTGGAGCCTGACCTCTGGAAGTGGTGACTAATGAATCCGGCATCTGGAGACGTCCATGGGCCGGGAGCTGATGCTGATCCATAAAAATCTGCGTGCTGGAAGTTCCCGAGGGACACCAGTGACGCTGGGTTGGCTGAGTCAGCACGGACCGGGTCAGAGCCAGGGCTCAGGAATGTGATGCTCGCGTTTGTTGGATACCGGGAACAGCGGACAAGTCACGGGGGGATGCAGATCCGGGATAAGGAACTCTCTCCGTGTATAACAACTTGCAGCCATGCAGGGAACAATCCCGGGATACCCAAGGATGAGTGTGGAGAATCCTGATGGTGCTCCCGGGACATCGCTGCACTCCCGGGGCTCAGCCGACCCCGACCTCGGAGGGAGGGGACGGACCCGAAGCGGGGACAGCCGTGGGACAGCGCCCGGCCCGCTCCAACCCTTCCCTGCAGCCGCGGGGCTCCGGGCGGGATCGCTGCATCCCGGCGCTGCATCCCGGCGCTGCATCCCGGCGCTGCATCCCGGCGCTGCATCCCGCCGCTGCATCCCGGCACTGCATCCCGGCGCTGCATCCCGCCGCTGCATCCCGCCGCTGCATCCCGGCGCGGCTTTTCCATCGCAGCGGGAGCCGCCGGGGCTCTTGCTCGGCTGTCCCGGGAAAATAAACATCCAGCGGCTCCTTCCCGCTCCTTTCCCAGCGCAGCCGCTGCGGAGGCTCCGGCTGGGGCAGCAGCCAAACCCCGGAGGGATGAAGGTGCCCCCATTTTTCCTCCTTGCAGAACCTGGGGATGCCGCAGGTCCCCCCACCCCGCATTCCGCAGGGATTGCAGCCTGTGGTAAAACACCCACGGGCCGGGGCAGCCCGCGCGCTCATTAACGGCCCCGCGTTAATTATTAACCCCATTAACCGCCCCCTGCTCCTACAGAGGAAACACGGGGGGTGGGAAGGGGGGACACACAGAGCAAATGTGTCCCCCCCCCGATGTCCCTGCCCAGTCCCCACCCCTCCTTTCCCCAAGGGTCTCCATGCCACCACCGGCTGCAGTGAGATTTGGGATGGGGAAGTGGAGTTTGGGGAGGGAGTCGGAGCTTTTCCCGTGGAAAAACTCACCACAGCTCTGCTCCCCCAAAATCCGTCCCCTTTGCAGCGTCCTGCAACCAGGCTTTTAATAAAAAATATGGGAATTTGGAATCACAGAATACAGCATTATAGAATAGAATTATTCATAGATTATGATTACAGAATAGAATAGAATAGAATAGAATAGAATAGAATAGAATAGAATAGAATAGAATAGAATAGAATAGAATAGGAGTTACTCAGGTTGCAATTCAGGCTGCTCCAAGACCTTTGAGTCCAGTCATTTTGTAGAATAATAGAATAAATGAGCTTCATGATAGAATTGAGCTGAGAGGAAGAGGTTTGCTGGGCGTGATGTCCTCCCCAGCAAGAAAATCCTGCCTGTGTGGGGAATTGCACCTGGAGGAGGATTTTTCTGTTGTGTTGGCTGCTGTGTGGCTGCTCAGGTGTGGGATTGAACAGAGCCAGAGTGGGCAGAAGGGTTTTCCCAGACTACAGCATGTATTATCCAGGGATGCACACGTCCAGCAGTTCAGTGGAGCAGGAGGCAGCGTATCCCGAGGGATCCCTGTGGGATGGAGGGGATTTCTGGGCTGGAAACCCCCTGAGCTGCTGCTCCAAGGGGAGACCAGCGAGGAAAAGGGACATTTTCAGGTTGGTGTCTTGAAATGAGACGTTAAAACTGGTGTTTGAAGGACACTGAGATGAAAACAGGAACAGGAATTGCTGAAGGCTGAAGTGAGGGAAGGGCTCTCTGAAAATCCCTGAGACCCCAGGGAGGTGGAAGGAGGTGGTGAGAGAGAAGGATGAATTTATGGGGGGCAGTAGAGGAAGGAGGTGGTGAGAGAGAAGGATGAATTTATGGGGGGGCAGTAGAGGGGTGCAGAGGGGGAAGGAGAAGGATGAGGTGCTGAGCAGCAGGGGATGAGCTTGGCTCCTTCCTGGGTGATGGTTCCTGGATGATCTTTTAGATCCCTTCCAAGTCAAAGCATTCTGTGATTCCATGAGGGGTGTGCACACCTTTCCACACACCCCCCTGGTGGATCCCAGGCACAGCAAACACACCACACCAGGCAAACGGAGATTTAGGGCTGCTGGGAGCACTGGGACACCTTTGGTACCCATTTCCCCTCCCAAATGGAGATTTAGGGCTGCTGGGAGCACTGGGACACCTTTGGTGCCCATTCCCCATCCCAAACAGAGATTTAGGGCTGCTGGGAGCACTGGGACACCGTTGGTACCCATTCCCCCTCCCGAATGGAGATTTAGGGCTGCTGGGAGCGCTGGGACACCGTTGGTGCCCATTCCCCCTCCCGAAAGGAGATTTAGGGCTGATGGGAGTGTTGGGACACCGTTGGTACCCATTCCCCCTCCCGAATGGAGATTTAGGGCTGCTGGGAGTGTTGGGACACCGTTGGTACCCATTCCCCCTCCCGGGCCGGCCGTGCCGGGGGTGCTGCCGTGGGGTGCCGGGGTTGCCTTTCGGAGTCAGCACTTTCCCTGTTTGCTTTCCTCCCCCGGCTCCCTCCCGCCGAGCCGCGGCCTCTGAACCTCGTCCAACAGCAACTTTCCAACTTTCCGTCTCTTCCAGCGGCCTTTCCCCGCTCCCGGAGCGCGGCCGTTCCCTGGCCTCGCTTGAAAGGCGCTCCCACAATGAGCCTTTGTGCCAGGCTGCTCCGGAGGGCAGGAATTCGGGATTGCAGGAATTCGGGATTGCGGGAATTCGGGATTGCGGGAATTCGGGATTGCGGGAATTCGGGATCGCGGGAATTTGGGATTGCGGGAATTTGGGATTGTGGGAATTTGGGATTGAGGGAATTCGGGATTGTGGGAATTCGGGATCGCAGGAATTCGGGATTGCGGGAATTCGGGATCGCGGGAATTCGGGATCGCAGGAATTCGGGATTCTGGGAATTCGGGATTGCGGGAATTCAGGATCGCAGGAATTCGGGACTGTGGGAATTCGGGGAATTCGGGATTGCGGGAATTCGGGGTTGCAGGAATTCGGGATTGTGGGAATTCGGGACTGTGGGAATTCAGAACTGTGGGAATTTGGGATTGCGGGAATTGGGGATCGCGGGAATTCGGGATCGCAGGAATTCGGGATTCTGGGAATTCGGGATTCTGGGAATTCGGGATTGCGGGAATTCAGGATCGCAGGAATTCGGGACTGTGGGAATTCGGGGAATTCGGGTTTGCGGGAATTCGGGGTTGCAGGAATTCGGGATTGTGGGAATTCGGGACTGTGGGAATTCAGAACTGTGGGAATTCGGGATTGCAGGAATTCGGGATCGCGGGAATTCGGAATTGCAGGAATTCAGGACTGTGGGAATTCGGGACTGTGGGAATTCAGGATTGCAGGAATTCGGAATTGCAGGAATTCGGGATTGCAGGAATTCAGGACTGTGGGAATGTGGGGAATTTGGGATCACAGGAATTTGGGACTGTGGGAATTCAGGGAATTCGGAACTGTGGGAATTCGGGATTGTGGGAATTTGGAATCGCAGGAATTCGGGATTGCGGGAATTCGGAATTGTGGGAATTCGGGATCGCGGGAATTGGGGATTGCGGGAATTGGGGACTGTGGGATACACGAGGCCAAACAGCCTGAGGGCCTCGTGGGGAGCCCGGGGCAGGGGAGCTGCCCCGAATCCTGCATCCCTGCGGTAGGGATGCTTCCCAGGTCGCTGCATCCCTGCAGGAAGGACGGTCCCCAAAGTGCAGTGTCGCTGCCAAGAGGATGCTCACCAAGAATCCCCGCTCAGGGATGTTCCCCAGAATTCCCCATGCATCAAAGAACGATGCTTCCTAAAATTCTGCACCCCTGGGGTGGGGGTACTGCCCAAAATGCTGCATCCTTGGAGTGAGAATGCTCCCCAAAGGTCTTCATCCCTGGGGTCAGGACACTCCCATAGCTGATGCATCCCTGGGGTAGGGATATTCCCCAAAATCCTGCATCCCTGGGGTAGGGATACTCCCCAAGATCCTGCATCCCTGGGGTAGGGATACTCACCACAATCCTACATCCCTGGGGTAGGGATACTCCCCAAAATTCTGCACCTGTCAAAGAAGGATGCTTCCCAAAAACTTCATCTCTGGAGTGCAGGTACTCACCAAAATTCTGCATCCCTGGGGTAGGATTACTCCCCAAAATTCTCTATCCCTGAGGTGGGGATGCTTCCCAAAAACTTCATCCCTGGAGTGTGGGTACTCCCCAAAATTCTGCATGTGTAGGGTAGGGTTGCTTTCTGAGTTTTCCATCTCTGGGTGAGAATACTCCCCAAAATTCTCTATCCCTGAGGTGGGGATGCTCCCCAGATGCTGCATCCCCCTCCTGCCTTCAGCATCGTTTTGGGAAGGGAGGAGGCCACTCCCAGCCTGCTCATGCTGAACAGAGCTTATCTTTTCCTTAAGACAGGACTATCTTTCCGTGGGGTAAATTTCCCAGTTTCCCATTCCCTGAGCTTGACTTGCCTTTGATGGACCCAGGAGAGCCTCTCCCTCTCCTCCACGCTCGTTCCTTAACTGCCTTCCCACATTCCCCCATCCCAAACTCTCCACCCTCCTCCCGGGCTCATCCCTGGCATCCCCCATCCCCCATCCTGCCCCTCCAGCTCCGGCACGGTGCAAAAGGCACGGCAGGAACGGTGCTGTGGATTTTCAGCCCCCGTTAAGGACGTTTCCCAGCTGGAAAGCAAGAGGTGAAGCCAGAGCCATCGGCCTTGGCTCGGGGCAGACCACCAACGTGCCCACCACAGACCTCCAGCGAGCCCGCGGCTCCCAGCCCAAATCCAGGGGCCTGGAGGGAGCTGGGAGCAGGCTGGGAAGGCTGGAGGGGAGAGCAAAGTCTGCTCAGCTCCAGCCCTGCCAGAGAAGGGTTTCTTTTGGAGCAGGGAATCATCCTCTGCAAGAAAAAAATAAAACTAAAATTCCCCACATTGAGATTTTTCTGTGGGGTTTTTATGTTTTTCCCCTTCCCTGTCTCGGTTGCTCCTGCAGAATCCCCAGCTGCTGCTGGCAGCACTGTCCTCGTGCTGGGGGCTCTGCTCCAGGGGGAGAATCCTTGGCTGAACGAACCCAGAAAGCCAAGCAGGGGGATCTGGCAGCAGGAAAAGGCTTTGCTCCCTGTCTGAAGGGCAGGAGGAGCTGCCAGGGATCTCCCAGTGGAGGTTTGGGATTCAGGATCTGTGATTTGGGGAGCTCTTGGCAAGTTTGGCCTCTTTCACCATCTTTTCCTCAATTTCCCCAAGTGCAATCCCAGATCCCAAACCTTTCCAGCCTGCCTTAAACACACTGGGGGTCCCTGGTTGGGACTGGGATGGGATGGGATGGGATGGGATGGGATGGGATGGGATGGGATGGGATGGGATGGGATGGCTGCTCCTTCCATCCCCACTGCCCCTGTGATGTTTCATTTTTCCAGTCCCCTGAATCCTCAGCCAGGATCAACCCAGCACAGCAGAATAAACCCATTCCCACATTGCTGCCACCTTTCCCCACCTTTTTCCCAGACATTTCCCAGGGAAGTGGGATGTGGGACACTGGGGATGTTATTTGGGGTTTCCCTGGAGACACCACACCCAAAACCTGGGAGCTGGGACCAGCAGGATCCTGTGGGGAGCCTGGTGGGATGCCCTGCCCAAACAGCTCAGGGCATTTGCTTCCTGTGAGCAGCCCTTGCAAGCAGCTCCCCAGCACATCCCAAACGCCTTCCCAGGAACGTGGGGAACACCAACACGGAGCATCAAAAGTTCACCTGGGTCATTTTGGACCTTAGTTATGTGCAAAGGCTCTGCAGAGCCTCATCCAGCTGGATCCATCCTGCTCTTTTGGGGTCAGGACACTGGAAATGTGGTTGGTGACAGTGGCTGCACTTTGGGGACAGTAAAGGCACCTGGAGTGCCCATCCTGTGCCCCAAACCCTGGGATAAGGTGACCCTTTGGGGCCTGGACTGAAGGTGTTTTGCAGCACTTGTTCCCAGTTCCCTGCCAGCTCCTCTTTCCACCCCTCCAAGCCCTTCTCAGCACTGCCCAGTCTGGCCAAGTGAAAAGTCCTCCTTGGAGGAGAACTCCCCATAAATCACTGGGATCTGCATCACCATGCTGGGTTTTCATCATGAAATCCCCCCAAAAAATAGCAAGTGGGGCAATCTCCCTTTCAGCACAAAGCTGGCGCAGCCCTGGTTTGGCTTTTCCCTCCTCCCTGAAATGCAGCCCTGGCTCAGCTGCTGGCACGGGGTGAGATGGATGTTTATTTTTCCCTCTCCCCTTTTCTGGATCCTGGGGTTGCTCCTGTGAGGTCCCACTTTCATGGCAGAGCCAATTCCTGATGATAAAAATAGAAGGCAGTGGCTTCCTGCCAGTGAGGGAAAGAGGAGAAAGGGGGATGAAATGCCAAATAAATGAGTAAAAGTGACAGAGTGGCACTCACAGAGCTGCAGGAGGATTTGAGGATCCAAGCAACTTCTGGCTGGGTGGGATCAACACAGGGAAAGGGATCAAGGGGAACGATTTTGTCACCATCCTTGGGTGACACAGGGCAAAAGCCCTTTGCTGGTGTGAAGCAATGGATTTATGCTCTTCAGTGTGGATCCAAACCCTCCAGCCCCTTTCCCAGCTGGATTTGGAAACCTCTGTCACTGCTGACCTACTTAAAGGCTGTGCCAAACGTTGGTCTGGGACGTGCCAAAGGGTTTGGATCCCACGGTGTCCAGGCTGGTGTGGGTTCTGTGGGATGCCAGCAGCTTCCCGAGGCCCCCTGGCACCCCCAGCACCCATGGGTGCCTTTCCAAAGGGTGGATGAGATGTGATGATTTGTTAGGATGAGATGTGTGAGGCTCTGTTTCGTTCTGCCCTGGGTTTTGCCAGGTTTTGGGAAGATCTGTCATGGAATCCTTTAGAGTTTGGATTAGAAGGGACCTTAAAGCTCATCCCATTCCATCCTCTGCCATGGGCAGGGACACCTTCCATTGTCCCAGGTTCTCCAACCCCCTCCTGCCTGGCCTGGGTCACTTCCAGGGGTTTAATGTCTACACATCCTTATCTCCCCAGGAAAACAGGGATAAGAACCAAAACACAGTGCCTGGTCTCACGGCTCTGCCAATATAATTCTGATTTTGGGGTGAAAATCAGGGAATGTGAACCGGGAGCAGCAGGAGCATCCCAGAGCTGTGACAGCTTTTGGGCTCCAACAGCACCAATATTTACAGCCCGAGTGGAGGAGCTGCAAAATTGGCAGCAGTTCAGGAGAGAGCGAGGAAAATTATTGGAATGAGGCTCTGGGAGCTCCATTTCTCTCCCTGTGTGTCGGAAGGGATTTATCCAACTCACAGGCTCCCTTCCTCCACAGGGAAAGGAAATTTGGATATGAAGGGTTGGGGGGCAAAAGCTGATCAGTGAACAAATACAAATACAGAGTGCCATGAGGAACAAATAGAGTGGCAATGAGGAAGGTGTTAATTGGTGAGGTTCATTAAGCTCTGGAAGGATTTGCTGTGGGTTATTTGGAGCCTGGGACTCGTTTTTGCTCCTCATCTGCCAAATATGTTCTGTAGCTCAAAGAAATCGTTCCTTGCAGCAGGACACAGCAGCTCCTTGCAGGGATCTCATCTGGCTGAGGTGCTGACCACAAACCTGGGATTTTCACACAAGTTTTGGGAGTTTCTGCAACTGAACCTTATTTTGAGCTGGAAATGTACCTCAGTGCCAGTGGCAAATCCATCCTGGAGTGCCGTGTCCAGCCTGGGAGTCCAACATCAGAAGTGGAGCTGCTGAAGTGAGTCCAGAGAGGCCACAGAGATCCTCCAAGGGCTGGGGCCAGGCTGGGAGAGCTGGGGGTGCTCACCTGGAGAGGAGAAGCTCCAGGGAGAGCTCAGAGCCCTTCCAGGGCCTGAAGGGGCTCCAGGAGAGCTGGAGAGGGACTGGGGACAAGGCAGGGAGGGACAGGACACAGGGAATGGCTCCCACTGCCAGAGGGCAGGGATGGGTGGGATACTGGGAATTGGGAATTGTTCCCTGTGAGGGTGGGCAGGCTCTGGCACAGGGTGCCCAGAGCAGCTGTGGCTGCCCCTGGATCCCTGACAATGCCCAAGGCCAGGCTGGACAGGGTTTGGAGCAGCCTGGGACAGTGGGATGTGCCCCACCGGAGCTGAGCTGAGCTTTAAGTTCCCTTCCAACCCAAACCACTCTGATCCCACAATCCCTCCCTAATCCCAAGATCAACACGTTGTAGCAGTAGCAAAATGGGATTTTGCATGTTCCCCTTCCCAACCACTTCTTGCTGCACCAACCCAACCCAAAGCTGGTGCCCATCCCCAAAACCTCCCAACCTGGACCCAAAATTCCCGTCACAAGCAGACGGGCGGGAAGAGCTGGATCCGCCTTTGCCTGGTCATGGTGAATCATCCATGGTGAGGCTGTGCCAGCTGCTTGCTCAGCCACCAGCAAGGAGGGAAAAACTCCAAACAAACCCAACAACTCAACAAAAATCCGTCTGCAGTTCCTCTCAGGAAGAGCCACTGTGCGTACGCACAAGGCTGGCAGGAAAACACGACGCTCTTTCCATAGCAGCATTCCTGATATCAGCCTGGGGAGCTGGGCAGTCCTTCTCCGATAAAATTAGCAACGAGGAATGTGCAATTCCTACTGGGATGGCTTATGGAAATGACAAACAGAAACAGAACAATTCCAGGTTTGGTGTGTGGATTTAAAAATCTCAGCAGCTGCAGCTCTGGAGTCCCCCTCTGTGAGCTTTGGGGTTGTGGGAGAGGGGGAAACTGGAGCACACGCTGCTTCCAGGACTGGCACATTTTAGTGAAATTGGTTTAATAAACAATTTGGGTTGCAATTCAAACTTGCTTAACCACACAAGAAAAGCTGAGAGCAATCACTTGGGGGTGGTTTGTGCTTACCTGGGGCTTGCACAGATCTGCAAGTGGCCATCCCTCCCCAGTGTGGAGATGGAGATGATTCCTTGGAGATAAGGGTTGGATTAGCTCAGGGATCTGGTTACAAGAAGAATTTGAAGGATTTCACCCCAAATCTTGCCTTGTCCATGACCAAAACGAGATGGCACAGGAAGGACACCAGCACAGAGGAGGTGATTGTCCTCCAGAGCTGTGTGATGGGAGAAGCCACATCCCTCCCTCTGGAGAGCACATCCCAGCGAGTATCCCAGCCCCGCTGACAATTTTCTCAGACATTCCTTCTCAGCCCTAGCGCTCCTCGTTTGGGGCTGCTGTGACTCCAGAAATAAACACAGGAGGTTCTGCTGGGGGATAAAAATGCCGTGTGGTTTTCCCTGCCTGACTTCTGTGTGCTCGGCCTCCAGATGCTCTGGAAGGGTCGGTTTTGGGAGAGCAGTGGCAACATGGCCTGGGAAAAGCAAGGCTTAAAGCCAGCCAATGGGACCCCAAAATTCCACACCTGATGTTTGGAGTAGGAGTTGGAGGAGCTGTGGAGAGGGGGCTTGACCACGTGAAGGTGCAAAGGGAAGGAACTCTGATGTTCTATGTGCTTTCCTTGTGGATGATGAAGATTTTTCTGTAAAGGTGGATTTGTTCCAAAAACACCAAATCAGGGTAAGTCACATCCTGAGGGAGATCAGAAGTGCTGACAAACAGGAGCTCAGTTTTGTCTTCCCCGTTTTCCTAACAAAACACCAGGAGCTGTTGGAGACAACTCAGTTCCTGGTTGCTTTCCTCGCCATGCTCTAGTGACACGGCCAGGCCCAGCCCAGGATGTCCTGGTTTGTGCTGGACAAACCCTGTCCAGGAGCTCCATCTCACCATGCATGGCCACCTAATCCACGGGCATGGGCTCTGGCTCAGTCCTGAAGCCCCAGCACTGGGATGGGATGGATCTTGGGGGCTCCAGATGAAGAGTCCCGTGGAACATCCCTCAGAAAAACAGCCAGGGAGGAGACCAGTAGATCTCCTTGGGAAAAGCAAAGCCTGGAGCAGGAAGCTGGTGACAATGAATGGACAGAAAGGGAGCTGGGGGTGCTGGTGACAGCCGGTTGGATATGAGCCAGCAGTGTGCCTCGGTGGCCAAGAAGGCCAATGGCTCCTGGCCTGCATTAGGAATTGTGTGACCAGCAGGAGCAGGGAGGTCATTCTGCCCCTACACTCAGCGCTGGTGAGGGCACACCTTGAGTGCTGTGTCCAGTTCTGGGCCCCTCAGTTCAGGAAGGACATTGAGATGCTTGAGTGCGTCCAGAGGAGGCAACGAGGCTGGTTTGGAACACAAGCCCTGTGAGGAACGTTTGAGGGAGTTGGGGTTGTTTAACCTGGAGAAGAGGAGGCTCAGAGGTGACCTTATTGCTCTCTGCACTCCCTGAAGGGAGGCTGCAGACAGGTGGGGTCGGTCTCTTCCACTGGGCAGCAACTGGCAGAACAAGAGGACACAGTCTCAAACTACGTCAGGGAAGGTTTAGGTTGGATATTATGAAAAAAAATTTCACTGAAAGAATAATAAAATACTGGAATTGTCTTCCTAGGGAGGCGGTGGAATCACCATCTCTGGATATGTTTAAAAAAAGACAGGACTTGGCACTTGGTGCTGTAGTCTGGTTGTGGTGTTGGGGCACAGGCTGGACTTGATGATCTCAGAGGTCTCTTCCACCCTCATTATTCTGTGATTCTGTGAATGGCTGTCCAGCACAGGGCCTCTGAGCTGGGACGATCCCAAGGCTGCCTAACCCAATCCAGATTTCCGTAGGAAATAACTCCAGGACACTTCCACCACAAACTATGCTCTGCTGCCGCTTGGATGAGTCCGTACGCCGTCAGTCGGGCTATTTTTTCCCCATCCTCCCTTCCAAGCATTGTTCCAAGGCCACAGCCAGCTGAGTGCCCTGGGAAAGAACTTTCCCAGCACTTTCCCTGTCCCGGGAAGGACACGGCAGAAGCAGACAGAGTCTCGCTGAAGGCGGCAGGAGGCACATGGGGGTGATTCAGGAATGCGGTTCTGAGGAGGGAATGCCAGCTCCTCATCCCCATCACCAGAGGGACAAAGCTGGGGTCCAGGTGGTTGCTCGGGCTCCACACATGGAAGTGTGGGCTGGGCTGTGAAGGCAGAGCCTGCTTGGGAAAGACAATATCCATGTGCATTCCAGGAACGAGGATGAGCACGAGGCACTGTGACCTCCAGCAGGGCTGAACAGGCCAAGGCAGCCCCAGCTCGTTCTCCTCTTCCCAGCTGCACACTGGGAGCTGTGGAATGCGTGCCCTGGAGTGTCATGGCTCTGGCAGCTCCTTGGAGACTTGAGCTGGCACACAAAAGGAAAGCCTGAAAAAATTCTTCCTGGAAAAGGCAATAATCCCTCAAGACAATTATCCAGGTGAAGAATGGGATTCCTGATAAGTTCTTTGTAAAAGATGTCGGCCTTGCATAGAAATTCTGGGATTGACATTAGAAAAGAGGGGAAGGAATCACCACAGGAATACAAATTGTGTGGGAGTAAAGGGGGATGATGGATGGATGGATGATGGATGGATGGATGGGGGATGGATGGATGGATGGATGGATGGATGATGGATGATGGATGGATGGATGGATGGATGGATGGATGGGTGGATGGATGGATGGATGATGGATGGATGATGGATAGATGGATGGATGATGGATGGATGAGGGATGGATGGATGGATGGATGATGGATGGATGATGGATAGATGGATGGATGGATGGATGGATGGATGGATGGATGGATGGATGGATGGATGGATGGATGGATGGATGATGGATGGATGATGGGTGGATGGATGGATGATGGATGGATGGATGATGGATGATGGATGGATGATGGATGATGGATGATGGATGGATGGATGGATGGATGGATGGATGGATGGATGGATGGATGATGGATGGATGGATGATGGATGGATGGATGGATGGATGGATGGATGATGGATGGATGGATGGATGATGGATGATGGATGATGGATGGATGATGGATAGATGGATGGATGATGGATGGATGAGGGATGGATGGATGGATGGATGATGGATGGATGATGGATAGATGGATGGATGATGGATGGATGAGGGATGGATGGATGGATGGATGATGGATGGATGGATGGATGGATGATGGATGATGGATGATGGATGATGGATGGATGGATGGATGATGGATGGATAGATGGATGGATGGATGGATGGATGGATGATGGATGGATGGATGGATGGATGGAATGATGGATGGATGGATGGATGGATGGATGATGGATGGATGATGGATGGAGGGATGGATGATGGATGGATGGATGACAGATCGATGATGGATGGCTGGATCTCTCTGGAAAGAGATGACCCAGCCAAGCTGATGAGGTTTTGCGGTCCAAGGCATTGCCACTGGTGTCTCCCAAATAATTTGTTGTCCATCCAAGACTTTGGAGATGCTTGAGAGAGATGGGACAGATGGATCCACCTGTCTGGGTAAAGAGAGGAGATCCAAAATCCTGACCAGGTCTTGCTGGGGCAGGGCAAGGCCATCAACACATCCCAAATAATCCAGGCACTTCCCTGACCACCTTGTTTTTCTGGACAAGGAGAAATCCTGTTTCCAGGAGCTGCAAACAGGGCAATCCCATGGGATTTTAGGGCATCTGTGGTTTTCCCCAGAGGTGCAAGCTGGCTGGGGTGATGGCAACAGGAAGGAACTCCCTGGGCACCCCTTGGCCCCTCAGCAGCAGCTGCCTTGGCCTGGAGCCTGGGA
Source organism: Taeniopygia guttata (assembly GCF_048771995.1). NCBI lineage: Eukaryota > Metazoa > Chordata > Aves > Passeriformes > Estrildidae > Taeniopygia > Taeniopygia guttata. The sequence continues at coordinate 1,300,271 of NC_133049.1, forward strand.
CAAGAGCAAAGGATAAATCTCACCTCTGGATCGCTGACAGCTGGAGCTACCTGGAAGAGGGAACTTCCTTTATAATGTGCTTTTTTTGGAACATCTGTTGGAGAAGGAGTTTGAGGATCCTGGGCATTTCCTCCTGGGGCTGACCCAATGAATCTAGCATTGGATGTCAGAATCTGAGGTACTGATGATTCTGAGATTGTAGAAAGTCTCTGTCTGTCAGCCCCGCTGCCAAAGCAGAAGCCAAAATTGGTCTGTGCTGTTTCAAGGTTGTTTATTCTGTTTATCTCTAACATGTTCTGCTGCCCTGCCGCAGCTCTGTCCTGCAGGGCAGCGTGTGGGGCTCTGCCCTCAGTGGGATGGTACAAACATTAAATACCACAAACTACCTGTGCTGGATTTACAATAACGTGCCAATATCTGTCACCTACGTTGGACAGTGTGTCCCCAGCCTGAACCAACAGAAAAATGCCAACACCACAGTGAAACATGGAGGGCATGAAGAAGGAGAAAAAGGACAAGGCACACCCAATTTCCTCCATCTTGTCCCCTTTGAACCCCTAATCTAGAAACCTAAAATTTTACTTTTGCACCCATGCCACACTTAATTATTACTCATATCAAACACTCAGAGCTGGTAATTGATCCTGTAAGATTGAAAACTCTTTTCCATGGACAGAGATCACAGCCAGTGTCTCTGGGGGCTCTGTCCAGGGGGGTTCCTGACCCCTGCCAGGGTCCCAGACCTGCCAGGGCAGCCAGAGGGAAGCCCTGGATTCCCACATTGGGAAAACCGTGAGCACAAGCAGGTAACTGTGGAGGTGCCTCTAAGGAGCCTTTAGAAGGGTGGTGGAGAATTCAGCCCTCCCAGGGGACATTTGGCATGGATTGTACAGCACTGCTTTCATCCCAGCTTTCCTGATTCCTCCTGAAATCCTCCATCCCCCAGGATTTGGGAGCAGCCAGCTGTGGTCTGTGGGAACAAAGTATGAAGCAAATGAAAGTATAAATAATAAAGCTGTATTTAGTGATGCCTTTCCCAGGAAGGAATTAGCTGGGAATATCTGGGAATTGCTGGGGGTGAGGAAGAGGCTGGTCCTGGTGGTGCCTTCCTGGATGTTTCCAGGATTTATAGGCACACGGGGAAGAAGGAAAATGCTCTGATCCATTACAAACCTCTCACCCCCAGCCCTCCCCATATCCCAGCAGTGGCTTTCCCACAGAAGAACCCGGGATCTGAGCATGGAGAAATCCTCAGCAGAGAGCAGGGAAATGTGGGATGTGAGCATGGAGACATCCTCAGCAGAGAGCAGGGAAAGCTGGGATGTGAGCATAGAGACATCCTCAGCAGAGAGCGGGGAAATCTGGGATGTGAGCATGGATAAAGCCTCAGCAGAGAGCAGGGAAAGATGGGATGTGATCATGGAGACATCCTCAGCAGAGAGTGGGGAAAGCAGGGGGACCCCAGCAGCTCTGGGGGTGCCCTGTCCTGCCCTGCCATGCTCCCATCCTCCTGGAGAGCAACTCCCAAACTCCTGCTGGAAATGTGACCCTGGCTGCCCCGCAGGAATGAAGGGGTTCACCAGAGCTGGTACTAAAATTCCCCAAATCCCTGAGCAGCGTGGCAGGCCTGGGATCTGAGCGTGGTCCCTGGCATTAATCACTGTAATAGAAACCAGAGCTGGCTCTGGGCCCACTGAGTCCAGGCAGCCCCTGCTGAGGCGTTGGGAAATTCACAGGCTGAGAACGGGCAGCAAGAGAAATTCCAGGCAGGGCTTTGATTTTTTATTTTTTTAATTAAGTGGAATTTCAAAACTGGAAAAACATAAAGGGAATAAAAATAAAAACAGCAACAGGCTCAGCAAGCTGCTGGGCCTGAAACTCCCTCCTCTTCCTCCTCTCCCACCCTTTTCCACCTCCCTGGATTCCACTTCCCACCCCCTACATGAAGTTCAGCTGGATTGATGGGAGCAGGGAGGAAGGACCATGAGGAAGAGGAAGGACAAGTGGGCCAGGGCTTGGAGCAACCTGGGACAGGGGAAGGTGTCCCAGCCCATGGCAGGGGGTGGGACTGGAGAAGTTTTAAGGTTCCTTCCCACCCACACCATGCTGGAATTCCATGGTTCCATGAAAAGCCTCTTCTGACCCACCTGAGGACGGATTTTGTGGCCTGGGGATCAAGGGGCAGTGGGTGGTGTCAGAACCACCCCATCCTACAGGACCTCAGTGAGTCACACTGGGGTTTATGGCTGGGCTTGGTGACCCTCAGAGGTCTTTTCCAACCAAAGTAATTCCATGATTCTGTGATTTCAGGTGCTGCTGCTTGACAATAAATATCTCATCCCACCCTTTTGGTCAGGAGAACCAGAGATGTCACCCAGAGCAAGGATCTAAATCCCTGTTTCTGACCCTTCTCCATCCCTGGGCACCCCACACTTGGATTTTTCCCACTTCTCCAGCTGTGTTAGGTGGGATGAACTCAGGTAAAGATTGCTGCAAGTGAATGGATCACAGGAAAACTTAGGAGAGAAGGATTCTTGAAACACTTAATGAGGCTTGACTTAATTATCTCCTCTCCCCACTCTCTAGGAATTAGTTGGAAAACAATGAGGAGAGAAATCTCTCCAGAATTTTATTGGATGCTGCCAAAACATCCAATTTTTTTCAAATCAGAGTCCAGAATCATTTGGAGTCACTGGGATGTTTCAGAGCATCAGGGCTTGACATCCAGACAAAGAAAATTGCAATCAGGGAAAAAATCCACTCCAGCTCCTCCATCCTCCCTCCTGCAGCTTTTTCCCACCAGAAGAAAACTTGGATGTTTTATAGAACTGTTTAATAACGTGATGACAATCCCAGCCCCTGCTGCAGCCTCAGGCTGATCCCTGGGGGATTCTGAACTCTAACCAACAGCTCCAAATGCCCTGGTCCTTCCTCCTGGAGGAGTTTTCCCTCCAGTAGAGTTTTCCATGTGAAGTGGGGGAATTTTCCCTTTTTCTTTACATTCCTGCTGCTGGGACATCACACGTAGGGGTGGCACATGGAAATGTCACTTTAAGCATTGGAATTTTTGTTAAGCTCATCTGGGCAGCAAGCTTTAGCATGTCCCAGAGATAAACAGGGAAACTGAGGCACACAGTGCCTTTATTCCCAGTTATGCCCCTGGGGAAAAAGGCAAGAGGGATTGCCCCTCTTTTTTACCTTCATTGTCATCCTCTCTCTCCCAAGAATACCACAAAAAGAGGCTGAAAATCATCTGTTTAATCAGAGCCTCATTCTCAAAGCTGCCCTGAAAGCACAACCTGGTGTGTCCCAGCACCCCAGAGCCTCTCCAGGGATGGGGCAGTGTTTGTCTGGGCTCTGAGGGGAAAATGGGGCAAAGCCCAGCACTTTCTGCCCACGCACGGCGGCGTTGAAAGAGATCCTCCACCCCAGCTGGATGCAATCAGGGGCAGGCAGCAGGGAAAATATTCCACAGGTGCTGTGGGACCTTTATGGAAACGTCAGATGCTGCTTTTCCCAGAGCTCCCAGTCCCACTCTCCTGAATTATGGCTGTTTTCCCATGTGTGCAGCCTGGCCTGGGGTTCAGGGAACACTTGCATGGTGCTGGAGGAGATTTTATCTTTTTTTCCCTGTCTGTCTTCTGCTGCTTTTTCCAATTTTATGCCCAGCTCCATCCCAAAATGATGGTTTTCTTGGATTCTTCTGTTTTCACTGGTTTGATCCCAGAAGTGCAGCCAAGCATCTCCCTCTCACTACCTTGAATTCCTGTCTTTGGCACCTCTCTCCTCAGGACTTTGAAACAGCCCCTTTTTTTTTTTTTGTCCCAGTTATCCTACATGGATAAAAAATACCAAGTTTTTGCAAGGAAAGCACCACAGGGAGGCTCTGGTCACTGCTGGCTGTGAGAACTGGGGCTTTTAGGAGGGAGTTTTTGACTGGTTTGTTTGATTTATTTTTTCCTTCAGTGGATGCAAAGTGAGTGGGGCAGCCTTGCTCCATGTGGAGAGCATCCCACGTGTCCATGGGCAGCAGCTTTGATTTTGGCCAGGGTTGCATGAAAACTTGCATGAAATTCCCTGTCTCATTCCCAGGATATGAAGTGGAAGGCAAAATCCCACCCTGCTCTGTGCCTCAGTTTCCCCGCCTTAAAAATCATATCAAGAACGACTTCTCAGTGGTTTGATTTGTTTGGTTTTTTTCTTGGCAGAAGGGATCCCCATGTTCTTCATTTAGGTTCAGAGCTGAACAGCACCAGTGGAAAGGATGGAAGGATGGGGAAAAAACAACACACACAAAAAAAAGGGGACTTTTTTTTCATGGCCATGCAAACAGCACAGCAAATTCCCAATTTTTGCAGGGGCAGGAGGAGCCAGTTTTTGTCCCTCCCAGTATTTTTAGCAGCTGCTGCCTGGGGCAGCTCTCTGCAGTCCCTCAGCCCCGTGTCCCATGGAGGACTTTGGTGACAATTTCAGGGTCACTTCCTGCGGGCAGGGCCACACTGGAGCTTCTGTTTGCCATCTGCTGGGGTCAGCAGCGCCTGTCCCCTTTCACCCGGGAGCAGGGACAGGGGCAACCTCCCTCTGCTCCCCCACTGCCACCCCAGAGCCCCCACGAGGCGTTCTGGTGTCAGGGTGAGCCCCGGGCCCCACGGGAGGTCACACATTTGAGATGTTATAAATGAAAATTTGTCCAGCCAAATTTAAAATGAAAAAATAAAATATTTATTTGCAATCAAATTCTATCTAGCCAGCCACAAGGAAAAAACAGCCGAGCCTGGGGTCGGCCCTGGGTGTGCAAGAAGGAGTCAGTCTCAGCAGAGGTTTTCCTCCATGCCCACACACCTCCAGCCTGGCACAAGGGATTTTTATAGGGAAAATTCCGCCTGAGGCCAAGATTTCAGCAATCAGTCTTTTCTTCCATTCAGAGTCCATAGGTTAATAAGATTTTCTTTTTTGGTGATGAAGAAGAACAATTCAGTGTCTGGAGTTGTTGAATCTCTTGATGAAATTTACGGGAACGCTGCATTCCCATGGATCTGCCCGAGGATTTCCACAATGATCAGCGCCTGGGGTCCCCCCACCCCCGTATCTCCCCAGACATGGCTCATTTCCTTTTACCTGTAAATCGGGTTTCAACGTGCACCAGGTTTCACCTGTGAGGGTGGGGGGAGTCCTAATACAAACGTGTTTACTCCAAATATTCAGTATTGTCAGAATCTGTCTTTCAGCCCCACTGCCAAAGCAGAAGCCATAATTGGTCTGTGCTGTTTCAAGGTTGTTTATTCTGTTTATCTCTAACATGTTCTGCTGCCCTGCCGCAGCTCTGTCCTGCAGGGCAGCGTGTGGGGCTCTGCCCTCAGTGGGATGGTACAAACATTAAATACCACAAACTACCTGTGCTGGATTTACAATAACGTGCCAATATCTGTCACCTACGTTGGACAGTGTGTCCCCAGCCTGAACCAACAGAAAAATGCCAACAGCACAGTGACACATGGAGGGCATGAAGAAGGAGAAAAAGGACAAGGCACACCCAATTTCCTCCATCTTGTCCCCTTTGAACCCCTAATCTAGAAACCTAAAATTTTACTTTTGCATCCGTGCCACACTTAATTATTACTCATATCAAACACTCAGAGCTGGTAATTCATCCTGTAAGATTGAAAACTCTTTTCCATGGCCAGAGATCACAGCCAGTGTCTCTGGGGGCTCTGTCCAGGGGGGTTCCTGACCCCTGCCAGGGTCCCAGCCCTGCCAGGACAGCCAGAGGGATGCTCTGGATTCCCACACAATATCACATATATCATACTAGAAATGGCACAGATTATATCTCCTACACATAACAGTGGTCTTTGACCCGCTGATCCCAAAGAAAGCGGCTCTGCCCGTCAGGGAGGCATCACCACCCCAGTGCCTGATGGCACCCACCTTTCCTCCAGGAATTTGGGGTCCAGCAGCCACATTTATGCTGAGGGTGGACGTGCTGGGCCGCAGCACAAGCTCAGCCCCCTGTAAGCCACCAGAGAATCTCCATGGCAGCTTCCAGAAGCCTGTAGGAAACTCTGTGGCTCTTCCCTGCTAAAAATGGAGGGTTTGGCTTCCTATTCAAAGTGATCAGCTCTCCTCCTTCAATAAAGTGGCCTTGGCTGAGAGATGAGGGAATCTGGTCCTCAAAGGAGCCGTGGGGATGGAGATCCAGCAGCAGCAAAGTTCATGGCCTGGGAGCTTTGGGGCTTTTACACGAAACACCCCAAAATGTCAAGAAAATTTCGTCCCTCTTGTCCAGTGTGTGGATTTCACCTCCTGCCTTATTGGGTACCCCAGGTGAGGACAGCCAGGTCCCCTGGGCACCTCCAGGCTCGGGCAGGGGGATGGAGCATCCCTGGGAAATCCAGCGTGTGGTTTTCATTTTCCTCCTGCTCCGGAGGAGAGAAAAGGAAGCCCAGAAGATTTATGGGCTCCCTGTTCTTCCTGCAGGTTTATAAATAGCCTTTCTCAGGTGCTGGGCACATGGGGGCCTTGGGGGAACGCTGGATCAAAGCAGCCCTGGGTCCCTCCTCCTCTCCCCTCTGCACGTGTCTGATCCCTGCTCCATCTCCAAAGGGCCACAGGAACCTCTCTGCTCCAGCCTGGAGATTCACGGGGTGATTTTGCTGCCTGAAATCCCAAAATGAGCCCCCTTGGAGCAGCAGGACTCCCCCTGGCTTTGATGTTTGCCCTGGGAAATTCAGGTTACCTCATTGCTTGGGGGAGAGGGAGAAGCTCCCGGAGCCCCCAGGAGGGGACCCCACCTCTCACTACTAAAAGTGTCTTTGGGCAGAAGGAAGGCAGCTCTGGGAATTAAAATTAAAGCAAAATATATATAAAAAAATAAGTCCAAGGATGTTGCTTCCACATCATCATTGCACAGAAGGGTCAATAACTCTGTCCATAACTTGGGGTTTCAGCATTAATTTTCACTTGAATCAAAATTTGTAATTTTTGCAGAGCTGTTTTCCCAGTAATTTTTAAAACTGGAAAGAACTATTTTTTAAACTGAAAAGAACTATTCTTTTAGAATAGTTCTATTATTTCTATTCTATTTTTTTAACTATTTTTTAGTTCTAAAAGAAAAATTTAATATGACAATGGAAAGTTGAACCCCACTCACAACCAACTGCTTCAGGGGAGGACAGGCAAGAGCTGAGGAAAGCAGAGATGGCAAAGAGGGGAAAAGGGTTTTCGAAAAGTGAGGAAAATAATTCCTATGGTTTTGTTCACTCCTCTTTTACCTGAATTTCTGTGTCCTTAATTCCAGCTTCTTTGGGAGGCTGGAAGGCAACACTTGGCTTTTCCAAGGATCTGTTGAAGGGAATTCCCAAGAAAGGGAAAAGCAGATTATTCATACCAAAAAGTACAAGCCTCTAAGGACCCTTTATAAAAAGAAAAGAACAACTTCCAACCTCACAGACACTCAGGGTCACAAGGCCAAACCCAGGGAGATGTCCCCAAGCCATGGGTGGGGACAAAGCTCCCAAAAATCCTCTTTGGGAAAAGTCCTGGCAGCCTCAGGAAGGTGACAGAAAAAAGATGACTGCTGGTTTTCTGCCAACCTACTGATGCTTTTTAGGGAAAGGGGCATTTTCCCCCAGTGCTTTTTAGGGTAAAGAAATTTTCCCCCAATGCTTTTTAGGGAAAGGCAGTTTCCCCCCGGTGCTTTTTAGGGAAAATGAATTTTCTCCCAATGCTTTTTAGGGCAAAGGGAGTTTCCCCCAATGCTTTTTAGGGAAAGGGGAGTTCTCCCCCACTGCTTTTCAGGAAAAGGAGCATTTTCCCTCAAAGTTTTTTTAGGGAAAGAGGTATTTCCCCAATGCTTTTTAAGGCAAAGACAGTTTTCTCCCAATGCTTTTTAGGGAAAGGGGAGTTTTTCCCCAGGATTTTTTAGGGGAAAGGGGAATTTTCCCCCAATGCTTTTTAGGGCAAAGGGAGTTTCCCGTCAAAGCTTTTTAGGGAAAAGGGGAGTTTTCCCCAATGCTTTTTAGGGCAAAGGAAATTCCCCCCAATGCTTTTTAAGACAAAGACAGTTTTCCCCCAATGATTTTAGGGAAAGGGGCATTTCCCCCCATTTTTTTAGGGCAAAGGGAGTTGTCCCCCAAGGCTGGAGCAGTACCCGGGAATATTTCTCTTTCCCTGCTGGCAGCAATTAGCGCAGATCCTTATCTGCGGCGTTCAGGGAGTCACCAGCCCGGCTGGGCTAATCCTCCTCCTGCCGTGCAGCCCAGGGACACCCCAGCCCAGCCCAGATAACATCTTCCATGGGGAAACAGCTTCCAGAGCGGCTGATGGCAAAATTGTGCCGGGATTAACCTTTCCAGACCCTCTTGGAGTTTGGAAAGTGCTTGGGGATTTTTTTTCTCGGAGATGTCAGGCCCAGGAATAAATAGATGAGAGAAGTTTTCCAGCACTCGATGATTCAAATCTCCTTCCCTTCTGCTTACAAAGGGTTTTTTTAGGGATTTTTTTTTTTCTTTTTTCAGATGCCTTTCCTGATTTCAGCGCAGATTCTCAGCAGAGGGGCTGTAAATGGAGGATTAAAACTCTTCAGTAAACAACGCTGCTCCACACACGCTGGGAGAAGATTTCCAGGTGATATAACTCCACCAACGTCAGCAGGGATGGAAAATCCTCGTCAAGAGAATTGCAAAATGAACAGCTGCTGGTTTAAAGTCACTGTTTTACTACCAAATTATGAAACAATGGATTTTTAACTAATTAGTGTGGTTTAAATCTGGCTTTAAGTCCTTTTTTTTTGCCCAGGCTCTGGAGCTTGAGCCATCCTGGCCGGCCTCTCTGCTGCTGGCTGGTTTGGATGGGCAGGGGCACCTTCAGGGCTCCCAAGGAATGGATCCCGGGGTTCCCAGGGGAAACGGGATCCTACAGCACCGGGATTCCCTCTCCTCAGAGTGCTGCCCCAGGCCAGCTGCATTTCGGGGATCTGAGCACTTGCCCTGCTCTGTGGGGCAGCATCTCCTGGCTCCAGCAGGGACCTTCTCCAGGCTGGCACCGTCCCTGCCATGGCCATCCCCAGCACTCCGGGTGCCCCAGGGATGGGCAGATCCCCCAGGGCAGCACTGAGCCCGGCTACCAACCCCTCCCCAAAACTCCAGCTGGGTTCAGCCCCACATTGGAACAGCCCCGGGAGCAGCTCCAGCCCTGCTGGCACACCCAGGGGCTCTGAGGTGTCCCCAGGAGCTCCGAGGTGTCCCCAGGGGCTCTGAGGTGTCCCCAGGAGCTCCGAGGTGTCCCCAGGAACAGCCCCAGCCCTGCCAGTTCCTCCAGGAACTCCAAGGTGCCCCAGGAGCTCCAAGGTGTCCCCAGGAGCTTTGAGGTGACCCAGGGGCTCCGAGATGTCCCCAGGGGCTCTGAGGTGTCCCCAGGAGCTCCAAGGTGTCCCCAGGAGCTCAGAGAAGTCCCCAGGAACAGCCCCAGCTCTGCCAGTTCCTCCAGGAGCTCCAAGGTGCCCCAGGAGCTCTGAGGTGTCCTCAGGAGCTCCGAGGTGTCCCCAGGGGCTCCGAGGTGTCCCCAGGAGCAGCTCCAGCCCTGCCAGCCTCTCCAGGAACTCCCAGGTGTCCCCACGGGCTCTGAGGTGTCCCCAAGGGCTCTGAGGTGTCCCCAGGAGCTCCAAGGTGTCCCCAGGGGCTCCGAGGTGTCCCCAGGAGCTTTGAGGTGTCCCCAGGAGCTTCAAGGTGTCCCCAGGAGTTTGAGGTGTCCCCAGGAGATCCGAGGTGTCCCCAGGAGCTCAGAGAAGTCACCAGGAACAGCCCCAGCTCTGCCAGTTCCTCCAGGAACTCCAAGGTGCCCCAGGAGCTCTGAGGTGTCCCCAGGAGCTCTGAGGTGTCCTCAGGAGCTCCGAGGTGTCCCCAGGAGCTCCAAGGTGTCCCCAGGAGCTCTGAGATGTCCCCAGGAACTCCCAGGTGTCCCCAGGAGCTTCGAGGTGTCCCCAGGGGCTCTGAGGTGTCCCCAGGAGCTCCGAGATGTCCCCAGGAGCTTTGAGGTGTCCCCAGGAGTTCCAAGGTGTCCCCAGAGCAGCTCTGGGCTGCTCAGCCTCAGCCTGAGCCCAAGGAGGAAGCCCCGGGCAGGGTGTGGGAGCAGTTTGAGCCGGGCTGGGATGAGGCTGAGCAGAGCTGAGCCCGGCCTGGCAGGGGTGGTGGGGAGCAGATGCTCCCTCACATCTGGGATGGGAGAAGCTGGAGGAGAAGCAGCTCCTGGAGGTTCTCTGGTGGGAGAGCAGCCACGGGAGCTGGAGAGCAGAGGGGGAAGGCAGAACCCCCCAGAGCAGAAGGAAGCAAAGGGGGAAAGGGAAAGAGAGAGGAAAGGGCACAGAAGGATGGGGGAAGGCACCAGCTCCTCCGCAGAAGAGACTGATGGAGCAGCACTTTCCTTGTTGAGAGCAAAAATTTCTAAAAGAAATTGGTGTTTTCTTGCTCTTCCCTGTTTCTCTTCCAAAAATGATGGGTTTCCACCTACCCCCAAAGCCAAAATCCTCCCCCACACAGCACGTATGGCAAACAGGGCCATTTTTAGGATGATTCTTATTTAACCTGAGCATCTTCCTTTTTTTAATGAGTCAAAAAATAATTTAAAAAAAATGTGGTTTAGGTAAATGGATTAAAAAAAAAAAAAGCAATGGAAAAGGTTGTATATTTTGTATAATTTTCTGTTTTGGCAGTTGTTCCTGTCTTGCAGGATAAACTCGGGACTCGGGGAGCTGCTGGCTGTCTGCAGCCCAGTGAGTGAACACTGGTTTAACTGGGCAGGAGCCCTGGATGCAGCCTGGGAATGGGGGATGGAGCAGCTCTGGCCCCACAAAGGTGAGCAGGGAGAAGCTCAGCTCCTTCTGCTGCCACTCCCACAGCTGCAGCTGTCTCTGCACAAGGTCTGGGTGATCTATTAAACCTCTCAAATCAGGATTTAATTTAGTTTTAATAAGACAGTTTGGGAGATGTTAATTAAATTGAGTTGTTAAAGCCACATGGGCTGGACTTGGCTGATACATTTCCTTCTTTATTAAGTCCATTAAAAAATAAGGGAAGATAGAAGGGAGGAAAAAACCTGTTTGGATGCAGCAGCACATTCAAAGAGTTTCTTTTTCCTTTGTTGAATTAAACATGTGGAGATGAAAAAACACCAAAAACCAGGCGAGCTTGAATCCTCCCAAGATCAGCAAGGCTTGGCTTAAGGATGAAGCCAAAATGATGAAATTCATTGAACCCAAGTGTCCAACAGATCTCTGCACCCTTAAACCCAAAATTTCCTCCAAATCCCATCCCCACTGCTGGATTACCAATGGGAGTGATGCTGGATCATCATCTCCATCCATCCACACTCCAGCAGGGAAAACTACAGGAATGCACGTTTTTGTCATCCTTCCCAATCAGATTTTTCTTACCTCTGGCAAAAAACACTTCTGGGAATGTCTTCAGTTGCAGGAATTGTCAGGGTGATTGGGTTAAGCTGAAGAAAAACTCCCACGTGCCTCAGAAATAACAAATATTTTATTAGCTGGAAGTGTAAGCAGCTCTAATTAGCTAAGCAGGCCCGAGTTAATTGATTTATAAGCTTTAGAGGATGTAATGCACTGGTGAGACAATCCAAAGGGTGCTGGGGAGGAAATCCATCCTGCACTTCCCCAGTGATCCTGTTCTTTATGCACAGAGAGCCCCAGGTCCTGCCCCAAGGGCTGCAGAGGATGTTAAACCCACCAGGTTTATCCCAGCTCTCTCCTGTTTTATTCTGGAATTTCTCTGGATTTTTTTCCTTTTCCAGAACCCCTCTGGCTGTTATTTATTGTGTATCAATGCTGGCAGCTCCTGCCTCCTCCCTGCCAGTGACTCCTGGTTGATTTTGGTCCTTCCCCACCCTTTTCTGCTCAGTGCATGATGGAAAGGGAGTAACAGCACCAGGGAAAAATCCTGGGGATCTTTACATCCACCAAAGCTGGAAAGCACCAGAAAAATAACCCAAGAGCCCCTTCTCTCCATGCCTGTTCCCTAAAAAGAGCTTTGTGCTGGATTTCTGACAGCTCCCAGTGCAGACCCCCTCTGCTGGCCCCTTCTTGAGGATTAAGCTCTAAAAAGCAGGAAATCTATTAAAATCTGTATTAATGAAATGGATCCCTTGTGCCATTCAGGTGTTCACTTTTCCAGGTTTTCAGCTTCCTCCTTCCTCTGTCAAGGTCAGGATTGAAGCACTCAAGGAGAGGTTTTGTGTTCAGACTCGGATGTTTGTTATTTCTTATCCATGTCCCAGTCTCACAGCAGTGAGCTCTGCAGTATTTCACTAACAAGCTACAAAAGGGCTCACCATCTTTCTCTGCAAGGTCTTTTAGGGATAAACTGTCCAGTTAAGAAATGACACCTCAGTTATTTTCACTTTTAACCCAATAACCAACCACCCATGGCCTGTAATGTGGAGTTTTCTGTCCAATTACACAAAACCACCCAAACCCATGGAGAAAAAGGAGAAGAAGGAGCAGCCACTGCCCTAAAACCTCCATCTTGCCTTATATATATATCACTATATTCTAAACCCTTAAACTCTGAGTTTCCCACCCTGTGGTATCACACACTTCTATTCAAACTCCACACCCACAATCCCAGTTCTGCCATTCCATTCTGGGAGCTTCTCCACGGCCTTCTCATGTTAAATCCAGTGTTCTCCTGGGGTCAGAGTCTGTCAGCACAGAAAGTCTGAAATTCCCAGCAGCCAGGGCTCCAACAGAAAAGATCCTTGATCCCAATGGAATTGCTGGGGCAATGGAGGCAGGAATGGGACAAGCTCTCTGTGGATGCTCCTCATACCTGGTGGCACTTCTGGATTTGAGGGATGTGTTCCCAAGGATGCTGGATTTAAGCTGAATATCTCCAGAGCCAGGTTTTGCAGGAACAATTGGAATTCCACAGCCTCAAGCTGGACTTTTTCCAACCTGCCCAGAGCCACCAAGGGTTCCTGTTGATGTCCCTCTTCCCTGTGGATAACCAGGAGATGCCAGTCCCCTCCTCCCAGCCCTCTTTATCCTCCCATCTCAACAATATTCTGCTTATCCTGGTTCCTCACAGCCTGGATGGTCCCACAGGGAATGAAGGGGGAAAGGCTCAGGGCTTGGGGACCTTTCTGACAGGGCTGGTGAGGAAAGGACTTGGATTTTCCTGGTGTGGGGAGAGGGATGATCTGCAGATAATGAAGGAAATTCCACTGCCCCTAGCTGCTCCTCACCAGGCAGTGAAATAAAGGATCTTTCCCTTTCCAACCCCCTTAATTCTTGTTTTTTCAGATGTTCCATGTGAACCCAGCCGGGCTTGATGGCCACAGAGCAGGAATGCTCTGGGAAGTCTCCTCTGGACATGGAGGAACTGTGGGGTTTTTCAATCACACCATCAATGTGTGACCCTGTTCTGCCTCTGTTTCCCTTAATTAATTAGGGATGGAGTTATGCCCCTGGATCCTGGCAGTGCCCCAGGCCCGGTTGGATGGGGCTTGGAGCAGCCTGGGACAGAGGAAGCCAGGCAGGGCTGGAATTGGGTGGGCTTTAAGATCCCTTCCAACCCAAACTGGTCGTGATTGCATGGATCAGTGACTACAGACTTCAGGTCAAGGTAGAAACTTTATTGTTCTCCACACGAGGGAAGGAATCTCTGTCTCCACAGAGATCATCCACAGCACCAGGACCACCTGCACTGCTGGGAGCTTCTGCAGGGGCGTGCAGTGGGAATGAATGCAGAGGAAATACTTGGCAATGCATGGTGGAATCTTCCAGCAGCCTCCTGGCTGCCATCTGTCAGGGATGTGGATCTCCAGTTTCACCTCCACCAATTTCCTGGCTCACCTGAGGCAGGTCACCAGCCCCATCCTACATTCTGCCCTGAGAAATCAAATTTTCCTGCTGGAAACTGCCCCATCCCATCCCATCCCATCCCATCCCATCCCATCCCATCCCATCCCATCCCATCCCATCCCACCACGCTGTGCTCCTGGTGTACCAGCTCCCCCAAAATCTCTGCCAAGGAGTCCCTTTGGCAGCTGCTGCCTCGCAGGAGTTTTCTGGGGGCTGGGGGGGATGCGGGGTGGGATTTGTGCTCGGTGCTGCAGCAGCTCTGGCACAGGAGGGCAGAGCCCAGCCCTGAGCAGCACCACAGGGCTGGCACAGGCCGTGGGTGGGATGTTTGGGTGGGGTCCCTCAGCCCCACTTCACAGACAGGGACAGCCAGACAGGAGCTTTCCATGGAAAATATTGTGCTTCAGAGTTAAAATAAAATTAGAAAGCAAAAACTACAATCTATTTTTTTTTAAATATTTGTTTTACCTAGGAGTTCTCATTCTGCCAACACCAACACATCCTAAACCCTTCCAGGAGCTGTTTGATCCTGTCCCTCCCAGGGAGCAGGGAAAGCTGTGGTGTGCATGCACCAGCCTTCAGCTGGGTTTCCATCCTGGTGCCATTCCCAGCAAAATGAATTCAGATCCTCACATGAAGCCTGGTGTGATCCCACTGCCTCCTTTATGTGGGATTATTCTCGTTATCCATCCCTCTCCCCGTAAATAATGTTACCAATGACCTAACAAATTAGACAGCATAATTTATTTTTATATTAAATATTGGCTAACAGGAGTGGCATGGAAATTTAATTTTTTTTTTTCAAAAAATCCATTTGAGACCCAAATCTGAGTCTGGACATTGTTTTAGGGTCACAAAGTGTTTCAGAGGTGTAGAAGAACTTGAGATAGCCCAGATTTTATTGCCTGAGCAGTCCCAGGACAAATCCCAGGATTTTATTTTTGTATTAAGTATTGGTTAACAGGAGCTGCATGGAAATTTAAATTTTCTTTCCCCTATTTTTGGGGGGAAAAAAATCAATGTTTTCAGGCAGCTGCTCTGTGCAGATGTCCCAGTGCCAGGCGAGCTGAGCAAACACTGAACAACCCAAAACAACACTGAAAAACCCCAAAACCTTGGGCTGGGCTCCGAGGTAGGAAACATCTGGAATTCTGTTTGGCTGGCCTGTCAGGGGCTGATAAAGGATAAATGTGGAGTGACAGCCATGGGCTCTGCACATCTGCCAGGGCTGCAGGTGGGATTTTGGGGGGAATTCTCCCTGGACGGGCCGGGAGCAGGAAAAACCCCCACAAAGTTTGCAGCTCCGTGAGTCAGGGCCATTGTTTCCGAAGGGAAAACACGCCTGGAGTTCCTCCAGGGATGGATGGAGGCTGCCAGAGATGTCCCCGGCAGGAGCGGGGCTGAGGGCTGGGGGCAGGAGCAGAGATAATGGTTTCTCCAGTCTGGATGGAGGCAGGAGTGGCTGCAGTGGGGGTTTCCTGCTCTGTGAGGGGCAGATCGATGCTGCCAGGCTCTGTGAGGGGCAGATTGATGCTGCCAGGGCTCCTGGTGCCTTTGGGCTTTGCCTTTGCTCCATTCCCAGGGCAGGGACCCCTCTGGGCTCCTGGGCCTGCCCAGGCTGCTGGCACAGGCTGGGGTTTTGGCCATGGGGTAACTCTGCAAACTGTGGGGTAATGATGGCTCTGCTCACCAAAACCCTGGGAAATGGGGATAAATCCCACCCTGTGCACTGCAGAGGGGACCAGGCTGGGGACCGGCCGCCCTTCTGCCCACCCTGCTGGTCACACCTGAGTCAGAGCAAACCCAGGTGTTGGTTTGCCTCCTTTTTCCCATTTTTCCTCTTTCTAGCACAAGAAAAGCACCTTTTCCCTCCTCCTTGTCTCTCCTTGCAGTGGGGACTGGGGATCCCTCACACTCACCCACCCGTCCGAGCAGGAACAACTGGAACAGGGCTCAGGTCTGATTTTCTTGCCACATTTTCTTGCCACACCTTTTCTCATTAAACACCAATCTCTTTTTTGTCGGCCTGAGCTTCAGGCCTGCAGCAGAGAGGAGCCCACAACCCATCCTGTTGTGGCCCAGCTCTGTCACAGAGGTCACCACGAGCTCTTGGCAGCCCCAGGTCTGCCCCGTGCCAGCTCTGATTTACCCCCCCCAGCAATAAAAACTATCTGGGAAAAAGGTCTCTGCTGCTGGAATGAACAGTTCCACACACAGAAACAGCACAGAATGGAGATTTTTTCCACTTTTTAAAATACAAAACTCATCCAAAACTTGTCTGTGTCAAGGCGTGGCCATGGCCTGCTGAGCTACAACACTGCCTGTTCTAGGAGACAAAAAAATCCATTTGGGGCCCAAATCTGAGCCTGGATGTTATTTTGGGGTCACAAAGTGTTTCGGGGGTGTAGAGGAACTTGAGACAGCACAGATTTTATTGCTTGAGCAGTCCCAGGCCGAACTCTACAGGGTTTGAAGCTGAAGGTGGAGGTGCCTTAGAGCTCATCCCGGGTTGACCCAGCTGTTCCCAAACTCCGGGGGCTCTATGGCTTTGCTGGTCCATCCCAAGGAAGGTCTGTGTCCCTGCTGGAGGGAGGCAGAGCTGTGCGAGGTCTCCGCCCGGCTGTAAACAGGAAAGGTCGGAAGCGGGAGCGGAGCGCGGCTCATCCCGGGCCGCGCACACAATGCCGGCCCGGAAAGGGGATTATAAATACCCGGGGTCAGGGCCGGGCTGCGGGAACAATGGGCAGCGGGAGGATGGAAAAGCTGCAGGGGACAAGCGGGGGCCAAGGCCACCCCGCTGGGCGGTGCCGCAGCTCAGCCCCCGAGCTTTGGGGTGCAGCCTGCAGGGTAACGCTTGTGGGGTGATGGTGTTCCCAAACCGCGCCGTGAACCCCCAGAAAATCATGGAATCCTGGGGGAGTTTGGGTTGGAAGGGCCCGTTCAAGGCTGGGCTCTCTGCAGGGTTAGGTAATTCTGTGTGAGCTGGCAGCTGGGGTTTGGGTTTGGCAATTGGAGCTTCCCATAGCTAGATTTGGGGTTCCCATTCCCCAAAAAGGGGTGAATCCATCCATGGGTGCTGATGGGTTGTGGAAGGAGTTTGGAGGAGCCAAGGCCTGGCTGGGTTTAAATTCCCACCAAGGTTTAGCTCTGAATGTCCAGGCGGGCTGGGGAGGAAGGGGCACAGCTCTGCTGCACCCCGAGCCTCCCAGCACTTCATGAGGACACCCTAAATTTATCCAGGATCCCCACCCCAGGAGTGTCCAAGGCCAGGATGGACAGGGCTTGGAGCAACCTGGGAGAGGGGAAGGTGTCCAGCCTCTTGGGGAGGATGGAGAGGGGAGAGGGCTTGGAGAGGGGAAGGTGTCCCTGCCCATGGGCTGGAACAGGGCGAGCTTTGAGGTCCCTTCCAGCCCAAACCATCCCAGGATTCGCTAGGACCTTACACCAGCGCAAGTTTCACCAGAGGGGTTTTGGAGCTGCTCATGGATGACGTGGACAATGGAATTTGCTCTTGCCAAGCTGAGTGGAGCAGCAGGATTTGGCATCCCATGGGGTTTTCTGTGCCTGGGCACTGCGGTGCTCCCCTGCTGCCTCCTCTGCTCCATGCTGGTCCAAAGACGCCGGAGGAACCCAGGGAGAGACAAACCCCAGCCCGGTGCCGGGAATTGCCAACCCGGAGGGGCACTCTGGGGATGGGAATGGGAATTCCTGCGTGGATTTCCCAGCCCGGAGGGGCACTCTGGCAATGGGAATTCCTGCGTGGATTTCTCACTCCAGAGAGGTGCTCTAGCGATGGGAACGGGAATTCCTGCGTGGATTTTCCACTCCAGAGAGGCACTCTGGGAATGGGAATTTCTGCAGGTGCACAGATTTCCCACTCTGGCAATGGGAATTCCTGTGTGGATTTCCCACTCTGGAGAGACACTCTGGGAATTCCTGCATGGATTTCCCATCCCAGAGAGGCACTCTGGCAGTAGGAATGGGAATTCCTGTGTGGATTTCGCACCCCAGAGAGTCACTCCAGGAATGACAGCGTCCCCTGGGACTCATGCTCCTGCTGGAAGGGCTCTTTAACCCTGGCTGGGACGTGCTTGGAGCATTGCTGGGAGCATCACTGGGATCTCCATGAGTTTGGCCCTGGAGTCCCCAGGTTTAGGCCAGAAACAGGGCTGGGGCTGCTCTGCGCTCTCGATTTGCCCTCCCCCATCACTGCTCCCACCAATATCCCATTTCTCACCTCCAGTTCCTAATGGTGTCCCTGAGGAGCTGCTGGAGCTCTCAGTGCTGTCCCCTGGGAATGCTCAGGGATGATTTGGAAGGGCAGAGGCTGCTGGAGGAATGACACATAAAGGCTGGGATAACATCTCCCGACATCCCTGCTCCATCCCTGCTCGATTCCCACCTCCCTGATTCCCCCTGTGTGTGGGCTGGGAGGGACTCAAGGCAGCCCCTAATCCTAGGACAGGGCTGTGGGGCTGAGATGCCAGGCTGGAGAAGCCAAGGCTGTCCTTGGCTTGTTCTGGGAGATATTTAAGCTGCAGAGGGGAGGATTTGGGAAGGTTTGGGTTCAGAATGTATATATCCCTGTTCCCAGGCCTGGAACACCCCCAGCCCACTCCTGGGGAACTTCCTCTCCCTGTTTTCTGAGCTGGAACCCAAATACCCAAGAGAGGAATGGCAGGAAAAGCTGTTCCCTTCTTCATTTCACAGAAAAAGAGTTTAAAAAATCCCGGGAGAACTGATTGTCACTGTTCAGCCCCAGCTCCAGGAGGGTCCTACAGCCCCTGGGAGTTATCCATGGCAGGAGGGTCACTGCGACCTGAACTCCAGCCTGGGAAGGGGAATGACACCCAGGCAACTTGTATTGATCTCAAATAACTTCAAACAGGTACAAATGTGCCCAAAATATGGATTATAAATAAAATAGTGATATTGGCAGCTGCAATCAGGGGCTGAAATGGGAGAGATTGCTGAGATTCCTTTATTGCTGAGATTCCTTTATATAAAAATCCTCCTAAATAAGTGCCGTGCCTTCATTTTTTTTTTTTTAAATCATTATTTTTTGGAAGAGATCGAGTGATGCACAAGCAATTTTTAGGGCACAGGATATTATGATAAGCACAACAAGGAAAGCACCAGCATCACTTAAAGCACTTTCTGGGCCCTCTAGCGGTGCTGGCTGTGCTGAGGGTCAGCTCTGCTTCCCAAAATAACACCACAAATCCCACTTTGAGCACTTTGCCTGCTCTCTTCCCTCAAATAAGGAGAAAAAGGCCAAATGTCTACTTTTCCCTTCTTTTCTTAAAGCACACCGATGGGAAGATGTGAATCCGATGGGTTGGGATCTTTCTCCTGCACTTTTTGAACCAAAACCAGGGAGTGAAACTCATTTTAAAATTGAAAAGAAACCCTTTAGAAACTGAAGGGGGAGAGGTGCAGCAGGAGGGGAAGCTGGGCTATGCAGGACCAGCCTCTTTTCCCAACCTGTACTTTTCCCACTGTCCACTTCAAAGGAAAATGATGTTCCCAGGAGCTTTGGAAGCTCTGAGGAATGAGGGATTTATGAATTTATTTCTGAGACATGTTTCTAAAATAAATAAAGGTTGAGTTTGGCTGCAAGGGGCAAAATATTTGAGTTTTATTTCCTGCCTGGAAGCTGCAACTGGTTTAACAAAGGGGAGAATGGAAAAAGGTGACTTGGAAATGCTGTCCTTGGGGATTTGAGAGTTAAATATAAGATAGAGATTAAATATATGAGATATAAAAAAATATATGATAGAGATTAAATATCTATATAAAATTGAGATATAAATAGATTATAAAGTATTCCCCATCTGCTAATCTGGCCATCATATCCTACCCTAGTTTTTCATGGGAAACCTCCAGTTTTGTTAAGGATGGCATTTTTTCCCCAAAATTGTTGGATTATGCTCTTTTCTGACCCAGAGATGGGGCAACTGAGAGGTGTTTTAAAAACTTTTATTCCATTTTCAGTCTCACGTGAAGGGTGAGACAATACAGATGCTATAATTCACACTATCATAATCAGAAGCTGACTATTTCCTAATTGCAATATATTATTGTCAGAATCTGTGATATTTAAATTATTCCAAGATTGTAGAAAGTTTCTGTCTGTCAGCCCCGCTGCCAAAGCAGAAGCCATAATTGGTCTGTGCTGGTTTCAAGGTTGTTTATTCTGTTTATCTCTCACATGTTCTGCTGCCCTGCCGCAGCTCTGTCCTGCAGGGCAGCGTGTGGGGCTCTGCCCTCAGTGGGATGGTACAAACATTAAATACCAGAAACTACCTGTGCTGGATTTACAATAACGTGCCAATATCTGTCACCTACGTTGGACAGTGTGTCCCCAGCCTGAACCAACAGAAAAATGCCAACACCACAGTGAAACATGGAGGGCATGAAGAAGGAGAAAAAGGACAAGGCACACCCAATTTCCTCCATCTTGTCCCCTTTGAATGCCTTATCTAGAATCCTAAAATTTTACTTTTGCACCCATGCCACACTTAATTATTACTCATATCAAACACTCAGAGCTGGTAATTGATCCTGTGAGATTGAAAACTCTTTTCCATGGACAGAGATCACAGCCAGTGTCTCTGGGGGCTCTGTCCAGGGGAGTTCCTGACCCCTGCCAGGGTCCCAGCCCTGCCAGGGCAGCCAGAGGGAAGCCCTGAATTCCCACATATTATGAGCATTTATTGGTCTATCAGCTCTTTGCCATGCCATGCTGTGGATTTCTTAAAGCAAATCATCTGGAATTACCCCTCGTGTGTCCTCCTACAATGCATCTTTCACAGTTCTGTTTCTCTGAAGTATACATAGAGATGCACACTATGTGAACTTTCTGTCAGCCTCTGAGAACTCTCTATAAACCCATTTCCCACTCAAAATAGCTGGTTTTAGGGGCTGCAGAGGAGAGGCAGCATTTTTAGTGGGCTGGATAAGGATTTGGGGTGGCTTTCTGTGACTGTTCCCTTCTGGCTCCTCCACAGCCTTGAGGGAGGGGGTAGGAGAAGAGGGTGCAGGGACATTTTGCTGGATAGCCAAGGCAATAACTCCCACGGAGATCGACAGCCCATCCTCAGAGGGACTTCCCAAAAAGTCCTTTGTGCCCCATGGAAATACCAGCCCCAAACTCCTCTCCCATCCTTTTCTCACCTCTCCAGTGTGGAGGGGTTGGGGATGAGCACATGCCATGAGCTGGGTCAGTCCTCAGCAGCTTTCTGGGGTCTGGAGGGACACAGGGAATGAAGGGAATGAAAAAAAAAAAAAAAAAAAAAAGAAGGCCCAGCAGTTATTTCGGAGGATTTTTTTATATAAAGGAGTCTCAGCAATCTCTCCCATTTCAGCCCCTGATTGCAGCTGCCAAT
Source organism: Taeniopygia guttata (assembly GCF_048771995.1). NCBI lineage: Eukaryota > Metazoa > Chordata > Aves > Passeriformes > Estrildidae > Taeniopygia > Taeniopygia guttata. The sequence goes on from NC_133049.1 coordinate 1,321,532, forward strand.
ATCATTATTTTATTTATAATCCATATTTTGGGCACATTTGTACCTGTTTGAAGTTATTTGGGGTAAATACAAGTTGCCTGGGTGTCATTCCCCTTCCCAGGCTGGAGTTCAGGTCACAGTGACCCTCCTGCCATGGATAACTCCATGGAGGACACAGGGAATGTCTCCCACTGCCAGAGGGCAGGGATGGGTGGGATGTTGGGAATTAGGAATTGTTCCCTGGTAGGGTGGGCAGGCCCTGGCACAGGTGCCCAGAGCAGCTGTGGCTGCCCCTGGATCCCTGGCAGTGCCAAAGGCCAGGCTGGACAGGGCTTGGAGCACCTGGGACAGTGGGAGGTGTCCCCGCCATGGCAGGAGTGGAATGGGATGAGTGCTTTGAGGTCCCTAACAACCCAAATCATCCTGGAATTCTGTGATTCTGTTTTCTTGATTGCCCCCTGTGTTTGGGTTACGAGGGACTCAAGGCAGCCCCTAATCCTAGGACAGGGCTGAGATGCCAGGCTGGAGAAGCCAAGGCTGTCCTTGGCTTGTTCTGGGAGATATTTAAGCTGCAGAGGGGAGATTTGGGAAGGTTTGGGTTCAGAATGTGTTTTTCCAAGAGGGTTACACCAGTGCTGTGATCCAAAGGGGTCTGCACAGGGAACCCTCAATTCAGCATCTCCCCCTGAGCCCCACTCTGCCCTTTGGGATGTCCTGGGCTGAGCATTGCTCCCTGGAATCATCCAGGAGCAGATTCTGTGTGGGAAATGGGTTTGCAGAAAACTCTCACAGCCTGACAGAAGGATCACGCAGTGTGCATCTGTATACAAACCTTGAGACAAGGAATGCTGACTTAGAAATGCCATGGAGTAGGACAGACATTGTTGAGAGAGAAATGGAACTAGAAACAGGTTTTAAAGGATGGCCTTGCAAATAAGACTGGATACTTTGGAGAAATGGAGCTATTAAAGATGTATTGTAATAGGATCCATGAGGGGTAGTTTTAGATCATTGGCTTTAAGGAATTTACAGCATGGTGTGGCAAATCTGATAGGCCAAGAAACGCTTACAGTGTATTGTAATTAGGAAATAGTTGGCTTCTGATTGTGACAGCGTGAATTGTAACATCTGTATTGTCTCACCCTTCTCATGAGACTGAAAATGGAATGAAAGTTTTTAAAATGCCTCTCAGCTGGGTCAGAAAAGGGCTTAATCTGACATTCTGAACAACCTGATCCAGCTGAAGACGTCCCAGCTCAGGATTTCATGTCTGTTTCCAGCCCAGGGGATTCAGTTTTTCCAGGATTCTGTGGCGGGTGGATGATGGTGCTCCATTTCCCGGGAATTCCCAGGATGGCAGGAGCTGGGGATGCAGCAATGGGCACCCAGATTTTTATGGCTTTTCCCTTTTCTGGAGGAGAGGGCAGGAGGTGGGGAAGGGGAATCCAGGGACATGGGAAGTAGGAGCAGGAGGGGGATTGTCAACACTCCACTTTTTGGGATAAAGCATTCCTGCTTCCTGCTGGTTGGAACTAGGAGCTGAGTCAGAATTCCAGGGATGAGTGTGAGGGTGGAGCTGTGTCCTGGTTTGAAAAGCCAGTTGTCTGCTAAGGAAGGCAGAAGCCTCCCCTGAAATGGAAAATGCAAATCCCGTCCCTCCAAATTATTATAATTTTCAAATTAAGGGACTGTCAGGCAAAGATATGGGAGTAGGAATAACAGTTCTCTTTTAGGGAAGAAAATAAAAAGAAAATCAACAATGCAGTAATACAAACCAACACTGCCAGAGTCAGAGCAGGCCCTGGCTCCTGTGGGTCAGGGTGGTGGCAGCAGCCCCATCCCAGGGTGGCTCAGCCCTCCTGCAGTGCCAGCTGTGCTTCTGCTGGAGCAGGATCCTGCACAAGGGGGGAGTTTTCCTCTGGAGCTCCAGGGCTGGGGGAGATGGGCCTGGGCTCCTCTGGGAATGCAGTGGGAAGAAAGCTGCTCCTCTGGGAATGCAGTGGGAAGAAAGCTGCTCCTCTGGGAATGCAGTGGGAAGAAAGCTGCTCCTCTGGGAATGCAGGGGGCAAAGGCTGCTGTGCTCTTCCCAGGTCAGATTGTATCCAGGTAGGAATGCTCGGCTCCTCCCCTGGGCAGGGCAGCTCTCCATGGAATGATGGAAGAAACTCAGAAGTTTGGGAAAAATTGAAAATATTTCTGGATTTTTCCATTTTCAGGTGAATTCTCCCCATCTACCCAGACACCAGGACACAACAAGAAACTCAGAAGTTTGGGAAGAATTGAAAATATTTCTGGATTTTTCCATTTTTAGATGAATTCTCCCTATCTGCCCAGACACCTGGACACAGATGGGCGGTGGGGCAGAGGCTGATGTGACAACAAATGAGAATTTTTTCCTTTTTTCCCCAATTTCCCAGGAAATGCTGCCCAGCTCAGCTGTTCAGCATCTCCATTGGAGCAGAGGATTTTTGGGAAAGGAGCCCAAATCCAGAGGTTTCCAGGATCTCTGTGGGGCCAAAGCCACTCCCTGTGCTTCATTTTAAAAATTACCCAAGAGTTTCTTTAAGGAGGTGACCCTCAGGAATGGGGTTTGGGGAGAAATATTTCTGTTCATAAGATTAATTATTTATTATTTATTTCAACAATATATTTATGCACTACATATTTTTATAAATAAAGATCTCCCTATTAAAGAAAATTTACAATTATTTAGCATTATTTTATAAAATTCATACATTATTATATATATTATTTAAGGTATTTAATATATACAATATATATAATGACTATTAAACATAATATACAGAATCTATTTGTATAAATTAGGGTTTGGGCAGGGTTTTCCCCATCTCTCCATCATTTGAGAGGAATGATAAATATAAACATCTCCTTATTAAAGAAAATAAAAAATTATCTAATATCATTTTATAATAATATTATATTGTTTATAATATATAAATATAAAGATAATATGTTAACAATATTATAATAACTATATATTATCATATATAATAGGGGTGAGAGAAATCATATATTGTAATATAATATAATATAATATAATATAATACAATATAATATAATTAATGTAATATAAGATGATATAATATAATAAAACATAATATGATATAATATAATATAACATAATATGATATAATATAATATAACATAATATATATAATATAATATATAATATATAATATGTAATATATAATATATAATATATAATATATAATAATATATAAGCATTATTTATAACAATATTTTTATGGTATATTATTTAAACTATTTAATATATACAATACATATAATGACTGTTAAACCTAATATAACGAATATACAGAATATATTTATATAAAATAGAGTTTGGGCAGGGTTTTCCCCATCTCTCCATCATTCCAGAGGTATGAGATATATATAAGGATCTCCTTTATTAAAGAAAATTTACAGTTATCTAATATTATTTTGTAACAATATTATATTATTTATAATATATAAATATAAAAAGAATATGTTGACATTATTATAATAACTTTATATTAGTATGTAGATTAGGAGGGTGATAAATTATTTATTTTAACATAATATTATGTATTATATATTACATAATATATATTATATTTTATGCTTTATATATTATATATTATATATTATATTTTCTAATTTTATATTATTTTATAGATATAGTATATAATAATGTAATAATATTATTATATATTTCAGATATAATATACAATATATATTATATAATAATATATTAATATATAAACATTATTTATAACCATATTTATATGGTATATTATTGAAGCTATTTAATATATACAATACATATAATGGCTATTAAACCTAATATACAGAATATCCTGAATATATTTATATCAAGTATGGTTTGGGCAGGGTTTTCCCATCTCTCCATCAGTCCAGAGGGATGCTGGTGGGCCCTGCCAAGGGCTCTGGGGCACAGCGAGGGAGCAGCCGGGCTGTTATTTTTGGATTGCATTACACAGCTCCCAGATGGAAAACCTCCCTCCCCGGGGGTAATAAAAGGGATTAAAAAAGGGGAAAAAAAACCTAAAAAAGAAAGGTCCTGACCCCATCCGCAGAGCAGGAACAGCATTTGTTGGGGAGAAAATCCTTTTATGAGGTGGGGAAGAGGAAATTTGGAACAGGGGATGGAGTGAGAGGGAAAACGGGGATCAAATGCAGGAATTCCGTTCTTTTGGAGCTGTGGGGTTTTACAGGAGCGTGGGGAAGGGGCAGAATTCCCCCAAACCTGAGGAATAAATCACTTTTCTGTGTGAAAACAGTCAAGGAGGGGATCAGGCAAAGTGCTCAGGCCCGGGATGCTCCAGCTCGGAAAACAGGAGGGAAGGATGAGGACTCTTTGCTGCTCTGCTGCTATTTCAGTAGAATTTTGCCCAAAAAGCTCCTTCCAAGACCATGAAAATATTTCCTTCTGGAGGGAAAGGACTTCTGGCTGATCACAATAAAAATTAAGAGATCTGTGAAAAATGGGGATTTCACCAAATGCAAATTGTCACTGGGGGTAGATGCTTCCTTCCCAGCTTTCCCACAAAAAGGAGGATGGAAAATGTGAATATTTCTGATCCTGGAGGTTTCTAAAGAGGTACCTGCATTGGGAGGGAAAGGGAGTGGCAAGGAAAGGGAGAATTAATTTTCCTCTGGAATTCCTGCTGCTCCCGGGCATCATCTGAATTTCATCGAGAGGCAGAAGGGATCTGCTGAGGATGCCTAAAAATATCATTTATTAAACAGATCCTTTAGGATTTATTTATCCAGCATTTATCAGGATATTCAAACAGGCAGAGCAGCTTCTCCTCTTAATGAGCAAAACTCAACTTTCCATGGGAAAATCTCCTTTGCCTCCAGAAAAGGGGGAATCTGTCCAAACAAGCGGTTGATTTTTAGAGCTGAACTTGACCTTTCCAGCACAATTCCCGCCCCTGATCCAGCAGTCCAAGTTTCCCTGGACACAGGATTATTTTCTGACTGGTTTATCACCAGCCCCATGTTTATTCCACCAAGAAATGTGCTCCAAAAATCCTCCAAGAAACGTGGAATATTTGCAATGGCCAGGATTTTTCAAGCCCTGTGCTGTGCTGCAGTTGCCTTATTTTTCCAAACAGGGAATTTCTTTGCCACCCTCCTCTGAAGAAATGATGCACTGCATGCTTTGATCCGCAAATAGATTAAAATCCTCCAAAATAAAGTTTATTTGAGCGTCTGGGCCAGGAGTTTTGGAGTTTTCATCTCCAACCTCAGCCCCTTCCAGCGGATTTGCAGCGATCTGTGGGGTTTTATGGCAAGACCTTGGAATCACAGAATCCTTTAGGTTGGAAAAGGCTTCGAAGATCATCAAGTCCAACCTTTGGTGTTCATCAAGGAGCAAATCTGGAGGAAGGACTTGGAGCTCATCAGTCACTTTCTCCTCCATCCCAGAGGTTTCTCCACCCTCAGGGGCTGGAGCAGGAACACCAACCCAAGTTTGTCCACTTTTAACAGGAACAGGACCCCAAAAACAGGGAAGGGAAGGGAAGGGAAGGGAAGGGAAGGGAAGGGAAGGGAAGGGAAGGGAAGGGAAGGGAAGGGAAGGGAAGGGAAGGGAAGGGAAGGGAAGGGAAGGGAAGGGAAGGGAAGGGAAGGGAAGGGAAGGGAAGGGAAGGGAAGGGAAGGGAAGGGAAGGGAAGGGAAGGGAAGGGAAGGGAAGGGAAGGGAAGGGAAGGGAAGGGAAGGGAAGGGAAGGGAAGGGAAGGGAAGGGAAGGGAAGGGAAGGGAAGGGAAGGGAAGGGAAGGGAAGGGAAGGGAAGGGAAGGGAAGGGAAGGGAAGGGAAGGGAAGGGAAGGGAAGGGAAGGGAAGGGAAGGGAAGGGAAGGGAAGGGAAGGGAAGGGAAGGGAAGGGAAGGGAAGGGAAGGGAAGGGAAGGGAAGGGAAGGGAAGGGAAGGGAAGGGAAGGGAAGGGATGCACAGAGCTGCTCAGGTCAAGGAGCATTTGGAGCTGATTTTAGGTCGAGATTGGAGCAAATTTTTAACAGACTAAGTATTAATAAATCTCTTGCATCACTGCAAACTGAATCTTTGCTGCATCTTCAGGAGTCAATAAAGGACCCACATTTCATGTTATATTTCATATCATATTTCATATCTTCAGGAGGCAATAAAGGACACAAATTTCATATAATATTTGTATCATACTTCACATCTTCAGGAGTCAACAGTGACCCACATTTCAGATCATATTTTGCATCTTCAAGAGCCAAAAAAGGCCTCACATTTCAGATTGTATTTGTTTCATGTTTCACCCATCACAGGGTGCTCGGTTGCCACACAACCTTTATCTTGATCTCAAGAGTTTCACTCAGCTCCTGGGCAAAGCAGCTGCAAACCAAACCCCCAAAAACTCAAAAAAAACCAACCTTTGTGCCTCTGAAGCAGGAGCTGTCACCGAGGTGACCTGCAGCAGAGGTGAGAGGGAAGCTCTTGTCACACCCACCCCAAACTGGTGTCACCGCAGTTTACTCGGGGTTTTGGTGCCCTGGCAACACTCAGAGCTCAGCACAGGAGGAAATCTCTCCTCTGCATCTGCAGCATTTGCTTTTTGGAGAGGTGCAACAGAGAGAGAGAGAAGTTTGGAACTGCTCACGTGTCTGGGTGTCACCCAAAACCTCCTGAGCCTCTCTGAAAATGAAGCCAAATATGGCCCAAAATGTGGGGCCTTTGTTGGCTCCTGAAGATGTGAAATATGATACAAATGTGACACAAAATGTTGGGCCTCTACTGGTTCCTGAATAATCAAAATATGATTAAAAATGGGGGGCCTTATTGATTCCTGAAGATACAAAATATTATTTCTTAAAACGATCAATATGATACAAATATGATATGAAATACAGGGTCTTTACTGACTCCTGAAGACACAAAATATGATACAAATATGATATGAAATATAAGGCCTTTATTGGCTCCTGAGAATACAAAATATGATACAAACATGATATGAAATGTGGGGCCTTTATTGGCTCTTGAAGACACAAAATATGATATGAATATGATATAAATAGCTGGGTCCTTTATTGCCTCTTGAAGATAGAAAATATGATATAAAATGTGGGTCCTTTATTGCTCCTGAAGATGCAAAATATGATACAAATATGATATGAAATTTGTGTCCTTTATTGCCTCCTGAAGATATGAAACATGATATGAATATAACACAAAATGTGGATCCTTCATTGACTCCTGAAAATGCAGCAAAGTTTCAGTTTGCAGTGATGCAAGTCTGGGTTTAACCAGACTTTGGCTGTTAAAAGTTTGCTCCAATCTGGACCTAAAACCAGCTCCAGATGCTCCTTGACCTGAGCAGTTTCGTGCAGCTGAGCCCTTCCTTTCCCATTTTACTCTTTTTCCTCTTTTTCTCTCATTTTTCCCTGTTACCAGCTCCCTCCAGGTGCTTTCGGGGTGGCAGCTCCCAGGTGTGGCAGGTCCCGGTTTCAGTCCCAGGGCACCCAACAACTCCTTGGGCCTGGGGGTTTCCGGGGCACCACCCAAAATCTCCTGAACCTGGGCACTGAACCCTCCCCTCCACCCCTCCCATGATGGGATCTGTGGTGGGACCTGCACCTGAGTGAGGGTGAAGCTCTGAAATCACCTGGAACCATGGAATTATGGTGGTGGCTCAGGTTTAGCTTTTCTATTTTTCACATTCTGTGCTGCTTCAGTGTGTGGGTCTGGGACTCACATGGGGGGAAGCTGAGCTCTCTGCACAGAGCAGGGAGACAAAACAATTCCTGCTCCAGCTGGGCACCAAGGACAAATCATCCAAACCTCAGCCCAGGAGCACAAACACCGTGGGCTGGAGAGAGAAAAACAAGCAGGGTGGGACTGCCTGGGCTAAAGCTGGAATGGGACAATGAACTCCAAGGTGCCAATGGAGCAGAACTGATCCCAGGGAGAGCCCCCGGGAGCGCTCGTGCATTTTGGGACCATTTTGGTTCACCTTGGGTGCAGCCCTGGCTGGGTTCTGGTTCTGCCCAAGGTGGATCCATGGAGGAGATCCTTTAATAAATCCCTGCTTTATTCCTTAGCTCTGCCCAGCTCTGCTCTAGGCCAGCCTTCCCAAGGCATCATTGGCACCCCAGAGTGCTTAGGGCTGGAAAGGGACCTCACAGCTCATCCTGTCCCACCCTGACAATGGCAGGGGAAATTCCACTCTCCCAGGTTGCTCCCAGCCCCATCCAGCCTGGCCTTGGACGCTCCCAACCTGTGCCAGGGCCTCACCCCCTCATCCCATGGAAACCCCAATGCTTTGAACCATATTGTCTTTTTAATATCTGTGGTTTATTATTTTGTTTCTGTCCTTACAGTGAACAAATTCATTTTTAAAATTCTTCCCTATTCTGTAAATATTTACCCAGGTCCTCATTCCAAACCATGGCAGAAGGTTCTGGAGGGAACTGTGGGAAAGGGATGTGGAAAAAGGAGAACTTCAGTTTTGGTCCCTTCTGGGGGGATTTTTGCTTCTCTGGCCTTTCCCCACCCTGCATAGCAAAACAAATAAACAGATTCATAGGGAACATCCTTAATTAGGGAGAAAAATCCTTGGGAGGGGCATCCAGGGCTGGGGAAGGTGGGGAGAGGCGGAGCTTGAAGGTGACACTGCTCCTGATAATTCCCTCATGGGCTCCTGTGACCCCGATGGGATGGGATGGGATGGGATGGGATGGGATGGGATGGGATGGGATGGGATGGGATGGGATGGGATGGGATGGGATGGGATTCTCCTGTGGGAATACACATGTTAACCCTTTCCCTGCTACTGCTCAAGGTCCCTGGCTCCCACTGGGATGCCCTCAACATTTCCTTTCCCTCAGCAGACGTCAAAAACCTTTTGCAAATCCGCCATGGGGAGTGCCAGGAATGGATACACAGCTCCAGCCTGGAGTTTCCTTCCATGCCTTATTCTGATCGAAGGAATTTTCACCCCCCTGAGTGTGGTCCATACCTACAAATACCCACCAAGGAATATTCCCTGGAAAACAAAGGGGTTTGGCCAAAGACATAATTTCTGGAGAAAACCCAACAATTCCCCTCTGTCTCTACAAGATGATCGATTATAGATCGACCTGCAGGGGCTTGAGAGCGACGCCAGCCCCTCCCAGCGCTGCTGGGCTGCTTTTCCCAGGGGATTTGTGTGTCCTGGCAGGATGGGGATGGACAATGACCACCGCAGAGCCAGGATCTGCAGCCAGGCCGGCAAATCCCTCCGGCCCCACTGCAGCCGGGGCTGGGCTCCTGTTTATTGGCAGGGTCCTGACCTCGCCCCGTTTATTTTCCCGCCGGGATCTGGGCATGGAAAGGGGATTTGTAACGTGACACTCACAATAACACAGGCGGGACAGGGCTCCCACAGGCACAGCTGCTTCCCGGGATGGACCTGCAGCCACGGGAGATGCTCTGCTCAGGAAAAGAGGGGAATCCTCCCACAGTTCTGCTTTCAATCTCCTTTTTTATTTGGATTTTAAAAGAGACAAAGCTTCTGCAAGCTCCAAAAGAGATCCTTTGCTGATAATAGAATAGTTCTTTTTTGACTTACAGGTCTCCAAAACCAATATTCATGGCCATGGAGATGCTGGCTCAGATTATAATCAGGGCCAGAGAGAGGCTGTTGGCCACAGCAAGTCAAGATTTTACAGTGATTTATATGCCTTTAAAGAAATAGTATTTTTGGGCTTTGCAAAAATCAGAATATTTACAAATTGCAGCGTTATATTTCCCAGGTGCCTGGGTAATACGAGGGATTGGAGGGTCATGGGAGGCGGCTGCTCCGTGCTGAGCCACATCAAATAATCTGTGACAAAAAGAGGGTTCCAGAGGGTTTCCCTTGGCTTGGTGGGAGAGTTTGGGTGAGTTTTAATCTCCAAACACTTTTCTGTCCAATTACACAAAACCACCCAAACCCATGGAGGAAGAGGAGGAGGAGGAGGAGAAGGAGGAGGAGAAGAAGGAGAAGGAGAAGGAGAAGGAGAAGGAGAAGGAGAAGGAGAAGGAGAAGGAGAAGGAGAAGGAGAAGGAGAAGGAGAAGGAGAAGGAGAAGGAGAAGGAGAAGGAGAAGGAGAAGGAGAAGGAGAAGGAGAAGGAGAAGGAGAAGGAGAAGGAGAAGAAAGTGAAGAAGGAAAAGAAGGTGAAGAAGAAGAAGAAGGAGGAGAAGAAGGAGCCGCCTCCACCCTACAACCTCCATCCTGCCTTATATATATATCACTATATTCTAAACCCTTAAACTCTAAGTTTTCCACCCTGTGGTATCACACACTTCTATTCAAAGTCCACACCTATCTATCATTCAATTTTCAGTTCTATCATTCCATTTTGGGAGCTTCTCCACGGCCTCAGGTCAGTGCAGTGTTTTCCTGGGGTTCAGAGTCTGTCAGCACAGAAAGTCTAAAATTCCCAGCAGCCAGTGCTCCAACAGAGTCATGGACACCCCCATGCTGGCACATCCTGCAGACATGGAGCCCCTGATGCCCAGTGGAAGCAGCAGCTCCATGACACCCAAAATTCCCTGGTGAAGACAGAGCTGGGAGGTGGGAATGTTTGTAAGGAAAGGAGTTTTTTACATGGAAAATGGGATTTCTGTTGGATCCGAGGGAGAGCAGGGCAGGCTGAGGGATTGCAGGGGAGGAAGGGGATTTGGTGTGGCTCTGCAAGGCATCAGAGGGATGCAGAGAGGGCTCCTGGGGGTGATGGATGTTGGGGTTGGATCCAGGGTGATGGATGGGGGTGGTCCTGGAGGCTGAAAACGTTTTGGGGGTGTTTTCATCCCAACCCCTGCACTCTCCATAACCCAGGAATGAGCTCCTGTTCCCCTCTGCACAGGGAGACCCAAGGAAGCAGCAGGGGAGGGGAGGTGGGAGCTGCCATCCCTCTGCAATAACAAAGTGGGGAAGACCCTCCACTACTTCCCAAAAAAAAGGTAAATTAGTGGATCCCACTGTCCATCCCCTTCCCAGACCTTCCTCCCACCTCCTCCAGGATGTTTTTATCAGCCACAAAGTGAGGCAGAAAAAGCCCAATTCTGTCACTTCCTATTATTCCCAAATAAAAACCAAATGTTGGGCCCAGAGTTCAGATCAGGGGAAAATCCACAAATCTCTTGGCCGTCTGGGATCTTTTGTTTATCGCTGCTTTTAATCCCATTTTTTGGGTCTCCCGGGCTCAGGGAAGATAAATGAGGTGTGTCAGGAGCTCACCTGATTAACTTGGCCCATTCAATGGGGTTATTCTTCTCCAAGGCTGGGCTGGAAAGGGAACAGCAGGAATTTGGGAGTGCAGAGTCCTACAGAGGCAAAAGAAAAGGGCTTTGGGGTTGGTCTTTCTTTCTGCCCAGGACACGCTGTAGGGAGAAATATCAGCAAAAAAACTCTGGATAAAGTACTTTTTCCCTGGATTTTCACTGCAGGTCAGATTTGGCCTTGTGCTGGTCTCATCTCCCCTAACCCCACCAAGTAAAGCAGTTTTTTCCACAAATATCCATAAAATCTGTGCTGTAGCCATTGCAATGCCACATCCACCCTATTTTCTCTGCTTTTTCTGAGCTCAGGTGGAAAAAGAGGGAATTTTGCTGTGCTTTATGGGATGGGAAGGGGGTTCTGTAGAAGCCAGAGAGATGGAGACCTGGCACTCCTGGCAAAGCCCCAAAACTGACCCCAAAATCCTTTCCCATGGATCTAAACAGAGGTGTGGGGATGACATGGGCACTGTCTCCTATCCCAGCCAAAAAAAATCCCCAAATTTTCCCCAGGACTCAGGGAGCCAGGACTTCTCTTGGTATTTTTTCCACGTGGAACCCGAGGCTGGCAGAGGCAGGAGGAGTTTGCTGTGCCCGTGTCCCGCTCCTGCTGCAGGATCCGAGTGAGGGATGGGGAGGACGTGGGAAGGCAGCCCTGGGATCTGTCAAAGCTGCCACAGCTGGGGCTCAGGAAGGGAATGGATTAACTCTGCTTCCCGGCTGCACTGCCTCCCAGACAGGTTTTTGGGCATCCCTGCGGGGAGATGCAGCCCCGCCCCGCTGGAGCCTTAGTCCCAAACTTTATCCCCTGACCCTGGGGCATCTCTGCTGTCTTCCTGCACACGATTGGTCTTAATCACTTTATCTCCCCAGGTCCTTGGAAAAAGCCTCCGTCCCTTCCTATGGGTATTCTCAGTTCAGTCAGAGAAAAAGGAGAGTTTCTCACCAGGCTAGAGGCTGGGAAAGAGTTGCAAAGGAATGTAAATAATTCTCTGTCTCTCTCATTGTTCACATTGTTTATAGATATGTTCTGCCACCATGCGTCATTCACTGCACACCAATGCGGTGGGATGTTTTTACTTTAACACCAACAAAATGAGTCTGCATGATGGTCTCTATAAAAGAGTGATATATTTGAAATAAAGCTAATTAGTGTTCAGATCATCAAGCCTTCTGAACTGGAGTTCCTTCATTCCCGTCCTGCCTCAATGGTGACAACTTCAACTTCCCACCCGCTTTGGGTGAGGATCCCTGCTGGGAGATGGGTCTGGGATGCCCTGGGAGAGCTCCAGGATGCCCCGGGAGATTGGCCCCGCCGCTCCTGCCCCTCCAACAGCCGCCTGCCCTCGCTCCTGCAGGGCTGGGAGAGCTGGGATTTCAGACAAACCCACCCTGCTCTGGGACAGCCAGGTGCAACATCCCCCCTCCAGCAGGACTTTCTTTTATTTCACAGCCAGCCAAGTCTTTTTAGTCTAGATTTGAAAGGCAGAGCTGAGATTCCCAAAACATTCAGCCTTTCTCCAGCACTCGGGCATTGTGTGGGTGAGTGATGCTCGTGTCTGTGCAGGATTTGTGTCTTTGGAATTCTTTTGGGACAATCCCACATTAAAGGCACACCTTTAATTCCTGTCCCAAATCCCAGCAACCCTTTGGCCTCACCCCATCCTCAGTGTGGAGCTGAGACCTGAGGTGGCAATGGCACCGTCCCACCTCCTCCCTGGAAATCCTTTCCAGGCCTGGCACAAGAGGGAGACCAAAAGCCAATAGCAGCCCCAGATTTGGGTTGGAGACCTGGTTTGGGAGGGAAAATAAGGGAAAATATTGCATTTCTGTGATGAGAAGCACAAGGTTTTAGCTCTTCTTGTATTGGGGGTGGAGCAGGGAAATGGATCCAAACAGTCCCTGGAATTCAATGTTCATCATTTCACTGTACATCATTTTCCACTGATGGACTGAAGTGGAATTTTGTCTCTTGGTGAATTAAATCCCTTTTCTCAGCAGCCCAGGAGTCTGATCCAACAGGCAGAGCTGCAAAAGGCAGGCAGCTGTGCCAGGGTTGCACTCCTGGATCCTGACCTGCATCCCAGGATTTCAGGAGCCCAAAGCCAGCCCAGATCCCACCTCACTCCAGCAGCACATCCAAAAGCATCGTGATCCTGTGTCCCTGCCTGATCCCATCTCCCTCCAGCACTGGAGAGAGCACAGAAGAGCCTTTAAAGCACTCAGGATGGACTCAAAGTGTGGCTGCAATGAGCTGTGAAATCTCTGGGCAGAGCCAGGGCTGGGAAAAAGCAGGAGAAAATATCTTCCAGAGGTTCCGAAGGGCCAAACCCTGAATTTCATGGCAAGGAAAGAGCAGAGAGTAATTCCACTGCAGGAAAACTCTTCCTTTCCCCCTCCACAAGTGGGATTATGCTCCGGCGAAAAATTCTGAAGGGGATGATTGCTAAAATTAGCCTGGAGAAAGTTTGGGAGATGGAAGAGGGAGAAGCATCCATGGTGCTGGAAGAGGCTGAGCTGCCCTTGGCCTTTTTGTGTGGGGTCCAAGCAGGGCTTTAGCCATTTGGGTTGAAAATTTGGCTTTTATGGCCCCAAAATTGGGATGCTGGCAGACACCCTGCCTGTGATCCAATTGGGGAAATTACTGTGGATATGAAACACTGCCCTTGGTTTCAACTTGCTGACACCATGAAGATGGTTTTAATTAAAACTCGTTAACAGCAACCTGTTCCTGAAAATGAGCGTGGCTAACCCAATTATGGAGCCGGTTCCTTAGAGATGCTGCTCTTCCCAGAACCCAGCCTGGACAAGGGTGCAAATCCTCACTCTGCTCCAATTCCCAGCTACAGAGGGTGAAAATCCTGAGAGGAACAAGGAGAGTTTGGGGTGTTGGTGACTTTGGAGAGTGGGAGCACAGGGAAGGAGGATGCTGTCACGTACCAAGAACAATCCTCTCCATGGGACCACTTCTCCTGGGAGCTCTGTTCTCTGTGCAGAGCAGTGATTTGAGCTCTGCTACAGTTTGAGGGGTGAAATGGATATTTGGGGATAAAATATCATCTGGTCTCTTGGGCATGAGCTTTAACCTTGAGCTCAGCTTTGGGGTGTGGAATTCCCTCTGTACAAATCTTTCCTTTGGGACAGGGGGAGACAGGCAGGAATACCACACCCACCCCAGGGAACGGGAAACCCCAATGAGCTGGAAAAACAGCTCAGCCAAGTATTGGCTGCACCCACAGGTGAGCTGGTCCCGAGAGCTGGCTCTGGGGGGGCGAGCATCCTCAGCATTGTCTGCATCCTCAGCATCCTCTGCATCCGCACTGCCAGGTTCTTTGGGTGCCTCCTCCCCATCCCCATCTGTAGGGGAGGATGAATAAATATAACTGCCTGGCAAAAGATTTACAATATTACATCCAGGATGAAAACAATCCCCCCTACTTGCTGGACAATACCCTCACCTACAGATAAGTCCAAAGGTCAAATGGACTGTTCCATCTCACCCCCCAGAATGTATGGTTCACCCCACACCTGTAACCCTCCCCTGAAGCATCAGGTGTCTGTGACCCCATTGGCCCAAGTCCTGTTCCAGCTCACCTTGGAGCCCCCTGATAAGGGGTCTCTGAGGGGCCAAACACATTCTTGGAACTCCCCCTCTTTTGGAACCCCCACTCTCTTGGAAATTCCACCCTCTCCTGGAGCATCCTCTCTACCCCTTGTCTCTCCCCTCCCCCAGTCCCTCAGGCCTTGCCACGTGCTGCGTCTGGCAGCTCCAGGAAAGACCTTTCACCATCCATAATAAACCCGATATTCTAAGAGCAGCCTTCAGAGATCTCTCATCTCCGTTCATCCAAACCGTCCTGGAGCACAGCGTTCCCCGCACCCATCCCTGTCCCCCATCCCCATCCCCATTCTCATCTCCATCCCCCATCCCCATTCCCAGTCTCACCCCCATTCCATTTCCATTCCCATTCCCATCCACATCTCCATCCCCATCTCCATCTCCATCTCCATCCCCATCCCAATCCCCATCCCCATTCCCATCCCCATCCCTGTTCCCATTCCCATTCCCATTCCCATTCCCATCCCTGTTCCCATTCCCATTCCATCCATATCCCATTCCCATCCCCATCCCCATTCTCATCCCCATTCCCATCCCATTTCCTATTCCATCCCCATCCCCATTCCCATCCCCATTCCCATCCCATCCCCGTTCCCATCCCCATTCTCATCCCCATTCCCATCCCCATTCCCATTCCCATTCCCATTCCCATTCCCATCCCCATCTCCGTTCCCATTCCCATTCCATCCATATCCCATTCCCATCCCCGTTCCCATCCCCATCCCCATCCTCATCTCCATTCTCATCCCCATTCCCATTCCTATTCCATCCCCATCCCCATTCCATCCCATCCCCATCCCCATTCCATCCCATCCCCATTCCTATCCCCATCCCCATCCCCGTCCCATCCCATCCCTCCCTCCCGCCGGAGCTCCGGGCAAGGAGCAGGAATTCTGAGCGGTGCCTCCCCCGCTCTCAGCCCCGCTCTCCATCCCCCACGGGCAGCTGGTTCCCATTACCAGGAGGCTGACAAGGTGCAGGAGCCTCCTTGGCAGGGAATTGTGACGAGAGGCAGAGGCCGCCCGGGTGTCTCTGATGGGTTTCCGGGGCTGTTATCGGCCCGGCGCGACCCTCCCGCCCGCCCGTGCCGGGGACCGGGGCTGCAGCCCGGAGCGGGGCTGGGATATTCCCCAGGGCCGCCTGCCCTCGCTTCAGCCCCGTGCTCAGCGTTTCACCTGTCTGCAGGAAACGTGTCCCTGCTGCAGCCGGCCTGGATAACTTCCAGCCTGTTATCTGGCGGCAGCAGAAATACCCCAGCTGTGTGCTGGGGGAATAATCTCCGCAGGCCTTCCTCCATCCCGGCGTTTCTTGTTGTGCCGAGATGCCGGGCCCCTGCCCTCCCCTTGGCACGGCATTCCCACCGCATCCCTGGCTGCCCTGCTTTGGGTGGGATGGTTTTTCCCAACAGGGCACCCATTCATGCAGGAGGTCAGCCAAGGCTTAAGGATTAAATATATTTATTCAATAAGGCAAATAAATACTGCCCCAACTCCTGGGTGTCCACAGCTTCACCTGCACCTCCCTGGATGAAAGCAGCTCCACGGCCACAAACACGAGCAGCACTTCCATGCCCCCAGACAAATTAATCACCTCTTTTCCAGGCAGACACATTAAACATAATTTTCCAGCTCTGCCAGGCCCTGCGAGACGTGCTGGAAGCTGCGGCGGCTGGAAAACGCCCGTGCCGCGGGGGAGAAGGAACCACCGGGGGTCGGGGGCAGCAAATGCCATTTGTCTTCCCTCTTCTCCGAGCGTGCTGCACCAAGCTGTTGCTTGGCTTTAGCTGGGTTTGTGGGATGAGGGCATCCCGAGGGATGGCTCCAGGATGGGCCAAATCTGGGGATCCTGAGTCAGAAATGGAATCATCCTCCCCAGCCTGGCTCAGCAAGGAGCTGCAGCCTCCTTTCCCACTCCGGTGGAGATCTCAGGGTTTGGTCTCCCTAGAAACTACTTGGGTTTTTCTGAGCCTGGTTTATCCATTTCAATTGTCCTTAATTAGGCAGTAATCAGGTAATTACTGCCCCTTTAACTCCGGCCCAGGCAGCTCCTGGCACTGCACATTCCGGTAGCCAGCCTCATTAGCGTGGAGCTGCCACCCTCCTGCATCATTCCATCCTCTCCATCATCCCATCCTTCTGCATCATCCCATCCTTCTCCATCATCCCATCCTCTCCATCATCCCATCCTTCTGCATGATTCCATCCTTCTGCATCATTCCATCCTCTCCATCATCCCATCCTTCTGCATCATCCCATCCTCTCCATCATCCCATCCTTCTGCATGATTCCATCCTTCTCCATCATCCCATCCTCTGCATCATCCCATCCTCTCCATCATTCCATCCTCTCCATCATCCCATCCTTCTGGATCTTTCCATCCTCGCTATCATTCCATCCTCTCCATCATTCCATCATTCTGCATCATCCCATCCTCTCCATCATCCCATCCTTTCCATTGTTCCACCCCTCCACCATTCCATCCTTCTGTATTGTTCCATCCTTCTGCAGCATTCCATCCTCCAGAAACATTCCATCCCCTTCATCATTCCATCCTTCTGCACCGTTCCATCCTCCATCATTCCATCCTTCTGCATCATTCCATCCCCTCCATCATTCCATCCTCTCCATCATCTCATCCTCTCCATTGTTCCATCCTCTCCATCATTCCATCCTTCTGCATTGTTCCATCCTTCTGCATCATTTCATCCTCCATCATTCCATCCTTCTCCATCATTCCACACTTCTCCAAGTGCCCTCTTTCTCCAGCTTCCATCCTTCTCCAAATGCCCTCCATCCTTCTCCAGAGCCTTTCCAGCTCTGGCCACCCTGCCCAGACCATGCTCCCTCTTCCAGCATCCAAGCCGACGAGGCAGGGGCAGATTTTGGGGAGCAGGGAGATTGCTGGTCTCAGTAATGGAGGGAATAATGCCATAGAATCCTAGAATCCCAGAATGGCTTGGATTGGAAGGATCCTTACAGCTCATTTCATTCCATGCCCTGCCACGGGCAGGGACACCTTCTACTATCCCAGGTTGCTCCAAGCTCCGTCCAACCTGGCCTTGAACATTTCCAGGGATGAAGCAGCCACAGCTGCTCTGGAAAACCTGTGCCAGGGCCTGCCCACCCTGTCCTGCTCCCCCTCAGCCACACACCCTCGTCTCCATTTCAATCCATTTGCATTCTTCCAATCAAACCCACCAGTCCTGGCCTGTTTAACATCAGCCACACCTCACTGCCACACTCCTGACATCTTCCAGGGCCAACAACACCTGCATGTCTGCAGGAGGGAGGAGAGCTCCTGCAACAAGCTCCTGGCTAATTTTTTCCAAATTTGTTTCATTTTTCCTGGCAACCCTGCCTCAATTTGCATGGACGCTCCTCTGGAGCCTTCCTGGAAACGGATGCTCCAGAGCATCCTCCATAGCAGCACAAACTCCTGGTCTGCTGGAGCCAAAAGTATCTTCTCCTACCTCTCACTCCAAAACCTTCCTGGAGTCCAGCACTGAGAAGACACAAGGATGTGGGGGCCAATCACCTCTTTGTGTCAATTTAAAGGAAAACAGCATGTTAAATCCCTGCCTGGAAGGATCAAGTCCAAGGACAACCTCTGAATGGGACCCTTGGCACTGAACGCTCTTGGTGTGGCTGCTGTGCCCCAGCCCTGCCCTGGGGTTTTCACACCAGTGCTGGGTTTCACTGTGGGTTCAGGGGTGGATTTTATTTATCCCAGGTGTTTTTTAGCAGTTTATCAATAAACAGGCCCTGTTGGAATGGGGTGAGTATCTCCATCTCCCCCACAGTGTGGCAGGAAGAGGGGTGTAAGTGTCTGGGGTCTGGCCAAGGGCAGATAGATGGAAAATCCCAGTCCAGGGTAAATTTGTCCTCTGGAGGTGGCGAGGGAGATGCTGTGCTGCCCTCAGCCTGTCCCTGCATTGTGTGCTGGGGCACGCTGAGGGTTGGGAGCTCCTTCACCCTTAAAACTGTTCCGAGAGGCTGGAAAGCTTCGCTCTGTCTGGATCCAAGGTGGTTCTGAAGGTAGAGCTGTGTAGGAATTCACTCTGGAATGTGCTTGTCCTGCTTTGGGTGTTAGCAGCAGCAACAGCCCATGCTCCAGCAGGATTGAAGCCAAGTTCAGTGTCCTCTACATTCTGTACATGTTTCTTGTGTTTTGTTTTTTTTTTTCCCCAAAGACCACCACTTTTTCCCAAAGCAGGACCACTTCCCAGTGCTCCCTTTCAGTGGCATCATCCCAATAATTCCCTCGGGGATGAGCAGTGTGCTGAGCCCTCACTGATTCCATGGGGATGGAGGATGCACAGGGCTCCCAGGATGATGTAGGATTTGGTTTTTAGGGAAAAACCCCACTATTCCAATGAACAGTTTGACTGAAGCGGTGGTCTCAGGTTGGAAAAGCACTTCAGGATGAAAGGAGTGATGGAAGTGTCAAATATTATCCTAAAGAGCTCTGTGAAAACTCCTGGATGTTTTAGGAGCACTGCCAGGAAAGAAGCTGAACAAAATCAAGCTCTTCCAGAGGATTTATTTTTGGTGTTAACATTGTTTAAAGAGCAGACAACAGGGTGAGAGCACACAGCCCTGACTTGCATTCTTCACATCAGGAGTGGGGCAAAGCTGGGACCCCCAAAAGGCAACAGGAGGAAATCTGGGATGAGTCCAGGACATTCCTGTGCACAGGCACAGCAGGTCGGGCCCTGCCCAGTACCTGCAGCCCCAAGGCCCTGAGGTGCTCTGCAGTGGCCCAGGAGTCCCCAGCCTGCTCGTGGCTCCTTGGGCCACCCCATAAATGGTGGGGACATGACAGAGAATGGGTCCCCATGGACAGAGGGCAGGGATAGACAGGATTTTAGGAAGGAATTCTTCCCTTTGAGGGTGGGGAGGGCGTGAGATGGAATTCCCAGAGCAGCTGTGGCTGCCCCTGGATCCCTGGCAGTGCCCAAGGCAGTTTGGACAGGGCTTGGAGCAGCCTGGGACAGTGGGAGGTGTCCCTGCCATGGCAGGGGTGGGACTGGCTGAGCTTTGAGGTCCCTTCCAACCCAGACCAGCCTGGGATTCTGCGATTCCATGATCTCCCAACACTTAGGTGCAGAGACAGAGCTTGAGGGACTCAGAGGAGGCAGAATCCACCGGGCCAGGCTGGGGCTGTTGTGCCTGCAATGCTCCCTCCTGTCACTGAGTGATCCCAACCAGGGCACCATAAACCTGGGATTGCACATCTCATCAGTGGGATCACAGGGAGAGCAGGAAATGAGCCAAGTTAATCAAATTAGATGAAAGACGAGTCTGAAAATGCCCTCTGGGGAACAATTTCATTGGTGCCTTGCACTCCTGTGGAACATTTCTGATGGGCAGTGCTGGAACACTGATCCATCCCAGTGCCAAGTGGGTCTGAGGGAAGGGGAGGGAGGAGAACATCATTCCAGCACCACAGTCCTGCTAATTTGGGCTGTAAAATATAAAAAAATCAAGTTATTCTCACTGCAGTGTTCTCCTTTTTCTGAAATTCCAGTGAAACTGCTCTTGTCTTCCTTGCAGATCAAGCAGAAGATTTTGGTCTTTCCTGGCAGAGCCCTCGTGCTGCTGTTGCTCTTTGCTTGTACCCAGTACAATGATGAGGAGCCAATCCCTCCTCTCCCTGCTCTGGGTGACAGAAATACAACTGGAACAAGCAGGACACAACTTCCAGTCATGATCTTACATTTGCTTAATTCCTCCTGCCTTTCTCTGGGTCTCCTTGACAAAAGGAATGAATATTCCTCATATTCCTTCTGATATTGATATTCTGACTTCTCCTGCAAGTCCTCACAGAAGCCTGGCCAAAACAGAGAGGAGGAATGCAAAGAACTGTGGATGGATCCCATTAATCCCAGAACTTCCAGACCACCCAACAATACAGAAACCAGATGGGGCTTGATGGTGATTCCACCTTTCTCACTTATTTGGGGTCCTGCTGTCCCCACCA
This sequence comes from Taeniopygia guttata, assembly GCF_048771995.1. NCBI lineage: Eukaryota > Metazoa > Chordata > Aves > Passeriformes > Estrildidae > Taeniopygia > Taeniopygia guttata. Next base: position 1,342,408 of record NC_133049.1, read on the forward strand.
GGCTCGCTGGTGCTCCCTGAGCTTTGACAGAGCTGGGATCTCATGGAGACACCCCAGAGCTTTGCCATGCAATGTGCAGGGTGTGTTTGGAAGCCTCTGGAGGAGCCATCTCAACCCAGCAGCTGCTCTTTTGACATTTGGGGCACGGGGTGCTCATCCTGCTGAGGACTGGATGAGACCCAGACAAGTCTGAGGCCAGGCTGGGATGAGCTGGTCCTACAAGGAGCTGATGGTTTAAAGCCAAGCTGGGATGAGCTGGTCCTAGAAGGTGATGGTTTTAATCCAGGCTGGGATGAGTTGGTCCCACAAGGAGCTGATGGTTTTAAGCCAGGCTGGGATGTGTTGATTCCATCTCTAAGAAAATAAAAAAGTCCTGGAGTATCTGTGCCTGAGTGTAAACCAGGTTGTTTTCCCCACCCCTGTATTGGAGGCTGTCAAAGCCAGGCTGAGAGAAGGGGAGAGCTCCTGGAATGCTTCATTAACGCATCCAGGCTCACCTGAGGAGATCCAGGGATGCAGAGCCCCAGGTCCATTTTTAGTGGTGGCAGGGTGGGTTTCCCCCGCTGCAATCCCCTCCACAGCTCAGCTCAACTCCTGGGCAGAGCAGGGCTCCAGAACAGCTCCCAGGTTCTGTGCAGGATCCAGACACTGACCCTGGAAAACACCCAGGACTTTCCAAAGCATTTTCCACCACCCAGACCCCACCAGCTCCTCCCCTGTCACCCACCATGAACTCCCCACCCTCTTTTTGGCCCCCTGGAGCTGCTGGAGCCCCGTTTCCCTCGGGTGCAGAGAGGGGAAGAGAGTTTGACTTGCAAATCTCGTTTCGGTTCCTTGTTGAGAATTGAGCATCTCAGCAGCGCCGTTTCACTGATGTTTCTCCAGCATCCTCCATCCCCTTGTGCTCAAATGGGGATTTGGGGATGCAGCAGAGACACCTGGACTGCAATCCATGGATAGATCCACTTTAATGATCTTGATCTCCAAATATCCGTGACAAACATTCCCATTCCCAGCTGCTCCACAGCTCAATCTCCACATATTCTCCTTTAATGAGCTTTTTTTTGAGAAAAATCCACACCCACCTTCAGGACTGAGTAACCTGGATGTGTTTTCAAAAATTTTTACATGTGGCATCTTTTTGTATTAAAAAAATACCCCAAGTTCTGTCAGAAAGTGGCAGTTTTGTCACAACTGAAACGATTTGCAGGAAAGGGCTCTCAGACGAATTTCCTGTTTCAAAAAGAAAACAAAAAAATGCTGTTTGAATGTCCTGAGATTGTCAAAAACATCCTGTTTTGACATTCAAAGAAAATTTGTCTTTTGTCTGGCAACAAGTTTGTTAAAAAATAAGGATTTTGAGAAAGAATGAGGGGAAAAGAAACCCCACTACCCCACCCCAACCCAAATTTTACTTCAAGGATCTGCGTGAGCCCAGTTCCAATTCCAAGCCTGGGATTTATGGGTGTTGAAACAGAGCTGCTGGCTTTGGGAAGCAACCAGGTGTTCGGTGGCTCAAAATATGGGAAAAAATTAACAGCATAGTTGGGTCACCTGTGTGGTTGAACATTGATACTTCAGGGATCCAGGTTTATGTGGGAAAAATCCAAAAATATAATAATCTACTCCCAGTAGGAGTAGTGGGAGGCAGCTTTGGAAAGCAATGGGATATTGATTTTAAGGAAATGGGAAAGAGCAGGTTTTGGGGGACTGAACGTGGGTCCGGGATGCTCCTGCCCATTTGGACCACTGGGAACCCACCAAAATTTCCTCCCCCACTCCAAATCTGAGTGCTCCCAGCTCCCATTCCAAGGCTGGGTGTCAGGGATGGGATCCCAAGGCAGCTGAGCCGAGGTGTTTGCAGCCGTCCCTGGACTCTGGGCCAAGGCACAGGAGTGAAAGCAGCAGCATGGAGCCAAGGGAAGTTCAGGCCAGGTCAAAGCAAAGGAATTTTGTGCCAAATTATTTATTTTTGGAAGAAGCAAATGGTTCTTTTGACATTCAAGAGGAGTTTTTTGGGTGAGGAGTAAATCCTGCTGTGCTGGCTGCTTTTAAGACTAAAAAAAACTAAAAAGTTTTTAAAAAACCCTACACCAAACATTCTTCTGGGCAATGACAAAAAGGAGTAAGGCTTGTCAGAACATTTTTTGCCAAATTTGTTCAAAATTTTAGGTTCAATCTGATGTGGTGAACAATTTCCTTCTTGCACCTCCTCCAAATCTGCCCTATTTTAGCAATTTTGAGCACAGCAAACATTCAGTGTGGAGATTATCCCCACAGCACCGGCCCTGAGAGGTTTGAAATTACTTTGTGGCTCTTAGGGATTCTTGGTAGAAAATGGGATGCAAAGAGTTGCTGGATTTCATGATTTATAAGCCCTGACACTCTAAATTCATTAGGCACCAGTGGAAAAAATGCAAATCCAGGAGCAGGGAAGGAGAACACGGCACTAAGCAGATTCCAGGTGATGGATATCCAAGTTCCCACGTGATGAAAGAGCCAAGCTATGGAAGGTGTCTGCAGTCACAAACCAAAGTCTATTAAAGCTCCTTGTTCTGGGAGTATTGAGCAAAGCTCAGGAGAAAAATTGGATAAAAGAAATGCTTTTGATTTCCTAATGCGTTTTGAGCGCAGGCCAAGGGCTCAGCTGGTTTTCCTGGGAATTACACTCGGCTGTGTGCAGGGAAACAGCTCTTTAGCCTGCAACAATCTCTGGAGCTGCTGAAATGCATCCCAGCTGGGGGATGTCACCCTGGCCCCAGCAAAGCCTCCCTTCTTTGCAGATGGAAATGGGATCAGCCTGGGAGTGCTCCACATCCAGCACCAGCCCTAAAACTGTGGGGTTGGTGCTGCTTAAAGCCCAAAGTCCCCTCTGTGGGAGAGGTGCTGCTACAACTTGTAAGGGCTGAGCAACCTGGGAACATCTCCTGGAAGTGACAGGAGGGGACCAGGAGATGCTGTGGAACGACCTTGCAGGGTTTGCTGGAAAATGGGCCCACACCAGCTGGTTTTGGGCACCCTGGAGATGAGATTTGGTGTCTGTGCCCCTTGGGGTCCCAGCTGTGTGCAGTGGGCTCAGCAATATTGCACCTCATATCTCACCTCTTCCATGTTTTCCTCTGAAAGTTTTGTTCTTTCCTCTCATTTCTCTTTTTTTTCCCCCCTATGTTTTCCCCCCCTTCTTTTTCCCTTTTGCCAACTTTTCCTGCCTGTAAACGAGAGCAAGAAGGAGTTTTTGGGGGGAGCAGGGATCATATGGACATTTTTGGGCTCTGATAGAGGCTGGAGGTGCTGGCAGCTCTGTCAAAGCCCGGCTGATGGCTTTGTGATGTGGGCTCTGGAATGTCCCATCTGGGAGGGAGCCGGGGCCAAGCTCACCCACTCACATATTTTTCCAGGGATGTGTTCCTGCACATATGTTCAGGGACAGGAGAAACCTGTTAAAGAGATAACCCCAGCACATCCCAGCTCCATCCTCCTCCCAGGCCTGCTCCAGATCCTTCTGCAGCTCCCAGCCCTGGCCATGGACACGGACCAGCCCTGCCAGGAGAGGGGCAGGGGAAGCTCTCCCTGGAGCCCAGCCCAGGAGAGCACCATGCCAGAGTCCTGGAGTGCAGCGGTGCCAGGAGGCTCCACGCTGGGAGCTGCAGGTTGGTAAGGGCTGGGAATGCCATCCTGGAGCTGTCTCCGTGCTGGTTCTTGGCACTGAGGGCTGGATCCTTCCCTCCTGCATGGAATTTGCAGGACTCGTCCCTCTATCCTTGAGGAAATGCCATCTGAGATAGAGGAGAGGCAGGGAAGGGCACACAGCAGAGCCCCACTCTGCTTTGCAGGGGGAAAAATGGCTCTTTGGTAGGCTCAGGGACATGAGATGAGGCTGAATATCAAAGAGGATATGAATTATCTATTAATTATCTATTAATTATCTCTCAGCCCAGGATCTCCCAGGTCTGGACTGAAACCTCCTCACAAGAAATCCTGGGCAAACAGAAACAAGAAGCAAAACAATTCCCCCAAAGCCTTGGAAACCCCTCAGTTTCCTTGAGATCCTCAGCTGAGATGGATAAATCCCAATTTCCAGCAGCCTTTTGTCCCTACACACCTCAGTTCGTCTGTGTAGGGAATACCTCAGGACATGGTTAACAGCTTGGAGTATTTAACCAAGAGGAGGAGAAGAACCAGAAAATTCTGAAAGCATCTGCTGAGGCACTGGGGGATCCCCATGGGAGATCTAGACAGGGCTGACACAGATTTTTGTGGCAAAGACCTGGCACGGATATTTCCCTCCCCACACATGGATATTTTCCTATGCACACCTTTTGTGCCTGGGTTTGAACACTAGTCTGCCACTCCTGGGTGACCCAGATGGTCTTTTCTGACAGATTTTATGTGTTTGGGAGCTTTGGGAGTTTCAGGTTCAGAGTTAAAGCCTTCAGGAGACCCAAAACTTTGAGTTGGGTTGAGTTGGGTTGGGTTGAGTTGGGTGGAATTGGGTTGAGTTGCGTTCAGCTGAATTGAGTTGAGTTGGGTTGAGTTGAGTTTAATTGGGTTGGGTTGAGTTGAGTTCAGCTGAATTGAGTTGAGTTGGGATGGGTCGAGTTGAATTGAGCTGGGTTGGGTTGAGTTGGGTTGGGTTGAGTTGAGCTGAATTGAGTTGAGTTGGGATGGGTTGAGTTGAGTTGAGTTGAGTTGAGTTGAGTTGAGTTGAGTTGAGTTGAGTTGAGTAGAGTTGGGTTGAGTTGAGCTGGGTTGGGTTGGGTTGGGTTGGGTTGAGTTGAGCTGGGTTGGGTTGAGTTGGGTTGAGTTGAGTTGAGCTGGGTTGAGTTGGTTTGAGTTGAATTGGATTGAATTGGGCTGAGATGAGCTGGGTTGGGTTGGGTTGGGTGACCAGAGGGGCAGGAAAGATGCCAGGAATTCCTCAGCACATGGATCACACCAGGGGCTTCATCCCTTCATCCTCCTCCCACCCCAGGCGGTTGAGGCAGGTGGAATCACTTGGTGGCCTCAGGGCAGGACATGGGAATGGTTTGGAAATGGCCCTTGGGGGCTTTGAGGGGATGCAAGGATAGCCCAGATGGAACTGGGAACAAGGGCTTGGCCAGGGGGTTTATCAGCTCTTCTCATCCCAGGCCCAGCTGCCAGACTGCTCCAAGGTCAGGGAATTAGAGATGGATGTTCAAGGAGGATCCATTTCCTTCCCTCACTCTGCTATTAGGGAAAAATGTTCCCGTTCATCCATTTCATTTTCCACCAGGGAAAGCCTGGCTGGCCTGGAGCTGGCAGCAGCCTCCCCTCAGAGTGCCAAGACTCTTTTGCACACAGGCAATAAAGTAAATCACTGGAGGCACTCGTGGTGCAGCTCATTCTCCCTCACACCTCAGCACCAGGAGCCTGCAGCCAAAACCCCGTGGCCATGGGAAGCTCAGCCACGGGCTGTGTGTGGGATTTGTGCCTCCAAGGGGAGGGGGTTTATTTATAACCCCTTTGCTCAGCCCCCCTGTGCTCCTCCCTTGCTCTCAGCTGGTGTTAAATCAGCCTGAGCTGAGCATGCAAACACAGCATCTGGGGAAGGAGAAGGTGGAGCTGTAAGTGGGAGGTTGCTCAGGAAAGAGGCTTGGATAACGACCTCAGGACTGAATTCCAAGTCACCAGCTTCAGGGATGCATTTGCACTTCAGGCCAAGCCTAAAGAGGATAATACCAGGCACATACCCAGGCCTGGCTTCTCCATCCCACCATGAGCATCCCTCAGGGAGCCATCTCAAAGGACTTGGCCAAAATTTGCTGCTGGGAATCCAAACAAGAACTTTTACAGAGTTACAAACCCTGGGCTTGTCAGTGATGATGAGGGGAGAGGTTTCCAAGTGCTTCTGGTGCTCGGGGGTCCCCCCTCCATCCAGGAACACCCAGGAGGGTCAGGGAAGAGACTGAGGGAGCAGAGCTGGTGCCTTCCCACAGTCAGTTTGATCACTTATTGGCCATTTATTAGCCATTTGTTGGCTCCCATGCATTGGCGATCGGGTTGGAAAGCAGCAGCCAGAGCAGGGCTGCTCTTTGCTTGCTCTGAGCACTCCCACCTTGCTTGCTCTGCTGTCCCTGAGGGATGCTCCTGGCTGCTCAGGGAAGGATCTGGGCTCACAAACCCAGCTCAGGAGGTAAACTGAGGGTCACCACTGTCAGGTCAGCTCAGGGGATGTTCTTAGGGACTTCCATCAATGAGCATAGGAGCAAATTCCTCATGGGCACTGGCAGTGATGCCAGGGCTCCCAGGGCTCGGTGCCCTGGCATGAAGTGGCTGCAGTGGAAAATGACTCCCAGCTTTCCTGAAATAATTTATTTGGTCCTGGCAGCTCAGAGTTACGACCAGGCAGGTTCTGTGCTGGGGTGCCAAGTGCCATCCTTGCCACTGTGGGCAAACCCAGCATGGAAAAAATTGGTCCTGGTCCACACAGCCAGTTCTGAAAGCTCCTGATTTCCCACACCAGCACCAGATACTCTCCCATTTTTCCACCACAGCACATTTGAGCTTCTTTCCCTTCAGACACCAGAAGGTGCCTGTTCCCCTGCAATAATCCAGCTCCCAGGGGCTCAGCATGACCCGTCCACCTTCACACCCCAAATATCTCCTTGGCTTGCTTTGGAGTTCCATCAGCCCCGACCTCCCAGAGTGCCAAACATCCAGCCTCAGACATTTCTGGAAGAGGAGCAAGAGCATCCATTAATGAAAAGTCCTCCAGGCTTTTCCAGCAGCATCCAGAGGAGTTGGCCAGACACTTGTGCTGCGCAGGGCAGGGTTTCCTCAGAGCCAGGCAGCGTCCCTGGGTGTGCAGATGGTCTGAAGCTCTCTGCTGTGCTCATTAACATGCAGGGAGCAATGCAGCTCTGGGATTTGTTCCCTCTGTCACCTTCCCATGGGGCTGGCAGCCGGCATTCCCTGCAAGCCCCTGGGAGATGTGCAGGGATATGCTCATGGCAGCTTTGATGTCTGCAGCATTCCCCATCATCTGTTTTCTGATCAGCTCATCCTCCCCTCTCAGAGGGCTGGATTCAGGGATGCTCCTGCCTGATCCCCATTTCGCCGGCTTTGTGCCACATCTGGGAATTCCCCACGTGCACAGGAGGGCAGGACGCCGTTAATTGGACAGTGCACGTTGTATTAATTACTGGTGGTTAATAACAACCTCCTGCCCCCGATATTTATAGAATAATAAAAGCTGTCCAGGACACTGCCCTCACATCTGCTGCAACTGGCAAACACATTTTCCTTTTCCTCCCTTTCCCCAGCGTGCTGATGGCTTTCAGATTTCCAGGGGGCAATGGGAGACCTCTGGCCCATGGACACATTGCTGGTGGTTCTGAAATGAAGGGGGAGCTGGGATCTGCACTTCAAACAGGCCTGGGCTCCTCTATTCCTCCCCTTGCCCATGGCAGCATCACGGCTCTGGGATGAAAAAATGGGATTTTGGTGTGTTTTGCTGACTCAGCTGTTTACAAGCAGTGCAACTCCACACTGGAAACTTTGGGAAAACCCCCGTGGTGTTGTAAAAACTAAAAGCATCCCTGTATCCATCAGTACTTCTAGCACCCATGAGAAGGATGCTGAGCACCATCTTTGCAGGGGCTGGCAGTGGGTGGTTTGGGTCTGCACAGAACCAGGGAATCATGGAATGGTTTGAGTTGGAAGGGAACTTAAAGCTCAACCAGTCCCACCCCCTGCCATGGCAGGGACACCTCCCACTGTCCCAGGCTGCTCCCAGCCCCATCCAGCCTGGCCTTGGGCACTGCCAGGGATCCAGGGGCAGCCACAGCTGCTCTGGGCAACTGTGCCAGGGCCTGCCCACCCTCACAGGGAACAATTCCCAATTCCCAATATCCCATCCATCCCTGCCCTCTGGCAGTGGGAGCCATTCCCTGTGTCCTGTCCCTCCATCCCTTGTCCCCAGTCCCGCTCCAGCTCTCCTGGAGCCCCTTCAGGCCCTGCAGGGGCTCTGAGCTCTCCCTGGAGCTTCTCCTCTCCAGGTGAGCACCCCCAGCTCTCCCAGTGCAAAGGGGCTCCAGAATAAGGCAGAAAATGCCCTTTCCCTCTCTAAGGAGGACTTGGGAGCAGAAGTGCTTCCAGGAGGGGCTAAAAGGAGGTGTTCCATTTTTTAGGAGAGAGTTTCTTGCTTGTCAGGGACTCTGATCTAACTTCTAAGGGCTGGGAAGTGGAATTTGGGGTGCTGCAGGTAACAGCAAGGCTGATGCTGCTCTGACATCTCCAGGGGGTTTCTCAGGTAGGACCTGAAGGATCCTGACCCTGCCAGAGGATGGGAACAGAGCCAGGACAGGCTGCTGAGCTCAGGTATCTCTCCTGCTCCAAAGGAGGGGCTGGAGAAGGACTTGTCATGGAAGAGCTCCATCTTCCCCCTCCCACTCTGGAAATCAGCTGCAGAGCCAGGTGGGCTCCTGGAGTGGATTCCTGGCTGGAACACCTTAAATCAACTCCGAGGCACTCCTGTGTGCCCAGCACACTGCTCCCCTCCTAGGCTGGGCTCTAAAGCTCATGGCAAATCCAGAGTTGGCATTTCTGTGCCAGGAGCAGGCTGGGGAAAGGTGCTCCAGGGATGGAGCACTGGGGTGGTGTCCTTGCCCTAAATGAGTAGGGACCACTTACAGAAGATTGGCACAGGGAATAGGATGATATCAGGTGCAATATTACAGAAACTCTGAACCAGTTTTGGCCCATGGTTGATGTGATCCTGCAGAAATCCCAAGGAAATGGCAGTTCCTGGGGCAGTGATCGGTGGATCCAGTCTTGATGGATCACAGAGCCTGAGCTGCCAAGCTCCAGACCCAGGCTCCCACAAAACCCCAAATCAGTGGAGCTGGGGGAAAACACTGCAAATACAGGATCACAGAAACACAGAATATCCTGAGGTGGATCCACAGGGATCACCACACCACGCCCAGACCCCCCAGCAATCCCACCCTGGGCATCCCAAACTCTCCTGGAGCTCTGGCAGCCTCGGGGCCGTGCCCATTCCCTGGGGAGCCTGGGCAGTGCCAGCACCTCTGGGGGAAGAACCTTTGCCCAAAAGCCAACATGTTTTTTGCCTGTACCTCTGAAGGATTTAGTTGTTGAAAGGGTTGCTCTTCTCTAAAGCTTTTGCCATGGGATCTGGTTTCATTCTTGTAGGGGCAGTGGACAATAAGTTAGGAATGGAGAATCCATAAAGAGGCAACACAACTCCTCATTTCCCAGGAGTCTGTCCAAGCTGCTCCTCACACATTGCTGGGGGATGATCCTGCTGCTCGCCCCCTCTCCCCTCCCTCCCTAACTGCTGTTCCCTGGGATGGAGCCCCGGGCTGTGCCTGTGACATCATCCCGAAGGAATTGTGAGCACTGAGGGTGCCCCTCACCATCACCCTGGGCACTGGCCAGGGTCCCTTCCAGGCCATCAAAGCCCCTCTGTTTGCTGCCAGTCGGGAGGGGACGATGTCACTCTGCCACCAAAGCAGGAGCCACAGGAAAGTTGGGGTTTCCATGATTCCCCTTGTCTCTCTGTGGAAATCCATCTGTTCCCTGTAAAACATCTCCCATGGCCATCCAGGGGGGCTCACAGCAGGAGAAGTGGCCAGGAACAGCCTCCCTGTGGGTGCCTGCAAGCACAGAGGGCTCTGAGGTGGGACAATCCCACGCACCGGGGTGGGAAACAGCTCCCAGTGAAGCCCCAGATTTCCCTGGACTGGGTGTGCTGGGATCAGTTTTGGATTATCAGATTCATGGGATAGGTTGGGTGGGAAGGGACCTCTGAAGGTCTTCTAGTCCAACCCCTTGCAGCCAACAGGGTTTTGCTTGAAGCCTTGAGTGCTCCCCTGGGAGAAGTGTAGGAAACGTTTCCATTGCAAGGGGAAGCATCCAGATACAGCAAAAAATCCTCTGGGAATGTAACACAGCCCAGCAGAGGTGCCAGAGGACCCTCTGTGCCTTGTCCTGGTGAGAACTCCATGGCAGAAAACTCTTCAGCTGGAAGCCCACAATGGTATCAGTGTTGAAGGACCCTTGACCACGCTTCCCAGAGAAGCTGTGGCTGCTCCATCCCTGGAAATGTCCAAGGCCAGGTTGGATGGGGCTTGGAGAAACCTGGGATAGTGGAAGATGTCCCTGCCCCTGGACTGGGGAGGTCTTTAAGGTCCCCTCCATCCCACAGCATTCCAGGATTCAGCGATGGTCTCCACGTTCGTGTCCCACACCCTGGTGAGCAGCAGCACGAGGCTCGTGTGGGGCATCACGGAGCACTTTCCTCAACCCTGGACCTTCAGGGCTTTTCCTGCCTAAATTCCCCTTTCATCTGCTCCCCTCCCCGGTGCCGTTCCCCCACACACACTTGTCACCACCCCTTCTCCCAGCTCGGAGACATCTGCTCTGCCCGTGTCCTCTGGAACCGCTGAGGGGAGGGAGAGCTCCTTGGGAGAAATGTCACAGTCCTCGCTGCCTTGAAACAATAACTTCTGGAAACATCTGAAACGCACATAATTCTCCTTTTCAAGGGCCCTATCGGAGCAGCTCCCAAATGCTTGGCTCGGGCTTCAAAGTTGGCGTTTAGCTATAAATAAATAGCTTTTCATTAAAAAAATAAAGGAGAGAAATTAGCCAAAAAAACTTTGACAAGCAGAAGCTTAACCAATGCCAGATAATGGGGCAATATGGACTTTTATTTTTATCCACATGAGTCCATGTGCTCTTTATCTTCCACTGTAATTTATCCTTATAAATGAGGCTCATGATATTAAAATAACATTACAGCCTTTACCTACCACAGTGAAAGGCAGCCGAGCCTCATCAAGGGCTGTGAGATCCTCAGATGAAAGGGACAAGGACCTTGACCTATTGCTGATTGTTAACTGCGTGCCAGGGCTTTGCTGAGCAGGGAGAATGGATTTAAAGATGAACCTTAATTGGTTCCTAATTGGCAGATTTGTACCCATTAGGCTGAGGCTGGGGAAGGAGAGTCCACAGTTCCCTCTAACGTCTGTCCTGAAGCTGAATTTATCACTGCAGGACAACATTTTGGTCTCTTTTTCTTCTCAAAATGTGGTCCCTTTGCTGCTCCCCTCCCCAAGGATTCCTCTACCTGCTCCTGCATCCTTTAATGAGCCCATCCAGGATCCTCAATCACCACAGGGGGATGGAAAAATTTATCAGGTGCCTGCCATCCCTAACTAATGATCCAAACCCTGTGCCTGGGAATTGCTCTGCCCTCCCACCCCAGACACGTCCCAAGGGTCCAGGACAGCCCTCCTGGCTCTTCCAGAAGGAACTCCAGGGGTTGTAGCAGAAATCTCTTGGAGCTGGGTCTCTGTTCACAGAACCTCTGCTGGGTCAAAAAAAAAAAAAAAAAAAAGCACAAGGGGTGCAAATCAACCCCCCAGAGCTCTAACCTGACTCTGCCACGGGAATTTTCCTCCCAAGGTCTATCTGGATGTTGGGGGCTGCATTTTCCTTGTGTTCAGGGGGTTTCTTGACTCGTTGTCTTCCTCTCTGTGTGTGGCACCAACAGCATTTGGGATTTTGGCCTCGTACACCCCCTGAATGTGCTGCTGCTTTCCCCAAATCTCCTCCAACTTGAACATCCCCCAAGACCTTTGCAGCACAGGAGCACTCATTTCCAGCTATTTCCAACACAGACACGTGGATTCACAATTTTGCCCTTTCTGTTTCCCCATGTCCAAAATGCACCTCTGGTACCTTAACTTTTATCCATCAACAGTGAGAATCCAGACTCGAATCTAGAATGGATTTGTCACTGATGGATTTAAACTGCTGGACCCTGTTGATCACAGCAGAGGAGATGCACCTTTTTCTGGAAATGCACCTTCTCAAGGAGCTGTGGTTTTCCATGGCATGCCCAGCACCAGGAGACCCCAGACTTTCCCCTCTCCATCTGTTATTGCCCTGTGAGCCTCCTGTTTCCAGCTCAGCTTCTGATCTCTTCCAAACTTTTGGGAAGCACAGGGATTTTAACCCTGTCCAGATGCCCACGTAAAATGCATCCACCACTTTCTCCCAGGCTGGCTCCTGAGGAAAGATATCAGCAACTCCTGACTGCAAACACAGCTTGGGAAATTCATATCCAAACCAGGAAGGTGTTAATGACATTTTCTGGAAGATGGGCTCTCTGCAAACCTGCCCTGCCTAAAATAGATGCCCTCTTTACCTTTCTTCCCCTTGTTCCCCAATCCTTCGAGCATTTTGGTGCAGGAAAAGCGAAGCAAGGACTCTGTGGTGTGATTCTCAAAGTGGCATCAAATGGTGCTTGAGAAAGGAGCCTCAGAGGATGAGCAGAAGTGTCTCCAGACAGGGGATTTCCAGTGACTCATCTGTGTCAGAACCACTGAAGGTGTTGAGGAAAGGGAGCCTGAGTGTGCAGAGCTGGGTTTTACCTGCAGCTACCTGTTTATCACACAGGCCTGACAGCAGGGTAGAGTTTTTTGGTTTTTCTCTGAAAAAAGTGGGTTTTCAGCAAGCTCACCACAGACGTGGCTGTGAAAGCCCCGGGTGTTGTGCAACACACCCGGCCAAAAGTGACTCCTGATGTCCCAGAACTCTGAGCTCTGCCCCTCCATAAACCTCTGCATCCTGCACACCCCAAAGGAGAAAAAACTGGGTCAAGATGGGCCAGGAAATAATCTGCATTTTCTGCTGGGCACAGGCAGCACTCTTCACCTTCTCTTTGCCCCTCAGACCTCCCGTTCCACAAAGCAATCATGTTTTCTTTACAGGAAAATGCACTTCTCTCATTTAATTGAATCAGAGCTGCCTTTGACCGTGGCCTTCAGACCTGGAAGTTGAGGTCCGCATGTTGGGGGTGCTCCCAAGCCTAGCGGCTCCCCTGGCTCCTCAGGGACTCGGAACAGACCCAAGATTAGCGGCTGGGAAAGCGTCATCTACCGGAGCGCGCCGAGATAAGATAAAACCGCGCCCGCCCCGGCTCTGTGCGCTGCTGCCGAGCCGATAACGCGGCGGCGTCCGCGGCAGTCTGCCAGCGCCACCTCTCGTTCTGGGACTGCGGGGAGTGGGCATCCCTCTGCCCTGGGCATGGGCATCCCTCTGCCCTGGGCGTGGGCATCCCACCCACCGCCTTGGGAATATCCATCCCACCGCCTTGGGAATATCCATCCCGCTGCCCTGGGCATGGGCATCCCACTGCCCTGGGAATATCCATCCCGCTGCCCTGGGAATATCCATCCCGCTGCCCTGGGCATGGACATCCCACCGCCTTGGGCATGGACACCCCACCGCCCTGGGCATGGGCATCCCACCGCCTTGGGAATATCCATCCCACCCACCGCCTTGGGAATATCCATCCCACTGCCCTGGGCATGGGCATCCCGCTGCCCTGGGAATATCCATCCCGCTGCCCTGGGCATGGACACCCCACCGCCCTGGGCATGGGCATCCCACCGCCTTGGGAATATCCATCCCACCCACCGCCTTGGGAATATCCATCCCACTGCCCTGGGCAAGGGCATCCCACCACCTTGGGAATATCCATCCTGCTGCCCTGGGCATGGGCATCCCACTGCCTTGGGCATGGGCATCCCACCGCCCTGGACATGGGCATCCCACTGCCCTGGGCATGGGCATCCCACCGCCCTGGGCATGGGCATCCCACCGCCCTGGGCATGGGCATCCCACCGCCTTGGGAATATCCATCCCACTGCCCTGGGCATGGGCATCCCACCACCTTGGGAATATCCATCCTGCTGCCCTGGGCATGGGCATCCCACTGCCTTGGGAATATCCATCCCGCTGCCCTGGGCATGGGCATCCCACTGCCTTGGGAATATCCATCCCACCGCCTTGGGAATATCCCTCCCACCGCCCTGGGCATGGGCATCCCACCACCTTGGGAATATCCATCCCACTGCCCTGGGCATGGGCATCCCACCACCTTGGGAATATCCATCCCACTGCCCTGGGAATATCCATCCCGCTGCCCTGGGCATGGACATCCCACCTCCTTGGGAATATCCATCCCACTGCCTTGGGAATATCCATCCCGCTGCCCTGGGCATGGGCATACCACCACCTTGGGCATGGGCATCCCACTGCCTTGGGAATATCCATCCCACTGCCCTGGGAATATCCATCCCGCTGCCCTGGGCATGGGCATCCCGCTGACATGGGAATATCCATCCCACCGCCCTGGGCATGGGCATCCCACCGCCTTGGGCGTCTCAGTCACACAGCCTTGGCATCTCCAAACCACTGCCTTGGGTGTATACATCCCAACACCATGGACATCTTCATCTCACAGTCTTGGGCATTTCCATCCCAACTCCATGGGAATCTTCATCCAGCTTTCATGGGCATCTTCATCTCACTTCCACGAGCATCCCAATCTCACCACCATGGGCATCTCCATCCCACTGCAGTGGGTGTCTCCATCCCAACACAATCCCACTGCCTTGGGAATCTCCAGCCCACTACAATGGGTGTCTCCATCCCGTCTCCATGGACATCTCCATCCCAACACCATGACCATTCCAATCTCACCACCATGGGCATTTCCATCCCACCACCCTGGCATCTGCATCCCACCACAATGGTCCTCTTTATCCCACCACCTTGGGAATCTCCCTCCCACTGCCCTGGGCATCCCAACCCTGCCATGTGTCCATCCCTCCACCACGAGCACCTCAATCCCAGCACCACAGACACCCCAACCCCGCTGCTGGGAGCATCCCACCCCTGCACGGGCGCTTCCCACCGCCCTCCTCCGTGCGGCTTTCCCGGCGGGTTCAGGCTCGGGCTAGGATAACAATACCTGAGGTCTGCAAAGCATTAACGGAGGATCCTGTCAGCTCCATGAGCTCATCGGGGGAGCAGCCAGACACATTTGTTACCGGGAGAAATTCCCGCTGCCTTGACCCGCTCCGAACCTGCTCCCTCTTTATTGGTATCTCTCAGCACCTTCCGGATTAATCTGGGGTCGCTGCCTAATTCCTCCCCTTGACCACCTTCTCCCCGCATCCCCAGCAGCTGCTCTAGGACCTGGCATGTCAGGGAGAAAAGGAATTTTTTCCCTAAACAGTCTGTTCTCTCTCGGTTCCACAACATTATGAAATAATAGTAGTTTCCAAGAATATTTATTCTCCTTGTCATCTCCATCATACCACCACGTGGAGATTTTGGCAAAAAATGAAGATTTATGGGGTTTTGCTTGTTTCTTTGGAGGAAAATACCCAATGAAAGCTGAGGCCGGGCTGCTGTAGGAAACCAGGAAGGTCTTGGCACAATGAGGCTCTGCCTGGCAGTGCTGGGATATGGGCAGAGCTGTTTTCCTGGGAAAACAGAAAAACCTCTCTGGTGAAGAGAGCCCAAAAGACACCCAAGCTGGATCTCTTGCTGCCATTGACTTGGTGAGTTTGTGAACTTCTCCTGCCCACCAGGGGATGTTCCCTCTGCATGCTCTGAGGATTCCCTATAGAGGAATTGGTAGGATTTGGGAGAGGAAGATGCTTGACTCCCTGTAGACACTGGGAAAGGAATAAGAATTGGGATCCCTCCAAATTTTTGAAAATAAAGGAGGTGCTTGAAGATCTCAGACTGCAGCGATGGCCAGATACTAGAGAAGGATGCAAAACTCACTGAGTGATGTGAAACTATGGAGAAAAATAACTGGAAAGCAAAACCATGGAATAAACCTGTCAAGCTGTGCTGAAACAGGGAAACTTCTCACTTTACCCCCAAGTGTAATCCCTGATAATCCTGCCCAGGTCTGTGGGCCACAACTGACAGGGAAAAGTGCCTTTTCCATCCATGGAATCCAGGAAACAGAGTCCTACAACAACAGACACCAGCAAGCGCTCAGAAATCCACAAAATCCTGAAGGTGGTTTTGGGAATGGACTAATTCCTCAGATTTTGAGTCACCCCTGTTTTTTTGAGACTTCTTCCTTACCCTTTTCCCTTCCTTCATTTTTGCCTTCTGCATTTTTCTTTTTTGATTTTGATGAGGACTGAACAAAAGGAGGAATGGACAGGGGCTGGTGGGGTCCAGAGGTGAATTTTTGAATGGATTTGGCTGATGGGAAGGACAGCTTGGAGGGTCTCTTGATGGCAATTTAAGGGCAATTCCAAAATCAATTAAAGCATTTTCCAGCTCTTTCACCCATGACTCTTAGAAATGCTTTTCTGAACTCAGGGTGCTCCAGTTTGTCTTTCATGGCAGAAAAATAACTAAATCCAGGGATAGCCTCTGGAAATCCAGGCTGTGCTCACTGACATCCATTTTGGGATCAGTTCTTCCAGCCACTCAGCCTCACCTGGGGTCTTGGCAAAACAACCAAATCAGTAAAATTCACGAAAAATAACAATAAAGAGCAAAGGAGAAACTCACTTTTGCCACAGTCCCTTCCCCGATGGGACATAAAGGATGGGATTCATTTCAGCAGGACTGGAGGTGTTGGCATTTCCTTGAGGATGCCCAAGGAGAGGAAAGAGAAGGCAGATGGCTCGTGGCTCTTCAGCTTCTCCAATCTGCCACCAAAGGAGCTTCCAACCAGACCTTGGGATCTCTCAGAGCTTGTGGAGGGATGTGGAAAAAGGCTTTGGGATCAGGAGCTGAGCCTTTGGCAGTTTCACCTTCCCAAGGGAAGTTGTGATTCCCTCAGTCTGTGCAAAGCTCCAGCTGCTCCACAGCCTGGTCGGAAAAGTTATGGAACTCTCAAAACTGGGACTGGGATGAGTCAAAACCCCAAAATACCTGCTGGGTTTGGGGTTTTGAGGGCTTAGGGTTTCCTCTTTGGGCTGGGAAATGAACTGTAAATACCCACATGTGTGTGCACGCCAGCAATTCATTAATATACATAGATATGTGTGTATATATGTCTATATCACATCTCTGTGTGTAATTCCTCATCTGGAACTGCACCTGAAGAGAGATCCTACTCATCACCATCCTCAAAAATAGCTCAGCTCTCCCCGGACGAGGAGAAGGAGACAGGGATGCAGGAGCCATCTGGGATGGTGCAGCAGGAAAGCAAGGGTCAATCCCGATGAGTTTGGGGATCAAAGCTGCCTCCTGAGACTCTAAACAGCTCCACTGGTGTGGAAAATCCACCTGTGTAGGGCAAATCCTCCCTTGCTGCACTGAGCAGCCCCACGGAGCACCCCGAGCACGGCTCTCCCTGTCCTGGTGTTCTCCAGGTGCCTCTGGATTTCAAAGGGAGGTTATGACTCTACATGCATCACTTTAATCCACATCTGACCTCCAGATAGGAATCAGCAGGCTCAGGAATACAAGGAATTACAGCCCTCCTGGGATTGTAGCTCTTTTTCTATGAGAAACCCTTGCCAAAATGATTCTCTGGCAGAGAGTGAACTCCTGTGCAAAACACATGTTTGGTGTGAAAGGATTTTTGGCAACTCAGGGTGGATTTGGAAGCCTGTGCTCTCCTTCATTCTTTCCTTGTGGAAAGAGGAACAGGTCCAAGCCTGAGCTCTTGAGCAGCTGCCTTTGGAGTTAGAGCAGGGAATGTTCCTGACAGGGAGAAGCCATCTGGGTTAAGGGACCCAGACTGGAATGAAGGGAAAGGGTTCAGAGCAGGGACCTGGGCTGGGGTAAACAAACACCTGAGGTCAGTGTGGAATCCTGCAGCTCCCAGGAGAGCTCACAGTCATCCATGAAGAGCAGATGATAATCAACAGGTTGGAGAAAGCTGGGAAGTGAGGGAACATCCCACCAGGAATAAAGCCCGGCTTAAAAGCAAAAAGCAAGAGTTCATTTGAGGATGCTCCTAAAGCAATATGTTGTACTTTGGATTTCCCAACCTGCAGAATTTTGCAAGATAGGATTGGGTAACACCACATTTTTTGAGGATTTTGTGTTATCTTGTACTGGAGCTCAAGGCCTGCACCCAAGAACCCCCTCTGGCCAGCAGCTCCTGGTTTGCTGGGATCAGGGGTGCTGGGATCCTTGGGATCTCTGGATCTCAGCTGTGCAGCTCCCAAGAATCCTCCTGAATGCAGCATATAGCAAAAAAAATCTGAATTAATTGGAAGGTAAATGACTGAGCTGCCTGGAACCAGCTGCAGACATAGCCCTGGCTTCCAAAGTCAGCATTTTCCCCCAGCCTTTACTTCAGGCTATTTTTATTTTGTGATGGCGCAAATCAACCCTTTTGTTTTTTCCTGGTCACAAAGACAACGTGAATGGATGGGGTGAGGTCCAAAAAAGTGAGAGAAAGGAATTGTTGAAGGAAAAATTGCCTTGAAGAGCAGAGGGGCTGCAGGAGCTTAGCTCAGCACTGACCTGGAGCACGTAGCTCACCCTAATTTAGACCCAGCGTAGGTGGATTTGGGGGAATATTTGGATCCCTAATTAAGAGTAATGATGTGAAAGGAAGTGCAGGCATAGTGAAAATGGATCAGAAAATAATTAACTCATTAATAGGAGTGTGCACAGTACAGGCTTGATGCTATTTTAGTTCCTCCTTGGGCTGGAGTGAGGCCAGGATAACTCAATGGGATGTGCTGGGCTGGGAGCAGATGGTCCCAGTGCACCTCCAGTGCTGATGTCACTGCACTGGTCCCATTCCCAGGTCATTTTTCCATGTGGATTCTGTTCAACCTCCTGTGCTCAGACCCTTCAGCGAGCACTGGCAGCACAAAAGTCACCTTCCTATAGAAAATCCTGTTCCAAAAGGGCTGAAAGCCCCGCCTTGGGATATTCATCAGCCCCAGGTTGGGGTGCATTGGTGGGCTGCTGGGGGATCCATGCAGGAATAAATCCCAGAGAATTGCTACTCCTAAAGCAATTCTTGATTTGCTGGCTGCTCCTCCTGAGCTGACCTCAGAGCACAGAAAATCCTGCAGGACTCCGGAGGTTTCCAGCCCGTGCATTCCCGTGTAATTGGCTTTGGCATCTCCGATGGGCTTTTTCCCTCTTGGCTTCTTCTTTGGCTCAGCAGAACAGGTCAGACCAGTCTTGGAGCAGAGGCTGCAGACACCCCTGACTTTAGTGCACAGAATTATATCAGCGCTGGCCAGAGGTCACATCCTGCTGTCTCCTGCAGGATAACTCCGTTTCCCTGGATCCGCACAAACCTGGCTCGGCCCGCTCCCCGCAGCAGCCAGGCTGCACGGAGCAACATCTTGGATTAGTTAGGAGCTCTTCAGATGAGCTCCAACTCATATTTCATCTGCTTCCCCCCAGCCCGGAGATCCCAGCCTGTCACACTCGCTGGAGGCTGCAGCCCCCACATGTTTTATTCATTATCTGTCCTCTGCTCCTCACCCAGCACCTGCAACACATTTCGGCTGGGCCGGGATCAGCGGGGCTTCGTTAGGCCTGACACTTTCTCCCTGCCTCGGATGATGGAGCTGCAGTTTATCCCTGCTCTTCCAGCCTGGAGCACTGCCTGCAGATCAGCACCTTGGAAGAAGGCAGGATCCCAAAAGCTCAGGAGTGAGGTGGGAGAGAGGGATGGAGGAGGAGATCCCTGTAAGCTGAGGGACACGGGGTTATTTTAGCCTTGGAGGATCCAGGGGAGTCCTGCTTTATCCACGTGGGAAGGGAGCTTTTCCACAGCCTGGAGCAGGGGTTCTCCAAGCTACAGGGAGCAGACAGCCTCTCTGGTATCTTGATTTGAGGAGTTGATAGTGGAGCAGAGGTTCAGAGCGCTTTGCCCACTGCAGCCCTAGCCTTTCCCTCTGCCCGTCTTTCCTCCTCTGTCCAATGAATATTCATTTGATGCAGAAAAGCTTCACCAGGAGAGGCAGGGAAGTTGTTTTCCCTGCAAAGCAGCTCAGCCTTGGAAATAAGGGAGGAATAAGTCCCTCCTTGCTCTGAATCAGGCACAGCTGAAGCTGAAGTGTTACTTGCCAAGCTTAAATAACCAAGAAAATTATTTGGGAATTATGTCCAGTGCCAGGACGTCTTGAGAAGGCAGGGATCCTCAGACCACCAGTGCCTAAAGTGCCCCATGAGCATCACTTTTTTTTTGGGCCATTTTTGCCCCTCCCCCCCAGCAGAATCTCACTTAGACCCCACATCTGTCCCACCAGCCTTCCCTGGGGCCTGAAGTCCTGCCAGCATTCCCAAATCCTCCCAAGTCCCGGGGATTTATTCCTCTCCGTGATCACATTTAACACTGTGCTGCTCCTTCGTTGGTGCCCCTGTGTCCCAGGAGCCTTCCTGACGTTGTTTTCCTTTTCATTATCCAGAAACGCCTTTTTCCCCCCAGTCTTACATCATTTGTCTTCCATTTCTTCCTGAGATTCCCGACACGTGCCATAAAAATGCTGGTTACATATTCATGAGGAAAGGCTGATCTGGGATCATGGGGTGAGAGGTCTTGCAATGTAATTAAAAGATATTGCCAAGAATGTTGTGAGGAGCTCTTTAAAAGGGGACTGGGAGATGCAAAATCCGATTTCCAAAGCTCTTCCTATTTAAGGTGACAGCAGTTCCTTGTTAAACAGCAGGACAAGGTGGCCTCAGGAGAGAAGAGTCAGTGGCAAAGCAGAACTGGGGATTTATTCAGTGCTAACACAGAAGTGAGCTTGGAAATATTAAAATGTCACTTTCTTTTGGAGGTAAAAGCTGAATTAATCCAGAGAATTACAATATTCCACAGGCTAAGGGCTTTATCTTGGCAATAGGAGTGAGGGATGCAGGGGGTTGTGTCCCCAGCTCAGCAGCTTCTGTGGATTTTTCATAAGGGCCATTTCCTTCACTATTTTCAGCCCTCTGTGGTGAATTTTACAAGTGGTCCCTGCTCCTTGCTGGGGAAATGGAGAATGGAAGGGGAGAAAACTCTGCAATAATCTCTTTGGATAATAATCCCACCAATTATTTAGCATCTGAGCACAACCAGCTCTGGAGAGAAGATGCTGCTGACACAAAATTCCATTTCCTGTTCCCTTTCCATGCAGGAAAGGGGCACTCCAGGGGAAAAAAAAAGCTTCACTTTGGCATTTTCAAACAGTACCTTGATGTCTTTGCTAAGGCTGCCAGGAAAAGTCGATGGTGATCTGTTGGCTGAGGAAAGCAGGGCACAGGTTTATCCATGGCAGGGATTTGTCCATGGCAAGGATTTATCCAGGGCAAGGATTTATCCAGGGCAGGATTTGTCTATGGCAGGAATTTATCAATGGCAAGGATTACCCATGGCATGGATTTATTCAGGGCAGGGAATTATCCATGGCAAAGATTTATCCATGGCAAGGCTATATCCATGGCAAGGATTTACCCAAGGCAGGGATTTATCCATGGCAAGAATTTATCCAAGACAAGGATTTATCCATGGCAAGAATTTATCCAAGACAAGGATTTATCCATGGCAAGAATTTATCCAAGGCAGGGATTTACCCATGGAAAGGATTTGTCCATGGCAAGGACTTATCCATGGAAAAGATTTATCCATGGAAAAGATTTATCCACAGCAGGGATGACCCATGGCAGGGATTTGTCCATGGCATGAATTTATCCAGGATTTATCCATTTATCATGGATTTATCCATGGAAAGGATTTATCCAGGGCAGGGAATCATCCATGGCAAGGATCTGTCCATGCTCTGGCACAGAGGAATGATGAAGGGCCAAAAGATTTTCCTCCCCACTTTGGTCAATCACCATCCCAAATTCCAAATTAAGGGGAAGAGAAGGGCAGGGGAGGAGCTGATCCCATTCCTTTTCCAGTTGGGATGGCACAGTGCAGGGTTTGGGGGCAATAGGTGGATTTTCAAGGTGGAGAGGAGCGGGAAGAGCCTTCCTTCATCCCTTCCCCCCCTCCTCAGGAACACGGGCATTCCCCCTGTGCAGCTCCAGCGGGGTTTTCCAGGCTCAGTGGGATCCTGGTTAGGCAATTGTGGGAAATAAATTTATAGAAGATTCTCTAAGTTGGACAGAAGTCTCACATAGTGTGTGTTTGTATGTAAACTTTGAGATAAGAAATACCAGCCTAGAAATGTTATGGACTAAGACAGACATCATTGAGAGAGAAATGGAACTAGAAACAAGTTTTAAAAAATAGTTTTGTAAGTAAGATTAGATATTTTAGAGAAATAGAACTATGAGAGATGTATTGCAGTAAGACTCACGAGAAGTGAAGAAAAAGTTTAATCCTACAGGAGCTCCCGCTGGCTCTGAGCCCCTCGCTGCTCCGGCCTTCCCTCCCATCCCTGGCTCTGATTCCTGCCCTTTCCTGCCATTGTCCCGCGGCCCCGAGGGATGAAATCCCCAAAAAGCCTTTCCCACCCTGTACCCCCACTGCTCTCCAAAGCCATGGGCAGGGGGGATGGGGATGGGGATGGAATTGGGGATGGGGATGGAATTGGGGATGGGGATGGGGATGGAATTGGGGATGGGGATGGAATTGGGGATGGGGATGGAATTGGGGATGGGAATGGGGAGGGGGATGGGGGTGGGGAGGGCGACCTGCCAGGCTCTGGGGCTGGATGGAGATTTCCTGCCAGTCCCTGCAGCACACCGCTGGATCTGCTTTTCCAACTCAAGACAGGGACATTTTTTTTCTTTGGGGTTTTTCTTTCTTTTTGTATTTCTATTTGTTTTATTCAATTTTTATTTTTTTCTCCCCATTTCCTCCCAATCTTATTTGTATTTATTTTTCTATTTTCCTTTCCAGTTTTCCTAATTTTTTTCTATTTTTCTATTTTTTTCTTTCCTATTTTCCTATTTTTTTCTATTTTTCTCTCATCATATTTTCTTTACACTTTTCTATTTTTTACTATTTTTCTAATTTTTTCTATATTTTATATTTTTCCCTGTCCATTTTGATTCCTGTTTTCTTTCTATTTTTCCTTTCTACTTCTCCCTTTCCTCTTATTTTTTCTTCCTTTCCTTTTTCTTTAATGTTTTCTTTATTTTCTATTTCTATCTTTTTCTTTCTGTTCTTCCCTTCCAATATTTTAATTTCCATCTATTTTTTCTATTGGTTTTCTTTTTCCTTCCTTTTTTTCCCCTATGTTATCTTTTTTTTTTTTTTTTTTAATCCCCCTGGGTTTTTTTTTCCTCTCCTACTTTTCCCCTATAAAAAGTGATCCCACCTTTCAAAGGCCCCCTGGGAACCCTTTGATGGGGACGGTGCTGCAGGTTTATGGTGATTTGGAGAGGGGATTTTACATCCATTAGGATTTTCCTCTGGAAAACACCTCCCTAAAGTGTTGATAACTCACTGTGGGTAAATATTAACGGGATGGGGAAACAGAGTTTTGTTTTCCAAGGCTTTGGGATCACACAGGCAGAGGGATGAAGAGTTTATTTATAGGATTGTTTCCCATTGGCATTGTAATGATGGAATGGCATTTCCAGAGATACATAAAATTAAAAAAAAAAATCACTTTTCACCCTAAAAACAGGAGGCAGGTGAAGGTTTGGGTCTGGTGAGTGTTGATTTCCCTGTTCCTCCTCGGATGGATCTTGCCACAATCCAGGGAGGGGGAATTTCCCTCCAGAGATGATGGAAAACAAATACCAAATTCAACGCCTTCCCACCCCAGGTCCCCCAGAACACATTTCACAACCATTTTTTTCACTCTCTGTGCAGGCAGGGAGTGGTGCTGGCAAGTTTTCATTCCCAGAGCCTGGAGCTGGGATGTGGAACGGAAAAGTGTCCCAATGCCAAGGGTCTGGAATGCCAAGGGTCTGTCCCTGGTGCCACCTGACCCTGTGACCAGGCAGGGTGCCCTCGAGCGAAGGGATCAGGGCTGGCCCTGCCATCCCTCCCCAAATCGCTCTCCAAAATTCCTGCATCTCCCCACAGATAGCAACAGGAGGAGTTTTATCTTGGATAAGTTAAATTAGGATGGGAAAGTGAATCCCTGTTATGTTCTCATTAAGCTGATGAGCCAAAACCTCCTTCTCTTCCCTGTCCCCTGCCTCACCTTCCTCTCATCCTTCTGAGGGACACCAGAGCCTCTCCAGCCTCATCCCTGGCTGCTGAGAATTTCAGACTTTCTGTGCTGACAGACTCTGACCCCCAGGAGAACACTGCACTGACCTGAGGCCGTGGAGGAGCTCCCAGAATGGAATGGTAGCACTGGGATTGTGGGTGTGGAGTTTGAATAGAAGTGTGTGATACCACAGGGTGGAAAACTCAGAGTTTAAGGGCTTAGAATATAGTGATATATATAAAGCAAGATGGAGGTTGTAGGGTGGAGGCTGCTCCTTCTTCTCCTCCTCCTTCTCCTCCTCATCCTCCTCCTCCTCTTTCACCTTCTCCTTCACCTTCACCTTCTTCTTCTTCACCTTCTTCTCCTTCTTCATCTTCTTCTTCTCCATGGCTTTGGGTGGTTTTGTGTAATTGGACAGAAAAGCCCACATTACAGGCCATGGGTGGTTGGTTATTGGGTTAAAAGTGAAAATAATTGAGGTGTCATTTCTTAATTGGACAGTTTATCCTTAAAAGACCTTGCAGAGAAAGATGGTGAGCTATTTTGTAGCTTGTTAGTGAAATACTGCAGAGCTCACTGCTGTGAGACTGTGACATGGATAAGAAACAATAAACACCTGAGTCTGAACACAAAATTCCATTTCGAGCGTTTCAATCCCGACCTTGACAGTGGAAGAAAAAAGAAGCCAAAACCCAGCAATCCTGCCCCTCTGTTTGAGCAGCACCCCAAGTTCTTCAGCTGAGCCCCAAGAGCCCTCCATGGGTCTTCCTGATCTCCACAGGGGACTTGGAGCATCCCAACCTCAGGGAACAATTTATCCCCCAGAAAAGCCTCTCAGAAAAACCAGGATGCATCGCTATTCCAAGGGGCTCGGTGGTATAAACCCGATTGGGAATTTCAATCCCAGCCCCATGGGAAAAACCAGCATTTGTTGCAGCCTTGCACCAGGAATGGGGAAATAGATCCAAACCAAAGCTGCTTTTTGTGGAGCAAAGGGTCATTTATTCCTTTGGGATCACCACAATGTTTCTGGAGGAGTTGATCTCCAGGGCTGTTTTGGAGTTCTAGAGGCTGAGAATTTCAGACTTTCTGTACTAACAGACTCTCACCCCCAAGAGAGCACTGCATTTGATCTAAGGCTGTGAAGAAAGCTTTCAAAACTTATTGATAACACTAAGACTACAAGTGTATATTTGATGAAAAATGTGTAATATCATGAAGAAGAAAACTTAGAGTTTAGGGGTTTAGAATATAATAATATATGTAAAGTGAAGATAGAAGTTTTAGAGCAGTAACTAGTCCTTCTTCTTCACCTTCTTCTTCATAAGTTTAGGTAGTATTTTATAATTAGAAAAATATTTTATAATTAGAAAATAATAATATTTTATAATTAGAAAAGTCTTCATTGAAGACTTTGAATGATTAGCTATTAAGTTAAAAGTAAAAACAATTTAAGTGATGGAGAGTTTAACCTTTATATACACAAAGATCTTGTATATATATTTATATATATATAAATATATTATTAATATGTATATTAATATATACTATAGATGTATATTAATATATATTTTTATATATAAAGACCTTATATATATATACACATATATATACATATATATTTATATATGTATATATATATATATATACACAAAGACCTTGTATAAAAAACAGTTAACCAGTTTGTAACTCATTAGTAAAATATTATAAAACTCACAACTTATAGATAAAAAATAATGAACATCTAAACCTAAACTGTTCTTGTGTGCAATGGTGGGCAGGGTATGGAGAGCATCTTCCTCAAGAAACTCCAAATTCTCCTTGCCCTCCTTCCCTTTCCTTCAATAGGGAAATTTTGCATTCTCCAATACCTGTAAAATCCCCTGGGAGTCCTACAAGCAGGGAAATTTCCTTTTTCACAAGATGAAGCGTCCAGTGTCCCCCTCTGGCTACCACATTAACCCCAATTCCCGTGAGCCCCTCTCTCCCCCAGCCCATGGTGTCCTGGCTGGTAAGATAAGCATGGATTCCATTTGCCATCTGTTGGAGGTGGGGCAGTTTCCTTATCTCTCCCAAGAACAATGTCTCCCTCCGGGGAGATATCTTCTGTTAATGGGCTATTAAATGACTCACTGCATGACTGGGAAAGTTCCATCAGCCCATTGTGAGATGCTCCACCCAGAAGGAGGAGCCAAGCAGCCCTACCTGCATAAAATCAGCATTTTTGGGACACCAGAGTAGCCCTTTGCTGGATTCCCAGAGGAGCAGCTTCTTCCCCGCTGGATTCCCAGAGGAAGACCAGGCCCAACTACCCCACCACCAGACCTTTAGAGAAAACTCCACCCTCCTACAGATCCCCACTCCAGCAGCATTTCATCTGCCACTGCAGGAGGAGCAGCCACCATTTAACTGGACTGTCACCAACACCCTGACTCCTCAGGGTGTCAGGTTTCTCACTCTATCACTAGTTTTGTTTGTACTAATTTCATTCTTTTCATTTAGTTTTTTCCCTAGTACAGAACTGTTATTCCCATATCTTTGCCTGAGAGCCTTTTAATTTTGAAATTGTGGTAATTCGGAGGGAGGGGGTTTACCTTTTCCATTTCACAAGAGGCTCTTGCCTTCCTTCACAGACTCCTGTCTTTTCAAACCAAAACATGTGGGTAAATCCCAACCTCCAACACTCCCTGTTCCAGGCTGGACAGCCCTCCCCAGGCTCATTTTTCCAAGGGGTAAGCTGATATTCCTGCATAAAACATACATCTGCAGGGAAAACGCCAGCAGTGTGGGTGAGTTATGGTCCCACAGCACCGATCACTTGAGCCCTAATGCTACAAGCACCGTCAGGTTTTCCTGACTGAAGTTCCTGCTAATTGCTTCCATATGATCCCTTTATTTCTTTATTTACCCCTGCCCCTCCATTGTTCGTCCTGCCACGTTCGATGTTTCAAAAAAAAATGGGCAGGGAAATGGGTTTATTTCCTAATAATTCCCAAAATTGTTCAATAATTGTTTTATTTGAGCCAGGGTTGATGCCCATTCAGGGATGGGTTTTCCCATGGAGTTGTTCTCACATGGAAAGGGGCCGCTCTCAATGCAAAGCCAAGGGAAATATAGAAAATTCCACAGAATCCATGAATGGTTTGGGTTGGAAAGAATCTCATAAACCATCTTGCTCCTACCTAACTTCAGGGACATCTCCCACTGTCCCAGGCTGCTCCAAACCCTGTCCAGCCTGGCTTTGGGCACTGCCAGGGATCCAGGGGCAGCCACAGCTGCTCTGGGCACCTGTGCCAGGGCCTGCCCACCCTGCCAGAGAACAATTCCCAATTCCCAATATCCCATCCATCCCTGCCCTCTGGCACTGGGAGCCATTCCCTGTGTCCTGTCCCTCCATCCCTGTCCCCAGTCCCTCTCCAGCTCTCCTGGAGCCCCTTCAGGCCCTGGCAGGGGCTCTGAGCTCTCCCTGGAGCTTTTCATCTCCAGGTGAGCACCCCCAGCTCCGTGGCTTCTCTGGACTCATTCCAGCAGCTCCAGGTCCTTCTGATGTTGGTTTTCCCTGAGCTGGAGGCAGCTCTGCAGGTGGAGTCTCACCTGAGCACAGCTGAGGGGGATAAATTCAGGAGTTTTCCCCCACAAATCCATGAACCCAAGTGCCACCCTCCTGCCCAGCCCCGTCCCTTTGGCAGCACCTCTCTTTAGCCTCTTTTGGTGACTTCTAGCTCACTTTTCCCTCCAAGTTGTCTCTTTTCCCCCCAAGGTAATTCCATGCTCTTCATTTGCCTCTGCAGCTCCAGCTGGGCTGTTCAAGGAGTCCTGCATGTACCCAGGCAAGTGGAAATGGGAAAAAATGCCCCAGTGAGAGGGAAAATAAGGATTTTGGGGGAGGAGAGCTTGTGAATCATGTGAAGGAAGAGGAAGACAGATCTCTGGAGGATTTGTAGATGTTTCTAATCCACAAGGTTATCTCCAAACCCACAACGATTCCCGTAGGTATGGGCAGGAACAGGGCACCAGGCACTGGTATTTCCCCTCTCAACATCCAACTCTGATTCATTGTCGCATCACATCTGAGTGAAATCCCTGGAAAATCAAATTTGGACATCTCAGCTTGAACCTTGGTCCCCTCAGCTATCGGAGCATCAACACAAACCTCACCTAAGAGACAATTCTGCATCCTGAGTTTCCCACATCGAGCCGTGTGTGTTCTAGCAGAGCCTTCATTCCACCTTTCTGCCTTTTCAAACAGCAGGATATGGATGAAAATTCCCCAAAAAAGCCCTTTTTGAAGGGCTTTTTCTTTCCTGGGAATGTAGGAGAGTGAAGCTGTGCTGGTCCTTGCAGCTTTCCCCTGCAGAGCTGGAGGTAACTCTGAGCTGGGGGTCGCTCCTGGGAAATCCATGCACTACCCAGCTGTAAAATGGGGATATCACATTGCAAGTAAGGAAAAAAAAAAAAAGGTTTTTTAAGGCAAACAGGGTCTCGTTAAGGTTTCTGGAGAGGTCTGAGTTCAACCCCCCCAGGGGGAGGCAGAAGGGCAGAGCAGAGCCTTGAAATAAAGCAGGAGGTGCTGGGTGAGGGATCTCGGATTTCCAACCGGGGCTTTTTACAGCCAGCGCTCAGGGCTTGGCAGTAGAGCCTCAAAGCAGCCAAATTAATCAGGCTAATGAAGAACCCAGGGCTGCTGGAGGCTTTGGCTGTGCACCACCCCTAATTAGGGCTAAATCCCTGATTCTGGGCATGCAGAGGTGCAGCTCTTCCATCTGGAACGTGATTAACCTCAGAGCTGGTGTGGGAGAGAACAAAACCCAGCCTAGAGGATGGGATGAGGGGTTTTGGCTCTGGCTGGAGTTCAGCTCAGGTCAGGCAGCACAGGGGACTGGGCTGGGTCTGATACTCACCCCCTCCAAGCAGAGCAAGGACAGGTTTGGCTGCTGGGAGGAGATGCCCAGGGATGCTGGAATCACCATCATCTGCATTTGAAGACTTAAGGGGTTTTTTTTAGGGAATTTTCATCCATATCCTGCTGTTTGAAAAGGCAGAAAGGTGGAATGAAGGCTCTGCTGAGACACACACAGCTCGATGTGGGAAACCCTGGATGCAGAATTGTCTCTTAGGTGAGGTTTGTGTTGATGCTCAGATGGTTTGAGGGTGCCAAGGTTCAGGCTGAGATGTCCAAGTTTGACTTTCCAGGGATTGTACTCAGATCTGAAATAAACTGGCTGTTAACAACAAAACAGGATTGATCGATCCCAAACCACAGAAAATCTGGATGAATTATTTAATTCTGAGCCTTTGCTGTGTCAAAGAGCTTTCCCCTGGGTTACAGGGTGACCGTGTAGAAATGCTGATTTTTGGAGGGCAAAATTAGGGTGGGAACTACAAAAGGCATTTGGGAATTGAGGCAGGGAATTTATCATGGTTTAGTATAAACCAAAACTATTCCATCATGGAATGCATTTGGCCACCAGGGTTGGATTTTCATCCACCTGTGCCTGTGTCACTTTCAGCTGCAGTTCTGTCCCCAGGGGTGCTCTATAGGTTACTCTTTATATTTATTCATTATATATAAATTATATATTCATATGACTGCATTTGTACGTATTTGTGTCCTCATGACGGTGCAAAATACTCCAATTTTAATGGAGGAAAGCACACAGAGGAATGAATTCTCTTCTCTAGAAGGAACTTCATTTGACACAAGGGAAGGAGTTACCTGAACCCAGAACTGCTCTTCCCAAAGTTCCCTGTCTGATCCAAGAGTGGATTGGGACCAGCTGCATCCCCAAGCTCCTCCTCCCCCTCAGTGGAAGCTCAGGAGAGCTGCCCTTGGCTTAGACCAGGCTTATCTTGCAGCCTAACCATGCAAGGCTGCACTGCAGGAATTAGTTGGACTCCATAATTAGCCAGGAGGAAGTTTACCCTGACCAGTCAACCTCAGCAGAGAGGGAATTCATTAAACATCTCTGGTTTGCCAAGCACAAGGCTGATTTTGCAAGTCAAAGAAGGTTTTTGTTTTGAATTTTCTTTAGTGGTTTTGCCAGGAAAAAAATCCCTGCGTGTCCTTTCCAGCAGAGACAGGCACTTGGCCTTCCCAGGTTTTGCTCCTTGGCTCCAAATCCAGGAGATTTACTGATTCCCATGTGACACAGTGACATCCAGAGCAGGGAATGGGGAAGCTGGGGCTGGTTCTGAGCACTGCTGCCCAGGGGGGTTCGCAGGGAAATGCAGAACCCTCTGTCCATAAAGCACACAACAGAAAATGGGATTCTTTTGGCGCTCTCCTGGTCCTTCACTTGGGCTCCAGATCCCTTTCCAAGGAAGGCTTGGCACAGGTGATTGGGACCAGGGGCTGCAAGGCCTGAGCTTCCAATTCCCAGACAAGTCAGGGGTGTCCTGTTCTGGCTGCTGCTCACCTGCCTCATCCCAAACCCTCTCCCTGGAGCTGCTTTATGGTATCATGGAACGCTTTGGGTTGGGAGGGACATTAAAGCCCATCCCATTCCACCTCCTGCCATGGGCAAGGACACCTTCCACTAGACCAGGCTGCTCCAAATCCCACTCAACCTGGCTTTGGATGCTTCCATGGAGCTTCATTCCATGTCCATGTGCCTGTGGCCTCTTCTCCTGCTTCTGCATCCTGGTTATTCCCAGCCAGCTCTGCCTAAATCTCCATTGAAGCTGAATAAAGCAAACCCTGCCATCATCATCCTCACAGAACGGAGGGGCTGCAGAAGGTTTCTGACCTTGAAGCCGCACCAGGAAATTCCTTGGCCCCAGGGATGGCCTGTGTACCAGGAGCTGCAGGGCTGCAGCCCAGGGCTGCCTCCTCCTCTGCTGGGATCCTCTCCATCCAAGAACCACTGGAAATCCAGTTCTTTGTGTGGCAGCAGCTCTCGGGCACAGAGAGCAGGCACAACTTTCCACGATATTTTCCTGGGGAAGGCTGTGAGAAGATCAGAGAAAAGAATGAGAAACAATTCTCATCTCCACTTGTTGCACCTGCTGTTGTGCACATTTGAAATGTGTGTGGAGATTTGTTTACCAAAGGTGTCCTAGGGTGACTTTATGGTGCTGGTATCCCCAGTCGTGTGTTCTGTTTATGCTTGGTGTTGTGTTCTGTGCCTTCAGGACTGGCTCTGGAAAGTGAAGGTTTGTTTTGTCTCGTTAGCAGCCGGCTCAGTGGTCTGTGTCCAGGACAGAGGACAGGGCTTGCTGGCTTGCTTTCTCTGTGCTCTCTCTCACTCCTGCTTTTTGCTTTTGGCCTTGCTTTTTTTTCCTTTCCCTTTCCTGAACACCATCCAGCCTGCTCTGGAGTGGGATCTGGGAAACACCGAGGAACACCCAGAGCCTGTGCTCTGCGATCTGCAGCAGCAATCCCCAGTGCCCAGAGCAATCCCCAGTGCCCAGAGCAATCCCCAGTGCCCACAGCAATCCCCAGTGCCCAGAGCAATCCCCAGTGCCCAGAGCAATCCCCAGTGCCCACAGCAATCCCCAGTGCCCACAGCCATCCCCAGTGCCCACAGCAATCCCCAGTGCCCACAGCAATCCCCAGTGTCCAGACCAGGGCAGCCACTCCCAGGAGAGACTTCCTGGATTTGTTCATCTCTTCAGAGCCACGAAAGGGTTTTTGTCCTCTGGTGTTGCTGTTTTTGTGCTGGGCAGTGTTTCTGTCTGTTACATCAACAGGTTTTTTTGGTTTTTTTTCCACTTCTCTCCAAAGAAATTTTTCCCAAACCAGATTGGGGGGAGGGGCCGTGGGGATTTGCTGTCTGGGGGGGCTCCTCATGGAGGTTTTCTCCCAAATTTGCCCTAAACCAGGACAAAAGGCTGATTTCTTAATTGGACACTGGATGGTGTTTGGATGGATTGACCAGTTAGGCCAAAGCTGTATCGGACAGACTGTAAGGGTTACTGAGTTTTTAAATTAGTATAGAATAATATAGTATAGGATGATATAATAAAGCAATTGATCAGCCTTCTGCAATCATGGAGTCAATGCTAATTATTACCTGGCTGGGGGCCTGTGGCAACATCCTTGGAGAGGCAGAAGGCAATCAGCTGGTCCAAAAGCAACACCACCTTCCTGACTGGCTTGGCCCCACCTGACGCTGGGGGCTCACCAGGTGGGTTTGTAGTCCAGTTCTGGCCCCTCAGTTTGGGAAGGATGTTGTGATGCTTGAACATGTCCAGAGGAGGCAACGAGGCTGGAGAGGGGCTGGGAGCACAAACCCTGTGAGGAACAACTGAGGCAGCTGGGGGTGCTCAGCCTGGAGAAAAGGGGACTCAGGGGTGACCTTATCACTCTGTACAGCTCCTGTAAGGTGGCTGTGCTCAGGTGGGGTTGTTCTCTTTCCCCAGGAACTGACAGAACAAGAGGACACAGCCTTAAGCTGTGCCAAGGGAAATTTAGGTTGGATATTAGGAAGAAGTTTTTTACAGAAAGAGTGATAAAGTTCTGGAATGGCTGCCCGGGGAGGTGGTGGAGTCACCATCCCTGGGTGTGTTTAAAACAAGCCTGGATGTGGCACTGGGTGCCAGGGTTTGGTTGAGGTGCTGGGGCTGGGTTGGACTCGATGATCTTGAAGGTCTCCTCCAACCCAGTGATTCTGAGAATTCTGCAGAGCTTTCAGAGCCAGCAGGATTCCCTCTTTTTCCTCCTGGGATGCTCCCCTTGCTGCTGCTTTGTGCTTTGAGTTCCAGCTCTAGGAATAAACCCAACCAGAGACTGGGAAAAATTAATTTCATGTTCCTTCACTTCATTCTGCTGCATTTCTTCTCCAGATCAACTTTCTTGGCAGGTTCTAAGGCTGGTGGTGGCTTTCTCAGGGGTGTTTTTTCAACAGGGGGCACAGTTACCTTGGAAATTCCAAACATCTCAGGCTCTCATGGACATGCTGGGGCAGAGGAGGCAGAGATTGAGGGGATCTGGAGGCTTGGCCTCAGGACTTCCATTAAATCTTGTCTTTGAGGCACTGACCTTGGTGTAGGGACGTTTTTCAACCCCTCCATCCCTTTTGGGAAGCACCATGGGGGATAAATAATGCACTGCTGGACAGGAGGTCGGGCCAGGTCATCCTGCAGGACCTTTAGAGATGCATTTCCTGGGCAGCTCTGGCTGGAGCTGAGCCAAAGCCAACCAGAGGAGCCCATCCCACCCTCAGCGTGGGATTTCCCCAGGCACAAGAGACTTTGGAGCACACCCAGGGACTCTGGGAGCTTGAGGTCACACCAGGGCACCAAAAGGGGCCAAAATGAGCCAAGGTGACAAAAGTGTCTCCTTTGGGTGATGAGCCTTATCTTTGGGGTCATCACTCTTTCAGCCACACATTTAGAGAGTTCTCTTGTAAACACCTCAAAATCCCATTTTTAATCCATTCCTGGAGAAAAACCTATCTGAATATTCTCATTTAATTGTATTTTCATGTAGGGAAGGAGAAGTGTGAGAGCTGCAGACAGGCCCAGGCTGGGAGCACCAGGACTGGGTTTCTCACGGCAGGAAACAGCCCCAAACCTCTCAGCTGAGCCCAGCAGGGAAAAAAACCCACTTCTTATATTTCCTTAACCCTATTCCCTTTTGCCTTTTTTCCTTGGAAACATAAAAGAGATTCTTCAGTGCCCAGGGCAAGCCCAGAGCTCTCCAGCCCTGGAGCAGTGAGAGCTCTGTCTGAAGCAGCCCCAAATGGGATTTATTTTCTAATGGAGTTCCAATTCCAGCTGTTCTCTGTGCAGGCTGAGCAGCCAGCGTGCCTCTGCATGCCTTCATCCCATTTCCTGCAATCCCCTTGCCTCATTTTCCAGAGGGAGAAACTGAGGCACCAACGGAGCTATTTCCAGGTCGATACAGAGGTCTGGCCTCTGATGGGGCTTGTTGAGTTTCCTTGATGAGGATGTGCACTAATTTAGGAATTTAATATTTGGGTTGGATGGCAAGTGGTCCCATTCCCTCATCCCAACTTCCTGGGAGAGCCAGCACAGGTCTCAGCATCAGCATCCCGCAGGCTGCATGATCCCATGATCCTGGGGCTTTGGGAATGCTTTTCTGGGAGAAAACAGCTCGAGCTGCTCACAGCATTGCTGGAAAGTCTTCATTTCCAATGCAAATAAAGAAAGGAAATAAAACCAGGTATTTATGTCCTGAAAAACAGCCACGCTGACCCATCTTGCTCTGGGACAAGGGTGAGATGGAACACCTGCTTTGAAATACCTGCCTTGGAACACCTGCCCGGGAATATCTGCACTGGAATATCTGCTTTGGAATATCTGCATTGGAATATCTGCATTGGAATATCTGCTTTGGGATATCTGCCTTGGGATATCTGCCTTGGAATATCTGCTTTGGAATATCTACCTTGGAATATCTGCATTGGGATATCTGCTTTGGGATATCTGCTTTGGGATACCTGCTTTGGGATATCTGCTTTGGAATATCTGCTTTGGAATATCTGCTTTGGGATATCTGCCTTGGAATATCTGCCTTGGAATATCTGCTTTGGGATATCTGCTTTGGGATATCTGCCTTGGAATATCTGCCCAGGAATATCTGCTTTGGGATATCTGCCTTGGAATATCTGCTTTGGAATACCTGCCTTTCTTTAATGGGATTGAAATGAGTCTTTTCAGACAGGGATGCACAAACATGAGGTGAGACTGAGGGAAAGTCTTGGATGGTTTGATTCCCTGCACTTCAGGATTTGTTTGAGGGGGAACCCAAAAAATCCCCTGTGCCACCAGGCAACGAAAAAGAGCCGGAATTCATCAAAAATCTCCAAATAAACAAGGAAAAACTTTGCCAAATCAGTGCCCAGGATAAAAAAATTTTGATAAGAAATAATTTGCTGCGTGTGGCTGTGTTACACCAGATCCCAAATGTGCGGTTTGTTTTGAATGGTTTTCCCAGGGGCATTTGAATGGATATTTGATTTTGTTCGGAGTATAACTAGGATGGTTTCATTTCACTTATCAGGGATGCTGGTGGCAAAAGGTTTTAGGATCATGGAGCAACTCATTCCCTTGGATTCAGCTCATCCCCAAACCCCACACGTCAAAACCCTACAACCCAATTTCCATTTTCGGAATGGAAAGTTCCAGAATTTTTTGCAGGGGATGTGAAAAAGAGGAGGAAAATAAGGAAAACAAGGGCTTGGCTCTTGAGGCTCGCTGCTGGCGTTTCCAAGGAGAGGGATTTGGGATGGAGGAGAGGGATTAGGGATGAGGTTCTCCATCGGAAGGGCTGCACTGCCACCTCCAGGTCTGCCTGCACGGCCCCAGCTGCAGCTCCATCCCCATCCCCATCACTGTGGAATTATCCAGCTGTGCGGGCTGGATTTTAATGCCGGGAAAAGCAGTCAAATATTTTTGTTGAACAATATTTTAACAGGAATTTAATTTAAAATCCCACCCACCTTCTTTTCCCTCTAAGGATTTATCACTGGGAAAATCTCCAGCCTGGGCATTTTGTTCCAGCACATGTGTGGCCTTACAGTGATGCAGGGATGCTCCATCAGGCTGCTCCCAGCCCTTTCTGCATCCCCCAAATCTTAGGGAAAAGCATCCATTTCTAGTAAAATTGCAAGTTTTTCTGATTTTTTTTTTTTCCCTTTGGAAAAAGAAAAAAGATGAATCAGTGCCTGGGACAAGCCTGGAGCCCTCCAACCCCAGAGCAGTGAGAACTCAGCCCTGCCCAAAGCAGCCCCAAATGGGATTTATCTTAGGGAAAAGAATCCATTTCTAGTAAAATTGCAAGTTTTTCTGATTTCCTTTTTTCTCTGCAGGCAGACAGTCTTCGGCGTGGCTGTGTGTTCTTTCTGTGGTGCCACCATTTTCAAATCCAGGTGTCCCCTGGTATCACCTTCCCTGCTCTGCTCCAGATGGCCATCTCTGATCCAAAAGGTCTGGATGTGGCCCCAAAAAGCTTTGGCTCATTCAGGCACCGCCAGGCTGCAGCATCCCAGAATACCCATGAGATGGCACTGGAGCCGCAGCCTTGGTGCTGGGAAAAATCCACTTCAGGGATTTGGTCCCAAAAATATCCTATGCTCCAAACACAGGGCTGAGGTTTCTCGTCTTTCTGGGAACCCAAGCGAGGTGTGGAGCAGCTCCTGAAGGCTGAGGATGTTGGAAATCCCAGGAGTGAGGCGTGGGGAACACAGCAGGTCAGAGCTCTTTGGTTCATTCCTGGCCATGGGGCTGATGCAGGAACTGCTAGAAAACCCCAAACTGCCCCAAAAAGGGGCTGAGTGCACAGGGCAGGGGCTGCTGGGGGGACTTCAATGTGAATTAATGCCCATATTAGTGCCTCCCATCCCATTCCAGGCCTCTCTTCCCAGCAGGTGTCCAAGCATTTATTCCTGCCTGGTTCCACTCCCCAACATCCTGCAGGGCTTTCCCTGCTGTGGACACAGCTGGCATCCCATGGATGTCCCAAAATGATGCCCAGCCCTGCTGGCACCTTGGAATCTCCTGAGCTTTTTGCCTTGGTCACTGGGGCAGGAGCTGAGATGGTGCCGTGATCCTGCAGGTGGTGGTGGGAACATCCCGTCCCACAGGGCGAATTTGGGGTTCACCTGCAACACTCAGATCCTTGGAGAGGCTGGACCATCTCACCAGATGTCAGGTGAGCACAAAGTTTGGAGGGATGGGAAGGTCAGCACGGACACCTGGGAATTTTCCTCTGTAAATTCAGGAATTGCAGATTTTTAAAAACACCCCATAACCTTCCCCAGAGTTCATTTAATGCTCTCCTGTCCTTGCAAAGGGGCTGGGGCCAAGGCCACGGAGGGGTGACTTGGGTGTCCCACTGCCATGCCACGGTCCCCTTGGCTGTGCTCCATTTGTGCTTCCACGGCACCAAATCCCAGAACTGAGCAGGAAGGGACTCAAAGCTCTGCTCCACCCCATAACAGGGACACCTCCCACCACCCCAGGTGGCTCCAAGCCCCATCCAACCTGGCTTTGGACACTTCCCAGGATGGGGCAGCCCCAGTTTCTCTGGATAACTGGTTCCAGAGCCTCCCCACCCTACATCCGTGGGTTATTTTCCCTCAAAATACACCACAGGGGACTTTTGGGAAGAGATTTGGCACCCTGGGGTTTTAAATCATGGAGTTTACCAAGCCCTGAGTCCCAGCCCAGCTCACATTTCCAAGGTCCATCCCCTCCCCAGCTCTAGTCCGATTGTTGCTGCTGGTGGATGCTGGGAATGTGGAGAGGCTTTCCCGGTGTCCAGCACAGGATCACTGTGGGGAAATCTCCCCCAAACCAGGGGTCCCTGTACCCTCACATCCCTGCTCTGCATCCCTGCAGACACTCACACGGGAGCAGCAATGGGATTAACGGGTGTTCTCCCACCGGAACTAAACAAACAATGGGAAAATACCCCAATATTGGCACCAGAACACACAAAATGACACCAAATCCCTGGAAAACCCCAGCTGGGAATGCCCCCAGTGGGAACCCCCGGGACAGACCCCACGAGACGCTGCCCCAAGCAGCTCCAGGGGTTCCCACTCGCTGCCGTATTCCCAAGGGAAAACGAATGGAATTCTGTCCAGGCCCCTCCTCTGGGCCCTGTCTGCATCTCAGTGTGAGGAAACTGAAATAAAGACATGAAATGCGAACAGTAGTGAGGGATTTTTTAATTCCCCAAATCCTCCTTTCATCCCTGTGTTTGACTCCTGGAATTTTTCCAGGCTGCCTGTTTCATCTAAGACATAAATACAAAGAATAAATATATTAAACAAATGCATATAATAAACACATGCAATAAATACATAATAACACACATAATAAAGATGTATAACAAATATTTATTATTGTATTTCATGTATTGCATGTAACAGATATTACTACATAATAGTAATATATATAATAATAACAATAATATCATAGTACATAATACTAAAAATAACATAATAGCGTATAATAAATACAATACACATAATAAATGCATATAATACATATAATAAATGTATATAGTAAATATATAACAATATACAATAAATGCATATAATATCTATATAATAAATACATATACTACATATAAAATAAATATAATACATCCATAATAATAGACAATAAGTTCATATAATGAACTGTATAATAAATACAGTACATATAATAAATAGAATACATATAATAAATATATAATACAGATAGGAAATTTATGCAAAACATACATAATAATACATGTAATAAATATATCAAGGAGATATTTAGGGCATAAATACATCAGAGTTTTCACTATACATACACACATGATATATTTTTTATTAATATATATGTTATAGAGAGAAAGATGCATCCAGGCTGCTCCACAAATGGAAACTCATCAAGCTCTATCTTGCAGATAATGATTTCTATTCTTATTTTTCTTTATCAAGCTCCAGGAAACAATTAAAACTTCTCCCAAATAATAATGATAAAAATAAAAAAACCCAAACAACAAACCCTGCAAGAAATCCGAGCCCACATTTAATCTACAGTCTTCAAAAGTTTCTTGGAAAGCTTAATTAAATGGGAATTCATCTGTGCATTGGCTCTGCCTTGTAAAGCCTGATAATGCCGGAGCCTTAATTAAAAAAACGAATGCAGCTTTTGGTTTTTATTCTGCCACTTCAAGGGGAAAAAGCGCCAGGCAGGGCTGTCAATAGAGCTGAGAGACGCCTCAGCCCAACATTGATTTTGTCGTGCTTAAACTCCCAGTTCCAGGGTTCATATTAGAATTATTCCCAATTTATTAATTTCGTGGCTCTAAAGGGGGAGAGGAAGCAGGGCTGGAGGAGTTTTAGTGCCTGGAAAGGTTTCATCCCAAACGTTGAATCCCAAAGCTGTGACCCTGGGCTCATCATCTCCCCTGGTGAGGGATATTGGATCCTGCAGCTCCTGACTCCATTTGGAGTTTCCCAATAACCTTCAAAAAGGACAGGCATGGGCCCCTTCCCCTTCAAAATTGGATTATTTTTATGGAAAATTGGAGATTAATGTTCTCCTGACTATTGGAGATGTTCCTGTTGGGTTGAGAGGGGATTTTCCCCCTCCTTCCCATCAGCAGCATTTCGCAGCACTTATCCCAAATTTCATCAGAGCTGATGGAACCTGGAAAATCCTCCAGGACTTCCTGCCCTGCTCTCTCCAAACCCCTCCTTTCCCCTTTTCCCAACCCATGCTGGGGACAACCTGCCTGGAATATGGGAATAAAAATCCACCCCAAGCTCAGGAAGCTCCTTCCAGAGCATCTCCTGGGAAAGATGTCCTTGGGACAATGTTCTGCTTCCCAAAAATGCCAGAAAAAGGCTGATCTTCCTAAAGATCCTACTGTGCTCCAGCCCCCAGGGAAGTTCTGGAGAGTCTTAAGTGGATTTGGTGGGTTTAGAAAACATCAAGATAACAACATCAGGGCTTTAAAGCTTCCAGGGAAGAAAAATGTTGACAGGGAGAAAATCAACCTTCTCCTGGAGATATTTTCCCATCTCAATATCCGCTGGGATGCTGCACTGCTGAATTGCTGCTGGGAGATGGGATGTTTTTGGGAAAAACCTCATCCGGATGTTTTTCTTCCGCCTTTGTGCCGCATTCTGATGGGGAATATGGAAAAGTTGTGCTGACTTTGCTGCTGGATTCGGTCTCCTTCCAGCTCCAGACAGTGATATAAGGATCTCTTTAATGCTAATTAATGCGACGACACAAAGAATTAATTCTGTATTAGGCAAAGCTGTTAATTATCCCCAAATAAAACAAAGGAATAAAGGGAATCAATGTGGGAGAAATGACAGCCGATCCTTGGCTTCCCTCTCCACATCCTTCCCAACACCCTATTCTGGAAAAAGCAGCCTCAGGAACATCTTCTGGGCAGCCCTGAGGGCTTCAGGTTTGGCTTGGAAAGAGAAGGAATTCTTCCCTGCCCTTGGAGGGAGCTCCAGGTGCTTGGCCAAGGATGCAATGGCATCATGTTCCTTTTATTCGCAGGGAAAACGGCAGCAGGGCTTTCCCAGGGCCATTTTCCCCTCCCAAGGAGGAGGTGGGAGTCAGGCTTGGATCAACAAAAACATTGACAAATAAAACACAAAGCCATGATGGGGAGCTCAGGGCTTGAAATTCCTGTTGCTGTGAGATTCCCATTGTTGCAAGATTCCCATTGCTGTGAAATTCCCTTATCTTTGAGGTTCCCATTGCTGAGAGATTCCCATTGCTGTGGGATTCCCATTGATTTGGAATTCCCATTGCTCTGGGATTCCCACTGCTCTGGGATTCCAATTGCTGTGAGATTCCCATTGCTGTGAGATTCCCATTTCTTTGAGGTTCCAATTGCTTTGGAATTCCCATTGCTTTGGAATGCTCATTGCTGAGAGATTCCCATTGCTGTGAAATTCTTTTTTCTTTGAGGTTCCCATTGCTTTGGAATTCCTATTCTGGGATTCCCATTGCTCTGGGATTCCCATTGCTTTGGAATTCCAATTGCTTTGTAATTCCCATTTCTTTGATATTCCCATTGTAAAAAGAGCCCATCCAAGGGGGTTACAAAAGCAGAGTCTCCCTTTCCTGTGCCTCAGTTTCCCGTGGGATGCAGTGCCATCAGATTCCAGGGATGCCTCTTTAACTTCCCAAAATATTGATTGAAATAATGTTAAAGGAATTGTCTGCAATGCCCCTGATAGGAGTGTGGTCCATAGGACACCAAATTTGCTTTAGAAAGAAGAAGCAATTCCTGTTTTTCAAACTCTGCTCCCCCTTTATCCTCTGTTATTGAGTCAGGAATGAGACAATGGAGATTTAAAGGTGGATTTTTCCCCTTTTTGTTGCTAAACTGAAGAGGGATAATAGATAGCAATTTTTCCAGGTGTCTGGGACTTGGTAGAGGTGCACACCCCCATGGCTTGTCCAGCTTGTCCAGCCATGTTATCCCGAAATTTGGCACAGGTTGGGGGTATCAGTTACAAAACCTTTGATGCTCCACCCAGGGCTTCTCTCCAATGGGGCATGTTACACTTTGCAGCTCTCCCTCTTCATGGATTGACCTCATCTGGGCTTTTCCACCAACCTCGTGCCCAGGGGAAAGAGCAAAGTGAGCACTGTCCTCCTGGAACATGGACTTGGATGGATGGCTGTGCTCCAGAAACCTTGGAATAACGAGAGGAGAGGAGAGGAGAGGAGAGGAGAGGAGAGGAGAGGAGAGGAGAGGAGAGGAGAGGAGAGGAGAGGAGAGGAGAGGAGAGGAGAGGAGAGGAGAGGAGAGGAGAGGAGAGGAGAGGAGAGGAGAGGAGAGGAGAGGAGAGGAGAGGAGAGGAGAGGAGAGGAGAGGAGAGGAGAGGAGAGGAGAGGAGAGGAGAGGAGAGGAGAGGAGAGGAGAGGAGAGGAGAGGAGAGGAGAGGAGAGGAGAGGAGAGGAGAGGAGAGGAGAGGAGAGGAGAGGAGAGGAGAGGAGAGGAGAGGAGAGGAGAGGAGAGGAGAGGAGAGGAGAGGAGAGGAGAGGAGAGGAGAGGAGAGGAGAGGAGAGGAGAGGAGAGGAGAGGAGAGGAGAGGAGAGGAGAGGAGAGGAGAGGAGTCGCCCTGTTCCTTTAAAAGTTTTAAAGCTCTTTAAAAAGTTTTCTATGCCTTCTGATGTTTACATATTTCCACTGCAGTTCTCACGTACTGTCCATGTCAATAAGGATTGTTTTGCATTCTTATTTGTGGGAGGAGAGAATCGATGGACTGTTGGTTTGACCAGTGTGGTTGGAGAGGTGGCAACTTCACCCTCCAATCCACTGTCACTTTTGGAATTCTATATATTGCGAGGTCAGAAATAAAACTTGCTTCCTTTTTCTCTTTTGATCTTAGTGTGAGTGCATGAGTTATTTCATGTTGTAGTGTGACAGCAGAGTTCCTCTGCCAGCCTGGAGGGGCCTGGCACATCCCTTCCTCCTGCCTAGAGCTGACTCCACACGCTTGAAGAGCAAAGTCCTCATGGTCACTGGGACATTCAGGCTCATAAATAACAGCAAAAATTTGGGGCTGTGGCTCCCCCTCGGACATTTTTCTTGCTTCGCCTGATGCCAAAGGTTGGGAAAGGATTTCTGCACCTTCAGCTGGGGTGGGTTTTAAGTAAACCCATCCCCATCAGGGTAGGTTTTAAGCAAAACTGAATTCTAACCCTACCTGGAACTACTTGGAAGGTGCAGAGCAGCTCTGGGCTCACTCTGCTGCCCAAATTTGTGTCCAGAAGGAGATTTTAGGGTTTCAGGGATGGACAAGGAGATGGATGTCCT
Organism: Taeniopygia guttata; assembly: GCF_048771995.1. Taxonomy (NCBI): domain Eukaryota; kingdom Metazoa; phylum Chordata; class Aves; order Passeriformes; family Estrildidae; genus Taeniopygia; species Taeniopygia guttata. Next base: position 1,384,552 of record NC_133049.1, read on the forward strand.
TCCTATCCCCATCCATTGCTGGGATGGTCCTGGCAGAGCAGGAGTGATTGGAGGGGTGGTGGGAGACACTCATCAGGGTGAGCTGGACTTGTTCATAACCTTCCTGCACATTTCTTCCTTTACCTGGAGAAAGTGAATACACTCATTTTATTTAATAAATAACATACATGATATATAAATAAATGTCTATATCAAATAAATACATTTAATTTAGTTTGATTTATTTAATATTTTTTCAATTAGGCCCATGAATTGCTACTGAAAAGCTATATGAAAACATTTTATTTTCTTATTTTTTTTTCTTAATTTTCCTAATTTGTCTTGATTTTCTCAAATCCATTTGCTACTTTCATGGATCCCTGCCAGGACCCTTGCTGGGACAGGGAGCATCACCAGCCAAAAGCAATGAAAGCAGTGGGAACGGGCTGGTTAATGCTGTCCTTAACTGTTGTAAAATGTAGGCGAACCCGGTGGGAAAAAATGATGATGTTCAACTCTAGATTAGGAAGGTTGAATGATTTCTTTTCTATAACTATGCTATAATACATTAATATACTATATAAAGGAAGATACTAAAACTACAAGTTTACTTGTTTTAATTACCATATCTAACTGCTCACAACTCCTGACCCTCTCTGAGAGTCCAGCCCCAGGTGGGTTGGATTGGCCACCAGGCTCAAACAATCCTCACCAGAATCCAACCAAGCAATCACCCCAGGTAAACAATTCTCCAAACACATTCCATGTGGGAAAACAAAGAGCAGAAATAGAAATTGTTTTCTCTTTCTTTCCTCTGTGCTCCTCTATGAAAAATTCCTGAGAAAGAAACGCGCTTGCCACACTTAACCTCTCATCCCACCCAAACCCAGTAAAAACAAGGATGCAACTGGCTTGTAGGAGGTCAGCTCAACTCCTAAGCTTCTCCAGGCTGCTTTTCCCTCCTCTCCCCTTTTCCCAGTGTGTCTCTCCAGAGATTAGAGCCCTTCAATTATGTCCTTCCCTGTCTATTTGCTGCAGGAGCGGGATGAGCCTCACTCTCCCTTCTCCCTTTCACTGCCATTAAGAACATCCCTTGCCAGCTTTTTCCCACAAAAGGGGCTTTGGAAAAACCATCCCATGGCTTATTTAACTTGTTTTTGCTTCCCCTCTGCCTGGGGAATCAATTCCTGCTCTGCTTCCAGGGAGAAAACTCTGGGGGTTTTGGGTGCTTTGAGCTGAGGTCAGGAGGATTTGGGGGTGGAGCAGGAGGGGGCTCTGGGCTCTTAGTTTGGATAAACAGCTTTGAGGAGTCTTGGAGCAGGGAAAATGAAACAGGCTCAAGCTGCTGAGCTCAGAATTGGAGAGGGGATAGCAAGGGATAGAGGCAAGGGGGAATAATGCTCCTAATTCTGGCTAGGTGGGGATAAGGGCATTAAAAGTGCTCCTTTTGGTCAAAATATCCAGTGAAATTATGAAAAATCCATAAGCAAGGAGCTGGGCAGTAGAAGCATCTCCCTCTTGTCCTTACAGCTCTTCAACCCTCCCTAAAACCAAGCAGCCCTGAAAGGGTTAAAGAGCACCATTGCCAAATTGGCATTAAACTGTGCTAATGTGGGCTAAGTGACTGCTCAGGGGAGCAGAGAGGAGAAAAATGATGTGCCATGTATTTCTAAATAATAAAGGGTTATTTATTAATAATCTGGAATTGAACAAAGAGTCTATGAAGCTCAATTAATTGTTACTTGTAAAGTGCTCCAGAGATTGCTGGATAAAAGCTGCTGCAGAAGGGAAAGGTGTGGCAAGGGAAACCCCTGGCACCACATCCCAGGGACCTGGCAGGATGTGCTGCCAGCCCAGGGGATGGAGGGTTTGGATGCAGGACTGGAATTGTTTCTTCCCTGTAAGGAAGAAAGGTTTTTTTGGAGTATAGCAGTGAGTTTGGGTTTTTTTGGAAATTTTATGTGATTTTTTTAAGGGTTGTTTGAGCTTCATGTGTTAGAGCTCTAGGAGATTTGAAGTTGTAGTCTCTTCTTAATCAGTTAAAAAGTGGGGTAAATTCATTGTTGGTAATTCTCAAAATAGGTTTGACTTAATTAACTTCTCTGAGAAGCTGCTGTAGATGTTGTAAGGTGTTGACACTGGTCTGGGGCTGCATTTTCTGTGGTGTAATTGTAATTTGGTCATCCTCTACCTCAGACCATCACGTGCATGGGGACAGGGCAGGTGTGTCCCCATCCCTCGGGAAGGGCAGTGGTGGGGAGGGATGAGCCCTGTGGCACGGGAATGTTGTGGGATCCTGGGAGCAGGCAGCAGGATGAGGGCTGGTTTCATTCTTCAGCCCTGGAGTTCGGATGAAATTGAAACCACTACTAAAATTAATCCCTTTTTTTTAGTGAAATGAGACAAAATTGGAAAACGAGCAGTTCCCAGCCTCCTGCTCCCCCTTTTCTGCTCCTAAAAAGAAGAAGAGAAAGAGAAAACCTTCTTGAATATTCAAAGCCTGCAGAGGGAAAGGAACAAATAATTCCCACCTTTTTCTCCCAACAGCACACTCAGCCCTGGTCTCTGTCTGGAGAAGATTTCTGGGGAAAACCATCTCTGACAGCCCAAAAATACTGCCCTGCTCCAATTAGTTCCCTCTTAAGGCTCTAATTTTATTTCTACCCAGAATAAAACACAACTCCAGACAATTAGCAAAACATTAAATCCATTTCATCCAGCCCTGAGCGAGTTAATCTCATGAAACACCCCTCACAAAGACCCTCATGGATGAGACTGAGCTGACCTTCCCCTCCCATGGGAGATTGTGGGGTCCTTCGCCACCTCTCCATCAGCTTCTGGGTGGAGAGAGGCTGCCAGGGACACCCCTGTGCCCCTAACCCCTGCCACTGCAGCTTGCAGTCAGCTTTGAAAATGCACCTTGAGTTTTATTTAAGCCTGTGCACTTTAAGCCTGGCCTGGTTTTTGGCTGGGACGCAGTTCATTAGCCCCTGCCTGAAAATTTGTGGGAAAACGGAGTGAGTTAAAAACTCCAGAATTATCCCAAAGTGACCCTGTGGATCATCTCTAGGCTGCAGGGGTGAGGCAGGGGGAAGGAGAAATGAGGCAACCCAGCAGTTTAGGGGCTGAATGTGGTTTCTGTCCCAAACAGGGACAGCCCTGAGCTGTCCATTCCTTCCCCAAAAATTCCCAAAGATTCCACCCTCTGGCTCTGTGCCGATTCTCCATCTCCCCTGTGCCCTACAGGACCCTTACTTTGCACCTTCTGTTTTTATTAAAACTTTCTGTTTTTATTAAAACTTTAAAGCATTGCCCATTTCCCTCTCTCCAGCAGCCTCCTCTGGGAATATCCTCTGGAGAAATGAACAGAGTCATTGTTGGATGGAGCACAAACAACAACTGTTATCTGTGTTATGACTTTGAAATTATCCAGAGCTTAATGGGGAAGGCTTGGTGGAGCTGGGAGGAGCAGAAATGTCTCTGCTCCCTGGAAGAAACTTTGATTTATGCCAGGGAAGGTTTCTTCAAGCTCCGAGGAGCAGGAGAGAGGTGATGCTCTGAAACCTCTCAAAACTCCACGTCCTTTGCCTACAGCAGCTCCCAGTTCATAATCATTGACCAAAACCTTGGGGTTTTACACCAAAAAACCTCCACTGGAAGCTGCATCAGGCAATGAAGGGTTGGTTGGCCATCACGTCTCTGATTTCTGCTACTTTTGTGCTTTTGCTCTTTTCTGAAGAAGAAGCTGTGGATGATATCTGTCTTCTCCCTAACCTTGATTTCAGAAGGAAAACAAATCTGGTCTTTACAATAATCAGAGTTTGAAATGCTGGAAAATCTGTGGAAGTTAATGAAGGCCTCACAATTAGCTGCTGGCAGAAATCCCATTATTGCATGGGGACGGTGCTAAATGATACCAAAAATTGTTGAAGCGAGGAAAACAAACACAGTGACCCCCTCCCCATATTCCTGGGAGAAAAGTCCCATTTGGCAACACCATCACGTTTCCATCTCCTACCATTCCTGTTATCCCATATTCAAACAAAAAAGCAACTGTTGGAAATGAGGGGTTTGCAAGTGATTTAATGCCAGCATCCATTTGAATGTGAAACATCCAGCTTGGAATTTGTCTGTTGTTTAGACTCATGGATTTTCTCCACGTTTCCCCATTTCCCCCATGCTCATCAATGGCTCTGTGCCTTCTCCTTCAAGCCTGAACCATCCTGGAGTACTGAGAAACACCCTGGTCTTTGGCTCCTTTGGTCTTTTTTCCCCTTTTAAATGCTTTTTTAAGTGCCACTGTGTTCTTTTGGAGTCAGATTAACCACGCAATAAATTTGCATAATGTGGATCCATAATGTTTAATCAAAGCCTCTCTGGAAAGCTGTTATTGTCCAGGAGCTCCCATAAATCCTCACGATCACCTCCATGTTAAAGACTAAAGCTGCCCGGGGTATATTGGGCACTAATCACTTGCAACATTGAGTTGAAAGGAAATTATCCTTTTCCTTTCCCTTCCCATTCCGTGTGGAAACCTAAACCTCTTCAAGCCCCACATGAGGCATTTTTAGCTCTGGATGGGAGCAGATCACCCCCAGCTTTCTAAACCTTTGTAGGGGTGTCAGGATTAAGTTTGGACTGCCCCAGATTTCTTCTCCAGCATCCCAAGGTTGGGTTATTCATCCCCATCAGGATGAGCAAGCAGAGGAGGAGCATTCCAGCGTGCCAGGAAGAGATGGAGAGCCATGTGTCAAAATCATTTGCACTTGGAAAATTATAAGACTCAATTAAGTCTTGAGTTTCTCTTTTTTTTCAAGCTTTTAATTTCCTTTAAATGAGTCAGGCAATAAGGCATGACGGGGAGGCTGGAGAGTCAGGGTGAGCCTGGAGAGCTGACCCAAATCTTCCCAAAGGGATGTGGCCAGGAAAATCCCTCCCTGGGGCTGCAAGATTGGGGAAATACAGGGATTCCCTTTCAGGGAAATATAGGGATGAACAGAGGGGGAACTGCCCCACTGATTCCATCTGTGTGGTGTCCTTGTCCTGACAGTCCTGATGGTCATGGAAGGTCTTTCCCAAGTGGAATTCCACTGTCACCACTGTTTATCTGCAAGTGCTGCTATCAGCCATTGAGGTCCACCAGCTCCACACTGGGGTCTCCCTGGAGATCCCATGGTGAAGGTTCTCAGGGTGGAATAAAATCCACAGCATCCCCTGGCTGCCACCGTGGTGGGGAAGGACTCCAAGGGACAGAGAGAAAAGCAGATTCCATCGGGGAATTGCCTTTGGATGCCTCCAGGAGTGGAATGGGAGTAAAATGGAGTTGAAAGGCGCAGGTGGTTCTGGAGCAGAAGAGTTTTCCAGCCTCTCAAAGGTTTGAAATAAGAAGAGTTCAAGAAAACCCAACCCATGGGGTTTCCTAATTCCTGCAGGATACGCAGTGATGGGATGAGCTGAGCTGGTCCGTGTGAGTGCATTCACCATTCCAGGAGGGCTACAAAAAATGGCAATTTCCAGGAGGTGACATCTCCAAGCCTCTTAGGGGCCTAATTCTATAACAACATTAATTCAACATAAAGCCTTCATGAATAGGGATCGGGCTAATGCTGGGTTTGGATGTTAGGCAGCTTAGTCTTGCCCATCTTCATTTAATTGAGTGCCTGGTTCTGAAAGGCAACACAGTTCCAGCTTATTTCAGGAATTTCCATGGGAAAAAAAAAAACAAAAACCCCTCTTTTAGGGATTTCTCCCCTCTTGCTGCTGAGTTAGTGTCCGTCCTAGACCAGCCTAAGTTTTTATTTTATTTGGCTTTAGGCTCAAGCCCAGATTGATCATTCAATAAAATGCGGACAAGAAAATATTCCTTGTTGCCCCCAGCTGTAATCCAAGAAGGATTTGAGCTGGAAGAGCAGTAGATCAACAGCAAATTCAGGGGGTTTGGGGTTGCTGCTGCTCTAGAGATCAAATAAAACCATGACCTGGCAAAACCAGCTCTCTGCCCCTTTATCTGAGGGGATGGGTATTCTCCTGTCCTTCTCCTCTGGTGCCAACAAGGCTTGGACGAAACCCTGGGGCACATGGACATCTTTCTATACAGGAGTTAATCAGGCACCAGGATCCCTCTGAGCCAGTCCCAGACCTGAGTGACCAGCCCTGCTCCCCACAGGAGCACACTTCCATTTCCCATTCCAGCAAGCAGCCAGATGGATCCCTCTGAGGGAACCCCCTCAGAACCATCTCAGCTGAAGAGTCACCACCAGGAACAGAAGGGTCAAAAGACCTCAAAAATGGAGCTTAACAACAAACCTCATCTAAGAGTGTTGTCCCACATTATTCCCTTCAGTATTTAGGTTGATTTTGAAAACAATTCTATTGTTTTAAACCTGGGAGAGAAAAGAAAGGAATGAAAAGTACCTGCCCTACATTGGAACCACCTTTCCTGCCCCACCCCAGTCCAAAGGTTTTGTTTTCTGTGGTCTCTTCCCTTTCCTTCACTTTTCAATTATTTGAATTCTCTTTAGACCTGTGGGGTCTCAATCCCTGCTTTTGGAAACCACACGTGCAATGCTCAGGGATGATCACACTTCTTTTCTCTTCCTTATCAAGGGTTTGCCACCTCCCAGCCCAGGTGGGGAGTGATTCCAGCTGACCTGAGGTCCAGATCAACACCCATCAACTGCAAGATGCTGCTTGTCCCACCTGGGGAATCCTTAGAGGTGCTTTTCCCCACCAAAGGAAAGAGCTGCCACTCCTCATCTTTAATTTTCTCCCTTTTTCCTCAAAATTGGGGTAATACTGAAAATTGGATTTTTTCTCCTGAAATAAACTTTGAGATGTTCTCCTTAAGCATTGAATTCCAGAAGGGTTTGAGTTGGAAGGGACCTTAAATCCCATCCAGTGCCACCCCCTGCCATGGGCAGGGACATCTTCCACTGTCCCAGGCTGCTCCAGGCCCTGTCCAGCCTGGCCTTGGGCACTGCCAGGGATCCAGGGGCAGCCACAGCTGCTCTGGGCACCCTGTGCCAGGGCCTGCCCACCCTCACAGGGAACAATTCCCAGTTCCCAAAATCCCATACATCCCTTCACCCTCTGGCAGTGGGAGCCATTCCCTGTGTCCTGTCCCTCCATCCCTTGTCCCCAGTCCCTCTCCAGCTCTCCTGGAGCTCCTTCAGGCCCTGGCAGGGGCTCTGAGCTCTCCCTGGAGCTTCTCCTCTCCAGGTGAGCACCCCCAGCTCTCCCAGCCTGGCCCAACAGGATAATTTCTACCCCAAATTCAATCCAACCTCCTGGTCCCTGCATGAAGGCCAGGATGGACCAACCCCTTGGATCAGATTCCGGTGCCACTGATGCCGTGGGCAGCAGCTGGAGGCATTTCAAGGTTGCCTCAAGGTAAGCAGGAGCATGTTTTAGCACAGAGTTTCCAAGAGACCTCAGATGCTGCCTTAATTACAGAAGCAGGGAAATAATTCCGAGTCGGGCGGCAGGAGCAGGAGAAGATGAACAAGCAGTGATAAGGCTCTACCTCAAACACAGATAATGGCAAAGATTATCCGGGCAGCCCAGCCGGGTCTCAGCGCTGAAGTCAAATAGATGGCTTAATGCTGGCCCTGAACTGAAAAAATGGTATTTAAGGATTTAAATCTTGAAAGACCTCATTTCCCAGCCGGCCTCTAATGGAATTCCTGTTAGTTTGGGGAGAGGATCCTGCCCACAGCACAGCGCATCCATCACCAGAGCATTAATGCAGAGCTCTGTAATGCATCCAGAGCCTTTGGATAATGGGCCTGCGATGGAATAATCAGCAGTGGGGCCAATTTCTTTCTATAAACTGAAGCTTTTTAGAAGATGGAAAGCAAAGGTCTTCCTTGCCACCCTCTGGACCTTCAGGGCTTTTCAGCTTGTCCCTCTCCTGCCAGGATTGCTGCCCCACATCCCGTGTCCATCTCTCTGGAAGGTACTGTGTTTCCTTTTCTCGGAAACACCATTTTTGGGTAGTTTTTGGTGATTTTTCTCCTTAAGGCTTGGGATGTGTCTTCTCTCCTCCTACATGGTATTCCAGGTTAGAGTCAGGAGGGTTTGGGGCACCAGGGAACCCCTGCAAAACTTAGTCTTGTGAAAGAAAAAGGCCTTTTCTTTCTAGACTGTCTTTAAAAATGAAGAGCTCCTGGAAGCCAGATTTGCAAACCCATCCAAAATTCACCATCTGACCATCCATGGTGCCTCTGGCCTCCATCTGATTAGGAGGCAGTGATTCAATTTAGTAATATCTAATTCCTAGTGCAATATCAATGAAGGAATCTGCCAGTCAGCGGAGCAATTCCGGGCGCGATCCACGCTGCGCTCGCAGCAGGAGCAGCTCTGGTTCCCGGCCGTGGAATCAGTCGGGCGCTGACGGCATCGGCTCTGACACTGTGTGAGAGCAGAGCCCTCAGCAGGGCTGGGGAGGCTCAGCTGGGAACATCCAGAAAGTTTCTGGGGTGTATTTTAGGGATATTTAAGCAAATTAGCTCCAAAATGCCCTGACCTGAGGGTGAATTTCAACCTGTGCTCCTCAGCTGCTGCCAAAAATTGGCAGTTTACTAAATCCATCCCTTTTCCAACAAAGACCTGAGTTCCTGTCCTGCTTTTTCCTTGATCCTCCTCCGCATCTCCCTCTAAACCTGAGCCAGGGAGCTTGACTTAGGTCAGGGAAGAGGATTTGGGGCACATTTTTGAGAGGCACCACCTTTCTCTTATTGACATTTCTCTTATTCCTCATGACTTGCAACAAGAGAGGAATGGAGCTCCATGAGCTTGAACTTTGTAAGGTTTCCTCCACACCTTATCCAGAATCCCAGGAGATTTAAAGGATTTAAAGGTACCTGAGTTATGACAGATGAATGGACTTGGATAAAGAGACCCTCTTCATCTCAAGCAGAAGAAATCCAATATTCCCAGAGGCAAAAGGCTTGCTGAGCTTGATGAATCTAGTTGGATCTGGTGGAGCAAATCCCAGGAGCCTAAAGGTTTAAATGCCTTACAAGTTTAAATATTAAAAAGCACAGATTTATTACACAGAGTGACCTTTAAAACTTGTCTCATTAAACTACATCTCCTGGCCCTTCTGGGCCTCGGTGCCTGAGAAGACAAGGCTGGGAAGTTCAAAGCAATGAGCAAAAATGGTTAAAAATGTCACCACTTTATGGACTATTCTGTAAAACTTAACTTGAAAAGGGGAAAAAAAATCCCCAGAGTGTCTTACTGTCCCCATGGGCTTCTCCACTGTCTAGAATATTTTCTGTCTGTTACTGTTTTTTTCTTTGTGGAACACCCACAATAAAACCATGCAAAAACCAGGGACAATTTTATACTGCCCTCATTCCTGGAGAATCCCACCCTGGGGATATTTTGGGGCGTGGAGCATCCCTCCAACGCCAGTCTAAATCTCAGGCTGCCATTGTGTCCATCAGAAAAAAAGCCTAAACACATTAAAATGCTTAAATTGCTTCTCTCTGACTGTGGAGAGGAGCACGGACACGACGGAGGCCGGATCCCTCTCCAGGCGCTCCGTGTGCATCCCTAACGCGAAGCGAAGGGCGCCATCCAATTAGGGACACGCCAGGAGAGGGGATGGAATCAGCCACACGGAGGGACAGGATCCCATCCCTCCCTCCCCAAATCCAGCTGAATTATGCATGCTGTCTGCTCGGATTAGCCCGACATCCCGGACCCTCCGCCAGGAGATGTGTGGGAGGAGAGCGGCCGAATGATGCGGGATGGCAGGAATGAACCGCGGGAGAACCCCTGGGACACCAAAACCTCCCAGGGGGGTTTTTAGGAGGAGTTTCATGGCACATTTCGCTTCCCCTGCTGACCTCCCAAACTTCTCAACTTGGCAAAAGGCTTTCGCAATGCAGAGGGTTTATCCAAGATCCCAACCCGAGGGTGTTCCACGCACATCAGGGAGGCTCAGGCAATCCAACGGCCAGAATGGGCTGCTCCAACTTCTTTCAAATTCTTTTCCTGCTTTTCTGTGGGATATTTTCTCTGGGACCAAGGTCTCTGTCTTGACACAGGGCAAGAACCCACATTTGCACTGGGGTTGTGCCAAGCCCAGGGCAAGTGTGGGTTTGTAGACTCAAGCCCTCAAAAAGAAGAAATTTTCTTCTTTAAGAGGAGTTTGACGCAAATTTGCAGTGATTAAGCCATTTGGACACTTTACGAGTGAAAAATCACTTCCAATGTCTCCTTCTGCTCTGATAACATCAAAAAAAAAAAAGAGGGAATTTTATCACCCTTCAGATATTCCATTAAGTGTGGGACTGAGTTATGCCATTTGATATTAACACACATTTTTAACACCCAGTGTCATGTAAGTGCCTGTTTCTAAATTGGAGCTTTTTGGAGTTTCACAAATCTCCAATTTCCTTGTTTCTCACCCTGATTTGGAGCAAAAGCACAGACTTGAGAGGTTGGAATTTCAGACACTCTTGTTTACGGCTGATTTTAAGGAATAGTTTGCAATGCAGATGGAGCAGGGGTTGGGAGGGGGAGGATGTTTACTTGCTCTTCTCCTCAGGCCCAGGTAAGTCTGTCACTCTCACTAATGAATCTACAATTAAAAAAAGAATTTACACCAAATTTGCCGAGTGCATCTTCATTTTTATTTCCTCACCTGCACCCAAAAAAAATAATAATCAGGAGCGTAATAAAATAATGTGATAGCTTCCTCCAATGCAATTTGCTGCTCTTCCCTGGAAAATCAATCTAATTATAGAGCCAGGATTAAATGAATGTCACAATCACTGCCGAGGCACCTGAGACTCGATGATTTTGAGCACGGGAGGATCATTTTTGCAGCAGGAAAGGGACCAGTCCCAGCCTGCTTTTGTGACTTGTAATTTGTACTTCTGAAGTCCTGGAAAAATGGAATTTAAGCGCTGACTGAGGGGATTGTATCCAGATCACATCAAAAGGAATTTGCATTGGGAATTTTGAGCAAAAACCTGATGGTTTGGAAGTTTTGGTCCTTTTCCTGGCTGGGCTTGCAACTTAAAATCAGAATTTGATGAGTCCATACAATCATGGAATGTCCTGAGTGGGAAGGACCCACCAGAAGCATCCAGCCCAACTCCTGGCCACCCCAACAATCCCACCCAGTGCCTGAGAGTGGAGTCCAAAGGCTCCTGGAGCTCTGGCAGCCTCAGGGCCGTGCCCATTCCCTGGGGAGCCTGGGCAGTGCCTGGGGGAAGAATCTTTCCATGAAATCCACCTAAACCTCCCCAGCACATCTCCAGCTCTTCCCTCAGGTCAAACTCCCTCAGGTTTGGAGGAAAAGATGGAGAAGGGGGATAAAACCCAAGCCCAAACCCCCAGCCAAGGAGACTGAAGTTGTCAAATTATTAAGGAAAAGAAATCTCATTCCCCAAACCCTATTTATCCAAAGAGCCACAGAATTCCCTTTGGTATCACTCCAGGTGGCTCCATGGATGATCAAGTATTGGAAAACCAACATGAGGATCCCACCACTTAAAACCTGGTGCTCCCAATGGCTTCCATTAACCCCACGGATCATACAGACAGTGATATTCCATTTCCCCCGGCCCGTGGCACTCCTGTTAATCAGAGCTGGCACCAGCCCTGGGATGTTCCCAAGTGGTGCCCACGGGGCTGCCTGGCAGGTACCAGTGACAAACTCCAGGTAATTCCCAGCCCTGGAGAAACGACACGGCACAAACAGCTCCGTGCCCACCTTTCCCTGCCCCTGGGTTTTCCTGAGGACATGGGAGGGGAAGTTATAATATTTTTCTCCCCTGGAATCTGTCTGTAGGGGTTTTTGGGGTGTTATTCCTGCAAAGGGAGGTTTGCAGGACAGGGGAGGAGACAGAGGACAGGATAAGGTGGGTGGGGGGATCTGGCCAATTATGGGAGGGGGAAAGCCATAAATCCTCTTCCAGCCCAACACTGATATTTTTAGGCACATAGAGAATTTCAGCTTCAGGATGTTGTTAGAGAGTGGAGGGGACAGTTAGGATTGATGCAGCTTTTGCCAAAACCATCACCAGACCCCAAAATCATCACCTGACCCCAAAATCTGAATTATCCTCATGGTTTCCCTTGTGTTGGGATCTTGTGGTGTCACAAGTGGTGTCACACTCACACAGGTGAGTGTGTATTCTCCAGTGTCTGATAAGGGTTGAATTTGTTAAAATTAGATTATATCATATTTTTCCCTGAAATAAGTAGGACCTTTTGGCCAAAGCTGGAGAAAAGTGTGTTCAGCAGTGAGGCTGCACAAAAAAACCTCTGGAAACGTGTTTTTTTCAGGAAACACCCGCTCTCCACACATCAGCAGTTGCTGAAAACCTCTGGCTTTCACTGAAACAGAAGCAGGTGTTTTGCTCAAATTGGAATTCTTTCATATTTTCTTGGGGTCAGGGACCTGGATTCGGGGGGAGCTGAAGGGACATGTGCAACCTGGTGCTGATTTTTGGGAGGGATTCATTCTACCGCCTACACTGAATATTTCACCAGGTTCCTCCTGAGGGAGCAGAGAGAGTCTCCAGACACCTGTAGGAATTATTCGAGGTCTCAGCCAGCTCGCTGCTGAGCTAGGGAGGCAAGAGCAGCCTGGCTGAATGCCACACCAGCATTCTGGGCTGGAGTTTTTGAGATTTTCTCACTCCACACTGATTTGTCAAATCCTTTTTAAAGCCATTTAACCTTTGTGGGGACATTTCCTGCAGAACATCTCACTCTGCTGCAAGCACAGCCTGGGGGGTATAAACTCTTAAATTAATTCAGCTTCTTTTTGTGGCCCTGTTTGTGGGAAGAGCTGCCCAGCCTGAATTTTATCTGAGCTCCCTCTCAGACTTTACCAAGCAATGAATTGCAGCAGCACGAAGAGAGGAGAGGGAAGTTAATCGGGCAGCAAGGACACGAGGCCCTGTTCTGAGGAAAACCTTGACACCCGAAACAGGTGATTTATGACCCCTCCAAAACTCTCCCTGTGTGAAATAAACGCCAAATGGCCCCAGCTTGGACCGATTTGTATTTCAGCCACTTGAACAATGTAGAGCATCCAATTCCCTGGGTAGGAATTGCAGGAGCTGCTCCTTCAAGTTTCCTCTTTTTCTAGGTAAAGGTAGGTCAGCCAGGACTTGTTTTTCCAGGTTGCTCCAAAACTTTGGTTTGTGGAGGTTGTGTACCAAGACCTGCTGCCTAAATTTTATCCATTCCCCTTAGAGCACCTCACACCCAACTGCTGGGGGATTCCTGGGGGCTGACAAAATGTTCCAGTCCTGCTGGAGACATCCCACAGATTAAAAAGGTCAGGAATAAGGAAAAAAGACCTTCATGGATGTTCTGAATCCATCTCTCTTCCCTGCTGTACCCATCTCCTCTCCCACTCCGTGTTCTTGGCCATGTCTGGGCAGGGGTGATGATTTTCCCCCTTTTTGTCCCCACACCAGCGTGTGATGGATTCCCTGCTTCCCATCTGTGTCGGAATCTGTGGGTATTGGTGATTCTGAGATTGTAGAAAGTCTCTGTCTGTCAGCCCCGCTGCCAAAGAAGAAGCCATAATTGGTCTGTGCTGTTTCAAGGTTGTTTATTCTGTTTATCTCTAACATGTTCTGCTGCCCTGCCGCAGCTCTGTCCTGCAGGGCAGCGTGTGGGGCTCTGCCCTCAGTGGGATGGTACAAACATTAAATACCACAAACTGCCTGTGCTGGATTTACAATAACGTGCCAATATCTGTCACCTACGTTGGACAGTGTGTCCCCAGCCTGAACCAACAGAAAAATGCCAACACCACAGTGAAACATGGAGGGCATGAAGAAGGAGAACAAGGACAAGGCACACCCACAAGACACACCCACAAGGCACATCCTCCATGTTGTCCCCTTTGGACCCCTAATCTAGAATCCTAAATTGTACTTTTGCACCTGTGCCACACTTAATTATTCCTTATATCAAACACTCAGAGCTGGTAATTCACCCTGTAAGATTGAAAACTCTTTTCCATGGCCAGAGATCACAGACAGTGTCTCTGGGGGCTCTGTCCAGGGGGGTTCTGACCCCTGCCAGGGTCCCAGGCCCTCCAGGGCAGCCAGAGGGAAGCCCTGGATTCCCACACATCTGTAGCTATGGAAACCATTGATTGCTGCTAATGAAGCCTCCCCACCCTCCCAGACTGGTTTGCTCCGTGTTGGGTGCCCTGGGACATTTTCCAGCAGGATTCCCCCGGGGTTAGCAGTGAGGCTCCTGTGCAGGCTCAGCCCCTCTGGTCCATGCCCATCCCCCAGCTCTGCATGCCCAGGGCTCTCCAGCATCTTTGCAGGTCCCAAGGTGTTTGCTGAGATGATGGAAATAAGGATGATTTCCACCAAACTCTTCCAGCTTTTGGCAGCAGGTTGCTTCCTGCAAGGATTGGGGCAAATCCTGCCTGGTTTGGGGACTCTACCAGCCTGAAAAATTGATGGACCTCAACAAATACCCACTCAGGGACCAATTAACCCCAGGAAAAGCCCGCTCTGCTTGGGTAGGAATTCTGGGCATGGATTCTGGGCACCTCCATCTCAGCTCCCTCAGGATATTTCCACCTCCGTGGTTTTCCACAAAAGCTCCTTTCAAGCCTCAGCTCCCACCTCCCTTCTCTCCCCAGCCTTGCCTCCACCAGCCACTCCAATCTGCAGCTGCTCGCTGGATTTTTAGTGACTCTTCTTTATATTTAAAGCAATTTTGGAAAAAAAATTAAAAATAAAAATAAAAAAAGAAGCAAAAAGTTTATGGCAATTTACGCTGCTTTGTAATTAGAGCCAGTGATTAGAAAATCTTTCACTTCGTGATGGAGTTTTCCTTTAAAGAGAAAAAAAAGGAAAAAAACCCAAAAAAAGGAATAGAAAAAGGCCGCCAAAAGAGCTCAAAGACTGGAATTAACCAGATTATATCTCATTACTTCCAAATGGAAAGGAAAGTTACAGCCTATTAGAGCTGTTGCATCTGCAGCTGGGCAGGAAGGGAAGCAAATTCCCTCCATGGAACCAGGCTCGGGCATGGCACTGCCTTGTAATTGGCTTTGGGGGCTGATATTTTTCCAGATTTTCCACTCTTGGAAGGGAATCAGTGACTTTTTATCCATTTATCTCTTTTATTCTCCTGGGGAAAGGCCACCCTGCTTCCAGCCCCTCTAAAGGCCACAGCTAATTAAACAGCACATCCTCAGCCTGAGCATCTCCCCTCCCCAGCATCGTTCCTGGGTGCTACTCCTGCACCCTCAGGAGGAAAAGGAAGGATTAGGGTTTCTAAAAAGGAGGGGTTTAACTGCCCTAAGGTGTGTTTTGTGCCAGAGGGATTCAGGTAAGGGGGGTCCTGTGCACCTCTGTGGATCCAGGGCTGGATCCTGCCCTCGCTGCCATCCCTCTCATGCCACCCAGAATCCATCCTGACCTTACCAGCAGCTCATCCCGATGCCAGGGGAGGGCTCCAGCATTTCTTTTTTTCCTGGGAGAAGTTGCAAAAGCACAAAAAAATGGGCTCAGCAAAACAGGGAGGGTTTTGCTCCCCGCTCTGATGCTGCTCGAGCAGCACTTCAGCACACATAGGATTTGGGAGCTTTCATTTCCCAACTGCATCTCAGGGAATGCTTCTCATTACATGGAAGGCTCCCGGGAGATTTATCCTGATGGAAAAGGTTTTGGTTGAGGGAAGGAGCAGCAGAGCTCCTTCAAGGGGGGATGTGCAGCAGAGACCCAACACAGTCATTACACGTGGGGGAGGTTGGATGGGGCTTGGAACAACCTGGGCTAGGGAAGGTTCCCTATCCAGGTCCCTGGTGGTGGAACGGGATGAGACTTAAGGTCCCTTCCAATCCAAACTAATCTGGGGTTCTATGGACTCAGACTGTGGCATTCCAGCTGTGAAATCACACACAAGACTGTGCCAGGACTTCCGTATCTCTGGGTTTTGGGGAGTTTTCAGCAGGAAATTTCCTTCTGGGGTGACACCTGAGTTGTTCCATTTGCTTTTATCCCAAAAGCATCAGGAGGGAGCTGGGCCAGCACATGTGGAGGTCTCCTCCCCAAACCAAGGCTTGGCACCTCAGCATCCTCTGCAGTCCTTGGAGAGAGGAGGGTGCTGAACTCTTGGAATGATGCACAGCTCCCACCCTGCTCTGACCTTGCTGGAGCAATTCAGAGCTGGAGACAAATCCAGGGCGACAGGGAAACTCATTTAATTGGAGCTCAGTGTCTTTATTGGCACCATCTTCTCCTCCTTTTTTCTCCTCCTAAGGAATTCTTTCATTAGCAAACAACAAAAATTATTTGGGTGCCTGACATCTCCTGAGTGGTGCTGGATTTGCAGCCAACATTAGCTGGGAGGTTTATCCCAGCCCTTAATAGGCTGCAAGAGGGATGGATGCATTTTGCCTAAACCAGGGGAGCTGATTGGGACCTAAAAATCTGATTCATCTTCAGAGCAGACACCCATCAGGGCCTGGGAGAGAGGAGTTCCAGCCAAGGTCGTGCCCGTGAGCTGTGCAGGAGAGCTGCAGGCTGGGAAACGAGGGGGGAAACAGCTCGGGATGCACAGGGATGTTTGGAGCTGGGCTTGGAGGGGATTTCTGCTCCTCCTTGTGGGAGGATCTCCTGTTAGAGTGCTCCAGGTCAGTCCACAACTCTGTTACAGCCAATTCAGCTATTTTTAGTGCTGGGGAGGAGAGGCTGGAAGCCTGGAATGGTGTTTGGGAAGTGAAGGAGTTACTTGGAAACGCTGGGAACGAGAGGAGGTGCAAAAGCTCTGCTTTTAGAAGTGTGACAGATGGGAGAGGAAATGGAACTGCTGAGGAGCTCAATGGGTCATGGCAGAAGGGCTTTTCCATGGTTTTTAGTGTCATTGGGGATCCATGGAGCCTCCTATCCCCTCTTGGGATAACTCAGCCCACTGAACTCCACTGAAGTGAGGGGAAAACTTTGGCTGCTTCCAGAGCTCTGCCATAAAGGGAGAAAAGAGCCTCAGTCAGGATTCAAAGGTCCTAAACCCCAGCCCTGAATTTACCATCAAATTTCTGCTTCCCTGGGGATGTTGCAATGAAAGGAAAAGGAAAACCCCATGTCCAGAGCCCAGAGCAAAACCACCCTCCACCCCAGGCACACCAAGCTCATCCACCATCCCCAGTGCTGCTCTCCAAAGGAAGATTTGCCAGCTCAGGCATGAGCTGCCACCTTGACAGCCTCCCGTGGCTCCTGCTGCCTCATGATTGAAGCTGCCATTCACTTACACATCCATTTTATTTTATTTTCCAGGTTTTCTTTCCCATTCTTTTGCTGGAAGCTTTGCTCTCCTTAATTTGATGATTTTTTTTCCCTTAAGTTCTGTCACCACTTCTCTGGTCTCAAAGTAGTTGATCGTTCTGGGGAATTGCTGCAGCCTCTCTGCTCTCATCCAGGCTAAAGTGGGGTGCCCTAAATAATTCACCCCACTCTTTGTTTTCTAGGAATTCACTCCAGTATCCCCACCCTAGTGTGTATTTCCAAGATGTTTTTCCTCATGGCTGGTGGTCAGCTCTGGAGAAGATTCAAAGCACAGAGGTCTGTCTTTACGTTCTCTTATATGCAAGAGTTTTCTGGGAACAACAACAAAAAATAGAAGAAAATGAAACCCTTTTCCTGCCTATTAAGGGGATTTTTTGGTCAAGCTCTTGGTTTTTCCCAAATGGGGACAAGTGGCCTTCAATCTTTGTCTGCTCGGTTTTCTGTGCGTGTTTTCCCTTTGATTTCCTGCTGAGGTCACTCCACCCTGCACAGGACTCTGCTCATCACACTGTGGTGGGAATATTGGTCTGGAATTGCAATGGCCATAGACAATGGTAAAAGAGTGGAAAAAACCTTGGAAAAAACGGAATTGGGCTTGCTGCTGGATCCTGGATGGGATAATCATGGCTGTAATCCAGTAGATCCCATGATGCAGATCCCTCAAAGCATGAAGAAACTTCAGATTTGGAAAGGCGGGGGGCAAATCCATCCTGTTTTCACATAGGAAAAGATGGAATCAGTCAGCTGATTTGTAATTCACAATAACTTCGAAATCTTTGCAAAGCTTTGAGGGAGGCATTATTTCCTGTATAGCCCTGGAGTAGCTCATTTTCCACAAACCCCTGGAAGTCCGTCTCAGAGATAATAAAATGTCCTCAGGTACCTGGGTTTCCATTTTAATTCACTCTGGAAGAGCACTGAGACTTCCTCCTGCTCGTGCAGCAGATAATGGACCTGAGAGCTCTAAGTGGGGACAAAATAATGCACAGATCATGGAACCATTGCCAGATCCTTCCTCTGGGAGTGTAAACTGAGGCTTTCCTGGAGTTCTGGTTTCCCCCACACGCAGGATTTTCCAGCCTGGCTCTGGATCAAGCAGAGAGGGTGGATGGGAAGGTAGAAAAGCAGTTAATGGGATTAGATAAGGCCAAACAATTTTGGAGAAATTGGGAGGTGGAGGCAACCACTGGCAGGTCTGGGCTCTCCTCTGCCTGTGGGGACTTTCTGAGGAGACAGAACTAAATTTTTTTGGTTGAAAACCCAGAATTAACCATTTATGGAGGTCTAATTCATTTATCCATTTGCTAAGAGCAAAACTCATCACCCCCACTGGGCTCCATCATCCAGCCCAATCTCCTCAACCACCACCACTCCAGGTTTTCTCCCTCCCAAAAAATCCCTCAGTCGCCAGCAAGGATCCAAACCCTTCATGGGTGGCTGGAAGCTCAGCTGAAGCTGCAGAGTGAGATGGGAGAGGGGCGTTCTTCCATCTTAAACACCTTCTTAGCACTGCTGAAGGAAATTGAGGGGTTTTCTGGAGTGTAGGGATCAGCAGTGTATTCCTAAAAGTTCATTATTTGGTGTTTTATTTTTGGGGTGATTTTGAGCTGTTTGAGTCTCCCTGGAGATGCATCTGTGTGTTTTATAGGGTAAAGCTCTCAACAGAAAGAGTGGGATTTGGGGTTATGGTGATCCTGTCCAGATGAGGGTCATTACAGTCATCTTTAATAAAGATTTATTCTAACAGAAATAGCATCGATAAAACTTAAATGAATCCACAGAGCTGCTGGGGAAAGGGACAGGTTCTTTGCCAATTATTTTTCTTCAAAAACACTTCAAAGATTAAAAAGAAAAAAAAAGTAGAAGAATAACCCCTTTCATTCATTTATTTATGAATTAATAAAAGCAAGAGAGAAAGAAGCAGTTAACATGCATAGATTTGGAAATCCAGGGGGATTTGGGGATAATGGAACATGACCTTCTGCCTCCCAGTGCTGGGCTTCAGGGAAGGACTTCTCCACCAGTGCTGAGGAGCTCTGGGGCCTCAGCCCAACCTTCTCCAAAGGGTTTCTTTACACACACGAGCCTGGAAACCCCCATGTGGACACTTCTCAGCTCAAAAATCCCTCTTTTGGATATTTTCACCCCTATATTTAGAAACTTTTTTTTTTTTTTAACCCAAATAAAAACTGAGGACAATGGCAAACTTGGCAAACTTTTGGTTTTCTCTACAAAACTCTTCTCTAATTTGGTCTAGAAAAGCTTTTGTGCTTTAAATTCTCAATGTTCATTAAACCTCTATGTTCAGACAATAAAAAATGCTGTCATATTAAGTTCCAAAGCAGCAGGGGAAGGTTTTCCCTGTGCCTGGAGCATCTCCTGCAGCAGGTGCCTCATTTCTAAGCAGGATTCTCCAAGGAATTTTGGAGCAGGACATGAGGGCTTTGCCCTGCACTAAGGTCTTATTCCTGGGTTTGTTCCATACAGCTGGACTTTGCAGCTCAAAGATAATCCATAACCCTCTTTTAAGATTATTTTATGGTGTTGAGGATCTCCCTGAAACATGAGAAAATGCCACAAGTAAGCAGAGTTTGCACTTAGTTTATTTCATAAATTAAATCAGATCTGGACTTTGCTGAGACAAATCAGTCTGTTGAACTCACAAGAAAATAATTAGGAATATTCAATTTATTTTAAACTTTTTTTTTTTTTTTTAATCAGGGAGTTTTAAGGGATAAAACCTGTATTCTGCAGGTTTTAATGCTGGAGACTCTGGGTTTTTGCCATATCATATTTCCATCCCATCAGCTGAAGGAGCTGTTTGTGTTTGAGATGAGGCACAGGTGGATCCTCTTTGCATGGAACGCTTTCCTGATGCTTTATGTGCATCCTGACCTCCACAAAGGTGCTGAGGAGACCTGGTACCTCATCAAATTAGGGCCAGAAAATCTCATTGGTGGTTCTTAGAATGCAGCCAGCTTGGAACCCACACCTACAAACCCCTTCCATGGTTACCAAGACCCAGGGTTAATTCAGGACGAATTCCACTGGGACGTCAGGCCCCACAAGCCTCGAAGAGACACTCAGTACCTTGGACCGCTCATTTGCTTTGAATTTTAAGGTAAAGGAAGAAATTTTAATGAAAAGGGAGGAGGGGAGGCAGCAATTGATACCTGGGCCTGAACCTCATGTGTCTCCAACAGGAGATTTCAACCCCAGTTAATTCCCACTCCCTCTCCTCAATGGATTTCTCCTCTTCCACGCCACCATGGATAACTGATTCCCACTAAACCCCTCTTTATTCTCCAAGCGGGACTCATTTCCCACTGCCTTTCTTAGACCAGAAGGGCAAGGGAAAATAATAAGCACTCAGTGCACTGTGTTCAAGTTAAGGACGGTCATTATCCTTTTGGAGTGCTGGAGTTGGTATTTTCACAACAGCAGAGTTTTATTCTAAGTGCATCTCTTTTGAGGGCAGAAATAGGTGTTTACACTTGGAGGAGGTGGAGAAAAGCAGCTAGGGCTGCTTAATCTCTCTGGAAAAATGCTGGGCTGTGGCCTTGTGTGGGCATCCAACAAGGATGCCCATCGAGTCCGTGCCATGGGAGCATCACTCTTACAACTGAGATTAAAGAACGGCTCAGGATTAGTCAAATAATGGTCAAAATTATTCAAGCTGGTTTCATAATACCCGATTATTTCTAAAGTTCTGATTAACTTTGTTAAAATTGGGCTGGGCAGATCTACTCTGGCTTCAGCACCAGCTTGTGGCTGCAAAATCGTGTGAAAAAAAAGCGCCAGTGAGAAGGATATTTCTAAATAAATAACTTGGCTTCTCAAAGTGACTTTGGGAAGATGGATGGAGATCACAGGATTCTTGCTCTAAATCAGATTTGGGTCTGGACACCAAGCAGGGCACCAGAAATGGGTGCTGAGGGGCAGATACAGCTCGTTCAGGGCTCAAAAACAAGTTGTTCATGTTCAAAGGTCTCTTATGGATCTCACCTCCTCAAGGACCTTTTCCTGCATCTTCATCCTCCGCCTCTCTCGGGGGCAGAGAGCAGAGCCACTTGAACTGTGCCCCCTCGGCTCACTCCTGCTTGCCATTAAAATGTCAATATTTGCAGCCCTGCTTGATGTCACTCCGAGGTCCCGATGCCACCCAGGCTGGACCAACACCTGCCAATCCCACCCCGCCAGGGCAGGGAGAGGGCGGCAACCTGGCCGGGCTGCACAAAGGCAGCAATGAGAATAAATTGCCTTGTCAAAGAGGAGGGCAGCTCTGCTCTTAATGGAAATAATGGTAGATTACACGGGCTTTTGTCACACAATATAATCAAAGACAGGATCAAAGGGAGGGAATACAGCAAATGGTTAGCAGGCAAGACATGCTAATGAGATAAAAATGCTCGCCTTGCCACCTCTCCAAGCTTCAATCGAAGGATAATTGATACTAAATAATGTAATTTTGAGCTGTGGTGAAATGCACTTAAAACCAGCAGACAAGGCTGTGAAAATGTTTTAGTTTTTCTGTTATGCTACTCTGCTGTCATTTCTAGCACTTTTTTTCCAACGGCCATGTGGCTGCTGATTGTGTGTGTGTGAGCTGTTAAAAGGAGAATAAATGGGGAAAAAAAGCCAATTTTTGTGAACTAATAGTGCATTTACACCACCTTAAGTCCACCCCTGGGCCTGGGGCAGGAGCAGATCACACCTGCTGGGCTGGGTTTGAGTGTGGGCAGTGGGGACAGCTCTGGTGTCACTCCCTGCAGAGTCACCTCCACTGGCACCAGGAGCTCTCAGGCAGCAGCAAATTTCAGCTTCTGCTCCCATCTGCCACTGGAAATGCAACTGGAAACTGCTGTGATTTAACTGGGAACCAGTGCAGTTTACAGGATTTGCCAGCAGTAATGCAGTGAAGTGCAAAGGCTCGGCACAGGGTGGTGTCCAAGGGATGGGATTTTATCCCCCAGAGCCACGTTGGCTGATGCTCCACTGCATCTCAGGCAGCTCAATGTAGCCCCAGGAATTCCTGATCATCTGAAACACTTCTTCTCCTGGAAAACTTCTGCACTGCCTGCTTTGTGGGCAAATAATAATGACAGATTACAACAGAGCTTAAATATTTCTAAATGCTTTCCCATGGCCTTTGCTACGTGTTTTAGGGCAGACCTAAGCCCTGGTGCCGGTGGATTTCAGACCTTGCCATCCACGCTGGATTTAGCAGCTCAGTGGAGACACAGAATTCCCTTTCTTCTCTGCAGGACTCGGCCGTGTTTTGTTTCCCAGCTCTCTGTGGGGCATGAAAGATTCACAGAGATCATGGAAGTACCAGCTCCGAGGGCCCTTCAATCACCACCCAACACACCCAGCTGGCAGCACCGGCTCTCCTGAGAGCATCCGGAGGCTGGAGCAGATGGGAAGATTTTGTAAAGTAATTCCCAGAGATCCAAAGGCAACGAGCAGTGCAGGAAGCTGGATACTGCCTGGGGACAGCACAAGAAGCCCTGCCTGGGGCAGAGCTGATCCAAGGAGGAGCTGTTTATATCCAGCCCAGAAGATCTCGCGTGTGGAAAAAAACTCAATCAGGAATCTCAGGCTTCAAGTAATGACTTCATGTCCCAAAATATGAGCATTGCAAGAGGGGAAAGCAGCAAATTAAAAAAAAATAGGGAGCTGTAATCCTGTGAAGAACATCTCTAGAACTGGAGGGGAAATCTTATTCTTTGCTCCTATTTAAGAGCCACCAGTCCCCACACGGATTTCCTGGGTGCATCCATATTTTTAACATGTTCCAATTGCAGCAAGGATCTGGGAGGAGGAAGATCCACGAGTTCTTTGCTGAGTGTGGGTGGAGGAGAGATTTTCTGGGGTCCAATAACAGCTGATCCATTCAAGAGCATTCCTTGCTCTTCCCAAGGTAGGAAAAGCTCTGTGAAAAATGGAAACAATGACAACTTAAAAATTAAAATTATTTTGGTGGTTGCAGATTTTTTTTTCTACTTAGAAGTTGCTCGTGGCAAAATTAATCAAATCAGGACGCTCCCCAGAAACTTTTGGTGTTGTTTATTTATTGCACGAGTTTGACTGAGCAGCTTCCCTGCAGAAAGAAAACTGTTCTGTGTCAAGGAAAATAAATAATGAAAAATAAAGGATCTCTCCTTCTGCATTTCCAACCCCCTCTTTGCTGACGGATGCCGCAGGCAATTACTGGGGATAAATTAAGACTAATTATGCCAGTTTTTGTCTGAAGATTCTGAAGAACCTTGGAAGCACTTCTTCACATCAGGATGCCCTGCAGGGTTCAACAGCACAGGAGAGCACATGAGATCCAGGTTCATGAACAGCACGGTCATGGATTGTGGAGATGAGGGAGGAACAATCCACAGATGCAGCTCAGCTGGACTCAGAAACCCCAGCAAAGCCTGAATCTGAGTGCACTCCCAGATACAGCCACTAACCCTTCATCATTTGAAGCTTTCTGACCCCAATATACTGAATTCCTCTCCCGAGAAGGATTAAAATCCTCATTTTTCCTTTTTCCCAGCTCCTTGGTGATCATTGCCACACCCTCCTCTCCTTGCCTCCCTCTCCCCTGATTCTACATAAAACAGTTGTTGCCTTTCATGGCCTCTTTTCCCCCTGGTTCCAGGTTTTGGCTACAGCTTGTGTCCCATGGGCTGGAAAACATTCATCTCATCCCCTTGGGTGCAGCCGATGGCAGAGACTGGCACAGTGAGGGAACTGCTGCTGATGGGGCAGAGCTGATCCAGGAGGCTGTTCATATCCAGCCCAGAAGATCCCACATGTGGAAAACTCACCCAGGAGCCTCAGATGGGCCCTGAACAGCCTGTCTTCTGCAGCTCCTCAATGTTCTCCTCTGGAGTTTTGGGGGAAAGGTCAATGAGCAGAGCTTGTTGAGGGAATGGAATGGAATGGAATGGAATGGAATGGAATGGAATGGAATGGAATGGGATGGAATGGAATGGAATGGAATGGAATGGAATGGAATGGAATGGAATGGAATGGAATGGAATGGAATGGAATGGAATGGAATGGAATGAATTGAGCACCTTTTTAAAACCTGGTCTGGTTTTAACCATTCAAGAGTAAGGTGAGAATGTTTTCATACTGGAGTCATATTTTATAAAATCATGGAATTGAAGACGGGCTTGGATTGGAAGGGACCTTAAAGTCCATCCAGTCCACCCTCCATCATCTTCCACTATCCCAGGTTGTTCCAAGCCCCATCCAACCTGGCCTTGGACATATCCAGGGATCCAGGGGCAGCCACAGCTTCCCTGGGCACCCTGTGCCAGGGCCTCATCACCCTCACAGGGGAGAATTTCTTCCTTACATCCAACAGCATTCCAATGGTTCGTGTACCCCCAAAGCCTACTGGGGTGTGAAAGAAGCTGAGAAAAGCAGGATTTGAGATGGGATGAGCTCTTGTTCTTGACCTGAGCACTGTCACCTTTAGGCAAGTAAGTGTTAGAATTCCTCTCTTCTGGATAACAATTTCTGTAGCTGCCTTCATCCTCTCCAGAAAAAAAAACAAACAAGGACGACAAAACACACAGAGGAAAATCCAGTGAGGTTCTTGCACCCTGCTTGGACAATCAGTGCTGCTGCCAATCTGCTCACGGAGAGGATGGACATCCTGTCCCTTGAGATGCTTTGGCCAAGGCTTAGCTGCCCCTGAAGTGTCCAAACTTCCCAGAAGAGAAGGATTCATTCCCTGGACATCTGATTGTATGGTTGTGGTTGTTATGGGGATGCTGAAGTGATTTCTGACAACATCAGAAAGGATCCAAGTGGTTTATTCCATTAATAGCCTTGTGCATGCATGTGGATGGTGGGAGCAGCTCAGAATGTTCAAGTGAGATCCACCACCAGCCACAGGCTGAGTGTCTCAGCTGCTCTGCTGAGAGGACCTGGCCACTTCCAACAGCCTCTTCCCACTCTGCTGTGGGTGAGAGGGTCTCAGAATCTGGAATTTCTCTTCTGAAAGGAAAAAAAAAAGCATGGAAAAATGGTTTAACTCAAGCCAGAAGAAGAGAAGTTGTCTCTTCCTGAATTCCCAGTAAATCTGGGGTGAAAGGGTGAAACCTTTATAAAAATTTTTTACTCTGCTCCCATTTCCATCTGTACTGAAATGAGGTGATAAAGCTCCTAACCAAACAGGCAGAAGCCACATTTTAATGGTGTAAAAATGTGTCCTTTTGAGGTGGTTGATGTCTAGCTTGCACTGTTTTTGTCCATAAGGCTGAGGTGGAATTCAGCATGAGTCAGGGTTTGGGATACCCAAGAGGGCATTTCCAAGTAAATCTACTCATGTCTGGAAGGTAAAAACACCCAGGCCTCATTCTCAATGTTTTTATTGGCTTTTATGAGTTGAGATGGGAGCTGGAGGACAGCACAGTCTGCCTGGGCTCTGCTGAGCTGAGGGAGAGAAGCCAAGGTGACAATTTTATATAACTCGCCTGTGGTCAGGAGCGGAGCCGCCGCCAGACGCTGGCTGGGCAAGGTATATTTAGAAATGAGTTAAATAGAGCGTTCAGCCACCTGGGACAGGAACAGCGGCTCCAAGTGCTGCTGGAGTCACACACGTGGGCTTTCCACGGCCATCATTCCCCGTGGCTCCCTGCGTGGAGAGGGGATGGAGGCACCCAGGGTGTCCTTGCTCCTTGTCCGCTCTCCAGATTTTTCCCAATGCCTCGTCCGACTTTATCCTCACATGAAGCAGCGCCTGAACCTCCTCCAGTTTTGACATTGAGGAACTTTCTTTGCAGCATGAAGAGTCCTGCAGGAAATGTTCTCAACCCGTGGGAGTGGAAAAAGGAGATTAAACAGAAAAGAAAGGTAAAGGGCTGCATCTCAGAGTTGTGATACCTGCACTCGGCCAGTGCCTAATGAAGGGATTTGTGCGGAGCCTCCCTGGAGAGGGGCTGAACATTGCTGCTCTCCCAGCCCAACCCTGGAGCCAGCAGCTTTGAATAGCAGCTTTATTCCCTGGAAAAAAGGAATCAAGAGGCTGATGCTGTGAAGTAAGGATGGTTGGGAAAGATCTTGGAGTCAGGGATGACTCAACGCTGCTGAAAAGTTCCCCTTTCTTTCCCTTGGTTGCAAGGGGATGGTCCATAAGCTACAATTGAGTGTTGTTCTCTAGAACACTTTTTTCCTGCTTTTTTTGCCTTTTTCTGCATACATTTGGATGTTTCTGGATGAGCCTGTGTTTATTGATCCAGCTGCTCCCAGCTCCTTTCTCCAGCCCTCCATTAAATCTGGGCTCACAGTTTTTGAAGGTCTCCCTCAAGGCTTCTTGCTTGTGGAAACCAAATGATCACAACTGAGACTGTTGGACTTGAGACCACACTTGATATTTCATATTTTATTTAGTGCAGAGCAGCTCTATTTACCAGAGACTTTCTTTTCACACTTGTTTCCCTCTGGCCTTTGGAGCAGGGAGGAAAAAGAAGGTTCCTGAATATCCTTTGATGCCTTCGGTGATCAGTGTATTTTAGGCTTTATTTTATTTCTTTACAAACAAATGTAAGACAGATGAAATTTTCTGTGTTTTCCCTTTCAAGCAAAAGAAGATCATGTTAATTAACCATCCTCATTCTGACAAGCAGTGCTAAAGACTGAGTGAAGAATTTCTCCTGTTCCTGCCTTCATGTGGGAGTTTGAATGATAAGGCTACTCCAAAGCACATAATCCCATCATTGTAATGTCTTTGGACTGTCATGTAAACTCAATAATGTGTCACTCTTGTCCTTTTTCTGCTATTAAATTAAATGAACTGGAGTTTAAAAAGGGAAGGTGACTAAGGGAAGGGAACTAACTCCTTAAATCCTGAATTCCAATAAGTTTTCCCTGCCCTCTAAAACAAAGTGCTGAGTGATACCTAAAACAAATCTCCATCAGCTAGAAAAGACACAGCTTCCTTTGTGTTTTTAATCCCTTTTTGTTCTGCTCATTTGGGGAAAGTGTTTCATATGAAAAACACCTGCCCTCATTCAGAAAGGAATGAACCAGCATAATAAATTCCACTCCCTTGTCATTCATTGAATGGGGAGCTCTCTGAGAATTTTTTTTTCCTCCTTCCAACTGTTATAAAATAGACCAAAAGAGGGCTATTTTAGATCAATAATCTTTTTTCCTCCCTCTCCCTTGATACTCCAGGTCAGCTGGCAAATGGAGAATTGTTCTTTGCACAGTTCTAAAGTGCTCCCGTTATCACCCATCGGAGACGGCCACTTGCCCCAGATAAGGGAGCCCAGTCTGAGCCAATGGGCAATAAAGGGAATTGCCTTTGGAATGAGCAGCTGTCAGGTCTGCCCTTGACAGAACTTTCTTCCCTGCTGCATCCCAGCCCTGCCTTTGGATGCCTTGGCACGGGGATCAGAGGCCCTTGGTCCCTCCCGGTTCCGTTCATTCCTGTTCCTTCTGCTCGCTTCCAGCCCGAGCTGCTCCTGCCGTGCTGCTCTGTGTCAGAAATCCATTAAGGAACTTTGCATTTTGATGGGAGACGTGGAAGTGCCATCTGCTACCCAACGGCTACGCTTCCTGTGCTGCACAAATCCTGCCGAATCCCACCGGTGTCACCGGGAGCGCTCCATTCGCCGCTCGCCCTCCCGTTATTAGCAAATTAAGAGACACTTCCTGCCGTTGATTCCCTCATCTAAAGGCTGTGCTGGGACAAAAATCCCCCTGTTCCTGGGCCAGGATGCAATTTAGCCCTAGCACGGATCTTTGCTGGGCTGAGACGGTGTTATTCCACAGCTGGTGTTGTTCTCCACATCCGTATTCCTAATGCTGGGAAAGGCATTTCCTTATCAAACAGCTTCATTTAAGTCTAATTAGAGAGGGCCCACGGGTGACTCCAGAATATCCTCCCCTCCAGTGGCGCTCCCTGGAGCACCATGGGACATGTGCTTGAGGAAATCTGACTGCGGGAAAAGCACGGGGCTCCAGCAGGGAAAGAGCCACTTTATTTGGGCATTAAATGCAGCCAGGCAGCGATTTCCATGCTGATGGAGAGCGCTGGATACCATAAGGAACAACACTGGAGTCATGATGGGCTTCCCGGGGAGCGGGATACGGCTCGGGGTAATGGCACCAGCATCTGCCTCCTTGGAAAGATCCGAGATGCTGATCAGTGCCAGAATGTGGGAGGAAGGAGGGGAGCGGTTCAGAGCAGGAGTTGGATGGTGTGGGCAGGTGTTTGAAGGCCTCCTGCTGCTTTCTCAAGGTGCAAGATGGTATGGTGTCAGGGGGGAATTTTCTGAAGATTGGGATTTCAAAGCACTGGCACAGGTTTCCCAGGGAAATGTTGGAGTTCCCCTCCTTGGAACATTGAAAAATGTGCAGATGTGGCAGCTGGGGACATGGTTTAGTGGTGGCCTTGACAGTGCTGGCTTAACAGCTGGACTCAATGATCTCTGAGGGCTTTTCCAACCTAAACTATTCTATGATTCCATGACCTTTTGTTGTTCATCTGAGTAAGAGAGAGAAAAAGTGACTTTTAGGTAGGGAAAACAATGGCCCCAACATACTCCTGTTTGCCTCTGGAAGAAATGTTAAATGAGTACATTAAAACTATGGAATCACAGAATCTCCTGAGTTGAAAGGAACCACAAGGATCATCAAAGTCCAACTTGTGTCTCTGCCCAGAATAATCCCTAAAATCCCACCCTGTGCCTGAGAACATTGTCCCAGCATTAGGCTTAGGCAACCTCCTTTTGGACCTCCAAGGATAGCAAAGATAGAGGAGGGGTTCAATGGAATTGGGCACCAACTCCCACCCCAGTCTCCCTGCCCTGCTTCTCTGGAGTTGGATCATCTTTCCCAGCTCAATCCCTGACCATCCTTCCGGCACCAGGGTATAGCTGCAGACAGATTGCAGAGGGTTTGAGAGGTAAGATGAGCTGCAGTTACCTATTTGTATCCTTTTCTACACCAAACTGGACTGAATAATGACTTCTGTGAGTGCCATGACCAGTGGGAACAAAAAGCTCCCTCATGCCGGGAATATCACTCACATTGGTGGCTTTGGATCAAGAGAAGGGTGTATCCCCCTCAAACCCCATCCGAAATACCCAGGATTTCAATCATGTGGCCCCTTGGAGACTTTGATTTCATAAGGTGGAAGTTTCTGGGATGTGTCCCTGCCAGATCCCAGCCCATCCTGGGGACCAGTGGCATGTGAGGCTCCATCCTCATCCCCATGCAGATCTTGGCAGGGATTGTCATTGTCCTATCAATGTGATTGGAGAAGGCAGAAAAAAAGAAAGGTTTGTTATGAGAAATGACCAGGGATGAGAGTCAGGTTTCCCGAAAACCTATGACTCCTGTTTCCAATCCTGTCACGAAGCCAGGACTTGAAGGCTCTGCACAAACCTTTCACAGCTTCATTTGTGTGTCTCATTTTCTTGTATTGACCCAGCAGGGTTTGGGAGCTCAGTGAAATCAGTGCTTTTTTGTCAATTGATTCAGCCTCAAAGAAGCTGCCACTTCCAGCATTCCCCAGCACACACTGAAATCCTGAATATTGCTGCTTCAAGAGTTTGGGGTTTTGAAATCCATTTGGATTATTTAGCAGAAGCAAAAGGCTGCCCTGAGATCACAGAGCCCAGCCCAAACAGACACAGGATTTGTCCCTGGAGTCACAGCTGAGGTCAACCTTGTCCCCCTCCAGAACTCAATTAGCAAAACCAAGAGAGAAATAAGAGGCATGAGAATAAATCCTGACCCTACACCCAGCATCAGACTGTGGGTTATCAGAGGCACAGCTGGGCACAGGACCACCCCAGGACATCACAGTGTGTGTCTGTCAGAATCCAGACCACTCTGCTTCTGAGGACTCCAGCCCACTTAGTTATTACTGGGTTTTTATCCCAGGCAGTGCTCACAAAACCTCCCTCAGGGGCCTCACTGTGCTGTGAATCCATTGGACACCCACAAGTTATTCCCAGGGCTGGTGCCCTGAAGCAGCGAGGAGGGAATTCAGCTCCAAAACACCCTGGGCAGGGTCCCAGGGTGTTCAACCCCAATTCCGCCTGTTGGGGAAGATGAAACAAGAAAGCCTTATAAATATGACTGCCTGGCAAAAGATTTAGAAAATATCAGAGACTGAGATGGTAACAAGTTTTGAGATACCAAACCGTAGTTACTGAACAAGTAGAACACAATCGTACAGCCAGGATGAAGCCAATCCCCCCTTCTGGCTGGACAATACCCTTACCTACAGGTAGGTCCAAGGGTCAAATGGACTGTTGGATCTCACCCCAATGTATGGTTCATCCCACACCTGTAACCCTCCCCTGAAGCATCAGGTGTCTGTGACCCCACTGGCCTGAGTCTTGTTCCAGCCCACCTTGAACCCCCTGACAAGGGGTCCCTGAGGAGCCAGATGCCCTCTTGGAACTTCCACCCTCTCCTGGAGCATCCTCTTATCTCCCTCTACCCCTTCC
Source organism: Taeniopygia guttata (assembly GCF_048771995.1). Classification (NCBI taxonomy): domain Eukaryota; kingdom Metazoa; phylum Chordata; class Aves; order Passeriformes; family Estrildidae; genus Taeniopygia; species Taeniopygia guttata. The sequence goes on from NC_133049.1 coordinate 1,415,300, forward strand.
CCCACGCCCTCGAGCCTGCCACGTGTCGTGTCTGGCGACCCCAAGCAGGGCCTTTCACCTCTCTAATAAACCAGATATTCTAAGAGCAGCCTTCAGAGATCTCTCGTCTCCATCCACCCAAACCATCCTGGAGCCCAGCCTCCCCGCATCCCCCCATCCCTGGTGCCCATCTGCTCAGCAAATGCCATGGGGCAAGCACGGCCGGAGGAGCCCAACACCTGCTGATCGCTCCTGCCGATGCTCGATGTTGATCGCTCACATGGGCTTCAAATCCCTGAGCTTCTCCAGAGGAAAATGTCTCTCCAAGGCCCTTTAAAATGCTGAACATTGCTCCACCCCTGTCGTGGCAGGCAGAGCCCTCCTTTGGCAGAGCTGTCTCCCACCCGCGCTCCCGCTGCCTCCCCGCTGCTCCCGGCTACCGATCCCCGGCTCCTCCAGCGATAATTTCCCGGGGTCGTCGGATCAAGCGAAGCAATTTGGAATAAATTGCGGTCACTTCAGACTTTTGCATTAAACTCTGAACTTTGGGAGCTTCTCTGCACTGGATCTGTCAGTGATGGGCATCCCGAGGGGGTTTGTGTTTATTTATATCCAAAGCCCTTCCTTGCAGAGCAGCCTGCAGGGGATGAGGAGATCAGTGGGAAGGAGGGAGAGAAGGAGAAGCAAGGAATGTGTCTTTGGTCTTTCTTTTCTCTCTTAAAATCCAAAAGCAGCTCCAAGCTTAATGACCTCAGTTCATGCAGGAGGCCAGCAGAACATCAGTGCAGGGTCAAATTCAGCAAAAATCACCCTTAAAGGGGATTTTCTGCCTCTGAAACTCCTAACTGAGGTTTGGGCTGTGTGCTATAGCAGGAGGGCAGGGCCTTTGCTCTCCTTGCAGTGTAGGGAACATGGGAGAACCCCCAAGGATCCTTCAAACTTGGAGATAAAGGAGAAAACACAATACAGCTCCAAACATCATCTGCTTTCAGCAGCTTTTATTATTGGGAGTGGAGGGGAGGAGGATGAAAAGTTGTTATTTTGAGCTATTTCATGTTAGTATCTTCTGAAATACATTTTTAACTCTGTTTAAAATCACATATTTTGGTAAAAAAGCTGAAAAATCATGGAATCATGGGAAGGTTGGGCTGAAAGGGATCTTAGAGATCTTCTAGATCCACCCCCCTGCCACAGGCAGGGATAAATGTCACACTTTACCTCCCTTTTTTTGTCCCGATTTGCAATACCTTGGATCACTCCTCAGCAAATCTCCCTCGAAGTTCTGGGAAACTTTAAATATTAATGGAGGAAGGAGTTTATTTTTGAGACCCGTGCCCCAGTGGCTGCTGGAGCTGCAGCATCCCTGCCCTCCCAGGGTGTGTCTGGATGGAAGGGATGATGGAATTAGAGTCCAGCACCATGACAAGCCCATCTGCTGGTGCTGGGCTGACCTACATGAGGTGGAATGAGATGTGCTGGGCTCCGTCCAACTCCTGGAGCAGGCACAGTGCCCCATGGCCAGCACAAAGGAGCACTGGCCAGATGGAAAATGGAGTGATGGAAAATCCCACCAGGACAGGCACGACAGGCACCTTTTGGGTCTCTAAATCCAAATTCAACCCCACTTTGCATGTGTGTTTGAAAACTCACAGAAAATGGAAATAAAACATAGTCAGGATATTTATTCCCATTCACCGGAGTCCAGGTGCTGTTTATTTTAGGAAAACTCCAAATAGATTGAATTTGGTGGTGCCTGATGCATGGCTTACACCCCTACTAAAATTTGAAAACCTACAGATGCACTTTTCCTTCCTCGTATTCCCAACCCATGCCTATTAGAGCAGATGGAAAGTTTACCTTTCCCAATCTTGTGCTATCTCTGCATGTAAATGAAGAAATTTGAGCTTGAAACCTGTCAAGCCAACACCTTCCCCCAGGATTCAATTGACTTTGAAATTGTTCATTTCAAAAAACACCCAAACAAACAGGGAAAGATCCCAAAAGGAAGAGAATTATAAGGGCAGTGTTTTCTAATATGCACACTAAACAAATCCTTCAATCTAAATGAAATCTATATTGCAGGCATTTGCTGGTTTTGAGCTAAGGCTGGGCTGCTCTGGCTGCACATCCATCTGAATTTCATGCTTCCCTTTGAACCTGGCTTATCAGAAACAGTGCCTTTCTTTTCTCCCTGCCTTCCAGAGGGTTTTCAGAATTCAAGCCAAAGCAAGAACCTACATGGAAAGAAAGAAAGAAATTAATTGTCCTGTGTCCTTGACCCTCCCACGTGTGTTTTGGTCAGGATGGCCTGGATTTGGATATCACTCTGCCAAAATCCCACTCTTTTCCATCATCCAGGGAAGAAATCCTGGGTTTGGGTGTTTTGAAGATCGCTATCAGGCAAATCTAATCTTGCACTCCCATGGCTGTCAGGGATTTATTCCTGTACCTGTGAAATTTGCATCTATGACAACAGGTTTCTGTCAATTTGGGGTGTTTCATCTCTCTCCACAAGGAACCTGATCACTCTTTCCACAGGGATAAGGTGCCCACAGCACTGATTTTCTAATGGATGTGTACTTTTACCTCTTCCAGTGCAAAAAATCAAGGTAATTCCTACTCAAAGCAGCTTTTATTACCTTTGTAGGCAATGCAGGATGTCTACACATCCGGACCACCCTGCACATCATCCCCAGTTTGCCAGAGAGGGAATTAGGAATAAAATTCTTATCTGTTCAGTTCTTTCTGGGCCACCTCTTCCACCAGCCACTGTTTTGCTGCATTGAGCAAACCAAGCCTGAGACATTTTCCCAGTGGATTTGGTTCTCTTCAGTTTTCTGCCATGAAATGCAGCATTTTGGATCAGATATTCAGAGCTGTGAGCACCAAAATGTCACGGTTTTCTGATTCCTGGTGGTGTTTGGAACAGGCTGCTCAGAGGCTGTGTGGATGTCCCATCCTTGGAAGAGCTGAAGGCCAGGCTGGATGCAGTTCGCAGCCATCTGGGATAGTGGAAGGTTTCCATGGCAAGGAGTGGAACAAGAAGAGCTTTAAGGTCCATTCCCACCCAGACCATTCCATGACTCTGTGACTGATGGGAGTGTGGCATGGCACATGCCACATGGCACATGATGCCATGGCAGCATCACAGACAGAAAAACATCCACAATTCATGAAGGACCTTCCAGCCCATCCCAGAATTTGAAATTGCCCGAACCTGTTCCCAAATCCGGTGGGAAGCCAGCAGAGATGGACACCCTGCAAACCACCACGAGCAGGAACGAGGGGGCAAACCCTGCATCACGCCTGCTGGAGCAGAGCAGGAAACCATAGAGAAGACAGGTTTTATTTCCATTCTCCATGGCCGGGAGGTTCTGAGCATTGCCCGTGTCCTCCAGACATGCCCAGGAATTCCAGCCAGAGCAGAGGAGCAAATGGCAGCAGTTGTTCCGCTGACTGCTTTTCCCTTCCCTTCCCTTCCCTTCCCTTCCCTTCCCTTCCCTTCCCTTCCCTTCCCTTCCCTTCCCTTCCCTTCCCTTCCCTTCCCTTCCCTTCCCTTCCCTTCCCTTCCCTTCCCTTCCCTTCCCTTCCCTTCCCTTCCCTTCCCTTCCCTTCCCTTCCCTTCCCTTCCCTTCCCTTCCCTTCCCTTCCCTTCCCTTCCCTTCCCTTCCCTTCCCTTCCCTTCCCTTCCCTTCCCTTCCCTTCCCTTCCCTTCCCTTCCCTTCCCTTCCCTTCCCTTCCCTTCCCTTCCCTTCCCTTCCCTTCCCTTCCCTTCCCTTCCCTTCCCTTCCCTTCCCTTCCCTTCCCTTCCCTTCCCTTCCCTTCCCTTCCCTTCCCTTCCCTTCCCTTCCCTTCCCTTCCCTTCCCTTCCCTTCCCTTCCCTTCCCTTCCCTTCCCTTCCCTTCCCTTCCCTTCCCTTCCCTTCCCTTCCCTTCCCTTCCCTTCCCTTCCCTTCCCTTCCCTTCCCTTCCCTTCCCTTCCCTTCCCTTCCCTTCCCTTCCCTTCCCTTCCCTTCCCTTCCCTTCCCTTCCCTTCCCTTCCCTTCCCTTCCCTTCCCTTCCCTTCCCTTCCCTTCCCTTCCCTTCCCTTCCCTTCCCTTCCCTTCCCTTCCCTTCCCTTCCCTTCCCTTCCCTTCCCTTCCCTTCCCTTCCCTTCCCTTCCCTTCCCTTCCCTTCCCTTCCCTTCATCTTTTGCCATCTTTCTGTTGTCTCAGTCATGTAATGGGGCTGATGCTGCAATAAAAGCTCGAGGAATGTACCCCAGCAGTCCTGTCCTGTTGGTGAAAAGGAAAAATGCCAACAGAGGAGTTGGCTGCTCCCTCCCCATGCCATGATGGACACGGGTTTAGGAGTGGCCTTGGGGATGACCAGTAAAACCCCACTGGAGGGCCTGGATGCTGTGGGGGGAAAGGGTGGAGGGGTGGAAGAAGAGGTGCCTTGGAGACCTGGACATAAACCCCTCTCCCATAACAATGTAGAGAATTGAGGGAAATTCCCACAGCAGTTTTCAAGCCTCCTCTCTTTTGCATCAAGGAGAATTTGGTGGATCTGAGACTGTTTATTCTCCCACAGCCTGGATTTGCTCATCCCAGAGGTCTTGGCTTCCCCACGTAATAAAAAATCAAGATCCCAAACCATCACTGGTTATTCCTGCAGATATTTCCATGCACACCCTGGCCCTGCTAAAGCTGGGTTTGTTATCAGCTTAATAGGGCCAGGACTTCAATTCATCCTGGCAATAAACTGCAGAAATATTGGTGCTCCTGCCTTTTCTAATCTAATAAATTTTTTTCCTTCCAGGGGAGGCCATTCCCTAGCCCTGAGATAGTCTCCCAGCCCAGCATGTGGAATTACAGATACTGCCAGTGCCTATTAACTGTACAAATCTTTGCATTGATAAGTGAGGGAGAGATTTATGTCTTGAAATGAGAAATTCTATCCCCAACAACAAAATTGAGCCAGTGGATCAATCCAGATCAGAGCCCGTCGAGGAAGTGACTGCAGCAATTGACATTAATTGTTGTCTCTGTCATTTCAGCAGCCCGCCAGGAATGCTGGGCCAGGGGATTGGAGCTTCTCCCTGGCCCCTGGGGGACTTCTGGCCACGGCCAAGCCACTCTGGCAAATTATTGGGGAATATTTACAGAGTTTCCTTAATGGTGCATTTTGGCACCTTGAAGCAGATGAATCAGAAATCTCCTCCCAGGGCTAAATGTGCTTTAAGAGCCGCCTCTCCTTGCATACCAATTGCCTAATAAGCCCCAAACTGGATTTGCTCAGATTAATTCCCATACACTTGATTTACTCGCTGCTTTTTATCCAGCAGCCTTCCATCCCCAGGCAGAATTCCTGTAAATATGACCACTTCTGGGAGCACCATCCTGCCACATCCTTCCCAACGCCCCAAAATCAAAACCCTGAGGGCCCGAACCCCAAAATAATCCTCGACCTAAATGTCCACCAGCTGTTTTTAAAGGAGCTTTGCTGCTTTTATTTGCATTTTTTATCCCAGAGCCCAGTTCTTGGATGCTCCTGGGTAACCTGTACAAGCTGGCAGGGGCTGGGGAGGTTTTGTAGTCTGAGGTCTTGTCCCCAAGCCATCAAATCCACTTAAACCATTCCTGACAGCTGCTTGTCCAAACTCTTGGATGGAGCCAACGGCCTCCCCAGGTGACTGTTCCCACATCAAAGCCGAGCTCTGCAGGTCCTCTCTTCCTAATGTGCCCTGCAGGAAAGTCTGAGGCATCACTAAAACTTTGTAGGTGTTTAATCTTCATTATGGAGCAGTCCCAAACTGCTGGCTGGGTAAAAGGTGGGTCTCCAGATCCAGCTCTGCTGGTCCCAGGAGGTTTGGGATGTTCTGCAAGGCCCTATCACCCCCAGGCACTGTCTAGGGCAAAAACTCAGGTTTTGTTAAGGAGAAAATCCATTTTTAGGTCTAAAAGTTGCAGAAAAAAAGGGCTGGAAAGTTCTATCTCGTTCCTAAATACTCAAAATGAAAATTAACCCAATCCTGCAATTCTCTATTCAGTGTTTGTGTCAGCAGCACTGGGCATTTCCCAGGGAGAAACAAGGAGCCTGACCAAGCATCCCTTGACCATTCAGGAAGGAAACCCCCAAAAAATTAGAAACTCCTTGAATTTTCCTGGGTATTTTCAAGTGACCCAGCAGGACTACGAGAATCCTCTGGAGCAAACAAGAGGAATTCGCCCTTTCCTTCAGCTCTCACTGGACAGGTTTGCTCCATTTTGCAAAACCAAATCTTCTGTGCCACAAAATGAGAGGGAATTGTGCCCCTGGAGGCTGGAAGGACTCCAGAGAAGAGCTGTGCCATGAGGGAAGCTTTGTGAGCTGCCTCACGTGGGATGAGGTTAAGGGAAGGGAGCAGGGACAGCCCTGAGCTGCAGATTGCTCATTCCTGCTCCAGGCTCTGGCTATAAATAAAGACCAGGATCTAAGACAAATGAAAAAGGAACAATGACTGGGTTTATTCTGCTTCATCAATGACAGGACAGCTTTAAAGAGACACAAGAACAATACAGAAAAAAACAAGCCTGGTTTCCTAGAAATGAAGGCAGAGCTAAAGATAAACCAGAGTTTGCCCGAATTGTCTCTTTTCTGGCCATTTCCAAGGAGAGTTGCTGGGTTTCAGTGCAAAATACAAAGAAAGAGGAGGCTTCAAGGAGGGCATGAGAGGTGTCAGAGATGTCACAGCCTCCCTGGGGCCTCGCCAGGGTTCCCCTCTGGTGACGGAACCCAGGCCTGGTTCAGGGGTTCCATGTGGTGGAAAAGTCTCTCCTCCAACCCGAGCTTCCAAAGAAAGGCTCAGCAGTCTCTGTTGTTCGGTCTCAAGGCAGTTTATTGCAAGTTATCTAAAAGATTTTCTCCTTGGGCTGCTGTGGTTTGCTCAGAGCTCAGGCAGAGGCACACACACACCCTGACATCCTCTCTGACTCCCGACTGCTTCTTCTCTCCCCCTCTGCCCAGGGCTGCTGCTATCTTTTATATGGTACATTACGTGTTACATGGGTACAGTTTTTCCCCAATGCCTATTACCTATATTAAATGGTGCTTTTCTATCTTTTATATGGTACATTACATGTTACATGGGTAAAATTTGTCCCCAATGCCTATTACCTATATTAAATGGTGCTTTTCTATCTTTTATATGGTACATTACATGTTACATGGTTACAGTTTTTCCCCAATGCCTATTACCTATATTAAATGGTGCTTTTCTATCTTTTATATGGTACATTACATGTTACATGGGTACAGTTTTTCCCCAATGCCTATTACCTATATTAAATGGTGCCTTTCTACTCTAAACCAATCTGTGAGTGCCAACATCACCAAGAACATGGAGGTAAGGAAGAAGAAAGAGGGAGGACAGGGCAGGCCTGAATCCCTCCAACTTAAACCCACTGACCCCCATGTAAAAAGTAAAAACACCCCTGTACAGATGTTAAAACCCCCTTGTACAACACTCAAAAATTCTTCCCTCCACTTTGTGACTACTTCTACTATAATACCTAAACTTTTGTGACTTCTTGTTCTTCCTGCAAGGTTGGTAAATCACTCCATGGCTCAAACCCAAAATCACAGCTGTTTCCAGCTGCCTGCCAGGGTCTCAAATGCTTCTGACTTGGACCCAGAACCTCCAAAAATGTCTGAGGGACATTTTGAGTTCCAACACTCTGGGGCAGTCTGTTCCCAGCTGAGCCCTGCCAGAGGCCAGAGGGGTTGGCTGTGGCCCAGCCAGGACGGGTCCAGCAGCTGTAACAACCCAGGGCAGAGCCCCTGGGCAGTAATCACATGGAATGGGAGCACATTGACACAAGTGGGGCTTGTGCCACATTTTGTTCAGTCCCAGGAGCTGCCACGGAGCTCCCACTCCTCCCAAAGTGGCCTGGGAAAGACCTAAAGCCTGTCACAGCGAAGACAGCTGTTATTAGACCCCACTGCTTCAAAGGGATTTCTGAGGAAAGGTCTGAGGGTTTCATTTTAAAGGGATTTCCAAGGAAAGGTCTCAGTGCAGGCTCATAGATGTGGTGAATTGTGGGATTTTCATAAGGGACACTCACAATTCCTGTCATGCAAGGCCTTTGTCCCCTTGGGCTCTGAGCTTTTCCCTTCCCCCGTGCCCATCAATGGTTCCCATGGAATCAGGGTGGGAAAAACCTTTAAGGTTAAGGCCATCCAACCCAACCATTCCCTCACATCTGCCAAGGCCACCAGTGAGCCACGTCCCCAAGTGCCACATCCACACAGCTCTTCAGTCCCTCCAGAGGCTCCACCCTGCCCTGAGATGCTGCTGCACATTTGGCAGCATATACATATAAATGTAGTATATGTAGAATCCTTCAACCACACACATAACCCAGCCACTGATAGCTGCTGGAAATTCGCTCAGTTCATCATACCAGAGGGTTTATTTTTATTTTCCATAGCATTTTGGATTTGAGACAGAGGAACCTAAAAGCGGGGTGCCAAAAGAAACCTCATGGCATTTGATGGCTCTGGTTTTAATATCATATAAGGTGATAAATGGCAAGCACTAAGACAAGGGCTGTCTTAGGACAAAGACCTTGTCCTCGTGCTGCAGATCCCACCCAGGCTGGCCGGGATTGATGGCACCCTTCAGCAGCCTCGAAAGCCCTTTGGTGGCCACAGCATCTGTCACTGCAGAGGCCAGCAGGGATATTCCAGGGCAGTGCTGGGGACTGGCGGGGTGGGATGAGCATCCAGGGATGCCCCATCTGCACCCAGGACCATGCCTGAAGGTCAGACACAGAGAGGGGACCGGTGGGTGTCACCTGGCTCTGGTCACAGAGGAGAGCACAGCAAACAGACATCTCATCACTACTTTCTGAAAGAGGAAAGCAAATTCTCCCAAAAGGAGCCCAAATTCTCCTTTCCTTTATCCAAAGGGGCTGATGTTTGAGCATTTCTGCTCAGCAACTGCTGCTCTCCTCATTCAGGGAGCTGCTGCTGCAGTTGTGGGGATCTTGGAACATGTTACTTGTAAATTCTTGTACCTTTCTGGGAAAAAGTGCCTCATCATTTCTTATCACAAGGTGAAGGGGTGTTTCACCTATAACAGAAGCTGAAGGATTCTCACACTTTGTTGCACCAGCTGGACTATAGGGAGAGAAAGGACATTTAGTGTTTCAGGTAGATGTCCAAGAAAATCAAGAGTCCAATAAAAGAAAATTCAGCCAGCTCAGCTTGTCTCTCCCTGCTGTAAAGAGATTAGGTTCAGCAAAGGTGAAGCAACTTATTTTGTTCCTGGTTTTAAAAATAACTATCTCAACCTAAGTAAATCAGCCATGAGAATCCTTAATTGTTTAATGCTGTCAGTAATGAGCCCAGCCCTTTTTTATCAGCCACTGCCTGTAGGGAGGAAACAAAAATATGGGGGCTTCTACTCTCACCCCTTTTCTGGAATAGCTTAGTGTGGTTTGGTTAATTTTGGGGGTGAGGGGCTCATTTAGAGGTGCTGCTGAACCTGTGCTTGGCTTTGCAAGGGTGTGAGCACAACCAGCTTGTGTTGAGCCTTGTCACCAGCCAAAAAAAAGGACCAAAGTTGGAAATAAAAGAGCTGCAGCTTCAGTGATTGGGCTGTAGACAGAAGGTGGGATATGGAGAGAGGTGTCAGCCCAGCCTGAGGAGACATCACCCCTCTGGAACATCCAGAGTGGCACATGTGGGTGCTACCCACGGCCCCGGGCCTGGCTGGCACCTCCTCACCCTGTCACAGAGGAGGCTGTCACCCCTGACACTGCCTGGAGGTGACACTGCCTGTTTTATCCCAGCTGGGAGTCCTCCCCCAGCTGATTTCTCACTCCTCGTGTGTGGCTGGAGCTTTTCCCCCATTCCCCTGGGATGTCAGAGACAGCAAGCAGAAGTGAGCAGGAAATCAGTGCCTTCCTTCTGGATGCTTTTCCAGGCACAGCTCTCAGGGCTGAAAACACTCTGGGCACCTCTCAGAGGTCCCTTCACCCTCAGCATTTAAAAGCCACTTTTCCCACAGCTGTGTCTAAGTGTCCCATAACTTGTGGTGCTGGTGGCTCTGATCTACTTGAAAGTCTTTTCCCCCCAAACTATTCCCAAATTCTACAACAGTCTTCAAGGCCAATTTCTGCACCGTAGTTTGCAGAAATTGGCTCAAATTCACAACTTCATGCTAATGGGGGATATTGGAGCCAGAAGATTTCTGTCTTGCTGAATTCCTCACTTTGAAATGAAATAAAATAAAACACTAAAAAAAAAGAAGAATAAAATAAAAATAATAAATAAATAATAAATAAAGAATAATACTTTAAAATAATAAAATCATACATAAAATAAATAAAATAAAATAAATTAAAAGTAAAATTCACAGGATGAGATAAATGTCACTCCAGCAGTTGTGGATGGACAGACACTGCCCTGCCTCCACCATAATTTCTTCTCATCTTCCCAAAGCCCCTCTCACCCCACACACATTTATAAAGTGAGATGAAAACAGTTTTAACATATCAGACCCCATGAATAATGTACTGGAATGGCCTCGGTGCAGCCAAGCGTGTCCATCCCATCAATATGATAAATGCAGGTACAGTTGTTTTAATTGTCGGGATCGTGTTGGAGTGCAAACACATCTGTGCTTCGCCTGGGGGGACATTAATGTTGTCCTGACCCTGAGAAACCCTCTCATTCACACACCACCGTGCCACTGCCTGCAGCTGGAGGGCTGGGAACAGGCAGGGTGGGTTTGGAGTAGCCAAAATGGGCTGGGAATAGCCAAAATGGGCTGGAATAGCCAGAATGGGCTGGGAACAGGCAGGATGGGCTGGGAGCAGGTAGGGTGGGTTGGGAATAGCCAGAATGGGCTGGGAACAGGCATAGTGGGTTGGGAACAGGCAGGATGGACTGGGAAGAACCAGAATGGGATGGGAACAGGCAGAATGGGTTTGGAACAGGCAGGATGAGTTTGGAACAGGCAGAATGGGTTGGGAACAAACTGGATGGGTTGGGAACAGGCACAATGGTTTGGGAACAGGTAGAATGGGTTTGGAACAGGCAGGATGGGTTGGAAACAGGCTGGGTGGGTTGGGAACAGGCAGAATGGGTTGGATCTAGCAAAAGATGAAGGCATGGACAGCTTAGCTCCCTGTTGTTCCAGGAAAAATGGGAGCTGGGCAATGCCTCATGCCCTAACCCTTTTCTTGGTGATCCCAAAACCCAGGAGAGGCTCAGAGCAGTCTGGGGTATAGCACAGAGCGTAGGGTTTGTCCAGAAGTGTACTTTGAAGAGTGTCTGTTGTATCCTTCACATCACCTCAAAGATCTTCTTGGCTTGTGCTTCCCATTCCGTCTGGAGAGGCACAGGGAAGCTCATCTCCATCCCTGCCCCCATCCTGGCAGAGGTAGGAAGGGGCGTGGAAAAACCTGGGACAGTAGAAGGTGTCCCTGGCCAAGGTAGGGGAAAGAGATTGTCTTTAAGGTCCCTTCCAACCCAAACCAATCGGGATTCTGGGACTCTGGGATATGGTGACAACAGCCCTGTGGTTTGGACTGACAACAGCCCTGCAGGGAAAAGGGCCACACTGGACATATGAGATCTGCTTCCACTCCGGACATGGCAGCTCCATTCCCACCCTGGAACATGACAGCTCTGTTCCCACTCTGGAATGTGGGAGCTCTGTTCTTACTCTGGAATACAGCAGCTCTATTCCCACTCTGGAATAGGACAGTTCCATTCCCACTCTGGAATGTGACAGTTCCATTCCCACTCTGGAATACAGCAGCTCTATTCCCACTCTGGAATAGGACAGTTCCATTCCCACTCTGGAATGTGACAGTTCCATTCCCACTCTGGAATACAGCAGTACCATTCTCACTCTGGAATGCAGCAGCTCCATTCCCACTCTGGAATACAGCAGCTCCATTCCCACTCTGGAATACAGCTCCATTCCCACTCTGGAATGTGACAGTTCCATTCCCACTCTGGAATGTGACAGTTCCATTCCCACTCTGGAATGCAGCAGTTCCATTCCCACTTTGGAATGTGACAGTTCCATTCCCACTTTGGAATGTGACAGTTCCATTCCCGCTCTGGAATGTGACAGTTCCATTCCCACTCTGGAATAGGACAGTTCCATTCCCACTCTGGAATGTGACAGTTCCATTCCCACTCTGGAATGCAGCCGCTCCGTTCCCACTCTGGAACGTGACAGTTCCATTCCCACTCTGGAATAGGACAGTTCCATTCCCACTCTGGAATACAGCAGTTCCATTCCCACTCTGGAATGTGACAGTTCCATTCCCACTTTGGAATGCAGCAGTTCCATTCCCACTCTGGAATGTGACAGTTCCATTCCCACTCTGGAATGTGACAGTTCCATTCCCACTCTGGAATGTGACAGTTCCATTCCCACTCTGGAATGCAGCAGCTCCGTTCCCACTCCGCTGTGTTTTGCCGTTCCGCAGCCGCCGCGGGGCTCGGGCCAGAGGCAGCAGTAAAATATCTCCGTAATAAACGGAACCATTTGGCTCTCGGAGCCAGTGCCAGCTTTTATAACAATTTCCATCTTAAGCTGGCTCAATCCATATTTAATGAAATCTTCTATAAACCCTTTAACAGCCCTCAATTCATTTCGAGTGGTAAATGAGTCAGCACTTCGAAATGATGAGCAGGATTCAGACTCTGCTGCCGTTACTTAAGGAGAAGAAGTGACTCTTTTTTAATGCTTTTTCTCCTAAATAACATTTCCTTTTCATTTTTTTCTCTCCTTTTTTTTTGGTTGCTGCTGTGATTCTGCTCGATAGTGATGAGAGCAGGCACAGGGCATGAATGCCCCAGGTCTGGCACCATTCCTCTGTCCCTGCAGACAGACCTGACCTGCCCAGACTGATTTATCTGACTCTCCCTTTTCCAATCTCTTGGCTGGGTCAGCTCCAAACAGGATTCATCTCTCCCTGCCTCAGTTTCCCACTAACTTCGTGCTACCAACCTCCTGCCAGACATTTTGGAGAGCTCTGGAGGGCCATCCCAGCTCTCTGTGCAGCCTGGATTCTCTAGCATGGAATTTGGAAGCATTCTGGGGGGAGATATCACATCCACCAAGCACAGCCCACCTGAGGAGCAATCATCTGCCCTGCTATTCCCATTTTCCCTTGGAATCAGACAGCAAAATCCCCTAAAGAGCTGGAGTCTCAGGGAAAGGCACATACCAGCTGTGTAATCACCACTCCACGGTACCTGCTCATTTGAATAATGAAATGGCATCTTTGTTAAAGGCAAGGAGACTTCCAAGCTGTCTTGTTCTGCAGCTCACCTATAAAAGCCAAGCAAGCTTTGCAAAACATTTCAATTCTCCTGATCACTGTAATTACTGGCCAGGATCCAGCTCTGCTCTCTGCTCAGCTTTGCCAGCAGGTTACACACGAGGGCTGCGGGCACAGGCTCTGAAATAAAGTGAATCATGGCTGGGTTTATTTTTGAAAATGCCTTTATTTTGCATGATATTGATTTTTTTTTTTCTCTTATTCCACATCACGCAAAGCAAGCCCTGCCTGTGTGGGGATGTGTCGGTGCCTTTCTGGTTGGGGTGAGCTGAGGCTGAAGATGTGTGTCACTGGCTGCAGCACAAAATCGAGTCAGAAATCTCCTCAGGGCATTTAAATATTGCCTTTAAGTGGCAGTGTGTGGGTGATGGTGGCACTAACGCTGTCCCAAGACAGCAGTGGGGGTCGAGTCACCTCAAACATTTCCATGGCAGGCTTTCCTGCACCCCCCAGCTCCAGTCACTGAGTATTTCCAACTAATACTGGAAATATACAGGCATTTCAATGGCCTGAATCCTGCTGAACTCAGAGTCCCTTCTCCTTTGTCCCAGCACTCTGGGAGCCAGCAGCCCCGGGAGCTTTCTGGGCAGCCTTGGGCAGGGGCTGTGCTTGGGAGGTTGTGTAAGGAGGTGAAGTGGCCACATTAGTTCTGGCTTGGAATGAGGGGACAGTTCTGGCCCTGGTGTGGAGCTGTCTGCAAGGTCAGCACCCTGTGGGACAGCTGGAACCCCAGAATCATTGAATCATTTGGCTGGAAAAACTCTCTAACGTCATCAAGTCCAAGTGCTGGCTTAAAATTATCAAGTCTATCACTAGCCCATGTCCCCAAGTGCCACATCCACACAGTTTTTCAATCCCTCCAGGGAAGGGGAATCCACCACTGCCCTGGGCAGCTATGCCAGGGCTGGGCAGCCCTTTCCATAAAGAAAATGTCATTAATAAATAATTGTTCCCACTAAACCTCCTCTGGCACAACTTGAGGCTGTTTTCCCTTGTCCTGTCCCTGTTCCCTGGGAGCATATCTTGGCTCTGTCTCCACCTGTCAGGAGTTGTGCAGAGCCACAAGGTCTCCCCTGAGCCTCCTTTTCTCCAGGCTGAGCCCCTTCCCAGCTCCTTCAGCTGCTCCTGGTGCTCCAGCCCCTTCCCAGCTCCATTCCCTTCTCTGGACACGCTCCAGCCCCTCAGTGTCCTTCCTGCAGTGTGGTAAGGCTGGAAAAGAAAAGAAAATCCACTTGCTGCCCCCACTGCTTGAAACATTTTCCTCCAGGAACATCTGGAAGGAGCGATTTCCAGTGGGGATAATGATGCATTCCTGCTGGTGTGCCAGCCCCAGGTGAGATTGCCTCTGACACCCACAGGACACATTTATTATCCACTGTTGGAAAAGGCTGGAGTGGCCCTGGAGCAGGGCTGCAGAGAGCAGCCTCACTGTCCTTGGAAAGGGAGAGCAGCCCCAGCAAGGGGAAGGATCAGAGCTGGGCTCCTCCAGTCTTCCAGGCAGAGGGGACCCGGCTGCTCTCTATAAATATGTCAGGGAGGAGAAACAAAGGGAGGAAATAATGGCTGAAGTCAAAGGCCACGATTGAACAGCAGCTAAATTTAGACTGTGAGACAAAGGAAAGGGCCTAAAAGACAAAGCAGTTTGGTTCAGAACCAGCTGAACTCCTTGGAAGACTAAACTTGATGTGTTGGAGAATGGGATGAGGCCAGACCCATCCCAGAGGTTCCTCCCACAGTTCTTGGTCAAGGCCAAGCCCTGGGAGATGACCTGGAGCCATTGCAAACACCCCAAGGAGCAAAACAGGAGAACACCCCAAATCCAGCAGGAAATCTTCCAATCCTGATTGCCACGGTATTCCAAAGTAATTTTTCTGCAGAAATGCCCCTGCTAATTAGAGAGGGAGATGTTTAACACAAGGGCTGGGTTTAAATTGTTAATCCCTCCCCAAATCCATCATTGAGGAGCACAGCTGCCAAAACCAGTTGACTCCCAGCTGATCCCATGTATCTTTCATGCGACTGCAGTGGCAGCCGCCGTGCTGGGATGGGACCTGTCGCTGGTTTGGAGCCCGTGGGAGCACCAGGGAGGGCTCTGTTAAACAAAAGCCATCGCAAGCTGTTCCCTTCTACACACATCACCCAGCCTAAATGGCACTTAATGGAATAATGAACCACGGGGAGACACAGACAAGGAAACGTCATTAAATCTGCTTAAAAATGGATCAAATGCTGAATCAATTCCCATTAGTGGATGCACGGATATTTCACATATCCTTAGCAGTTTTATTGGGCATTCATGCAGAATCTGAGGTAATGATGGTGATTTCCCCCCAAACTGCTTTCTTTCTAATAAAAATGAGCAGGACCAAGGAGCCAGGACTTTATTCTCTCACGCCTCGGTTTTTTTAAAGCATTTTATGAAATATTTAAGCCATGTCTTTTGCTTCTCATGGTCATGCCCTTATTGTGTCAAGTCCAATTAGTTAAGTATACAAATGAGAGTAAACAAAGGTGACAGATAAATGAAACACATGGTTCCCAAAGTGTCAGAGGTCCCCTCTGTGTGGTCAATCCAGAGGTTCCTTGATGGGCTCTTCATGCACAACCCTGTGAGAAGTTAAGAGGAAGAAGGTCCGAGCTTCAAACCAAGTTCCTGAAGGCACCAGATGTGTTCCCTCCCTCCCTCTCCTCCTCCCTCCCTCCCTCCCTCCCTCCTTCCCTTTTCCCTTCTTTTCCTCTCTCCGCCGCATCCACACTCTCCAATGTCATTTAAACACTGAGTGTGCACTGAGCAGAGCCAAGAAAAGAGTGGAAAACAAATTTCCTTGAATATTCATCTTTAATAATATTTGGACAGCAGCAGAAGTTCCTGCAGGATCCAGGCCTCCTGGGAAGAGCTGGAAGAGCATGGCACAGGCAGGATCCGAGCTCGGAGCATGAGCAATTCCTCCCAGTAAGGTGCAAAGGCTGGGAGAGATAAGGTAGCAGTACCACAGGAGAGTTTGGGTTGGAAATCCACAGCTGAAAGGACCAGATATCCCAGTTTGTGCCATGCCCAGCACTTTTCCCCTCTGAGCTTAGCAAATATCTTTAATTCCTTAAACCCAAACTCTACGTGAAGTTTTAATGCATTTTTCCCCTGGTTTGTGACCCCAGCATTGGACATGCCAATCTCCTGTGAGAGACTGAACAAGCTTGTAACAAAAGGTGCCTGAGACAGAAAAAAACAAAACGTGGGGATGTGCAGACAGATGGAAGAGCACAGAGTGCACAGAGGCAATATTGGCCAGCATGTTCACCAGGAGTCAAGGATGGCAGCCTGGGAGCCTCCAGCTGCTGGGCTGCTGTCAGGGGGTTAATAATAATACCAGGCTTGTTTTGCATAACCTGGCTGTGTGCATAATTCATGGATGTAATGAGCTGATCATTAGGAGCAGTCTCAGCTCACCTCCCAGCAGCGTGTGTGGAACAGGATCCGGCAGAGCAGAGCCATTAAGGAGGCATCTGAAAGAGGATAATTTATTCTAATTCCAAAGACAGCTGCAGCTTGACCCTTTTGTGCTCACTCACCTTGAACAGAGCCAGCCGAGCTCTGCCCGTGAGAATTTTCCCAGAAAACAAACTTTTCCTTCAGATCTTCCCTGCCAAGGATGTTTCAAAACCATCCCTTGATCACAAAATTCCCAGCTTGTGGTGGGCCAGTTGGGTTTTAGCAGAGGTGTTCCCTTGCTTTGAATCCAAGCTTGCTTTGGTTTGGAACCCAGATTTGCAAACGAAGGGTCCAGGCTTTGGAAAATCCAAGTGCAGCACTTGGAGCAGAGGGAAATTGTTTGTCCATCAGCAGCCATCCTGGGAGAAGCTCCAGGGATCCAAAGGATCTTCGGCAAAGCTGTCACAAGAGCTGAGTGTGAATTAGAAAAATTAAACAGGAGGGGAATTAAATTAAAATTGGCTCAGCCAATTGCAGAGGCAGTGAAGTGTTCACCACTTCAAGGTGCTGAATCCAGGCACTGGCTTTTCCTAAAAGTTGCTTTTTTGGGAAATTTGAGCAACAATCAACAGAGCTTTTAGAAGTCCAGCTGGATGATTTTGTTCCCTTCCAGCTTTAAAACTGACTTTTGGACTCCTTTCTTGTGTATTTATGGTGCAGAAACATCAAAAGGCCACAGCTCAGTCAGCGGGAATTGTGCAACTGGGAATTGTAGATTCCATAATCACATTTTGGACTCCAATTGATCCTCGGACCGTGAAGAAATTTGCAAAAATTTTCAAACAAGGAATATGGTGGGGACTTCTCCAATCTGTTTGCAGGCAATTTGCAAACAGAAACCCTTGGCAACACTGGCTGGGTATGGAATTCATGCCGGCATTTGTGTGCCAGGCTCTAATCTCTCTCAGCTTCCCTACTCCACGTTCAACAATTTGGGAAAGAACAGCTGGTTTGCCTCATGTTTCACTGCAAGAGGTTGCCCAGAGCAGCTGTGGCTGCCCCATCCCTGGAAGTGTTCAAGGCCAGGCTGGACAAGGTTTGGAGCCACCTGGATAGTGGAAGGTGTCCCTTCATGCTTACACCCCTAAATCCCCAAATTCCTTTCCTACTTATCCTTTAAAAAATGATTCACTGATTCAAATCAGTGTTTTAGTGATGCTCAGGATGTGTGGGAAGGGGGAACGTTGGGGAAATCAGGATAAACCTGCCCCCACCTCGAAATATTTGGAGAAAAACCATGCCTGAAGATCTGATTTGTTTTCCATCAAGCCAAAGCTGCTTGCCACATCCCAAAATTCTCACACAGGAGGATATGGAGCCTGGTGCTTGCAATTCTAATCCGTTTCTTCTTCCTTTGGAATGTCCTTGAAGAAATCAGGACAACTGTCATAAACTCTGGCTGGAGCATCTTGAAAAAAAGTGAATTTTCCTCATTTTTCAGTTGAAAAACACATTCCTGAAGAAGGGGAAGGAGGGAGAGAGGCAAAGAACCTTTTTTTCACCCAGACGCATCTTCTTCCTGGCAGAGGCAGAGTATGATTGATATAAAGAGATCCAGTGGTGATTTTAAGACATCAGGTAATGGAGAGCTGCCCCAGCTCCTGGTAAGACTTTACTCAGCTCCTCATTTGATTCATGTGTATCTATTTTTCTTCTTCCTGCAAATGGGGACAATTACATTCCCTATTCCTTGCTGAGTTGTTGTGAACCCACAGTTATTAAGGTCCGTAAAACATCTCCGTGCCATTAGAGGATTCTGCTTTTCTACCACCCTGCTCTTACAGAAAATGGAGTAGACTCCAAAATCTCCTTTGGGTTTAGGGGGAAACAGGGATGTCCAGACACAGAGGAGCAGCCTGGCATGCCAGGATTTTATGTACTATTCTGAAACCCCTCATTCCGCACAGGCTATTTCATGAGACAATCCCTAACCTGGGGTTTTCAGAGGGAAAAGGGGATTTTGCAGCTGTAGATATGGTGGGGTCCTCTTCTAGGAAGTCAAAAATCATGGAATATCCTGAGCTGGAAGTGATCAACAGGAATCTCCTCACCTTACACAGACACCCCAAAATCCCACCCTGTCCATCCCTGGCAGCGCTGTCCAAAGGCTCCTGCAGCTCTGGCAGCTTCGGGGCCGTGCCCATTCCCTGGGGAGCCTGGGCAGTGCCAGCACCTCTGGAGGAAAAACCTTTCCCTAAAATCCAACCTAAACCTGCCCTGACCCAGCTCCAGCTGTTCCTCAGGTCCTGTCACTATCACGGGGAGCAGAGATCAGAGCTTCCCTTTCCATTCCCCCAGGAGGAAAATGCAGATATCAGTGGTGTTGGATTTCAAAGGACCATCTGAGGTGGAAAGTCATTCCCACCTTCATTTTTACCTGGAAAACAGCAGCCAGCAGACCCCTGCTGTCCCATCCCAGCTCCATCCCCATCACATTCCCATCTTTGTTGAAGATGTAATTAAATCCAAGGAATGTAAATCCCTTTGATGAATCTCAGCCTGTTCACAAAACACATCATGCTGACCCAAAGTCCACATCCCCCTTCAAAAGAAGACAGTTTGATAGTGAAATAAATCCCTGGGGGCAAGTTGGCTGCTCCAAAGCTTGCTAGGGAAATTCTGGGATAATGCAATTTGTCTGCCAAATGAGAGCAAAAAGGAATAAATATCCTGGGAGAGGAAACATTTATCCTTTCAACAAGTGACACTGAAGAAGTGATTTATCCATGCGTGGGTGCAGCTGGGATGGAGGTGACATAATCCTGAGAAATACCATTAAAAGCAAAAAAAAAAAGATCCTAATAAAGCATCCCATATTCCCTTCTGAGCTCCATAATCACGGGATGCTGGGAATTTTCCATGATAAAATTTGCAGCTCTCTATCAGGAAATATTGATAAACAAAGAGAAAAGATGAATTATCCCAAAATATCCCCCAGGCTGCTTCCTCGTGGTGCTAGGGATTGTTCTTCTGGAGCTGTTTGTCGACCCAACTTGGGCAACTCCTTAGAAAAGTTTGGAAGCTCCAGAAAATCAAAGAAAAATGTTTTTTCATTATGCATTTCAACCCTAAGCACAAGAGGGAATTTTCCCTTCTTCCCTTCAATTCCAGGGATTTCCAGGGGTCTGACAGACAAGCAATGATAGCAGAACCCCCTTGCCTCAGTTTCCCTCTTGGAAAATGCAGATTTTAGGGTTTTTTAAAGAAATTTTTTAAAAATTGCACATTTTTATGACAGGTGAATAGGGGGTGTGGCAGGGGTGGGGTAGGGCCTCAGGCCTGGCCAGGGCAGAGCCCATCGCTCCCCTTCCCTGGGATCTGGATTCTCCATCTGTTTAATTATGCATCATTCCCTGTTCTCATTAGACCTTCAAAAAGCCTCAAAAATCTCCTCATTCAGGGCTTATTTTGTTCTTGTTAAATTTTAATCTCGGCTAAAGGAGGAAGAGAATGGCAGCAAACCCTGCAGAGGAACACAAGGATGGAAGGGTGGGAGGAAAGATGGAAGGATGGAAGGGTGGAAAAGGTGGAAGGATGGAAGGGTGGGAGGATAAAAGGATGGAAGAATGGATGGGAGGAAGGATGGACGGATCTCTAGAGCTGCTGTCCATCAACCCTCTGGCTGTGCAGATCCCTCCTTTGACCTCATGGTGAAACCATGATATTTTTAACCCATTTGGGTAGTCAACATCCATGAAAACAGCATTTCCAAGCCACAGGCCAGCACCTCTGGGAATAAAACTCTGGATTTCGAAGAAGAAAGAGATTTTTTGATTATTTACATTTTTAATTATCCCTGGTGCCCTTTCAGCCTTGTCCCCCTGAAGAATGTTCATTTTTCCTTGTAATTTCTGCATTTTGGGGCTTGACTGAACCAATTAGAGCTGTTTGGAGACTCTTTGCTCATGAGTTGCTCTTCCCAAATCCTCTCCCCAAATCCTTTCCCCAGAGAGGGCAAGGCAAGGAGAACCACACTTTTGTGACTTATTGCCCTAAAAAGCGAGGGCAAATTAAAAAAAATGCCATTTCAGGATGCATTTCAACCCCAAACACATCAAGAATTTTTCCCTCCATCCTTCCCTAGCTCAGTGCCTTCTCCTTGCACTCCTCTTCACCTTTTCTCCTTAAATAGAAGATTGAGGCTCCCTATCACTAAATTCATAACTGTTTGCCTGGAATTTCTCCCTAGGGAATGTTATTAACAGCAACTTAGTGGCTGATGGATGGCGGCGTTGCCGGGGCTCTGTTTTGCATCCAGGCAGCCGAAGATCCATCACCGAAATTCGCATGGGCAGGCGTGGATTAAATAAACACCTCGAGAGATATTTATTGCAGAGGGGAAATTGGACTGGAGCCTTGTACAGATGTGTATTTATAGTGATTTAATAATCAATTATCGCACTGGCACTCAATACCCGCCTGATTAAATCTACGCAGGGAGGCGTCTCGAGAACTTTCGCTTAAAAAGGTGATTTTAATTCTATTCTGTAATTGTTTTTTAGGCTCTTTGCTGGCTGCCCAGAAGCTGTAGGTACAGGAATGGACTGTGGTGGGGAACTTTGTGGTCAGGTGTTAATGGAGCCATGAATTGATTTTATTTTCTGCTCTTTATTACTCTCTCTCCCCGCTCCCCCAAATTTACACATTTTTATTCCCTGATAAGGGATAATTCAATCCATGAGTGCGAGTAGATCACAGTAAACTCGATGTAATGGAGCAGTAATTACCTAAAAAGTGATGGATTTGGGGGGATTTTGGAGGCTAAGCAATACAAGAGGTACTGTACAAAGTAGGAGCAACTATGTTGATGCTGATCAATGAAATGGGAATTTTCCACTGGTTTCTCTTAGACCAGCTGCCAGTTTAACCTTTCAGAGGCACTCGAAGCTCCCCAGGTCTCACTCACAGTGTATGCTGTGTATTTTATTAGCACTTCACCAGCTGTGAGAGCAGCTCAGCAAACACTGGGATGATATTCCAGGGGATCTGCAAGCCCAGCATTCCCAGGACATCCTGTAACCCGTTATTTACTGGCAGGCCCCTCTTTCCCAGGGGGATCTCAGCAAGACAGGGGTCAGGTCTTGTCCTGGGAGATTTGGGCATCTCTTGTGTTGTGAAGGGGCACACAAGGGCCTTTTTGGGGAGCAGCTTGCAAAGTTAAGCTCTGGTGATATGGGATTCCTGTGTTCCCGCTCTGTGTAGCATCCCTTTGCACCCCGGGGCAGAGGAAAGCAGGCTGGTCCCCCAAATTCCAGGATGCAAAATTCCAGGATGCAAAATTCCAGGATGCAAAATTCCAGGTATCCGGCAGGAGAGTGCGTTTGGAAGAAGCCACTAGTGGGAGCCGTGATCCCACAGAACCCCACAGACCCCGGGCAGGACCCGCCTGGGCTCGCTCCTCCCTTACTGGTCTGGGAATCAGGGAATACCAGACAGGCTGGGGTTCTTAAAAACGGGATCTTAAATCCCACCCAGTGCCACCCCTGCCATGGCAGGGACACCTCTCACTGTCCCAGGCTGCTCCAAGCCCTGTCCAGCCTGGCCCTGGGCACTGCCAGGGATCCAGGGGCAGCCACAGCTGCTCTGGGCACCTGTGCCAGGGCCTGTCCACCCTCACAGGGAACAATTCCCAATTCCCAATATCCCATCCATCCCTGCCCTCTGGCAGTGGGAGCCATTCCCTGTGTCCTGTCCCTCCATCCCTTGTCCCCAGTCCCTCTCCAGCTCTCCTGGAGCCCCTTCAGGCCCTGGCAGGGGCTCTGAGCTCTCCCTGGAGCTTCTCCTCTCCAGGTGAGCACCCCCAGCTCTCCCAGCCTGGCTCCATGGGAAAGGGGTCCCAACCTTTGCAGGATTTTCATCTTTCCCATTGCCCCTGGCTGGCCTCTGCTTGCATCCAAAGTTTGACCTCTTGGGAGGAGAAAGGAGGAGTAGGAAGATGCTGGGGGGATGGAGAGGTCCCCTCTGCTCTTCCCACCCTCATGGAGACCCCATGGCACCAACTGGGAGCACGATCCCATCTGTCCCTGGAGTAAGGACAAAGTTTTCTGCTCCTGCTGGGTTGTTTGAGAGACGGAGGAGGATGCAGGACACAGCCAGACCTGGGAATTTCATTCAGTTCTGGGATGGAGGGAGCTTTCAGGAGCATCTCTGGAACGTTTCATCTAATCATCTCCTTTATGTCCTTGCTGAGCTTCCCCATTCTCCTCCTCTCCTCCTCCAGCCCAAATGCCTTTTCCTGTTGCTGCTCTGTGGGAATCCAGGGCTTCCCTCTGGCTGCCCTGGCAGGTCTGGGACCCTGGCAGGGGTCAGGAACCCCCCTGGACAGAGCCCCCAGAGACACTGGCTGTGATCTCTGTCCATGGAAAAGAGTTTTCAATCTTACAGGATGAATTACAAACTCTGAGGGTTTGATATGAGTAAGAATTAAGTGTGGCACGGGTGCAAAAGTAAAATTTTAGGATTCTAGATGAGGGGTCCAAAGGGGACAAGATGGAGGAAATTGGGTGTGTCTTGTCCTTTTTCTCCTTCTTCATGCCCTCCATGTTTCACTGTGGTGTTGGCATTTTTCTGTTGGTTCAGGCTGGGGACACACTGTCCAACGTAGGTGACAGATATTGGCACGTTATTGTAAATCCAGCACAGGTAGTTTGTGGTATTTAATGTTTGTACCATCCCACTGAGGGCAGAGCCCCACACGCTGCCCTGCAGGACAGAGCTGCGGCAGGGCAGCAGAACATGTTAGAGATAAACAGAATAAACAACCTTGAAACCAGCACAGACCAATTATGGCTTCTGCTTTGGTAACGGGGCAGAAAGACAGAGACTTTCTACAATCTCAGAATCACCAATACCCACAGATTCCAACACTGCTCCTCTTGGGAAGCAGCTCCTTGCCTGGCCAAGCTGTTTCCATGGTGTATTTTGGGGTTCCTGGCTCAGTGGCTGCCCAAACACTCAGCAGCTGGCCCACCCCAACTGCAGCACCACAAACCTGCAGGAAAATCTGGGATGCCTCCACTTCCAGCCCAGTGCATCCAAAGCACGGCTGAAGAAGCAGCTCCACGTTGTTTGTTCAGACTTTCCCGAGTGGCCTTGAGGAGGAAATGAGATCTTATTAGGGACTCTAATAATGCTCCAGATCATCCTCCGTACAGAGCAGATCTGAAGGATTAGCAAAACAAATGAAGTAATGACTTTTCTGTGAAATTAAAATTTTGTAAGATAATCCAAAGAGGAAACAGAAATTTTATTTCAATTATGCATTAAACTTTCTCAGCTCATTTTGGGTCAGGGTTTGAATACCAGGGAAAACTTACAGCAGTGCTGGGCCAGAAGGAGCTGAAATCCTTAATCCTGCTCCGGGATGGAGCCGTCATGGCACTGGACTCCTGAGCACCCTGGCGTGCTCCCAAACATGCCCAACAGCCCCAAACCTGGCTTTTCCCAATTAAAATCCGGGCTGTGGAGCACGGACACGCTGCACGGCTGAGCTGGTTTGTCCTCAGCAAGAGCTGCAGGAATAATTGGAATTATTCCTGGCATTGCTCTGAGCTCAGGGCTCCCGGACAGAGAAGCTCCTAACAGATGGACCATCCCATTCCTCACTGATCACAGACCACAGCAGTGTCAGGAGGGTCTGGGGCTTAACTTGGGACTGAGCATCACTTCTGACTTGATTTTAAAGGCTGAGCCATGGCAGTGATTCCAGCCCTGCTGGGGTGACTGGGGACAAAACCACCCAGGCTGGGGCAGTTTGTGTTTTACACAAGATGTTTTTATTAAAACAGAATCACAGAATCCCAGAATAATGAGGTTGGAAGAGACCTCTAAGATCATCAAGTCCAACCTGTGCCCTAACACCAAAACCAGACTATAGAACCAAGTACCAAGTCCAGTCTTTTTTTAAACATATCCAGAGATGGTGATTCCACCACCTCCCTAGGAAGACAATTCCAGTATTTTATTATTCTTTCAGTGAAAAATTTTTTCCTAATATCCAACCTAAACCTTCCCTGATGTAGTTTGAGACTGTGTCCTCTTGTTCTGCCAGTTGCTGCCCGGTGGAAGAGACCGACCCCACCTGTCTGCAGCCTCCCTTCAGGAAAACAGAACTCAATCAATGCTTAGATTGTCCCCAGATGGAGGACAAGGATGTGTCACTCCATGGTGGCCTTGAGCAGCTGAGCCAGGCAAGTCCCCATCACCAAACACACAAGAAATTGCATCCCAGAGCTCCCTCCAATGGGGTGCTGCTCTATGGTGGCAGGTGTTGGTCTTCCCAACAGCCTTTCCCTTTCTGTCAAGTTTTAAGAATTCTTTACAGATCCATTTCCCACAGGGGGGAAGCGAGGTGTGGGAGGGGACACTTGTGACAAGCCACACTTGCTGTCACCAAACAGTGCCATGAAAGCCCTGCTGAGGGAGGAGCCTCCAGGAGAGATTTCATCCCACATCCTCGCAGCTCCCAGGAAGGAAATCGGGGTAAATAAATCAGTAAATAAAGCTGGTAATTCATTAGGAGCCACAATCCAGGGAGTGTCACAGATGGTGACACCACAGTTCAGATGGGAGCCTCCAAAGTGAGGAAATGAGAGGTTAAAGGCATTGCCTTGGTTTTGTGAGCTGCCTCAGACAGGGCTCTTATCTTAATTGCTACAGCCCCAGCCTTTCTCTGCACGCTTCCGACAACAAGCACAGCTCTTTGTCCTCTCCAGTTATTAAAGACTCCGCTCTGCATCCCAAGGATAACAGACAGGCTCACTGAAGAGGCAGCTCTCGCGGCAAAGCCCAAAAATCTCCTTTTTTCCACCTTCTCAGAGCACAGGAGATGTCCCAGAATCACAGAATGTACTGGGCTGGATGGGACCCAGCAGGATGGAGTCCTGCTCCCAGCCCTGCACAGGGCACCCCAGGAGTCACCACATTGTCCAGATCTCTGGAATTCTGTCAGGCTTGGGGCTGTGACCACTTCCCTGAGATGAAATCCTTCTGACGGTATTTGAACACTTTGCTTTTGTTCTCTGGAGCAAAGGGTGGGATCCCATCCTATCCCAGCCTGTGTGATGAGGAAGAAATGCAAAAGCCAGGCAGTTCCCATCCCAGATGGGAATGTGTCCCGGCCATCTGGAAGCAGGTGGCTGTGAGCAGGGAGCATATGAAGCTCACTAAAGCTTTGTGTGAAATATCTTTATTTATTTCAGCTTTTTTTTTTCTTTTTTTTTTTTTTTTATCTCCCTGGGGAGATAAAAGCTGCACACCACCAATGTCGTACTGGGAGATACCCAAGAGCTGGTGGCAGTCCTGGAGAGAGGATGGAGGAGGAGATATGGTGGCAGTCCTGGAGAGAGGATGGGCAAGGGATGGTGGAAGCCCTGGAGAGAGGATGGAGGAGGGATGGTGGCAGCTCTGGAGAGAGGATGGAGGAGGGATGGTGGCAGTCATGGAGAGAGGATGGACAAGGCATGGTGGCAGCTCTGGAGAGAGGATTGGACAAGGGATGGTGGAAGCCCTGGAGAGAGGGTGGAGGAGGGATATGGAGAGAGGATGGAGGAGGGATGGTCCCTTCCATCAGGATATGAGGGTGGGGGATCAGCCCTTCCATCAGGGCTGGGTATGGATGTTGTTCACCTTCATTTAATGCTCATTTTTGAACTGCTGTAGTGGTTCCATCTCCTGCAGGAGGCACAGACAAGTCCCCCTGGACGGGTCATTCCCCACCCAGTAATTGAATTTCCAGCACTTTCTCCACCAATATAATTTTTTTTCCCCAAAGCTTTCCATGCCTCCAAGAATAAAATATATATTTATTTCTATATATATTTCTATATTTATTTATTCTATATTTACATTTATTCTTTATATATTTCCAGGGGGGTTGCTGACAATTTGGGACCCCAAATCTGCTGATGAAGGTGGTGTTTCCCCACCAAAGGGCATTTTACAGACGCTTTGGGAGGACAAGTGTATCCCTGTATGTGGGGCGATGGAAAGGGAATTTCTTCCCAATGTTTGGTGACACCCAGGAGCTGCTGTGGCTCCAACAGCACAAGGGGAAGATGCTGAGTCAGGGAGGAGGATGGTGGGGCTTTACTTCTGCAGCATCCAGATCCCACAGGATCCCTCACAAGCAGCCAATGAACCCAGGGAGATCAGGACACACCCAAGGATAATAAAAAATTCCATGTAGGATTAAAAAAAAATTTAATTTAATTTAATTTAAAAGATAAAATAAAATAAAATAAAATAAAATAAAATAAAATAAAATAAAATAAAATAAAATAAAATACAATAAAATAAAATAAGATAAAATAAAATAAATAAAATAAAATAAAATAAAATAAAATAAAATAAAATAAAATAAAATAAAATAAAATAAAATAAAATAAAATAAAATAAAATAAAATAAAATAAAATAAAATAAAATAAAATAAAATAAATTTCCTTTAGCCAGGATCTGATCATGGGACATCCAGTGGAGAAATCTCTATGGGATGTGGAATGGGGAATGCCATCGGCAGCATTTACCAGAACTACATCCCAAAATATTCCCATTACTCCGCAGTGTGCCTCATCAGCACCATGGAAAACAGTCCCTGTTGATTCCTTCAGACTCCAGCAGATCCATAATGGGAAACAAATTGTGTGTGACACCCAAGATGGATGATGGAAATGGGCAATGATGATCCTGGTCCTGGTCAGGAATTCCATAAATTCCATAAATTCCATAAATTCCATAAATCCCATAAATACCGGGGAGTCAATGCTCCGGGAGCGTTCCTCTGGAGCTGGCCAAGACTGACAGCTGTCAGTGGAGCTGACATCTCTGGGATGAGGATGGAGACAGGCAGCCCATGGATGCTGCACGTCTGAGGGAGGCAAAATCTCTGTAAGGAACGGGCAGGCCTGGAGCAGCCTGGGAAAAGAAGCAATTCCCTATGGATATTTATATTCTAGGAGGTCTGCAAGTCTTCTAAATTCTGCCAGAAGGAGAAAAAAACCCACTAAACTTAAGAACTTGCTACAAATGGGGCATGTCAGAGTTATTCCAAGAGCAGTCTGGCTCTTCCCTACACATTTCTATTTTTGGTGGCACAAACAGTGGCTCGGTTGTCTGGGAGGTCAGGAGTGATCCATGGTTTTAAGAAGCCCGTACATATCTCCAGCTCCTTTGGTGGGTGGTTTTCATTCCCCACCTCCTCCCTGACTCCTTTGCAGCTCCTCTTTCCAAGCTCGTTCCTGCCAAAGCCACCAACTCTGCTTTTCAGTAAAAGCCAGGACTCCTGAGTGACTCCTGGGTCAAGGGATTTAGGGCAAACCCCACCAATTTTCACATTTCTTTGACCCTGAGCACCAGCAGTGCCTCAGCTCGGGGCTTTTCCCATCTGAAGGTGATTGCAGGGAAAACTGGAGAGCTGGAACTGAGCCCTGAGAAAGGCTGGGCTGAGCTTTTCACAGGAGCAAGAGGGAAAGTGGCCATGGATTGTTCTTATGCACATCCTGGAGTCCCAGAAAGTGCTGCTGAGTGAAGCTGTGCACAGGGAGTCACCCAGGAGCCCATTCCTGCATCCAGACAGGAATATATGGACTGTGAGACGTTCCCAGCTGGAAAAGCACTACTTTAGCTTTATCTTCACAAATCCCTGGCATTGCTGCAGGGTTTGGAGCGTCTCCTTCAATCCTCTCACTTCCATGGGATGTTATTCACTGCTCCTGCCTCCTTGACCATCATCAAGGTGGTCAAGGTTTTCAGGGAAACAGGGGTTTGGGGTCATCCTGCAGTGATGCTCTTAATGTTTATACAGCAACATTTGCAACTCCAGCTCGCTCCAAAAAAGATCCATAGCACCAATTTAAGATTTCCTCCTCCTTCCCATAAGTGCTGTGGCTCTCAGCAGGTGTCAGCCTCACATTTTCTTCTGGAGAGGAGGATTTTTCGGCAGTTTCTGGATGTTGTGAACATGATTATGCCTCATTTTGGATAAAACCCCTTTTTTGGCCATGGCAGCCCCTCTCCCTGCAGAGCTATGGGAATATTTGGGAATATTTGCACTCATCACAGTGCAACCATTTGAATTCATGTGGAGGCCGAGGTTTTCCAGGGAAGTTTAATTTCAATTAGTGGCCAAGATTGCTCTTTCTCATCTGCTGCCTCTGTAATCCTCCCCTTCAATTAAAATGGAGTTTCTGCAATGGGAAATGAGAAAAATTAGCAACAGTTTCATGGAACAGCAGCCTGTGCTTGAGCCCAGGTTGCTGCACGTCCCTTTGGGAAGAGAACTGGGATATGGGTGGGTTCACTGATCCCTTTTCCTTTCACCTCCCCACACCTTTGGCTCCAAACACACAGTGCTTAATTGAGTTATCCCAACTCTTCTCCCCTTTCCAGCAGGGTGGGTCTCTCCTGAGCTTTTGAACCAAAACAGATTTCCTCTTTTCCAAGCACGATGTCCCTGGGGTGAAGCTCTGCAGCAAATTAGGAATGAACATCTGTAGAGGCGCGTTATCCGCCACGCCAATCACTGCCCACCGTGTCTCCCCTGAAGGATCCCTGTTTTGTGTTTAATAAAACATCCAAAAGGGGCTCAAATTTCCTTCCTCCTATGAAAAACTCTTTGCTGCAGCTCCTGGGAAGTGTTGATCCATCGAGGGAAAAGCCTGAGCCCACGGAGATGCCAGCAGCTCTGTGGTGTTGAGGGGCTCCTGTCCCAGCACATCTCTAAAAATGGACACTGGGTATGCAAGGGGGAAACTAAGGCAGGGAAGTAGGTGCAGACAGAGAATTTGGGGTGAAAAACTCAGGGAAAGGAGTTTCCCTCTTTGCAGCTTCATGTTGGTGCACATTGACTTTAAATATTCCCCAGTTCCAGCAGCAGGAGCACCAACTCTCCCAGACTCCTGGGTCACTCCAACAGGCAATTTCCATATTTGCTCAAATATGCACCCGAAAATGCAGCTTCAGTTGTGTATTTGATTGTAGAAATTGCAGCTCCTGCTGTGCTGCTTGGTGACATAAATCAGCTGGTGCTGGGGCAGAATCCCAACGCTCCCCTCCGGCACGGAGCAGCCGAGGGAAGGATTTATCTCCAGACCCAATGGTGTTCCCAGGAGAGCAGCACGAGCAATTCTGCATAACAAACATTCCCGGGCTGTGGGATACAGGGGGAAACACCTCTCCCTGCTCCTTCCTGACAGACTCTCTGGGAGAGGCTGCTGAGGAGCAAGATTTCCACCTGCGTTTCTCCGTCAGACCTGTGGTGCTGATGGAGAAACCAAAATGTTCAGGTCCAAAGGCTGGTTTGGCACTAGGACCACCAGGAATCAGAAATAGAGGGAAGATCCATAGGAAAATTTTGTTTCAATTTGTTTTTCTTACGGAGCTTTATTGCTCAGCTTGGCCTTGCAGGTTCAGTATCACGGCATCCATATTCGGTGGGGGAAACTGAGGCATGGGAAGGAAACATTCCGTTGCAAGCTCAGGAGAGCTGAACCCACCAGGATCATCCACTCCAGCCCCTGCCCCTGCCCAGACCCCCAACAATCCCCCCCTGTCCATCCCTGGCAGTTGTATCCAAAGGCTCCTGCAGCTCTGGCAGCCTCAGGGCCATGCCCATTCTCTGGGGAGCCTGGGCACCTCTGGGGGAAGAACCTTTCCCTAAACCCAGCCTAAGCCTCCCTTGAATGTGGATAAGCCTCCAGGAGGTGCTGCACAGAGCTCATCCCCCCTGTTTTGGGGGTTTTATCGTCCCTTTCAGCTCTTTAAATCACTTCCTATGGCAGCACTGCCTTTGGATGGGCTGGAGCTGCCCTGAGCCCCAGCCCTGAAGCTGGCAGCTCCCAAAGGACACAGGAATCCCTGGATGCTTTACAAAAAGACACTGGACTCTTTGGAATCCCCCTCTCCTGAAATGAAGGGGAATCAAAATTGAAGGGAAATCTGAAATGTAAAAGATTCACAGGAAAGCTTTGCTTCCATTTGTTCCAATTCAGGAGTTTTATTTCAGGGCTGGGTTTGCAGGTGGAGCAACGAGCTCCACTTTTTGCAGGGAAAACTGAAGCTCAGGAAGGGAATGGCCCACAGCAAACTCAGGGTGACTTTGGATGTGGATTGATGCCTTGGGAAGGCTGGCCTAGAGCAGAGCTGGGCAGAGCTAAGGGATAAAACAGGGATTTATTAAAGGATCTCCTCAATGGATGCACTTTGGGCAGCACAAGAACCCAGCCAGGGCTGCACCCAAATAAACCAAAAAGGTCCCAAAATGCACGAGCGCTCCCGGGGGCTCTCCCTGGGATCAGTTCTGCTCCATTGGCACCGTGGAGTTCATTGTCCCATTCCAGCTTTAGCCCAGGCAGTCCCACCCTGCTTGTTTTTCTCTCTCCAGCCCACGGTGTTTGTGCTCCTGGGCTGAGATTTGGATCATTTGTCCTTGGTCCCAACTGGAGCAGGAATTGTTTTGTCTCCCTGCTCTGTGCAGAGAGCTCAGCATCCCCTCATGTGAAGCCCAGACCCACCCACTAAAGCAGCACAGAACCTGAAATATAGAAAAGCTAAACCTGAGGCATCAGGATGAGCACCCAGGAGGTGATTGCAGGAGCTGTAATCCCTCCCCTTTTGCCCACCTGGAAATTGTCCATCTGGCCTCATCATCCCTTTCAGCTCTTTAAAATCTTCTCATCCCCCTCTTTAAAGCACTTTATCCCTGGATGGGATGAAGCCACCCTGAGATACACCCTGGTGTCTGGCAGCTCCCAAAGGATACAGAAATCCCTGGGTGCCCCACAAAAAACCACTGGGCTCTTTGAAATCCCCCTCTGCCATCCTGGGATCGTGCAGCCAGCTGGCAAGTTGGGAGGAGAGCTGTGGTTAATAGTAATTAGAGATGTTAATAATTGAACAGATGATGAACCAGGGCGTGGGGAGATTAAAGCAGAGATTTGCCGAGGGGGTTTAGATGCATGAGTCCAATTAAAAAGAACAAGAGGAATTAGACGAAATTGAGGCTGAGTTCCCAAATCCCTTAAGCCTTGGCAGGAGATGGGGATGGAATGAGCTTTGTCCATTCTCTGCTCCATCCCAGTGCTGGACTGGGCCCATGGCAGCTCCATTGTGGCCATCGTGGTGCTGAGCCAAGGGCCAGCAGGAGGGGCAGAGCTCAGCAGCACCACAGACCAGCAGGATGGGCCATGATTCCCAACATTCCCATGGATTTGGGAGATGTTCCCAGTTCCAGGTGTGTTCATTGTCTCAGTGGAAGAGGCAGAGCTCAGCAGCACCACAGACCAGCAGGACGGGCCATGATTCCCAACATTCCCATGGATTTGGGGGATATTCCCAGCTCCAGGGGCGTTCATTGTCTCAGTGGAACAGGCAGAGCTCAGCAGCACCACAGACCAGCAGGACGGGCCATGATTCCAAACATTCCCATGGATTTTGGGACATTCCCAGCTCCAGGTCTGTTCATTGTCTCAGTGGAAGAGACCGAGCTCAGCAGCAGGACAGGCCATGATTCCCAATGTTCCCATGGATTTGGGGAATGTTCCCAGTTCCAGGTGTGTTCATTGTCTCAGTGGAACAGGCAGAGCTCAGCAGCCCCACAGACCAGCAGGACGGGCCATGATTCCCAACATTCCCAAGGATTTTGGGACATTCCCAGCTCCAGGGGCGTTCATTGTGTCAGTGGAACAGGCACAGCTCAGCAGCACCAGCAAGATGGGACATGATTCCCAAAGTTCCCATGATTTGAGGTACAGTCCTAGCTCCAGGGGCGTTCATTGTCTCAGTGGGAGGAGCAGAGCTCAGCAGAACCACAGACCAGCAGTACGGGCCATGATTCCCAGTGTTCCCATGGATTTGGGGGATATTCCCAGTTCCAGGTCTGTTCATTGTCTCAGTGAAACAGGCAGAGCTCAGAAGCACCACAGACCAACAGGACAGGCCATGATTCCCAAAGTTCCCATGGATTTGGGAGACGTTCACAGCTCCAGGGGCGTTCATTGTCTCAGTGGGAGGAGTAGAGCTCAGCAGCAGGACAGACCAGCAGGACAGGCCATGATTCCCAGTGTTCTCATGGATTTGGGGGATGTTCCCAGTTCCAGGTGTGTTCATTGTCTCAGTGGAACAGGCAGAGCTCAGCAGCAAGATGGGCCATGATTCCAAACGATCCCATGGATCTGGGGGACATTCCCAGCTCCAGGGGCGTTCATTGTCTCAGTGGAACAGGCAGAGCTCAGAAGCACCACAGACCAGCAGGATGGGCCATGATTCCCAAAGTTCCCATGGATTTGAGGTACATTCCCAGTTCCAGGTCTGTTCATTGTCTCAGTGGAACAGGCACAGCTCAGCAGCACCAGCAGGACAGGCCATGATTCCCAGTGTTCCCATGGATTTGGGGGACATTCCCAGCTCCAGGGGTGTTCACTGTCTCAGCACATGCAGCCAGCAGAGTCACCTGCTGCTCCTGCCAAGAGCAGCTCTATAAAACCACCCTGGGCTCGGCATCTCCACAGCCCTTCTTCCGAGCAGCCCTTATCTTCCCAGAGCTGCTTCCTCAGGCGTTGCAAATACCACGATCCCTTTCTTCCTAAACACTCCACAGGGGAAACTGGGCATTTAATTTCCAAACAAACCCCTCGGTTTTTTGTATCTTTTTTCCCTGCTGCTCCCCAAGTGGTTGTAATAATAATAATAATTAATCATAAGCAGAGCTGACTTCTCTGAATGGGACAATAGTGACACTGGTTGGCAGCTCTATCGTCCTTCCCAGACAGCAACTCATTAATCCTGGAACACTAGGAGCTGTTTTTAACACCCCAGTTGTCATGAACAGGGCAACATCCTTGGGATCACTCCTGTCCTTCTGCCCCCAAAAAATTGATGGTCTGGGTTTGGAGGTGGTGGGAGATGCTTGGAGCACCCCACGGGACTATAATGGATCGGATATACTTAAAATAAATTAACACAACCCCCAGGCTGGAAAAGAGAGGGGAACAGGAGGCTTTGAGCACAAGACCCCGAATTTTTAGGGGGTCCCTTCCCACCATGAAGCTGCTCCTTTAAAAATTAATAGTTTATTCCACTTTCTCCCCTCTAACTGACTGGTTCAGGGTTTATTTTTCCCCTCTCAAGTAGAACAATGGGAGGGTTTTGAAGCTGGCAATGCAATAATGCCAGAATCTTCACTTTCCCCATTATGATTCCTCATTAGAAAGTTATTTCCCCACGATTTGAAATATAAATTATGCCTTTGATGTCTGCCTCTTTAAAATGGCTCTTTCTAATTTCCTTCTTTTAATTTTTTTTTTGCCCAAAAAGATGCTTTCCCCCCCCTTTTTCCCTCCCCAACCCCCAGCACCACTTAACTCACCCCCAGTGCTCCGATGCGCCGCTGTAAACACGGCTTGGGCAGAATAAATAAACTGCCTCGAATTGCAAGATTTTGCTTTGAACAAATGGGATAATTGGGGCAGCTGGAAAAAAAAAAAAAAAGGAAAAAAGAAAAAAGAAACAGCCTTGGATGCGATTTCTTTTATTATATTTTTTAAAGGAGAGGGAAATAAAGGCTGAGCCTTCCTGCTTGGGAGCGTGGAGCACTGGGTGGTGTGAGCCCAGCTGGGCGGGCGGTGCTGCCACGAGTTGTGTCCCCAGCAGCATCTGCAGCTCCCTCTGCCCTTCCCTTTCCACTTCTCCTGGTGGGCCGGGACAGGGGCTGCCATGTGCTGCTGGAGGCTCCAGACAAGGCCCTGCCAATTTAGCTGGGAGTTAATAAAAGCCAGTGCTCCTCACCCTGGGGCAGTGCCAGCTCCTGCTGTCACTCCCTGGGCTGCAGATCTCCCCCTTCCCTTGAGCACTGTCCGCAGGGCAGGGGACACAGGGAAGGAGGGGTGTGGATATCCAGGGAAAGCTTTTTCTCACCATCATCCCTGGGTAGATGAGCATCCCACATCCCAGAAAGATTTCCCTGGCAAAGCCGGTGTCTGCCCATGAGTGCCAGGCTCTGCCTGCCTGATGCCGGTGATAAAACCCCGATGCTGGGATTTAATTAAAAATTATTCTTTCCTTGGCATGGCAGGGTCCCAGCCTCTGCTTCCAGATGGATCCAGGGGAGCGGGTTCAGTGGGGTGTGGGATCTCGGAACGGCGGCTCAGGGAGGGTGGGACACAGTGAGAGCACATCAGGGAGGGGGGAGAGGAGAAGTGATGCCAGCCCAGGCTGGCAGCATCCTCGGGGTTCTGGGAGATGGGACACGCTTCCTGAGCAGCAGGACCGGGCTGGTGCCAAGGCAGAGAAATCAAGGGAAAAGCCACTGTATTATTTTTTATTTCCTTGGTTTAACCTTTCCCTCTCCAGATGCTCTGGCTGAATTTCCAGAGGGGAAGTGTCCCCTCGGTGCTGAGCATCCCAGGAAAGCAGGGAAAGCTTGGGGCCATCCCAGCTGCACAGTCCTGCCCTGGATTTATCCAAGGGATGCTGGCAGGAAGCAGCTCCCTGAAAAATTATCAAGCTGGTGTATTCCTCTACCCTGCAGCATCCCAAAAATCACAGCTGGTTGGGATTCCAACTGTGCCTACCATGGAAAGAGAGCAAGTCCTGGAAAAACAGGCTGGCAAAAGGGACCTGGAAGCAGAGAATAACTCTGGAAACACCTAAAACTCATGGGAACTCCCAAATGAAAGCATGAAAACCCCCAAATAAACTCATGGCAACCCTCAAATCCAGGGCAATTTTGTCCTATCTCATGCAAATCTGGCACAACTGACAATGACTGAGCACCCCTCCAAGTCACTGGGTGGTGATGAACATCCAGGATAACTTCCCTGGCTTCGTGGCCCATGGATACCTGGAACAAGCTGCAAATTAAGATGGGAATAGACAGAACTGCGTTTCACATCTACATCAGGCTTGTTTTTACCAGCCCTGAGAGCTGGACGATGATTATTTTATAAAAATAGGATATTAAAGAGAGAATCAGGCTCAGATGAAAAATTCAAGAGCGACTCCGATTTAAGTTTTCATCTCCCAGCGATGTCCAGAGGATGGATGTCTGCAGGAAAAGGACAAACTGCGCATTAAAGAGAGAGCCTGATGATAAAAACCTTCACTTAAAATATACATTTCTGCCCCACGTTATTAATAACATGCGAGATTAATATTTTAAATGGGATGAATTTTAAAAAATGTCACTTCCAAGCCACATTGGAAGGTTTTTGCTGAGATTATGGAATGAGGGGAGGACCCCTCCCTGTATTCATTGCAAGAGTGTGATGTATATTTTATAGATGTTAAATATAAATATCATATTCCATCCCCTCCTCATCTTCTCTACGTTTTCCTGTGTTTGTTTGCACTTTGGAGCCAACACTGACATGGCTATTTTCACATGAAGCTGAGGGATTTGGGGTGGGAAAGTCAAAAGGACCCTTTCTGCCTGGAAAAATTCCACTTTCAATGGATTTCCCACTTCCAAAGGGCACAGGAGCAGCTCGGAGCCAGGTCCTCGTGTGCTGGAGCAGGAGGGAGAAGTCCATAACTCACTGCTGGGCCCGGGATGCATAATTTATGCCCAGCAATTCCCATCAATTGGTTATTAAAAGTGCCCTCCCTGGATTAAGCATGAACAAGGGAAGAAATAAATCTCGTTCCCAAGGTAACTAACTCCCAGTTATGCTCCACAGGGAAAACTTTGCTTACTTTGACCATTTTGCAGTCAAAAAGGAGCGTTTTGGTGCAAAGCAGGGCAGCATTCCCTCTTTAACCTCCATGAAGGTCCCTTATCCTCGTGGGCTCTCCAATGACCATGGGAGTGTGGAAATAATCATATCTTTAAAAATAAAGTGGAGCTGGATCCGTTGGCATCCAGAGCATCGTTTTTATGGAGCTCAAAGAGTCATTTCCCTGGATGGCCTCTGGATGAGGCACAAAGAGCATCCTGGCATCACTGAGCCAAACAAAATGGAAATAATTAGGGAGAAAAGATAATTTCCTGGAGCAAAGCACCCTCCAAGCTGCCATTGCCTCCCTGCTAAATGCTGAGATTGGAGCTCAGGGTCTCATTGAGATAACGGCCATGAGCTGCTGGGGAATCTCTCTGGGGCAGGAGGGAAGATCTGGGAGACTGAAACGGGCAAATATTCACTTCTGGAAGCTGCAGTCCTGGGAGGTGGCTTTGACAAGGATAAGGTGCCCTGAACACCCGGGATGGAAATGGGGGAGTTGAATTCCCTCCCTCGCATCTCTGGGTGATTTTGTGCCAGAAGTTTGGGCTCTTTGTCCTTCCTGATGTGGCTGTTTGGACAAGATCCACCTTGTCTTGCCCAGGAATGCTCCTCATCCTGCAGGATCCAGGTGTTCTGGTGCTCTTGGCTGTTTTTGGAGGGGGAAGTGTCGCAGGGACATTCTTCTTTCTTTCAGGGTTTTATCATAGAGCAGCACAGAGGAAAGAAAGAGAAAACAATTTCTATTTCTGCTCCTTGTTCTTCCTATGTGGAAAGTGTTTGGAGAATTGTTTACCTGGGGTGATGCTTAGTTGGATTCTGGTGAGGATTGTTTGAGCCTGGTGGCCAATCCAACCCACCTGGGGCTGGGCTCTGGGAGAGGGTCATGAATTGTGAGGAGTTAGATATGGTAGTTAGAAAAAGTAGGTTTGTAGTTTTACTATCTCCTTTAACTAGTATATTAATGTATTATAGCATAGTTATAATAAAGAAATCATTCAGCCTTCTGAACTGGAGTCAGACATCCTAATTTCTTCCCACCAGGTTCTCCTGCATTTACAATAGGAGAGTGGGGGCAAGAGGTCAAATCAACTCCCCTTTATTTAGAGCAATAAATAAAAAGCCATAAATGTCCACACTAAATAATAAATACAGCTAAAAAGCCCAGAACAGCTGATCTTTCTGCATCCCAACTCCACTGTTTCCTCATGGAAAGCCACATCCAACAGCCCCAGGCATAAATGCTTTGGGTTTTCTCATCCTTGCCTATCTGGTCCTTATTTCCTTGCAAGATTATGGAAAGTTCTTCCCATTTTCTTTCCTGTTTTCAGGCATTCCATCTTATTTTCAATCATTTTACTTAGCAATTTTTCTCCTTCTATTTCCTTGTGTTCAGTAACATGCCCCAAGTACCAGCAGGACCTGAAGCTCTCCACATCCCCCACTGCTTTGCTTCTCCTCATTGGCATCATGTGAAAACTGAGAAAAACTTGTCCTTATACTGGTATCATAATAATGATCTCTCTAAGGAAAAAAAAAAAAAAAAGTTTTAAAATATGAAGAGGGGGCAATAAAACTGATGAAAATGAGAGTCTTGGGTGCACACAGGCCCGAACAGGGAAAGAATAATTTATTCCTTTCTTTCCCCTGGGAGAAATTATTTGGACATAGAGGAAGAGGAGTGGCTCCGGACACATAAAAGCCTAAGTGGGGATGTTTGAATAATTCAGGCAGAGGACTGATTAAAAAACAAGAGCTTGGCCAAAGCAGGGACCAGCTCAGGAGGAAGCAGGTCCAGGCATGGCCGGGCAGAGGCAATCTGGGCTGGGCTGAGCCCCATGGGAACAGGGGGACCTGCCCAGCTCCGGGGGCTCTCCTGCATCAATAGATGGCACTCAAGAACTGCTCCTTCCTGCAGTCCCCGGGGTGGGGATGGTGGAGAGGTGATGGATCAGCTGGGGAGCGACTCTGGGAGCTCCGATGGCCACCCAGCCCTTCTCGCCTGGCTTGGGGAGGCAAAGCCACGAGCTCGGGATGTTCCAGGTTCCCAGGCATGACAAGGACAGTTTAAATGAGAGCAAACCTGCTCAAGGCTTCCCAAGGACACACGTGCGTGCTGGCATCGGGACAGTGCCACATTCCCATCGCCCGTGCTCCCGGTGCAAGGGCAAAGACAACAGGGACAGAGGGAGGGCAAAACCCCTCCAACCTCCTCCACCAAATTGCTTTTATTTAACAGCCTCGGTCAGCCTCAAGTAGGTCACAAGGCTGTGTGTGCATCTTCAGAATAAAGTCTTTAATCGGCTGATGGATATGAAAAAATAAATTACAGTGGCAAAATGTAATAAACGTTAAAGGGAAAATGATGAGAGTAATATAAGTACATTGATTTAACTAGGATGATATAGAGGAATTGTCTGCTTTATAGGTCTTTAGATGTCTATTAGCAGCTCTGTATTAAGGAATAGGGCTGTTCTCTTGATATACTTAAGAGCTGTCAGTAATTCCTATTTCACACTCCACTGCTTCAATTCAGAGAGCTCCGTGCAGCCCCAGCGACCCCATCCCGGGCTCGCTGGAGGGTGACCGCCTGCCGAAGGCTTCCTTTGCAGGCTCGGGATTATTCAGAGCCCGAGGTGGAGCTCTGCGGGGCCGTTTGTCTGAACGACGCCTTCCCCGAGCCCGGCTTGGCTTGGGGGAAAAAACCCCCAAAGCTTCACTCTGCAGGATCCAAGGTGTATTTTCATACCTGCATTTCATTTTCATTTTTTACATCTGCCTCCATGTGCTTATTTTCACCCGAGGGGTGGGAAATCCATCCTGCTTTTCCTGTTGACCGTTTGAGTGTTTCAGCTCAGCTCCCAAGCCAGCCTTAACAAAAATGCAGAAATATTTTCCCAAAGAAGAGATGGAGACAGGGAGTTGGGAGCAAATTGAAATTTTCAATTTGGGAAAAGGTGAAAGGGTGGGAGCACAGAGAGGTTTGCACCCAACACAGCCTGGACAGGAAAAAGCAGAGGTTTTGGGAATGTTGCATCTTCATCCTGCCTGAAAGAAGGCAAAGCCAAGGCTTTTTCAAAATCATAGCAAAAAAATGTGCAATTAATGCTTTTTCTCCAGAGTCAGTAGCTGTAGGTGCCATGTGGTTCCACCAGCCTTGGGATGCTCCTGGTGGGATGTGTTTCCATGATGTCCTAGGGAGAAAACCCCATGTTGGGATAGAGCCCATTCCAGCTGGAAACAAAGGGTTCAACCCTCTGAGGATGGAGCAGAAGGGACAAGACAGAGTTTAACTCCAAAATCCAAATAAAACCCTGAATAAAAAAGAGATAGGATGGGTTTGATCCCAGATTGCCTTTCCTGCTTCTTAGCAGGAGAGGAAGTATTTTGGAAAGTATCAGAAACATGATAGAAAGTTGTTTTCCTTGATATTTCATAACATTTTCCCCTGCGGTGTTTTGGCTGCTTTCTCTTCCCTTTTTTTTATGGCTTACAAGTAAAAGAGGTTTTTATCGAAAATCTGTTTTTCAAGAACAAGAAAATCAATAAAAATATATCAGTTTATTCCTTTGTTAAAGAACCAAGAAAGGTCCCCCTGTGTAAAAAAGAAACCCAAAATGTCATGTTTGGGTTGGAAAGGGAACTTTAAATGCCTCATTAAGAGAGGAATCCTGCACTTA
The DNA here is from genome assembly GCF_048771995.1 of Taeniopygia guttata. Lineage (NCBI taxonomy): Eukaryota > Metazoa > Chordata > Aves > Passeriformes > Estrildidae > Taeniopygia > Taeniopygia guttata. Next base: position 1,455,486 of record NC_133049.1, read on the forward strand.
ACACCGGGGTTTTGCATAAGAGTTTGTAAAAATCCCGGTGGCACAGTGAGCGATTCCTAAACCAAATAAAAGAGGGCAGAGATCATCGAAGAACCGGTTTGCAATGATTGATTTAGGCAATTCCAGCCCTAACCGAATTCCTGAGGCCTCAATAATCTCTTTAGCATCGTCAGGTCGGGCTGTGCACGCCGCCCTTGATCCGATGCCGTTCCCTTCCTTCCCTTTATGAACAGCCCAAAGCCAGGGATGCGGTGGAATTCATCTGGCACTTCCCTCTGAGCCGCCTGCCCTGGAAGTGCGGATGCTTCACCTTTGGGAAGGACTCCAGAGAGCCGGCAGTGCTCTGCATCCCGGCTGGATCCTTGGGAGCCCTTACAGGGATGCAGAGCTGCGCTCTGGCTCTGTAAATCAGCAGCTTTTAAACCCCCTGAGCACAAACACAGGGAATTTTCCCCATCCCTCAGTCCAAGCCAGGACGCTGAAGGACAAAGGTGACTTGTGTATTTTTAATTTATTAATCTCAGCTGCTGTTCGCTTTGCCTTCACAGACATTTTCACATCTATTTTCTTTTTTTTTTTTTCCTTTTTTTTTTACCCCTGGCCATATTCCAGCTGATCCAGGATGTGTTTGATATTGCTGTTCCCATATCAAAGCACTCAAAGTGCACAGATTTCAGTGAATTGTGAAGGGAAGCAGGAGATGCTTTTATCTCCGTGCCTCCTCCCAGGATCACCCGGAGCCCAGCCTTCCCTCCGTCTCAGCCGCGTGATCCGGCTGTGCCCCAAAGCCTCTCTGCGAGCCCAGGGAGGGGGCAGTGGGGTGGGGAAAGCATCACTCACACCTCTGGAGCTGGGAACAAGCTCCAGCACAGATTTCTGGACAGCCTTCCAAAGGGCAGCAGGCTTGAGCTGTGATCCGGATCCGAGGAAGAGGTGAAGAGCTCCTGGTGCTCCCATCTCACCCCTGGGACTTCCAGCTTTACATCTCCTGCCAGGTGCTGGCATGTCCCTCCTGGAACTTCCCTCTTCTCCCTGCTGGTCCTCTCATGTCACCTCTGCTCTTTGCATCTGTCTTTGTGCTTCCATCTCATCTCTGGAGTTTTCACCTCAGCATTTCTGTTTCCATTTCTCCAATACCATTTGCACCTCCCCATTCCTGTTTGCACCTCCCCACTCTTGTTTGCATCACCCCATTCCTGTTTGCATCCCTCCATTCCCATTTCCATCTCCTCATTCCTGTTTCCATCTCCTCATTCCTGTTTCCATCTCCCCATCCCTGTTTCCATCTCCCCATCCCTCTTTCCATCTCCCCATCCCTCTTTCCATCTCCCCATCCCTCTTTCCATCTCCCCATCCCTCTTTCCATCTCCCCATCACTCTTTCCATCTCCCCATCCCTCTTTCCATCTCCCCATCCCTCTTTCCATCTCCCCATCCCTCTTTCCATCTCCCCATCCCTCTTTCCATCTCCCCATCCCTGTTTCCATCTCCCCATTCCCGTTTCCATCTCCTCATTCCTGTTTCCATCTCCCCATTCCTGTTTTCCCTCTCCCCATTCCTGTTTCCATCTCCATGCTGGTTCTTCCATCTCCCCCCTGGTATTTGCATCCCACCCCTGACACTCCACCCCACACTTTACCATTCCATCTCCCCTGCTCCTGGCCCTGGTGTTTTGGGCACTGTGGGTTCATCAGGTGGGGCTGCCCCAAGGCCCTGAGCCCAGACCCTGCTGTCGAGGCAGGACGGGAATGAAGAGACTCTGACCAGATCAGAAGGCTGGTGAAAGTAAAACTCCAATTTATTCAAAATACCCCACTCTTTTATACAGAGCTTCATGAGGACCAACTCCATTGGTCCTGAAGTGAAAACAACTCACAGCATTGGTGCACAGTGCTTGATGCACAGTGATAGAACTTAACTATAAACAATGTGAAAAACAAGAGAGATAGAGAATTATTTACATTCTTCTCCAGCTCTTTCCCAGGCTTTTGCCTGGCTAGAAACTCTTGTTTCTCTCTTTGACTGAATCTGAGACCCACATATTCTCCCCAGAGGAAAGGGCTTAAACGTGGGATCCTTTCGGTTTTGTCCACCTGCCCCTACTTGGGTTCCATCACGGAGCAGCACTGAAGAGCTGGAAGAGGCTTGGATGTGCCAGGCACTGCAGGGCTGGGAACAGGCAGGATCCATTCCAGCACAGCAGGATGAAGGAAGAGAACAGGAGGGAAGAGGTGCAAAGTCACCCTGCTTCAAGGAATGACTTTTGGGTGGACACCCAGCACATGGAGGGCTTTGCTGGACTAAAATGAAAACTCTGCCTGCCATGAGATGGATTAACCCCACAGAGGGAGGCTGGGAATGCTGAAGGTTTGCTCCCCAGGAGCTCTGAATCCCAACGAGGGGATGGCTCAAGCCACCCTAAACCCCAAACTCAATGTCCCCCCAAACCCCACACCCAGTGTCTCCCTAAATCCCAAACTCAATGTCTCCCCAAATCCCACACTCAGTGTCTCCCCAAACCCCACAATCAATGTCTCCCCAAACCCCACACTCAGTATCTCCCCAAGCCCTACACTGAATGTCTCCTTAAACCCCACACTCAGTGTCTCCCCAAACCCCACACTCAGTGTCTCCCCACACTCAATGTCTCCCTAAATCCCAAACTCAATGTCTCCCCAAACCCCACACTGAGTGTTTCCCCAAGCCCCACATTCAGGGTCTCCCCAAGCCCCACACTCAGGGTCTCCCCAAACCCCACATTCAGTGTCTCCCTAAGCCCCACATTCAGGGTCTCCCCAAACCCCACACTCAGTGTCTCCCCAAGCCCCACACTCAGGGTCCCTCCAAGCTCCACACTCAGGGTCTCCCCAAACCCCACACTCAGTGTTTCCCTAAACCCCACACTCAGGGTCTCCCCACCTGCAGTGCAGCTCCTTTGCCTTCCCCTCACAACTCTAACAAAGGAATGACACAACATTTCTATATAATAACATTTATTGCTGCAGCCACAGGGAAAGAGCATTTCTGAGTGCTCTAGGAGCCATATGTGGGCAGCACAGATTTGTCTCCATAAGGGTTTTTCTCAGAGTGCTGCAGGAGAGAAAACTGAGGAATTAGGAACCAAAAAAAAAAAAAAAAAGTGGGGAGAAAAAGAAACCTCTCCTCTGTCATCAAAGGTCAAGGTGGAATGTCACATCTTGAGGACAAAATACCTGAAGTCTGGAGAGAAAAGGCTTCATGCAATGGAAGTATCTGTGGGCACAAATGAAACCCACAGCATCCAGGGTTCTTGTGGAATATTTGTCAAAACTAATGTTGCATTCAAATAAAAACACAACCATCACACCAAAAGTGATGCTTCATGTCCAAAAACTTCAGGTCCAGGATGCAAGTGCTGGCATTTGGGGTAGGACATGTGCCGAGTAATTGCTCAGAGATGGAAACAGAGCCTGTTTTTCCCTGCTAACCAAAGACAAAACCCTACAAATCTTCTCTGTGCCCATGTGCCCATCGCCACAATTAAAGGGTATCCAGAGGATGAGGAAACCTCCCTGTGTCAATCCCAGTGGCACTAATCTGCCCTGCCCCAGCAGCACCCCAGGTCACAGCCTGGCACAGAGGGACACGCTCCTGCTGCCATCTCTCATCAGCCCTTGCTCCCCAAATGCCCTTTAATTAAGGATAGTTAAAACTTTCTCTGCTTGGTGCTGATCCTGAGCCCGGGTTTGTGTCTGCAGCAGGAGAAATGGGCAGGGATTTTTGCAGTGAGGAGAAGGATTGAGTAGTTAAAAGTGATGCTGCATTAATGGACATTAATGGACATAAAAATGAAAATAACCAGCCCAGGCTCCCCCTTCAGCTCCATGTCCTTCTGGCCCTGCCAGCCTTTGGATAAGTAAAATATCAGGCTCTGCCCTGCACACAGAGCTGGGAGAGGCAGAGGCACCACTGGGGCACTTCCCTGCCCTTCCCTTTGTGCTCAGCCAATCCCAGATATTGACAGATCCATTGGTTATTGGTTAATAATGAGCAGTGCCCGTTAATGGCAGGGGCTGTGTCTTCTTGCATTCCTTAGTGTCAGGAGGCAGTTCACAGCTCTCCGTGGGACAGGGACACTCCTGGTCCTGCTTCTGGGGACATCTCACCTTCAGGTGTTGCATCATTGAATCTGCAGCTGCCCCTGGATCCCTGGAAGTGTCCAAGGCCAAGCTGGATGGAGCTGTGAGCAGCCTGGGCTAGAGGAAGGAGTCCCTGCCCAGGGCAGGGGGTGAAACTGAGTGGGCTTTATGGCCCCTTCCAACCCAAGCCATTCCATGATCCTGTAATCCTATGATTCTATGGTTTTTTTATGACTCCATGATTCTTTTATGGCTCCATGATTCCATAACTCTATAATTTCATGAGTCTATAATTCTATGGTTCTATTATTCTACAATTCTGTGACTCTGTGATTCCATGATTCCATGACTCCATGATTCCATGATCCCATGATCCCATGACTCTGTGATTCCATGATCCCATGATCCCATGATCCCATGACTCTATGATTCCATGATCCCATGATCCCATGACTCTGAGATTCCATGATCCCATGACTCCATGAGTCCATGATCCCATGACTCTATGATCCCATGATCCCATTACTCCATGATCCCATGACTCCATGACTCTCTGATTCCATAATTCCATTATTCTGCAGCCCAAGCCACTGTAAAGCTGCCATGGAGGTGGCCAGAGCCCTTGGGAAATTTGGGTTATCTTTCTCCATGGCCACGAAATTCCAGCCTTCTACTGGAACAGGACAAAGTCCTGGTGGTGGCTTCCTCAGGGAAGGACAAATGACCCCATGAGAGGGGATGGAGATGAGGGAAGGGATGGGATGTCTCCTCACGGGGCATTTTGCCCTCTAAGGAGCTGCCTGGAATAAAATCCCTGGACATCGCAATGCCTCTGGCTGGGAAAGGAGATGTGGGACAAACCTCTTCATTCAGGGCTTAATCCTTGGGGCCCATTTCCAACCCGATTTCCGGAGACACAGAGCAGTCCCAAAAATATCTTTCCTGAGGAAAGGAGTGGAGAAGGTGCTCTAGAAGCTGCATGGAGATGATGGCAGCACAACAAGCTCAACCTTCACTAGACATGAGAATCTCCCCTTCAGAAGGAGCTCCTGGAGGGGCTCAAACAACCTTAAATCCCAAAATCTGCAGACTCTGTGACGAGCAGTGACAGCAGCTCATGGCTGGCTGCTCCCAGAGGAATTTTGGGGCTGGGGGCATTGGCAGGGGGGGAGACATTTCCATCCAGGAGGTCCATGGGCTCGCCAGGCAGCAGCCAGGAGCCACCTGCCTACAGCAGCTGGAATGTGGAGTGAGCTGGAGCAGGAGCCGTGCGTGCAGAGGAACACCTCATCCCTGGAACTGCCAAGCTGCTCACAGAACAGATGGCTCCAGGTTAAATGTGAATTGCAAACCTAAAAAATAAAAATGGTGTTTGTGCCCTTCCCGGCACCTTTATGATATATAAAGATACAGCAAGTGGTTTTATTTCCTTCGGAGGAAATGTGGTTGGGGTTTTTTATTCTTTTATTAGGTTTGGGGATTTTTATTTTTTTTGTCTTGCATTAGGGAAAACAAGGCAGGGTTTTCCTGCTGGGAGCTGGGAGAGCTCAGCTGGATTTTAGGGGGTATTTCAGCTGTGGGAAGGGGCAAAGCTTAGGAAAATTCTAAAGCTGTAATGCAATAAATTACATGAAACATGGAAATAATACAAGTTCTCCCTGCAGAAGTCCAAAAGAGAGGTGGGCTCAGACTGGGGCTGGAGCAGGGGAAAGCCATTGGGGTCTCCAAGAGAGCCCCCAAAGTCAGTTTGTGTCAGGCAAAGGGTGAAAGGGCTCTCTCCTCCTTCAGCTGGGTGCCACAGCAGAGTTAAGGTAGCATGTCACAAAAATTACCTCTCCCAGCCATGCGGTTTGTCCCTGGCTCAGATTTAATCTCCTGGAGTGGAATTAGCCAGGAAATCATTTGGAAACACTGTGTTTTACTTTGAATTGGCTTGGAATGAGGCAGGAGAGAGGTAAAACCACCCCTTCAGCCCCTCTTTCCCCTTCCTCAGGGTGGATTTATCCCCTGTGCCAACCCCTCAATGCCTTATGCCAACAACAGCTTTAAACACAGGTGGGACAACTAAATGGAAAAATAAGATTGTGGTTATTCCATAATCTTTCATTAATGCAACACTCGCTATTCAGACAGAGACAAAAGAGGCTGTGCATCTTTTTGGAAAATAAATCTCCCACTGCTTATTTTTTCCCCCATGTAGCGAGGAAAAATATATTATTCATATGAAGACAAGGACCAGCTGAAGGACTTGCAGCTGAGGCTGTGGCTGGAGCAGCAGGAGCTGTGCCTGGCAGGTTTGGAGCTGGGGATGCTGCGAGGGAAAATCATTTGGGTAAGCAGGGAGACAAAGCCATCGTGGCTCACCAACGTGGCAATTTCCTCCTGCAGTCAGGGAAACGGAGCCTTTGGGCTTGACTTTGTCAATTAATTCAACGTCTGGTTCACCTTTTGGAGAGAAGGAAACGAGGGGAAAAAGCTTTTCAGAGCTTTCAAAAATAGCTCAGCAAAATGTTTTGGCATTTGTGAAACAAAGCCTTTCACTTCAGAGGTACCGGCATGAGCAGCTCAGCGTTTTTCAAAGGTTTGCTGCTCTTTAATTCTTTTTTAACCTGAAATTATTCATCTCATTAACATAATCCTGAATTCACACTGCTTTGGTCCTCCTCAAACATCATTTCCAGCAGATGCACAAATTGATCACAAAACCTCCTTCAGAGTGGATTGACCCCGAAGCCGTGGTTTTTCCAGATTCACACTTCATTCCCAATTCTCCATCAGGAAATCCATCTGTGACCTGGTGCTGAGAACTGCAGCTCCATGACAAACCCACCAGGGGCTCCCCACATGCCCAGGAGGGCTCGGAGCAGCTCCAAGCAGCTTCCAGCTGTGGGGAGGATGGGACTGAGGTGGGGATGTGCCCTCAGCCACTGAGCTATAACAGAACTATGGCTGAGGGTCTTGGTTTATTGGGAGAAATTCAGAGGAAGTTCTGCTGGAGTTATGTAACATAAAGACACCGTGTGGTTGCTTCTGTCACAGATATAAATATGTACAGATAAGATCCATCTCCGTTTGGGAGCATCCTCATGCCTTCTGTTCATTCCCATTAATTCTGCATCCCCCCGGTGCCTCCATGGCCCAGTCCAACGTCTGTGGCCACAGCTGAGTGCACTCCTTCAAACGACACATTCCATCCCTTTGCATCTGAATATCCACCTGTGGGAAGATGAGCCTGGGTATAAAACTGGGAGATCTCCATAAATCTTCATTTTGGGTGCGTGTGAATGTGGTTTTGGGCATGTACATCCCAAAATCCAGGACTTCAACAAAATGCTTCAGGCAGCAAGGGTCTTGGGGATTTCTTTCCTCTCCAGTTGGTCAAAACCATTTTGTTGTCAGCATAATTCCATGGATTTCATCAGAAATGTGTTGAACAGACTTCCCCAAATGGTGGAGACACTGATTGTGGAGGGATTTAAATGACATGTAGATGTGGCACTTGGAGACTTGGTGTGAGGTGGCCTTGGCAGTGGGGGGTTAAATGTTGCACCTGGTGATCCTGGAGATCTTTTCCTGACGAATCAATTCTATGGGAATTGAGGGAAAAGCCCTCCCAGTGAGGGTAGTGCCAAAGGACTGACGCAAACTGGCTGCCACTGGAGCTGGAATTGGCACAGGGTGATGATGCTCATCCCTGCCTGGAGCTATGGGGATTTCCAGTGGGATAGGCAGCTCACAGGGCAGGTCTTTTGGGATGTGAGTTCTTCCTTAAAAAGCATAATGGAACTTGCCTGGGGTCTTTAGGATCCCCTGCCCCAGGTGCTGGCGCCTGGAGGGTTGTGGAGAAGGGAGGCTCTGACTCCAGGCCCGTTCTGGAAGGTGCTGAGCAGCTCCTTAGCTCAAGGGCTGGATCCTCATTTCCACTCCCGCCTCTCCAGGCTGCAAATGCAGCTCCCAGAGCCCTTTAATGTTCAGAGCAGCTCAAGTGTAAATGAGAATCAGGCCCTCCAGTGCCATCTCTTTTCTTCCAAAGAGGAAGAATCTCCTTGACTACAGGGAGTGAAGTGGGTCAGGATGGTTTGGGGTTGACTTAAACCTCTTCACTGCTGTGCTGGGTGATGGCTGCCCTTCACTTGAGAGCCAAAATATTTAAGCTGCTTTTGTAGGCAAGAAGAGTTTGCAAATCCAGGCTCGGCATCTGTGCAAGAGAGAAGATGCTCTCCCCATCACACCAGCGTTAGCAGAAGGGTTTTCCCACTTTCCCTGGGAGCAGAGGTCTCTGAGGAGGAGCAGAGGAGCGGGCAATGGTTAAAGACAAGGAACTCTTGTGGCCTTCACTGCCAGAGGAGTGACTTTGCCCAGGCGTGCTGGGCGCAGCGCGTTCTGCTGCACTGCTCTCCTGCATTTTGTGCTCCACTGCTCCTGCACACAGCGTTTGGAGCGTGGTGACATCAATCTGGGCACGTGGCTGGGGCTCCTGCTGTCAGGGATGGAAAGGTTCTGCAGTGGAAAGGAGGATGGATCCATCCACAGAGGAAATACCTGGGGATGGTGTTAATTAGTGCAAAAGGAGGGGGAGGGAGGCAATTTGGCTGGGATACACAAAAAGATGTTCATCTGCCAGGGAGTGGGTAATGAGGCTGGACCAAGTTAATATCTGGGGCTGGAATGTGTTCAGATGAGGACGTGTCAATGCCTGGGAATGAGGATTTTGGAGATGTGGCTGTCAAGGCTATCCAGGATCTTCAGAAATCCTTGCTAAGGTCACTCCAACCCTACTGATGGTGCTATTGAGGACATCCCCTTCCACAGAGAGTGCCAGCGATGTCCCTGCCCCATGTCCCAGCACTGCCACAGCCCCTGGGTGACTCCAGCACCCTGACCTGGAGCTGGGATACCAAGGCAACATGTACCCACCATCCCCACTGCCAAGGCAGTCTGGATCCTCCATCCCCACTCCCATGCTCAGAGACATGGGATGGGATGGGATGGGATGGGATGGGATGGGATGGGATGGGATGGGATGGGATGGGATGGGATGGGATGGGATGGGATCATGGCATGGCATGGCATGGATGTGATGGGATGAATTGCATTTGCTGATTCATTGCCCCCCTCCTGCAACGTCAAAGAACCCTCTCAGGAGGGCTCCTCCTCTCAGGAGCTTTTTGTGGCACTTCATCAGAGAAGAGCTTGGCTGTGGCATCTGAAGGACTTCTCAGGTGAGGCACATCCTCCCCGGAATAAAATTCCAGTTAATGCACAGGTGTGGAAAGGACAAGATTCCTCTTGGCACCACATCTCTCAGCATCTGATTGCAGTCTCTTCCCAGGAGGGCTGCATGGACAGGGAATGCTGGTGCTTTGATACACAGCCTATTTACTGTCTCCTCACCATTCCCACATCACTGCAGCTTCCAGCCTCCTGCAGGATCCCTGCAGGGTGAGATGGGGTCCTCCCCACCACAGGGACCTTGCAGGGATAAGTTAAGGGACTTGGCAGGGGTTGCCATGGTTCTCACTTTGATTTCCCAACAGAAATTGCCCTAACAACCAACTTCAATCATCACAGGAGAGATCCAGTGTCCTTATCCTCCTTTACACCAAGGAGAATGTACCAGGGGAATCTGAAATTCAGATTCTCCCGTTTGAATGGTATCTGTCACTATCACTTGTGTAACAGCAGCTTACAGAGCCTGTGGAAGTGACTCCCTGCGTGCTGGATGCTGCCCACATCCTGCCCTTCCATTATTATCATTGCTATTGTTACAGAATAAATCATTCCATAAGCTTCCCTCTTTCATTGCAAATTGTCCATGAAACACTTGCAATCTCTATAGAGAGACACCCGGCTTGACAGCCTAAATCAGATCAGTAATCAAATCCTGATCCCAGTCCCTGCTACCTGCTCTGAGTTATTGGGACCACAAGGAGTTGGAAAAAAAATCAACAATCTCTGCAGGAATTAAAAAAAGGGATGTGTAGGAAAGGTTTCTTCCACTTAGAGCTGAGCTGGAAAGATCTGGATCCCTCTCATATTTGTTATTTACTCTTTATTTCTAGTATTTGAGCTCTGGGTCTCAGCAGACCTTACACTCATGACCTGCACCAGCCAGACCTTGGATCAAGGAACTCCAGTGGTGACCAACAGAAAATAGAGACAGAGCACAGGGAGCAGGGCCAGCAGGAATGGAATGGGATGGCATCTCTTTAGGCTACCCCTAATCCTGCAAAAAAGCTATATTGTGCAAACCCCACAATGTTTTAATGACTTGAAAAACTTGTCCTGAATAAATTCCTACAATTCCCTGACTGGGTGTGGCCTGGAATACCCCATTTGGTGCCTTGCTTGGGACATCAAGGAGCCAAAATCTGCCCTCACTGACTTATTGTCAATGATTTTGGGGGTTTTTTGAGATTCAGACACTCTTGCCCATGTATTATGATAAAAGCTTTGTCCCCTCTACCCAGCACAGCCAGAATGTTGTGGATGTAGGACCCCAAAGGATCACAGCAGCTGCAGCTGGACCTGTACCGAGCCTCTGCCTCTGCAATTGGACTCCTCTTAAAGACAGACAAAGCTGTGGGCTCCAAACTGCACTTGCACTTCCTTCTAAGATTTTTTTGGCTCAAAATATCTCTGCCTGGAGAAATCAGATGTTGTTCCACAGGCTGAGGATGGGCAGAGAACAGCAGTCCCTTCCAAGCCAAAATGTGCTGCACCCTTGATACCTCCCTTTAATTATTCAGTTGCACCAGAAAATGAATTTTTCTTCATTTTCAAGTGCAGCTTCAAGACTTTGTTTGTAAGATGGGCTTTTTCTGCTGTGTTTGTCCCATTCCCCCAGAGATTAGCTTGGCAGAGTGGACAGAGCTGCCTGGGCTTGCAGCCTCCACCTTCTCAGTGCTCCAAAAAAGCAGCTCAGCTCCAGCGAAAGCAAATGGGAGCCTGGAATTTATTTTCTACCCATTTAATCAAGCGCCAGGGAAGGAGTTGGATGCGCTGGCCCCTGATTTCACATTTGTTTCTCTGCCTGACTGAACGCCAAAGCCTCAGCAAAGGCTTAGAGAAGTCCTTTCACAACAAAGAAAAAGTGGCTCAGAAGTGGTGGAGGGAGGTCAAGCGCCCAATTTCTTCTTGCTGGAGAACCAGAGTCACTCATGGAGAGGTTTGATCCCTGCTCTGGAGGAGATATTTCCACCTGCTGCTTCCCACTGCCTTCTCCACTGTAGCACTTCCCAAGGATTGTGGCTAAATGGGATTTCAACTCCTCCATCCCTATCACAGCCTGCTGACAGCTGAACAAGCCTCGGCCTGGTTCTTTCTCACTCTTGAAAAACCATGTTCACATTTATATATCTCCTTTTTCCCAGCTGTGGCACTGCCTTGATCCTCTCCTGTTCATTCTTCGCATTTTTCTGCCTCGCTTGGCGAGGGCCAGGCGTGTTTTAAACACTGCAGCGGTGTTGCAGCCCCTTGAACAGGAATAACCCCCCAGGTATCGCCTGGATCTCGCTCGAGGCTGGCAGGAGGAGGATTTGACAGCCCCAGGGTCAGGACACAGCCACTCTGAATTTGTAGGAGAGTATTTACAGGGACATAGGGAGGAGATTATATCCCAACAGTGGGATCAGGTCTATAAAAAGACAAACTCTTGACTTGCCCCATGCAGCACTTACCCAGCTGTAAAAAATCCTCTCTTTTCTTCTCTCTGCTAGTAATTACATCACCGGCTTCATGTTCCAAATCCTGGGCTTGGGAAGGCTCAGGCTGTGTCCTGTGAGGGGTTGGGGTGCTGGGGGATTTGGGGATGTTCAGACATCAGAGGGTTGCTCTGTGTGCTGATCCTGGAGCTTCATTCCCCCTCCAGCCGCTTGCCTTTGCAACGCTCGCACTCATGGAGGGTTTAAATGCCCTTCATGTGATAAAACTGGGGTACAGGGCAGGAACTGGGGTCCCAGTTGGAGCTCCAGGTTTCTGTTCCAAGGGCCTGGAGTAACAGGATGAGGGGAATGGCTTCTAACAGAAAGAGGGCAGGTTTGGATGGGATATTGGGAACAGCTCTTCCCTGCAAGGGTGGAGAGGCCCTGGCACAGGGTGCCCAGGAAAGCCTTGGCTGCCCCATCCCTGGGAGGGATCCAGGGATGGTGGCTTCATCCTGCGATGGGAATCCCTTCCCTCCTCCCCTCCAGCTCCTTCTCAGCCTGAGGGAGGACAGATACAGACAGAGATGATATGGATATGGATATGGATATGGATATGGATATGGATATGGATATGGATATGGATATGGACATAATATGGATATGGATATGGACATGGACATGGACATGGACATGGACATGGACATGGACATGGATATGGGTATGGATATGGGTATGGATATGGATATAGACATGGACATGGACATGGATATGAATATGGATATGGATATGGACATAATATGGCTATGGATATGGACATGGACATGGATATGGACATGGACATGGATATGGGTATGGATATGGATATAGACATGGACATGGATATGGATATGGATATGGATATGGATATGGATATGGATATGGATATGGATATGGATATGGATATGGATAAGGAAACACGTGGATAATGAATTTGTAGAAAATTCATTAGAAAATTAGCTATCTTCTAATTGTGATAGCATAAATTATAACATCTGTATTGTCTCACCCTTCACATGAAACTAAAAACGGAATAAAATTTTTAAAACACCTCTCAGTTACCCCATCTCTTAATCAAAACAACTTAATCCAACAGATACAAATACGAACATGGATATATGTACTAAGGACATAGATACAGATTTTAGGGATATGGATGATATGGATATGGATATATAGACAGATACAGGTACAGGTATAGCTAGAGATGTGGATTACTTGGATATAGATTATATGGATATGGTTATCAGTTAGATGGATATGGATGGGAGTGACATGGGTGCAGCAACAGATGCAGATACAGATACAAATAAAGCTAGTATAGATACAGATGATAAGAAAATAGATATTGATATTGATAAAATTTTAATGGTTACGGACATAGACATGCTGAGGATATGGATATAGACATAGATTTCATGGATATGGATATGGATATGGATATACAGACAGATATAGGTGTAGCTACAGGTGCAGATTTTATGGCTATAGATACAGGTTGGATGGATATGGATGTAAATTATATGCATATGGATACAAATTATGTGGATGTGGCTATGAATGGCATGAAAATAGCTACACATGCAGATGAAGATACAAATATAGATGATACAGATACAAGTATAGATAAAGATAGTGATAAAGCAAGACACAGATAAAGATACTAGACCAAGGTATAGATATATAGATATAGGTATGGATATAGATATGGATCCAAGCATGATGCCATGGGAAAAGAATGCTATTTTGGGCCACTCACCCCCTGCTCATGGGGAGAATGCCTCACCCCAAGCCAAGAAATGAAGGGGAGGGAAGCTGAGGGAAGGGGATCTGTCCCACTGGAAGCTCCTGCAAAAGGCCCTGTTGGGACAAAAGGCATTCGTTACATTAATTGGTGCTGGAGATAGTGCCGAACAAATGAAAGTTATTAAAGGAAGGGAGATGGATGGAGCTCAAGGCATCCGTTTGTTTTGCCAGCGCCAAATTCATTTCCAGAAAAAGCCCTTATCAATTCCCAGGGAATAGTTTGCCCTGTCAGTGCCGAGCGGGTGTTAATGTTCTTTACAGCCCCGTTTGAGCTGCTGCAGTGACACCAATCTAAATAAGGGAGGAAGGAAGGCTTAATCAGCCTGTCACTGACCAGTTATTAACATTTGAGAACAAGGGCATTAAAGGAGAAAATTCTGAGAGGTCAATTTGTACTTGAGGAGGGAAGCCAAAAAGATAAGGAGGAGAGCAGCCACATCCTCCAGGCAGCGGTCACGGTGCCGGCCACGAGAGAGGGATGGATCCGCCCGCCACAGGGACACCAGGAGGCACAAAGGACATGGGGATGGCCCAGGCCGGACCCACGCTGAGCTGTGCCCCCACTGAGGGTCTCCAGCTGCCACCCCGCTCCCCCCACGCCCTTGGCAGAGGTCCCCCCTCCCTCTCTCACTGCGGTCCCTGCGCCCCAGAGCGGCTGCGATTGCTCTGACAGCCCCGTGGGATGAAAGCTGTGTGCTTAGATATGGTTTATCCCTTCCAACCCCTGATGATAATCCGGGATTAGTCCTCCCTGGATATGATTACGTTTTGCCCACTCTCTTTGAAATGACTCCGTTCTGGCCCTTTTTGCTGCTGCTTGTCCACCAACCCTCAGGAAAATGCTTTGCCAGGCTCTGATTAAGCCCTGCTCACAGCAAAGTCCCCCCAGGATTCCAAATGACACGACAGGTGTGTCCCTCACAGGCTGCACGAGATCTCATCCCTGCTCCAGAGCGTGGCACCCTCCTCCAAACACCCATCACCCTCATGTCCCCATGGGCACCATGCAGGGACCTGGTGTATATTCCATAAATTCACCTTCTATAATCCAAATGCTCCACTGGTGCCTCTGGCCCTTGCTTCCCCAGGCAGCTGGATTTGTGCAGAAACATCACCCAGGCTCTGCTGGGGAGCACACAGAGATCTGTGAAGGCTGCTCCATGTTGGATTTATTCTCTCTCTGCATTGCTGGGCCATCAAAGGAGCTGTGTGGGAACTCTCTGGCTGTTTGCAGGAGCAGCAGCAGAGCCAGCAGCTGTCCCTCAAACCACTTCTCCAGGGGAAAGGAAAAGGGAGGGAAATAAAAAATTCAAAATTAAAAAAAAAATAAAAAAGGAAAATCAAATTGGCAGTGGAGGAGTCAGGAGCACCAGAATTTCTAGTGTGATTTTTTATTTTAAGAGAGGAGATGAATGGAATGGAATGGAATGGAATGGAATGGAATGGAATGGAATGGAATGGAATGGAATGGAATGGAATGGAATGGAATATGTTGGATTGAGGTGGGCTGGGTTGGAAGGGAGCTCCAAAGGTCATCCACTCCACCCCCTCTGCAATGAGCAGGGACATTCCTTTTTTTTTGCTGACAAGCTCAGTGCTCACAGGGAATCTGATTTCTAGGGCCTGGACTCTGGCAGGCCTCGGGATGCTCGCTGGGATGGCCATGTCTCTGGTGGGTAATGTAAATCCTACCACAACAACCGCTGGAAGGAACTCTTGGCTGGGAGGAGATTTGGGATGCAGCATTTCAATTGTGCTGCTGCCTTCAGCCCCCAGCTGTGCTACACAGAGCAGCTCCTGCCATGCACAGACCTCCATCCATGTGATTTGGGGGCTCCAAAGGGTGCAGGGATGCACCCAGGACCAGGCTGTGGATGAGAAACAGCCAGCATACTCCAGCCTTTGGGATAGTACCTTGTCCTCCTCATTTATCCCACTTTTCCTTCCTCCCAATGGGGTCCACACAGCCAGGACCCCTCCGAGCCCTGCTGGAAGGTTTTACTGTGTTTCACACCATTTTGCCAGGATATCTCTCTTTCCCCCTTCTCCCCCTATCCCAGATGCCCAGCCCATAATAACTGACCTAGCACCACTAATACAGGGAAAATCTTTCAATCTGGGGAAGTGCAAAGGACAGCTGTTAATTTTAATGGAATTTTTTGCTGGAAGCATCCAACCCCTCTGATCCCAGACTTGGCACAGCTCTGACATCCCTGGAAGGGTTTGGGGACCAAATGAGGATATTTAGTCCTTAATATCTCACAGGAGGGGGAAAAAAATAACACCAAGCCTCTAGTCCTGGTCCTCATTTCTCTGATGGCCCCTCTTGGAAGATTTGAATTCGTGAAAGATGGTTTTAATACCCGCTGTGCCGCAGGGAGATTTGTTTGGTGACAGCTCGTGTTAAAGTCAACCAAGCCCAATGCACCCGCTAAATAAACGACACCAAAAGTTGGGCTCCCCTCGCCAGGCTGGGGAGATGAATGGGTTTTATTATTGCCATTATATCAATTATTATTATTATTATTTATTGGGCAAATGGAAAGAGGCAAAGCAATTCCTTCTGCTGGTCCCAAAGCCCAACTGGCAGGGCTGGCTCGGGATGATGGAGGAGCAGCACAATAACAGCAAATTATAAATCATCGCCTTTTGTTTGTGACAGAGTGCTGCGAGTCAGGGATGCACCATCCTTCCACTTCCCAAAAAATGGGGGCTGGAGGAAAAGTGGCAGGGCACTGATCCCAAATCCAGCAGGAATGGCATGGCCATCACACCCCCACTGCCCCCAGCACATGTGGGGTGAAGGAGCAGGGCTTGTCTGGATGAGCCAGCTCAAACAGCCACTCAAAGTGAGGAATTTGGCTTCCCTTTTCTCATTAGAGCTGATTACACTAATTGACATGTTTGTTTACAATGGGATGTATTTTGTTGTCCTTTTGCTTCCCCAACTTTGTTATTTTTTGGAGCTAGAACAATGTGGCTGTTGCCAAAGAGTTGGAAAAGGAGCAGATCTCCAGGGAATTGTCACGTCCTCCTGCAAGGCAGGGCTGGGATGAGTGAGACTTTTATACCAAAGGCCCTTGAACCCAAAACAAAATGCTTTTACACCAAATACTCGAATGTTTTCAGCACAGGACTTCTTTTCCAAAGTGCCCCAAGCCTGTTTTAAAGGATTAACTGCCTCCTGGTGACCCAGCCATGACTTTCCATGAGGAAATTTCCTCGCACTCCCTGTTTTCCCCCATGGAATTACACCCCACCATTAGATGCTGCTAGCCCCTATAGAGCAGAGATGCAGGGATGCTGGAAGAAAATGGAATATGGTACCCAAGTATGGGATCTGGTACCCAAATATGGGATATGGTACCCAGAGCAGCCCAGAGATGATTTTCCCACCCCGTGGATTCAGGCTCCTCCGGGCTGGAGCCCCTCAGCCGAAGCACAGCTGCTGAGCAGCTCAGGTTTTCAGCCTCTGCAGCAGTGAGACACTGGCGTTCACACACTTTGATCCTCCAAACGGAAATAAATGATCCCCTCGGACGGAACAGGGACGTGGCAGTGGAGTCTATTTGGGAGCGTGGAAGTGTCCCCAGCCCGCCGGGGCGCGTCGGAACAGCCACATTACCGCCTCAATCAGCATTAAATTCCCGATCAGCCTGGCTGGCTTGCTAACATCTCCCATCTAAAGGTCGGGCAAATCATCTGCTGTGGAGGCACGGCGAGGAAGCAGTGGCACAGAGGAACGAGGGATGCTCTGCCGGCTGTGGAGCATCGTCGGCTCTGCTTCGGGCTCCTGGTGCTCTCTGAGGATTGAAAGGAGCAAGCAAACCCCTGAGGCAGTCCCAAATCAAACACATTCAGAGTTTTTTTCAAAAAGAATTTTAAATAATAAAAACCAGAATCATAGAAAAGTGGGTGATGCAACAGGAACATGACACTATTTGGACCAAAAAAGTATGATTGAAGTGGAATCTCTTATCTGTACATTTTAGAGGTGAAATTTAAGGCAAAAAGGAGCTTATTTTTAGTCAAAAGCTGAAACCTGAAACCACCCAGCAGAAAAAGGGCAGGAACACAGCTCTTCTCCAGCCAGACTCGCCACTCCCTCTGCCTTCCTCCTCCTCCTCCTCCCCTGGGAGTATCCTACATCCAGCCCCACACTCCTCTCCTTGCATCAGACATGCCAAAGGCAAGCAGGGCCTCCAACCCCAGAGCAAACCAGCCACCAACCTGCCGCCCTCGTCCCTCCTGCCGTCCACAGGGCTGCAGAGAGGCCAGCAGCTCATCCCAGCCGCTGCCGGGCGATCGCCATAGCGGCCGGCCCGTTCACAGATTAGCGCTGGGGAAACCATCAGCGAGGCGCTCACGGAATTAGGAGCCAGCATTTAATCGCTTTGCTGGTGGCTGAGTGTTATTAAATTCCCCTGAGTTCAGCAACTTCATAGCCCAGCTCTTTTATTTTTTTTCCCTGTAAAGCTCAGAGCGAAGCTCGGAGCTTTGGTTGGGGTGGTTGGATCCAGCACTGCCTCATCCGTACTCCATCCCCGTGCTCCAAAGAAAGGCCAAGGCTGGGCAGCTTCATTTAGAAACCAGAGGGGGAAAAGCAGAGCAAGAGCCTGGACTAGAAGAATATTAATATTTAATCACAGCAGGGCAGAGGTCACCCAGGCAATCGCTGTTAAATGTTATTGAAACAAAACATTCATATTCCCACTGTAGGGAGAGTTCAGGAGAGCTGCCTTTCTCCAGTCTGCTCTCAGGACTGGCGCCAGGAGTAAATCCAAGAGTAAATTCTCCTGGGAGAACTTTTCCCCATGGAGGGGTATGATCCCTGAATACAAGCAAGGGTTCAAAGCTGCCTTTTGCAGGAGGTGGTTCTGCATCAGTGTCTTGGTTTGAAAAGCCAGGTGCCTGCTAAGGAAGGCAAGAGCCTCTCTGGAAATAGAGAATGTAAACCCCCTCCCTCTGAAGTATTATAATTTTGAAATTAAGGGGCTCTCGGCAAAAATACGGGAATAGGAATAACAGCTCCTTATTAGAGAAGAAAATACAAATTTTTAAAAAGTGCAGTAATACAAACCAACACTGCCAGAGTCAGAGCAGGCCCTGGCAGCTGTGGGTCAGGGAGGTGGCAGCAGCCCCATCCCAGGGTGGCTCAGCCCTCCTGCAGTGCCAGCTGTGCTTCTGCTGGAGCAGGATCCTGCACAAGGGGGGAGTTTTCCTCTGGAGCTCCAGGGCTGGAGGAGATGCGCCTGGGCTCCTCTGGGAATGCAGTGGAAGAAAGCTGCTCCTCTGGGAATGCAGTGGGAAGAAAGCTGCTCCCCCGGGAATGCAGTGGGAAGAAAGCTGCTCCTCTGGGAATGCAGTGGGAAGAAAGCTGCTCCTCTGGGAATGCAGTGGGAAGAAAGCTGCTCCTCTGGGAATGCAGTGGGAAGAAAGCTGCTCCTCTGGGAATGCAGGGGGCAAAGGCTGCTGTGCTGTTCCCAGGTCAGATTGTATCCAGGTAGGAATGCTCAGCTCCTCCCCTGGGCAGAGCATCTACCCATGGGATGATGGAATTTTCTCAGCCATGCAGGGACACTCACAGGCCATGAACAGAAGATAATAATTAATAGCCCATTAACAGCAGAGATCTCCTGGAGGGAGGATTGGTTGTGGAAGAGATAAAGAAAACTGCTCCATGAACAGCAGAGAGCTGCCCCAGCTCTGACAGATGGCAACAGAATACACAGCCCCAGCCACATCTTGCATTTCCAACCTCAGACAATCAGGGATAGCTTTGAGGACTCCTGGATTTCCATCAAGAAGCTACAAACACACCACGGAAAAAAGGACAGCCCCAGAGAATCTTAGAATCTCAGACTGGTTTGGGTTGGAAGGGACCTTAAAGCTCATCCTGTCCCATCCCTTACCATGGCAGGGACACTTTCCACTATCCCAGGTGGCCCTAAATCCCATCCAGACTGGCCTTGGATGCTCCCAGGGACTCAGAACCTCAGACACTGCACATTTCTATACCAGATTCTCCTAGGGGGTTTTTGCACACTGGGGATGTACAGAGGATGTACAGAGGCACAGTGTTCCTCCCTCTTCCTGCCCTCATCCATGCTCTGATGTCCATCTCTTCTTCTGGCTCTCCACAAATCTGTGACAGGAGGGGGCAGCTGGGGTGGGTTGGGCTCTTCTCCCAGGGAACAAAGGATGGGACAAGAGGAAAGAGCCTCAAGTTGCACCAGGGGAGTTTTAGTTTGGATATTAAGGACAATTTCTTTATAGAAAGGATTGAAACTGCCCAGGGCAGTGGTGGAGTGATCATCCCTGGAGGGATTTGAAAGCCGTGTGGACATGGCAGTTGGGGACACGGGTTAGTGGTGGCCTTGGCAGTGCTAGGGAATCAAAGGACTTGATGATTTTTGTGGGCTTTTTCAACCTAAATATTTCCATTATTCTATTTTGTGATTCATGAACCAGGAGAACTTTCTCCACCAAACTCTGATGCAAATACCCTCCACCTTCTCTCTTTACTGTCTTCCTATTCAGTATAAGATTATCTTTTAAAAAAAGATAAATTCATGAAGCTATCCATAGCTTTGCTGTATTTCACTCCCTCACTGATTTTCTCACTGCCCGCTCTTCCTGAACCTTGGGAAGCCATAGGAAGCCCCATGGATGTGATTTAGAAGGAGTTTCCAGGGGTGGCATCCCAGTCCACGGCTTGGCACCGTGTC
This sequence comes from Taeniopygia guttata, assembly GCF_048771995.1. Classification (NCBI taxonomy): domain Eukaryota; kingdom Metazoa; phylum Chordata; class Aves; order Passeriformes; family Estrildidae; genus Taeniopygia; species Taeniopygia guttata. The sequence goes on from NC_133049.1 coordinate 1,475,819, forward strand.
TCCAAACCACTCTGCTCAGAATCCTGCGAGGGGTCAAGACTGGGGCAGCAGCTCCTCAGCACCTGCTTTGACAGGTCGTTAGCACGTTTGGTGTCTCACTTCCCTCAAAGCGGGATTTCTTCCCTGAGAATTAATTCCCATTTTTTGCTGCACACAAATCATTAGCCGGGCTCTCCAAACAAAGTGCTAATGCTTCCTGTCACCTTCTGCTGCTCTGATTCCCCCAGAGCTGCTGCAATCAAGCCCATGAAAAGCCAATCAATTAAGGCTCAAAGTATCAAGAGCTCATGAGCAGGAGTGAAGAACCCAACACATCATTAGGGAGCCTGTGAAATTCCTGCCTGGAGAACAGATGTGTGGGAAGCAAAGCAGCCCAAGGTCCTTTTCCTCCCCTAGGTGGGATGGAGCCTCCATCCCAGAGCTCCCACCTGTGTCCAGCCATCTGTGCTTTCTCCAGTGCTTCAGGACCAGGAGAGGACACATCTTCTCCCTGATGGAGGTTGGACCTTCCAGTATGGACACCTTGAGGGGGTGGATGCGCCCCAATGACTCTGTCATTCCCACTGTTTGTGAGTCCTTTTCCTCTGTAAAGGACTGAAGAGGTTTTCTTCCCCCTTTTCAATGGAATCCCCCCAAATTCTACAAAACACCACCCACACCAAAAAACAGCCCCTCCAAACAGCTCCAGTCGGAGCCAACCTCTTCCGCTAAAGTTAAACCCAAGCATCTGCATCAAAACACCAAAACCAGAGCTTGCCTGCCTTCAGATTTTAGAACAGAACCCTTGTCTCCATGGAAACCCACCCTTTTGGGTTTTTTTCTCTTTTTTCCTTTTTTTTTTTTTTTTTTAGTTCAGAAAACAGAGTATCAAGGCATGGAGCGATCCAGGGCCTGAGGTGAAAGTGTGAAAGTGTCTGGTTCAGTCCAGGCATTGCAGGAGAGATGCACCTCATTTTTCTGGAGAAGAGCTCTTCCCATCAGATACATCTACAACCTCTTTCCAAGCAGAAGCTTTGGTTAAAGTAAAATTTGTTGTTTCCATAATAAATTGGATGTGGGGCAACAGAGAACAGGAATCATAGCTGGGCAGTCCCATGTCAGCATGGGGTAAATCTGGATTATACCTCTGGGCCTTCAGACTGACTCCATTCAGGGTTTTTCCTCAAATTCCCTCAAGGAGAGCCCAGATTCCCTCCTGAGGGTGGGCATCAGGACCCTGGTGAAGGTTCCTTTGTGCCCTTAGAGCTGCTCTTAAAGAAAATCTCCCCTGGACTTATGCAGAGCTGAAAACATCAGGAATGAAGCCAACAGGGATGAAGAAATATTCCCCCTTTCCAAATATTTTTTGTTTCCAGAGCCAGATATCTTTCCAAAGGGCAAAATCCAAAATTTGCTTCCAAAGTACATCAGATGCTGGAGCAAGGAGGTGGCAGATGAGCTGAGGCTGGTCTCACTCAGCACCCTCGAGTGCCCTTCCTCAAGGTCACCCAGCTCATCCAGTGTCTCACATCTCCCTCCAAGCATCTGGCACTTGGGAAAAGACTCCCAGATTTCCATCTGGTGATGGAAAATAACATTTTTAGTAGTAACTGCCTGTTTTTAGTAGTAACTCTGAGACCTGGAGTTACATCTTCTGTGTATCCTCCAGGTCTCCATCATTAAGGATGATCCAGTGCCTGGCATTCTTTGGGGCTTTATCTGGTTCTCTCAGGCAAAACTTTCTACCCACAACACATCCAAGATGTTTTGTCCCATCAGGAAGCTGGTTTTGAGGCATTATCATTAAATTATCCCCACATCTGAGGAGGATACTCACTGGTAGAGATTGTGACCTTTATGATACCATAGGAGAAATCCTTCCAACAGCTGTTCCAACATCTGGAACATCTGGAGCTCTCAAGCATGCTCAGCTTCCTGATGCTTGTGCTCAGTTTGGAGTACATGACTTTAATAGACACTCCCAAATGTCTGGTCCCCAAAGCCTTTGATGTTTTCGAGGTTTAAATCTGCCCTATATTAATACCACTATCAATAAATCTGGAATATGACTGGACATCCTAATTACTCCTGATGACCTCCCAAGTGGCAGGAGTGAAGTTTAAGGTCAGCCAGAGGGGAAAAAAAAAAAAAAAAAAAAAGAACACCAGCTTTTTCCACTTGAGGGGACAGATGGAAACCACAAAATGGTCTCAGACTGTCCCCAGCCCCCTGTGCCCTGCCAGGCTCTGTTCCACCTGCACAAAATGTTCTGGAGAGTCTCCTTCTCCCTCTGATTTAAGAAGTTTGTCATGGCCCTTTCCTGGCAAGGGATATTTACAGGTGAAAATGCAGAGGGGTGTTTAGGTAAGTGGTATTTATAAGTACATCTGCAGGGAAATGTTTACAGGCAAGGTACTCACGGGTAATTATAGATCAATACTTCAAAGCAGAGTAAATAGAGAGGTAAAGGACCTCTGCTGGTGCGCCACAAATAAATATTTAGATATAGCAGATGCACATAAGTGTGCGCAGGTTATGTGGGTGAGATAAAGACTGGGATTTAGCTGGAGCCCTTTTCCCGGGAGCTGAGGCTGTGCCATTAGCGGCGCATCCATAACTCAGTGCCGCCGGCGCACCCCGGCAGCGCTATCGGATCAGCCCCACGCTCCATCAAACCTGGCGGCCAAAACAGCTCCAGCAGAGATAGGAGTGTAGAACTGAAGGTCAAAGAAGTCTCTTTTTCCTGTTCAAGGTGGTCTCGTGCCTCCCCATTCCACATCCCGGCACAAAACCTGGGACTGGAGCCATGTTGTGCCTTTCCAGCTCCCTCTGACTCGTTGGATCCAAATCTCCCTTGACAGTCACGCGTCGGTTTGTGTTTGACAAAGTTCAGCCAAGCAACGAGCAGCCTGGAAGGCCCTGAGATCCTGCTGAAATCCCCATCCAATTTATCAAGTCAAAAATTCAGCTGGGTGGGAGTTAAGTGGGATGAAGCTCTGATCAAGGCGAGAGATTAGGGCAGAGCCGGTTACACAAATCACAGCTCTGACTGGGAGGGGGAACAGCCGGGCCAAGGGGAGCTTCTCCAGAGCTGGGCAGAGCTGGAGATAAGGGCCTGGTGTTGGTAAATAAAACTGCTGGGGAATCGCATGTCTGATCAGTGTCCGCTCCCATCAGGCTGGCGGGAGCTGGCAGCTTTATTTCCAGGCTTTTCCCTGGGAATACTAAGGGCATTCAGAAAGGCAAGAACAAAGCTACAACTTTATTTGAGAGCAAAACAAAAGCAAACAAATGCATACCCAGAAGACCAAGCATTGAAAGAGAGCAGGAGACGGCTCAGGCAGCATCTGAGGCAGCCCTTGGACACCTCATGACTGTTAAAAAGTTTCCTGAGGAGCAAAGGCTTTTTGTTGGTTGGTTTGTTTGTTTGTTCGCAGGGAGAAAACAAAGTGGAAGGATTGCTGATGCCTTTGGTGGTAAATGAAGACAAATATCTCTCGATTGTGGAGATTGCCGGCATGGAGAAAGCTCTGCTTGCATCATTTTGGGAAGAGGCTGAGCAAAGCTTTCAGGGTCCTCAGGTTGACTTTTCAAAGATGAGCTCGTGCACCACAAACCCCAGGGGGATCTACACCCTGCAGCTCTCGGGAATGGATGCACCCTGCAGCTCTCTGGATGCTGGCACATGTCCCCTTGAGAGACATCCCTTCTTGTTCCGCAGATGTCAAGAGCCTTGCAGAACCTTCCTCTCCTGATATTTTTACAGCCTCAATATTTTGGAAAAAATTGCAGTTTCTCACTTAACTTTGCTCTGTGGCTGCCTTTAAACTATTTGTTCCCATCTGCCTTTCTCTGAGGGCTTAAAGAGCCCTTTAGTATCTGGTATTTTCTCCCTGTGAAGCTACTTAGACATGGTAATCAAGTCACCTCTCTGTCTCCTTTTTAATAAATTAAGCAGATGGAGCACTTTAAAGCTTTTTTTTTTCTTTTTTTTTTCTTTTTTTTTTTTTTTTTTGCCAGCCCTTGAATTATTTTCTGTCTCTCTTTCTCAGCCCTGCCTTTACTGGCAGAGCTCAATGAGGGCACAGCCAGCACCTCTGCCCATCCCCATCCCATCCTACTCCCCAGATATCCAGGTCGGGAGGCTGTGCTCAGCCTCCAAGAGGTTTTATAGTTTCAAACCTCTTGCCAGTCAGATCCTTCAGATAATCCAGCTCATTAAATGGAAAGAAAGACTTTACATTTACAGCCTCCATCAATGTATAAAGCCCTCAGCTTCCCGACGGCCGCTGCCTGGCCGGCATTATAACGTATTAGCCTTTTTCTTTATTTTAAAAGCAAGAGATAGTAATTAAAGATTGGATTATGAGCTAGGCCAGCATCACAAGAAAGACACAACTTTATCGTATTACATAGCATCAAAATTAATTAGTAGTATATTAATCTCTAATCTAGGAAAATATTGCAGGATCTCTGGCCTCAATATCATATCCCCCATCCAGTGCCTGACAGCTGGCCCCTTTGAAAACCTCCCTGCATCATCCCTGCAGAGAAAGCTCTGCAAAACTTGTGTAATCAATGTGGCTTTGATTAGTCAGAGCTTGCAGACACTCTGGCAGCCACTCCCGGCCCGGTGCTCCCAGGGACTGGGAGTGAGTCAGGTCCCATTCCTGCCCCGCCACAAATCAGCACTGAAAGCATTTAGGAGCACAGGGAAGGGCCTAAACCAGCACTGATCACTGGATGCCTTTAGGATTGGGTTGGAGAGAGCTCAGCAGGATGAGGATCCAGGCAGGCTGCAGCTCTTTTCTGGTGCTTTGCTCCTTTCTGCTTCTGCAGGGCTGAAGTGGCTTTGGCACAGCGCTGGTGGTGCTGCCAACTTCACCCATGTTGGCCACAATCTGAGGACTCCACTGAAGCTCCAGACCTTGGGTTTATTTGACTTTCCAGCCCCATGTCTTGGTAACCACCATTACCCAGGAGATGTCACTGTGGGGGTGGGCAGGCCCTGGCACAGGTGCCCAGAGCAGCTGTGGCTGCCCCTGGATCCCTGGCAGTGCCCAAGGCCAGGCTGGATGGGGCTGGGAGCAGCCTGGGACAGTGGGAGGTGTCCCTGCCCATGGCTGGGGTGGGACTGTATGGGCTTTAAATCCCTGCCAACCCAACCACTCTGGGGCTCCATGACTCTGCTGAGCAGGAGCTGTCACCCACCAGTGAGAGCTGCATCCCCAAATGTCAGGTGTGGGTCCACATTCCGCCTCTCCAGGTGTGCTGAGCATGGACCTGATGCTCATGGGTCATGGGACATGATGATCCTTGTGGGTCCCTTCCAGCTCCAGATAGTCTCCAATTCCATGACTGAGGGATGACTTTAATTTAATTCCACAGGGAGCTCCCAGAGCCACAGAGACATCAGAGTGTCACACAGAGCAGCAAATCAAACACAGCAGCAACACCGCAATTCTAGCAACAATTATTTCTAAAGAAACCCTTGATTTGAGCAGCCAAAACGTGCAGTGGGCACAAGAGGGCTTGGGGTTGGTGGGAATTCAGCTGTTAAGGGAGACTCACTGGGATTTGGAAAAGGACTCATGACAAGGGGTGGAGGGACAGGACACAGGGAATGGCATCCCATGGACAGAGGGAAGGGATGGATGGGATACTGGGAATTAGGAATTGTTCCCTTTGAGGGTGGGGAGGCCCTGGCACAAGGTTCACAGAGAAACCAAATCCAGAGCCCCCAACATCAAGGAGGATCTGGAGCTGCTGGAGAGGGCACAAAGGAAGCCATGGAGATGTTCTGAGTGTTGGAGCTCCTCAGCTCTGAGCCAGGATGGGAGAGCTGGGGGCACTCACCTGGAGAGGAGAAGCTCCAGGGAGAGCTCAGAGCCCCTGCCAGGGCCTGAAGGGGCTCCAGGAGAGCTGGAGAGGGACTGGGGACAAGGGATGGAGGGACAGGACACAGGGAATGGCTCCCACTGCCAGAGGGCAGGGATGGATGGGATATTGGGAATTGGGAATTGTTCCCTGTGAGGATGGGCAGGCCCTGGCACAGGGTGCCAGAGCAGCTGTGGCTGCCCCTGGATCCCTGGCAGTGCCCAAGGCCAGGCTGGACAGGGCTGGGAGCAGCCTGGTCTAGGGGAAGCTGTCCCTGCCATGGCAGGGCTGGAATGGGATGGGATTTAAGGTCCCTTCCAATCCAAACCTTTCTGGGATTCTGTGACAACAAATACAAATGCAGATTTGCAAATATAAATGTGGATTTGCTAATAGGCATTTTGCCCCCAACTCTTGGGCAGCAAAACTTCCCAGATGGAGCCCTGGTCTATGGAAAGTGTCCCTGCCCATGCTTTGGGACTTCGTGATCTTCAAGGCTCCTTCCCACCCAAACCTTTCATGACTCAGTAATTCTGGGAAGGGTGGAAAACTGTGCTGGAGACAACAGGCTGTAAGCACAGCAGGTAACAATGCTGGACCCCGGACACTGAGAACCAAGAGGGAGAACATCCAGCAAGGCTATGGTGAGAAGGAAAGGAGAATAAAAGGTTCATGGGAGTTCCTGCAAATAGAGACGACACAACAGGCTGTGATTGGCTAGAAGATTCCTAGATTCCTGTGATTTCTAGAACATTCCATCATTGTCTTATATAAGTGTGTGCTCAACCCCATTTTGGGGTCTCCTAAAGGAGCTACACACATCTCCAACATCAGACTTCTAGGAAGCAAGGACTTTATTTCTTAGGGGAGCTATGAGCAGGTTTCTGTTTATGTTTTATGTTGTGCCCTTGTGCGCCCCTTTCTCCTCATATTAAAGTGTTTCATTTATAGCCCTTGAGTCCTTCCAGTCCCTTTTTATCTTGTCACACTACTCCCAGCTGGTCCAGTCTGCACTCGTTGGATGTGACAGGAGGGGCCTGGGCCTCAGTTGCTCTGAGCAAAGCAGGGCCCCAAACTCCCCATTTCAGGCCTCAAACTTGCCTTACAATGCTGAATTCCCTTTGGGATCACAACCTACAGAATCCTGTATGGTCACTGTGGGAGCCCAGCACACCCCTCTGGCTGCCCTGGCTGTCTCCAGACCCTGGCAGGGGCTCAGAGACCTTGGCACCAAGTCAAAACCACCTGTGGCTTCTATTTTAGCCTGTGGAAAAAGCTGCCAACTTTGTATGAGGAATTACAAGCCACAGGGGTTTGAGTAGTGTGGTAGTTGGACTAACAAAGGGTGAAAAAGTAGAATTTTAGGGTTTTAAAATAAGGTGTTCAAGGGGACAAGATGGAGGGATTTGGATTCTTCTCCTTCTTGCCCTCCATGTCTTGCTGTGATGGGGACACTTTTCTGTTGGTTTAAGGTAGAGACACACTGTCCAACATAAATTATAGATATTGGCATGTTAATTTAAACATGGTGCACATAGTTTTTGGCATAAAATGGTAACACCAGCCCAAGGGGGTGGGAGTCTGTTGCAGACTGACCTGCTGGACAGAGCATAGCTCCTTGAGAAAGCATGTTAGAGATAAGAGAAAATAAACAACCTTGAGAAGCTGACCCTGCACATTCCGACTTCTTCATCGGCTGCAGGGCTGGGAGAAAAAGACTTTTCACAATCTTGGGGTCATCTCGACTGCCAGATCCCCGAGAGGTCATCAGCCTTTGGGACCCAGCCATGAATACTTGCATTCCTCACAATAACCTGGAAGAAGCAGGGAAATGGTGGCTGCTCAACACCTTCCACGCAAGGAAGAAAAGAAGCTTTGTGACAACAGCATTTTCTTCCCTGATCTAAATATTTACATTACTGAAGTGGAAAGGGGCTGGAGAGGAACCAGCCTGGGAAGGCAGGATCCCTGGGAGATGGGCTGGGAGCTGTTATTCAGCAAAGAGAAGTGCAAGGTAATGCAATGTGGGGAGACCACTTAAACTGTTCCTGCACTCCAGTGGTTTGTGAATTAATTGTAGCCCGGCAGGAAAACACCCAGGCATCCTGCAGAATAACCTGATGGAAGGAGCTGCTGGTAGCCAAGCAGCAATTAGGAGAGGAAACAAGTCATTAAACTGCATTAAGCCAGGGATGGGAGGTTTTAATGCAAGGCTAATGCCCAGCTGGGTAAATTTGTGAAGGATTGACTCTTTCCCTGTTCATCTTTGGAACAGCCTGTCCCAGGACACCAGAGCACCATGCTCCCCATTGTGCTGAGGCAGGACTGCCTCTTGTTTGATGTACAAAGTTTCAATGGCTGCCAAAAAAATGGGAATAAATCCAAGGTCCTGCAGGCTCATTGCTGCCATCGAGACAGATGAGGCTGCTCAGAGCTGGGCACATCAGCTCCTGGAACTTTATGGAGTCAGCGAGACTCCCTGCACCTCCCTGAGCTGAGGGACTGGGATGGGAGATTGAAAAGATTTAAATTTGTGTCTGCAATTTGGGTATCGTATTCCCTAAACCACAGGGATCAATTTGTTCTATCTCAGGGAGATCAGAGGGAATGGCCACACATAAATACAGATGAGAGCCTGCACATGGCTCTGGGTCCCTCCCTGCTTTAAACTCCCTGTCAGCCTCCTCCTGATCCCAATTCCTGCTGCACATTGGGTTAGAGCATAAACACCTATTTAAAAAGTGCAGGACACCCTCCTGCCAGGTGTGGAGATCCCCTGTGGGTGTCACCTGCTGCCACCTTTACAGAAGGACAAACTGCAGCTTCACAGTTTTCATCCTCCAGCCTCGGTGGTGTTGGAGCCAGCAGCAGGTTTGGCCCAAGTTTCCATCCTTCAGGGTGCCAGAGACTGCCCTGGGATGCACTGAAGGGGACCTGGTGCTGAGGACCTGGAAAATCCTTGTGAAGGTGAGAGAAAGTCATGGAGAACGATGGTGATGCTTCTGCACAGCCTCCCTGAGAGCTCCCTCAAAGGGGATTGCAGCACTCAGGGTGAGAAAATCCCTCTTGACTCCTTCCAGCATTCCTCAGGGCAGTTATCCATCCCATCCTGTCCCATCAAAGTCACAACCTGTCTACATCTCATTTCATCTTTTCCCAATCCATCCCATCCCATCCCATCCCATCCCATCCCATCCCATCCCATCCCATCCCATCCCATCCCATCCCATCCCATCCCATCCCATCCCATCCCATCCCATCCCATCCCATCCCACCTCACCCCTTCCTTGCTCTCCTGCTCCCTTGATCCCTAAAGACCCTTTACTCCTGGCTGAGGGTGGCTCTGATTTCCCGAGAGGGAAGCAGCCCCTCCTCATTTCCTCCTCATTTCCTCCTCCTTTCCTCCTCATTTCCTCCTCATTTCCTCCTCATTTCCTCCTCATTTCCTTGGAGCAAACAGGCGAGGGTGCGAAAGCATCGCACAGAGCAAGGCAGGGCTGGTGGCAGGAGAAGGGCAGAACTGCAGCTCAGGGTCTCACCCAGCACATCCAGTCCCCCCTCCCATTCCCACTGGGTCAGTAGCCGAGGAGCAGGAGCCCAGTTTGCCAATGGAGCCTGGAAAAGCCAAAGGTGACCAAAATATTGACCAGGATGCTCACAGAGCATGGAGAAACTGCGGCTTTATGGATCCCAGTGGCTGCAAATCCCAGCCCTTCCTGGCTGGAAATGCAGTAATCAGGGAACTGCTGCTCCTCTCTGGGATTTTGGTCTCTGTTTAATGAGTGTGTGAGAGTATTCACACACCTCTCCCTGCAATCGCTCTTCAATCACCCTGAACCCAGCACAAACACAGCCTTCAAAGTGTCCTTCTGGGCTGGGCTGGATTCAGTCTGGGATGGGCTGGATTTGGTCTGGAATGGGCTGGATTCGGTCTGGGCCAGGCTGGATTCGGTCTGGGCCAGGCTGGATTCGGTCTGGGATGGGCTGGATTCAATCTGGGATGGGCTGGGTTTGGTCTGGGTGGGCTGGATTCAGTCTGGGGTGGGCTGGATTCGGTCTGGGATGGGCTGGATTTGGTCTGGGGTGGGCTGGATTCAGTCTGGGGTGGGCTGGATTCAGTCTGGGATGGGCTGGATTCCATCCAGGATGGGCCATTCCCAGTCACCCTCTCACATCAGGCCCTTGTTGAAAGTCCCTCTCCAAACCCACCCACAGTGTAAGAAGTGACCAGAACACAACAAGAGCTTTTCCTCCACGGGGTTACCTGTAAATCCCTCTTCATCCCCACCCTCCTGCCTCACCTGCAGGCCCAGGATGGGCCAGGAGCTGCAGCAGCTGGATCCCGTTTGGATGGAAGCACATTTTAGGTTGCATTAACTCTCCCAGGGTCAAAGGAACTTCTCCATGGATTTGTCACTAAATCCAGCAGCTCCAACGGCAGAACTCAAACCCAGCCAGCAGCTGTTGGATGGAATCTACTGAATTTCAGGTCACTTTGGGCTCACAAGTGCCCACTCAGCCAGAGGAGACCCCCAGCTTGCCTCAGGCTGTGTCCCAGCTCCATCCCTGCTGTATTTCCTTCCCAACACCAGCAGCAAACCAGACCTGGTGACTGAGGCTTTGCTCCCTGCAGAGCTTTGCCAGCTCCTGCCAGCTGGAAGTTGGGTCTCTGTTGGATTAATAATACCTTATGTCCAATGGATTTTATGATTGATTATTATTACCAACAAAACCCTCCCAAAAGTTGCCCATTTCAGACAAAGGAGACTGATTTGATTTGTGATTTTTTGATAGGTACTTAGTAAATTTTTTCTTTAAAAGACAATTAAACCCCTGGAGGAAAGGGAAAAGTGTTTAAAATCCCAATAAACAGGTTTCCTGACAAAAATTACAGCTTCCAAAGGGGGCAAAGGGCCCAGGATCCATCTGCTGAGGGGCCTTGTCAGCAGCTCCTCTAGTAAGGGACCTCTGAGAAAGGTTGAGTTTAATTAGAGCCTTACATGTTGTTTTTCCCCTTGCACAGATGTTTTCTCCATCATTTACTCCTTGTTTCATCCCTGAGTCCAGTGGAAAGTGATGTAAAGCTCCTCTCTGCCTTGGGTGCAGGTAATGAGTGCTGCAGACATTCGGGATAAAGTTGCCCAAGGCAAGAGATGATGCTTTGGCTGCTCCAGCAAATTTCTCACCACCCTCCTAAGATCCATTGTGGGTTTCACAACCTCCAGACTGCACCTTTTGGAGTAAAGATTGAGCCTCCATGACAGCAGCAGGGGGTGGGGAGGGGCAGAGGGTGAAAAGCAGGAGGGTGGGAATGAAGAGGGATTTACAGAGGTGATGCCATGGAGGAAAAGCTCGTGTTGTGTTCTGCTGACTTCTTTCACTGCAGACAGCTTTGGAGAGGGACTTTCCATGAGCACCTGGAGTGATGGGATGGGGGGGAAAAGCCTGAGGCTGAAGGAGGGCAGGGTTAGATGGGATATTGGGAAGGAATTCCTCTATGTGAGGAAGGAATTCTCTGTGCCCAGAGCAGCTGTGGCTGCCCCTGCATCCCTGGAAGTGTCCAAGGCCAGGGCTTGGAGCACACTGGGATAGAGGAAGGTGTTCCATGGCACAGAGCTGGAATTAGATGAGCTTTAAATTTCCTTCCAACTGAAACCATTCTGGGATTCCAATTTAAAAAAGCAAGGAATGAAAAACATTTGCAGTTTGGATGTTCTTGGGAGAGACGAGTTTGTCTTTATTGGCTGCACTCATTAAAGATCCTGGTGAGAGGAGAAATCCTGACATGAGTGATCGGAAACGCAGGTGATGGAAGACCGAAAGGAAAAGGGTTTTTTTTCCCCTCCTCTCCCCTGCTGAAGACAGCAGGAACTGGGGAAGGATTGACTTAGCTCTATCCATCAGGAAAAGACTTTCCATCAAAAAGTGAGCAAGAAAAATTGCACCTGGGAAAAAACAAGAAGCCTGCAAGGAGAGCAGCAAACTCTCCTCAGAAGGCAACAGAGTCCTTTTGGGAAGGGCTCAGCAGGGCAGGAGACTTGGGCAAGGCCTCAAGGAAGGCAAAAAAGAACTTAAGAGTTCTAAAAGGACATGAAACAGGTAGGGGGGAGATGGAAGGAAAGAGGTCCCCTGGAGCATTTCGGGAAGAGAAATGTTCTCATGCAGGATGAAAGGAGAGGATGTGGGAGCGGTGCCAGAGGCGAGGCCGGGCTCGGAATTGGGAGAGATATCTGGCTCAGAGGCTCTTTGAAGATTTTCTGGTCGCTTCGAGCTTGGGCAATGTTGCTGTCAGCTCAATGGGTCTGCCTCTGCCCTGGGAGTAACCACCTTGGGAGGCTGCAAGGGAAATAAACTCATTTTAGCTCAAGGCTGGGGTCCCACCACCTGTTTTTGATCAGTCCTGCCTGAGGGGGCCCACCAAAGGTGGAGCTGGAAGGGTTTGGGGCAAAGGAAGCTGTGCCATGGCACACAGCACTGCAGAGAGCTGACATGGCCCAGCAGGGATGGAGAGGCTGAGCTCTGCCTGGATCCCAGAGGAGACCTTGCAGAATTTGCTGCCAGCCAGGAAAGCAGAGCAAAGTTGATGGAGTGAGGCTGAATTTGAAGACAAGGACATGCCCTGCAAGGACAGTGAGATTTGTTGCCAGCCCTTTCCATCACTCTCCTATTCTATTCTGGTTTTCTCTGGATTAATCAATTCCCGGGATTAATTGGCTCTGCTCCCACCCAGCTGCACGGCAGGGAAGACACTCAGAGGCTCCCCTGGAAGGGCACAGCCCGACCACATCCAGCCCCAACATCTCACCCGGCTCAGGTCCTGCTACAATTCCCACAGAACATTTGCATTATGCAAATTTGGCATATGCAGATCAGCCCTTCCGAAAATAATGTGCAATCAGGCAATTAACAAGTGCCTTGTCTTTAGCTCACAGGTAGGCTCAGTTCCTGAGACTCTTCATTCTGGATTGGCTCTGCAACCTTAATAATGGCATTTTCAATTCCCTGGCAGCCTTTTTGGGATGGATTTTCACGTTCTGTTCCTGCCCCAAGCCCTCTCTGCCACCCACTGGCTGGTAGAAGGGAGGGTGACAGAGGGATGCTTTTGTCACAGCAGAGACTACAGCCATAAATTCCACTTATAGCCAGTAAAATCCAGGCATCCAATTAAACCCATAATCCTATAAACCTGCCAGCAATCAAGCACACTTTTAAAAATCAAGCCCGACAGATACTTTAAATCAATATATCCAAGTAACAACTCGCAGCCTGTAGGATCATCCAACACTGCGTCCTCACGAAAAGAATAAATTTTCCAGCCCGTGCGTTGGTTTTATGGCTTTTTCCCCTTTTTAGCTTCTCCAGAGGAGATTCCTGAGTGATGAGTGACTGCCAGGGACTGAGGGGAATCAGGAGGAGTTTGGCCATTGCACCCCATAAGACAGCACCCCTCCTCAGCTCCTTTTGGCTGGAGATGTTGGGGGGACTGATGGTTTGAAATAGACTCCTTATTATCCAGGGTTTCTTTCCAGAGAGGGAAAACAATGAGGATTTAATTTATGAGCAGCTTTCCAATAGCAGCTGAGGGCTCTGCCAAATTCCAAAATCTTTTCACCAGGTGAGGTACAAAGTGTTTGGCACTGGGAAGGGACAGGGCAGGTGATGGATGCTGAGGAGCATCATTGCCACTCATCATCCCAAAGAGGAGAGGAATCACTGGGTTTGTGGCCATGGATAAATCATTGTGTTCCTTCTCTTTTTCAGGAGTTTTCACCCTAAAGACATCGAACTTGCTGCCCCCTGATGTTGGCACTTCCCTGGGCTCTGCAGACTTTGAGAGGGGCATGGGAAAATCATGGAATTATAAAATCATGGAAACACAGAACTCAGCAGTGGGAAAGGGAAAGGTTTTAGTGTCAAATCCCGGCCTTTGGGCTGCCACCACCAAATCAAAGTGGTTCAACAAACCCTGCAACAGCTCCAGGGTTCACTCCCAGCCCATCCACGGCTCAGCTTTTTGGGAAGATGCAGCTGGGGATGGGACAACGCTCCAAGAGCCTCTTTGGCTCTGGCTTGATCTGCTCAAAAGAACTTGGAAATGATGATTTTACCTGCACTCCCGAGGCGGCCTGGGCGAGGCTGGCCGGCAGCTGCAGGAATCAGGGAGGGCAGAAGGTGGGAGCCAGGTGGATTTTCACACCTCCCATTCTCCTGGGAGCTCCACCTGATCCAGATCACCCCCCAACAGCTCTGCAGCACGAGCAGCCTCTCTGCTGGGAGCTAAACCCCCGTGTGCAGCAGCAGGGAAGTGTCTGAAGCACATTTCAGAGAGCTTTAAACAGTTTTATAGCAGCTGTTTCTTTGTGTCCCCTTACCTGTTAAACCAGGTACTTCCAGCATCGGACTCTGAATGCAATAAACACACGGAGCCATAAAAAATCCCTTAGGCTGCCCTGGAACAGCTTTCCCAGACCTCCCAAAGCGGCCAGTGAGGCTCAGAGCCTGCCAGGAAAGCGCTGCTCACCCAGACGAGGCAGCAGCACGTGCCCAACCCAATGGATGGCACAGTTCTCCTTTTTTTTAAAGTCCTTTATGGCAATAAACCGCAAACTTGAAATTAATGATCACTTCATGGAGAGAAAATGCAGCCATTGACCTGGGAGTGAACCTCAGCCATTCCAGGCACAGCATTTGCTGCTGTTCAAATGTTCTTTTCCAGAGGTTGTGGAACAGAACTTTGATCTTCTGAATACCAAATATCCTGATGCCACTGAGCTGTTTCCTCCCAGAAGTTCATTTTTGCAGAGTGTCCAACAGGTTTTCACTCGTTGAACACCGAAAGGCAGCCAAATAAAATTTCAATTGCAAAGATTCCCTGTGGCTACATCTCCAAATATGATTAAGTTGGTGAAATAATGATCCAATGGTGAGGGTTCCGGGATCTGCATCCCAAGACCCACGATTCCAGTATTTCTCTGGTTATAGAAAAAAAAACATTTTCTCTTCTCACAGGTTACTTGCACCTGGTCAAAGTATCAGCCCAGTGCAGAATCCATGGAAATCATTCACATTTATCCCAGATCCCAGGTGAGAGTGGCCAAATCCCACCTTCCATCCACCCCTATAAAACACCATATTGACAACAGGAACCACGAGGATGATCCACCTCATCTACTGTTTAATTGACTGCAGGCCTGGAGTTAACAGGGAAAAAACCATAGAACTGTCATTGCAGAAGCCTTGTCTCCTCTCTTGGCTAATAGGATTAGACAAAAAATGTTTCAAATCAAAATCCCAAAGCTTGGTGCTGGTTTTCAAATGAGGCCAAGGCTTTCTAGTGAAGCTTTTTTTTATCTTTCTGCTGAATGGTGACTCCAAGTCAGAGTCCCAAAGCTCTTTGGGGGTTTTAGGCAGCTCGGAGCCAGATTGTTTGAAAAAAGTAGGGGTTTGGGGTCAGAAAATTCCATGGTTTTCAATCACAGCATCCAGGAAAAGCATCCCAGGGGCTGGAGAGGTGGTTTGAGCACAGCAGGGTTTGGGGACACCACTGAGCTGCTCCTGTCAGTCCCCAGGGATGCACCTGGCAAAAGGAAAGATGCTGAAAAATTGACCAGAGTGCAGAGAAAGGCCCAGAAACAACCCAGGGGCCAGGAAAAATGCATTACAGTGGGAAGCTCAAAGAGCTTCACCTCTTTATCTTATCAGGAAGAAGAATGAGAGTGATTTGATTACTGCACACGAGCACCTTCTTGGGGAGAAAACACCTTTTTAATCCATCAGCCAAAGGCAGGACGAGAAGTAAAAGCTGGAAGCACAAGCCAAATCCATCCAAACTAAAAATCAGACAATGGGTTTTTATTTTGTTTTAATTTTTTCCCCCATCAGCAAGATGGGTTCAACATTAAAACAAATCACCTGTGAAACAGCATCCTGCTCAGACATGGCTCAGTGGAGAGCAGCACAGGCAAAATATTGGGGTTTATCCCGGTGGATTTGGGGTCTCTAATTCTCTGCAAGGCAGGGAAGAGCTGCAGATATCCCCAAGCCCTTCCCATCTCCTCCACCCTTGGATCTCTGTGCTAGACAGAAAAGTTTGCCACTTCCCAGCCCCTCGCTCTCCTCGCAACCCGCAGATGCATCTGATCCACACTGCAAGATAATGATAGAAAATTACAGTGTAATAAGATAATGGGATTTATTTATAGCATTTGCTTTCCAATCACGCCCACATGATCTATGTATCCCCACACACTCACACACACGCTCACAGGCACTTTCCATGTGTGTGTATTTGCATAAGTGCTTGGCTTTGTGGAAGCAAAATGCCACCTGGGGGATGTCTCAAATGGTTCGATCCCAGTGAGAAGGGTGCTGGCACATCACAAATAGTCCCCTCATCATCATAACAATGACACCATATTTCCATCACACTTTTCTCTCAAAGCACTTACAAAAAAAAAAAAAAAAAAAAAGAAAAACAGAAAAGGGAAAAAGAGGGAACAAAAATAAAAAATAAATGTAAACTGCTACCCAAAGCCCGGTGTGCAGAGAGGAGAATTGAAATGCAATGACAGCCTCAACTGGAGACAAATCCCGTCTCCAATAGAAACAAGCCCAGGGAAATTTAAGGAGGCAGCTCATAATTAGCTGGGGATGGTCAGCACAGCAGGGCTCTTAATGAGCTCCCTCCCCACGGGGCTGTGTCAGGTCTGAGCACTGGAGGTGCAGCAGGTCAGGGGGCTCCAAATCCCAGCCCATGAAGCAGCACAATAACTGAGCTGAGGATGTGGTGGCTCTGCCACCTCTGCCTGGAGTTTCCCAACCCACAGCAACCCGGTTTTACCACCCAAACACAACTATGGAGCTGTGGAAGCTTTGGGAGGTTTTGTCCTCCTGCCTTGAGGCCACTGGGATTTATTGTTGCATCCCGAAATCCCACTGCAATCTGCATCCCTAAATCCAGCTACAGGGAGAGGACAGAAGTGTTAGAAAAGGTGAATGGGCCAATTGTTCCCTGCAAAATGATCCTGTGCCCTAAGAAAGCCTCAGCCATGGGCACAGGGATGTTTGCAGGGAAAGCAATGGCAGATCTGATGAACCCCACAAAATTATGGAATGGTTTGGGTGGGAAGGGACCTTACAGCTCATCCTGTTCCACCCCCTGCCATAGGCAGGGACTCCTTCCTCTATCCCAGGGTGCTCTGAGCCCCATCCAGCGTGGCCTTGGAAACTTCCAGGGATGAGGAGCCCACAACTCCTCTGGACAACTCCACTTCTCCAGGCTGCTCCTACTCTGATCATTCCCATCACGTCCTCACTCACTGTGCCAGAGCCACAGGGCCAGGGGACACTCAGGACCAGCTTTTGGGGTGAAACATCAGCTTTTTAAATAGAAGATCATTTCAGCACCCTCAGACTTAGCAGCAAACACCTTTTTCCCAAATACTTCACTAAGGGCACAGCAGGATTGTACCTGCCCATCCACAGGGTCTGATCAACCAGGGGGAGGTGAGGTGAGGATCCCTGTTCAGGATCCCTGCTCAGATTCCCTGTTTAGGATCATTGCTCGGATTCCCTGTTCAGGATCCCTATTGATATTCCCACTCAAATTCCCTGTTCAGGATCCCTGTTCAGGATCCCTACTCACATTCTCACTCATATTCCTGTTTAGGATCACTGCTCAGATTCCCTGTTCAGGATCCCTGTTGATATTCCCACTCAAATTCCCTGTTCAGGATCCCTGTTTAGGATCCCTGTTCAGATTCCCACTCATATTCCTGTTCATATTCCCTGTTCAAGATCCCTGCTCAGATTCCCTGCTCATATTCGCTGTTCAGGATCCCTGTTCATATTCCCTGTTCAGGATCCCGGCTCAGATTCCCACTCAGATCCCTGTTCAGGATCCCTGCTCAGATTCCTCCTCAGATCTGTGCTCAGGATCCCTGCTCAGGATCCCTGCTCAGGATCCCGCTCAGATTCCCTGTTCAGGATCCCTGTTCAGATTCCCACTCATATTCCTGTTCATATTCCCTGTTCAGGATCCCTGTTCAGATTCCCACTCATATTCCTGTTCATATTCCCTGTTCAGGATCCCTGCTCAGATTCCCACTCAGATCCCTGTTCAGGATCCTGTTCAGATTCCCTGCTCATATTCCCTGTTCAGGATCCTGTTCAGATTCCCACTCATATTCCTGTTCATATTCCCTATTCAGGATCCCTGTTCAGATTCCCTGTTCAGGATCCCTGTTCAGGATCCCTGCTCAGGATCCCTGCTCAGATTCCCTGCTCAGGATCCCTGCTCAGGATCCCTGCTCAGGATCCCACCCCAGCACCCCGGCCCCATGGAGCCCACGCCAGGATCCCTGTTCAGACACGTCTCTCTCTCCTCAGCTGCAGAGAGGTGCAATTATTTTCCAAGGGCTGCTGAGCATCTCCACCGAGCCGGCTTCTCTGGGGAAGATCAAAGCCAACCTCTGATCAGGAGAGCTGAGCAAGATCCCTGCACGGGGAGGGAGAACGGGGAGGAGAGGAAAAACATAAAGAACCAGGGGATGGCTGGCAGCAAGGGGAAGTTTTCCATTAGTGGGTTGGATAAAGCCTAAACAAACCCCGCTGGAGTCACAGGCTCACCTTCAGTGACTCAATCCAGGTGTGGCTGGGCTGTAACAGCCCCGGGGTTTTGGGTGGGACAGGTCGGGCTGGCCACCCCCTGGTCCTGCAGCACCCACAGCCCACCTCAGCTCGGCTCTGCCGGGGAGAGGGGCAACCAAGCCTTCCAGGGAATTTTTTGGAAATGCAAAGGGACCAAGAAGACCCAGATCATCTTTCATAGATGCTGTTGCCTCTGGCAGAAAAGCCGAAGCAATTTCCAGCACTTCACTCCTTTGATTTCGGCACTTTCACGCAGGGAGGAGGGAAAGCCCCCACGCAGCAGACCCCAGCCCTGCCGCTCCTGTGGATGCTCCAGGATGTCCCAGCACCTCGTTCCCTCCTGCCAACCCCTCAGCAGCAGAAATCTCAGCAGCAGCACGGATCTGGGTGAAGGGAAGGGAGGGGAGAAGGTGCAGGACTGGTTCCCTCTCCCTTCAAACGTAGTTGTGCTCTATATTCAAATGGAAGTTTAATGAGCCTTTCCCTATTTCGAGCAACTTTATCACATCATTAAAGCACAGGAATGAATAATACATCTAGCAGGGGGCTCTGCTGAACTCCAGACCTGCTGCAGCTTCAAACGGAGACGGAGCAGAGGCAGCTGGAGGACGGGGCTGTGCTGGGAGAGGCCGCAGAGATCCCGGCTCGATGTGCCAAACCACCCCCAGGGGTACCTGAGCTCCTTCCCAGAGCACCAAACTCCTGCAATTTGACCTCAGAGATGGGCACGAGCAGCTTGTAGCCAAACCGCCCCTCCTCCTTCCCTCTCTGGCCTGAAGAAATAAAGGAATGATGTTTTAAAAGTGTTTAAACATGACTTTAATTATTGCTTCCAGCAAACTGCCCGGGGGGTAAGGAGCAGATCCCTGACCAAGCTCCATGTGTGGGCCCATCCCCATGTCTCCATCTCTTCCCATCCTCAAAAATGAGGCAAAATGGGTAAAAAGGCCTGATCCAGGTCACATCTGACCTCACTGAGTGCTGGGTGAGGTCTTGGCCTAATGATCCCCTCACCAAGTGGAATGTTGGTTACATCCCCATGCATGGATGGGCAGGGGGAGGTTTGCTGCTCCTGGAGGCAGGATCAGTGCCCAAGCACCCACGGGTGTCCTGCACCCCAAGGTGGCCTCAGCACAGGCTCAGCTCCCCAAGGAAAGAAAAAAAAAATCTCATTTATTAAACCAAAAGTTCATTTAAAGCAGAAGAAATTAAAAAAATATCCCAAGAGGCCAAAACAAACCATCTTCAGCTCAGGATGCAAAGTATATTCTCACCAGGGGAAAACTAAGCAATTAATGCTGGAAAGGTTCAAAGATTTTATGGTTTAGGGCTTTTTTATAAATTTTTTCTCACCAAAACTAGTCCTTATGCATTTTTGGCCCATTCTTTGGGCATTGATTTGTTTTTCACTTATTCTTTCTGACTGTTGTGTTTTGGATGGTGCTTACTGATGTGAAAAAAGCCATCTTGTGTTGCTGATAAGGCTGGAGATAACTGCAGAGGTCAAGGAACAGCTGGGAAAAGAGAAAAGAGGAGGGAAAAAAGTTTCAGCATCTTCAGCTCCATCCTCACTCCCCCCCAAACCTGCAGAAAAATCACATCCAGTGGCCCAGAATGGTAAATGAGCTGGATTTTCCCCAGGGCCAGCCTGGAGGAAGAAAGGAAGGAAACAATTTAACTGTATTTCCTCGTTATCTGATCTCAGTCACTTTAATTTGTGCTCTCTTTGAGGCTTCTCCTTTTTTCCTTTCCTCGCGTGTTCATCTCCTCCTGCCGGGATGTTGAGCTGAGTAATGGATGACATTGCAAGAAAACAGGAGGGCTTTGCCTGGCCCAAGAAACACTCCCAAGGTCGCACGTGAGAGAGGCAGACGCTGCCGTCAAGGTGAGGCAGAAAGGAGGAGAAAAACCCTTCTCTTATCAGATCCTAATAAAATAAATTTGCCACTGTATTCCCATCAGGAGCCAAGAACAGCCTCATCCTTTTCCATTTCTTCCCCCTTCAAGGATGGCAAAGCTGGTCCTTTACCCAAGGGCAAAGAAAAGGGCAAATTGCTGGGTGAGAGATCAGACTTTAAGGAGAGAAAATCACAGAATAATGGAAAGGTTTGGGTTGAAAGGGAGTTTAAAGCTCATCTCCTTCCATGGGCAGGGCCACCTTCCAGTGTCCCAGGCTGCTCCAAACCCCATCCAGCCTGGCCTTGGGCACTGCCAGGGATCCAGGGGCAGCCACAGCTGCTCTGGGCACCCTGTGCCAGGGCCTCACAGGGAATCTTCACAGGGAACAATTCCTTCCCAATATCCAGTCCAAATCTCTCCTCTTTTAGTTTCAAACCCTTCTTCTAGCCCTTTTCAGTGGTAGAAGTTGAGGGGAATTGTGTGGGAGCCGCAGGAATGCAGAGGGCACATGAGCTGAAAACAGAAGCAGTGACTCTGGAGAGATGGAGGAGGGCTCCTTGCTTGGTTTGAGGGTTATTTTTTTTTCATAGCGTTTCAAAGAAGCAGTTTGATAAAATGGCTATTAATTATGCCCGTCTTTGTTTGAGCAATTAAGGGGCCATTTCACTTCTGGGAGAGCCCAAACGGAGCCTAAATGAGGTCAAAGCCAAGCAAAGCCACCTCAAGCTTAATTACAAAAGCAGTCTGATGCTCTGAGTTTGGCCTCTGGAGCTGGATTTAGTTCCAAGACCAAGGGAGAGGCCTCTGCCTCCCAAAGCACTCGGGGAGGCAGGGATGAGGTTGCTAACAAACCTTTCAGTGGCAGAACAAGGGGACGGCAGCAGCTGCCCAGGAGGGATCTCAGCCCGACGAAGCCACAACGCCAGCGCGGGGACAACCTTACGGTGCCAATCCTGAGCGAAACAGAGCCCTGCAGCTCTAATTAAAAGGGCTGCTGTAGCTAATGATCTGCCCAGCGCTAATTAACTTCCAAACGTGGCGGCTCCATTCACTTTGTGCTCCGCTGCTGGGTTTGCTGTTGTTCTCCGGGCTCCTCCTCAGGTCGGCGTTTTCTCTGAGCCATGCGCGGGATGATCTCCTAAGCACGGATAACTAAATCTTTGCAAACCTCTGAGGCCTCTCCTCCTCCTTCTCCGCTCTCCTTTTATTTTATTTCATTTTTTCTTCTCTAATTTGCCCAATTCTGCTTCCAGAAATTGGTGACTTATAATAGAAGTGTCTTCTCAGCTATATTCATAGCACGGTGCCAGTGTGAGGCTCCCAGACGGTTCAGGTAGCTGGGAAATTCAAATTTAGCTCAGGGAGGCTGTGAGGATGCAACCATGTCCTTTGGGAGAGGATTTTCCCCATTTTCCCCCCAGTCTGAACCTCCCACATGCTGCTTTTGTGGGGTGATTTGGATGTGGGATGGGATATGCGCTTTGAACCCTGGCTTTGTGTTGAAAATTAGGTCACATTGGAATCAGGTGGGGAAAACCATCAGCTTTAAGTGATTTGGATGTGGGATGGGATATGGGCTTTGCACCCTGGCTTTGTGTTGAAAAGCAGGTTCCATGTTGGAGTTAGGTGGGGAAACCATCAGCTTTAAGTGCCAGATTTGGGGTTGTTTTTAATGTGATTGATATCATGGGCAAGGGGCTTTCGCACAAGGAAGAAATCGATTTCCCAACCCAAAAACCTGACCTATGGGGCCTTCCCTGTACCAATCCCAAACCCAGTCTCCTGAGAGAAGTGCAGCACTGGGAAGCGTGACTGGCAGCCAGCCTTTGCCATCTGCTCCGGCCCCTCATTACGGATTCACAGCAAACACAGGCGACAATTACATCCACACAAACACCTCGTGTTTCATCTGCTGTGGGAACACAGGCATATGCTCCCTGCCCAATAAATCCCACCTCGGAGCTGGGTCTGCTCCGAGAAGACACGGGGAAGAAGGATGAGGTGTTCTCCTCACCTACACTTGTGAGCCAGAGGGAAGGTGTGGGAGAGGAATCTTGCTCTGCCACAGGGGAAGGGAGGTAAAGGATGCTGAGGGAGGATGCTTGGAGGTTCTTCAGGCTTCACAAGGGGCTGAACCCTTTTGTTGAGCAAGTCCCAAAAATCACAGGCTGGGCTGGATGATCCAAAACAAGCACAGAGGTTCAGAGGAGCATCCCAAGGTTGGCACGAGGTCTCTGCCTCTGCCCCATTGAAGAAGCCCCTCTGTGCAAGTCCTGCTGGTTGCATGAGTGACTGATGTGATGAAAGCTGCTCTCAGGAGCTGGGACTGCATTGCTGCTTGGAGAGAAGTGGCTCAGAGAGAGGACAGACACGATAATAGTCCCTGACTCCTCAGCTGCTCCTCAGGCAGACCGTGCTGGCGCCAAGGCTCCACTGCTTCACTGTGGAAACGTGCTTGAGGGACAGAACATCAGCTCTGTCCCTTCAAACCCCTCGAAATCCAGCAAAAAAGTGCCATGGATGAGGCAACAATTGTCCTTGGAGCCTGGAAAGGCACCTATTAAATCTCCAACCTCCAGCCTTTGGAAGAAGACACTTCTTGTTTTCTCATGATGTTCATTAAATTCTTAAGATATGGAGAAAGCCACTTTTTTTCTGCATATTTTCCCTTCCAGACCTACTCCTGTTCTCTGTAAAATTGGAGCTCTCCCTACCTCCTCCTTCCCCCCTCCCTCTGATATTCAGGAAGGGGAGACACCCCCACAGCACAGGCAGCAGCATGCCCATAAATATCCCCTTCTCTTTCCCCAAATTTCCATTTCATCGCTCCCACGGCTTTGTTGTAGCAATAAATTGGGAGTGCAACATCTGCACATCAGCTGCTTCCAAGTTTTTGATAAAGCAGGCATCTGACACCTTGTTCTTTCAGCTCCCTTCTTCCCCCAAAAACGGATGTGCCACGAGGTTGCCAGGCCAGAGGGAAGCGATGGGAGGCTCAGAGTTGTTAATTTGCTTTTAAAAGTTTAGATCATCCCAGCCCTGGAAGATGTTCCTGGGGTGAATCCAAACCAAAGGCTTTGCTGGGGGTTCTGTTTAGTCAGCAGCTCAATGGAAGGAGAAACATCTGCTCCAGCCAGGCTGGATAGATCCTGGATATCCCAAGCCAACAGATGAAAACATTGGTATTTCTGGAAGAGATTTCCTTCTTTCCTGAAAATGAAAGTCTAGAAAAATGAATAAGGTTGGTCATGCCCAATCTCAATATCTACAGAAATAGGGAGAAGCTGAGTTTTAAATTAATGAAGGCACAAAGCTCAAGGATCAAAACAAAAGGGAAGCCTTGAAAAATGCCCCGCAAGGGTTGGGAGACATTAACAGGCAGCTGGAATTGTTGGGGAGGACTGTAAGGGAAGCACTGGAATCTTCCCAGGTGTGGGGGTTTGCAGTTCCAGGCTGGGAAGAGCCTCCATGGAGGATAAGGAAGATTCCTTAATTCCCATTGCACCCCCTGGAGATCTGGAGATGCTGATGGGAAACAAGGGGATGAAGCATTGCCCTGCCCAGGGCACAAGACTTGGCTGCACGGGAGGATTTTGTTTTCATTCCCAGCCCTCCCAGTGCTTGCCAGGGTAGGGGGAAAGGCACTTTTTTTGGAAATTACACCACTCCTCATGTCCCAGTGACCAGGCAACGAGCAGGGGAAGGGATGGACTTGGCGTGGCTGGTTGGGCAGTAGAGGGTGGGAAGCAGCAGAAGTCCTGAGGATGCTGCTCCCCAGATTCTCCAATTAATAAATTAACCCAAAATGCTGGAATCAGGTGATCCCTAGGGAGCTTTTCCCACACACTATTTCCCCTGGGGGTTTCATCCTCCTTCAGTGCCAGTGATTGAAACTTTGGATCCCAACCCAAAGCTGGAAAGTATCACTGAAAATCCCCCAGGGCCACACAGGGAGGAGGAAAAATCACTTTTCAGCAAGAACTTGTTGAAACAACTTGTTTGATTTTTTTTTTTATATTTACAGTATTCCAGTGGAAAAAAAACCAAATATTTTGTAAAAAATGAAAATTATTTTCTATTAGGTTTTCCTTGTGAAAAAATCAGTTTGGGTTGTCTTTTTTTTTAATCCTTGTTTTAACATGGTTAAATTAAATCCTTTGACAGAAAAGGTTTTGGATGTGAAATGTGGCATGAACACCATTATTTTTCCCTAGAGAAGTGGAAATTGAGGCAAGGTTTCTCCACCAACCTTTGCAGAGGCTGAAAAGCCTGTGCTGCACCAAAAACTAGCAGAGTGAGGCACATAATGCTCAAGCGGTTTTAAAGCAATACAAAATTCTCCTTTTTTGGCATATAACGTCTGTGGGGCGCCAAGGGGAGCCATGGATATATGAATTAAACACTGGAAAATATTGTGCCCAACCAAGTGCTGATCCCTGGAGATCAGTGTGAAAACAGGACCAAGACTCCCAACCCCTCCCCACCCAATTCTCTCTCCCTTCCCACATCCCTCAGCCACGGTTAAACCTTGCCCGAGGAAACGGCTGAAGAAAGAAAAACAAAGTCACTGGACTCCAAGACAGATAATGGAAAGAGAGGAGATAAATCCTGAGAGTGCAGCTGGCATGGGGAGGAGAAGACAAATACTGAAATAAATATGAAAAGAAGACAAGTTTGGGCTACAGGGAGCGTGTGAGCCAGAGAGAGAGAGAGGAAATGGCACTAAAATAGACGAGCTTTCCTGGAGACAAAGGTAAAATTGGGAAAAATGAGATCTAAACCGAAGGGGGATAAATCAAGAGGGCAGCAATGTCTGAAAATTATTGGGAATGAAGCCTTCCCAGCAAGTGAGACATCTCCTGCAAGACAGATCTGCTGTGAGCAGCAAACACAGCTCTGGTGACAAAGCCAAACCCGGAGGGGAATGGACAAATTGTTTCTCCTGAGGGATTTCTGCAGCTTTGTTCCCAGGTTTGGGCTTCAGGAGGCTCCTCCTGAGAAGCTTTAGCAGCACCTTCCCCAAAAAGAAAAATCTGAGAGAAGAACAATAAAGGGAACAGGTGTTTTTGCAGAGGGAGATGTGTTTCCAAAACATCAGAAACTCTTCAAAAATAAAGGGCAAAAACGTGGGGAAAGTGTTCTGAGGCTGCAGCTCCCTCCTCTAGAGAAGGGTTCAACCATGAGACCATAGAATCATATCATTTATATTATATATTATAATAGATATATGCCAGTGATTATCTAGCTGGGAAAAGACCCTTAAGGTAAGTCCAACCATTCTGCCAGCACTGGCAAGTCTGTGACACTAAACCATGTCCCTAAATGCCACATTCATACAGTTTTCAAATCCCAGGTTGGGAGCTGGATCCAACCCTTTTTACTGAAGGCTTTTAGCATAAATACTCCATTCTACAGCTTCCTCTCCCCCCCCCAAAAAAACCCACCAAAAACCCAGTTGCTAAACATGCCCCAAAGCCATCAAATCCCCCACAGACACCAGGACTGTGAGGAGGAGCAGGGGGGAGCTCCTCATCCTCATGACTTCTGAAGACCAGCAGCTTTTTTTCCCCTCAGGCTCCTCTCCTGCTCCCTGTCTGGATGACACCTCACGGATAAATAACAGCAGTGATCCTAAATCGAGATCACAACATGCTTTACACTTCTGCCTTGCACTTGGAGCAGGGAAAGCTCTCTCCAGGCTGCACAAAAACAGCATGGGAATTTTTTTTCCCTCCGTGCCAGGCAAAGCTGTGACATAAAGCCTACAGCTTGTTACAGGCTGGGTTGTCGATTTTTTTTTTTTTTTTTCCACATCTCCCCCACTTTGCTTTGGCACGGCAAAGGAGTTTTCAGCTGGGAAGAGCATGTGGCATGCCAGACACGCCCCCAAATTTCCACCAGGAAAGCAGAAATCTGTACACCAACACAAGGAAGCTTGGCAGCCCTCTTTTATTAGGGGGGAGAAGTATTAAAAATCCATGGTTTCCACAGAGAAAATGCTCCTTTCCCACAAAAACAACAACTTGCTGGTTGCTCATAAACCTATTGCTACATTTTTACTCATTTGGCAGCAATTTGTGGGCAGTATGAGGCTCTTGGTGTGTTTTTTGTGTAATTATGGAAATCCATGGGATTTTGAAGGTGGATTTGAAGCAGATCTAGAAAGGGGCAGCAGAATTCCCTTAGGGAGGGGTTGTTGTGCTTGGACTTGGGGCAAGCTCACGGTTGGTGTCCCCTCAGCAGGTCTCAACACCATGGTTTCCCCAACCTTCACAATTTTTCCTGAGGGGTTTTTTCCCACACTAGGCACAGAGAGGAAAAACCATGAACCAAAAGAAAGAGGAGACACAAAAGCTGGTGCCAGAGCTCAGCTCAAGTTTCCATCCAGCATGCCCCACTGACGTGTCCCTGTGTTTGTGCATCCCACGCCTGCTTCCAGCTTTTTATGGCCACATTACCTCTGTGCTTGCTGCTCTCCCGGCCTTTCCCCTCTCCTCCTTTCTCTGATTTATATAATTTGAAGTCCTGCTTGGGAGCTGATATTATGACACGTCCAGACTTCAAAATAAACCTCCCTCTTGATACCGGGTTATTTTATTGGGTGCATCAAGGCTGAAAACAACCTCATTCATCTTAAGAAATGTATTTTCCCATTTGCTGTATAAATACATACATGTTTCCCTGCATTATTCACCTGGGCACGGCAGATAGATGAGCAGCAACAAAGGCACCACATTTTTATTTCTCATTCTGTAACAGAAAAGGCACCAGGGAGCTCTGTGGAAGGAGCTCGGCGGTGCGGAAAAATCAGCAGGGGCAAAGGGTGGCTAGAAAATTGAATGCAGAGGAGATATCCTAAAATAGTCCAGGGATGGGGACAAGGTCTGGTCTTCAGGGTCCTTGTCCAGGTCAAGAGAAACAGTCTAGAAACATAGGAATTAGAGGTTAAGAAAAAGCCAAAGGGCAGATGAAAAATAAGACAAGGAGGCCAGAAAAAATCGGCAAAGACGAAGAGGGAGGGATAACAAGGGAGGGGAAAAAAATGAATAATTGAAAGTCTGTAATAAACACGGTGTAGAGACAGAAAAAATGCCCGTGTGAAAATGTAATTACTGCCTGTATCAATAACATCAGCGCTGCACCCGCTGCGCTGGGGTTAGGACCAAAACAAGCCATAAGTCTTGGGAAGGCTCGGTTCAGATGTGCCAGAGAAATCATCCGTGTCCAGGTCCAGGCACCTTCATTCCCCCACACCTCCCTGGGGATTCCAGGAAACAAAAAAGAGGAAACTCAACCTTTCTTCCAACCAGGCTCACACAGGGCTCTGAACCCTGAGGGGTTTTAGCAGCGGTTCTGCTGGTCCTGTAGAGACCAGATTAGGTCTGTGCCAACAGAGCCAATGGCCAACAGAGCCAATGGCCAACAGCCTAAACAGTCAACAGCCCTGAAGGCCAAAAGACCCAATGGCCAACAACCCTGATGGCCTATTGGCCCTGATGGTTTGTTGACATGATGGCCAACAGCCTTGATGGTCAATAGACATATTGGCCAGCATCCAAAATGGCCAACAGCCCCAGTGGTCATGGTTCCAATGGCCAACAGCCCTGATGGCCAACAGACCCAATGGCAAATAGTCCCCATGGCCAACAGACTCAATGACCAACAGCTCCAGTGGCCAACAGCTCTGGTGGCCAAGAGACCCAATGACCAAGAGACACAATGGCCAATAGACCCGTGGCCAATAGTCCCAATGGCCAATAGAACCAATGTCCAACAGCCTGAGTGACCAACAGTCCCCAAGGCCAACAGCCCCAATGGCCGACAGCTCCAATAGCTAAAAATGACGATGACCAACAAGTCAGGGTTTGCCAAGCCAGCCTGGGGATGCTCATACTGGATTTCCTGCCTTGCCCTCATGAAGCAGGGAGTGCAGGAAAAGAGTTAAACCCCCACTTCCCTTCCTTTGGAGCCCGGGATGACTTGGAGCCTACAGCTGCTATTTTTAAATCACTGCTGGGGATACACTGTGGATTTCTCTTAATTGGACATCACTGCTGACTGTAATGAGTCCAAAATAAGACTCTCTTTCTCTTCATTAACTTCCTGCATGAATTTGGAGGTTGATTTCTTTGCACCAGCAATTTTCACTCCCCAGCGGCTGCAGTGCTACAATGGGATACTGGATTCTTAAACTCATCCCAAGTAATGGGATATAAAATCAAATTATTTATCCCGAGAAACTGTGGCCTGCACTGCCTCAGGACCTCCCTGACCCTGCAAATTCATCACCTTCTGGAAAACTCAACCCATTACACAGGTGTCCCAGGCTATTCCTGCTTTAGTCCAACCCAGAGCAGACTCAACTGGGAGCAAACCAGAGCAGGAGGTGTCCCTGCTGCTCTGCCCTCTCCTTGCGCACCACAGCCTGTGCCAGTGCTGCTCCTTTCCCTCACCCCCTCCCCTCCTGAGCCCAGGAGTGCCAATAAACCCACCCGAGATGCAGATTTAATGTTATCAGGAGATGCAGGGCATGTTTAGCAGGAACTTGAAAGATCATAGCAAGAGGCCTGGATGTAATCCAGGCTGCAGCAGATAAGGAACTGAAAAGCCGCTTCTGCTTCTGCCTCTTTTCCTTTTTCTTTTTTTTTTCTTTTTTCTTTTCTTTCCTTTTTTTTTCCTTCGGTGGTTCAAGATTGCAAAGAGGCTGAGAAAGAAGAAAGGGAGACACGGGGCCCGAGCGATAACGGGTGATGGACGTGCCGCCATCTCCTGCCCGAGAGTATCAGAGATTGCAAAGCATTGAGAAATCAAACTGACAAGTGGGAACACAAGCTCAGCATAAGAAACGGCGGCTTGTTCCGAGCTCCTGCAGGCCTGGAGAGCTTTTCCCTTCTCCTGACGATGGATTAAGTGGATGCTGGCGATAGATAATTTTGAACTCCTTCTGCAATGTATTCTGGCTTGTCATATCCTGGGGGAGGCCTGGAGCTGCAGGCAGCACCCAGCATGAAGCTCACAGCCATGAAACTCCTCAAACCTGGCAGAGGGACTGGGAAAAGCCAGACCTTGCAAGGCTGGTGACACCAGGGAGCCTTTTTATACCTGGCCAGCCTCAGCTGTGGTTCCCCATGCCAGGGATGGGTGAGGAGCCAGGCCAGGATTTCAGCTGGTTTGGCTGCAAAGACTTTGACCTTGGCTAAAAAGTGTCTCAGATTCAGTAGATTCCCCAAGAATGCATGAGATGGGAACTTTGTCACCCTAGGAGCAGCACATTTGGGAAGAGAAGTAACACTGAACTCCAAGTTGCTCAGCCACAGGTAGCACTGGAGGTTAAACACAGCCAAAAAGTGCTCCCTACCTGCTGCACCCATCTTGGTTCACTCTCTTTGCCTGAGTTTCCCTCCCACATCAAGGAAAAATCATTCATGTATCCTGCAGGATGGTGCAGTAGAAACTGAATTTCAGGAGGAGAAAAGAGAGGTAAATCCCAATATCAGCACACAAAAACAAAGAAAAGAAACCTCCCAGCATGAGGCAGGTGTAATGCTGCCCTGGGGGAAAAACATCCCAATGACAAAAAATACAGAAATGCAATCCTCCTTCCTAATTATTTTGCAGTCCCATGTGTGCAGCACCAGCTCAGATCCAATCTTTGCTCCTAGGATTTTTTATAAGCCTTTCCTACCTCTCCCTTTACCCCATCTCTCCACTCCCCACGGGCCGAGCTCTGTCCTGCTGCTGAGCACGGCAGGAGCTGCTCCAAGGGCAGGGGATGCTCCATGTGCAGATCAGAACTGGAGGCTCCTTTGAAATTCCCCAGGGCAAAAGAGTGGGGCTGGAACAAGATGCCCCAGCTGAGCCCCTTCCACTTAAAATTGGCTCAGAAATCCATCAGCTTTGATGGAAAATGCCTTCCCTTGCCTTTGATGCTCCTGTGCAAACAGTGCGAGGAGCCAGGCTGATAGCACGGCTCTCACCCGAGGTGGAGGCAAGGAAAAACATGCCCAGATGGATATTCAGTCCTCTGCTGAACTGGGAGTGAGGAGAGGGAACGTGGAAGTTTTAATTTATAGGTTCTGAGGCAGCCAATGCTGGGAAGTGTCTATAGCCCAAGTGAGAAATAGAGATTGAAACGTGAGAGACCCATCAGTTTAAGTAGCAATTGCTCATCCAGGCACAAACTTAATATTCCTGGGCCAGAAAACCAGGATTGAGGAGAAAATAAAAACATCTAGAGAGTGATTCCTACACACATCCATAAATGCATAATTTATATAAGACCCTTGAGACTTCAGAGCACCAATGTGTTTTGGGGAGTTTGTGCTGAGCGTGAGTTTTCAGTTTAGCTGTTTTCTGCCCATTTTCATGGAATAATAGAACTCTTTTGATTGAAAGGGACCTTAAGTCTCGCTTTGTTTTGCCCTCCAGCTGTGGGCAGGGACACCTTCCACTACACCACTCCAACCTGGCTGTGGACACTTTTCTCCACTTGTAAAAAAAGAGGTTTAAATACCATCAGGATAGAGTTGAAACACCTCAGAATTCTAATTAATCATGAGATCTCCATATGGGCTGCAGAATCATCCCATCCCTGCCTGTGCCACCCGGTCAGACACAGGTCTGCCTGTGATACTGATCTCCAATAAACCCTTGAGCACTGGGAGAGATCCAGAAAGCCGAAGGAAAACGAGTGTTGTGCCAGTATGTGGGAAGGATAAACAAGATGACCTGTGTAATTACAGCCCTGTCAGCCTGACATTGATTTTGGGTGAAATAATGGGATGTTGGCTACGGGACTTGTTTAATAAGGAATTAAAGGGAATAACATAAAAGATGACAATCAACATGGATTTATGGAAAATAAATCTTGCCCAGCTAAGTTGATATCTTTTTTTGATGAGGTTATAAATTTGGGCTGATAAAGGTGACGTTGTCAGCACAACGTACTCGAGCTCCAGCAAGGTTGGGTCCTGGTGTCATCTTGATTAAGAAACTGGGAGGGCAGGAAATCACCGTGGCAGAAATTAGATGGATAAAAAACTGCCTGGTTGACAACTTCCAAAAGGCACCTCTTGGAGTGGGAATCACAGAGCCTTGTGCTCCCACTGCGTGCCAGGGCTGGCTGGCTCCAGCTGACATTTCTATCAATGACCTGGAAGAAAACATCCCATCACCCCAATAGAGTCTGCAGCTGACACCAAGATCAGGGCAGTGGCAGGGGAGGAGAGGAAAGGAATCGATTCCAGAGGCATCTTAATAAAGGGATTCAGCAGCTCTGGAGAAGGGAGAGTCTTCCCTTGGCAGCAGGGATGGGCGAGGGGCTGATGGGCAGCTGGGCAAGGATGAGAGGATGAGGACAGAAAAGAACTGTGGAATCCCAGAATGGTGTGGGTTGGAAGGGACCCCAGAGATCATTCCATTCCTTCCCCCTCACCACAGGGAGAAATTCCTTCCCAATATCCCATCCATCCCTGCCCTCTGGCACTGGGAGCCATTCTCTGTGTCCTGTCCCTCCATCTCTGTCCCCAGTCCCTCTCCAGCTCTCCTGGAGCCCCTTCAGACCCTCCAAGGGGCTCTGAGCTCTCCCTGGAGCCTTCTCCTCTCCAGGTGAGCACCCCCAGCTCTCCCAGCCTGGCTCCAGGGCAGAGGGGCTCCAGCCCTGGAGCAGCTCCATGCTTTTCAGGAAGAAAACCCTCTTTTCAGACAGAAAATCCTCTTTTCAATCTTTTTGGTATGAAAAGGTAGAAACTCCAGGGTATTTTGGAGCAGAGCTTCTTTGGTTCTCCCCTGCAAAAGCCATACAACACCCTGCTCCACTTCCACTCTGCCCTTCTCCCTCAACTTCAGCTCATTCCTCACGCACTTTGCAGGATTTCAAGGAATTGCAGCTCTTAGATGCTATTGCAAATCCCACGAGACACCTGGCTGAACCTTTAGGCTTCCAACTATATTAAAAACGTGTCCTGAAGTGACTTCCCTGAGCCGAGAAATGCGGGACTGGCATCAGGAGGGCTTTAGGCAATGTGCATCCAATTCAGTGCTCCCTCCCTGCCCTCCAGCCCCCACACTTTTTCCCAGGATTGTGTCTTTCCTTGGGGAAAAAAGCCCTCTTGTAAGCCCCAGGTACCAGAGCTGCTGTGGTTTCGAAGCTGCCTCGTGTGATTTCTCCAAACACCCAGCAAACCACCCTTCAGGGCTCTCCACACTGAGCACTTCATTGCTTCCAGAGTGGGTTTTTTTCTGCTCCTGCGATCCAATGCCTGAGAATAATGGACATGTTTCAACCAAAGGAATTTAATTCTGCTCCTACTCCTTTCAGATCAGAGCCTGTGTCAGCGGGGTGCTCTTACAACAAGAGACTGTTACAGCTTATCCAACACTTGGCAAGTTCTCAATCTGGAGAACTGGTTTGGACTCCGACGGTTGCCGCTCCACAGTGCATCATAACGGAGAGCCACAGCTGTGCCTGGCACCTGGAGGAGAAGGTCTGAAAGCTTTGGTACCAAAAAACCACACTGGGAAACTCTGAGGAGGTCTGGGGTCAGTTTGAATAGGAAAACCCACGTCAGGTGCCGTGGTTTGGAATTGTTGAGCTGAGGGAGTCCTGCTCTTCCAGATGTTCCCATCCATGAGAACAAGCCAGAGGCACTTGCACCGGTGGTGAATGAAGGTCCCAGGTCCATGGAGCATCATCAGACACTGCACCAGACCCATCTTCAGACAAAAGCCTCTTCCATGTTTTTTTCATTGTTGGAAAGCCCTGGGAGAAAACTGACCTTCAGCCCAGAGTCCCACCTGACGCCAGCTCAGAGCAGCCCTCAAATCCAACCCCCCAAACCTTTTTCCCTCTAATTATTGTTTGTATTTCCCTACTGTGGCCAGGCAGAAGGGAATGAAAGCCAGGAATTTTATTTCCTGGGCTCCTGCCTTGCCAAAAGATCACATTCTCCCTTCCTGTGCCCTGAGCGAGCATCCAACTCTCTTTGACTGCAGCAGGAGCTCCCCAGGCCCGGCCGGAGAGGTAACCTGAGGATGCTCAGAGTGTCACTGTGGATGACACATGCCTCTCTCTCAGGATGTGGGATAATGAGCTTCTCTGTGGTCTCCCAAGGCAGGAATGTACTTATGGCACAAGGAGAGATTTATAGAGCTTTTCTTTAAAATGTGTCAGCTAATAATAGCCGTGGCTGGGCTGGGGTGAGCTGGGCTCACACACAGGTATAAATCAGGGGTGCTCCCGAGCCCTGCCAGCATTTCCTCACCTTTGGGCACCAAGGAGATCCTATCCTGAGCAAACCTGTGCACCAAAGAGAAAGAGTAGGAAATGTCCCAGCCAGGAGACCAAAACACTCTCTCATTTATCCCAGTGATCCCCTTGTGCTTCGCTGCCACAGCATCCAGCCCCAAATCAATGGGATCTTCCTACACACCTGATGTTGCTTCCCAGGGCTTGGGTAGTCTGGGAAGAACAGGTTATCCATGCTTGGAATTATTCATTTTCAGCCTACCAACTTGTGGCTTTAAGGCATGATTGGCTTTAAGGCATTTACAGCATGGTGCGGCCAAGAAACACTTACAGTGTGTTGTAATTAGGAAGTAATTGGCTTCTGATTTTAATGGCGTGAATTATAACATCTGTATTATCTCATCCTTCTCATGAAACTAAAAATAAAATAAAAGTTTTTAAAGCACCTCTCAGTTACCCCATCTCTAAGTCCAAAAAACCCTAATCCAACACCGAGTGACCCACACATCTTGTCTCCTCCACCAGTGAGGGAAGTCAATGAAATGTTTCCTGTTGTCCCCTGGAATCCCACAGCCTTGAACAACACCAGTGCCCTAAAGAGAATGTTTTTCCAAACAAAATAAATGCACAGCATTTTGTTATTTTTGTCAGTGGGGGTCTGAATAAAATAGCTAACAGGTTCCAGAGGGATGTATCCTGTTAATTCCACTCATGATAGAGGTCTTTAAAATGCCGCTGGTGCCTGGAGCACTGATGGGTTTCCAGGTTTGCTGATTTGTGGACCGTGGGCCAGGCTCCCAGTGGAGCCCATTAGGTGGCCCAGAGACAGGCCCTGGCTGCAGAGCCACCATGTGCATCCACACCAGCAGAGCTGAAAAGCATTCCTGAGTAATCCTGGGCCCTTCCCAGCTCCTGCCCGTGGCTGAGGGAGGGGGAAGCCTTGTGAACAGCTCCTGCCTTTTTCTCTTTGTGCCACACTGGGGAAGAGGAGGGGCAGACACTGATCTGTTCCCTCTGGTGTTCAGGGACAGGTACTTAGGGAATGGCCGAGTTGTGTTGGGGGGAGGATGTTTTGGATTTCAGGGAAAGGTTCTTCCCCCACAGGGTGCTGAGCACTGCCCAGGCTCCTCAGAAAATGGGCACGGCCCTGAGGCTGCCAGGACATCACTCCCGGGCACAGGGTGGGATTGTTGGAGTGTCCTGGGCAGGGCCAGGAGTTGGACTGGGTGATCCTTGTGGGTCTCTTCCAGCTCAGGATATTCCACAATTCTGTGATTCTGTGATTATTTGAGTGTGGAGCTCAAAGTGTGATGCTTCCCTACAAAGCCAGGCTGGGAGAGCTGGGGGTGCTCACCTGGAGAGGAGAAGCTCCAGGCAGAGCTCAGAGCCCCTGGCAGGGCCTGAAGGGGCTCCAGGAGAGCTGGAGAGGGACTGGGGACAAGGGATGGAGGGACAGGACACAGGGAATGGCTCCCACTGCCAGAGGGCAGGGATGGATGGGATATTGGGAATTGGGAATTGTTCCCTGTGAGGGTGGGCAGGCCCTGGCACAGGGTGCCAGAGCAGCTGTGGCTGCCCCTGGATCCCTGGCAGTGCCCAAGGCCAGGCTGGACAGTGCTTGGAGCAGCCTGGGACAGTGGGAGGTGTCCCTGCCCAAGGCAGGAGATTGGAATTGAGAAATCTCTAAGGTACTTTCCACCCCAAACCATTCTGGGATTCTGTGATTTGCAAATGTAAATGTGGATTTGCTAATAGGCATTTTACCCCAAACTCCTGGGCAGCAAAACCTCCCTGACAGCCCCAGGCAGATGCAACAGGTCACACGTTCCATCCTCTTCCATTTCCACTCACTAATTCCATCCTCTGGAAGCAAATGTGGGGAATCTGTTCAGCCACCCAACACCTGGGTGAGGAGAAAGTCAGCTCCTTTCCAACCCAAATCATTCTGATCCTGTTCTTTGGTGCTGGGAGGCAGATCCTGGGGATGAACAGGATCTGCATTTTTCCTCAAGTCACCCCTTTGCCATGGGGAATCTCACCCCTCTTCCTGCCCATTGCCCCCCAAAATTCCTGCAGCCACACCTCAGGACTCTGGCTTCTACTTCCTGCCCAGGTCACGCATTTTTGCAAGTCCATCTCGGGAGGTCCCCAATGAAATGTCCTCGTGTCCATCATGTCCACTCATTTCTGCTCCAGGCGGTTTTATCTCTTCCTGCAGGGCCAGCCCGGGCTCGGTGCTGGACTGAGTAATTCAATAGGTTTGCAGATCTGTCTGGAGTCAATTTTAATTCTATTTAAAGGACAGTCGATAGGAGCCTCTCTGGGGGGTTCTGAGCAGGAATTTCATATTGCGCTGAATATGCGCTGAACGGCCCGGCCGGCGGGGAAGGAATTTCAGCTTCAATGAGATAGAAAGGATGGCTTGGGAAGCCCTCTAAAATCTTCCTATTTTTAGCTATTTTAGGCTCGGCCTGAGACCCTCAGAGCAGGCTCGGGAAGGGCCCAGGCAGGAGATGGCTCCCAAAGTGATTTTTGAGCAATGCTCTGCTCGCCCGATGCTCAGGAGGCACAAATCGTCCCCTGCTTAAACGTCAGCAGCCAAAAGTCCCCACAGCGCCAGATTATCACCACTGTGACCCCATCCCTGCATCCTGGGGAGGTGACACCCAGCAAAAAGGAGATACCCCAAAAGAGGAGGTCTGAGCAGCACTACATGACCGTTCCAACCTGCTCTGCTTCCCTGTTTGCCATAAAACACAGGGCAATGTCCCAGATTAATAAAGAAGGAAAGCTTTCAATGCTGCTGCTCTTCTAAAACATTCCCTTAAGTGCAGGATGAGATGTTCGAGCACTAAGATGCCATTTTTATGCAACTTAATAAAAGGGAAAAATGATATCACCGCTGGAAAAAACAGAATGCGTGCAGGGGAATTGGATTGCATCACTTTACCCTCGGATCAATCCCAAGATCACATGGCACAGGCACAGGGGGAGTGCTCAGCACTGCAGGAAAGCTCAAGGAAAGCTTTGCTCGGGCATTTTTAGGGGGGATAAATCCCATGGACCTAGAGGGAAATATTTTCCCACTGGTCAAAGCAGGAAAAAGTTCCAGTCCCAGATAAAAATAAGAAGAATAAACCAGCTGCTCTAGGAAAATGGTTATGCAGAGGAGGAATGTGGGGCAGTCCACTCACCTCACACCAAGGTGATGGCAAGACGGGGGTTAAACCCCTCTGGATTTTCCAGGGGGATGGGGGGGCCCTGTTGATGCTTCCACTGTTTTTATGGCACCTCAAGGGATTGGCTCCCATTGCGGGGAGCATCCAGCTGACTGCTCCAAATGAAATTGTCCATTCCCTGTTGGAGATAATTAACATATATCAAAGAGGAATTTAGCTGGAGTGGCTATTTCAGTCCCACGCCGCGTTCTCCCTCACTTTGGGTTTGTTTTCGAAATTGCACATAAAGTGCAACTGCGGCACATTTACTTTTCTATTATGCCTCCGAAATTAAGTTAGATGGCCCTAATAATAGCATTGCCTTTAAAATAACGTTGTGTTTAAAGAACAAACTCTCCAATGTCGCCGGCGCAGCAGATTTGTCTTGTGCTTAATTTCCACTTGCTGTTGTATTATTAGACATTAACATGATAGTTTTGTTTAATCTCTGGCTCCGTCGCCCATGGCTGACTCCGAACCGATCGCTCGCCCCTGTTGATGAAAGTCCTAATTCATCCTTGTTAGTGCAATTAGGAGGAAATTGGATCACGGTGCCTCTTCCCACAAAAGGTCTGGGAGAGGCCGAGGCTCTCCCCCGAGAGGTGACACGGGCTCTGGGCTGCAGGAGGA
The DNA here is from genome assembly GCF_048771995.1 of Taeniopygia guttata. Classification (NCBI taxonomy): domain Eukaryota; kingdom Metazoa; phylum Chordata; class Aves; order Passeriformes; family Estrildidae; genus Taeniopygia; species Taeniopygia guttata. Next base: position 1,513,316 of record NC_133049.1, read on the forward strand.
TTAGGCAGCCCCTGGGAAGGTGATGGGGATAAATGAATTGGGACTCTGGGAAGGTTTGAAATGGGTTTTGGTGCATTTCGTTGCTCTTTTCCCAGCATGGTAGTGGGCAGGAATCCATCCCTAACACTTGGAGAAGGTCAGCAGCATTTTGAGGTTGTTTTGAGCACACCTCCACAAAGGCTGGAAGAAATGGGAAAATAGTGAGATGATTTCTTTCCAAAATCCAAGTCCTCCAAAGCTCTCAGGAAAGTGGCTCTGGTTTCTTTCCAGCATTTTCTCTCCATGGGGAACCTTCTCCCAGACATGAACGTGAGCACAGAAAGGAGAAGAAACTTTCCAACTGCAGCAACAAAACAAGGTGGGTGTTTGCAGAGTGGTTCCCCGGCTCCACACCTCCACTTTCTCTCCTTTCAAGCTTTCCTGGGTTCATGTAAAATCCCCACATCCAGGAGCACATGGAGACCTTGGGATTGATTTGGGTGTTGCTTCCCATCCTGCTCGACATGGAACCTGCAGCAAAGTCCACTGAGAAAACTTGTGGGATCATCAAATCTGGGAAAGTTTTGCAAAACCTAAACCCATAATCCTTCATGTTCAATTCTATATTCCAGACTTTTGGTAGGAAAAGATGGAATTCAAGGTAAGCAAGCGGGAATTCCTGTGGCTCTCGCCCCGCCAGGGTGAGTGCCTGCCTGCATCTCAGAAAGTGAATTAAGCTAAACCAGACAAACGAACTTTTACTGCTTAATGAAATCAATTCCTCCTGGGTACAACCAGCAAAGGCACAAAAGGTTTCATTCCAAAGGAGATTAAATAACTTGGGCTTCTCTCCTCAGAGAAAAAAAGCAGCCAAAGGAGGGTTTGATGGAAGTTTACAAACCAGGGATGGGATAGAGAGGACAAAATGATAATCCTCATTTCTGCACATTTCCATTTAAAACGGTATTGACACTGGATTAAATTAGCAAGGGGTAGGTTTAAAGAAAATAGTTCTTGAACTGTGGAACTCATTTCCGAAAGATTTTTTGGAAATCCAAATTATAGATGAGCTGAAAATGAAGGATTGGGCAAACTCAGGGGAAATTATTCATTCCAGTATTAAATGCACAGTTTTTGATTCATAGAATAAGCTATTATTTTTATTAATTATTATTAATGTCATTGTTGTTGCTGTATTATTATTTATGTATAACTTGCAGATGCAATCATGGGTTATTTAGGACTATTTATAGGAGTCATTTATTCAGAATAGTTTTGTATGTACATTAATCAATTTTCCCACCATTGTTTGCAATCACCAAGACCAGATCTGGTCCCTCAGTCAAACCCCAGGGGAATGTGGAACCAGCACACATAGACATTCAGGTCCAAGGATCCCAAAAATATATATGTATTTGGATGATTAAACCAATAAATGCTCGAAGCAGGAGCCAGTGATCTGAAATTGTTCAGGGTTGTTAAGTGTGTCATAGTCCAAACATCCCTCTCCCCAAAACCAGGTATTTCCTGACAGGTTTGGGACATTTTCCAGGCTCCACATTGGCTGTGTTGCTGCTTCACAGTCTTTGGGATTTGGGCACCATCCCTTTATTCCCATTTCTTGTGCCATGCCCACCATGCTGACTCTGGGTGCTGGGACACTGACCTGGAGAGCCAGAAAAAGCAATTTCCCACAGGATTTACAGGTGTTCCCACCTGGAGGAGGTACCGCTGAACCCAGGCCAGTTCTCAGCCACCACAAGCTGGGAAAATCACAGTGGCAACAGCAAAAATAGGCTGGAATTTGTGGAGAGATTCCCCTTCCCTCCACTCCCAGCTCTTCTGAAGCTGTTCTGTAAATCAGGGGTTGTCGGAGTCCAGGACATCCCTCTGGCTGCCCTACATGCCTCGAGACCCTGGCAGGGGGTTCAGGGACCTTGGCAAGAAGTCAAAAACACCTGTGGCTTCGATTTTAGCCCATGGGAAAGGCTGCCAGCTCTGTATGAGGAATCACAAGCCAAAAGGGTCGAGTAGTGTAATAGGGGAAATGACACAGGGTGAAAAAGTAGAATTTTGGAGTTTTTTAGAATGTTATTCAGGGGTACAAGATGGAAGAATTTGGGCGTGCCCTATCCTGTTCTTTCATCTTTTTGTTCTCCATTTCTCAGTGTGATGGTGACACTTTTCTATTGGTCTAGGATAGGGACATGCTGTCCAACGTAGATTTTAGGTATTGGTACGGGAACTGTAAACATGGTACACATAATTTTGAGTACATAATGTGGGAGCTGCCCGGGGCTGGAAGGACACTGCCATGGCTTCTGTGCTAGCTGGACCTCAGCAGGTCAGAGAGAAACTATTATAGATAAGAAAAAAATAAGCAACCTTGAAAACCCGGCCTCACGCATTCCAGACCTTTTCTTCCGCAGCCAGGCTGGGGAAAAAAGGACTTTGACATTGTTGGGCTCTTGCCAGCAGACCCTAACAAGGGGTTATTCCCACTTCCACACCAAGAACTCCAGCAAGAACTTCACAAACCCTCAATTTTGTGCTCCCACCCACAAATTCTCCCTGGTTTTTGCTGGCATTTCTGTCCTTACCCAGGGAGAGGAACCCACGTGTGGTCTCAGAGACCACCAGTGTGTCCTGTTTGCCCCTTGGGGATGGCTGAACCTGCTGGAGAAGCTGCTGAGGGAGGAGACATCTCCATGGAGGAATCATGATGGGGAGGCAAAGCTTGGAGGGCACTTGGATGGTTGTCTCCAAGGATTTGTGTGGCAAAATCACCCAGAAATAAATATCCTGCTTGGCTTGGGGCAGAGGAGTGAAATGCCCGGCCGGTTTGTTCAGGATGCACCAAAAGGAAAGGCTGCTGCATGTCCATGTGTGCTGGACCTCAAAACGATGATTTTCCTTTTCTTCTTCTGGAGAAGAAGAGCAGAAGGCGATGCAAAAAGAAAGGCATAGAAAGAGCTGAAATGAGTTTTGAGGGAGCAGAAACCGTGATTGCCCAGAGTGTCACTGACTGACACATGGCAGGGAGGGGACAGTGTCACCACGAGGGGCTGTTGGGTCCAGATGCGCCTTTTTGGGGAGGTTTTTTTTCAATTTTCCAGCCAGTTTTCCCTTGCAGAGCTCACAGTGTGCTTGGTGAAGCATTAACTGGATTTGATGGGCTGGGGAAAATAGACTTGGACAGTGAAGGGTGGAAGGGAAAGCCCTGTGAATAAATGCCCTGTTGTCACAGTCCTATTAACCTCCCCTCGGTCTAATCCTGTCCTTAATTGACTTGATTCTGATTAGAGTCTTGATCAGCCCGGGAAGGTGGGGTGGGAAGTGGCGGTGAGGGATGTGAAAAACACAGAGTGAGCTGGAGGAGAGCAAAACAGAGGAGCAGCAAAATGCATCCCCCGGTGTGCCTGCATGGCTGCTTCCCAGAACAGCAAGCACCAGGAAACGGAAATGAAAACTTCCCAAAAAGGCTAAAAAAGAAACCTCCACCCCAGCAAACCGCAAGCTGCTGTTGTAATAATTAAGAGGTTTTAAACTGTTTATTTAATACAATGAAAATCCCATCTGCAGGTAATGGGGAGATGGAGCTCGCTGCCTAATCAGCCCAACCCCTGGCAAAGCAGCATCCCCCGTCTGTCTGCAATCAGGGCTGGAGCAGAGGCTGCCATTCCTTGAAGTGGCTCTCAGCGAGGGTGCTGTAATTGTCTCGGCGAAAAGTGAGAGTTCCCCTCAGTGCAGAGCAATAAATCAGGGATAATAATAACTCTTTCCAAAATAATCTTCAGGCAGCAACAGAATCCAGCGGAGAAGGTGGTCCGGAGTCAAAACGTGGCACCTGGATCCCAGGGTTCGGTGGGTTTATAAATACCCCGAGCCCTCCCGTGCCCCTGCTCCTGCCATAATATGTTATTAGTAGCACTCAGTTATAGCTTTCAGATTTTTGTAAATATGATTATTTCTTGGCTCTTTCACATGCTGTGAGGCTTTTCCCATCACCCCGAGTGTTGGGCCTTGCATGGCTGGTGCTGAGCTCCCAAAGTTCATTGTGTGAGGGAGGCTGGGGTCACGGCAGGGCTGCCCTGGGGGCTGGGAGCTGCTCTGGTAAAGGCTCAGCTCAGCCACTCCAACAGGTCCTTGAGCTGCAGCAGCTGTCCCAGCAAGGCTGAGCTCAGAGCCAAAGCCCCTGGAGTGGGTTTGAGGATTTGTGTCATTGTGGCAGCCCAGGGGTGACACAGGATGGGCTGAGGGATGCTGAGGGGCCTGAGAGTGCAGCCAGAGAAAAAAACCCGTGCTGGGATCATCCCTCAGTATGAGGAGGGGGAGCCCTGCCCCTCTGCCCCGCTCAGGTGAGACCCCACGTGCAGAGCTGAATCCAAATCCAGAGCCCCCAACATCAGGGAGGAGCTGGAGCTGCTGGAGAGGATCCAAAGGAGGTCATGGAGATGCTCCAGGGCTGGAGCCAGGCTGGGAGAGCTGGGGGTGCTCTCCTGGAGAGGAGAAGCTCCAGGGAGAGCTCAGAGCCCCTGCCAGGGCCTGAAGGGGCTCCAGGAGAGCTGGAGAGGGACTGGGGACAAGGGATGGAGGGACAGGACACAGGGAATGGCTCCCAGTGCCAGAGGGCAGGGATGGATGGGATATTGGGAATTGTTCCCTGTGAGGGTGGTGAGGCCCTGGCACAGGGTGCCCAGAGCAGCTGTGGCTTCTGGAAGTTCTGGATCCCTGGAAATGTTCCAGGCCAGGTTGGGCAGCGCTTGGAGCAGCCTGGGATTAGTGGAAGGTGTCCCGACCATGGCAGGGGATGGAACTGGAGGAGCTTTAAGATTCTTTCCACCCAAACCATTCCTGGATTTTGTGATCCTACCGTCATCTTCTGGATGATCCCTCAAACGGAGAGGCCCAGCCTGGACATGGCTCACAAATCCCTTCTGAGCAGTGGGATGCTCTGCAGCTCTGGGCTGGAACCCTCTGCCTCCCCATGCTCTGCACCCCAAAACTCCCAGGTGCCCTTGGCAGGGCTGTGGCCATGCCAGGGGCTGTGTGACATCCCCTCTGCAACACTTGTGGTGTTTCTATTCCCTTCCTGCCCCTTTACCTCAGCCAGCAGAAAATGTCCAGAGCTGCCATTGATTTATTTTTCCTTATTTACTGCTCCAAGCCCCCTGGTTCCATTCCCAACCTGCAAATGTTGCCCAGCTGACTCCAGTTCTGTGGAGCTGCTCATGAATCACCTCACACTGAAACTCTGGAGTTCTGCACCTTCAAGCCAAAAAATTCCAGCCTCCAGAGGGTTTGCAATTTGTTCATTTGCTCCAGCATTCCCAGCTGGGTGTGTGTTCTCCCAAAAGCTCCTGTGATTCCTGCTTGGACAATGCCATCCTGGTGTCCTTGTGGAGCTGGATCACAGAGGGGACACCACGGCCTGAGTGATTTCCCTGCCACATCCCTTTAACCCAGCTCTCCTTGGAAAGCGATGCCTTTTCCACAGGAGAATGAAAAATAGGTGAGTAAAGGCACGGAGAATGAAGTCTGAGGTTTTCATTTGGAATATTGCAGCTGTGTAATGATCGATGGAGGACTTGAGAAAAATCTGGGGAGTTTTGAGGTCTTGGGAGTCTGAATCAGCCTCTGTGGGAAATAATGGCACTGTAACCCTAACCCTGGTTCCTGGTGGCTCTTGCCTTGCCCCTCACAGCAGGTTTGGGCTTTTCCTTTGCTCTCCCAAAGCTCACAAAACACCAGGTCAGGCTTTCAGGAAGACAAGAATTCAGGCTGGAAAGGATTTCCAAATCAGGGGGGTCCAAGGACAATGTGTAGGATTTGGGGTGAGGTTTCCCCTTGAAGAGATGTGGCTTTGGGGAATTTTGTTTATATATTGGGAGAACAAACCTGAGAGCTCAGGAAGGGAAGCTTGAGATCAAGAGACCCCAAAAAAGCTTCTCAGGTAGATGTTGTTCCCACAAAATTCCCTCTGTATGTTCTGGAAAGCAAGCTAACCCCAAAAAAATGGCAGTTTGGGCTTGTTTTCTTCTTTCCACCATATTAAATGAACAATTTATGAATTGAATGGTTGGGTTTTCCTTTGATTCATAATTCTTTGTAAACAAAACCTTGGGTCTCTGATGTTTTCCTCCTCTAGTCTATTGCTGCTAAAGGAAATGACATAAAAATCAAGGTATAACAAAAAATCCCCCCAAAACCTTGAAGGAAACCCATAAGCAACTAAAAGTTGATTATTTTTCACCAAAACAGTGTTGCAAAAACTCTTTCAGACAGTGACGTGCTCTTTTGTTCATCACTCTTAATCCAAATTTCAGCAAAACAATTCCCAGCCCTTCATTTTTAGCTGGCCACGGGTTGAAGTTGCTCCCTGGCATTAGAATTCACAGCAAAGCAGCCTTGAAATCAAGCACTGCTGCTCTGCTCCGGGATCTCCTTCACCCTCTCTGCATTCCCCACGTTTTCTAAATCAATCCTCTCGGCTCCCAGTAAATAGAATCGCTTCAAAACACTAAAATAACTCCACAGTTCCTTCTTCTCCTTCAAAAAAAAAGAAGAAAAATCAGAACCAATAAAGGAATGTATAAGGAAATACAAGCTAATCTGGACTTTTCTTTTGAGCTGCCTGGTCTTCTCCTCACCCAGGTGTTGGGTGGCTGAACGTTTTCCCCACATTTGCTGGGTTTTGCTTCCAGTGGATGGAATTAGTGAGTGGAGATGGAAGAAGATGGAATGTGTGACCCACTGCATCTGCCTGGTGTCATCTGGGAAGTTTTGCTGCCCCAGAGTTGGGGGCAAAATGCCAATTAGCAAATGCACATTTACATTTGCAAATCTGCATTTGTATTTGTATGTCACAGAATCCCAGAAAGGTTTGGATTGGAAGGGACCTTAAATCCCATCCCATTCCAGCCCTGCCATGGCAGGGACACCTCCCTCTCTCCCAGGCTGCTCCAAGCCCTGTCCAGCCTGGCCTTGGGCACTGCCAGGGATCCAGGGGCAGCCACAGCTGCTCTGGGTACCCTGTGCCAGGGCCTGCCCACCCTCACAGGGAACAATTCCCAATTCCCAATATCCCATCCATCCCTGCCCTCTGGCAGTGGGAGCCATTCCCTGTGTCCTGTCCCTCCATCCCCTGTCCCCAGTCCCTCTCCAGCTCTCCTGGAGCCCCTTTAGGCCCTGGAGGGGCTCTGAGCTCTCCCTGGAGCTTCTCCTCTCCAGGTGAGCACCCCCAGCTCTCCCAGCAGCTCCATGACCTCCTTTGGACCCTCTCCAGTAGCCCCAGCTCCTCCCTGTGCCAGTGGCCTCAGACCTGGGCTCCTCCAGCTCCTTGGGGTGACAATTCCCAGCCCGAGCTGCTGGAGCTGCCCCACCCCAGTGGACGAATCCACGGGGATTTGAGGCTCTGCTGTGAGCTCATCTCAGCCTCAGCCCCCTTAGCCTTCACCTTTAGTTTTTGGAAGAGGATTTTTGGATTTCGGAGAGGCTCCCCTTGGCAGGGGAGAGGCTGTGGGAGACAAAGGAGGAGATGATCAAACCCAGCGGTTCCTGCCTCTTGTCTCGGGCCCCGGGTGCTCCGGCAGCGCTGCGGAGGAGCCCAGCTCTAACCAAAAGCTAAACACTGTCAGTGGGGGAGCGGGGCAGGAGCTCTCTGAAATGCAGATGTCTTCTCGGAGCAGGGGCTTGGAGCGCGGGGATCCTGCTGGTGGTGCCGGGGAGATGGGACAGAGCCGGCTCCTCCAGCCACAGCCCCTGCGCAGGGCAGATGGGCAACACGCCTGGGGGACATAGATATATATTATAATATTTGCATTATAGATATATATCATAATACTGGCTTCTTGCAAGTAATAAAATGGATGCTGTATGTATAGTGTTAAAGTAACATTGCTATAAAAATAGAGTTTTTATTTCTGTTGTTAACTAAGCTTAGACACAGTAGTGAAACAGCTGATATCAGTGTGCTTGTGTTAAAATGCCTGCTGGGGTGGGATAACACCCAATGGACACAGGGTGAGGACACCTGTGCAGAGCTGCCACCCATCAGCACCCACTCTCTGGACCAAAGCCCAGACTGAAGGTGATAACAAGAATGGACTAAAACCACAGCCAAGGAATGGGAATGCTCTGAAAAGGCAAATCTGAGGAGGAGCCATGCTGAACAATTCTTGGGACATGTAAATTAGTTTGGAGAAGTTTAATATGCATAATCGTTTATGAATATGTAACAAGCTGATACAATAGAAATGGTGTATAAAGGGTGTTTCCAAACTAGCAGGTGTGCTCTCAGCTGAGTGCCTCTAACATCTTTGCTTTATTGTCTTTGTCTCCTATGGTCCTTTATTAAACTTTAGAATTTTACCAGGAGAGTGAACGTGTTTTTCACAAAGGAGTGCCTGTGGGGACAGCATCCACAGCCAGCGAGGATTTTCCCTGCAGAGCCACCAGCTGCTCTCCCAACCAGGCAGGGTCAGCAGAGTCTGTCAGGGTGGAGGATCTAGCCCTGGAGCAGCAGGAATTTAAGCCTTGATACCCCAGGAAGCTTTTCAAATCTCTTTCCTCACCTGCACCTCCCTCATTTTCCCTTCCCATCTCCTGGCTGCATCCGAGCTCAGCATCCTTCCAGCTCACTTAGGGTTGCGACCACACCAGTAATTTCCACCTGCAACGGGTCCTGCAGGTTTCCAGGGCTGGGGAGCAGGACTGTGGCTGCTGTTTGTCCAGCAAGGAGAAGGCTGAGGGCAGGGAGGGGGAGCACAGGGAGCCAGGGCGTGGATCCCTTTCCATAAGAGCTCTCATTTTCTCCGCCGTGCAGTCCCAAGCACCAGCATGGGAAGCTGGCACCAGAGAGCCACCGAGTTCACAGAGGGCACAACCCAAATCACCACCTTTTTCTGTCTTTCCTTTTGCTTTTAAATCTCCCTCATTATTTTCAAGAGCAGACTGAAACTTTGCCTGCTTAGACCTGATTTCCAAAGGCGTTTCCCCACTTTGAGGGGGCAGGAGGGTCCTTCTTGAGCTGCAGCACCGTGACCAACACATCTGTAAATGCTGAAAATGCTCTCCCTCACTCTGCCCATGCATGTGAGCCTGAGAGGCTCCAAAGAGGGGTCTGTTTTCTCCCCCCAGCCTGTGGAATATTGTTTTATCTATTATATTTATTAATATGAATCAATTAAGACCTGCAGGGTGGCTCCAATCCTATGCAAAAGTCTTTTCCTGAGAGATGGGGAGAGTTGTTCAAAGCCACCAGCTCCTGACACCTGCCCTTAGACCTCCGTGGGGTGAGACACCCCCAAGACCTCAGTTAATGCCATTGGGTGAGTGATCCCCATCTCCAGATGAACACCCTGGGATGTGAGCTGCTCCTGGGTGGGATATTCAAAATCCAACCACGGAATAACAAGCAGAGCCCTGATGGAAATATCATGGCTCGCAGCGATGTCGAGCTCCAGGGGCGGAATGGGAAGTCAGATTTTATTTCTAATGCGCTTCTGCTCTAATAACCACTTCTTTTTTCCCCTCATTGCTTTTCATCTGAAAACACTGGTGTGCTGCACCAGCAGCAGCTGATCAAGACTTCACACGTCCTGCTCATTATCCCCTGCTTCACACGAGGGGAAACGAGGAGGATTTATAGCACCCAATTTGGCAGAAGTGTTGCCCAAAGTGCAGTACCCGTGTCTGCTCTGGGGAAGCCGCAGCTGTGCCGGGGCTGAGGCTGCACAGGAGACGCTTTATAGGGGCAGATAAAATCTTTTATTAGACCAACTGATCTAGCAAGGAGAGCAGACAGGTTTTAGGTGCACAGACCATGTTGTCTGCATGACACCATGCCCAGGCTGGCTCCACCTCCCCGGAGCTGCAGCGAACTAAACCAGCCCCCTTAGAAAAGTCTACAAGCACTGCCAAAGTTCAAAAATTTGGCCTAAATCCTTTTTCAGCACCTCTGGCTGACCAAAAAATTCTCCACCATGTGACTTTTGTCATTTTTTCCTGTATCCCAATTTTTAAAATTATTTATTATTTTTAAAAAATTATTATTGTTATTTATTTTATTATTTTTATTATTTATTATTATTCTTTTTCCCTGTATCCCATTATTTTTTATTATTTATTCTCTGCTGCCTCCCTTTTTGTAGAACCCACACCACAGAAAGGGATGCTGATGGGCAGAGAGCAGAGGGACAATTCAGTTTGGGTCCTGGAGCCCCTTCCAGGCAAGGAAGGCAGTGAGGAAATGGTGAGGCTGGGAATTCGGAGTGGGCAGGCTCGTGGGCTGGGGTTCCTGGAATGACACCCACGGGTGCTTGGTCTGGTGTCCCAGTGGGTGTTTGGGCGCCTGTGGATGATGAAGAGCCAGATGCTCAAGGCTGAAATCGTGTTCCTGTGCTTTTCTGCATTTTTCCACTTCCATCACTTCCACCCCCGCCAATTCCCACCCAAAACACCCACGGCCCTGTCCCAGACATACCCCAGACATACCCACGGTCTTAGAAATAAAGAATGAGTTGCCATGTGGGCTTTAACCATTTCCCTCTCCTCTCCTCTCCTCTCCTCTCCTCTCCTCTCCTCTCCTCTCCTCTCCTCTCCTCTCCTCTCCTCTCCTCTCCTCTCCTCTCCTCTCCTCTCCTCTCCTCTCCTCTCCTCTCCTCTCCTCTCCTCTCCTCTCCTCTCCTCTCCTCTCCTCTCCTCTCCTCTCCTCTCCTCTCCTCTCCTCTCCTCTCCTCTCCTCTCCTCTCCTCTCCTCTCCTCTCCTCTCCTCTCCTCTCCTCTCCTCCCTTTGCCCTCCCCAGTCATGCAACTCCATCAACTACATCACCGAGATTTCTCTTTTATTTTTTCGAAAAAAAAAATAACAAAAAAGGACTGATCCTGCCGGTAATTCGTAGTAATTGAGTAACCTGATAACAATTTCTAGCAATTAGCACAATACTAATTCACTCATTGACTGAGTAATGTTTTGTCTGTGTTTATAGGGGCTGTGCCGAGTGTAAATATCTTACTCACTGTGGTGGCTAATGAAAATTTAGTAAGAGGCTTTTTTTTTTTCCAAATGTTTATTCATTTTAAGCTATTCTTGGCAATCACGTGTGAATAAGGAATAATTGCTTGACTTTAGGATGGTAATTAGGAAGTACTAAGTCATTGTTTTCTTCTCGAGAGCGGATGGTTTGTTTAAATGTGCATCTGCTCTCCCAGCTCGAATCCAACCTGGCAGCCCCTCACGCTGCTCCTCAGCGCATCCCGCTCTCCCGGAGCCGGAGTTTCCCGGGACTGATGTCCAGCTGGGAGCTGCACTGCTCCATCCCTGCTGCTGTGACCTCCCTCGGGTCCCCGCGGATCCATCAGCATGCAGGGCAGGATTTGCATCTGCTAATCAGAGCCGGATCCCGGGAAACAACTTCCAATAAAAGAATCCCATTACAAAGCAACCAGCTGTGAAATACTGTACCTGTGTCGAACCCCGCAAACCTGCAGCCTCCTCGCTCCCTGCCAGGGAGGTGGGAGCATCTGCTGAGCGCGGAGATGGGGAAGGAAGGGGCAGGGAATGAAATAAAAATGGGATTGATATGCACGAGCAGGACTGCTCGTCTGGGAGCCCGCACTGCTCCGTCCTCCCGGGACAGGAGGGATGCTCAGGGGAAGCTGAAGCAAAATGTAATTTTTTTTTTTTTTTCCCAAAGACTCCCAAATCAGCCAGAAAATGCTTATTCAGCTAGAAAATACTCATCCGTGCAGAAAATACGTGTCCCTCCTCAGCATTAGCCAGCGGACTGGGACGTTCCAGCTTGGCCAAGCCGAGTCACGGCTCAGCCCCCTGGAAGTACCTGGAGCCAGCCCTCCCTGGAGCTGTGTCTCCAAGCACAGCCCAGCCCGGACTGGTGGGAATTCAGGGCTAACCCACAGCGTGCCTCGGTTTCCCCGTTTGCAAACTGCTGTTAATTGGTCTGTTCTCCTTTGGGAAGAGCATCGGGATCTCCTGGGGAGGGACCAGGCTCCCACATCAGGTGGCTGTGCGGGATGCTGGGCACGGCAGCAGTTTCGAGGCGTTCAGACTCGAGCACTGGACACGATCTTTAAAACACCGAGTGATTTTTAAGTGCTTCTCTGAGAGCATTTACAGGGCCCTGATTTACTGAGTGCTCAGAGCAGCCTGTTCTCCTTGGAAAACAGGGCTCGGGATGCAGCCAAGCATCCAGGAACACAAGCTTTGCACTCTTTTTAATCTCTGCCTTTCTCAGCTTTCCTGTCTTTGAAAAGGGGATTATCTGGACACATTCCCATATATTCCCACAGCCAGGGCTGTACAGTCTGCACCCACGGGCAGGAGCCCAGAAAATTCCCAAAAAAAAGGGAGAAGGTGTGTGCTGGTGTCCTTACAAACAATCCCATGGGTGAGGGTAGGTGTCGGGGTCCAGGACACCCCTCTGGCTGCCCTGGCTGTCTCCAGACCCTGTCAGAGGGCTCAGAGACCCTGGCAAGAAGTCAAAAACACCTGTGGCTTTGATTTTAGCCTGTGGGAAAAGCTGTCAATTTTGTATGAGGAATTACAAGTCACAAGGGTTTGAGTTGTGTGATATTTGAACTAACACCGGGTGGAAAAGTAGAATTTTGGGATTTTTAGAATGGGGTTCAAGGGGGTACAAGATGGAGGAATTTGGGCGTGCCCTAGCTTTCTTTCCTTTCTTCTTGTCCTCCATGTCTTGGTGTGATGGTGACACTTTTCTATTGGTTTGGGATGGGGACACGCTGTCCAACATAAATGTCAGATATTGGTGCATTGTTATAAACAGACTGTATGTAAATTGTGATATAAAAGGTAAACACCACTGGAGAGGGCAGAGCAGACTGCCATGGCTTCTGTACTAGCCAGAGCTCGGCAGGTCAGAGAAAGAATGTTTAGATAAGTAGAAATAAACAACCTTGGAAGCACGATCAGAAGCATTTCAGGCTCCTTCTTCGGCTGCTGGGCGAGGGGAACAAGGGCTTTCACACTGCTGGGCGAGGGGAACAAGGGCTTTCACACTGTTGGGGTCTCACCAGCTGTCCCCAACAGGCAGGGTTGAACGGCTTTGAAACGGGGCTGAATGTTTCCACCAACTTCAAGCAGCAGGTTTGTTACAGAGCCCTGGCAGCCTGGCTCCTGAGTCACACATGGGTCTGCACAAGGCTGAACTTCTGAACTTTGAGGGGAAAATTACAGGTTTAAGGGGGGATATGGGGTAGGCAGTTTGGGAAGGCTCCCTGGTACCTCAGCCAGTGGGGAAAGGAAGGGCAACAGACAGCCAGGAGTTAGGATAAAAGGGAGGCTGCACCCTCCAAAACCTCAGAAAGACAGAAAACCCTGTGGGCATGTGCCCCAGTGGACTTTCTCCCTTTATTCCAATAAAGTTGAAAGACTCCTATGTCTCCCTTATGGCTTTTCCCATGTGATTTTCCACATAGTTCCTCCTTCTGTTCCATCCCAATGTGACAGAAAAGACAGGCAGCACCCCTGAAGGTGCTGGGAACACCAAAAATGTTCATCAGAAAGGGTCCCATGGAAGAGGATAAGGACCTGGCTGACGAAGATGATCTGCAGGTCCATCCAAGGGTGTTATAGATGAGTAATGTGATGGTTGACTCTCACAGTCAAGGGGTGAATATTGAGTTACTGAGTATGCCAAGAGGAGTTGTATAGATGTGTAGTTATGTTTCCCCTCTCCCTTGCATTGTTATCAGGGGGTGGCGTGGGTAGTCAAGCATTTGGGAGGGTCAGCTCATTCCTATAGCAGCATCTGACCTCCAATCAAGATGTCAGGAAGTGATCTCCACCCCTGGACAGCGAAAGAGTCAAAGGACAGAACTTTGGGAGGGGATAAAAGGTATAAAAAGCAGGGCCTCCATTTTGTAGACAAGCACATGGTGACTGAATCCTTTGCTCCTGGTGCTGTATTCTTTTCTTTATTCAGTCTGCTGCTGTATTTTTTTATAAGGTTTCAGTAAACCTTTTACATTCTTTGAAAGTGAGTATCATTTCTCACAATGGGGTACAGAGGTTCCTGGTTAGGATTGGAATGTGTTCCATATCCCACTGTACCTACACCACACATCCCTGGAAGTCAGGGAGGCAAAGGAAGGGTTCCAACAGCCTGGAGAGCACCTGGGGGTCTGAACCATTTCCTCATCACCACACCCAGCCCAGTGGCTTTGTGTTCTATTCCCCAGCCCAGCTCCTCACCATTGGTGTTTCCACATTCCCACCCCTTCCCAAGCATCCCTTTCCTCCTGCAGCGCTCCCCGTGCCTTTGCTTTGCTCACAGCCACGGTGGCCACTCGCAGCCCCCAAAATCACCACTGTGCGACCTGGACAGGCCAGAGAGCTTCTGTGTCTGCACAAAAGCATCCCCCAGGAACTCCAAAGCAGAGACCGGGAGAGGGCAAAGGAGATGACTCCAAAGGCACGCTCTCCAAGATATTTCAGCACAAAATTTCCATGGGATTGCCCTTGGCAAAACAAAAATGCCCTTTGCACCCCTCCTTGCGCTGCTCCTGTGGGGCTGGCGCTCCACGGGCACGCAGGAGCTGCTGCAGGAGGGAGAGGCAGATCCAGGGCACCTCGATAAATCCTGCAGGGCTCACGTCCAGCGCGCCTGCTTCCCAGAGATAAAAGGGAAGCGGCGCTTCTGCGAGGCACGGACACCGGGCTAATCTCCTCCTGCGCCGGGGCCGTCACCGTGTCACGGGAAGCAAAGACCAGCGAGAGGAGGAGGGAGGGAGCTGGGGCTGTCAGCATCCCAAAATGTTCCAGGGAAATCAGCCCCAGGCAGCTGCTTGAGGAAGGAGCAGCGTCTCTTGTTTATTTTACACGGGGAACTGGAAAGCATTTTTCTATCTTGAAGTGGAAAATTAATCCTGCGGAAGGGCCCTGGGGGGTGCGGATATTATTTAGGTGCTTTGAGATCTATCCTAAGGTGTGATGAGGTTCTGACAGGTCCCACGATGGGAATCCGGGAGGGCAGAGAAGAGCCTGGCAAAATTGCAGATGCTGGAGGAAAATCACTCGAGGGGCCAGAAAAAAGGGAGCTGTAATGACATCCAAGAGCTTCAGAGGGAGAAGAGGCTGGGCAGGGAAAGAAAGAGAGCAGTTGCTGCAGGACGTTGGTGCCAGACACATTCAGATCAAAATTAGGCAGAATTTTTAGCAGGGAGGATGATTAACCCTGGGAATAAATTATCAAGCAAAATGGGAAATTCTCCACCTCTTGATGTATGTGGGTAAAACCCAGGTGCCTTTTGGAAGGATGAGCTTTAATGGAGCCCAAAGCTCCCTCTGGACAGGAGCTGGGAGAGCCAGGCTCATTCCCATCGGGTCTCAGCAGCACCGCCAGGACCTTCAGACCCTGCCAGTCCATAAAAAATGATTGCTCCCCTCTGCTCTGGGAAAGGACTGACCTATCTGCCTTTGGAGAGGGCTGTGAGACACTAAGGAATTGCCAGGTGCCAAATGGTTTCTTTTTTTTTTTTTTTTTTTTTTTTTTTTTTTTTTTTCTGTAATAAACGGGAATTTAATTGTCGAGGCCAAATTAAAGACCCCGCCAAGGCCGCTGTCGGTCCAGCAGCACAATAAAATCATGGCTCATATCAAACAACAAATGAAGGAAACTTCCACTTCTATTTTGGTTTTTGATTTTTCTTCCCTTCCAAACCTCAGAGTGTTTTCTTTAATCTCATGCCCAATTTCTAGGCTCTGTTATATTAACACCCCTCAGCTCTGATGGTGCTTGATCTTAGCCTTGGGATGCTCAGAGCCCCTTTCAGGGCACTTTTGGGGTACAGTGGCACAGGTCAGGTGTGGCAGGTGGGTTGCTATTTCTTCTCAATGATTTCCAGTTTAAACTCCCTACAAAGTGCCTTGATTATTATCCAGGTGCCATTTTAATGCTCAGGAGGACAGGGCAGGCTGGTGGCTGCAGGTTGTCTTTGCTGATGTGGCTGGAGGGGGTGGAAACCAGCAAGAGCCCAAGAAGGGTGGAGAAGAGGGTGGGAAATCATTGTGCAGAGCTGGGTTATGCTCTTCCCTACACCCTTTTGTCCCCAAATGGCAGCACGGCAGCAGCAATGAGCAGTGAACCTGCCCAACATCCCAGTTCCATCCCACATCCCAGCGAGCTGATGCTCGTGGCCACAAGAGATGCTCCCAAATTGCCATGATCCCTTCAAATTAGGGGCTTGACCTGTTGCCACAACAAATAAATTCATATCGTTTATCCACATGGCCAATATTTGAATGTCATTCAGGAAATTCGGGATTTATCACCCCTTCCCACTCCTGTGCTCACAATCCATGGGGAACTGGTGAAGCAGGTGGGTCCTCACTCAGAAAATCAGCATCTCCACCTAAAAATGGATTTGCTATTTAACCCAAACCAGTCAGAAAGGAAAAAAAAAAAACACCAATAAAACCGAAACAAGGTTGAGCTTTGCCTCTCAGGCTCCATCTCAGGAAGAATTTGGAGCGTTTCCGATCAAAGGCAGCCCCGCGGGGACCGCTCAGGGCCGCAGCGGGAGCCGTTTCCCGGCTCAGCGCAGGGACGGCTCCCCAGGGACCCCGAGGCAGAGCTTTGAGCAGAGCTTAGAGCCTCTTCCCCTTGCAAAAAGCCTTTCCCGGTGTGAGCTTTGGTCTGCGGCACAGGAAATATGAGGGATATTTTGGGACCGGTCTTGTTCTCCTGCTGCATTTCTTCTTTTGCCTCCTGCTGCTGCCTCACTTGTTTTGATCTCTCTCCTCTGCCTCTCCCTTCACGTCTCTCCTTTGGAGGTGAGATGCAGCTCCCTTTTTCCCTGCTGAGGCCACGTCCCAGTCTCCAAATCCGGGAGACGTGTGGCAGTTTGGACCATCCTCCCTAGGGCTTTGAAAGCCATAAAATCTGTGGGATGAGTGAAGCAGGAAGGCCAAATATTCAGCACATCCTGCCCTCCTCAGCACCCTCTTGAATCCATTCACCCATCCCCAAAATCTTTTGGCAACATTATTTACACGGTCACTTCCAAGCTCTTTGCAAAGGGGTCACAGAGCCCAGAGAGAAGACATAAGAGACAGCAGGCAGGGATGGATGGGATTTTGGGAAGGAATTGTTCCCTGTGAGGGTGGGCAGGCCCTGGCACAGGGTGCCCAGAGCAGCTGTGGCTGCCCCTGGATCCCTGGCAGTGCCCAAGGCCAGGCTGGATGGGGCTTGGAACCCCCTGGGACAGTGGGAGGTGTCCCTGCCCGTGGTAGGGGGTGGGATGAGATCAGCTTCAAGGTCCCTTCCACCCCAAACCACTCTGGGCTTCCATAATCACTGGGTTTCAATAATTCTGGATTGATAGTGAGCACTGATTGATTATACACTCCAAAAAGGGCCATCAGCTCCATTCCCTTTGCCTGCCCAGCACAGCTCAGGACAGAGCAGAAGGTGTGGGGCCTGTCCCAGTGCAGGGATGCTCCAGGAGCCCCAGGATGTCCTCAGCTGCCAGCACTGCGAGTGTCACCGAGAGCAGAGCCCTGCACCTTCCAGGAGCTGAGCTGTTTACTGGAGCACTAATGAGACAATCAAGGAATCATTTAAGCTCCTCTGGAAGTGGGTAAGTGCCTCTGGCAGATTTTCCTTGCATCTACCCCGCACAGACCCCATCCAAGGGGCATCCCAAGCAACCGGGGGGAGGAGGTGTAGGGCCAGTGTCGGGATTGAGGCACATTTTCCATCCCCAGAGTGAAAAAAGAAACTCCTGGTGTCTTATCCATGTTCCTAACACCACACATGCCATTTTCCCCTGTTCATTTCCCTACATAGAATTTGCAGAGCAATGTACAGCACTGGGGAAACTGAGGCACGGAGATCGAGGGAATTACACCCAGTAGCCAAGCTGGAATAAAACTCCCACTTCTTTTGGGTCTTGATCCCAAGCTGCAACCCCCTCACCACCCACCTGACCCTGTTCCACCTTGTCTTTTCCAGGAGCTGGACAAATCCCTGCTCGCGGGTAAGGCCACAGCCCCTGCCAGGATTCCCCACTCAGGGGGCTGGCGAGGAACCTCTCCAGGCACATATGGCAGCCTGACTCCTCTGAGCACATTTTTAGGGCAAACTCCTCATCCCACTGCTCGCTCGCCTGAAAATAGAAAGCTGAATTTGGGATGAAATGCGTTGCTGTTGGCTGGGGAAGCGGCAGGCGGTTACAAAGGAGGGGCTGCCAGGAATATTTTTTCACCAAAAAAAAAAAAAAAAAAAAAAGAGACAGAAAAGCAAGAAGAAAAAGCCTTTTTAAAAAAAAGAAAGAGGAGAAAATGTTTATGACTGGGGCTTGGGAGGTTGTTTTGGAAAAGCTGTTCCTTTGCAGAGAAATGCAGGGAAAAGGGGGATTTGGGACAGCAGTGGGTGATGCAAAGAGGTGACACATCCATCTGGAAGAAGCAGAGGCAGCTCCATCGTTTTACCTTTCTAGATCATTCCATGCTCAGCCCACCTCTTCCCCAAGCCACATCTTCTACCTTTGGGCATTCCCAAAGCCCTGGCCATGCTGGCAGGTGACCTCAGAGGGTGGCATGTCCCCCTTTGGGGATGCCTTTGCCCAGCTGGGGCCACACTGGAGCAGGATCTCTGTGAGTCAGTACAGCAGGACTGAGAGAGTATATTTAATACAAAATATGGAAATTCCCATTCGCATGGAGGATTCTGTGATATTTGTCAACGTTTCAATGAAATTCGTGGCAAAACCTGGGAATTTTCCAACGCTGTGCAAGGAACGTCTGCCAAGAAAATTCATTTACTCTTGAGCAAAACTTTGCACTTCCTCCAAGCTTGGCCATTCTCACTCACAGTAAATGTGGTGGCAAAGCCCTTTCAGGGTAAAACCAAGGAAAACAGCAAGCCAGACCTTGCCAAAGGGCCATGGGAGGCCATCCATCCCAAATCAGGGCTCAGGGTGCCTTGGCTTGGGCAGACATCCCTGGCAGTGGAGGGGATACACCCTGCAGATCGGATGTCCCAGTGTTGCCCCAACTCTTGGAGCTCCTGGATAATTTGCCCCACCCTGAGCACATGGCTGGGCACAACAGTGATCTAAAAAATGCCCCCAAACATGCCACAGCCACAGAGCTGGGCTGGGCTTTCTTCAGGCAGTGAAAAAAGAGCCGAGGAAGGGGAAAGAAAGGCTCTGCAAAAAGCCATTTGTCCCCTCGGCTTTATTCCGGCTGCAGAGCCGGAGCAGCTTGTAGCTCCAGAGAACTTTTAATAGAAATCTTCAGAATGAAATGGGCTACAGCTGTTTGCCTTGATAAATATATTTTATGCTACATGCCTCAGCCGCCATCTGTTTGCTGATACGAGCATTTCTGCTCGGCGGCAGCTGAAGGGAAGGCATCAAAGGCAGAGCAGGAGCTGGGATTCCTCGCAGGTAGAGGGGAAGAGGTGAAGTGGCCCGTGCAATGGGCTTATTCCGGTGGCTTAATGTGCCAGAGTGGGGACAGGAGCACAGGGAGGGCTGGGCAGGGCGGGGGGAGCTGGGCTTCCCAGGGGATGTCGGCATTCTGCTGGTGCTATCCAAGGGAAGCGCTCTGTGTGACACCACAGGCCTGGGTCCCCAAGGAATTTAGGTTAAGAAGATGTTGGGAAGGAATTGTTCCCTGTGAGGGTGGGCAGGCCCTGACACAGGGTGCACAGAGCAGCTGTGGCTGCCCCTGGATCCCTGGCAGTGCCCAAGGCCAGGCTGGACAGGGCTTGGAGCACCTGGGACAGTGGAAGGGCACTGGAATGGGATGGGCTTTAAGGTCCCTTCCCACCCAAACAATTCCAGGATTCTGTTTCTGTTCTGTGCTGAAGACAGAGAGAGCTCAGAGCCCCTGCAGGGCCTGAAGGGGCTCCAGGAGAGCTGGAGAGGGCATGGCTCCCACTGCCAGAGGGCAGGGATGGGTGGGATATTGGGAATTAGGAATTGTTCCCTGTGAGGGTGGGCAGGCCCTGGCACAGGGTGCCAGAGCAGCTGTGGCTGCCCCTGGATCCCTGGCAGTGCCCAAGGCCAGGCTGGACAGGGCTTGGAACAGCCTGGGACAGTGGGAGGTGTCCCTGCCATGGCAGGGCTGGAATGGGATGGGATTTAAGGTCCCTTCCAATCCAAACCTCTCTGGGATTCTGTGACATACAAATACAAATGCAGATTTGCAAATGTAAATGTGCATTTGCTAATTGGCATTTTACCCCAAACTCTTGAGCAGCAAAACTTCCCAGATGGCACCGGGCAGATGCAGTGGGTCACACGTTCCCTCCTCTTCCATCTCCACTCGCTAATTCCATCCACTGGAAGCAACACCCAGCAAATGTGGGGACTCTGTTCAGCCACCCAACACCTGGGTGAGGAGAAGACCAGCCCAAACCATTCTGCCCCTCTGTCATGGGTGGCTCTTTGGTCTGGCAGTTAAACCCTTGCCTTGCTGCTCTTGTAAAGTTTTCCTGTGGGAGAGCTGGGTTTGTTTTCCTGCTTCCCCCCCTCCCCTCCTCACAGGCAGCCCTGGCACCACTCTAATTACAGTAGGTGTGTAATAGCTGGTTGTCAGTGCCACTCCGTGCCAGGTGACAGGTGTCCTGGCCAGGAGCAGGGTTATTATGGTGATTATTGCTATCAGTGCTGTGATTATCAGATTATTTCATGGCCTGCATGGCTCGGCCGAGGTCAGGGCTGCAGGAGATGCTGTAGAGTGCATAAAAAAGGGGAGCCCCATATGCAGGGGGATTGTGATGAGGGAGCTGGGCAGACAAGCAGGCAGGGGTGAGGTGCCCTGGCTGCCCAGGAGAAGGGGAGCAGGAGATCAGGTTTATTTGGGTTGTGCCCAGTTCTGTCAGAGGTCAGCATCACCCACAGGGTGAGGTTGGCAGGAAAATGTGGGTGTGAGCACTGTCTGCAAGTGGAGATGGGGTGGGTGACTCGGGGACAGGGGCATGGAGCACTCCAGAGGTCATCTTTCAGGGCAATTATGGTCCTTTTATTATATTTATTACAGGAAAAGCGTTCTTCCCCTCAGCACTGGCTTGTCTGTGCTGTTTGCCAGCTCGTGACTGCAGGAGCAGGAGGAGCCCCTCTGCCCCGGGGAGGGAAAATGCCAGCCCAGATCTCCAGAAAAGTTCTCCTGGAGAAAATCTCCACTTCCTAGTGAGCTCTGGAGAGTGTGGTGCTGAGGATTTTGGGCCAAAATCCCCACAATTTGCCTCTGATGCCTCCATCACTCGTGGGCATGAAGAAAGCACCAGAGCAGAGCCTGGGGAGCCACACTGGGACATGGTCCCTGCTCTGCCCGGTGTTCCTGGGCACACTGGGGCGTGGGGAGCAGAGCATGGGACAGCTGGTCCATCTGTCCATGGCTGTGTCCTCAGCATTCCTGTGCCACCCCCATCCTGCCACCACCCTGTCCTGCAGCCACCCCAGAACCATGCAGGTCCCTCCTTTTGGGATGACCATGAGATTGCCGTGGGCTGTTAGAAGGGGAGAGGACCTTGGAGCCCCAGAGGCAGCCTTGGGCCTGCTGTCCTCAGCAGGGCTCTGCTCTCAGCCTGTGGGAAAAGCCCCCAGCACCATCTGGATCACGCCCTTCCCAGCGCCAGAGCAATTGGTGCTGTCCTTTGCCATGTCTGGGAAATGCTCCTTTTGTCCTGTCTTTTCTCCCTCTGCCCATTTCTATTCTTCCACCCAGAAAGCTTCAAGCGTGAAGCGCTTTAAAATTCAAGGGAATTCAATACAATGCAGGAGGTTTTCTATTTTTTTGTCTGTTCCTCCTCCTCCCTCATCTCCAGCATGTTTCATTCAGTGTCTCCAGGCCCTTTGCTGGGGCAGATAAAGGCTGAGCAAAGCCCTTTTGCAGAACTGGGCATCCTGGTGGTTCCAGAAAATGCCGTGGAGCAGAGGGGAGGAAAAGGCAGCTGTTCCAGAGTGTGGGCTCTTCACAGCTCCCAAATCAGGGCTGGAAAAACTTGGGGGTACTGCAGGAAAGGAGCTCCTTCCCTTCAGCATCACTCAGCACCGTGTCCGCTCTCCCTGCATCTCAAATCAGCCATTTCCCCGGATTTCCTTCATCTCCTCCCTGTCTCAGCCCATCAGTTCACACCAAACTGGGTCTGAATGGGATGATTTGATCATTCAGCATCCCCCACGTGGGTCCCAACCCATGGCCCACCCCAGCCCCTCGGGGTGAGCCCTCCCAGCAGTGTGCCTGCTCTGACCCGCGAGCTCCTGGCTGCACCGAGGTGCTTCTGTGTCAGCTCCCACTTAGTGCTGTGAGTGATTCCTTTCAGCCACGCCAGGCACTGAATCACTGGGCTGTGATCCTGTAAAATTAACATGGCCTGCTATAAATAACCTCTCCCTAATGGCCTGTCAGTCCAGGCCTCTTGGACAGGCTCGGCTCATGTGAGCGAAAGCTTTAACGACTGTAATTGAAATTAGATGAAACCCATCAAGGCTGGGCTTTCTCTGACCCATGCTAGGACAAAACCTGTCATGCAGCGGGGAAAAATTCCCCCTCCGTGATATTCCATGCCCATCTGTGTGTGGGAACAGGCTCTGGAAGTGCAGCCAGCGGCTCTTTGTGCACAGAGGGCACTCAGGGTTTTCCCTTTCTGTCCCATCCAGGGCATGGCTGCAGCAGAGTGGGACAGGGCAGAGGGGCTGGTGGGTCTGGGGGGCTCTGATGTCCAGGGATGTGCAGTGGGATGCTCAGGACTAAACTTTTAGCCCCAAGAGCTGGGTATTGAAGTGGAAACACAAGTTATTGTGGCTGATGATGAAACAGAAGCTTCATTTTGCATTTGAGCTCAGCAAACAGGGCAGCAGCACCTTCCACAGGGTGTTCGCCCTCATCCAGATTCCAAGGGAGTTTCAGCTGCTGCCACTCCAGGATCAGAGCTCAGAAGGGATTCCCTTGGCACACATCTCAGTGGTTTGTTGTCTTGTTTCTTCTCCTCCCATACAGACCCCAAAGGCCCCTCAGGCTTTTGGGGCGGCAAATCCCACACATCCACCCCCAGCCCTCATCGTACCCTGGGAATGGGATAACAAATGCCTCCTGAGCACCTCGTGTGCTGCTTGCACACAACAAAACACCTCCTCCCTGGGGACAAAGGGGTGGCATGGGGCAAATTAGGAGATGCCAAAGTGTCCCTGAAGTGCTGCTTTGCCCACGCCACCAGCGAGCCTTGGGATGCACAAGGATGTTGGTAATGAGGTGGCTGGGAAGGGCGGATTGCTGTGGGCTTTGGGTTTGTTCCTAAATGCCAGGAAAGAGGATAAGACAAGAAAATTGACTTTTTTTTGGTCCTAATAGGCCCCAGGAATTTACAGGCACGCAGAGACACCCACAGAGATGCTTGGCTTTCATTACCAGGGAGAGAGGCTGAAGGCTCAGCAGGGAGGCGAACGGGGAGATTGGAGCCATTGCTGCAGGAGTTCTGCAGCAAAAAGGCCTGCAAAACATTCCCTAACTGCCCATCCAGGCACCTGTTGTGTTCCTGGGGAAACCAAGGCATGGGAAGTTTGGGTTCCTGTCCTCCAGCCCAAAAGCACAGGCAGAGGGGAGGTTTTGGGGGAGCAGAGCTTGGCATCCTGGTCCCAGAAGGTTGATATGTAAGAGGAGATCCAAATTCGTGGGGCTGCAGGTGAAATAAAGGGTTGGTTTGGAGTGTGGTCCCAGAAAAACAAGCAACAGCATCTTCTGGGAGCAGTTGGGTAAGCAAACAGCATCCAAAGAGCCATTTCATCCAGGCAGGGAGGCACAGGGATGAGATGGAGATGGATCAGCTCAGCCCCCAGCCTCGATCCAGGCATTTGCTGCTCTTCCCCACATTCCCCTTCACTTTAATCCTTGCTTATAAATCTTTCCAGTGGGAATGAAATTCAGACTTTTGTGTATTTACTAATTGAGAAGATGGATGGCTCAGGGTGAATTTTTTCCTATTAAGCTTTTTCTGCCAAGCAATTTACTCTGTATGACGAAGATTTTTACTCCACTTGAGCAGTTTTATCTGGTTTTAAACTTGTTATTAATATTTTTCACTGAAAAGATTAGATGGTAAAGAGAGGGCAAAGGTTTCCAAAAGTCACAAAGAAACACAGACCCTCAAAATAGAAAAAATAAAAGTAGCTTAGAGCTATCAGGAGGAACTGTCTGGTTGGTCTGCAACAAAGCATAATTTGAATTTAGCAGTTGCAGAAGAATTTGAAAGGGATTGGTTTTACATTCGCCACCAGAGACAATGTTTTTATTTCCAAATTGCCAGCAAACCCAAAAAATTTCATTTTCTTCTCTGCCTATTTGTAAGGGAATATTCACTGGGGTATTTGATAGCTGTAATTTACTTTCAAAGCTGTGTAATTAGCCACCTCAATCAAACAGCATCATTTCTATCTCTGCTCGAAGAACAAACCATTCCAGTGCACAACAAACGCCTTTGCCTCGGTTTGAGCAAAGCCCGGGAACAGGCTGGAATTTTGCAGCCAACTTTTGCTTTCAGAGATATTTAGGCTCATCGTGGGCTCTGAAAGCTTCCTGGGGAAAAAAAGAGAGGAAAAAGTGGGGCTGGATGTTGACTCCAAGCTCTTGTTCATCTCCCTGTAACACAACCAGCTTGGAAAGGATGCGGACACATGCTGGGGAATGTTTATTCCCTGGACTGCAGATGCTGGGGTTCAGGACAGGGTGATGGGGAAGGAGCATCAGGGTTACCCAGAGGTTTCCCTTTTTACACCTGAAAGCACCCGAAGTACAGCAGAACAATTTTTTTCCTGATTTTTTGTGGATAAAGGGACTGTGCTTTCCCACGAAGATCCATTTCCCACGAAGGTGAGGAACTGGAAATCCCCAGCGTCCCATTTCCCGCACTGTGAAGGGCTCAGAGTTGTCTTTTATTGCCTGTGTTGTTTTTCACCCAGAGCTGTGGGTGTAAGACCCTGCTGGGCCCCATTTCCAAGTCCGGGCTGGTGGTGTTTGGGATTCCAGGCTGGGCTCAGGTACGGTGGTGTGATTTCAGGTCACACCTGAACCATTATTTACCAGCCCAGCTGATCTGGAGCCGCCCCCAGGAGTTACAACCTCCCCCTGAAACCAGAGAGAGGAAAATGAGGGAAATTGCCTTGTAAAACCACAAGGACTTTTGGCTTTCTTCTTTTTGCTGGAGCTCTTAAATTCAAGGCTGGCTCTGGAGCCTGCGCAGTCCCTGGCAGACTTGAGAGACAGAACTTTTCTTCCCTCTTCTCCTTAGCATAACAATCCCTTGTTAACATAATAAGATTAATTCTTGCGCTGCAATCAGGAAGCCACACTTTCACCGAGCCCTAAATAACATTGTTCCCTTGCCACGTTTATAAAGTAGCAGGGTTTTTTTTTTCCCCTTGCTTTTGCCTTTTTTTTTTTTTCCTTTGCATTGAAAAAAAAATTGAAATCTTGTAATCTTGAGATAAATATAACAGTATGGAAGCTTCCCATTCTCCTCCAATCTGATTGCAGTGGCAGCAAGAGGACATGGGCCTAATTAAAGTGCCAATCAAGCAAAAATGGGATTCATTGTTTTTACACAAATGATCCCTTTAACCCTTTGCAGCTCGTTCATCATTTTCTAATGCACTGGTTTTTGTCTCCTCAGCAAAAAAAAAAAAAAGGTCCAAGCCAGGTTCCAGAGTAAGTCTGGAGGATGAAAAATCGCCAAAAATTATATTAGAAAGCATAACTGGTGATGAGGACAGTGTCCAGCAGCCTCAGCACATCCTTCCCATCACATTTGCCTGCTGCCAGCTCCCCTCCTGCAGCCACGGGAGGAGCTGCAGAGCTCTCACCTTCCTTCAACATCCCTGGCGAGCTGGGAAAGTTCCGTGGGACCTGGAGAATGCCAGGATCAGATGGAATTCTCAGCAAGAACTAATGCAGTCCGGTGTCTGTCATGTTCAGACACGCAAACAGCACCTAACCCAGAGTTTTAGGAGTTTTCCAGTGGATTGGGACAATCTGCCCAGATCTGAAACCACCTCGGGGCAGGTGGTGGAGGATGAAATGGGGCCCCAATTCTCCTGCAACACCAGTAAGATACTGAGACAATCCCTAAACACATCTGGGCACATCTGGGCAGTGAAACGGGAGCTGGGAATTCCAAAGGCTGCCTGGTGCTCCCTGTGTCTGTTCACAGCAAGGAGTGGTTGCACAGTGGCAATTCCCTCTTATCCCAGGAAATATCTTGTGGAGTTTCACCCCAGGCTTCCAGAGCCATCCCTCTGCACCACCAACTCCCCAGCAGTGCCCCATAAATCCCAATTTCCAGCAGCAGGCAGAGCACACCCAGCCCATCCGTGCACAACATCCCAGCAGGTCCAGCTTTAACCTTGCATGGCAGCGGCCCTGACAGCGAGAGGGGAAGCAGCAGAATGCAAAGCACAGCATTAAAATAACTTTGCATTAAAAGACCTGCATGAAAGGCAGCCCTAAAGCCTCCAGGGAATGGCCTGGGCACTGATCTGGGTGAAGTTAGGAAGGGTCTATCAAGAACCCTGTCAGTGACGGGGTTTGGCCACCTCTGTGCCTTTGCTCCCTCAGGGTCCCAGCGCTGGCTGGGTGTCCCAAGGCTGTGAGAGGAGCAGGGTGGCTGTGGGAAGCATGGCAGGAATTCACAGATCACAGAACCTCCTGAGCTGGAGGGACCCTCAGGATCATCCAGGGCAGCCCCTGGCCCTGCCAAGACCCCCAACAATCCCACCTGTCCATCCCTGGCAGCGCTGCCCAAAGGCTCCTGGAGCTCTGGCAGCCTCGGGGCCGTGCCCATTCCCTGGGGAGCCTGGGCAGTGCCAGCACCTCTGGGGAAGAACCTTTCCCTAAAATTCAACCTAACCCTGCCCTGGCCCAGCTCCAGCTGTCCCTGGCTCCTGTCCCTGTCCCAGGGCAGAGATCAGAGCTGTCCCTCAGGAGGAGCTGCAGCCCTGAGCTCTGCCCTCATCCCCTCTGCTCCAGCTGAACAACCCCAGTGCCCTCAGCTGCTCCTCCCGCGGCCCCTCCAGATCCTTTCCCATCTCCGTGTCCCTCCTTTGGACACTCTCCCCCAGCTGTAGATGGATTTATTTTGTGGTGCCTCAGCTGCCCCCAGCCCAGCAGGACAATCGCGGCCTGGCCCAGCTGCTGTGCCCAGGCACGGCAGCCTTTGGGCTGCAGGGCCCCGCTGCCTCAGCCAGCCCTGCCCTCGCAGAACTCCCAGCTCCCTTCCTCCCCAGGGTGTCCCTACAGCCAGCTTTGCTCCAGGGGGATGTGACAAGGCCCCGTGAGTTCCCTGAGCTGCTCCAGGGCAGGCTCAGGCTGGAGATCAGCTCACGGTGGGTGCTGGAGCAGGGGAGGTCCCGGTTCCATCCCTGCCCCTGAGCCCCAGCTCCAGCCTTCCCCACCGCTCCTCCCCTCAGACAGAGGGGGTGCCAGGCTGCAGTAGGCAGCTCAACCCAAAACGCCGTCAGAGCTCTTTTCTTTCTTGTTTTTAACCCTCAAAGCTTCTCGCTGCCCTCCCCTGCTGTTCCAGGCCCTGCCTCTGGCTGCCCATCCTGCTGCAGACCCGCTGTTCGAGAGCTTTATCGAGTGCCACAGGCTGAGGGGCTTTGGCAGCTCTCCACACAGCGGGAGGAACAGGAGACAGGGAGAGAAAAGAGCCCAGGCTCTCCCATGATCTGCTTCCCTGGCCTTCCCCGGGCTGCTTTCAAAGAGGATCCGTGGGAGATGTGGAAAGGGACTGGCGCTTTTTGGCTGGGGCTGCTCTGGAAAGCGAGGCAGCACCAGAGCTGGAAGGCTCAAACTCCTCTCATGTCCTGGGCAGAGGGGCAGGCGGAGCTGGGGAATTTTGGGAGGCAGCTGCCTTCACTCCTGCAGGGAAAAGCAGTGGCACTGTGTCTACCTCCGGCCAAGTGAAAAGGTTTTCTTTTTTCTTCCTGTTTTCTGCCCTCTCCAAGAGCATCTCAGGAATGGGGTGACCTCGTGGGAGGAAAAACACAGCCCCAGATATCCCCCCAAAATCCCAGCCTGGCTTTGCTGCACCCTGCCATCCCCAAGGATATTTCTGGCACCTCCACGACCTCTCAGACCCAAAAGTGCAGCGAGGTCCTGCAGCGTGGGACAAGGGCTGTGCCTCTCTCCTATGATTTGGAGGGACAGCTGCACCTTCCTCCATTCCTTTATCCCACTTTTTTGCTTTCCAATCAGGAGTCAGCCTACCTTGGAAGCATTTGTGCTGCAAACAGGTGACAAGGGGGAGTGGTGCTCTGCAGAGGGGAAACTGAGGCACGAGGGATGTGTTTCCTTAAAGCCATGGGGGAAGCTCTGAAATAGGACCAGGGGAAACCTCCAAGTCCCAGCTCCATGTTTTTCCAGCAGGACTCTGCACAGCTTTCACTTGTCATCTGTATTTTTAAATGACAAGGAAAAGATTTTCTAAACCAGGGAAACGTGGTTATTCTCCTTTCTCTCTCTCTTCCAGGTGCTTGGCTTAGCGTTGTAATACCACAAGAATGAAATCCATCTGAGTTGCTGTTGTCCTGCTGCTTAAAACCCCATTTTCTATCAATATTGCTTCATTTTGATCAAGCTGCTTACATGTTTTATATTATTCTCTTTTTTTTCCCCCTCCATTTTGCTGCAGCATTTTCAGAACATTTTGTTTCTTGCACTTTCTGGTAAATACTTCTCAGTAAATAGCTTGGAAGTAAGAGAGGCAAAGGCATGAGAAAGTCTGGGCTTTCATTGTTGTGGTGTTTCATATCTATTACACTTGTTAATGTGGAATTAAAAAAAAAAAAGGGGGGGTGGGGGGAAAGAGGAATTTGCCTGTTTTATCCCCACTGATGTTCAGACAGAGAGGTTGAGCATTTGCTTCTGGAATTGCCCTTTGCCTTTAGATACTGCACAGGGCAGGTGTGTGTCCCCAAATTCCATGGGGAGATGTGGACACAGCCCCAGGGCTGGAGCAGGGGGTGCAAAGGGACCCCACGTGGGGTTCGCAGCTGTAAATGCAAACCTGGTCCCAGCACCAGCTTAATATTCCTCCCCAAAGGCTGTTCCCCACAGCTCCCTGATTTTCTCAGCTTTTTAATTGGAATGATTCATTTCCTTCCACAACACAGCGCAGATTTAAATGAGATATCCGAGAGGAGCAGCTAATAATCAGTTTGCACTCGATTTGCTCTCCTGAATCAGGTGGAGGGGAGCTGATCTTGCAGGACGCTGCTCAGGCTGCAGCAAGCCAAAATTATGTCAGAAAGCTGATTTTTTTTTTATGTGCCTGGTCCTCTAAATCAAATTTGACTACCAATGTAGTCGAAACCACAGAGGTAATCAGTTAATAAAACTTCGTACTTACCTGCTACTTCCACTCAAGGATTTAAAGCCCTTTGCAAAGGTCAGTATTGCAATGATGAGAATTTTCCAGCTGAAATGTTTTCACTGAGAAGGAAAAAGAAGAAGGGAAAAAAAAAAAAAGAGAAGAAAAGAAAAATATTCATGATTCCTGGAAGTTAAAAATTCTGCTGTTTTGGATGCAGGCAAGGAATAATATTTTTTTGTGAGAGGAAAAGAAGAAATTGCCATGCAAATGTTAATGGTGTTTTGAAGCTTCACAGGAAAGCCTGACTTGTGTAGCAGCCTTAATATACATTAGTACCCCTCGTCTGCAAGCAAACAACATTTTGCAGAATAAACTGAAACACAACAGGGAGAGCCTTGGAATTATTTAGAAATCTAATTCCCACTGAAATCAGGCACTGAGCAATTTATTCCATGCACATTTAAATCAGTACTGCTGCCAGAAAAAAAGTACACCAAAAAATGCACCACCTGTAACCTGCCAGGCACGGGGACACCACTGCAGCTGTGGCCACTGCCAGAATCCCTGCCAGGGCTGGAGGTGATGTCCTGGTGGAAAATGCATTCCAGGAGTGGAGAAATGCAGGAACAGGACAGCTCCAAGCCCCACTTATGCACCTCTTTCTCCCAGGGACACGAGCAGGCAGGGATGGGCAAACCAGCACACGTGGACAAACCCAAATAAGCTTGATTTCCTTAGGGATGCAGGCTAAAAATAATAATAAAAGCTCTTCATTTGCAGGGTGACTCCCCCTGCGCTGAGAGCAGAGCCTGCGTGCGGTGCTTGTGTTTCAATCAATAAAACTCAGCTCCACGCTGCTCCTAAGCCAGGTTTACCCACCTGGCACCAGTTTAGCTTGTTAGCACAAGTGGATTTTAGAAAGTTATCCTTTTTTAGCCACACCAGGGCTGGTAGTCATGGTTTGACCATGGTTTAGCCATGGTCCCACCAAGGTAAGCAGGAAACCCCAGAACAGCAGGAAGAGCCCTGCAGCTTTTTTTTTTTTTTTTTTTTTTTTTTTTTTTTTTTTTTTTTAAACTCACCTTGTAGTAATTAAAGTCTACAGCTGTAATTACTTTCTCATTTTGGTTTAATAATTGCCTCAGCCATCCCCACATGCCCCTCAGACTGGTGATGAGGGAGGCTCTGGCCTTAGGAGGCATATAAAGTGTAGTGGTAAGCAATGATTTTTATTGTTTGGGTTTGATTTTTGGGCACCTCTACTCTGCCCCCAAACTCCTGCTGGGTGAAAATGAAATTAAATGAGGTAAAAAAAAACTCCAAAAGGATAAAAATGGTGATTAAAGGAGAGAAAAGGCCCTTTTATCCCTTTGCCCAGTCCTGCAAAATGACAGTGGGAAGTGCTTGTAGAGGGTCCCAATGTTACAAACAGAACTTTATTTTGGGGGGAGGTAGGGTATTTTTAATTTTCATTCCCAGCTCTAATGTATGTTTTTGTGGAGGTGTGAAGAGCTGCTGCTCCCCTCCTGGAGAAAATAAGGGTACAGCTCTGGGGGGGGGGTGTCCCAGAGGAGCCACCCCCCCCCCAATCTCCAGCTCCCTCTGGACCTGTGGGAGGTTGTTGGATATAATTTATCTCCGGGGTGGAGTGGTGGGGGGACACGACATGCACATATTATGTCCCCCTCTCTTTTCCCGGGATTTTGGGATTATTCCCCTGTATTTCAGGGGGAGGCTCTGGCTGCCCCCCCGAAAGGAGGGGGAAGGCACGGACTGCCCGGCAGGGAGGTGAGGAGGGGTCCGGGGCTGATGGACACCAACCCCCCGCGTTAAATTCCGAGCTGGGGCGGGCAGAGCCGCGCAGGTGTCGGCGCTCCTGCTTTGGGTGCCCCGTTGGGCGGCGGCAGGGGGGTGAGCATCCCTTCGTGCCTCACCTGAGGCGGAGCAGCCCCGGCGCTGCCCGCTCCCCCCGGCGCTGCGCTCTGGGGAGGGGGCGATGCGCCAACGTTCCTCCCCGCGCCGAGCCGGCTGCGCGCAAGTTACTCCCCCTTTCCCCGGCACTTTGCCTCCCTCCCCTTCCCCCCCCGCTCCAAAAGCCGGGCTGCGCCGCCGAGGCTCCGCCAGTGAAGGCAGCGCTGCCGGGGGAGGAGCTGGGGGGGCGGCGATGGAGCCGTGCGAGCGGAGCCGGCGGGCGGCGGCCTGAAGCCCCCGCCGGCAGCGGCAGCGGAGCCCCGAGCCCGAGCCCACCCTGAGGAATGAGCGCTTTCCAGGCAGACCTCCTCCTCCTGCTGCTCGCCTGCCTCCTGCTCAGCCACGGTAGGACCCCGGACTTTCCGAGCGGGGCGGACGCCAGGAGCCGAGGGGGGGTCCCCGGCTCGGGGTGGGGTGCGGGGGCTGCGTGCGGGTTGTGCGGGGGAGAGAAGGAGGATTGCAGAGTTTTCCCTCCTGCATCCCCGCCGAGGCAGCTTACCGTTCTTTCCTTTAAAAATAAGCAAAAAATCTTTAGTATGCAAATGAGTGCTTTCTGTTCCAGCTTGGTAAATTGGATCGGGTTTGTGTGTAAACACGGCTTGGCTGAGTAACAGCCCCGCGCCCACCTCCCCCTCGCCCCCATCGCCTCCCGGTGCTTCCCCCGGTGCAGGAGGGCGATGGATGCTCAGTTTCGGTGCCGCGGAGGAGCCGCTCGGGCTGGCGGCAGCGGCTCCAGCCCGGGGACAGGAGCCTGCGGCCGTGGAGCCGGGCTAGGGAGAGATTTGCGCCGGGGGGGTGCGAGGAAGGAGAGTTGCTCCCAATGCAGCCAGCCCGGGGGAGGTGGGCACCCTGCGGAGGTGTCACCGCCCCATCCCACCTCCCCACAGCGCGGGCAGGAGCGTGGGAATCCGCAGGAATTCACCCCGCAACTTTACAACCTGCTTGATTCCCACGCAAAAAATAAATGTTAAAAAAAAAAAAAATAGGATTAGGGAAGAGGGTGCGTTTTGGGAAGCTGTATCTGAAGCTGTATCTGACAAGCTGCTGGGTGGCTGCTCCCTGGACTATCTGTCACCTGTGGAAAACGCTGAGCTGCAGCCAGACCCCGGCTTCGCCTCTGTGCTGCTCATCCCCCCCCAACGCCGGTGTCAAATCCCATCTGTGTCACGCCGCCGTGGTCCCCACGCCAGCTTTTGTGAGGGTACGGCTTGGGGATGCTTGGGAAAAAAAGAAAAAAGGGATAAAAAAACCCCAAACCCACGCAGCTAGTCCATCTGTTGATTAAATGAAGGATAAAACTTTTGGAGAGAGTAGTGCTTCTCCACGGGCAGCTGGTTTTTTGCTCAGCCAGACAGTGCTGAACATCCCCCACCATACGCTGGGTTTCACCCTATTCCCCGAGCAGGGACGCCTTGTTTGTGGTGTCTGTGCTCCTGCTTATCCTTCCCTCTTTTCCTGGGCTCGGATGTGATGTTGGGCTCTTATACCGTCCTCCCTTTCCCTTTTCTCTTCCCTCACTCTCTGCTTGTACTAATATTCCTTCGGGGAGAAAGCTGTGTTTGCATTTGCCTTTGCTGCTGCACAAAAGAAACCCACTGTGTCCTCGGTGTGGGTTTCTGGCTGAACAAACCTGAACTCTCGCTGGTACAGCAGGGCAGCGGCGGGGCCGGGCGGAGCAGCAATTTTGGAAGCTGCTCCCGGCCTTCCTCATCCCTCGCTGCTCACAGGGACCCTGTCAGTCCCTTCAGGTCAAATGGCACTTTGCTGGCAGGGCTGGAGAAGTTTGTGAACGGGCTCCAGCCGGGATTTGTTGGTTCTTCCTTTTGCAGCCATGATTTTAATGTGGGTTAATGCACTTTTTAATAGCGTTGGCGTTGGGAAGCCACGGCGGCTCCTCGGCTCTGCTCCCTGAGCTCAGCTGGTTTGTCTCCTGCAGGATCGTGCATCTGCTACCTGCTTATTCATGCCGGGTTAGGAGGCACAGAGAGTGCCTTGCAGAGCATTTTCTCGGCTGCTTTCTCCCACAGGATGAGCCAAGAGCGTTTCTGTGGAGTTGCCGCTCTCCGCGCACCGCAAAGACGCTGTGGCAGCACCGCGGCTCTTCCCGTGCAGAGGATCCCTGATAGGATTTAATGCCCAGGGCTCCTTCAGCCACGCGGTGCTGTGGGGAGGAAAGGCCTGGATGGAGGTGCTGAAGCTGATTTTCCAGCACGTGTTGGGTTTGCCTCCCCTCCAGCAACAGCTGTGGTGTGTCCAGATGTGGTGACACTGGCTGGTGGTGACAGAGGTTGTCCCTAAGGTGTGGGATGCATGGGGCAGCCCTGCCTTGCTCAGGAGGAGCTGCTGGTCCAAAACTCACTTCAAGGGACCACTAAAATCACTTGGTTCTGCCCTTCAGGAGTTTCAGGAGTTCCTTTTTGTGGGCAAGGGTCAGGCAGGGCTGTGTTTTCTTGCCAAAGTGCCTTGAAGGGATTTGCCAGAATTAAATTCCCCTGAAACAAAGGCAGCAGGGCTGGAAGGATCACCTCTGCTGAAAACCCTACTTGGGATCTCTGGTCTGAACACTACTTTAAAAAAAAAAAAAAAATCTCCTTATCTCAAACCTCCCCAAAAGGACATTTTTCATCACAGGGTTTGTACACCTGTGCCCTTGGGTTTGTATTTCATGGGCATCCCGGTGATATCCTGGCATCCTGCTGCTCCTGCAGCCCATGCAGGCTGGAACTTGGGCTTCCAAAGGAGCTTGCAGGAGGAGGAAGCTGCTTTTTGCTCCAGTCTGGGGCCATGCTGCACCTGGGCACCCCAGGCATGGCTCAGCCTGGAGGGAGGAGGATCTATCCCACAGCTCACTGCTCCAGGGGACCTGGGCAGAACAAACTGCCTTCCCTGGAGCATCCTCT
This sequence comes from Taeniopygia guttata, assembly GCF_048771995.1. NCBI lineage: Eukaryota > Metazoa > Chordata > Aves > Passeriformes > Estrildidae > Taeniopygia > Taeniopygia guttata. Next base: position 1,547,520 of record NC_133049.1, read on the forward strand.
GTCTTTCCCCCTTGCAAATGGTCTGAAGCAGCCTGTGCTGGCTCTTTCTGAGGGTTGATATGTCAGTGCTCCAGGGCTGGTTTGCCCTGGTACCACTCACACCGAGCTGTCAGGGCCACGGCTTTGGTGGGAGGGAGAGAAAGTCCCAGCACAAGTGGCCTCCTGTGGAGATGGGATGTGTGGTACCCTTGGTGGGGAGGAATTGCTGCTGCCATCAATCTGCCTGCCTTTGCTTCTGCCTGGGGAATAACTCACCCGTCCCTCCCCTGCTGCAGTGCCAGCCAAACTGGGGGAGGCTGGAGACAACTGGGGAAGGTGTCTCGGTGTGGGAGGTGGGGCTGTGGGGAGAGCACCACTGAAGAGGCACCTGCAGCCACCTCCTCCTCTCGCTGGCCTGTACTAGATGGATTTGGCAGCATCTTAAATTTACCTTGGATGGGAAGATTTCTGCCTGTCTGGGGCTCTCTTTCCAAAGGCGTGTTTGCTTTCCCTCGGGGTGATGAATACCAAGTTCTCTGGGTGTTGCAGGGTATGTTTTTCTCCTTCACAGTTCACTTGGTTCCTCCCTGGAAGCAAATGCTTTACAATCTTCTGTCAGAGGGGCCATTATCAGCAGCAGTGGCTCAACTTCCCACTGGCTCAGCAGCAGCCCCCAGGTGGAGAAGGGTGAAATCATGCTGATGAGAGAAACCAGGCCAGTTCCACCCACCAACACTGATTGGGACCAAGAGATGAGGATTTTCACATCTTGGGGGTGGTTAGTGGGTGATGGGGAGGGAAAATACAAGGTTTGGGGTGCTGGGAGTGTGTGTGCAAGAGCTGGGGCACTTGGGGGGTTTCTGTGTCTGACAGCCACGAGCCTGTGAATGAAAAGCCTGGAAATCTGTGGTTGTGGTCCCTCTTCCATGTTAATTCCTCCTGCCATGTGGAGAGCAGGGCAGCTTTGCAAGGGGAGTGTGTTGGGCTGTTCCCAAACCCAGCAGGGGAGTGTCAGCACCGGGAGCTGTTCGGGAAGTACAGGAGTGGAAGCATCCAGCGAGCTTTAAAAATGATGGTGAGGAAGAGCTCCTGAAGCCCAAGAGGTCACACCTCAGGATATTCTGTGCTTCTGGGACTGGAAATGGTTGAGTAGAAGACAGAGATGGTTTGGAAAGTGCTTTGTGAGGTACTGCTGGTGGAAAGGTGAAGGTTTGGTGGGGGCAATGCATTCCTTCCGTGGGAAGGAAACTGAAATAAGCCTCAAGATAAAACTGGTGTTGTCCAGTCTGTGGTGTCCCAGAGGAATGGTGCAGAATTGCCTCCTCCAACACCTGTTTTAACACAATTTAGGCTTCCCATCTCCCATCTGTACCTCCTGCAGTGAGAGCCACGTGAGGGCCACTGATGACTTTGCTCAAATCAGCTTTTCTTGCAAGGTTTCAACTCGCAGAAAAGCACAGGAGGGCAGAGCTGGGGTTTTGCTCAGGTGCCCTGTGCCAGAGGGAGGGGAGCTGGGCAGATGTTCCTCCTCGGAGCTACATCCCCACCAACCTCCCCCTTCCAAGGTTAAGCAGAGGTGCCCAGGCAGTTTATGCACAGCACATCTCGGGCTGATGTCAATTATTTCTGTGCTTTCCTGTTGGTTTAGGGGACACCAACTGGAGTCTGAACGTGCCTAGAAATCCCTGACAGGTTCCCAGCACCGCGTGTCACCGGCTCCAGCCACTCTGTAGTCGAACTGCAAATGTTAGGATAAAAAAGCTCCGTGCTCTTCTTTCTTTTGTAGCTGTAAATAAAGGGGGGAGAGGCCAATGTGCCCCTTAGGTTGTGAGCTGGCTGAGGATCAAGGGCTTTGAATAAACTGTTTTCTTCCTGTGAGCAGCCTGTGATGGAGAGTGTGGCTGCTCCAAACCTCTGATTTAATGATCGGCTTTGCAAGTTTGTACAGTGCTCTCAGCTCCTCAGCACGCTGGGTGCAGGGGGCTTTATGGAAATGCTGCTGGAGAATTGGCTTTACATCACTTCCAGAATCCTTCCAGTAGGATTAAACAGCTTCTATTTCTTTATTTAAAGCCCAGCAAATTTATATCAACAATTGCTGAAGGTCCTAATTTATCTTCTGTTCAGGAGCAGTACAAATTTTTTCCTTTGGCTTCATTGAGAGGCACCTCTGGCCAAAGAGAGCAACAGAGCCACAGTGACCATGTACAAGCTTATTTTATAAATCAATAGGTAGTGAAACAAATTGGTTGTAAATCAGTCTCTTATTTGCTGAGATTTAAGGCCTTTGGTGGAGCTGTGAGTTTTTGAGGCGGTCTGCCCTGCCTTCAGGGCTGGCACACGGCCTGGCTCTTGCAGGGATGTGGGAACCCAGTACTCATTTCAAACACACCAGGAGAAGTGCAGGATTTCTTGCCTGGGAAGAAATAAAGTTTAAAACCTGTGCTCATCTTTTCAGGCAAAGGTTGAGCAGTAGGATCCTGGTGCTGCTCAGATCTCAGGGGTTTCCATTCCTCCTCTGCGCTGCACCTCATGGTGCATCTGTGCTCCAGACTGTTGGAAGGGGGAAGAGGAAAGTATCCATTTCTGAATTGTGCCTTGTGGCAGGACAGAGAAAATGCTGGGATTTGGTCTTGGAAACGGTGGCCTAACAGATGTCCTGGTTCAATATGCCCTTTGAGCGTAGCCGAGCCTGTTTATTCATTGCCTCGCTGGCAAGGCCCACACTCGAGTGTTTGCCTTTCCCTGGTGGCAGCAGCAGCCTCCGAAGTGGAGCAAAGGAGCTGGAGGTCACTTGGCTGTTACATGGCTCTTCCTTTTGCCGACTTGCATTAAACAGCTTAAAATCTAAATGTGCTTTTAGTGCCTGTGAGCGATGGGCTCTGGGCGTCCTGCCTCTCCAGTGTCACATGCTGGAGAAGTGGGAGGTGGAACACTCGCATTGTTAAATTCAGATGCTAACTTGGGGATAAGATCTTGTCTTAATGTGTTCATTCAACGCCCCCACTCGCAACAAAAGCTACAGCAGCTTTTGGTCTGCTGCGTTTGGGGTGGAGCAGGATGTAATTGGTTTTTGAGGGCTTTGCCATAACTGCTGCTCATTAACCATTGATGCAGGCACGGTCAGACTTTCAACTTGGATAATAGATGCGGTCTTTTGTTTGCATTTACTTTGCTGTTGGGTGGAATTGCCACGCAGGCTTCACATGTGTGTGGTCCTGTGGTGGCCAATTCACCTCCTAAGGGCTGCTGGATTTATCTTCTGGCCTCTGGGGTGTCATGCTCAATATGAGGCAAAGGCAGTGGTGAGCCCCCTGCCTGGCTGGGCCAGGTCTGGGAGGATGCAGCAGCACCTCCTGAACATTTCGGGAGCCTTCTGGGTGAGCAACCCCAACATTGTGGGAGGGGAAATAGAAACGGAGCAAATCCCATAATGTGGTTTTTCTGAGGAGCTCTGCCCAGCAGGACACGCACTGCAGGCGGGAGGAGCCCTGCTGATCACAGGTGAAATGTGCACTGCTGGTGGAAGGGATGAGCTCCCTCAGCCTTCCCCATGGGTGAGGGATCCGATCTCTGTGCTCTTGGCCAGGAGTGAGTGGAAGAAGTCACAGGGTTTGGAGCCCCACCTTGCATTTTGGGCAGCTTATCATTAACCTGATATCACCTAACTTGTTAAAAGGTCAGAAAGGAATGGCCTGAATCCCTCTCAGGTGCCTGTTGTCCTGTCCCCCTCCCACCCTCAGCATAAATGAGTATTCAAGCAGTCTGCTGCCAGTCAGTGAATGTCAATATTGGATAAGTGTTTCCTTTATATCACTGCAATTTAGCATAAGCTGCTTGGAAACAAATGTCTTCCATAAGCATGAGGTGTTTCAGTAAGTACACAGTCAACATTACTATGAGGATTAAATAAATGTCAGCCCCACTTGTATGCTCAGCAGCGAGTTAAGACAGCCGAACTTGCATAATGGCCAGCACGGCAGGAACAACAGCAGGGACTTTGAGAGTCTCTGGAAAAAGTGGGATGGAAGGAGCTGCTTTGGATGGATCTGAAGCCCCTGGATCAGAAGGGGATGTGGAGACAGGTGCAGGGGTAGCTGATGATGGGAAGGAATCCTTTCCTGTGAGGGTGGGGAGGCCTGGCACAGAGGAGCTGTGCCATATCCCTGGGAGCATCCAAGGCCAGGCTGGATGGGAACCTGAGCAACCTGGGATAGTGAATGTCATCCCTGGCCATGGCAGGGGGGTGGAATGAGATGCATTTCAAGATCCCTTCCAACCCAAACCACTCTGATTCTCTGGTGTGGAGTGCAAAGAGATGCATGGAGCTTCCTTTTGGACAACCAGGCCTGCTCTTTCTTTGGCGCTGGCTGCAAACCAAAGATGAAAACGTGGTTTGGCCAGTATTGGCTGGATTTGGTGAGGCTGCTGGCTCAGGAGGAGTAGGCTCCTCCTGCAGAGCTGCCCAGGTGACCAGTGCTGGGCTGGATCTGCCTCTGCCTTTCCCAGTGCAAACTGGAAGTTGCTTGGCTGCCACTGGTGAGGCCAAGGATGAGGCTCCTCGCTTCTGTGTGAGGAACTGTGAGCTCTGCTTCACCTCCAGCTCAAGGAGATGAGGAGAGGGTGACACTGGTCCATGCTGGAGCACTGTGGGGCCTGCAGGTGCTGCAGGGAGATTGTCACCTCTGGCTGCTTTGCCTTCAGGTGTTGGGTGAGAGTTTCTCTCTGCCCAGCATGAAAAGGCCTCTGGCTTCTCTAAAGGGATTAAAACCCAGCCAGCACATGGAGATGTTGCTGAGGCGGCTGAGACTTGACTCTTTCCCTCAAGCTGTCTGCAGGAAAACCCTGCTCTTTACCACTCCTCTCTTTGCATTTTCACCTGCCACTCTGAGATGTCGCTTGGTGCTGCCTCGGTCAGCCCATGACAAGTTCTGCCAGCGAGGAGAAAAGCGTGGGGAGCATGGTGGGGGGCTGAGCTGGCTGTGTTCCCACCCTGAGCATGCAGAACCGCTGCTCTCTCCCCAGCTGCCGAGGCGCTGACTGCAGCCACTTGTTCCCAGCTGCACAAAAATAACTGGAGACAAACCCGTTATCGCTCGGATGAGCCTTATCAGCTCCTCTGATGTCTGCGAGCTCTGGCTCCCCGCGGAGTGTGTTGGGTGCCGGCCGTGGCTGCTCCAGGTGACCCGAGCCGTGTCCCAGCCTGTCCGGCTGTCGCAGCTTTCCCGAGATTTCCGCCTCCTTGCGCAGCGCAGGAGGACACGGGGGATGGATGTCCCCGTAACCCGGGCTGAGGATCGGAGCTCCGGGGGAGCACGGGGCAGGGATGCCCGGTGTTCGGGCTCCAGAGCGGTCACCTGGCGGAGCCGCTGCAGGTTTCTCCCTCAGCGCTCCCGTTCCGCCTGGCGGTGGCAGCAGCCGCGCTCGCATGGAGCCGAGCGCTGCGCTCCCACCTGCGAGGCACTCCTAGAAAGGTCCAAGGTGACCGCCGGGCTCCAGCGCTGGGGGATGCGGACAGCACCGCGCCTGGCCTCCCTACGGAGAGGTGGTTTGAGTGCTGGGCTGGGACGGGAGCTGGGGACACTCTGAAGTGTTCACCCAGCGTGTGGTTGGACACTGTCCAGGAGTGTGGGAATCCAGGGCTTCCCTCTGGCTGCCCTGGCAGGTCTGGGACCCTGGCAGGGGTCAGGAACCCCCCTGGACAGAGCCCCGAGAGACACTGTCTGTGATCTCTGTCCACGGAGAGGAGTTTTCAATCTTACAGGATGAATTACAAGCTTTGAGTGTTTGATAAGAGTAATAATTCAGTGTGACACGGGTGCAAAGGTAAAATTTTAGATTTCTAGATTAGGGGTTCAGAGGGGACAAGATGGAGGAAATTGGGTGTGTCTTGTCCTTTTTCTCCTTCTTCATGCCCTCCATGTTTCACTGTAGTGTTGTCATTTTTCTATTGGTTTAGGCTGGGGACACACTGTTCAACATAGATTATAGATATTGGCACATTATTGTAAATATAGTACACGCAGTTTCTGGTATTTAATGTTTGTACCATCCCACTGAGGGCAGAGCCCCACACGCTGCCCTGCAGGACAGAGCTGCGGCAGGGCAGCAGAACATGTTAGAGATAAACAGAATAAACAACCTTGAAACCAGCACAGACGAACTATGGCTTCTTCTTTGGCAACGGGGCAGAAAGACAAAGACTTTCTACAATCTCGGAATCACCAATACCCACAGATTCCGACACAGGAGGAGCCTGAGGTGACCCTGCCTGGGAGCACATCATGTGTGAGTGTGTGAGTGCCGTGGGCTGCTCCACAGGCAGGAAGGGTTGGGGTGTGGAAGGCGTATTGCAAATGCAGGCGAACCCAATGGGAAGAAATGACCATGTCTGACTCAATTCTGAAGGCTGAATTATTTCTTTATTATAACTATGCTAAAATACATTAATATACTGTATAAAAGGAAGATACTAAAACTACATCCTACTTTCTCTGACTCTTTCTCTAACACAACTCATGACCCTCTCCCAGAGTCCAGCCCCGGGTGGATTGGATTGGCCATCAGGCTCAAACAATCCTCACCAGAATCCAATCAAGCACTCACTCCAGATAAACAATTCTCCAAACACATTCCACATAGGAAAAACAAGGAGAAGAAATAGAAATTGTTTTCTCTTCCATTTCTCTCTGTGCACCTCTATGAAAAATCCTGAGAGGGAGAGAAATGTGCTTGCCACAGAAGGGGATGTGGAGCTGTCTGACCCCACTTTGTGCCCCCCACAGCCATAAATGTACCCAAGGTGCTCCACCCCTCCATGAGCAGCTGCACCCCTGCCTGTGGATCCGTGTGGGATAACCTGCAGAGGGAATGCTGCCGCTCCTGGTCAGCGGTGCTGTGCTGCTCTTGCTCCCCCCAGGAGCTAATCCCCGGAGTGTGATTCAACACTCACCTCTTTTCCTTCTGGCAGTGTCTTTAATAAGCCAGAAGTGACGGGGCCACCCCCCATCCTCCACAAGTGCCGGAGAAACAGAACCAACAGATGCTAAAATTAGGCACAGCTGTTTGCAGCGTTTTGTCCTCCCAATCACAGAGTCTGACACTGTCTGTGCTTATTCCTCATCTTGTCCAGACACTGAAAAGGTTTAAGATATCAAAGCTTGGAGTGGCTGTAAATTAACTCTTTCTCTCTGAGCTGAAGCCTGACTTACTGATGATAGATTTCTTGTGATTTCCTTTATTTGCCCTTCTAGTAATGGGAATTGCTAGGGAACAAGACAGGGTCTTCTCTCTGTACCTGGGAGACAACATTGCTGGTTTGGCCTGCTCAGGAGCTTCCCCACCAGGGACCAGGGGGAACATCTTCAGTCCTGCTGTCCCTCAGCCTTTATGTGCCTAAACCCTGTTCTGTGTGCAGCAGGGACAGCCCAGCTCAGCCTCTGCATGGCCATTGTCATCTGCTCTTGCTTTGGTGAGGGGCAAGATTTTCTGGGCATTTCTGGGGCACACAGGCTTTGGGTGTCGGGGTGGGTGTCACCCCAGGGCTGCTCTTTCCCTCCCTGCCCGGTGTGTTTGGCCTGGCAGTGGCTGTAGGGAGCATTTTGGGAGGAGGTGGCTGTCTCTGTCACCTGCCACCCCTCCGAAAACATCCGTTCCCCTCCACTGGGGTGGCACTAAAGTGGAGCTGTAACACTCTGGAAAGGGCAGCAGGAGGAATTTCATGGCAGAGCAGAAATGTCTTTTCTGTCAAGCCTGGAGCAGTGTACATGTCCCTCCTGACAGATCTGCGCTGATGGCAGCGGCTCAGCTCTTGGGCTGGCTGTGTCGGGGTCTGCACGGGGTTGTGAGTCTGAGGGGTCTTTTTTGTCTCTGTGTCTCTCTCCTGAGGCAGCAGCGCCTGCTGAAGATTCCTCTTGCTGCGGTCATGCTTAAAATGATAATGTTGGTTTAAGATAGACACTTGTGATAAACTGGGGAACACGGCGCCCTTTGAAATCCTCAAAGCTCTCTCTCATCAAGAGGGCTGGCTGGAATGGCAGCAGGCAGAGCATTCCAGGCTGCTCAGATTGCCACGATCCGTGCTGACCTGCTCCTAAGGATGCTGTGCATCGAGAGAGCTGCCAGCCCTCAGCCTCCTCCCCTCCTGACTGCAACAAGGGGGTGCCTGCCACCCTTGGGCAGCCTCTCCGTGCAGCTTCCTGTGGTCTCCCCAATTGCCTCCTTTCACTCTTTCTGTGTTGGAAGCAAATCAGCATGGGAAGTGCTAAAGGAAGGCTGCTTTTCCCTGGGAAGGAGACGGGGGAGGAGTGAAACATCTCAAGGAAAAGGACCACGAGCGAGTGCCAAGGGGCTGACGGCCCTTGGCAATCTCTTTGCAGGGGTGGCTGTAGCAAACCTTTCATCCAGCACACTGATTTTTTCCTGCAGCAGGGAGGTTTCTCCCCGTGGTTTGGCTTTCTCCCAAGGATAGATAGAAATCCGTGTAGTGCTCTTAACCCCTGCAAGTTTCTGCTGACTTGAGCAGATCGGAGTTGTTGTCCCAGTGGGAGCATCTTGTTCAAAATCAGGAAGAAAAGTTGAACTTTTGAAACTCATAGAGCAGGAAACATTCAAGAGTTAGGGATTGGAGACTTGGAAGTATAGTTGGCAAAATACCATGTTTTGATATCTGAAATTTTAACATGGAGTTTAGTAAGGGTTTTTTGAACAAAGGATGTTGAGTATCCCTGTGGTGGGTAAAGGGGAAACTGTTGCAAAAATTATTTGTCTGCTGATTGCTGTTTTTTCTCTGGGACTTGGAAATGGATTTCAGGTCTCTTCTTGCCTTTGGCCTGGCCAGTGAGCCACCGTGGTGGCTCTCTGAACATCCCAATTTGTCACAGTATATTGAATTCTAAACCAGTGTTAATCTGATCTGTGTGTCTGTAAAGCATCTTGTGTTGGGTTTGATAAAATTAGGTTTTATTGTCTAACACAGTTTATTTCTCTTGGTCTGCTTGCGTGCTTTTATTGCCTGTTCTGCTCTGCACCATGAGGCCATTGTGTGCCAGCATCTGCCTCACTCACTCAGCTCTGAAAGCCCCTTAAAATCAGCCCCTAATTCTTGGAAGTATAGAAAGACTCTGAGGGTGCCAATGATATCAGTCTGGCACTGGTGCATTGAGCAGGTAAAGAAAGGACCTAAGAGGCAATTGAAGAGATTGATGGGCAGTAATGGGGATAATTGTAATTTTTGTCCTGTGTTTTTAATAAAGTGATTGACGACAGGCACAGCTGGAGCCCCCGTGCGGAGACCAAGAGATGCAGTTAAATTACAGAGGCTTCTTAACTTAATGAGGCCAGGTAATAAAAATGAGGCATAATGAGCAAGGTATAATAGTACTATTATGCTTAGAGTGCTCTCACCGAGGGCTGAGCAGGTGGTGCCCGGGAGAGCTTGGGATGAGCTCACTGCAGGAAGGGCTTTCCTCCCTGGGGAAGGATCAGGAGTGGGAGACTTGGGAAGATGAGAAGTGGGAGACTTGGGAAGGATATTGGGTGATCCCCACAGGGAGGAAGGGCTTTTCTTATTAGGGGAAGATGAGGAGTGAGAGACTTGGGAAGATGAGGAGTGGGAGATTTGGGAAGGATATTGGGGGATCCTACCGGGAGGAAGGGCTTTTCTTATTAGGGGAAGATGAGGAGTGGGAGACTTGGGAAGGATATTGGGTGATCCCACTGGGAGGAAAGTCTTTTCTTACTGGGGGAAGATGAGGAGTGGGAGACTTGGGAAGGATATTGGGCAGCCAAGTGCTAACCCAAGACTGAATGAGCAGGTGGAGCACCAGACTGGTTGATCCCTCCCATGCTTCTGGTTGTATTTGTGAGATTTGGAGCAGCTCTGCTCCAGGTTTTATTCACTTCATGTAGCCCTGAGGGAGTCCATGTGGCCCTTGTTGCTACACAGATGACATGGCCAGAGGGTGAGAGTTTGTGACATGAAGGAAAAGCAATGGAATGTAACAGCCTGGAGGGAGGATGTGCAGGGAATTGGTGGATGGGCTCAGGAAGGTTGGCCAGGGCTTCACCAGGCTCATGCCACACCTTGATTTGCAGCCTTGGCAGGGATGCTGGATTGGGACCTTTGTGGGGGTGGAGATAGGAAGAGGATTAGTGTCTGCAGAGCAGTTGGGTGTCTGCCGCTGCTAAATGTGGTTAAACTTGAGCGACTCCTAATCTAATAATGAAAGGAAGAGAAATAAGTGTTCTCAGTGATGCATGCCCCTCACGGTAAGTACTAATTGAAAACAGATATTTACTTTAAAATGAAAATGTAATACGATAATGGTGGGTTGAGAATTTCACACACGTAGGAGGGAGAGATGAGCATGCACAGCCTCCCATCTGCTCTGCCCAGGCTTGGAGTGTCCCTGGGAGCAGGATCTCCCACACCACCGGCTGCTGGGCCTGGGAGCTTGGACAAAGGGCCTTGGGCTTGTGCTGGAGCAGAGCTCAGCCTTACTCAGCTAAAATCAGCTCCGTTGGGGGTCTCTTGGGATGACCTTGATCTGCAGAGGACCTTCCAAGCTGGGCTTCTATCTTTCCTCCCACACCTTGCAGAGCCTTCCCAGCCAAATCTGCATGGGAGGGAGAGGTGGAATAGACTGGGGGAGCATCACCTCCCTTGTCACTGAGATGGGGACAGTGGTGGTGACCCTCTTCCTGATGGTCTCTGCTGCTTGAGACACCCCTTGCTGTCCATTTCTGGCTGTCCTGAGCCATTTCCCTGCCTTGGTGGCTGGACCTGGCTAATGGTGCCTTTTGGGGCTGCTGAGGAGCACTGGGGATGCTTTGCTCCCTCAGGCCAATCTGAATGTGTGCTTGGGGACACGGTTAGCTGTGAGTGCCGAGACTACAGCACCTCTTGGTGTCTGTTTGCCCTCCCCTCCTCTCCCTGAGCCAGTTTCAAGCCAGCCGTTGCTCCAGAGCCGGAGTCAGGATGCTTTTCCAAGTGTTTGCAGCAAAGCTCAGTGCAGTGTGACTGGTGGCCATTAAAGGATCCTCCCCAACCAAAGCCCCCCCAGCGCTGGAGTCTCCTGAGGGAAGTAGCCTGGCCCTAATCCCTTTGTGCAGAGTTCCTGCTTGTTTCTTCCTATGGGTGCATTTGTATAATTTGCATTTTGCACTCTGATCGTATGCATAGAATTCAAATTGAAATGGGGCTTGAATACATTTGCATGCTAATGAGGCAGTGGCTTTATTTATTTATTTGGAGCCCTCTCAGGCAGGCAGCCGTGTGCCGGGGAGCAGCTCATCTAAGTCTTGTGGAGACAGAGCTCTGTGGCAGCACGAGGAGCCTCAGCTTTGTCCCAGGACCTACCTGCCCCCTGTGTGTGTAAACAGGTGAGGCTGGTGGGCTCTGCTCCAGCACCCTTGGCTCAGCCTTTCCAGCCTTTCTCACCCTGTGTGGAGACCAACAGTTCCACCCCTGAACTACCCAGAGATGCCTCTTGAGGTCATGCCAGTGTCCACTGGGTGTGGGTGAGACATTTCTGTGTTGGGTGCAGCCAGCAGGAGCCACTTGATGGTGACTGCAGAGGTGCAGGGCAGAAGAACCAGCGCGTGTCCCCGTTCTGTCCTTGGCTTTGGGGTGCTGCTCAGGCTGCTGCCCACAGCTCCCTGTGTTCCTTCTCTCTGTTATGGGGCTGGATGTTGCACAGGGCCTTGGGCTGTGCTGCCCATCCAGCCCCAGCTGCTGAGCCCAGCTTCCCTGGGTGCTGCCCCGCTCCACCCATCCGTGCTCCCTCAGCAGGAGCCTCCCAGCCTCCTGCAAAGCAATAGCAAATAAAGTTTGGAAATGTTGAGAAGGAAAAGCCAAGGGCTGGGAGAAAATCAGTTCCCAAAACTCTGCAGCATTACTGGGAGGGGAAGAAAGACACCAAAGCCTCCGAGTTGCAGCACCGAGTCCCTTTGTGCCCCAGCAGACACACCCAGAGCACAGCTCTGTGCCCGGCCTTTCCGTGCCAGCTCTCCCTCCCCGATGACTCCTGCTGCAGCTGAGCTCCTCGCTGGCACAGGGAGCACTGGCCAAGCCAGGGCTCCTGAAATGGCAGCAGGAATTGGGTCACATCGTGGTGCCCCAGGAGAGGGAGTTTCTCTCAGAGCAGTCTGGCTTCCCGTTATTATTTTACAGAGGATGTTAGAGGTTGATAAGGGAGCCATTCTGACTGCCAGTGGGGCTTATTTGGGGCTTATTGTGTGCTCCAGTTTGTATTTTAATATAGTCAAAGGTGACTTACAACTTTAATATTAATTTTAAAACTGATTGCTCGAGTTGGTTTTTTATCTACGTTAAACCAGATTAATCTCAGCCTTCCTTGATCCTGTTGGCAGCTTCTCTCTCCCTGGCTGGAGCCACACGTGGTCTGTGTTGCACCAACAAAAGCTGAGGAGGAAGATGTTTTTGTGGCAATAAATAATTGTCGCAGGGCTGCTTTTCTTCCAGAGAAATCTCGGTTCTACAAGCTCGACAAAGGCATCAGTGGGAGCTCTTGCTTTTGTCCAAGGCTCTCCTCCTGAGCGTGCAGAGCGAGCTTTGCTGAACAACACCTGGCTTTGTGCTTCCCATAGAAAGCTCCTCCTTGCTGCTGTGTTTCTCCCCGGTTTTCCAGGCGCTCCAGAATCCGTCTCCTCCTGTGCTGCTTTGTGCCTCTGGCATTACAATTCCTCACAAGCTGGCTCTGCTGCTGGCAGGGTGTTTCGTGCCTGAGGTGACAACATTGTGTGGGTTGGGAAGGTGGCCTTGGGGCAGCAGGGTGTGTGTGGAGCTGGGGTTGGTTCCTTGTCCCATTTCTGGCTCCTTGAGCGCCCTTGGGTAAGGCTGGAGGAGCCAACAGCAGCCAGAGCTTGGTGAAGTTCTGCCTCTGGGTACCTAATTTGTGGTGGTTTGGGCATTTTCTGGGTACTTTAAGTCAATGTCACACCTCTCCAGGTGGCCACTTGGGTACCCAAAACTGAGTTGCTGTCATCAAAATTCAGCATTAAGCTGGGCTGCCCAGAGTGGAGGCTCGTGCTCTCCAGCAGTTTTCTAGGCAACCCCAGAACATTTTGATTTGGAAGAGACCATAAAGCCCACCCAGTTCCACACCTTCCACTAGACCAGGTTGCTCAGAGCCGGTGTCCAGGCTGGCCCTGAACACTTCCAGGGATGGGGCATCCCAAATGATGTGGTTTAAGTGAATCCCCTTGACTTGCCCATTGGACTTGATGACCTTAAAGATCTTTCCAGCCGTATCGATTCCGTGATTCTATGACATAGTGACCAGTCGTGCTGCTGTAAATGCTCTGGACCTCAGACCACCCGTGTTGGTGCTGCCAGTCTGTGGAGCATTGGTGGGTGGATGATCTTTGTAGTTGGAAGATCAGCACCAGTGCCCTGGACACCCGTGGTCATAAAGCTTTATGTCCTGAGCATCAGCCAGGCCAGCCTGGCACCAGTGAAATCTCCCCAAATACTGAGTTTACAGTACGCCATCCCAGTACCCCTGGGAATGATTGCTGGAATCAAATGCTCTGTAAACAGCCTTTAAATTTTCATACTCTGTGTGTGGAAAAGCACTTCACTGATGGTCCACGTTCTCCAAAATACCTCCCAAATGCTGCCTGTACAATTTCTCCTGCCAGCCTTACAAAGAACTGCGTTTCAGAGATTGTTATTCCGTGCACAGTGCTGTAAATAAACATGCTGGATTGGTGGGCTGGAATTTGAATGAGCCGAGTGGATCTGACAGTGGCACGTGGGGGGAACTGAGGCACAGAAGGCTCATGTGACATCCACGAGAGTTGGTGTCACAACCTGGGGGAAAACAGGAGGATTTGTTTGCTACATCTGCCCCGGGTCCGTCTGTTCCGTTTCAGCCTGAGGTGGGGGAGCAGCAGGTACGGAGATAAGACAGTGATAAGACTGAAGAGCCACTAAAGGCAAGACTTGACTCCGTGTGAGCGAATGCCGAGCAGCAGCCGCATAAATCCCATTTGTTTTACATTTCAGAGCTTAATGAGACAGAAATCGCATGGCAATTGTCACATGTGAAGGCAGAGATTGCCGGTTTGCATTTAACTAAAGCAAGCACCGTATGCAGCACCGGGATCCTCACTCCAGCTTCCATGGGGAGTGCTCCTGCAAACTGCTGCTGCCCTGCAGCTCAGCACCAATCCTGGCTGGAAATACCCCCGCTGGCAGCTACCCCACGTTCTCCCGGATGTCCCCAGCCTTCTCCAAAATACTCAAATGTCACGTTCTTTGTATAGAGAATGGCTGGGTTGGAAGGGTAGTCAAGTCCAGGAACTGAATTCCTTGTGGTTTCTCCAGAATGTGGGTACTGAAAACCTCCTTTTGGAATGATCTGTAGGAAGTTTAGTAAGACTGAGGGAAGATGCTGCAACCTCCAGGACCAGGCTGGGGATGAAGGGCTGGAGAGCAGCTCTGGGAGGAGCACTCGGGGTGCAGTGGGTGAGAGCTGGACAGGCCCTGGCCCAGAACCCCCCTGTGCTGGGCTGATCCCCAGCGTGGGCAGCAGGGCAGGGGGGATTCTGCCCCTCTGCCCCCCAGCACAGACCCACCTGCAGAGCTGCCCCCAGCTCAGGGCTCCCAGCACGGGAAGGAGCTGGAGCTGCTGGAGCCAGTCCCGAGGAGGCCACGGAGATGCTCCAAGGGCTGGAGCCCCTCAGCTCTGGAGCCAGGCTGGGAGAGCTGGGGGTGCTCACCTGGAGAGGAGAAGCTTTGGGGTGAGTGAACTGTGGCCTTCCAGAGCCTGAAGGAACTGACAAGAAAGATGGAGAGAGACTGGGGACAAGGAATGGAGGGACAGGACAGGGGGAAATTACTTCAAGCTGAAGGAGGGTAAATTTAGATATTAGGAAGAAGTTGTTCCCTGTGAGGCTGCTGAGGCCCTGGAATGGATTTCCCAGAGCAGCTGTGGCTGCCCCATCCCTGGAAGTGTCCAAGGCCAGGTTGGACAGGGTTTGGAGTAGCCTGGGACCGTGGAAGGTGTCCCTGCCCGTGGCAGTGGGGTGGAACTCGATGAGCTTTAGAAGGTCCCTTCCAACCCAAACCATCCCAGCATTGTGTGTGCCTTGTCCTCCAAGGGGTGGAAACTCTCCTGGGAATCATCTCCAAGCTGCGTTAACCATCGAGCTCTCCCTGGTTTGTCACTGCAGACCTGTAGCTCTTTCAGATGAGTTGAACAATAGAAGGATATTAGTGCCAAAAATGCATTAACTCGGGTAACTTCCTTCATCTCTGCTAATTTGTGCCTTCGCTTTCCAGATAATGTTCATAAATTGCTAAAGCAGTGCTTTAATATTAACATAAGCTGCAGTCTCTGTGACAACTGTTTCAGAATGGTCTGTTTGCAGCTCTGAAATGGATTTTTTTTTCTTTTTTGCCCTTGTCTGTCTTAACTGAAAAACTGAAGAAAACATGCTGTACTGGGTTAACCAAAGACATGAAGAAAAATATTTTTTTCAGGTCAAATAAAACATTTCATTAGATACAATATGTTATTTTATTCAGATTTTAAAAACCTTTTTTTAAAGTAAATTAACTTCAGAGGTGCCTTGCAGGGGAAACGTCTAAATGTTTCATGTAGAGGAGAAAATGTCTAAATAAACCATTCACTTTTGACACCCACTCCTCCCCTTTCTGGCCAAATGGGCTTGATGGGAGCTCATGAACATCTTTGCATGACCCACATCTGTGTTGGAATTATTGTGCCAAAGATACAGGGGGAAGAGTTAATGAGTCATTTTTTAATGGGTATCTCAGTAGGTGAGAGAAGGACCGAAATTATCCATTTGAAGGAATAATAGGACCCTGGTTGGGTGACTAAACCCTGCTCTTAATCATTCTGGGGGCGGCAAAGAGGGGAAATTGGGGGTTGGATCATCCTCATTAGATAAGTTGGGGGTGAACAGAATTTTGCAGCTGGCCTAGAGCTTTGGAGGGGGATGAAGGATGGAGGGATGGGATGAAGGGAAAAAGTTCTTCCCCAGGAAGGTGTCAGGCACTGATCAGGGAATGGGCATGGCCCCGAGGCTGCCAGAGCTCCAGGAGCCTTTGCACAATGCTCTCAAGGACAGGGTGGGATTGTTGGGGTGTCTGGGGTTGGACTCGATGATTCTGGCGGTCCCTTCCAAGAGAGGGAACCAAACCCAGCTGACAATCCCTGGTGTTGATCCTTCCTCACCCCAAGGGGCCCCGTGAGGCTGTGGCTGGTGGTGTGCTGGGTTCCAAACCCTGCTCTTTCACCAGCAGTCCCTTCAGAGTGCTGAGTGTTTCCTGGTGAATCCTTACCAAAGTCATCGGGACCTTCTCAGTGCGAAGGAAAATCCCTCCCAACATCCCAACTCCTTTGTTGTAAAGCACTTGGAGAAAATCCTGTTGGGAAAATCCTGTGGTGTGTAAAATGTGAAGTGAGCAAAGGCATGGGTGGGAAATCATTCGGGTGTCACCATTGAGTCAGGAATGGGAAGGAAGGCAACACAACTCCATGCATTTCCAGCAGGTTAATCTGAGTTTATTAGAAACCCATTCTTTTATACATGGTTCCAATGCAGGTGGACCTGATTGGTCATTTAATCAACACCCCCCACACCACTGGCTAATTAAGAAGACACCTTTTGGTAAACATCTTATGAGAAAACAACTGTTCAAAACACCAGCTGCAAGATGGTTTTAATTCTTTCTCTCAGCCTTCTCAACACTCCCCAGGACAATTCCTGGGAAAGTTTATCTGGCTTCTCTCTCTGACTAAACTGTCGCATCCACATTTGGGTTGGACCTTTGCAGTGGTCCAGGTCTTCTGCTGAACAAGTGCTGTTTTTCTGGGCACATCCATTTGGATGCATCTCCTCCAAGTTTGCACGCGGAGCGCTGGGAGGGCTGTGATCTGTTTTAGTGCAGTAATTGAGCAATCGCATTGTTCTGGACATAGCAACTAATGATTTTTTTCTGTATGATAATGCATCTTCATTACTCTGGGGAAATCATTTGCTCCTGTGAAGACAGGCCCCTCATTCCTGGGTTAAGGGGGAAGAGACTAATGGCTTAATTAAAAGGTTGGAGAGAAAAATTCATCTTAACCCTTTTTTTGTGTGTTTGAAGCATGCTGTGGCTAGAGAGATGCACATGCAGGCGTGGCACAGCCTTCGTCTCAGAGAGTGTTTGGGGGCAGTGGACACAAATTCCAGGTGTTCCATCCATCACCTGTATCTCCCACAAGCCATCTTCCCCCTGGAATGGGCCAGTGAGGGCCTGAGCTGTGTGTGTTTGTGGCCAGCACTGAGATTTATTCCGTGTGAAAGGGGAGCGTTATTTAAATCTGCACATTTTGCAGGATGTGAAAGCAGCTCCCCATAATCTACAGCCCTGCTGTCCGCTGGGAACGCTCCATTAGCATCTTTCATTCCTGGAGTTGGATGCTTTGCAGCTCCTTTTAGCGGTGATAATCCAGCAAAGGGCCTGTGTTGTTCTCACTGCAATATTTATGGAGCCAGCCTTCCTTTGAATTTCCACACTGGCTTTGGCCAAAGGCAGAGAGAGAACACAAGCAGTGGCTTTAGTAACACAGTAGTCCAGGCTCTTCCCTTGCTGGGCTGCAGGGCTTTCCAGAGGCCTGTTTGGAGCTGATTTGGTATCCTTTGGGGAAAGAATAGGAAGGGCTGCGTGTGTATGACAGCATTTGTGCTCTCCCAGCCTCCATCCCAAGGGAAATCGTGGTGCAAAGCCCTTTCCTGCAGACAGGTGAGCAATCATAAGCAGAGGCAACAGGAGCAGTGGGTGACCTGCTGGGATTTTCAGGGTGCAGGGGATGTCCACCCTTCCCTCCAAGCCTTTGAACAGAGCAGTGGCAGCGCAAGGCATCTCTTGGTGTACCCCAGAATCATCAAGGCTGGAAGAGATCTCACCATCACCTAATCCCCAGCACCACCACAGCCACCCCAAGTGCCACATGCAGAACACTTCCAGAGATGGTGACTTCCCCTCCCTGGCCGCCTTCCAACACCTAAGGAGAAAAGCCATCCTGCAGAGGAGCAGTGCTTGATTTGGGAGAGCCCTTTTCAGGTGGCTCACACCTCTGAGTGATTTTGTGTTGGGATGTGGATGCCAACACTCTCCTCATCCATGAGGCTGGGTGGAACCCATGGAGATGGATTTCCCACGTTTGTTTCCACGGCTGCTGCATGTGGTGCCTTTGCCTTCCCCTGCTCTGCCTGGAGTGTCCTCCCAAAGTGGAGCACTCCTTCCCGTGCCAGGGAGAGGGCAGGGGGAGCCCTGGGCACACCTCAGCAGTGCTTTGGCTCGTCGGGGTGCCCGACTTGGCACGGGAGGAGCAGAGCCCCCAGCACACACGTGCCTCTCCCTGCAGCTCTGATTCCCCAGCTCCTCTCTCTTCATTTGACACAATTAAATATTAAAGCCAGTAAACACTTTAGTTCGTCTGCACAGCACTGTCTGCTCAATTATCCTCCTGCAGGGCTGTCAGGCTCTGCCAGTTGCTTCCCTGGGTGCTGGCAGCCTTTAGCCTCTACGCCAGCATCGCTCCGAGGAAAACCCTGCTCTCCAAACTCCAAACCTCCCTTCCCACCTCTCTCTGCAGCTCCTCCTGCCTGGGGTTACCTCAGCTATCCCAAGGCAGTATTGGCCTGCCTGAGTCTTTGCAAAGGGCCAGAAGGAGCTGTTTGTTCTTCTAAAGCTGTTTTGCAGGTATTTTCTGGGGAATAAA
This sequence comes from Taeniopygia guttata, assembly GCF_048771995.1. NCBI lineage: Eukaryota > Metazoa > Chordata > Aves > Passeriformes > Estrildidae > Taeniopygia > Taeniopygia guttata. The sequence continues at coordinate 1,566,263 of NC_133049.1, forward strand.
GGGGCGCTTAGGCAATGGCTGCTTAGAAACCCGTGCACAGAGGTCAGAGCTGTTGCTGTTTGTGACACACAGAACGGGTTCTTCATCCCCTGGAGCTGCAGGACGGTGCTCCTGCAGTTTGTGTGGATCTGCAGCACCCCAGAAATGCTTCCCCAAAGGTGGGATTTTGCTGCTTTCAAAATCTTCTCCCCATCAGAATTGTGGTGTGGAGTCACCCCTGCCCCAGTCCCGAGGATGCCCTCCTGGCAACTTAAACCCCTTTTTGTGTTTTTATGCGGCTGATGAGATTTTGCTGACACGTGAAGGGAAATTGCTGCAGTCCTCCCAGCCTCAGTCAAGCAGAGCTGGTTTGGGGTGGTTTTTTTGTTGTTGTTGTGCTCTTGCCTTTCAGGACCTTGACATTCAGCAGAGTCCATTTCCAAGAGGGATAGGACGGCAGGATTTTACTGTGGTTTCAAAAGACAGTTTAAGTGCTTGAACTGCTGCCATCACTGAGTTACATGCCTGACTCTGGCCTTGACTGTGCAGGTTGAATTTCTTGCTCTGATTTTCAAGGCAGTCGGCATTAGCAGCTCGTCTTCTGCCAGACAGATTGCTGGGAGCAGCTAATGGGGTTTCTCTTTTCATTCCCTCAGCAGTGATGTGCATTCCCAGACCTTGGCACCTGAGCTGGTCACTGGCAAGATTAGCAGATATCAGTGAGGAGCCTCTGCCTTGCTCCGGGGCTGAGATAATCAGTGTATGCAGAGTTTTGCCCCAGCACAGAATTCAGATTGGAATTTTCCCTGGTCTCCATTAAAAGTTATTACCCACTGGGGTTACTATTGACCAGGCTTCCCTGCCAGTCTGGATTTCCTTCCTGCATCAATAATCTCGGTATTGATTTCAAGGTTGGTATCTTGGAAGTGCAGCTCTGCTGGCTCCGGGCAGCTCGGGCTCTGCTGCTGTGGGAATTCCCCACTGCAGCTCTCCAGGATTTATCTGTGGGCTGCCCCTTCCACCAGCAGCAGGATTTGGTGTCTGTATCTCAAACCCCTCCAGAGATGGGACTTCAGCGGAAAGGAACAGCCTGGATTTGCTGTGTCAGAAGTACAGCCCTGCTGTCCTGTGGTGTGATCCCAGCTCTGCACAGCCTCAGCTCCCAGGGCTGTGGATCTCCCTCCTGTCCCTCAGGAAGGCTCCCAGCCCTCCTCTGTCAGAGGCTGCTGGCTGCAAACTGCAGGCACAGGGAAGGGAAACTGCTCCTTTGGGATCCATAAATCTTTCATGGTATCTTACAGCTCCCCTGGGGGGAGGCTTTTGGGAACCTGAGACCTCAGTGCCACCTTCTCCTGAGTCTTTCTGCAACATCCCTCTGCCTCGAGCCACCCTTGGCTATTTCTTTTCTCCCAGTGTCGTGCAAGGCAGAGGCTGCTCCTCTCCATGGAATTGTTCTCAGCTGCCTCTGGTTCTCAGAGCTGTTGAATTGACCAGCAAAGCCCTTTGCACACTGTCCCCCAGCCCAAGGAGACCCCCTAGAACTCCAGTTCATAAAGCACAAATCTCTCCAGGCTTGAGGAACTCATCCCTGTGGTGGCTTTTGTCCTGTGTGCGGAGTTTGATGAGAAGCTTTGCTGTTCTGCACCACAGCAGAGCCTGCAGGCTGAGCTGGCTCAGGAGCAGCTGAGGCACCAGGCAGGATCCCTTATGAAATCTGCTGGGAGTAATGAACCACAGATGACTCTGTTTTCTGAACGATGTGGAGCTGCTGTTTCTAGAAAGCTGCCAACCACAAAAGTGTGAGGTGAGCTTCGTGGGGAAGCTGGGAAAGCTGCTGGTGCTGTCAAATGTCTCTGCTTTCAGCCCAAGAGGCTTCTGTCCTTCTGTCATGGACAAAGTGTCTGTTCCTGTTCTCTCCCTTGCTCCTTCCAGATCCTGGGAGGTCTGCTGCAGTTCACGCTTGCAGAGCACTTGGGTAAAGCATTCTTGAAAAGTGCAAAATATTTATTAGTATTTGCATAGCAGCCCCTGACCTGCTGTGAAGAAGCAACCCTTCAGCTCTTCTGAGTAAATACACCTTCATTAAATAAAACTCTGCCTGTACTGCACAGCACCGCTCCGTCTCACCTTCATCTGCTTTTCCATGTGTAAAAAGTCTTAGGAGTATTTGACTTTAATGAATTTTGAGCATGCAAAGTGCCTGCCTGGCCCAAGAGTGCAGCTTTAGACCCTGGTGACAGGAATGAACAGCATCCAGGGGTTGCTGAGGAGTCATTTCAGGAGTCACTGAGCACCCCGTTTGGATGTTGCCTTCTGGCTGGAACCCTGCAGAAGTGCAGGCTTAGGGGGTACAGGGCTGGTTCCCAGCTTGGTTTGCTGGGAAGGTGTGTGGATTTGGGCTGGGCCTGCCTGGGGATCACAGCCACCCTTCAAACCTCCTTTGTGCTGCTGCTGCAGAGCTGCTGGGATTGCAGATGGGATGCCAAGGCTTTAGATGCTCTCGGTGGCCCATAAAATCTTCTTGAGCTTTACATGACGTTAAAGCTTGAAGAGGCACTATTTAAAGCAGAGTGTTTTCACAAGTGCTTGAGGTTGGCTTAATGCTGCTCTTGTTGCAGCTAAGCCCAGTTCAAACAAACTTTGCTCAGCACTGAGCACACTCTGGAAATATTCCCCTCTCCCCCACGCCCAGAGGAAGGCAGGCAGATATTTGTATTAGAAGAGTCTCTGCACAACTCAGAGGCTCCAGCCATTTCCAGGCTGACTGAAAATGGGGAGGACAGAAGGCACTGGCCATGATCCACCAGCTTTCCAGCCTTGGCAGAAATGGTAGATAGGCTGCCAGGTAATGCTGGGTGTTAAGGGGGTATTTCTGCTTTATAATTCATTGAGCAGCTTACAGGTTCAGCTGGGAAGCCGCTTTCTTTTCAGCATCTTTGTTAAAAAAAAAAAAAAAAAAAAGTTGCACAGCTCAACAGATTTTTTTGATAAATTCCTGAAGTGTATCCTCATCCTTCCCTCATGTCAGCTGACAAATTACTGTTTTGTCTGGTATTCCTTATTGACTTATTTGTTTTTAATACAATGCAGAGAGCAAAGAACCCAGGCAGCACAAGCCTCTTGCTTGTAGCTTTGGGGGCTCATTTTTCATTTGGGAACTGAGGTGGGTTTTTTTTGTGGTTCCTGATTTTCATTCAAGGCTTTGTTGCAGATTATAAAATACAATGTTCAGAAGCAAAGTGTGCTTTTTTCTCTCACCAGTCACCTCTTGGTCCCCAGTGCCACACTCTGGGACACTGACTGTGCACCTGTTTGCCTTTACTTTACCTCTGTTGGGTGTTTTATGTGAGAGCCAGGCTGGGAGTGTGCTCAGAGCTGTTGTACTTGGAGACTCCTGTGAAGCTTCCTCAAACCCCAGGAATATGTGAGGGATAGCGAATAAACACCAGATGCTGCAGCACCACTGAACAAAGCTGAAAAAGCATAATCCACCCATATGTGCCAGATTCATCCATCTATGCTTTGTTCCCTGTGCAGCCTGCTGGTCTTAGAGAATCCTAAAATCCCAGACTGGTTTGGATTGGAAAGGACCTCAAAGCTCATCTCATTCCTGCCATGGGCAGGGGCACCTTCCAGTAGCCCAGGCTGTTCCAAGTGTCCAGGGCTCTGCAGCAAGTTCTTGGTGCTGTGAAGGATTTGTGTCCCTGCTGGCTTTCTCCTTAATCTGCCAGAGATGGGATTTGCCAAAATACTTGAGCTGAAGTTCAGCTGGCTTGCAATGGGATTAGAGCTCCTGAAGGGGCGAGGAGTTTCAAACGTGGGTGTTGCTGTCACCCTGTCCTGGAGCTGCCGGGCTGGGGGGTGCTGGAGTATTTTGGATCTGGGTCCATTTTCTTTTTAGTCTTTGGTAGCTGAGTGTGTCTTATTTCTCTAAGACAAGATCACTTTGTTTTCTTGCCTGGAGCACAAGCCACTGTCCTCATCTGCCACATCTCCCGCCAGTTTACGACAGGTGAAGAAGAATTAAATACCAGGAGGATTATAAGAAGACAAAATGTAATTACCTAGGGAGAAATCCACTAGGATTCTCCTGAATATCCTGTCTTATAAGGACTTTTGGGGCTTCTTAGCTGTCTGGAAGCTTTGGGATCTGCTAAGACTGAGCTTTGAGAAAAGTAGTCTTAAGCCTGCAGCACCTTGGGGGAAGGGTTGCTGGGCTGGAGGTGATGTTGGGGTCGTTCTGCATTCAGGGAAGAGGCTCAGACCCCCACATTTGGGGCAGTGGGGGTTCAGACCCCCACATTTGGGGCAGTGTGAGTGTCTGTACTGCAGCCTTGGGTGGGTCCTTACACCACTGAAACGCTGCCAAGCTGCAGGGTGTGTGTGGCCTGCCCGACTCTAACCCAGCCTGGGGATGTGAGTCAAATCCAGTGGAGAATAAAACACCTCCTGGCCTAAGGAAGAGTCAGGCTGTGCCTTTGTGTGTGACTGGTGGCCACAACGTAGGGGTCCAAAATAGAGGTGTAAAGCAGGATCAGCCATTCTTGACAGCAGAGCCCTCAAAGTGCCTTTTCCCCTGGGTAAGTGACCATGGAATGGGTGAGAGAAGAGCTGAACACTGTGCTGGACCAACCTTCTCCAAGGTCATCCTCCTCAGGTGCCTTCTTCACCTCTTCCATCCCCGCCCCGTGTGCTCTGCCCTGCTGTGCAGGGTGTTGGGCTTCCTCTCCCTTCCCCTGTCCCAGCACCATATGTCATTAAAATGCTCAGACATGTGGAAAGGGCCTTGACAGAGATGCAAGGAGACAGGGGAGACACGGCCGAGCAGAGACTTTGTCAGATGGAATGATTCTGACATTAGCGACGGTAACCGGGGGAGAAAGATCCAGCCACGGGTGGGGGAGCAGGCTGGGGACCTGGAGTGACAGGACACGAGGAGAACAGGGAAAACCAGAGCAATTTCCAGCTGCAAATGGAGTGGAAAGCAGCACTGGGGTCGGAGGACCCGAGCATTGTCTTCACAGCAGTGCAGTGACCCGGCCTTGCCATCAGTTCGGGAATGTTTAGGTCTGAGACCAGCAGCAGGAGGTTTCTTCCCCTTCCTCCACCCTTTGCCATGCCAGGAGCTTGCTTGGGAATCTTTTCTAGCTGAGTGTCCTCCCACAAGCCTGTGAGAAAGATGTTAGCCAGTTGCAGCCTCCGCCTGTGCCAGGTGAATGTGGGAAAAGAGCCCTGGGAGCACCTGGGGGGTGGAGAAAGGCGGGTCTGGTGTGTGCCCACTGCGGTGGGGAGTGCAGGATTCCCTCTGCTTCCCAAGACAGCTCTGTTTTGCTGCTTGTTTATCGTGTTTTGAAGGTATTTTTTTCCCTGCAGAGAACACCTCTGAAATTGCTTTGCAATCCTGTAAAGAAAACAAATGAAAGGAAGCCTTCCCTGCTCCCACTGATGCGAGGAATCCAAGCATCCATGTAGGTGGCAGGCATGGATGTACAGCCCTGAGTATTTGATATTCAGGGCAGGAAGCTGGTGGGGAAAACCCAGCAAAGAATTCCTTGTATCTTCAGTGCAAATATGCCTGTGGTTCAGCAAAATCGAACAAATGAAACACTTGGAGCACGGAGAGGAGAAAAAAGCACCTCCCAAACTCTGTGCAACCTGCAACAAAACCACAGCTCCTGGTGTTTGAAGAGCCTGGGCTGGAGAGCACCGGGAAGAATCCCCTGTGTGAGCAGGGAACAAAGAGCCAGCCCCAGGGAATGAGTCAGGAGTGAGCCAGGGCACACAGCTCCACTGGAGGGAACCTCCTGCACAGCCCTCCTCACCACCCCCACACTGTGAGCTTGGGAGAAGGTTATTTTTGTTTATTTATGAACACCTGGAGAGCATGAGTCTCCAGCCAGGAATGGTGAGTTCCAGCTGTGCCTCCGTGCCCGGTGTGGAGGGACTGGGAGGCTGCTCATCCTGGCCCCCACTGGGGAGCTTCCTTTTAAAATCACCCACCTGGAGGTAATTTTAAAAGGATTAAAGGGATGTGGTTCCTCACATGGGGAATGGTGAAGGATGGGTGGGACTGGAACACTCCGATGTTCTCTCAGGTGGGTGAATTACAGCGTGTCTGAAGATGGGCATTCCCACTGCTTCCTAAAGAGTGTAGGAGTCTCCTGCCTTTATTTCCCCAAGTTTTCACCGTGTTCCTTGAGGGATGTGTTGGTCTCTAGGGGTGAGGGCAGGTTGTCAGAATCTGTGGGTATTGGTGATTCTGAGGTTGTAGAAAGTCTCTGTCTTTCTGCCCCGCTGCCAAAGCAGAAGCCATAATTGGTCTGTGCTGGTTTCAAGGTTGTTTATTCTGTTTATCTCTAACATGTTCTGCTGCCCTGCCGCAGCTCTGTCCTGCAGGGCAGCGTGTGGGGCTCTGCCCTCAGTGGGATGGTACAAACATTAAATACCAGAAACTACCTGTGCTGGATTTACAATAACGTGCCAATATCTGTCACCTACGTTGGACAGTGTGTCCCCAGCCTGAACCAACAGAAAAATGCCAACACCACAGTGAAACATGGAGGGCATGAAGAAGGAGAAAAAGGACAAGGCACACCCAATTTCCTCCATCTTGTCCCCTCTGAACCCCTAATCTAGAATCCTAAAATTTTACCTTTGCACCCATGTCACACTTAATTATTACTCTTATCAGACACTCAAAGCTTGTAATTCATCCTGTAAGATTGAAAACTCTTTTCCATGGACAGAGATCACAGACAGTGTCTCTGGGGGCTCTGTCCAGGGGAGTTTCTGACCCCTGCCAGGGTCCCAGCCCTGCCAGGGCAGCCAGAGGGAAGCCCTGGATTCCCACAGCAGGTGTTTGCTCCTGGGCAGGTGCTGCTTCAGGGAGGCTGAGCAGAGATGGTTTCTATGGGATATAAACTCTGGGACCTGGACATGGAGTCGTGGGATAGCCTGAGCTGGAAGGGACCCTCCAGGACCATCCAGTCCAACCCCTGGCCCTGCCCAGACACCCCAACAATCCTACCCTGTCCCTGAGAGCGCTGTCCAAAGGCTCCTGCAGCTCTGGCAGCCTCAGGGCCGTGTCCATTCCCTGGGGAGCCTGTTCCAACTTATGTTTACCAGAACTTTATATTCTCCCTAATTTCTGGCCTGGTGGCTGATTTCTGGGTGCATTTCTCCTCTCCCCAGCCTCCCAGCACCGTGGCTTCCTTCCATGAGTCACTCCCAGACAGGCTGTTATTTCTCTCCAAGTGGCCTATCTAACACAAACTTTGTACTCCGAAGTGTCAAGGGAAGCGTTCTTGGGGGAGACGAGCTCCATTTGTTTAACACTGTAATTCAATGTTAGAAATCTCTCTCTTTTGTCACAGACAGAGTCACTGGATGCATCAGTCTTTGATCTCAGCAGACGATCTTCTGCGTGGAAGAAATTTCAGTAACACTTTAAATTATGTGTCTGAGATACCCATTACCAACGTGTTGCGCTCAGATTTAGGGAGACTGTTGAGTAGTAGATAAATAGTACATGAGGTGCCTTTTAAAATACTTTTATTACACCAGTATTTTTCTCCATGAGATGCTCTTAAGAACTGGGAAACTGCATTTCCTCTCCTGCCATTTTAAAAAATGCTCCACAAGCCCGGGTTTATGGTACTCTGCCTAATTTGATAGATGTTGATAAATGGTATGTCTTATAATGAGTGGCTTTGGGGCTAAGTGTGCATCGTGGTTGGATTTGAGTTTGCTTCTTGCTCTGCAATTAATTCCTTAGGTGACCTTGAGCATATTGCTTCAAAGCTGTCTCATTTGACTCTCTTATCTCCCAATGAAGTCCCTCTGTTTGGAGAGGGAAGCCTAAATGAAATCTCTGCTGGCAGCTGGGAGCTCACCTGGTTGTGTGCAGCGGTTGCATTTCACCCTCCGGTGACACGTTGCGCTCTGTTGTGTTACACTGGAGTTAAATCCGGCATTTTGCTCTCATCTGTCAGGCTTCTGCACTAAGGAGATTCACCTTGTTGCTTTTACACAGCTTCAGGTCCCTCTGCTTCACTTAATGGGATTGTCTGTCCAGGAGACAGCTTGGGGAAAATGTAAAGATGTGCTTTCCGCCTCCTGTGCTCTCGCCGTTGCTGCCTAGGAAGATCTGCAGGAGCAAATCTCACAGGGTTCACTGGGAGTGCTCAGGAACACACCAAGGCTTTCAAATTTCCTCTGCAAGTGTCCACCCAAGTGCCAACTGCATTTTAAGCTCAAACTTTAGGCTGAGAGGTCTCCTCTGCTTTGTGTGCATAAGCTGGAAGAGAGGTGGGCACCGAGATTGTGGAATCAGGGAATCACTCAGCATTCTGAAGTAATAAAGATGTTTGAGGTATTAAATGAGGAGCCCTAGAGCTGGGAAAGGCTGTGGCCAGTTTGGCAAAGGTTCAGTGTTCCAGCTGAGGAAGGGAAGGCTTTGATCTGTTTTAAGGAAGGAATCCTTTACTCTGTGAGGATGGTGAGGCTCTGGCCCAGAGAGGTTTTGGATTCCTGATCCTTGGCTTGGAGCAACCTGGCCAAGTGGAGGGTGTCCCTGTCCAGGGCAGAGGGATTGAAGTGGATGGGCTTTAATGTCCCTTCCAGGCCACACAGTCTGGGGGTTCTGTGAGTCTGTGCACTTGGAGCTCTTGGAGGACTTGCTTTGGGTCTGGGAGCAGCTCCCTCTCCCCAATGCCCCAGACTTGGAGCTTCAGGCTCTGGTTCCCACCCGTGACCTGAGAGAGCAAAGAGCAGCAGCCAAAGCCATGGAAGAGCTGCTGCTCCCACGGCCCTTCCTGCTGCATCCACATCCCCAGCACCACCCCTTCCACATGCTGCTCGAACCCATTTAACAACCCACAGCTACAGAGGGGCCTGGGCTCCGCTCCTCGACGGTGTGACAAGAGAAGGGCAGCATTTTCCAGAGCTGGGAGCCAGCAGCTGTTGCTAATAGCATAATTTCCAAGCTGGCGTTCTCTTTTGAAATCCCATGAATGGGATAGGAAGTGTCAAATTTGGAGCTTTTAGCTGTTTGACCTCCAGCTTTGATTTTTGAACAGGCTGTGCTGGTGTTTTGTTACTGGGCAGCTGCAAAGGAGAGGGATTCAAGGGAGCATTGCCTGCACCACAGATCCCTCTCAAAGGGATTTTGGGTCCCAGGGATGCTGGCTGCTGTTGTTTCACAGGTGACAAAGGCATCTCTGAGGAGATGGACTTCAGTAGAATAAGGTACATTTCTAAAGGCAGGCTGTTTCATTAACCACAAACGTGTGCTCTGAGATGATGTATTTCTGATCAGAGGAAGGGTCTGTGCTTCTGGAGGCACAGACACAGAGAAAGGGATGAAACGATTTTCCTTAGGTGGGCGTTAAGAGCAAAGACACATCGATTGCTGGAGGCAGTGAGGGCTGGTTCCCACCCACCGGCCTGGGGCCTCTGCTTTTCCATCTCTGCCTCGTGGATGGAGCTTTCCCCTTTTGCAGCACGAGCATAGCAGAGCTTCTTTCCCTTTGAAGTGCTCCGAGAGCTTCAGGAGGTAAAAAAACCCTCAGTAAGTGCAGAATCTCTTCCAGTGGATCATTATTTGGTGTGTCTGGAAACACTTCAAGGGGGATGCAAAGCAGAGCTGGTTGTGGGGTGCACTGGGCGTGCCTGTGGGCAGAACACCTGTGAGCAGGGCTGCTCTTCAAAGTTCTTCGTGGTCTTATTGCTGTTCCATGGGGATGGAACAGGGAATGGCTGCTGGAGCTGGGGATGGATCCGAGACACTGAATTTTTTTCAGAGCAGCTGCTGTGCTGTGACAAGAAGTGCTGCACAGGGCAGGTTAGCAGAGGTCCCTGTGAGGCTTTGTAATGAAACACAGAACCTTTCACCCTTAGCCAAAGCTTCTGTAAATTGCAAACGGGGATTAAGCCAGGAGCAGGAGCTCAGAGCCCTGTTCCTTGTGGTGCAAGACCCACAGGGAATTTTGCTCCAGTGGAATTGAAAAATCCATGGCTAAGAAAGCAAGGATCATGGGCCAAGGGGGCAACTGTAAGGAAACCAAGTGTGACCGTGTTCTCCAGATTAGATCCAGAGCATTTGCTTTGCAGGGAACTCCCTGGGCACGGGTACTCCTTTATTCTTATTAAATAAAGCAGTCATGCCGTATCTGGAGGAATTACAGAGATGGAGCTGCTGGGAGGGGGGAGCACAGGGGGAGGAGATCAAAACGGGTTTGTCAGTGCAAAGCTCACACCGAGCACGGCAAAGAGACAGGGAGAAGCAGATCACACGGGGAGAATGAGACTGAGCCACAGCCAAGGTGTCAGAGCAGGTTTGTCGCTGCCAGAGCCAACTGGAAGTGAAAACATCACGGGGAACCAGAGGCAGATCGAGCCTGTCAGGGAGGTTTAACTCATCTGAGGGCTGAGAACACTCCCAGCCCCACTGGCCAGGACGGGAGAGCAGGGACAGGGAGGTGCCTCTGCAGGCTGGAGGTGCCCAGTGAAGTGCCCAGCTCAGGAAGAGCTGCTGCAGCCCCTCCAAGCACTGGCTGGTGGCCAAGGGGCCAGGGAATGGTTGTGCCACCCAGAGAGCCTCACGCCTGCTGGGAGAGCTCCCAATGACCACTCGGAGCTTGTCTTGAGCTCGGCAGGAGTTGAGGGAAGGTTGGTGGCATTTGGGGGACTGGTGACCCTCTCCAGGTGGAGTTTGGGTGGTGGAGGGGCAGAGCTGTGCCCCACCACAGGTTTTGCCTTCCTCCCTGCATCCACTGCCAGCGAATTCCCCTTTAATATTCCTCCCAGCTCCCCTCCCCATGACAGCCAGGGAATGCTGCTGTGCTTTATTGCCACCACGTTAATGAAAAGGCCATTGCAGCCGAGGTTCCTTTGGTGACTTGGAGATGGATTTCCTCTCCAGGCGAGTAAAATGAGCCATCCTCAACCTGCGTGGAGATAAGGAATGCTGAAGGATGGTTGGGACTGGAGCATATTTTGCTGGGTGGAGGCCATCCTTCTGCCCGACGAGTTGTTTAAAATCCTGCAGATTGTCCCCTCTTGTCAGGCAGAGCTATGGATGGGGCAGGTGGCGCTTTTTGAGTCATTGCAAGAGACTTTAAAGCCCATCCGGTGCCACCTCTGCTATGGGCAGGACACCTCCCACTGCCCCAGGGGGTTCCAAGCCCTGTCCAACCCTGCCTTGGACACTCCCAGGGATCCAGGGGCAGCCACAGCTGCTCTGGGAAATCCATTCCAGGTCCTCCTCACCCTCACAGGGAACAATTCCTAATTCCCAGTATCCCATCCATCCCTGCCCTCTGGCAGTGGGAGCCATTCCCTGTGTCCTGTCCCTCCATCCCTTGTCCCCAGCCCCTCTCCAGCTCTCCTGGAGCCCCTTCAGGCCCTGGAAGAGGCTCTGAGCTCTCCCTGGAGCCTTCTCCAGGGCACTGAGGACCTCACCAGAGACTGGGAGTAGAAATCTCCTCAGTTGTTGGAGGTCCAGGAGGTCCCCTTGGAATGCCCCAGCTCCTGTGCCCTGGGCTGCATCGTGTCCCCCTGGGCAGGCAGAGCTGCTCAGGGCTCTGGGAGCTGAGCAGGGCTGGGAGCAGCAGCAGGGAGGGCAGGCTGCTGCTCCCCTTCCCAGCCACGCAGGGAGATGCCAGCCTGTCCCAGCATGGCTCTGGGAGCTCTGGGCTGGTGCCACCCACACCTGCTCCAGAGCCACAGCAGTGACCTCACGTCCTGCTTAAGCTTTTGTGCCTCTTCCCACCTGGATTTCAGTGCTGCAGCAGTGTTCTGAGCACAGCTGGTTGCAGGTTTTCCTCTCTGATTTCTCCCATCTTCATTTCTTGTCTGCTGGCTCTTCCAGCCTGTGCTTGAAGCATCACAGACCACTGAGCACATAATGCTCCGTGGCAATCTCCAGGTGAGGCTTTGCAGGGAAGAAAAAAGAAACAGATGGTTCCTGTGAGCAGCACCTCAAGCCTTCCCTGCAACCCCACGGAGAGGAGCTCCCAGAGCTGCAGGGCAGCGATGCTGAGGCACAGGAAGGGACTGTCAAGGATGACTCTAAAATTCTGCAGCTGTGGCTGCCCCTGCATCCCTGGCAGTGCCCAAGGCCAGGCTGGACAGGGCTGGGAGCAACCTGGGATAGTGGAAGGTGTCCCTGCCCACTGCAGGGGTGGCACTGGATGGGCTTTAAAGTCTCTCCCAACCCAAACCATTCCAGGATTCTCTGTTAGGTTGGGATCACAGAGCACTCAGATACAGGGCAGAGACTCTGGAAGGACTCAAAGTGGTGCTGAGTCCACCAGAGTTTGGCCTTCCTGCTGAATTTGATGCATGTTGTTCATTTGCACACCCTCCTACTGCAGGAAAAGCTGGGTTTAAAAAATAAGGAGGGGAAAAGTTTCCTATCTGCTTTAAATTAAAATAAATCCAGAGCAGAGAAGGCCTTTTGTAAGGTCTGCTGAGTTAATGGATTCATAATGACTTTTAAAGCTTCACTTGGGTAAGAAATACTGTTCATTTCATAATTGCATATAAATATACTTTCTCATAATCCAGGACAGCATAGCAAAAGGAAATCTACTGGCTTAATTATAAATCTTTTTATTAGCTGGAACCCCGCTGGAATAAAAAAAGAGCACCACATATTGTTTTTATCATGGAGGAAAAGCATGGGGAAAGTAGGGAGGGGGATGGCTTGGGAATGAGTTATGGGGAATTAAACAGGAAAGAAAACAACTGTGAGTGCTGGGGGGCAGCAGTGCAGGTACCGAGGATTCCTGTGAGCACTTTCACTTTTCCAATCGATCCATGGGCACGGAGCATTGACACCCTGCCTTCCCCGGGAGCCAGCACAGCAGATCAATTCTCTATCCAGTCAGTGGCTTTTCCAACGTGTATTTTTTTATCTCTTTGACCTACCGTGACTCCAGCTGAAGCAGATTTGTTTCTCCTTAGCTCCTGTCCACCTGGCTGGCCCAGGCAGATTTCTCTTTTGGAGCTGGAGCAGGAAGCCGAGGTGGAGGGAGGATCGGGGACCTGCTGGTGCTCTGCAGGTGTAATGAGCAGGGTCTGTGCCTTTATTAATGTTCAGCTCTTTATTAAAAAGTTCAGCTGGGCAGGGGGCTCGACACGAAGCTCGAACCCGCTGTTGTAGCTTTTTCCCAGTAGCCGAAGGGTGAGCAGGCATGCAGAGTCTGTCCCTGGAGTCTCTGTGGCACGCTGATAGCTGGAGGAGAAGAGGTGTGCAGTCCGTATCTGAAGTCCCAGCAGACCATCCTCTCTCCTTTCCTCCTGGCACACTGATGGCCGCAGGGTGAGGGGATGTGCAGAGCCTGCTGCCAAAGTCCAGCAGCAGCTCTCCCTCTCCTTCCCTCCTGGTAACACCAGGAAGTGTGTGTGTGCTTTGCTCCTGCTTCCCACAGCCCAGTCCAGTCTGGTCCTCTGTAGGTTATGGTGACAGGTCAAACACAGACTAGGGATGGGGTTCCCTTTTCCCCAACAAGCGCACCCATCCAGCCCCCTCCACTGTGCCCAGCTGTCAGAACCTTGGTCTGGTTCAGGGGTTCTGTGTGGTGGAAAATTCCCTCTCCAACCTGTGCTTCCAAAGAAAGGCTCAGCAGTCTCTGTTGTTCGGTCTCATGGTTGTTTATTGCAAGTTATCTAAAAGATTTTCTTCTGGGGCTGCTGTGGTTTGCTCACAGCTCAGGCAGAGGCACACACACACCCTGACATCCTCTCTGACTCCCGACTGCTTCTTCTCTCCCCGCCCAGGGCTGCTGCTGTCTTTTATATGGTACATTACGTGTTACATGTTTACAGTTTTCCCCAATGCCTGTTACCTATATTAAATGGTGCTTTTCTATCTTTTATATGGTACATTACGTGTTACATGGGTACAGTTTTTCCCCAATGCCTATTACCTATATTAAATGGTGCTTTTCTATCTTTTATATGGTACATTACGTGTTACATGGGTACAGTTTTTCCCCAATGCCTATTACCTATATTAAATGGTGATTTTCTTCTCTAAACCAATCTGTGAGTGCCAACAGCACCAAGAACATGGAGGGAAGGAAGGAGAAAGAGGGAGGACAGGGCAGGCCCAAATCCCTCCATCTTAAAACTTCTGACCCCCATGCATAAAGTAAAAACTCCCTGTACAGGTGTTAAAACCCCCTTGTACAATACTAAAAAATTCTTCCCTCTACTTTGTAACTACTTCTACTCTAATATCTAAACTTTTCTGACTGCTTGTTCCACCTTCAAAGTTGGTAAATCATTCCACGGCTCAAACCCAAAATCACAGCTGTTTCCAGCTGCCTGCCAGGGTCTCAAATGCTTCTGACCTGGATCTGGAACATCCAAAAATGTCTGAGGGACATTTTGAGTTCCAACACCCAGCTTTCCATTTAGGGGTGTTTTCATCCCCAAAACCCCTCCCAGGACTCCACTGGTCTCTCTATTTTGCATCCCAGTCCTAGAATGGCAGTGTGGGTGGGGGTGTAGGTGATTCCCAGGAGCAATTAGCTAATTGACATTTCAGTGTCAGTACTTAGCTCAAGCCAAGTGTCCCAGCAAGGCTGTTTTGTGCATGACGTGGGGATGCCGAGATGCCTCCAGGGATGTGCCGTGGCCGGGATGTGCCACATGTGCCCGTGTGGATGGCCCCGCAGCAGCGGATGCTGGGGATGGCTGGCACCAGCTTTTCTCCGGGAGGCAGCAGGGCTGGGCCCGGCTCTTTGAGCATTTACTGGAGAATTTGGGGTCGCTCCCAGCTCCTCCCTGCGAGCTGAAGGATCGGATCGGGCTGCTCTGCCCAGCCCATCCATCACTCCCTGCTCCCCTCGGGGGAACGCGGCACCCAAGCGCTGCTTTTAACAACAAAAAGGAAACTAATTAAGCGCTTAAAGGTTGAACGGCCCATTTGCACCTGATGGAGACAAATGAGGCTGCCTGGTGCCCAGGAAAGCTGGCACTGCTCTCCTGCTCCCAGGTGGCTGTTTCTGCAATTCTGGCACTGCCAGGCACCTGCGCCTCCTCTGTCTGCAGAGCCGGGATGGATGCACCGGGCTGGCACCCCCTGCTCGGGAATGGGGGGTACAGCTCCCTGGGTCTGATGAGGGAGCTGGGAAGGGGCTCAGCCCGGAGAAAAGGAGGCTCAGGGGGGACCTTGTGGCTCTGCACAGCTCCTGCCAGGAGGGGACAGCCGGGGGGTCGGGCTGTGCTCTGAACTGATGAGAAGATGAGAGGACATCATTTGAAAGTGCAGCAGGGTAGGTCTAGGTTGGACACCAAGAGGAATTTCTTTGGGGAAAGAGTGGTCAGATGTCAGAATCCAAGGTATTGATGATTCTAAGATTGTAGAAATTCTCTGTCTGTCAGCCCCACTGCCAAAGCAGAAGCCATAATTGGTCTGTGCTGTTTCAAGGTTGTTTATTCTGTTTATCTCTAACATGCTCTGCTGCCCTGCCGCAGCTCTGTCCTGCAGGGCAGCGTGTGGGGCTCTGCCCTCAGTGGGATGGTACAAACATTAAATACCACAAACTACCTGTGCTGGATTTACAATAACGTGCCAATATCTGTCACCTACGTTGAACAGTGTGTCCCCAGCCTGAACCAACAGAAAAATGCCAACACCACAGTGAAACATGGAGGGCATGAAGAAGGAGAAAAAGGACAAGACACACCCAATTTCCTCCATCTTGTCCCCTTTGAACCCCTAATCTAGAATCCTAAAATTTTACTTTTGCACCCGTGCCACACTGAATTATTACTTATATCAAACACTCAGAGCTTGTAATTGATCCTGTAAGATTGAAAACTCTTTTCCATGGCCAGAGATCACAGCCAGTGTCTCTCGGGGCTCTGTACAGGGGGGTTCCTGACCCCTGCCAGGGTCCCAGACCTGCCAGGGCAGCCAGAGGGAAGCTCTGGATTCCCACAGTCAGACACTGGAATGGGCTGCCCAGAGAGGTGGGGAAGTCCCTGTCCCTGGAGGTGTTTGAGCAAAGGTTGGACATGGCACTAGTGCCATGGTCTGGCTGATGGTGGTGGTGGCTCACAGGCTGGATTCTCTGATCTCAAAGGTCTTTTCCAACCTTGCTGATTCTGTGGTCTCTGTAAATTCTCCTCACTATGCTGTGATGCCCCACTGTGACAACTTTAATCTTGCCAGCCAAAGCCAAGCCCAAGAGCCTCCTGCTGCTACTCCTGGTTTTGCTCCCCCCTGAATTTGGGTGCTGGTGTCCTCTGAGTTGTGTCTGAGGTAAAACATAGCTGCTAAGTGGGAAATCTGAGGGGCTACAAGCAACTTCAGCTAAAAGAATATATCATATTCTCTATTTCTGAATACACCAGTTCTTTGAGAGAATTTAAAGTACCAGCATGGCTGGACAAATAATTTACCTGTTTATTTTGCCTTGTGTGTTGAGAAATCTGATGTTAATTTGTTCCTTTTTAGAGGAACCCAGGAATGTTTTATCCACGCTCAATTGTCAGCAGTTTTGGCCAGATCTTCCCTGGGTCTTGTATGAACTGATGGAGGTGGGAGGGAAAGAGAAAGCCAGAGCCAAACCAGGGAATTGAAGAAAAGCAAAGCAGAGCAGGACAGTAATATGCTTTTGGATTTCTTTTTCATGTTTTGAAAAGAAAATAGGGAGGGAAAAAAATAATCTCTTCTCCCACCCTTCCCTCCAGACCATGGAATTAAATCTATAACCATTAGAGAAACATTTTGACCCAGACATCTTTTTTTCTCTCTGCTCCTTCTCTGCATTCAAAAGCCTCCAAAGTGTCAGCATGTTTCCATGCAGGCGAGATGTGCATTGCATCTAAACAACATCCATGTCAGTGTGGTGGAGAAAATTCCCACTGAGGGCCCTGCAGGTCAAAGCAAGCTAATGTATGATGCCCTCCCTTGCACTACTGAGCGTGAGTTGTGCTGATAAGACTCCGTTCTCTGTGTCTATTAAATCTTCTCTCCTGTATAAGCAATGCAGGCACAGAGTTATTTACTTATTTTCCTGGCCTTCCTCCCCCCGTAAATTGTCATCCTCGAGCAGGGGGGACCTGCTGAGCCATGGGATCTGGTGGTAGCCATCCTGGTTGGTTTGTATTTTATTTTTATTCAATTTTTTCCCACTCTGTGACACTGGTAAGTTGTGTCTGGTTGTTTTATGTGTTGCTGTGACTTAGCTCGAGGGCCTGTCCTCACCTAGCGCTGGGTGATTCCTCCTTCCCTGCTGTCCTGGGTGTGAGGTGAGTGCTGGCACCCCTTGGCTCCTCTGGGAAGTGGCTGTGGGAAGCAGCTGATGTTTCACCGCTGTCTGAAGCTTTGACATGCAGGATTTTTTTGGAAGGGAGCTGATAGGTTGGGAATTGTTCCCCTTGACCTCCACCCTCTCCATTTTGCGCCCGTCCTGCAATGCCGGGGCACCGAGTCTCAATTTCTCACGTTGCTGCTGCTCAGCGCGGGCATTTCAGTGCCTTTCCCTATTTTCTGAGCCTTTTTTTTATCCCAGCCTGGGGGTACCTGGGCTAATGGGGAATGCCCCCTCGGTGGGTGGCAGTGGAAAGTGCCGTGCCCAGCCCAGCCCAGCCCAGCCCAGCCCAGCCCAGGGCTGGCTCATTCCCATGGCTGCCCCAGCGCTCAGCAAGGAGGGACAGGGGTCAAGCTGTGAAAGCTGCTCAGGTGGGGCTTTTTTAGGGAACTGCTGGAGCCTCTTCGAGGAGAGGCCTTGGGGGCTCATTATGTGCTGCCAGTGTTGCAGGGTGTCATTGGCTGTGGCTCTGCTGGTCTGTGTAAATGGGTACACGTGGCAGGTGGGGAGGGTCTCCTGTGCCTGCTGCAGGAGCAGAAGGATTGGTGGTCACAGGGAACGTGCAGAGTTTTGGGTAGGAAAGGTTAAAAGCAGGAAAAGAGGAGATTTCTGTATTGAGGACCTGCTGTTCCCTGGGCAAAGAGGGTGATGACTGTGCAGGTGAGGGGCTGAGTGCTCGCACTGTGGGGATAAGGATGTGTCTTCAGGAGTGATGGAGGAGCTTGTGCCATGGAGAAAGAGCAAAAGAAACGAGGGAAGCCAGCCAGATAGACACCTTTAATCTTTTCTATTAACTGGGTCTTTTTGCCTGTGGATTTGGGGAAGGCAGCTGGCTCCCTTGGAGCCAGGCTGGCAAATGAAAAAAGGGATGACGGAGATCTCTGATGCTGCGAGTGGATAATGCTTGGAGGGGACAGCACTGGGGAGGGGATGAGCAGTGAGGGGGGTGGGGGAATCACCAGCATCTGCTCTCACACTCAGTCTTCACACTGATCCCTCCTCGGATCTGACAATCCGCTCCCCTAATCCCTAAATCCCAGCGATCCGTGCAGCCGCTGCCCGGCCGTCCATCCATCCCTGCAATCTGCCCGTGCTGGGGAGCAGCTGCCGGGCAGGACAGAGCCCAAAGAGACACTGCCCTTGTTGTCACACACTGATGACTTTCCCCACCTGGCTGAGAGAGGCAGAGGCAGGAATTAATCAAACAAGCACCAGCTGCTGGGAGGAGCAGCTCCCAGCGGGTCCTGAGGCTCAGCTGGGTTTGGGGTAGGGAGCAGTGAGCCCACACGTGAAAAACATTCACTCTCCTGTGGAAATGTAAAATTTAATAAAGGACAATAGGAAACCAGGACAGAGCAAAGGCACTCAGCCAAGAGCACCCTGCTACCTTTGGGGACACCCCATAAATACCTTTTTATGACATCAGCCTGTTGCCTATTCATAGACCTTATGCACAGTAAACTTTCCCCCAAACTACTTTACATGTCCCAAGAACTGTTCAGCACTGCTCCTCCTCTCTTCCACCATTTCAGAGCATGCCCATTCCTTGGCTGTGGTTTTAGTCCTTTTTTATCATCCCCTCCAGTTTTTGGGCCTTGCTCCACACTGCCTCTGTCAGTGAGTGCTGATGGGTGGCAGCTCTGCACAGGTGTCCTCATCCTGTGTCCATTGGGTGTTATCCCATCCCAGCAGGCATTTTAACACAAGCACACTGATATCAGCTGTTTCACTACTGTGTCTAAGCTTAATCAATAACAGAAATAAAAACTATATCTTTATAACAAAGTTACTTTGACACCACACATATAAAATCCATTGTAATATTTGCAAAAAGCCAATATTATAATATGTATTTATAACAAATCCAGCCTGCTGACTGTGTTCCTCTGGTCTCCCTCTGGGAACCATGAAACATATCAGTCAAAACACAGGGAAAACCTGGGAATGCTGCTGTGACTGCCCCCTGCCCTGTGAGTGCCTTACATGTGTGCTCAGGCCCAGAAGTACAAAGTCATCTTGGCAGGAGGCTCAGCTGAGAGCAGCCAAGTCTGGGGAAATCTGAGTCAATTTTGAGGGCAGGAGTTGTGTGGGATTATCACAGCCCTGCCAGTGTTTCATACAGTTGGAAAGGGAAGAAAATGAGGAATAGCTCCCAGTGGGTCCTGAGACAGTGGGTTCAGCTGGTTTTGGGGTAGGGAGCACTCAACCCAGAGCCTGCTGACTGTGCCTCTGATCCACAACAGGTATCAGTCATATAAGGAAACCTTTTCCCTGCGGGGCTGCTGCTCCAAACACTCTGCTGGGGATTCACCCACGCAGCTCTTCAGCTCTAGACCCAGACTTACATCCCTTCATCTTTGCCTTCTCAGTAATGCCATGGCTGTTGCTGATGTGCCCCTTTCAGTGGGCAGAGCTGTCCCTCCTCTGGAAATGTCAGCCTCTCCAGATCCAGGCTTCATGTGGACACTGTGGTAATCCAGGGCTTCCCTCTGGCTGCCCTGGCAGGGCTGGGACCCTGGCAGGGGTCAGGAACCCCCCTGGACAGAGCCCCCAGAGACACTGGCTGTGATCTCTGTCCATGGAAAAGAGTTTTCAATCCTACAGGATCAATTACAAGCTCTGAGTGTTTGATATAAGCAATAATTAAGTGTAGCACGGGTGCAAAAGTAAAATTTTAGGATTCTAGATTAGGGGTTCAAAGGGGACAAGATGGAGGAAATTGGGTGTGCCTTGTCCTTTTCCTTCTTCTTCATGCCCTCCATGTTTCACTGTGGTGTTGGCATTTTTCTGTTGGTTCAGGCTGGGGACACACTGTCCAACGTAGGTGACAGATATTGGCACGTTATTGTAAATCCAGCACAGGGAGTTTGTGGTATTTAATGTTTGTACCATCCCACTGAGGGCAGAGCCCCACACGCTGCCCTGCAGGACAGAGCTGCGGCAGGGCAGCAGAACATGTTAGAGATAAACAGAATAAACAACCCTGAAACCAGCAGAGACGAATTATGGCTCCTGCTTTGGCAATGGGGCAGAAGGACAGAGACTTTCTACAATCTCAGAATCATCAATACCTCAGATTCCGACAGACACCAGGGGTTTGCAGGCAGCCTTTGCCCTTCTGCGCAGAGACATCCCAGGGGTGCTGGGGATTTGGATTCACGTCCTGCATCGTGCTGGACAGGGGAGCAGTGCAGGTTTCTGGGGAAGAGAGGGACATTCCCTGCAGGAGAGGCACATCTCTGCTTGCTGCAGGGCTGGTTCCACCCCGAGGAACACACTCACATTAATTTAATGTTTTAAGCAGTTTTGTTTCCCAAAGTTCACGTGCCAGGCTGTGGGTCCTGCAGGCAGGACCTGGGGGCCCCAAACAAACCACAGGCGGGTGCAGCAGAGCTCAGGCATGGGCTAGCACACATAAAAGCCCAGTCCCTCTTCTTAAGCAAATGCGAGGTCCTTTAGGAGGAGGGAAAAACTCAGCTGTCTTTGCATTGAAACCTGTTGGCATGGAGAAAGTGCCGAGATGCCACCTGTCATCTCTTTAGCAACTTGTCAGTGGCTGAAGCCTCGTGCCCAACCACAGAGGCTATTAGGGAATAGCTCAGCAGCTATTTTTACACTCCAGCCAGCTCTCTTGGGTGTGATTTTTTCCCTTAGATTTTTCTCCCCCTCTGTCCTCCCAAAATTAGCGGAATTTTGACACAAAAGAAGTAATTGGAAAAATACCATGAAAAGAGGCCTCTTAAACCTTTCCTGACTCCTGGAAATGTGTCCCTGTGCTGAAGAAAAATGTCTGTACTCTCTCTGGGAGGGAAACTGATGTTTGTTCCATGGCTTGTGGGCATGTTTATGGTGTTTGAGCTGCTCTCAGGAAAGCGGGTGGATGTAGCCTGTCTTGTCCCCTCTAAAGGTGTGATCTGGCTCCAGGGAAAACCTTTGTGTGCTCTGAGAGTTCCACCGAGCCTGTCCGCTGTGACAAGTGCTCCAGGACTGCCTTGGCTCAGGAGATAAAGCAGAGCAGGGTTTGGTTTTGGGGCCATGCCGGCTGTTGGGGGTTTGTTGCATGCACAGTGTGATTCATTGCTGTGGGAAGAGCTGGGGAAAGCCCACCCCAGAGCCGGTGGTCAGTCCTGGATGTGCTGCAGCACACGTGTCGAAGCCCACCCTGGGTCAGGGGTGGCTCTGTGTGGTGGAAAAGTCTCTCCTCCACCCCGAGCTTCCAAAGAAAGGCTCAGCAGTCTCTGTTGTTCGGTCTCAAGGCAGTTTATTGCAAGTTATCTAAAAGATTTTCTCCTTGAGCTGCTGTGGTTTGCTCACAGCCCAGGCAGAGGCACACACACACCCTGACATCCTCTCTGACTCCCGACTGCTTCTTCTCTCCCCCTCTGCCCAGGGCTGCTGCTGTCTTTTATATGGTACATTACGTGTTACATGGGTACAGTTTTTCCCCAATGCCTATTACCTATATTAAATGGTGCTTTTCTATCTTTTATATGGTACATTACGTGTTACATGGGTACAGTTTGTCCCCAATGCCCATTACCTATATTAAATGGTGCCTTTCTACTCTAAACCAACCTGAGTGCCAACATCACCAGGAACATGGAGGTAAGGAAGAAGAAAGAGGAGAAACAGGACCGGCCTACATTCCTCCATCTTAAAACTTCTGACCCCCATGTACAAAACCAAAACCCCCCTGTACAGCACTCAAAAATTCTTCCCTCTACTTTGTGACTACTTCTACTCTAATATCTAAACTTTTGTGACTTCTTGTTCTTCCTGCAAGGTTGGTAAATCATTCCATGGCTCAAACCCCAAATCACAGCTGTTTCCAGCTGCCTGCCAGGGTCTCAAATGCTTCTGACCTGGGCCTGGAACCTCCAAAAATGTCTGAGGGACATTTTGAGTTCCCACACACAGGTGTCCTGTGATCCCAGGCTGATATGTCGACATGCAGGGATGTGCCTCTAATTACTGTGATTAGTGCTGCCCCACACCAAGGCCAGCCCCCAGCTGTAGGTCCGGGCACAGCCCTGGCATTTCAGTGGGAGTGACTGAAATGGCACTCAAAGGCTGCAGGGTGGAATGGGGATGTTAACAGCATGGTGGGTGTGTGTTGCAGAGGCACAAACTGGCCCCTGGTGAGTGATGATGCTCCTTTGGTGCCTTCCCTGTCTTGGGAAGGAGCAGAGGAATGAAAGAGCCTTTAGGGCTGAGGCTGGCCATGCTCAGCTGGCCCTTTGGGTGCTGTGCCATGCCCCCAGCCCACGGAGAGCAGAAACAACTCAGCAATACCAAAAGCCCTGGCTGGGTTCCCAGCCTTGGGGCCAAAGGAAAGAGCTGCCGAGGAGGGTGGCAGGAGCTGAGCAGCAAAGCTGACACAAGGATGGGTGTCTGCCTCTGGAACCTGGTGCCTCACAGACCCAAAATATCAGTCAGGACTGAGGTGGCAGCATCAGGGCCTGGTTTGTGGGTGGGAAAGGGGTGAGTGAGCAGCTCTGGCAGGGAAGGCTCCCAGGCACTCTGCCCACTGCTCGGAGCTGCCTGTGGAACAGAAGAGCTTTGGCATTCTTCAGGGCAGGGCACAATCCAGAATCTTCCCCGAATTCGGCTGCCTGCTTTAAACAAAGCTTGTTTGCAGACATTTCCTCATCTCTCCTTCCCTGCTCTGGCTCCGCAGCAGCAAAGCCACAGGTTCTGCCAAGTCTGGGGAAACCTGAGGCAGTTTTGGGTGCAGGAGCTGTGTGGAGTGGGATTATCACATCCCTGCCAGTGTCTCTCAGTTGAAAAGGGTACAAAAAGTGTATTTTCCTCTCTCCTCCATGCCAACAAAATTGAGGCTCCTTCTTGTTCTCCTATGGCTAAATTAGCTGAAGCCTTCCTTTTTGTTTAGGTAACCTTCTCTTATATTTAGCATATACCCAGCAAGCCACATTCATTACTTATTAATTTACAAAGTGGTAAATTTCAAAGCTGTCATAATGCTGAAGTCATGTTCACTTTAGTTATTCTGCATAATTAATTACAAAGTAATAATTTGTACATCATGATATTTTCATTCCAACATGAAAGCCAAAGACTCGGAGCCGTAACAGCCTCAGGCAGCAGTGAGGGCCGAAGGAGGGTTCCAGACGTGCCTGGCTGAGGAGAATATCAACTCAGCCTCACTTCTGGGGAGGTTCCTCTTCCCTCTTGGTGTCCTGAGCTCTCCCCTGTGCCTGCAGGAGCTCCCTGAGGACACACCTCCAGTGCTGGGGGCACTTTGTGTGCCACGATACAAAAAAGATTTAAAGCTGTTAAAAAAGCATCCAAAGGAGGGACACCGAGATGGGAAAGGATCTGGAGAGGCCGCAGGAGGAGCAGCTGAGGGCACTGGGGTTGTTCAGCTGGAGCAGAGGGGATGAGGGCAGAGCTCAGGGGCTGCAGCTCCTCCCCTGTTGGAATCTGAGGTATTGATGATCCCGAGATTGTAGAAAGTCTCTGTCTGTCAGCCCCGCTGCCAAAGCAGAAGCCATAATTGGTCTGTGCTGGTTTCAAGGTTGTTTATTCTGTTTATCTCTAACATGTTCTGCTGCCCTGCCGCAGCTCTGTCCTGCAGGGCAGCGTGTGGGGCTCTGCCCTCAGTGGGATGGTACAAACATTAAATACCACAAACTCCCTGTGCTGGATTTACAATAACGTGCCAATATCTGTCACCTACGTTGGACAGTGTGTCCCCAGCCTAAACCAACAGAAAAATGCCAACACCACAGTGAAACATGGAGGGCATGAAGAAGGAGAAAAAGGACAAGGCACACCCAATTTCCTCCATCTTGTCCCCTCTGAACCCCTAATCTAGAATCCTAAAATTTTACTTGTGCACCTGTGCCACACTTAATTATTCCGTATATCAAACACTCAGAGCTGGTAATTGATCCTGTAAGATTGAAAACTCTTTTCCATGGACAGAGATCACAGCCAGTGTCTCTGGGGGCTCTGTCCAGGGGGGTTCCTGACCCCTGCCAGGGTCCCAGACCTGCCAGGGCAGCCAGAGGGATGCTCTGGATTCCCACACTCCTGAGGGACAGCTCTGATCTCTGCCCTGGGACAGGGACAGGAGCCAGGGCATGGCTGGAGCTGGGCCAGGGGAGGGTTAGGTTGGATTTTAGGGAAAGGTTCTTCCCCAGAGGTGCTGGCACTGCCCAGGCTGCCCAGGGAATGGGCACGGCCCCGAGGCTGCCGGAGCTGCAGGAGCCTTTGGGCAGCGCTGCCAGGGATGGACAGGGTGGGGTTGTCAAGGGAAATTTAGGTTGATATTAGGAAAAAGCTTTTCACTGGAAGAGTGACAAAGTTCTGGAATGGCTGCCCGGGGAGGTGGTGGAGTCACCATCCCTGGGTGTGTTTAAAACAAGCCTGGATGTGGCACTGGGTGCCAGGGTTGAGTTGAGGTGTTGGGGTTGGGTTGGACTCGATGATCTTGGAGATCTCTTCCAACCTGTGATTCTGTCAATTGTTGGGGTGTCTGTGCAGGGCCAGGGACTGGACTGGATCATCCTGATGGTCCCTCCAGCTCAGGACATTCTGTGATTCTCTGGAAAGGTTGCAGGGTAGGAGGGAAAGTTCCTGTTTCCCAAACCTTGTCTTGCACAGCTGCTTTGCAGAACTGGTGCTGAGAACAACTTGCTGTGTGTCACAAAGAGCTTTCTGGTCCTCTCCTCGTGGTGATGTGGAGCTGAACCTGCTCAGGGGTGCCTCAGCACCTGCAGTGGTGCTGCACCTCTGGGACCTTCTAGATGTGGTAAAGGAGAGCAGGGTGAGGCCTGGAGGGTGAACATAGTGCAGAGCATCATCACACTATGCAGAATGTTGGAAAATACATGTTGGCTTGGGAGGGAGGAAAGGCCAGTGTCAGGGGAGCTCCACAGGAAACAACCCCCAAGATTGCATTGATTTGTTCTTTTTGATGCTTGCTTTTATAAACAGAAGGAGCAGTGGATTGTGCCTGGAACTCCTGAAGCGCTGAGACAATGGGCACAGGCCACAAAGACGTGCAGGGATGGAGCAGCAGCTTCTCCCCTCTGCACCAAACCCCTCTGAAGTGAGTTTTACACTCAGCGCTTCCCCCTGCCCTCCGAGGGTGCTCTGAGCCTTCCTTTCTGCCCACACTGCTTTGGAGGGGTTGATCTCATTTCCCAACTTCTCAGCCATGGAATTAGAACTTCTCACTGACAGCTGAGAGGACTGGACTCACCCAACCCATGCAGCTCAGCTTTGGGTAAAACTTTTAAGAGACTCCAGGAAAACTCCCCATGAGCTCAGTGGCACTGATTTCCCCTCAGACACAACGAGCCTCAGCAGCTCCATCAGCTGCACATCTTTGGTCTCTGTTTTACCACAGGATTCCGTCTCTCTCCAAAAAGCTCTGATTTTTGTCAGTGACTCCTCTCATTTTTAGGTTTTCCTGAGACAAGCATGGCAGTTCCTGGCTTCAGTGCTTGTGGCTCATCTGGCCCTTGAGCAGAGTTCTGTTTTGTTTGTGATCCAGTTCCCCCTCAGAGACCTGGATGTTCTCACACCTTCCCCTGCTGGTGCTGTTGCTCAGGGATGTCCCCAAGCTGATGCCACCTGGAAAGGTTTCCCCAGAGGCTCTGGAGGCCCACGGGCCGTGGTGAAGGGAGGAGGTGCAAAGGAGGAGCAATGAACATCCCCTGACCCCAGGCGTGACCACAGGGGAAGTTTGAACGTGCAAGTGGAGAAATCCTCGTGTGTGCTCAAGGACAGCCTGTGCTTGCTTTTAATTGCCTGGCCAGGGGTGATGAATGGATCTCTTTGGACCTGGGTCCTTCACAGAGTGGGCAGGTCCAGTCTGATGTCACAGCCAGGTCACAGAGGGCCACAGGTCACTCGTGTTCTACTGCCCATGTCCAGCCTGCCCCTGTGGGAGCCTCTGTGCAGCACCAAGCAAAGGGTAAGAGCATCAATCTCCCACAGCCTCATCCCTGCTCCTGAGCTGGAGCTGGCTCCCCTGGCAGTGTCACTTAGCAGTGCTACTGCAGGAAAAGAGCTCCTGTGACAAGTCCAATTCATTAATTGTGGTTGATGATGTCACATGCAATGGGAACGGCCAAGGGGACGTGAACAGGGAGGACTTCCCAACTTCCCTGCTCTTCATGTCCTTCAGCCCAGCCCTGACATCCCATCAGCAGGGAAACGCCCCCGGGCTCCTCCAGCAAAGCCTCTGCAACCCTCTGGAATCAGGGCTGCCATTCTGGTGAAGTCTTCCTGTGTTGATTTCCTGGGAAAACAAAAACAAGATATTGAAAGCAAACAGCTTTCAAAAATTGAGTGGTGTAACGATAAACTTATAATTTGGGAATGGTTGTTACATTCACCATTGCAAAGATCAATCTATAGCCTTTGTGAGCTGGTGATTTTGCCCAGTCTTGAGAACTTATTTTAATCACTTGACGCTAATCTCATTTCCAAGCCTGAAAATGGTCCCAAACATTGAAATTATATGTTAATATAGCGAGATTGACAAAAGGAAGCTGCTTGTATCGACTTGGAATTAATGAAGCAATTCAGCAATGAACAATATCGCTGGCAGGAGGTGTTAAGGAGAATTGTTGCAGTTGTTAAATTTTGGCACTGAGAGGTCTCATTGCTCTGAGGAGACGGTCGGATCACAGTGAAATGAAAATTACCTGGGAACTTCACAGGGTTTTAGTTATTCTGAGTCATTTCACAAGGATTGCAGCAGGAAACAGGGAACTGTGGGTGAGGGGACTCCTGGTTATCCACAAGTTCTTTTCTGCACTGGTGAGGGAAGAATCCTCTCTGCAGTCCTGTGATGGGGTAGAAATAACACTTTGCTCACCCAGGCTGGGCCGTGCCCCACTCCAGCCCCCGAGGATCAGATCAGTCTTGCTCTGTTACAGCAAAGCTCTGGGGCAGAAGGGCCGTGACCATTCCAAACTGTGAATTTGCAGGTCCTGAGACAGAATCACAGAATCTCCTGAGCTGGAGGGACCCACAGGATCATCCAGTCCCAATCCTGACCCTGCCCAGACCCCCAACAATCCCACCTGGGCATCCCTGGCAGCGCTGCCCAAAGGCTCCTGCAGCTCTGGCAGCCTCGGGGCCGTGCCCATTCCCTGGGGAGCCTGGGCAGTGCCAGCACCTCTGAGGACAGAACCTTTCCCTAATCTCCAGTCTACACCTTTAAACCTCCTGTCCCTGTCCCAGGGCAGAGCTGGGAGCTGCCCTCAGGAGGAGCTGCAGCCCCTGAGCTCTGCCCTCATCCCCTCTGCTCCAGCTGAACAACCCCAGTGCTCTCAGCTGCTCCTCCTGTGGCTCTATTCCCCTCCAAATCCTTCCCCATCCCCATGTCCCTCCTTTGGATGCTTTCTAACACTTTTTCATCTCATGTTGAGGTGCCCAAAGCTGCCCCAGGGCTGGAGTTGAGGCTGCCCCAGCCCAGAGCAGAGCAGGAGCATCCCCTCCTGGCTGGGCCTGATGCCCCCCTGGCAGTGCCAGGTGTGTGTTCCCAGCTGGCTGTGGCTCAGGTGTGTCCCCCTGCACAGCTCTGCAGGGCTGTGGAAAGCTTTTCTTTGCTGTGGGTCCCCATTTTGTGGGACCCTGTTTTGTTCAGGGCTCCTTGCACAGCCTGGTCTCCAGCTTTGGCTTTCTGCAAAGTGCTCGTGGGTTTGTGGGGCTGCCGACAGCTCCAAAGCATTTCACCTTCCCCAGAGCTCAATTTGTGCTGCTTGGTGGTGTCAGCAGAGTGAGGGCTTGGAGGAGCCTGAGCCAGGCTTTGATTCCTGGACCAGTGATCCAGCCCTGCCAGGAGACTCAGAGCACAAAGCTGCACATCGGGAGAAAAGGAAAACTTGTTAAGAAATAGAGTTTCTGTTCTTTGCAATAAAATTCCTCACTAAGACTGCAGATAAAGATGCCAGGATGTGTTGCTGCTGTTAACATCTCGAGGCTTTGAACTCATACATGCAATACTTGAGAGACAATTTGGAGCAACTGAATTCAAGGCACAGCAAAAATGCTTTAGAAGCTGCTCACTGACAGTGATAAACATGTGAAACTGGGAGGGACGTGCCCAGTGGATTTTGAAGTAGCTGCCGGTGAATCTGTTCCTCCAAGGGAGCCGGAGTTGAAAGTTGGAGCATGTTTGCCAATTATTGACTCGCTGATTGATGGCTTAGGAAGATGAAGGAGACATGAAAACAGCGAGTTCCCCTCCAGATGAGGGAGATTCTGCCAGGGCGGGGCAGGACCATCACAAGCAGCCGTGGTGCTCCCTTTCCTCAGCTGGAAATCACATCTGGGTTGGGAATGTGCCTTTCCTCAGCTGGAAATTGTGGGAATTTAGAGAAGAGTTTTCAATCTTACAGGATGAATTACAAGCTCTGAGTTTTTGATATAAGTAATAATTAAGTGTGGCACGGGTGCAAAAGTAAAATTTTAGGTTTCTAGATTAGGGGTCCAAAGGGGACAAGATGGAGGAAATTGGGTGTGTCTTGTCCTTTTACTCCTTCTTCATGCCCTCCATGTTTCACTGTGGTGTTGGCATTTTTCTGTTGGTTCAGGCTGGGGACACACTGTCCAACGTAGGTGACAGATATTGGCACGTTATTGTAAATCCAGCACAGGTAGTTTGTGGTATTTAATGTTTGTACCATCCCACTGAGGGCAGAGCCCCACACGCTGCCCTGCAGGACAGAGCTGCGGCAGGGCAGCAGAACATGTTAGAGATAAACAGAATAAACAACCTTGAAACAGCACAGACCAATTATGGCTTCTGCTTTGGCAACGGGGCAAAAAGACAAAGACTTTCTACAATCTCAAAATCATCAATACCACAAATTCCATCAGGAAATCACATCTGGGTTGGGACTGTGCCTGTCCTCAGCATCCTGGCAGCACTGGCATTGATGTCCATGGGCAGGTTTTTGTTCATTAGTCTTCATCTTCAAATGGATTTCATAGTGTTAATCTGTGCTCCAAGGCTGCAGCAGAGTGCCTGTGCTGCTTCCAGGTGTGCCTACACTGCAGCCTGGGCTTTTAGGGGTAGAGGAGACTGGCAAAGTTCTCTTTTTCTTTTTTTCCTGCTTTCCCTTGCAGGAGGAGGGGCCAGGACTGCCTCTGTATCCCACTGGTAGTTTTTCCTAGAGCTCTCTAAGTGACAAACCTTTGTTGAGGTAAAATACACAACACTTTGAAATTACAGCTTTTTCTGGTTTGGTACCTGATTGAGGGTCCCAGCTGGCTGGGGGTCTGTTCTGGTTGGATATTGAATACAGGTGATTTATATTCACCAAAGTGAAGTTTCCTATTGATCTGTCAGGAGCATACTGCAAACAAAATGTTTATTTTTAAATCTCAAAGTGACTAAAAAAGGTAGATAACTTTTTTTCCTTGCAATAAAGTAGGCTGGGGTTGAAAATACTTTCATTTCATGAGCTAAAGGTGTTCTCTGAATGTAGCTCAGATTTGCAAAATTACTTCCCCCTCTCTGACTTTTTTAACTTGTCAACCCCCTCAAAAAGCTGAACTCTCTGAAAATGTCAATTTGGGGAAGCACTGCTTTGAATTTTGTGCTGGAGAAAATTCCAAATCTTCCTGTGAAAGCCTCTGTCAGGATCCTTATCCCTGTGCTCTGCCCGTGGCTCTCACTGTCTCCTCATTCCCTTGGCTCAAGCTCCACAACCACATTTTGATGATTTGTCTGAGAATTTGTCTGAGGTCCTGGAGTGAATCCACGGCTCAGGTGGGACCTCAGTCCAGAGCATCTGTGTCCAGGCTTTGGCTTTTAACCACGACCCCATCCCTCTGCCCTGAGAAGTAAACGAATTTGGGATCAGAGCCACAGTGTGGGATTAGGGTGGAGTGGAAGGAGTGCTTTTGGTGGAAGGTTTGAGATGGAATTGAAATCTTCATCTGGGACCTATTCCCAGGTGCTGCAGGGTCTGTGGCCAGGGGCAGCATCTCTGCTCCTGGAAAAATGGATGTTACAGAATATCACAGAATCACTGGGTTGGGAGAGACCTTCAAGATCATCAAGTCCAACCCATGCCCTGACACCTCAACCAAACCCTGGCACCCAGTGCCACATCCAGGCTTGTTTTAAACACACCCAGGGATGGTGACTCCACCACCTCCCTGGGCAGCCATTCCAGAACTTTATCACCCTTTCTGTAAAAAACTTCTTCCTAATATCCAACCTAAATTTCCCTTGGCACAGCTTAAGGCTGTGTCCTCTTGTTCTGTCAGTTCCTGGGGGAAGACAACAACCCCACCTGAGCACAGCCACCTTACAGGAGCTGTACAGAGTGATAAGGCCACCCCTGAGTTTCCTTTTCTCCAGGCTAGACACCCCCAGCTGCCTCAGTGGTTCCTCACAGGGTTTGTGCTCCAGCCCCTCTCCAGCCTCGTTGCCTCCTCTGGACATGCTCAAGCATCACAACATCCTTCCCAAACTGAGGGGCTGGGACTGTTCTGTGCTTTGGTATCTCAAAACTCGTCTGGAGGAGCTCTGGGTGTGCCCAGGATGAAATGTGCCATGAAATGCAGCTCCACACCCTGGCAGGGCTCTCCAAGGGGCAGCTGCAGCGTGTGGGACACAGCTGGATTGTGCTGTGTGATTCCAGGGGTCCCTGTCCATTCCCAGGCTCCCACAGCGCCCTGGGAGAGGCACGTTGGTAATTCATTCAAGCTACCTCAGCACACCAGAGCCTGCAAGGAGAGGGAAAATATCCTCTTAAAGCCAATCCTGAGTGCATAAAAGCAGCCTCAGCTTGCTGGGATCAGGCACAGCAGCACAGAAATGGCTCACCCCATATGCCAGGGAAATCTGGTGCCTCTTGGATGGATCTGCTCTCAGAGATTTCTGCCAAATCGCTGGCAAAGGGTCTCACTGGCTGCCTGGAGTTCAGTCCTGGCCCTTTTAGTCCCTGGACTGGTTCAGTGTTCTCCTAATTGCAGCCTCCCAGCTGGCAGTGCTGCTGTCCAGCCCATCCAAGGGCTGCCCTGGGATGCAGGAGTGCCCTGGCAGAGCTCCCAAGGGCCAGCATCTCCAGGGAACCATTGGCTGGCCTGTGCCTAAATCCCACTGGCATTTCTGGTGGCAGTTAATAGACTTGGCATGTCTCTGCAAGTGCAAAATTATGGGATTGATGAGGTTTAGATTGGATATGATGGAAAATTTCCTCTCTGAAAGAGTGTTCAAGCTCTTGGAAAGGCTGCCCAGGGCAGTGGTGGGGTCAGCATCTCTGGAAATGTTCAAAAATGCACAGGTGTGGCCTCTGGGGACATGGCTCAGTGGTGGCCTTGGCAGTGCTGGGGGAATGGATGGATCTGGTGATCTGAGAGGGCTTTTCCACCTCTCATGTTGGATCTGTTGTATTCCTGGGGCTGGGTGCCCACAGACCCTCCTGTGGTGGTCCTGCTGCTCCTCCTCAGGGCTGGCTGTGCCTGGGGAGCTGCTGAGGAGTCATTTCTGAGGAAAGATGTATCTCACATCCACCAGCACCTGTAAAATGGCCTCAACTTTACTTCCCCGGAGCCACAGAATGGTTTGGGTTAGAAGAGACCATGAAAACATCTCGTTCCACCCCCTGCCATGGACACTTTCCACTCGAGGAAGCTCTTCTATTTGGGCAATTTTTTGTACTAAAAATCAGTGCTGTTAGGGAAAAGCAAGAAGAGCCTTGGCAGAGCAGAGGGGCTGACAGTGAGGGTTGGAAATGGACACGGGTGAGCAGTGAGAGCCCAAAGTAAGGACAGGCAGGGGGAAAAGATGTTTCTATTTGCAGGATCTGTTTGAAACTAATGGAACAAGGAGAGGGGAAACACATTGTTTTTCTGCTCTGCAGGAGTTTGAATGTTAAATAAAGCGAGGCACTGAAATCCTCCTGCCAAAGCCCCAAGTGTTGGTGCTCTCTGGCACATCTGTGTGTGTCTGGGGGCATCACAGGGGTTTGGAGTACAGAACCCCACACTGGTTTGGGCTGGGAGCGACCTTAAAGCTCATCTCATTCCCCCCCTGCCATGGACAGGAGCACTTTTCACCAGCCAGGCTGCTCCAAGCCCTATCCCCCATTTCCAACCCTCACTGTCAGCCCCTCTGCTCTGCCAAGGCTCTTCTTGCTTTTCCCTAACAGCACTGATTTTTAGTACAAAAAATTGCCCAAATAGAAGAACTTCCTCGAGTAGAAAGTGTCCGTGGCGGGGGGTGGAACGAGATGTTTTCATGGTCTCTTCTAACCCAAACCATTCTGTGGCTCCGGGGAAGTAAAGTTGAGGCCGTTTTACAGGTGCTGGTGGATGTGAGATACATCTTTCCTCAAAAATGACTCCTCAGCAGCTCCCCAGGCACAGCCAGCCCTGAGCAGGAGCAGCAGGACCACCACAGGAGGGTCTGTGAGCACCCAGCCCCAGGAATACAACAGATCCAACATGAAAGGTGGAAAAGCCCTCTCAGATCACCAGATCCATCCATTCCCCCAGCACTGCCAAGGCCACCACTGAGCCATGTCCCCAAAGGTCACACACATGCATTTTTGAACATTTCCTATCCCCCATGGACCATCTCTGAGCAGTCTGGTTTTTGCTGGCCTCCAAACTCTCCTTCCCTTGCTCAGAAATCAGTCCTGAGGGATGCTCTGTGCTCCCAGGTAGCCCCAGCATGGGCAGCCAGTCTGAGCCCTCGTGGTGCTTTTTTCCCCTCTTACTGCAATATTCAGCACCCCAATTCTCTGAGCCTTTTTTCTTGCCTTTATTTTCACTGCAAAGACACAATAGGTTTCTAAAGGTAAGAGGCAGTGGATGGCAGGTGAAGCTTTTAGGAGTCCTGGGGATAGAACAGAGCAGTTTATCCTTCCTGGCATATTAGTTCAGGATTTTGCTGCCTCTTTGACAAAAGAAAGTCCAGCTTGCCACATGTTTCCCTCTGATGATTCTGGGGTTTTGTGGGAAAAGCCAATCTTTGGTGAAAAAGCCAATCTTTCCTTTAGTGAAAAACCAGCTTTTCAGTCAAAGCCAGGTTTTCAGTAGGAAATGGCTGGATATTGATCATCCCAATGGAAAACCTGCCTCTGCAGCTCCCTGTCACCACAGCTGGAGCACAGGAGAAGCAGCAGCTGCCCTTGCTCAGCTCCAGCAGGATCTGTGAGCTCCAGGCAGGCACATCCCCATCCAGCCTCATCCATGGCTCTGGACAAAGGGTGATAAATGCCCCGTGTCCAGCTGAAATAACCTGGGTGCTGCCAGAGGGGATTGGGTTTGGGCTGGGTGTGGTGGGGAGCTGTCGAAGCCCACCCTGGGCTGCGGGGTGGCTCCGTGTGGTGGAAAATTCCCTCTCCAAGCCGTGCTCCCAAAGAAAGGCTCAGCAGTCTCTGTTGTCCGGTCTCAAGGCAGTTTATTGCAAGTTATCTAAAAGATTTTCTCCTTGAGCTGCTGTGGTTTGCTCACAGCTCAGGCAGAGGCACACACACGCCCTGACATCCTCTCTGACTCCCGACTGCTGCTTCTCTCCCCCTCTGCCCAGGGCTGCTGCTGTCTTTTATATGGTACATTACGTGTTACATGGGTACAGGTATTCCCCAATGCCTATTACCTATATTAAATGGTGCTTTTCTATCTTTTATATGGTACATTACGTGTTACATGGGTACAGTTTTTCCCCAATGCCTATTACCTATATTAAATGGTGCCTTTCTACTCTAAACCAATCTGTGAGTGCCAACATCACCAAGAACATGGAGGGAAGGAAGAAGAAAGAGGAGGAACAGGGCAGGCCCAAATCCCTCCATCTTAAAACTTCTGACCTCCATGCATACAGTAAAAACTCCCTGTACAGGTGTTAAAACCCCCCTGTACAGCACTAAAAAATTCTTCCCTCTACTTTGTGACTACTTCTACTATAATATCTAAACTTTTGTGACTTTTTGTTCTTCCTGCAAGGTTGGTAAATCATTCCATGGCTCAAACCCAAAATCACAGCTGTTTCCAGCTGCCTGCCAGGGTCTCAAATGCTTCTGACCTGGGCCCGGAACCTCCAAAAATGTCTGAGGGACATTTTGAGTTCCCACAGGGAGCTCTAACTATTTGTTAGATAAGAATCCAACCTTCTCTGCTCACTGCTTAATTAGACTGTCCACAAGCTGGGATTAAAGACTTTGCATTATTGGCTAAAGAAAAATAAAGATGGTTTAACATGATTTCAGACAGGAACCTCTAACAGCATCTGTTATCCTGCCCCAAATGCTGTGTGTGAATTGAACCCTGACCCTGAGGCAGTGAGTTAGTGCTTGGAGATGTCTCCTGGACATTTGTTCTGAGTGCTCATGATGATGGCCCTGAACCTGGCTGCTGGGGATGCTTTCTCTGAGTCTAGCTTAATCGCTTTGATAGACTGTCCATCATTTATTTTTATTTATTTGCACTTAGGAGAGGGGGATTTGTTGCTTGGGCTCTGTCAAAGAGCTGTGGGCAGTGGCAGAAAACAGCATCTGGCTTGGCCCTCGCAGGCTTAGGACAGCCTAAAATAGACAGGGGGTGTTTGGTACAAAGTGGGGGCATGAGGAGCAATACAGGCATAAATAAATAAAGGGATAAATAAAGCAATAAATGGAGGGGTCTTTCCTGTCCCAGTCCAAGCCCTGCTGGGTGCTAATGGGGATCGTGCAAAGCAGGAAGTTTCATCTGCTTTGAGAGAGGTTTCTGGAGAAAGATTCTGCAGATTCTGCAGAGACAAAGCCTAAGTGATCATCCCCTGAGAGCTGAGGCTTGGAAAACTCCCCTCACCTGAGGTTTAGATGTAGTTGTTTCATCTGGAGTGAAACCAAGCCTCCTGCTGCAGGCAGAGAACCCTCAGCTGTGAAGGTCCTGCAGGGGGAGGGTGGCCTGGGATGGGATTTATGCTGCTGTTCATATAAAGACTGGGGTAGCTGAGGTTGGATACTGGAAAGGAATTGTTCCTTGTGAGGGAGGTGAGGCCTTGGCACAGGGTACCCAGAGATGTCCACCCCTGGAAGTGCCCAAGGGCAGGGCTGGGAGCACCCCTGGATAGTGGAAGCTATCACAGCCCATGGCAGGGAGTGGAAAAAGAAGATTTTTAAGGTCCCTTCCTACACAAGCCTTTCTGTGATTCTTTACTGTGTTTCTAGACCAGGATACTCCTAAATGGTTAAGTTGAAGTGGAGTGAAGTTGTGTTTTTCTCCTCCTCAGTGATTTGCAGGCCACGGACAGGGCAAGAGGAGAAAAGCCTCGCCTGTAGCACGGCAATAACAACTGGGAAGCAAGTGTCTGGTGCTGTTCATCGTGTTACTGTGCTCCTTAAAATACATATGCCTTGAAGTCTGCCAGGCATTTTGTTCTCCAAAGCATATGGTTTAACAGATAAAATGATTTCTGACCTGGAGACCTGAACTGACAACTTTGGAGACAAACAAAAACCAGGATGGCTCCATCTGTCAGGGCTGGTTCATGTCCGTGCTGCTTACTGACATTTGTGTGTGTGCATCAGGAAAATGCTTCAGTGCCCCTTCCCCTCCCTTCCCCAGGAGCTGCTCCCTGTCCACCCTCGTGTTCCTGGCTTGCTGCAGTTCTCCCCCAGGCCCTCTGTTGGAAGGGCTTTGCCAACCCTGGGCCTTTGTTTCTTTAGCAGTCCCCTGCTCAGGAAATGGCTTGGTTGCTGAGTTCAGTCTGAGGCTTTGAGCAGGGTCTTTTCCTCGACATTTCCATGCTCAGGAGCTTGTCACCAGTCAAGTGAGCTCCATCCCCATCCTGATGCCAGAGAGCAATTCAGGCATGTCATTCTAATGGCAAATTCTTCTGGATGACAAAGCTCTGGGTGCTGGCCCTTGTGCTCTGCCTGCGTTTCAGTTTGTCACATGCGTGCTTCTATATCCAAGATACCCTCTCAGCTTCCTGGTTTTGATAGGGCTCTGCGGCCATGTACTTGCAGAGTGAATATCCTAAAAATTTCCTGTATTACCCCCTGCAAGTGACCCAGCCCTTGCAGAGGTGCTTGCTGGATCAAGGACTGATGTCACTGCTGAGTGCACAGGCTCAGTGATGTACAGAAAGTCACTCCTGCAGACCACAGTCATCCATCAGCCTTGGCATGGTCACTGCAGCCAGACCAGGGCTGTGCCAGGGAGTGGTGGTGTCCAAAATTGGTGTCCTGTCACCCCAAGACCTTGTCCCCAGTCTCTCTCCATCTTTCTTGTCAGTTCCTTCAGGCTCTGGAAGGCCACAGTTCATTCACCCCAAAGCTTCTCCTCTCCAGGTGAGCACCCCCAGCTCTCCCAGCCTGGCTCCAGAGCTGAGGGGCTCCAGCCCTTGGAGCATCTCCGTGGCCTCCTCGGGACTGGCTCCAGCAGCTCCAGCTCCTTCCCGTGCTGGGAGCCCTGAGCTGGAGCAGCTCTGCAGGTGGGTCTGTGCTGGGGGGCAGAGGGGCAGAATCCCCCCTGCCCTGCTGCCCACGCTGGGGATCAGCCCAGCACAGGGGGGTTCTGGGCCAGGGCCTGTCCAGCTCTCACCCACTGCACCCCGAGGGCTCCTCCCAGAGCTGCTCCAGCCCTTCATCCCCAGCCTGGAGGGATGTGTAGCTGAGGATGGGTAGGGAGGTGTGGGTGCCACCAGCTCTGTGAGGCTTTGGGTGATGAACTTTTCCTCCTTTGCCTCCTAGAATAAACTTTTTTTCTCATTTCCTCATTATTCTCTCAACATCCCCATTGCCCTGGGGTAGAACAGCTGAGGGGGATTATTTCTGCTCTCACCAGCAAATCCATCCCCATGTAGTTATTTAAAGCTGAAACTAAAAAGCCAAGCAGTGTCTGAGAACAGAAGCTCTGCTAAGAAGTTTTAAGCAAACATTATTAGATATGACCTCTTATTTATGAGCGACTTTGCAAAGGAATCTGTTACCCTCTCACTGCCTCAGCAAAAGACCTGTTTTCCCAGCCACAATATCCCTGCCAGCAATCAGTCTGATTGGAGTTTAGGATGATGCAGTAAATATACCAAAGCTGAATTTAACCAGCAGAGAAGCAAATAATAATAACTTGAGGCCTTTGGCCATAAAAATGCAGACGTTTACCTTGAATGTTGACTCAAACCATTTCAATTTTGTGCCAAATGAGGCTTGAAATTTATCACCCCATGTTCAGTGTCCAACCAATAAGAATTGCCTTAAATATTGCACCTTCCTGCTGGCAGTGCTGCAGAAGTGAAGCTCCTCTCTCTTGGTCAGGACCCCATGGAAGCAAGGCAATATTGTTGGGGTTTGTTTGTTTATTTAGGGATCTCAGAGCAAACTGTGAATATTCACTGATGTCCTGGAGGCCTTTTGCATTCACCTGGGCTGCGCTGCAAGGTAAAGCTTTGTCTTTCTTCTCTGACATCTCCAAACCTGCAATTCTAGGTGGAAGGAGAAGAATATGGTGAAGGAGGAGCACGAGTAGGTAAAGGAAAGCAGCCAAAATCTTTATCTCTGCACTTTTCTGAGCTTCCTGATTCATTAGCAGGCCTGATTATCCAGTTCCGTGGATGTAATCCCTAATTAAACACCACTGCTGACAGACTGTTTGTGCCAAGCTGTACATAAGTGGCCTCTTCCTAATAAATGTGTAAGTCTGATCTCTGTACTGTTAACAGAGAAATGAGAGCCCGAAGTTCTTGGAGAGTGGTAATTGCCAGAGGGACTTGCTCTCATTTTACCCCTTAAATGCACAGTCGATGGCCATTAATGTTCAATAACCTTTAAAGTGTAATTCCTCAAACCAAAAGCTGGCTTGGAAAATGGAGGGGAGGCCTCTGTATGTGCCCGTGGTGATGAATCCAGGCAGAGGAGAAGCCAGGAGCTGGAGGTGCTGCCACTCATTTCCAGCTTAGATTTCTCCGCAGCCTTCCCGTGGGGATGCTCGAGCAGATGCTGATTCCTGACTGCACTGAAATCTTCTGTTGTCTTGAGAGTGCCTTAAAGATGGTTGGTGCTGTTTGGATTTCTGTTCCATTTTGGGGTCTGTGTTTGGGTGGTCCACATAGCAAAACTATTTTGGGGAAGAAATGAGGGCATGTGGTATGTATAGAGGGATTTTTGTACTTTAAATTATTTTATTGCTTTGGCAGAAAACTGCTTTGAAACGGGTGAGACAGGACCTCACCAGCTCTGGGAGGGCTCAAACCTGGCTGCAGGAGCTCAGGTGATGCCACATCACCCCCGTGTCCATACAGGAATTTTTCTAACCTCTCCTACCACACTGCCTAAAGCAAGAACGGCTCCTTTACAGAGAGCTCTGAGGAAAAACAGATTTGCAGCTCGTGTGGGGATGTTTATGTATGACACAGGACTAAAGCACTGCTGCCTTTTTGTTTCCAAAAGGTGGGATTAGCTTGAAAGCTTCTGGCCATAACTTTTGAGCCGTGTTTTAGAGAGGCTGAAGGATGAGGGTGCAAGTGTAGGTCAAAGCTGCATCCATCTGGAGTGGTGCTAGAGAAGCACTCAGGGAGTGCAGCTACCCCTGCCTGGTCAGATCTGCTGTTCCCCTTGTGCTTTTCAGCTCTTGTCTCTCCAATATCCGCTGCCTTTCCCTTCTTGGGAAGTTGTGCTCACACCGGGCAGGAGCAGAGCCCCAGGGGGGCCTGGGTGGGGAAGGGGTTCTGCAGAGCAGACAGAGGGGGTTCCTCCCCCTTTGCTGTGACCCTGCTCTTCCTCCTGCCCAGCCCGGGGCAGTGGTTCAGCTGCAGAGGCTGCAGCAGATGGAGAGGCTGCCCCGGCGCTGGAGGCACTGCTATAAATTCCCTGTGCCCTCGGAGCTCGGTGCCACGCAGGGAACGGCTCCTTCTGGCGCTCCTGGTCCAGCCTTGCACTGTCTCCATGGAAAACCTGGCCTTTGGGGTCAGGGTGGTGCTCTGGCCCCAAATGGGCTGGAGAAGGGTCAGCACAAGGGGCTACTTGGGCTCCCAAATCCAGACAGGTGAGACCCCCGCCCAGCTGCTGGGCGCTGCATTTCCTAAGGGGGATTTCTTTTAAGGAGCCATGTGAGCAATCTCAGTCCTCCCCCCATCGCCACCTTATCTTTTAGATTTTATTTTCCCTGAGCAGATGTGAAGATCGTGCTTTTGTCAGCTTTCCTCCTGCTCCAGAAAAAGGGAAGAAGAGTTTGAAAAGAATATTAAATTCAGGAAGGGTGCACAGAAGGGATGGGAACAAGTTTTCCTATCGCACATCAGAGCCGCGTGTCCCACATTCCCCTCCTCGAGGCGGATCCTTTGCCTTGATTTCTTTACCTTTTTCTTTTCTTCTGTCATGACTCCTGGAATAATTAGTTACTAGCAACTGTGTGTGTAGTTTTAAAAGCAACTTTTATATCAGCAGCATGGGTTCCTTTGCCACAGCTCTGCAGTGCCTCATTCCCTTGAAGATATGCAATCAGCACTTCTCCTGAACCCACTGATATACTTGGCCATCACTTAAATATCATTACAGGAAAGATTTTGACGAGATCACTGCACGTTAGACTTTAAAGTTTGACTTTAAAAGAATGTCTGGGCTTTGCTAAAAGGCATTAGTAATGGGATTCTCTATCTTTGAGCTTAATTTATTCTGAAGAGAAAAAAGGCCATTATCTTAAATCTTTTTTTCCCCTTTTCCTCCTCGTACAAAAAAGAAGAAAGGGAAAAGCAGCCTCTGAAGTCCAGCACTTATGGCAAACCCATTGTTTAATTACTTGTTCTTTTCATCCTTTGGAGGGAGGCGAGCTTGGGGGGAGGTGGCAGCCCATGGTGTTTTGGCGTCATGGCTCCTGTTGCTCCACAAACAAGGCCAGGCTTGGGGTATTTTTTAACTCACCCTTCTCTCGACCTGCTTTGCTCCAGGATTAGGGAGTTATGGGTTCATTTTCCATGAGAAAAGCAGAGTCATTCCTGTTATGCAGTGCTGTGGGTGAGCCTCAACTAAGCCAGAAGGGCAGGCAGAAAACCTGGGATTTCTCAGTGTTGGCCAACAACTTCAGACTGGGAACTTTCCTCTGAAAGAGTTTGTGACACACAGACCCTCCTTTGCAGAGCTCCCATTAGCTGTGCCAAAGAATAGACCAGGAGTGAGTCCATGGAGGTGTTTTATGTACAGACACTGCTGGGAGCAGCTCTTGGCTTCTGGAGGATTTCATTTCCATCAATACCATCAGAGCAGAAGGAGTCTATGAACCTCCTGTTATTAGTGCTCAGCCAGCCTTGAAATTTTTGGTGCATCCCAAGCCAGCATTGTGCTCATGCATCAGAACTGAGTGAAAAGCCTTGGGCTTGGGTTTAATTCCATCTGAGGATAGGCTTAGCCTTGGGTTACAGCATACAGAACTCTTAGATTAGGCCAAAACCAGAACCCAAACAAACCAAAACTCAAAGGGCTTTCAGCAGCAGAAATATTTTTTAGCAAAACTGAGGAGCAAATCCCTGGGAAAGGTTCAATTCCATTTTTTCCATCTCAGAGCCTCCATTCACACCAGTGCTCTGAACTTGGAATGTGAATGGGGCTGAAGCAGGGAAGAGCAGAGGCTTTGCCCCAGGGCTGTGGGAGCTGTATGGATTCGAGCTGTCCTGGTCTTGGGCTGCGCCTTTTCCCTTTCACTGGAACTGGTTTGTGCCCTCTGGTGTCTTGGTTTGAAAAGCCAGGTGTCTGCTAAGGAAGGCAGGAGCCTCCCCTGAAATGGAAAATGTAAACCCCTCCTCCAAATTATTATAATTTTGAAATTAAGGGGCTCTCAGGCAAAGATACGGAAGCAGGAATAACAGTTATTTAGGGAAGAAAAGAAAATAAAATCAACAATGCAGTAATACAAAACAACCCTGCCAGAGTCAGAGCAGGCCCTGGCAGCTGTGGGTCAGGGAGGTGGCAGCAGCCCCATCCCAGGGTGGCTCAGCCCTCCTGTAGTGCCAGCTGTGCTTCTGCTGGAGCAGGATCCTGCACAAGGGGGGAGTTTTCCTCTGGAGCTCCAGGGCTGGGGGAGATGGGCCTGGGCTCCTCTGGGAATGCAGTGGGGAAGAAAGCTGCTCCTCTGGGAATGCAGTGGGGAAGAAAGCTGCTCCTCTGGGAATGCAGTGGGGAGAAAGCTGCTCCTCTGGGAATGCAGTGGGAAGAAAGCTGCTCCTCTGGGAATGCAGGGGGCAAAGGCTGCTGTGCTGTTCCCAAGTCAGATTGTATCCAGGTAGGAATGTTTGGCTCCTCCCCTGGGCAGAGCAGCTTCCCATGGGATGATGGAATTTTCTCAGCCATGCAGGGACACTCACAGGCCATGAACAGGAGATAATTAATAATTAATTGCCCATGAACAGAAGAGATCTCCTGGAGGGAGGATTGGCTGTGGGGAGATAAAGAAAACTGCCCCATGAACAGCAGAGAACTGCCCCAGCTCTGACAGATGGCAATGGAATACACAGCCCCATTTCCAACCTAGGACAGGGGCCCTCCTGGGCACAGGCAAGACTCCATCCCTGGGAGCTGCAGCTGCTGGAGCCGGAGTTATCCGACAGTCTTAAGGATCAATTATACATTAGAGACCTGGTAATGATGAGAATTAAATGAGCTTTTGCTGAAGTGTGCTTTGCTTCTCTTCACCTTCACATGGAAACTGCTCTGAAGAGCACCAACATCTGCACAAATAATCCATCCTCTGGCAAGCACGTTGATCCCATGTTTACAGATGGGAGGGCTCTCCTGGGACAGGGAGCTCTGCATGTAGGAGGGAGGGATGTGGTGCTTTCCCATGCCTGGGATATGCACATCAGCACTGAGACACGCTTCTGAGGCCATGGCAGCAAGGTTCTGAGACCATGGCATCTTTACACTCTTCCCTCCCTCCTGCTTTGAGGCAGTTTCTCATCATGGAAATGCTGGGAGAGCTGGGAGAGCCTGGAGAAGTGAAGGCTCTGGGGAGAGCTTAGAGCCCCTTCCAGGGTCCAGGCTCAGCCTCCATGCAGCAGTCAGGACTTTGCCATGAAGCGGTGTGGAACATCTACCTGGACACCTGTGGATGCTCCAGCAGCTCCTGTAGGTACAGGTATGTCTGGATGGACTTGCCAGCTTTTGGCAAAGGTGCAAAAGGGATTTTCTTCTGCACCACTGCCTCACGAGCCCAGGAACCAGCCTGGATGGTTTGAGCACCTTTTGTGCTGGTGTTCCTTCACAGAATCCCAGAATCATTGACTGGGGTTGGAAAAGACTTTCCAGGTCATTGGATCTAACCTGTGACTGATCCCAACTTTGTCACCCGTCCCAGAGCACTGAGTGCTATGTCCAGACCTTCACTGGACACCTCCAGGGATGGGCACTCCAAACCTCCCTGGGCATCCCCTGCCAATGCCTGACAACTCGTTGAGTGATGAAATTCCTCCTGCTCTCAAATCTGAACTTTCCCTGGCCCAGCCTGAGGCCATTCCCTTTCCTCCTGTCCCTGTTCCCTGGAGCAGAGTCTGACCCCCCCGGCTGTCCCCTCCTGTCAGGAGCTGTGCAGAGCCACAAGGTCCCCCCGAGCCTTCTTTTCTCCGGGCTGAGCCCCTTTCCAGCTCCCTCAGCTGCTCCTTTTCATAAGATTGACTCTCCAGACCCTTCCCCAACTTCACTTTTTTCTCCAACTTCAGAGTTGAAGTCAAGCCACCTTTGGCATTTTGCTTGTCCCAGGCCTGGGTGGTTTTAAAGGAGGTCCTGACTTTGGCTGTGACCCAAGGGTGTGTTGAGGCATCCAAGGGTTCCAGTGCTTTGGCTATTTTCTCACGGGTTTGTCTTTAGCAAGATTTAAACCTTGGTCTCCTGACTCAAGCAAGTGTCACTGGGCATCTGTAGCACAATCTCTAATTCGTGCAGCTTGCAGAGATCGATGCAGGGTTCCCAAGACAGCCCAGGCTGGTGGTTAAGACAGCATCAGTTCAAACTTTCCTTGTTTGAATCCCTGTGATTCTGCTCCTCCCCACGGCACAGCTGTATGATTAAACTTCCCTATTGCAATGCAATCCTGCAGGTTAATTTATTTTTTCCAGCGCACTTTGCAAACATTAAGCGTTACATAAATCTCGAGTATTATTATCCACAAGATGCATTGATTTGCAGCGTGGTTGTATTGTCTGGATTTCTTTTTTCCTTTAAAAATTTCAATCCATTAGAAGGAAGGGGGAGGAAGTGGGGGAGCCCCATAGGTCTTATACG
The DNA here is from genome assembly GCF_048771995.1 of Taeniopygia guttata. NCBI lineage: Eukaryota > Metazoa > Chordata > Aves > Passeriformes > Estrildidae > Taeniopygia > Taeniopygia guttata. The sequence continues at coordinate 1,609,767 of NC_133049.1, forward strand.
AGACCAAATAGTTCCATAAACACAGAGCTGAAAGTGGCTGATCAATGAGAAGGCAAATGGGGCCAATTGTGCATCAGCTCCTGCCTCCAGCTACGGTTTGCACTGGGGACTCTGGGCTTGCTGGAATCAATGCATGAGTGTGGGGACCAGCTCCCACAGCAGTGGGACATTTCCCCACCTTTCCCCAAATTCCAGACCCCCTGTGCAACTCTGCTGCACCTTTGGTTTTGGAAAGGAGCAGCTCACGTGTCGGTGGGAAAATCCAATGCTACCAGCTGGGGTGTTTGTGCTCCTGTGGCGCTGTTATCTCTCTGGGGACAGGGAAATACACACCAGCATTTTCGGGGTTCTGAGGGTGACCACGGAGAATAAATCACAAGGGAGCAGCAGTGGAGAGCAGGGCTGCTCCTAGAGCTCCTCAATGATGCTGTAATTTACTTTATCAGCAACAGCAGGACAGGAGAGATAACTAAGTGCTTTCTGTTAGGCTGGGGGCTGACAAACATGGGGGTTATTTTTTGCCTGAGTGACACTGTAATGGCAAGCATTGTGTTCTTCTCCATTTTTATTTGGAAAGCTGAGATGGAGCAAGCAGGGACTATCTGTCTTTTAGGCATGGAAAGGTGTCCCCTCCCCAGCTCCAATCAATCATAACTCTCCAAGAGTCATTGATTTACACACAGCACCAAACCACCTGCTTGCTGCATCTCCACATTGTTTTTTTTTGTTTGGTTGGGGCTTTTTGTGTGGTTTTTGTGTGGTTTGTTTTTGGTTTTGGTTTTTTTGTGAGAAACTGGATTCTGTCTTAGTGGGAGGCAGAAAGAGGCATGACAGCTGTAACCAGTGAGTTGCACCTCCCTTAACCTGGTTCCCTGGCTTGCAGAGCCCAGCTCTGGTATTCCCAACTCACTGCTCACATCTGGGCTGAGACCAAGCAAATTTCTCTCATAGTCTGTAAAATTTTAAGTTTTTGAGTGGATGAGATGGGAATTGCTGGGAGGAACCAGCTCTTGCCAGTGCCAGTAGTTTGGTGCTGATGGTTCAAGTGTTGAGTCTTTTTTGGAGCAGAGTCATCTTCTCAATCCTCTTGGATTTTCACTGGAAAAGGGGATGTGTGGTGATGGCACCAGGCTCTGGCGTGCCTCTGCCCTGGATTCTCCCATGTGTGGGGAGCACTTGAATTTTTTGTGGTGCACCAGTTTCCCAGACACAGAGAACTGCAGAAGCAATTGCTTTTTCCAGCAAGCCAAGAAGCCATGCAGGGTTAGATTTTGTTTACTGGATGGGATGTGTGTTTGCAGAAGTGCTTTGAGATTCTAGGCAGATGGACCCGACAGAAGTGAGAAGCTCCATTGTTCTTCGGCAACAAGATGTGAACGCTGAAGCTGCACTTGTAAGAAACTTCCCCCAAATCTGAAGTGTGCCAAGGTTTCCGAGCTGATCCGCCTCTGCTCTTGAGAAGAGTGGCCCTTGTGAGGCAGTAGATTACAGCAGGGAGTTGTGCTGGGAGCGGGATCTCTCTCCTGCAGAACACACTCCCATTGTCCCAACCACAGTTTGGTATTTGCCATAAGCCACGCTCTCTTATGAAAAACCATTTGCAAGATAAGTAAAGGAAAATGTAATCCCTGAGTGGAATGAAAGGTGCTTTGAAATGAATGGGGGATAATCCTTTTGTTGTCTGTTACAAATGCACTTTATTTCTGCATTATCTGAGCATGAGAATAGACTGTTCTCTCAACCAACAAATCCACTGCAGCACCCTCTCCTCAGCACTCAGACCCAGTGCAGCGACAGAGCCGCCTCTCAACTCCCTCAGCTCGGCGGGTTGCAAAAGGGCTCTTTTGAATTTCAAAATCCTGCTGGCGTGATGATTTTGGCTTTTGCAGAGTGCACAGTCTTGGCTTAAGTCATGCTAAAGACGCGGGTTGGGATGCAGGAAGTGGTCTGAGGGATTTAGCTGCCTACCTGCCCCTGCCTTCCTATCCAAACAGGCACGAAAATCTGCCTAAATTGCTTTTAAAATCACAAAGCCTCTGCTCCAGGAACTTGTAGTCGGGGTCGAAGAATTTCTTCCATCTGCTTTCAGTGTGTTTTCCTTTGTTGGCAAATTTCTCTCGGCAAGTTCAAGCCCCCTGATTTATGCAAAGAGATGCTTCCAGCTTCTGCTGGACTTTGTGACCCTTGTGGCAACAGCCAAGCTGGATCCATCCGACCACTCCAGCAGAAAGGGAGGCTCAAAGCTTAAAGACTGAACACTGCAGAGCCTGGAATGGCAGCAGCTCTTTCCAGCTAATGTTAAAGTGCTTTAGTTACTGCAGCCATTGATTCTGGGGCCCTGGAAAATGCATCCCAGCATGGCTTCTCCTTGGATTTTTAGTAAGTGACCAACGTTCAGGAGATAAGTCATGAATCATTTGTTCACTCTGATTTTATTTTCTGCCATACCCAGCCTCCATCCAGAGGTTCAAAACTTCTTTACACCCTTTCCCCACTCCTTATTTGATGCAGTTTCCCATCATGGATGTGCTGGGAGTGCAGATTGGAGAAGAAAAGACTCCAGGGAGAGCTCAGAGCCCCTGCCAGGGCCTGAAGGGGCTCCAGGAGAGCTGGAGAGGGACTGGGGACAAGGGATGGAGGGACAGGACACAGGGAATGGCTCCCACTGCCACAGGGCAGGGTAGGGTGAGATATTAGGAATTAGGAATTGTTCCCTGGCAGGGTGGGCAGGCCCTGGCACAGGGTGCCCAGAGCAGCTGTGGCTGCCCCTGGATCCCTGTCAATGCCCAAGGCCAGGCTGGACAGGGCTTGGAGCAGCCTGGGACAGTGGAAGGGCACTGGAATGGGATGGGCTTTAAGGTCCCTTCCCACCCAAACAATTCCGGGATTCTGTTTCTGTTCTGTGCTGAAGAGAGGATGCAGATTTTTCTTTGGGTTTTGCTTCAGGAAAGTCCTTGGAAGTGAGGTCAGTGCTGGATTGAGTTGTTGCACACCTTGCAGGCTGAGCAGTGCCTTTACCTGGGTGAATTCCCAGCAGCAATGCTCTGTGCTCCAAACCATGAGATCCCATCAGAACCCAGCTGCGCAGGGCCCATGGTGTCTTCCCCAAATCAACAGGTCTGAGCCTGGGGCTCCCATTATTCCCACTGTCTATGGCATGCATGGTTTCGGTCTTGAAATAATCCAGTTGCTTTTAGTAAAACAATTATAACTCTTAAAATTTTTCTTTGCAAGCAGGCTAATTAGAAGAGAATAGGAAATTAATTAAAAAGCTAATTATTAAGCCCATGAATGTTGTTTTCAATTTTTTTAATGAATTTACTTTTGCTCTATGCTGCCATTTCTATTTTTTTTTTTTTTTTTCAGCCCTGCTGGTGGCTGTAGGTTGGGAAACTGAGGGAATCAAAGTGTGGGATCCTGACGTGGCGTGGCGTGGTGCCGTGCTGGGTCCTAAGGAGATTAGGACATAGATGATGGAAAAGACACAGCAACAGTACTAAGCTGCCTGTAAGCCTGTTGTCTTCCAGCTTTTTCCATTACAAGGCACAAAGGAAATTCAGGTTTTCTGCCTCCTGGAGTCTCATGCCATTGTAATCTCAAAGTAATCCCTTCAAACAAGCATTTCCCTGCCCTTGGAGCAGGTTTGCCATGGGGTCTTGCTTTCTTGGGAGCCACAAAACGCTGCAATTAATCGGGGTGCTTAGGTGGCTTCTTCAAGACCACATTAGGCTCAGCAGCAATTTAAAGCAAGTGTCCACTGGTAAATGGTGAAAACCACCCAGGGAAAAGCCGGGACGTTCCCATGCATAGCAAACGATTCATTAGCATCCAAGCAATTATGCGGAATACCAAAATGACCTTGCAGTCATTAGGAGAGAGGTATGTTATGACTTAAGTTTAGAGGGACTTGCATTACAATGTAACATCTAATTAGTGTTACCTCTGCTAATTGCTACACATTGCTGAGGTATATAAAAATAAATGCCTGAGTCATACGGGGCCAGCAATGCCGAGACTGCGCCCGTGTTGGAATAGGGGGAGAAGTTTCCTGCCATAATGAGCATCAGCAGCTTGGTTTCCTTCACTGGCAGCTTGTTAATGTGACTTTTGTTGTCTGCTGAATGCAAAGAGGGTTTTTGTGTGGGGACGGTGACTGTTGGGTTCTCCAGTGTCCTTTGTGAGGTGGGTTCCCACTCCTGGAGTCTGGGTGAAACCACAGGGGAGTTCCTCCAGCAGCAGCTGGTGGTGGTGGCTCTGCCAAAAAGGTGCTTCTTGCATGAGGCTGTGACCCCATGGATTTGGGGTCAGAGCCTTCACCCATGCTGCCAACAATCTTGGAATTGTTTGGGTTGGAAAATATTCCAAGATCAAGTCGAACAATCAATCCAGTGCCACCGTCATGGGAGAGACCTCTGCTCCCAGGGGACAAGCACAGAATGAGAAAAAACAGCCTCAGGCTGCACGAAAGAAGGCTCAGGTTGGACATCAGCAGGAATTTCGCCATGGAAAAGGTGCTCAGACATTGGAAGAGGCTGCCCAGGGACGCATGGAGTCCCCATCCCTGGAGGTGTCCAAGGAATGCCTGGATGTGGCACTCAGTGCTCTGGGCTGGTGACAAGGTGGGCATTGGGCACGGGTTGGATTTGATGATCCTGGAGATCTTTTCCAACCTCAGTAATTCTGTAATTCTCTGTTCACCACTAAACCATGGCCTCAAGTGCCACCTCCAGCTGTTCTTTGAACACTTCCAGGTTTGGTGACTCCACCACTGCCCTGGGCAGTCTGTGACAGTGCTTGACAGCTCTTTCCATAGAGAAATGTTCCCTAATATCCAGTCTAAACCTTCCCTGATGCAACTCATAAAAAGAAAATAAAGGGAAGAAATAAAGGGAAAATAAAAAGAAATGCTGAGGCTTTTATCCCCAAGCACCTGTGAGTCCTCTCCCCAAAGCTAAAACTTTTGGAAGATCAGTCCCTTTGGATAAGCCAAGAATAAGAGACGGGTTGACCAAGGAATGATCTCTGCAGGAGAATGTGCTCTGTCTATTTTCATGTACACAGGTGATCAATTCCTCTCTTAATAAAGAGAATAATTTTGTCTTCGTCCTGCCTCGCTGATAAGTGGCAAATGTACAGGAAGGCAGGTTTGGAGTTTGGGGAGCAGGCCAAGGGTGACAATGTCAGGAACAGCCTTGGTGTTACCAGGACAGTTTTCTTTCTACTGGAACTAAAGTAAGGGGTGGAAAGCCACTGGGAATGTTAAAAACAAACCTGTGCCTGTCTGCATCCTGGCTTATGAACACATTCACTTTTCAGCTTCACAACACTTTGGTTTCCCAGCTGTCTCCATGAAGTTTTGAGAGGGATTTTTTTATTATTTGTTTGTGATTTGTTTTGGTTTTGTTTCATTTTCAACAACGAGGTTAGGAGGAATGGATTTGCTGATAATTAAAGTGAAATCTGTGTTCCATGTGGTCTTTAGTCCTAAGATCATCATCAGAGCCAGACAGTGATATTTTGATATTCTTGACAATTTTTTTTGATATCTAGAGGGAAGTTACAAAGCAGGGAAGGACGGCAGGCCTGGCAGTTTTATAATGGCTCTGTCTAATGTGCAGTATCATGGGACACCTCTCAGATGTCTCCACGGTGGCTTCTGTGTGCTTCAAACACGTGTGCTCTTAACTGCAGAAACCAGCTCCTGAATTAATGACTGCGGCTTCAAAGGACCCTCCGCCTCCCCAAGCTGGAGATCTGAGGGCCATCTCCAAGTGGGTGACATGCCTTTGAAAATTATGCAGTGCAAACAATAAACCTCATTAAAGAAAATCAGCAAAAGCAGCTCAGCAACCCGGGGGGGGGGGGGGGGGGGGAATGGACATGATGGGGACACGATCCAGGATCTCTGTCCAGGGCCAGGCAGTACCAAAAACTCCGAGTGTGAGGGAAAAGTGCACGTGAGTTGAGACTGAAGTGCCAAGTCCTGCCTTGGTCACACCAGTCTGCAGAGCTCCAAGCTGGGGTGGAATGGCTGGGAAGTGCGAAAGGACCTGGCAGTGGTGGTCAGCAGTGGCTGGACATGAGCCAGGTGTTCCCAGGTGGGCAAATGGCCAATGGCCCCTGGGCTAGTGCCAGCTCTAATGTGGGCACTGGACCACGGCAGTGATTGTCCCTTGACACTGAGCACTGCTGAGGGGCCTCCAATCCCATGTCCATTTCTGGGCACCCACCACAGGAAGGACATTGAGGGGTTGAGCATGTCCAGGGAAGGGTCTGGAGCCCCAGGAGCAGCTGAGGGAGCTGGAAAGGGGCTCAGCCTGGAGAAAAGGAGGCTCAAGGGAGATCTTCTGGCTCTCCACAACTCCTGACAGGAGGGGACAGACAAGGCAGTCGGGCTCTGGTCGCAGGGAACAAATGATAGGATGAGAGGAAACCAGCTCAAGCTGCACTGGGGGAGGTTTAGATCGGATATTGGGAAAAGTCTAAGGGTTGTTGCCAAGCAGCACTGAAACATGTTCTTCAGGCAGAGTCCACATCCCTGTCAGTGTTCAGACAACGTGTGGATGTGGCACATGAGGACATGGTCTGGAGGTGAACATGGTGCTGGTGTTGAGCTGATGGTTGCATTTGATGATCTGAGAGTTCTTTTTGAACCTTAACAATTCTGTGATTCTGTGAGTGCCCATCCCAATGAGGCTGTAACATTCCCTCAGAGGAGCTGCTGCCAGGCAGAAGGAGCCTGCTGGGCTGTGCTTCATGGGCACCTGAGGGGCTTGGATGAGTTTCTTGTCTCCTGAGAAGAGTTGGGCAGTGCAGGGTGGAGCTGCTAAACTGCTCCTTCTTCATCATGGGGTTGTGGGGAGGGTTTTCTAAGCAGAGTGAAATCAGTGCCTCAACAGGCAGCAGTTCCACATTGACCACACCTCTGTTAAGGTCCGGTCCACCTCACTGAGCTGCAGCACCATCTCCAAAGAGAACCACCTTCCCACCAGGCTTGGGGCCAGCTCAGCCACGCCAACACTGCCCATTTTGAATGAGGATTAATGAGTTCTTCCATCTGATACTTGTTTGAGATTTGCCATTTGGGTTCATTTTAAACTAATTTTATTCTCCGTGTCACTGGCAATTTATGCAGCAAACGCAATTATAGGAGATGAACGCCTGCCACAGCTGAAGGCTACAAGTGCCACTTCCTTGGATGCGTGAGGAGCAGAGAGCTGGGGAACTGGGACAGGGGGGAGGGAGAAAGAATATTAGAAAAATAATCTTTCCCTACAATGCTCTCAGAGCTGATACACACACCTTCATAAAAAAGTAATTTAATTTTCCCAGTGCAGCACGAAAAGGAGATCTAATTATCCACTTCTAAATTGCTTCCTTAATTTTTCAAAACATGGCTTTTTGTTTATGCCTCTCCCCGAGCCCTGCTCGGAGCCTGCCGTGAAACTCACCTCCATCTGGAGGTCACTGATAAAGCCACCTGGAAAGGAACTTGCTCCTGATAGTAGGTGGTGGAGCTCCTAATGTGCCACGTGGGCCTTTTGTCCATGCTAACGGGGCTTCTCAAAGGGTGGCATCCTCTGGTGATTCTGGGAATTTGGGAGGCAGCCCGGAGCTTGGCTGGGGATGTGCATCAAACATGGGTTCTTTTCTCAAGGCTTGCAGGAGTTTTGCTGCCTCAAAGCTCTGTGTTTTGCTGCTTTCTGCCTTCCTGGGTCTGGCTTGGCAGCGTTGCTATGGTCCCACGTCTGTTCTGCATCCGTATCAAAGACTGTAATCCCCCAGAATGAAATTTCTGGAGTCTCCAGGAGATTCCCGTGGGTGCCGCCTTTTAGGGTGTTTATTTACCTTGGACCTGGACAATATGCTTTGCCAAGTCCCCAAAGACCGGCGTTTTGCAGGAAGCTCTTGTAAAAATCATCAGCTGTGTTTGAGACAAGTGTTTGAAAAACCTCCCGGTTTTGATCATGTTGCATCGTGTGCCTCTCCGTGCTTCATGTATTCTTCCCATGGATTTCCCTAAAGTTCAGCTCACAGGCTTGCTTTGGAATGTGAAATGATGTACACACATGCCTCCTCTAATATTTATAGGATAAATGCTAAGCTGTACTTCAGTGATTATCAGGAGCTTCTCAAAAACAGGTTTCAGGAGCTGACATGACACCTTCAATTATTTACTGGGAACTGGGTTTCAAACTACTGGCTGTGGTTTGTTCAGGTATTCAGAGGCTCACAAACTGGAGAAGGCCCCAGGGATACCTTGGAGCCCCTGCCAGGGCCTAAAGGGGCTCCAGGAGAGCTGGAGAGGGACTGGGGACAAGGGATGGAGGGACAGGACACAGGGAATGGCTCCCACTGCCAGAGGGCAGGGATGGATGGGATATTGGGAATTAGGAATTGTTCCCTGGGAGGGTGGGCAGGCCCTGGCACAGGTGCCCAGAGCAGCTGTGGCTGCCCCTGGATCCCTGTCAATGCCCAAGGCCAGGCTGGATCAGGTTTGGAGCAGCCTGGGGCAATGGAAGATGTCCCTGCCCATGGCAGGTGATGGAACAAGATGATCTTTTGAGGTCCCTTCCAACCCAAACCAGTCTGTGATCCCATGAGTCTATGAAAGCAGCTGCAGTATGTGTTGTCCATATTTTAAACTTCTTTTTGTGCTGCATTCCACTGTTAAGCTCCCCTTCTCTCTGCTCCCTGCTTCGTTGGGTCTTTGTTCTACACTGAAAGCTGTAGGGATGGGGCTTTTTTTCCCTGTTGGTCTCACTAGTGCTGGATTCGATTCTTTTGTTTTGCCCCGTTTTCCCCAAATATTAATGGCAGCATGCAGAGCTTCTCAGGGTTATTGTATAGAATCCCAGAATGGTTTGGGTTGGAAGCGACCTGAAGGATGATCTAGTCCAAACCCCCTGGTGTGGCTGGCTGTGGCAGGGATGCCCACAGCAGTGTGGGTCAGAATTCCCACTCTTCCAGCCGGACACGAGGGGGTCGGGACCGCGTGAGCCAGAGCCAGCAGCTGCCAGCAGAGCTCTCCCGCAGAGCCTGGCTGTTCAATAATGCTCTAATTAACTACTGCAAACTTCAGAGGACCCAGCTAACTCTAATTGAGAGATCAACAGAGGCTGCAATGAAGTTAGATGTGCATACTAATTACTGAATTATCTAACACCTGCTTTGGAGAGCAGCACCAAAATATAAATACATTTTGCATTGTAAGGCCCTTGCTTTGAGGAAGGCGAGATCTTGCCTTGTCAGACACATCTCAGATCCCTCACGCTGGCTGCAGCTTCCCAGAGGCGCCTCGCTGGAAAAGCTTTATCCTTTATTTTTAGGCAGGGTAGTGAGGCTGTCATGTAGCAGGCTCAACTTGTGAGAAGCCAATTAAGCAGGACTCCAAATATTAACTCAGATGCTCCCAAGGTGGCGTTGAGGATGATGATGATGATGATGATGATGACGATGACAATGACATCCTTCGCAAAGCCCCGGTGAATTCTTACAGCGCTCTGAGCTTCATGTCAGTGTCCAAATGACACTCAGTTTGCTAGCAGCTCCCAAAGCTACTCTAAAAAAAGAGTGAGAAAAAAGCGGATTCATTTTTCAGCTGCTGAGTGGCAAATGCAAAGGTTAAGTATCCCAGGCATTAGTACAGGGATCCACCAAAGGGCTGTGGCCAAGCGCTCTTGGAACAGGGAGGAGAAACAGGAAAGGGGAGAGGAAAAGCTGGATTGTATTTTTTTAATTATTATTATTATTATTCCATTCTGTTGGGTTTTTTTGCATACTGATCTGAGGTATGATTTCCACATCACCAGCTCAGTCAGCCATCATCAGCAGCCCTCTGAAGGCAATAATTTTCTGCTAAGCAGTTTTGTCACTGTGGTGGAAGAATAAATGTTTCAGTGCTTTGTCCAGCATGGAATCAGCACATGGCACATCTTCTCTCAACAAGTGGTTATTCTCCATTTTCTTTTGTTGAGTATTAAGCTGCTTACCATGGCAAATTTGTGAGCTTTGCTAATTCCTCCCCCTTTTTTCAGTATATTTGGTCAAGTAAGACTCATGGGCTGTTTTGATGGTGTCAGTAGTGCTGTCTCCATTTGTTAGAGAGGGTTGGATGCTTTCCTCCTGACAACTGGCTATTCCATCCCTCCTGTTGTGGAGCCTCCTGCTCTTAAAACACTGCTTTTGCTCATGGTTGTTCTGATATACAAAGCCTTGAAATCCAAAATTCTTGACTGTACTGAGCTAGAGCCAGGTAGGGAGGGGGGTCTTCTTTGGAGTCCCATCCTGACTCATCCTCTTTGGAATCCCATCCTGACTCCAGGTTCTTTTGTCACCCACTTGGAAAGAGACACAACTTCTCTGTCACTGCCTTTCCCAGCACCCCTTTCCCTGTGCTCTTGACCAAATGGCCTCACATGCATCCCCACGAGGTGTCTGCACTATTTTGGGGAAGGGGTTGTTAGAAATTCCCCTCGCGCTCCTCTCACCCGCTGCAAACTGGGATTATTGACTGCCTGTGATGCTAAACTTCCCTCAGCCTGCTGCTTACTTGGAAAATCTTTCTGTAAGCGCAGTTGCCAAGCAACTGTCAGCTGTATTTCCAAGATGCTCAGGCTGCCTTCAAGATGTTTGGACCCAAATGCTGCCGTTCCACTCTCCAAGATTGCTGTTTTCCCTGGGCAGGGAGCTTTGGGAAGGCCGGGTAGCATTCTTCCCATCCTGATATCATCTTCCCTGGCTATGTTAGCATGTTTCCTCAATGCTCTCTGCCCACTGACCCCATTGATTACCCTGCTGGTTGAGCTCCAAGGTGGTGCCTGGCTCCCCCTCCAGCATGTGCATGGACATATGGCATGGTGCTGAGTGTGAGAGAGAGCTGGAAATCCAGGTGTTGCACCTCATCACTACTAAAAGCATTCCAGTCTTGGTTTTTTCTTATTATGAAAAAAAAAAAAAAAAGGTGATTTTTAAATTGGAGCTAAGACAATTAAAAGACAGAAAAGCTGGAGGTGTAGGTTTAGATGAGCTCTTAGGCAGAAATTTGTTACTCTAAGGGTGGTGAGAAACAGTGCCCAGAGTGGTTGTGGATTGCCCATCCCTGGAAGTGCTCAAGGCCAGGTTGAGCAGCCTGGTCTGGTGGAATTTGCTCTTGCCCATGGCAGGTGGTGCAACAAGTTGGGCTTGAAGGTTCCTTCCCAGCCAAGCATTCCATGATTCTGTGATTGTATTGATGCCTTAGGATTTTAGCTTGTCTATTTTTCATCTATTTGTAATCTTGCAGTTCTTTAGTGTAGAACTCTAAACTCCACGTGCAGTGTGAGCTGCTGCTTCCCCATTTAGGGCAGACATAACAATTCCTCTCCAGGCCTGGCAATCAAGGACACCTCACTGTCTCAGGCCCCAGAGATGGAAACAAAAGTGAGTTGGGGGCACCAAACTTGGGGTAAATGACTTCATTAGCTGAAGCTGTAATTGGCAGATTAACCCCCACTATGCAAATGGACCAAATTTATAAAACATGAAAACCCGTGACCTATTGTCCATTTTTGGGTGTAGCCCATAGTGTGACTTCATCTGCCCGAAATGAACCTGAAGGCACTTCAACAAATATAACTACTTTTTATTCCCTTGATTTTGTCTGGCCTCTGTTTTTAGGGAGTCCCAAAAAGGCATCAGTGTCGTGGAGCCGGTGCCTGCAGCGCTCTGTGGCTGCTGTGGCAGGGCTGCTGGTTCTGGGGTGCTGTGGGCTCACCTGGCAGGCTCCGGCCCTCCATCCTTGTGGGAATTCAAAATGTCCCTCAGACATTTTTGGAGGTTCCAGGCCCCGGTCAGAAGCATTTGAGAGCCTGGCAGGCAGCTGGAAACAGATGTGATTTTGGGTTTGAACCATGGAATGAGTTACCAACCTTGCAGGAAGAACAAGAAGTCACAAAAGTTTCAATATCAGAGTAGAAGCAGTCACAAAGTAGAGGGAAGAATTTTTTAGTGCTGTACAGGGGGGTTTTAATGCTTGTACAGGGGGGTTTTGGTTTTGTACATGGGGGTCAGAAGTTTTAAGATGGAGGGATTTGGGCCTGCCCTGTGCTCCCTCTTTCTTCTTCCTTACCTCCATGTTCTTGGTGATGTTGGCACTCACAGATTGGTTTAGAGTAGAAAAGCACCATTTAATATAGGTAATGGGCATTGGGGAAAAACTGTACCCATGTAACACGTAATGTACCATATAAAAGACAGCAGCAGCCCTGGGCAGAGGGGGAGAGAAGAAGCAGTCGGGAGTCAGAGAGGATGTCAGGGTGTGTGTGTGCCTCTGCCTGAGCTGTGAGCAAACCACAGCAGCCCCAGAAGAAAATCTTTTAGATAACTTGCAATAAACAACCATGAGACCGAACAACAGAGACTGCTGAGCCTTTCTTTGGAAGTACGGGTTGGAGGAGAAGTTTTTCCACCACACGAAGCCACCTCACAACCCAGGGTGGTCTTTGACACATCCTCACCTGGCAGTGCAGCTGCTCCAGGTTGTTTTCCTGCAGCAGGAGCCCAGTAATGTCTGTGCTGGTCCGCGTACAGCAAGAGGGACGGCGGAAATGAGAAACGCATCAAACTTTGCCTGCAGAAGTGCTCATTAGCAGCCTCCTCTGTCCATGGCCATGCATGGCTTAGCTCACTTTGGAGCCAGGCTGTTCCATCTGGGTTAATAGAAGGAATCTCTGTTCCATTAGGTGCATTACAGTGACAAAGCGCCCAGGGAGAGGGAGCTGGTGCCTGTCAGCCGCCCGAGGACCAGGCTGTCACTTGTGCCATCAAGCCTTCCCACTTATTTGCAATTTTATTTTCAGATGTGATTGACATCTGGAGGCTCTGACATTCTCGGCACAAACATACAGCCTGTTATTATGCTTGCATTAACATTTTGATAAACACACAGTGCAGCATTGAAAAAGTAATTACATGTCATCACATCTCTGCCTCATCAAAGAAAACTTTGCTGTGTAATTGCTCCAAGATTTACCCAGGTACAATGTGCTGCTTTCAGTAAAGGCTCCTTTCTCTTGAAGAGCTTACATTTACCTTTTAAGATGCACAATATCTTTTCCCCACGGGGCTTTCTAGGGCTAAAATAAACTCAGCAATATAATTTAGCTTTTCATAAATACACTTAGATATTAGAGCACAGTACTCTTTGCATAATATTTATTTAATGCTGGATGTAAATATGCTGTGTATTATATGGGCAAAGCTATCAAGGGAAGTTTTTTGCAGACAGGTAGAAATAGCACATTGTTACCCTGGCTCCTGCATTAGCACAAGGGCCCTTTGCACTTGTATTTATATGGGTACTTCTCACAATGACATCTAATTTTGCAATAAAGTGAGCTTAGCTGAAGCGCCTCGCTGCAGATTCTAAAATATTGGCTATTTCCTCGCTTCTAAAGGACTTTTCTGATGGGTCTGTGAAAGAGGTATTATATGGAAGAATACAAATAATTTCAAGAGAGGTTTCTTTTCGCCCCTTCCTTCGGAGCCAGGTAAGGAAGAGAAAATCTCATTGATGTTCAGTCAATAAATCTTGAGAGATAGGTGCAGAAAGACCTGAATAAAGGTAGAAGGGAAAAGCGGTGTATGATGATAAACCAGGTGAAGTGGTCAATGCAACAATTGCTGGCCAGGGAGGGTTTCAGATTCTTTTCTTTAAGGCACTTTGTTCTGGCACATCCTTCGTGCCTGGGAAACAGGATAATACCAGCCTGTTCCCACTGCTGGCTGGATAAATTTTATCCCTATTGCTAAAGCAGTGCTTGTCTGGGCTCTGGAATTACAAGTTTCATGCTGTGCCCCCACTTCTGATGGGACTGAACCCTGATATTTCCTACCAGCAGGTGAAGGGCTGAATATTTGGTTTCGGTGGTTCAGTTCTCATATTACAAAGTTTCTTCATGGTCTGTGGTTCCTGGAGAGATGTGGAAGCTTGTGCAATGCAAAATTGGTCTGGAATGGGGAATAATTCTTTGGATTGTTCATGAGAGGAGCCTTATGAACAAATCTTCTGGGAAGCCTCTTCTCCCTTACTGCAGTAATGAGGGAAATGAGTGAGGAATGGCCTTAACAGTCACTGCTTCCCATCTTCTGTCCTCCACCTTTATCAGGGCTTCTGTCTCCAAAGGAAAATCTTCCCCCGTCCTCTGCAGGAACACATTTTCTCCACTTTCTTCTGGAGATGTCAGGGAAATAATGTCTGATTCTTTTCATCCAAGGTGGTCAGGGAATCAGAGAATCACTAAGACTGGAAAAGACCTTTAAGAACATCAAGGCCAACCATTAACCAAGCCCCACCATGCTCACCACTAACCCATGTCCCCAAGTGCCACATCCACGCGTTGGCTGAACACTTCCATGGGATGGTAACTCCACCACATCCCTGTGCAGTCTGTTACAACACTTGACAATCCTTTCCATGAAGAAAATTTTCCTAATTTATAATCTTTCTAATCTAAGCCTCCCCTGGCATGACCTGTGGTCATTTCCTTTCATCCTCTCAGGCTGAGCCTGCCGCTGCCAGGTGGGACAGGAATTGTGCCAGCCTTAGAGCTGCCACCACCTGAGAATATTGGCTTATCTGAAAAACCAATTTTCTTTCCTCCCTGGGCCGGGTGCCAGCCCTAGCAGAGGTGTCTGGCATTACAGAAGCAAGGCAGCACTCCTGGGGTTGGGATCCCCCAAATCCCGGCCCTCAGGGGGATGTCCTTTCTCCAGGAGATGCTAGCATGGATGGAGTGTGGGGTGCTGCTCAGGAGCAGCTCGTTGGCTGTTGTGTGCCAGGCAGGGAGCTCACCACCCTCAGTTCTGACCTTGCTGGGAATGACCAGGGCCATGGGGAGCATTAGGGCCGGCCTAGCACGATCCCAAGTGTGTTTAATGTTGGATAATGCCCCGTTAATGTCTATTAATCCTCTCAGGAGCTCGGTATTAGCTCAGCTTTAGCACCAGACTGAGTCACTGTCTAACAGGATGCACCCAGGCTGGCGCTAGGAACATCTGTATCTCACATCTGTATTATTATGATTACAGGCTTGTGGCCTATATACAGTGTCTATGAAATTAGACCTGGTATTATACCTCCCAAGCAGCTGGGGGTTAATTCCCTCTCCCTCCTGCTAATGAGGGCTGGAAGGGCTGGAGGAGGAGCCCTGGGAGCAGCTCAGGGATGGTGTGTGCCAGGGCTGGGGATGCACTGGATTGGTCCTGGGGGTGGGGGCAGATGCCAGGCTCTGACCTGCTCTGTTGAAGGACAAAAACTGTCTGAGCAAGTGAATATCAGCCAGAAGAGTTTGGAAAGCTCTCAGGCATAGGGTGGGAATTTTGGGATTCTCCTGTGCAGGGCCAAATATTGGACGCAATGATCCATGTAGGTCCCTTTCCAGCTCAGAGAAATGTATGGAAATCTATGAATTACAGCATGGGGGGGGGGTGTCTTTTTGTTGCTGTGTTTGACCTTCTGCTTTCTTCCTATTGTGAGGGACAGATCCTTGGATTTTATTATTTTCCATCCTGATGAGCTGTGAGCTTCTGCTTTGCCCAAAAGCTTCAAAGTGTGGTGCCCCCAGCTCTCAGCTTTGTAGCCATGAGGAGCTGAGGGATTTGATTCTCTCAGGTGAGACCCCACCTGCAGAGCTGCCTCCAGCTCAGGGCTCCTGTTACAAGGAGGAGCTGGAGCTGCTGGAGCCAGTCCAGAGCAGCCCACAGATATGCTCCAAGGGCTGGAGCCCCTCAGCTCTGGAGCCAGGCTGGGAGAGCTGGGAGTGCTCACCTGGAGAGGAGAAGCTCCAGGGATACCTTGGAGCCCCTTCCAGGGCCTAAAGGGGCTCCAGGAGAGCTGGAGAGGGACTGGGGACAAGGGATGGAGGGACAGTACACAGGGAATGGCTCCCACTGCCAGAGGGCAGGGATGGATGGGATATTGGGAATTGGGAATTGTTCCTGTGAGGGTGGGCAGGCCCTGGCACAGGTGCCCAGAGGAGCTGTGGTGCCCCTGGATCCCTGGCAGTGCCCAAGGCCAGGCTGGACAGGGCTTGGAGCAGCCTGGGACAGTGGGAGGTGTCCCTGCCCATGGCAGGGGTGGGACTGGATGGGCTTTAAGGTCCCTTCCCAACCTAAGCCAGTGTCTGATTCTGGGATTCTGGGATTTGGGCAGCAGCAGAGCCTGTTCTCTCCCAGCAGGAGCACATCCCCACTGATGTAGGAAGAGCCAGGGAAGTCCCATGTGCCATGCTGGCCTGTCACTGTTTATTGCATTACTTATGCCAAGGAGCTGTTGCAAGTGGCTCACGATTCCTCTTCATCTTTTCCATCCTTACCCATTTACTTTTAGAACATTTACATTTAAATGTGTGTTTCTGCAGAAGCTTTACAGGAAAGCAATGTTGGACCAAAAAAAAAAAAAAAAACTAAAAAAAAAAAAGAGACTCTAAAATGCATTTTTCATGCTCCTTCATACTCTATTGATTTTGTTTTTCTCATTTTTTCTTATAAAGAGAAGGTTTTCTAATACATTTTTCAGAAATAAAGGAGTCAGCAATTCCACCCTCCTAAAGCAATAGTTATTCACCAAGATTACAAACAGAATTTGGGAGGGAGGGCTATTTATATAAATTTCCCTTTTCAATAAAATGAATATGGTGAAAAGCAGGCAGCTCCAGAGCTGTGTTCCCAAGCAGAGTCCTGATGCTGAGTTCCTGCCTTGCCTGCACTGTTGGTGATGGGCAGTGCACTTCACTTCCATGCTCTCCCTCCAGCATCTGCTTGCACACCTGGCATGGTGCTGAGTGTGAGAGAGAGCTGGAAATCCAGGCGTTGCACCTCATCACTACTAAAAGCATTCCAGTCTTGGTTTTTTCTTATTGTAAAAAAAAAAAAAAAAAAAAAAGGTGATTTTTAAATTGGAGCTAAGACAATTAAAAGACGGAAAAGCTGGAGGTGTAGGTTTAGATGAGCTCTTAGGCAGAAATTTGTTACTCTAAGGGTGGTGAGAAACAGTGCCCAGAGTGGTTGTGGACTGCCCATCCCTGGAAGTGCTCAAGGCCAGGTTGAGCAGCCTGGTCTGGTGGAATTTGCTCTTGCCCATGGCAGGGGGGGATGGAACAGAATCTCCTGAGCTGGAGGGACCCACCAGGACCATCCAGGGCAGCCCCTGGCCCTGCCCAGACCCCCCAACAATCCCACCCTGCCCATCCCTGGCAGCACCGGCCAAACTCTCCTGCAGCTCTGGCAGCCTCGGGGCCGTGCCCATTCCCTGGGGAGCCTGGGCAGTGCCAGGACCTCTGGGGACAGAACCCTTCCCTGATATCTGAAGGATATTCCCTTATATCCCACACTCTGCCCCTGTGAGAGCTGGCGAGGAGCGAGCCGCAGCCGCTCTGCGCTTCCCTCAACAAGCACCTTGTAGGCAAAAATCAGTTTTCTCTTGTCAGGAGGCGAGAACTTATTTGTAAGCACTGGATTGCTGTGGTTTGACATCATTGATGTCCAAAATTCCAGCTCCTGGTTTGAAAGGGCTGTTTTCAAATGCTGTTTGTGTTGGTCTGTTTGAAGAAGGAAAGGGAGAAAAAGCAGAACGACAAGCAGCACGTCAAAGTTATTGAGAAGAATTGCTGTCACTGCCTTGCCTGCTTAATCTCCCAGGGTTTTCTTCCAACTGGGGACTGTTTCTGAAATGTTGATAGTATTAGGTGGATTTTTTTGCATTTGTGAGCATCATTATTTTTGCTGCCTCAGAAAAAAAACATCCCAGGCCTTGTGTGTAGCAGCGTTTTGCTGCAGCCAGCCATGTATCTTGGTTAAACTCCTGGAGCTGGCCAGCAGCTGCCAATGATAGTCAATAATGTGCCCTTTTATACAGAATCTGCCTTCTCACTTTGGTGGAACGCAAATGGGAGCACATCTCCTAAATGACAAAGTTTGGCTCAGAGGCTCAGCTCCTTTTTTTGTGTGCTTGGCTCTGAGAATATTGAGCTGGGGTCAGACAAGTGAGTGGTCTTGTGCTTTCAGCTTGGGCACTTGGAAATGAAGAGCTTTGGGCAGATAACACAAATTTTGAATTAAACCTCATGTTTCACCTTCCCCTTCCCTTTATTTTCATACTGCTGCTATTATTAAAAGTGTTCATAATTTTAAATAATAACATTGCTATTATTATTTGTATTTATGATGATTTTTGCTTGCTGGGTGCCTCTGGAATGTCCTCCCCCTTGCTCGGAGTCTCTCCCTGTTTGCTGCCTTCTTGTTCAGGGTTATTTCCTCCTCCCTCACTTTTCTGGGCCAAAACGCCTTCGCCGACTGCAGAATCCTCCCCCTTCTATTTATCCTCGTTCTTTGTCATCTCGTACAATGTAGCTTAATCAACCCACTGGTGCTCTGCTGAATCCCGTCTGGGAGACACAAAGGAATTGAAGAGGTTGAGTGTTGAAAAGCTTTTCCTGGTGTCTGAGTTCCTCCAGGAGAGCTGCTGGGGCTCGGCCCCCCTGGGCACGGGCCCTGCCGGCTCCATTCCCACCCACAGCCCGAAATGTTCCCTCAGGAGCCCGGCTGAGCTCAGCAGAGACCTCGGGGGTTGTGAGGAAGCCAAAAGGGACCTGCGAGGGCAGGGCTGGCTGAGGCAGCGGGGCCCTGCAGCCCAAAGGCCGCCATGCCTGGGGACAGCAGCTGGGCCAGGCCGCGATTGTCCTGCTGGGCTGGGGGCAGCTGAGGCACCACGAAATAAATCCATCTACAGCTGGGGGACAGTGTCCAAAGGAGGGACACGGAGATGGGAAAGGATCTGGAGGAGCAGCTGAGGGCACTGGGGTTGTTCAGCGGGAGCAGAGGGGATGAGGGCAGAGCTCAGGGGCTGCAGCTCCTCCTGAGGGACAGCTCTGATCTCTGCCCTGGGACAGGGACAGGAGCCAGGGACAGCTGGAGCTGGGCCAGGGCAGGGTTAGGTTGGATTTTAGGGAAAGGTTCTTCCCCCAGAGGTGCTGGCACTGCCCAGGCTCCCCAGGGAATGGGCACGGCCCCGAGGCTGCCAGAGCTGCAGGAGCCTTTGGCCAGCGCTGCCAGGGATGGACAGGGTGGGATTGTTGGGGGTCTGTGCAGGGCCAGGGGCTGCCCTGGATGATCCTGAGGGTCCCTCCAGCTGAGGATGTTCTCTGATCTGTGACTCTGGGTGTCTGTGCCCCAGCTGGTGCCCAGGACAGGCAGAGGAGGCTGGGGCTGGGGCTGGGGCTGGGGCTGGGGCTGGGGCTGGGGCTGGGGCTGGGGCTGGGTCACACCCTGCAGCTGTTTGAGCCATCACCCTGCTAACACAGCCCTCGGAGCTGCCTTCCCTCTGTCGCTGGGAACTGTCCTTTAATTCCATTTAATTGCACTCCCATCTGCCCTCCCTCCCCTCTCACTGCTGGTCCCAGACCCAAGCTCACTCTGCAGCATCTCGCAGTGGAGGCCATGGAGGTGCCCCATGGGAAGATCTCCTTCCTACGTCCCATTGGATTCATTAATAACAACATTATGTTACGATGTTTTCCCCTTGTATTATTCTATAGATCATTTTTATTATGTAGATACAAACCCTTTGATATTGTAATTGTGAAGTACACGTTATGAAGACAAATGTGTTTGGCTTAATGAGAATGGATTGCCAATAAAAGCTGAAATAGAGGAAAGCATTTTATTATTATTATTTTTTTAGCATTAGCCCTCGTAGGAAGTGTTGTCAGACTGAGCATGCAGCTGAAAAGAGCCACGATGCAAAGAGTCTTTTTAGTCTGTTGATGGAGCATTGGCTTCCAGAGTGTTGTGGTTATTTGATTAAAAATAAACTACCTCAGGTGGCTGCACAACTGAGAAAATCAACAAAAGGATGAAGTGAAGTGTGAAGTGTGCGCTGCAGAGGTGGAGCTGGATCACTCCCAAAAACCTGGAAATTCTTTTGGAGAAACTCCTGAGTTTGCAGGTCCGTCTGCTGAAGGCAGAGGATAAATTCAGTGAGGCTGGTGAGGGGCTGGATACCACAAGCTTGGAGGGACTGGTGGTCCTGCAGTCCCACAGGAATGATTTCCTAGAGGAAGGATGCAAGAAATAATTTGCCTGAAATAGAAAGGTCAGGAGACCAAGACATTAGGAGATCTTTGCTGTGGGCAAACTACAGAGAAAGTGTGGAGTAAAGTCATAAAAGACAAAAGCCATCAGTTTTTAGGAGCACGGACCTCTCCAAGCCCCTTCATCATCCTTCCAGTGCCTGAAGGAGCTGACAAGAAAGATGGAGAGAGACTCTTTACAAGGGCCTGGGGTGGCAGGAGAAGGGGGAATGGCTCCCACTGCCAGAGGGCAGGGCTGGGTGGGATATTGGGAATTAGGAATTGTTTCCTGGCAGGGTGGGCAGCCCCTGGCACAGGTGCCCAGAGCAGCTGTGGCTGCCCCTGGATCCCTGGCAGTGCCCAAAGCCAGGCTGGATGGGCTTGGAGCAGCTGGGACAGTGGAATGTGTACCTGCCCATGGCAAGAATGGAATGGGATGGGCTTTAATGTCCTTTGCAACCCAAACCAATGCAGGATTTTATTGTTTCCGTGGCCAACAGCACTGTATTGATATCCCCTGTGGTGTGGGAGCATCCCAGTTCCTGCAGTGCAGACAGAAATGGGAACTCCTGCTGCACACAGGGAGGGCCCAGGATCTCTGGATGTGAAAGAACCTCTGGGTGTGGGTGGGGAGCAGCCAGCTGGGGATGGAGGGACACAGGGATCAGCAGGGGAGGAGGAGCAGAGCAGAGCTGTCCTGCCCCTCCATGCCCAGGTTGCCCAGCCAGGAGCAGTTTGCACACACACAGGCAGCTCCAGGCCGGGCTCTGCTCACCTGTGGAGCTGCCAGCCCCGGGAATCGCTGGTGAGCAAGCAGATGGAAGGAGCCCTCTCCCCATCTGACACCAGCACAGATTTAATCAGCTCACACTTCCCTTTTCCACCTGGCACAGACACCGGGAAATGGATCTTGATTTGCGTCCTCCCAGCTCTCCCGGTAGACTCTTGACATCTTTGTTTTCTTGTGACTTAACAGCAGCAATTGCAGCCCAGCACTTTGCCACCTGTCACAGGGACGAGCCCGGTCCCTCCCTGGCTGTCACTGCTTTGCTTTTTGATTTTTTGACTCTGCTTTTTTGGGGGGAGCAAGGGGAGGTAGGATAGAGATACAACCGGATGAGGAAGAGAGCTTTTCCAGTGCCAGGACTGTTGGTTATTTATTTTGGCTGTCTGGATCATTTCCACGCTCCCTCTCTTTCTTCTCAGCTTTAAAATATATTTAGGCTCAGCTTTGTCCCAAATATTGCTAAAAGTGGGGCTGTTCCACCCTTGTAGGTGTTGCTGTTGCTTGCAAATCTCTTAATATTTGATGTCTTGCGTTCCTGGACCCCACCTCCTGGAACTGGTTACTGAACGTAAAGCTGTTTTCAGTAGGGAACAGAAGGGGGAAAAAAATCCCAAATGCCCTCAGGCACCATATTAAAGCTTAAAAAGATGATTTCTTTCCCTTTGAGATGGGAAAATGAATGAAAGTTTTGTTGTGTGGGAAGGACGACCCCGACAGAGTCCTTCTTTGAGTAGATCCTGCTAAGGGTCTTCAAGGAGAGCATCTTCTGTGGTTTGGGTAGGGAAACTGAGGCACAAACCCAAGCTGATGGAGGAAGAGTGAAGCCAAGTCTCACCTGCTGCACACAGTGACCTTTGAACACGGTGTCTTCTTGTTAGAAAGGAGATTAATTCATATTGCTTTAAAAAAATCCACATGTGAAGTGAGGGAGGGGGAAGTCCCTCCCTGCCTGTGCTGTCAGAAGGATTTGTGTGTCTCAGCAGAGCTGTCAGAGTTAAATCCAAACACAGCCATTGGAGCCAAGGAACCTGAGAAGTGAAAAGTATTTTATTAACATTCTGCTATTGATTTCTTAATGGCTTTTCTTCCTGGAAACAGGCAAATATTTACTGAGCTTGGAAGGTGCTTGGGAAGGGGCTGGTGGTGGGGCAGGGGTGTGATGGCCATGAAGGCTGAGTCCCAACCTGCTCCTGGAGGGGACATGCCCAGTGAAGACAGTACAGCAACTTGGGCAAGGTTGGATTTGGTTTCCGCCCTCGTGCACTCCTTCCCCCTTGAACACCTCTGTTATTTTAAGCTTTCAGTGCAGCAAGGGAAGAGAATGGGAAATAAAAAGAAAATCACTTTCCATTCGCAAATAATTCTATAAAGCACATCTGTGCTGCAGTGCAAGGCGAGGAATCTGGGATGATAACACCAACCTGGAAGGAAATGCAGCAAAGGGATGCATCAAACTCAGCTCTGCTCGCTCCTGGTTGTTCCACTGAGCAGCCCAGTTGCCTGGAAAGCTCAGTACCTTGTTTGCTCTGCTCTTGACTTCTGATTCTTCCCTCTCTCCACCTCGTTTTTTCTTCAGGATGCTGTTATATGAATATCCTTAGCTTAATTTGCATTGCATTAGAGTAAAACATTTTAAATTTCTTCACAGCAGAAGTAAATCTGACAGACTTTATGAAGCCATTATACCTGCAGGTATTTTATACTTTTAAAATACATTCTTGTCAAGCTATCTTAATTATATTATTATATGTACTTTTGAACTCGGATCCACTCTCGGGTGATATATTACGCTTCTGACAGTGCAGCCCTAAAAAGCTACAATTTATATCAAAGCTTTGTGGCTGAACAAAGATGTATCTATTATGGATTCGGGGGAATTTATTAATTTACTGTTTTGGAACACTTATTCATTGACAAAGCTTGCTGGCTTTAAATTTCCAGCAGGCGATTATTGTGTGCAGCATTTCCGTGGCTTTGGAGGTGTTGGGATTGCAGATGAGAATGCTGGAGAGCAGCTGGAGGTACGGAGGGCTGGAACCTTTGCTGGCTTTTATCCGAGGTCAAAGTTTGTGGCATTGCCCATTCCTGTGCCAGTGGCAACGGTATGAGCCCTTACAGGACATCCCCAATGCTCTGGAGGACCTGCCCTGGCAAAGAAGTCTTCAGTGGATCCTTCAACAAAACTGTTCAGTGCTGGAAACCGATGGAGCTCAGAGCATGCAAGGGAAGTTCTTTGCTGCTGCACAAACCCTGTTTGCAGGAGGTGTTTGCTCACAGAAATCAGAGAAATTCAGAATGGTCTGGATTGGAAGGGACCTAAAAGATCATCTCGTTCCATGGGTAGGGACTCCTTCCACTGTCCCAGGGTGCTCCAAACCCTGTCCAACCTGGCCTTGGGCACTTCCAGGGATGCAGGGGCAGCCACAGCCCATCCCATCCATCCCAGCCCTTGGCCTGTCATTCTGGGCCATTGTAAAAAGTCTCTCTCCATCTTTCTTGTCAGCCTCTTCAGGAAGGATGCAAGAATTAATTTGCCTGAAATAGAAAGGTCAGGAGACCAAGACAAGAGGAGATCTTTGCTGTGGGCAAACTACAGAGAAAGTGTGGAGTAAAGTCATAAAAGACAAAAGCCCTGGAAGGGGCTCTGAGGTCTCCCTGGAGCCTTCTCTTCTTCAGGCTGAGCAACCCAGTCTCTCCCAGCCTGGCTCCAGCACAGAGGGTTCCAGCCCTGGGACATCTCCGTGGCTTTCTCTGGACTTTTTCCAACAGAAGAGCAGAGTAGAGGGGGTGTCTGTCCTGTTGTTTTCTGTGCCAAGGACTGGGCATCAGGAGGGGCCACAGGGCTGCCCATGGAGCTGCTCATTCCCATGACCACAGGCACAGCCTGTGCCCCTCCTGGGCTTGGGAGTTCTCACCCTAAAAAGAGGTTGGTGCTAAATCTTTATCAGTTCAGGATTTCCTAGTGGAGGGGGTTGATGACTACTCCAAAATCTTGGTGAATGGTTTTGGTGCAAAGGGAAAGTGCTCATCCTGAATTCCATCCTCCAGTAAATCAGCCTGTGGATGTGGGAGAGCTTTACTTGGCCCTGGCAGTGGGGTAGAAGGAGATGATCTTTAAGGTCCCTTTCAACCCAAACCATTCCATGGCTCTGCTGCTCTATCAAATATTTGTTAAGATGTGAAAAAACCTCCAAGATTTCAAGTCCAGCATGTGACCAAACACCACCTTGTCACCCAGGCCATAACCTAACTGGACACTTCCAGGGATGGTGACTCCACCTGGGCAGCCCTTTCCAATGCCTGACAGCCCTTTCCATGAAGAAATTCTCCCTGATGCCCAGCCTAAGGTCTGCAAAGAGCTGGGCCAGTGACATGGAGAGGTGAAGGTCCTTTCCATCCTTCCTTCACAAACTCTTCCTCAAATCCATGCTGGCCCCAAGGCTCAGGACTGGCAGCAGCAGCTCTTTGGGCTCCCCTGGCCATTTTTCCCTTCTATTTAACAGCAAGAAATGAACAGATCAACAACTGTTCTACGCTCATTAAATTGCATCAACTTCTCCCCTGATGAGCTCCTGTGGATGAGAGGTCTCAGCTGAAGTGGCACCATGGGGGGGTTGTTTAGGCTGGAGAAAAGGAGACTCAGAGGTGACCTTATCACTCTGTACAGCTCCTGTAAGGTGGCTGTGCTCAGGTGGGGTTGGGCTCTTTCTCCAGGCAGCACTGACAGAACAAGGGGACACAGCATTAAGCTGCACCAAGGGAAATTTAGGTTGGATATTAGGAAAAAGTTTTTTACAGAAAGGGTGATAAAGTTCTGGAATGGCTGCCTGGGGAATGGTGGGGTCACCATCCCTGGGTGTGTTTAAAACAAGCCTGGATGTGGCACTGGGTGCCAGGGTTTGGTTGAGGTGTTGGGGCTGGGTTGGACTCAGTCTTGCAGCTCTCATCCAACCTGGTCATTCTGTGAATTCTGTGAATTCCGTGGAACATTCCCCATCTCCCTTGGGTGCTGACAGCTCCTGGAAGCACAGCGAGCCAGGAGCATTTATTCCATGAACCTCCTTCTCCAGTGACTGTTCTCCTCCCGCCTCTCCTCGGATTAAGGAGGCGAGGAGAGCTGGAGGAGCAGCATTAGACTTTCTATTCTGAGCAATCACCAAAATCCACTCAGGAAGTTTAATTGCTTCAAGTAAAACTTATAAATACCAACAGGGCACAAAGCACTTCAGCTGGCAATTTTCTTCACTGCTTTCTGAGCATTCAAATGATATTTTTCATTCCCTATTGTTGTTCTAAAGGTTTTGGAAGAGCACTGATTATTTTTTTCTTTCCTTTTCTTTTTTTTGGGGGGGGAGAAATTTTTTTTTACCTCTTCAAGCCCTGCACTTCCCTCCTAAAACATGTTCCAGTCAAGTTCATTGAAATTGCCTTGGTATTGTCAGAAAAATCAGTTTGACTGCTTCATCTTGTAGAACTTTCAAAGCTAAAAATTAACTGACATTTCCAAGTGAAATGTCATTTTGCTCCAAATAAATAAATAAATAAATCCAATGTTTTGACATTTTTAAAGCACTCTTCCTTTGTAAAAGGGAAAGAAGTTCTTTAAATGAAAGTCCTGTCAAAACTGAATTTTTTTTTCTCTCTTTTTTTTTTTTTTTTTTTTTGCTCAGAGAAACTTTGACTTTTATGGATTTCTTTCTGTGAGAAGATATTGTGTGGTTCACCCATGGGGCCAGGCTGGCCCAAGAGTGACTGGGGGCGATCCTAAGAGGATGCAACTGGTGTGGAGAGGCACTGGAGGAGGTCTTGGCTGGGAAACTGGATGGTTCTGCATCCCTGGCTGCACATAAATATTTATTTCCCATCCCTGGCAGTGTCCAAAGCCAGGCTGGACAGGGCTTGAAGCATTATGGGATAGAGTGGAAGGTGGAAGGTGTCCCTGCCCATGGCAGGGCATGGAACAGGATGGGCTTTAAGGTCCTTTCTAACAAAAGCCATTCTGGGATTCCACGATTTTATATAAATATATGTAAATCCTTATTGTGTGTTGGCTTGGCTGCTTGTTTAAAGGCAAATTTCCACTGCAGTTGAGCAACCCAAGCATTTCCTCTGGTGGCCTGGGACACAGAACCCCGGGAATGTCTCTATTCTTCCACTGGGCTCTGGAAAAGTGGAGATGTCTGATCACAGAAACCTTGAGGTTGGAGAAGACCTCAAAGGTCATCAAGTCCATCCTTTGATGGGACAGCCCCACTAAGCCATGTCCTGCAGAGCCACATCTGCTTGTTTTTGAGCATCTTCCAGGGATGGGGATTTCACCACTGCCCTGGATATCCCCTTCTGATGCCTGACCACCCTTTCAGGGCAGAAATTTTCCCTAATATCCAACCTGAACCTCCCCGGTGCAACCCGAGGCTGTTTCCCTTGCCCTGTCACTGTTACCTGGAAGAAGAGCCCAACCCCGCCTGGCCACAACTTCCAGGGATTTGTAGGGAGTTTGGGATTTTGGAGTTTGGGAGTAGGGATTTTGGGAGTCAGAAGCTCCTCCAACTTGTTGTTGTTTGGGTCAGCCTTGGAAACAGCAGCTTTTCCCCTCCTTGTGTTTTACCTGGCTGTGTGGCTGCTAACGTGAAGATAAAGAACAGCATCTGAGCAAACAGTTGGTCTCGACTCCAACATCCCTGATCTTCACCCCAAGAGCAGCACTGGGAGGTGCCTGAGTGTGGCTTTAGTGTTCACTCACCCACTCCCACTGAAGGAATGACTTAGAGCCAGACAGGGCTGGGTTTTTTATTATTTTGACACTGATTGATGTATTGCCTGCCTTCAGTGGGAGCGGCGTGCCTTGCTGAGGGCAGCAGATCCCAGTGGGTTCATTCACACACCTCCCACGGCTCAGGGGGCTCTGAGAGCCCAGCAGCAGGGCTCAGGAGAGAGGAGAGGGGGCAGAGCTCTCCAACAGCCTCCAAGGTGGGATCCCTGGGGCTGAGCCTCCACGGGGCAGGGTTAGGGAATAGCTCAGGGCAGCTTGGGAGATGTCTTGTGGAGAAATGGAGAGCAAACATCTCTGTAGCTGCTTCTCTCCTGCCTTTCGTGCCACGGAGTGCAGCTGGCGTTGGTTAATCACTGCAGAATGTTGTAAACGATGTGTGGAAGGGGAAAAGGCAGAAAGAATCCCTTGTTCATGCAGGGAAATCTGTGTTGGGAGCAATTTATGGCAGAGGTTTCCTGTAATGACAGGGAAGGAAAACCTTCTGCTCTAAAGGGGTGAAAAAATATCCCCTTTGTTTTTATTTCCATCTTAAGGGTTTTTTAAATATCTTATTTTCCTGCAAACTATCCTCACAAAATACTTCTGGGCCTCCCCAGCCAGTACTTGGGTCAGCCACACTTTTCATACACTACCATGGTTTCACCCCCATTTTCCCTGCTGCTGAGGCTTTAGAGAGGTTTCAAAACCAATTCCATTTCCCCTCTGGTGTTTTGGGATTTTTCTTCATTTGTTTCGGGATTTTTCTTAATTTGTTTTGGGTGGATTGGAGTGTTTGGGGTTTTTTATGTTGGGTTTTTTTATTTGGCAAGGCCATGCAGTTCCCATGCCTGTAACTCCTGCCCTTCTGCCTTTCTGGGGTGGTCTGGAAGCAGCTGAGCACAGAGAGTGGGAGAACAGCACCAGCAGCCCTGGACATGCCAAAAACTGCAGCAAAGCAGAGGGGAACCATGACTGACCATGGGGAAAGGGTCATAATCCCATAATTAGATTCTAGTGGGGATATTTAGCTTGAACATCTGGAAAATCCTTTTCTCTGTGAGGAGAGAGAACCCTGGAGGGGTCTGAGGCAGCTCAGACACACCTGAGCTGTTTTTATTGGGGGCACAGCTCCTCCTGGTACTGGAAAAACGCAGAATAAGAATGACTTGAGAGGACCTGGAGGGATCACAAAACTCATCCATTTTCCTCCAAGTCCTGGGTTAGGCAGTGCTGGCTTTAGCAAGGATTAGGATTTATTTTATTGGAAGGAGGATTTGGTTGTGGCAGGTAGAGATGCCCATTTGGGAGGCTGGTGAAAGGATGCCCTTCCACTACCCCAGGCTGCTGCGAGCCCTGTCCAACCTGGTGTTGGACACTTCCAGGGGTGGGGCAGCCACAGCTGCCCTGGGCACCCTGTGCCAGTGCCTAATAAACACCTGGAACCTGCATCTCCCACCCTCCCTCTGCCTCCCTCCTTCCAGCAGCCCTTCCCAGGGCTGGCAGCATCACCAAGCCTTCAGCAGTAACTTCAGAAGAAAGGAAAGGCTTTTGACTATTCCCTGGCATGGCTTCAGACCATCTGAGACCAGCCCAAGAGGAGCTGAAGCCCAGACACAGCCCCAGGCCCGTGGAGCAAAGCTGCTATTCTGAGAGCCAAGGAAGGCCAGGTTTTATTGGGGATGTGTCAGGGCAGGCAGGGAGATGAGAGGTAGTCAATGACATAAGAGATGTCAGGGTTTATTTCCAGTAAGAGCCGGTGAAGCTGGGAAAATTGCTCATTAATGCTTTATTGATATTCATGTTGCTATTGAAGAAGTCTGGGGTGGGAGGTGGAGCGGGGGGGCCGTGCCCCCGTTAATGGGGCCAGGCTGAAAATAGGTTCTTTTATGCCTGGGCAAAGGGGATGCACCGACCACGGGAGGTTTGCCTGTGTCAGTCTCTCTAAATAGAGCCTGGATCAGTGCTGTGCCTGAGCCAAAAGCTTTGGAGGAAAAAAACTAATAACTCAGGTCAAACCATGCCAGGAGCGCTGGAGTTCTTGCTTGCTTTTTTTTCTCACAAAGGAAAATTTAAAGCAGATTGTTGTAAAACTATGCAAAATGTTCGTCTGTGGGGTTTGGGACTATTTAACCCTCATGTTTGCTTTAGCGTTCTGTTTTTAGAGTAATTTGAATTTAAAATGCTCTATCAAAAGGAATTTATTTCCAAAATGTCAAATTACTTTATTTCAGAAGTGCTGACGGTAAAACGTTTGGCTTTTAAAAAACAAAGCAAACTCCATTAGCAGTATGGCATTGGTGACATTCACAAATATTTTCTGTTTCTCTGAAACTCTTTATTCCATAAATTTCCTACGTCCTGCCCGATTTTGTAGCCAGGAACCATGCTGAGCACAGCAGCTCCACAGGGAATGTCCCCAAACCAAGCAATTCCCTGCATGGCTGCAGCTTTTGGGGCTCACTGGAAATGGGATTTTGCAGAACCACAGAATCCTGGAATGGCTTGGGTTGGAAAATACCTTAAAATTCTCATTCCAACCCCTGGAATGAGGGCAGAGGCACCTTCCACTAGTCCAGGGTGCTCCAAGCCCCATCCAGCCTGGCCTTGGGCAATGCCTGGTGCTCATCCCCTGCACATCCATCCTCTCAGCCTGTCAGGCTCCATCTGGAGCAGCCAAATCACTTTCCCAGCCCTTCCCAGGGCTTGGCTGGAACCTTTCTGTCTGACCTGAGCAGGGAATGGAGCTGAGCCTCCCTGGGGAAAGGCAGTGCAAGGCAAGCCTGGCATAGCTCAGTAATTGGGGCAGGGTAAAACATCTCCTGTTAGCGTGTTCAGGAGAGCTCTGCCTCTCACCTGTCTCATGCAGCCTCATTTCCTGGGCTGTGGATCAGCAGGGAGCAGCCGATTGCTGGAGACCTGTTGGCACATCTCAGAGGTCTGCCATGCATAATTCCCATTTTTTTGGGTTTCGTCTCTTTTTTTGTGTTCTTTTTGCCGTCCCCATGCCTGTTCACATGTTTGATCACAGCAGGATTTGTGGAAGGGCAGGATGTAACATCCCCAATGCTGAGCCAGACCCCAGTCTCCCTGCTCAACCACGAACTGCTCCTTTTGGATGTTATTTTAAGCTTAGTACATTCCCTGCTCTCCTGCATCCAGTCTGATCCTTCTGTCTGCTGGGACATTGTTTTAATGGAGCACTGGGCATTTTACAGGTGCTGAGAAGCTTATCCTTGTTGTTCCTGGCATGTAAAAGTAGAATCACTCTTCTCATTTTATAGGTAGAGAACATTTTCCCTGGTGATGTCTCCTGCCAGCCTGCTTTCCCAAAGCTGTGGCTTTACTTCCCACTAAAGCTGTGCTGGCAGGGAAAGGGCTGGGTGTTCCCTCCTTGGGACACACCTGGAGGGACACCCAGAAGAGGGAAAGCTGCTTGCAAATTCCCTCCCCTGTGTAAGATGAATTTTTATCAGTGCTGGGATGATGGAAGATGCTCCCGTCAGGGTTATGGCACTGCTGCTCCCAGACCTAAGGCCATGGAAGCAATAACACTCAGGATATCTCTCTCCATGGTTTTATGGTCCTTTTCATCACCTGAAAGGTGCTTGGTTCAGTTGGAAGTTGATTAAACTTGCAGGGAAGGATCATGATTTATGCCTGACCAGTGCTCCCAACCACTTTGTAGCCACAGTGTGAATTAAGGCTGATTATAATCGAGGGAAGGTTCCCTTCTGCCTCACACTGGGTTTTTGGATTGGGATGTCTGGAGCATCCTGCCTGTGCTCCACCAGGTCCCTGGCTGCCAGGCACTGATGGGAGAGGAGGGCACGGGCCAAAACACAAGAGCAGGGCACTTATTATTCCAAATGAAAAGCTGCTCTTCTCATTAAAGCTGAAAATTATGGTCTGCAGATAACTCTGGTGGCGGTTCATGGAATCAATAAACCCCCAGTTTGTTTTGAAAGCCAAGTTGCCGAAATGCCAAAATACATATTTTGCAAATTGCTTAATTTCCATTTGAAAAGATCAAACCTTATTTCTTCTGAAAGCTGAGAGGTGGGGTGGTGGAGGCAACACACACACAGCAATTTCAATCTTCCTTTTCCTGAAAGATCAGCATTTAATGGAAACTGAGAGCAGTGCAGAAACTGCTTCCTTTTGTTTTATTTTGCTTTTTAAACATCGACCCTGCAGGGAGGTTGATGGTCTGAGTTACCAGGGAGTCTGGGCTAATTCCAAAGCAGCTATAGCTAATATTTTGGAAGGAACATTTCTGACTGTCAAGGTGTCTTCCCACAACAGCTTCTGCCTTTTGGAGGCATGATGGTCACCAGGGCCCTCGTGGATGCTTCTTGCTTCCTAAAATCCGTGTTCCCACTGGGATGTAGGATATCCAATCTCCTGTCAGGGATCAGGCTCACAGGAGCACTGTGGAATCAAGGGCTACAGGATGGGTGGGGACTTGGAATGCTGAGCCTGGAGGTTTCCAAGGGGTTTTGTGGCGAGCTGGGCAGGTGCCAGGTGTGCCCTTGGCACGTGGGGCCTGTCTGAGCCCAGCTGTGGCATCCGCGGAGCTGAGCATCCTCCAGCCCCTCCAACCTGTCAATAACATTCACATCAATTGGCTGCTGACTGCTCAGGAGGGGAGAGGCAATGCAGGGATAGACACAGCTGGAAGGATCATTTACAGAGAAACAGCTGCAAGGAGAATTTACAGAGAAACAGCTGCAAGGATAATTTACCTCAGAGGTGCCCATGGCACACACGGCCCTGCCCTCTGTATCCCCACCCAGGGACTTCTCTTTCTTTCCCATAACCACTTAAAAAATAAAGATGTATGATGCCTACTTGAGCAGAATAGATTGTTTTCGATTGCTATTCATCTATTATTTTAGAAAGTAAAATGAATAAAACTTATGCAGGTCACAGACATTAAAGAGCATTGTTATATCAGTTTGGGAGCGCTTGTCAGCTTTGATTTATTAAGTAACGTTCCTCGACTGGCTACTGGTGTGTGTTGTCAGTCTCTTGATAATGGATAGACCTCACAGCTGAATGCTCTGTGATTAGACTTCTCAACTATATATTTTTAAATAAAGGCATTGCTTTTTTGGGTTTGCTCATTTCCCTCTCTTAGGCAATTTCATTCATCTTCCCTCTCCCTCCCTCTCTCCACTGTAAATTTGTTGTTGTTGGAAGCTATGAGGACACTAAATGGGACACATCTTAGAGGGTTTGGGTCAGGTTATTTTTTGTTCCCCCCCAGGCTTGCTTCCAACTCAACTTGATGGATTAAATGTCATGGGGGGAGAAAAGTGTGTAAGAGAATCTATAGAACACCTTTCCAGAGAGAACACAGCACGTGCTGCTCTCTTACTACTGTGCCAGCATCTTTACTGTCACACTGCTCTTCCCTGGGCCTTAGGGATGGAGTTACTAGGGGCTGCATGGAGTTGTGGGTGTGGGAGCCCTCAACCTCTCCAAAGGGAGCAGGGGCTGAGCAAACCCAACACTGCCAGCCCTGGTCCCTCCTCCCTGAGGCTGCGGGGATTTAATGGGAATGGGAAGCCTTGCCTGGCTGATGAGGAGCGTTCAGGGAAATTCAGGGGTGCTCTGATATCTCCTCTCACCACAACAGTTTGTTTTCCCTTTGGAGGATGGCCCTGTGCTGCCTGGCCGAGCTCAAATCCCACTGCTGGAGTCTCTCCAAGGGTGGCTCGGGAGCCCCTTGGCCGCGAAGGGCAGGGATTTGCAGCGAGCTCTGAGCTGCTGTTACCAGGCACGTGCTGGGATCTTCTCCTGGGAACGGCAGCAAATGGGACTGAAGATGAGTATCCTGGGCTAAAATCCTCAGCTAGAACTGTAATTATGCTTTCATAAAGAGCTGAGCTGGAACGAGGATGAGATTGTTTCCCCAGGGGCTGCAAGAGCACTGGGACTGACTCATTAGCGTGGAATTGCAACAGCGCAGGTGGGAGGCCACCAAGTGCCTTTGTAAATGAGTCTTGCAGATCCTTCAGGAAGGGCAAAACTCAACAACTTCCCTGGGATACTGGGATGAGGCAGCGACCTCCGCTTTTGTTATCCAAGGCTTTGGTCTCAGACCAAAACTGATCTGTCTGACTTGGGAAATGCAGAATGCATTTAAGATAAGGATAAGGAAAAAAAAAAATTGCACTGATTTCAAAAGCCTTTTTACTCTTGTATGACTCCAAAAATTGCTTTTGATTTAAAGGTTAAGATCTGACAAGCCAACCAACCTCCTTAAAGATCTTTTCTTTACCCTCCTCTTTTCCTCCCCGACGCCTTCGAAACTTAAAAGATGAGAAAATCTGTGTCGGATCATCTGTATGGGGAGGGGGGCAGCAATTTCTTTGGGAAGCTCTTCCTGCTGCCCCTCCACTGCCGACTGGGGACACGTTGGTCACACAAGGACTTGGTTTCCCCAGGCTGCATCATCCTCTGGTCCCTCTCACAGCAAGATCCAGGCCTGGGCTGAGTGACCCCATGGGGGAAGGGTGGGGGGGTGAGGAAGAGGAGTGCCAGAGAGGATAGAGCAGGGTTTGGAGCCTGTGGAAGGACAAGTGACGTGTCCATGGTGATTTGATGTGATGGTTGGCTGCAGGAGGCCTCTCTCCAGCCGGGTGTGCTCCCAGCAATGTCTTTGCAGTTCATTAAGTGTCTCCTGCTGCTGTTCCTCAGCCTGAAATGGCCTTAGCGGCTTTGCATGTTCCAGTGACACTGCCACTGTCTCCCAATAACACACACATTCATTATAAAGCCAGATTGTTCATTTACACCTTGAAATGATAACGCTGCTGCTCACTTAACAAATCCAACCCCAGTGTGCTCTGAAGAGGCTCATTGGGGCATTTTTGGTTTGTCCCTACTGACTGTTGTTTCTTAAGCTGCCCTGGTGACAGGCAGGAGGAAATGTCATGGACAAAAAGTACCCGAGGCTCTCATGCCAGGAGGGCCCCTGATCTTGGGGAGGTGGATTTGCCATCAGGGAGAGGAATCAGTTGCCAGGCCCCCCAGGTGTGAAGATGAGGGTCCCCACTGAGATGGAGCAGCAGATTAGAGCCAAATGCCCTCAGGGTCTGTGGAGTTGGTGAGAAAGCACCCAGGGAATTCCACTGATGTGTCCCAACCTTGGCACTGGGGGAAGGAGTCCTGGGTTGGTTGTGCCACCTTTGGCTCCATGAGGAGCTCCCTGCCAGGCTCATCCTGTTCGGTGCCATGTTCTAGGCAGGAGCAGGGCTGAAATCTCACACAGTATTTCCCATGGCCTGAGGGCAAACAGCTTCAGCCCTTCTTTGCTTTAGACTCAGCCTGAATGCAGGAAAACCTCCAGGTCCTGCAGCAGAATCCACCTAACCAGGTCTTTTATTCCTCTTCTTTTTTTTCTTTTTCTTCCTCTGAGTAAAAACATCTACACTTTCTCCAGTTTACCAGGTAAAATCCTGGAGCGTTCCTCCCTGAGAACATATCAAACACCATCCTCCAGTTTCCCTGTGCCACTGGTGCTTCTCCTCCCAGCTGAACGTCCTCTGCGTGCCCTTCTCCATCCTTGGCGTCCATGGGGAATTCATGGGTTATCAGCAGGAGTTCGGACTTCCAGGTTAGGGACAGTGAGGGAATATGGACGTGCCAGTGGATGTCCCACAGGGAAGCTGCTGCCTGGCCCCCCAGCCCTCCCAGTTCCCGCGTGGCTCCTGCTGGAGCACCAGATGGGGCTTAATCGGGAGCACCGCGGCGCCGCAGGGTTATTATTGAGAGACATCCAGTTCTGGATGAGAGAAGATTATCCAGGGTTTATTTCCAGCTGATAACACTCTGCCCTTCCATAACACCTTTTATCTGAGGATCTCGGAGCTCTTCACAGACTCAGTTAATTAAGACTCACGTTGCCCCCTGGAGCCGCGGGTGAGACCCGGGCGAGGAGCGCTGGAGCTGCAATTAGGAGGGATCGGCTCGGGCAGGCAGATAAGGCAGATGATCTCCTGCCTCGTCTTTGCCGTCTTATTTGCATGTTTATCTTCTCTGTGCAGTTGAGAACAGTGAACCCGGAGGTTGCACTGCCTGCCCAAAGTTCTCATCAAGCGCTGCGCTGGACTGAAAACCGGCCTGATCCCCTTTTGCAGCCCCAGAAGGAGCTGGATGCAGAGATATGTCAGTGGTGCAAGATGCTGACTTTGTCCTCTAAGTCTTCCTTTTCTCCTTTCCCAGTGCTGGCTCTCCATGGGCTCCACGCCTTGGCTCTGCTCGAGTTTCCTCCCTGCAAACCCAACCTCCAAATCTTTGCTGGAAAATAACAACAAAACCCCTCGCAGGCCTCCAAAAAAAAGAGCTTTTGCTGCCTCTCCCCACAGGGCCAGATTCCTCAATAGTGATTTCTCTGGAGAATAGCTGGGCCCGAGGTATCCTTCCCCTCCTCTTTTCTTTTCTTTACTTTCCCCTAACTAAAAATCAGGAAGCTCTAAAATCCTCTTTGAAGTAACACTGTATGAAGAGGATTTATCCTTGTCCACTTAAATATTCATGACAGCTCGCATTTCTGTTCAAAAAGACACTTGTTTATTTAGATAAGATTTAATTTATTCATAATTTACCTAAATTTGCAGGAGCGTGCATGTACATTTTAGCTTATAAGTAGCGTAATACATAAAACATTATTGAAGCATGCAAATTACACAAATACAGCATTGGAAACTGCCTGCTTGTTTTAGGCAGATAACTAATTTCTTACCCTGAGTAGAGACACAAACACAATTGCCTGGGCTTGTTGCCTGGGATTTGGAGACTCTGAATTATGCTTCTCTTAATGCAAGAGGCGCAGCTTTAGAGCAGGGCCATGGCAAAGCCCACTTTTCTTGGACTGTGAACCGTAGTAATGCCAAAGCCCTTTGCTGGAGTTTTTTTTTGTTTCTAGTCCTCTCTCCAGGGACTCAATTTGGGTTTGTGTGAAATCTCCAAGTTCCTCTTTGTTTCCTTGGGATGGGTTAGAATCTCTAGCAGAATTTCTAGAATTTCTAGCAGTCTCACCAGTGCCTGGGGGCTGACGGAGGGAGCAGTTATCCTTGTTCTACACCATCCTCTGGCAGTGTGGGATCTGCTTTCCCTGTGATGGACCTTGTTTGAGTCAACAGTGGAGCCCCTTGATCCTAATTAATCCCTACACCCCTCAGGGTGACACTTGTTGCTTTCCCCAGGGCAACAAATGGTCCAGAAGTTCCTCGTAGCCCCCAAATATCCCATTTTCTACTTGCTTCCAGTTAATAATTGCACAAATTAGCAACCACACAATGTGCTAGGCAGGGGAACGCAGGGTGAGATTCCTCCCAAATCTCCAGCCCCCTGTGCCACAGGACAGCAGCACAAGGGCTGAGGCTGGAGGTGCAGCAGGGATTTTTGTGCTCTGGGCACAGGCACTGCTCTCAGCACCGTTAGAAATTGTTCCTAACAGGAGCAATTCCGGTCAGGAACGAGATGTTTGCAGCTGTAAATATGGAATATAGGGTTTGTGTCTGTGAAGCCCGTAGGAGATCTCTCAAAGATGGGAATATTGGGCAGATCCTGCTGGGCAGGGCTGTGTTACCCACAGCCTGTAATTAAGGCTCTGAGACACCTCCCACCAGACTCTGCTTTCCCTTGCCTTGTCTGTGCCAGGCTGCAACTGTTTGGGCTGGAATTCCCAGGGCCAGATGTCCTCCGTGGCTTCACAGGCTTTGTTTGTTTGTTCTGCAGGGATGGACGAGCAGGGATGGGGACAGCAGGGCTGCCTGGTGCTTTTGCTTTTTCCTAGCTGAAATCAGAGCCAACATTTTCTATCGTTTTCCAGACTGAGTTTAATGGGGAAAAATACATTTTCCCTGGGTTTGCCTGCTGCAAAAATCACTAATGAGTATCTCCAGAGCCTGAGCGCTTCAGGACAGGGCAGGTTTTATGGTGGATCATGAAAATGCCATATTTTAATTTTGGAAAAGCCATTACACCTCAGAGAAAAAAAAGCTCTGCCTGGCATTGGGAACAACCTTGAGTGTGCAGGTGGACAGGGAGGGTAGAAACTGCTGGGGGAATCCCCCAGGGAGCAGTTTGTGGTGGCACTGTCCCCTGTGTCATTTGTCCTGAAGGCTGCCAGGTAAACCAGAGCTGGCCCAGCCTTATTTCCATGGTCCTGCTGGGTCATGCAGCGAGGAGAAGGAGATGGCTCTGCTGCATTTCCTTTATTAAAGAATTTAATTACAAGGCTTAATTACATAGTCACAGCATATTTGGATTTCCAGCAGGTCATGCCCTCTCTGGGTGGACAGAACTCACCAAAGGAGCTGAGCTGGCTGTGGTGAGCTCCAGGAAATAACCTGTTTCAGAGTAATGGGAAGCAAAATAAGACCTAAGGAGAAATGTTGGTATTAAACACCTGCTGATGAAAGGAGCTCTGCCTGTTGTGTGGGCTGGAGATCCTGGGATGAAGTGGTGCAATCCTTTAGTGGCCTTAACCTGGCAATGCTTAATTTAGTCAGCAATGGTGTTATCTGACCACAATATTCCAATTGCTGCATCCCTGTCTGCAGAGAGGTTTCAGAGGAGGATCAGAGGTGTTTTTATACAGCCACTATCCCCATTTTGTCCTTTTTTCACCTGGCCTTGGCTGGAGTTCCTGCATAGGCTGTGCTTTGAAGTGAGAATTTTATCATGGAGTGGGCAGACTCCAACTTCTGACTTTGTTGGGACCTGTTGGAGCTGTAGAAATGCAGCAGAATTCTACATGTGGTGCTTGGCTGGTGGGAATTGTGGAATCCCAGTATATTTTGGGTGGGAAGGGACCTTAAAGCCCATCTAGTGCCACTCCCTGCCATGGCAGGGACACCTCCCACTGTCCCAGGCTGCTCCAGCCCTGTCCAGCCTGACCTTGGGCACTGCCAGGGATCCAGGGGCAGCCACAGCTGCTCTGGGCACCCTGTGCCAGGGCCTGCCCACCCCCACAGGGAACAATTCCTTCAAAATATTGAAATTTTTCCTCTTTTAGTTTATTTCAGCTTATAGTAATTTTAGTTTTTATGAATGCCATACAGGTGAAGAAAAACAGTCCTCAAAAATCTGTGCTTGAGAAGATGTTGGCCTTCCCCATGATCTTGAATGGAGCTCAGATGAAGGAGTTTTGTTTAGGAGTGGGATGTGTGTGAAGAGTGTCAGAGCAAAAACTTCAGATTTCAAATCATTTCACTAAAATAGCTCATAATGGTGTGAGCTTGACCACCTCGATGTGCAGAACGGGAGATGCAGTGTTTGGCTATTCCTGAACACACATTAATTAAGGGAAGAGATGAATATTTGCTGACCAGCAGTGAGCAGGGTGTATCAGAAAAGAACACGGCATCGATCGGAGTGAAAAATAAATAAATAATAGAAATGTCCCCCCCAACACCACCTGTAGATGCATTAGGGAGAAAATATTGAACTGGGCTCTCCTGGCTCCCGTGCAATTGATGCAATTTATTTTCAATTTGTCAAACGTGGCATTGGAGCAGCAATTGGTTTTGGTGATTTATTAGGAATTTTCTAACCAGGGCACTCTGTCATTGGAGTTACTTCACTTCTGTTCAAGTAGATTTTTGTCTTTCTGCAAGCTCAAGCTCTGAAGCCAAAAAGGTGAGTTTTTCTACATTCCCCTCCCTTTTTTTTTTTTTTCTTTTAGCCAAAAGGGAAAACTGAAAGAAACTCAGCCAAAAAAGGGAAATGGGGAAAAAGTAGCAGAATTGACGTATTTTAAACATCATGACAGGATGGGCTGTTTAAATTGCCTCTGTGAATTGATTTAAAAGCTGTTGGAAGGCATTTCTATTTCATTAACTGTCTTTCTCCTTCATTTCAGTCACTGGAGTCATTGCCTCTTATTACCTTCCAGGTTCGTGATATCCATCCACATGGTTATTTTGGTTATTACAATCTGTATACAGAAAATGTAAGAGGCAATTTTGGGACAGAAGCAGCTTGGGAGGGATGTGGGGATAGTAAAATAAATAATTTGATTTCTGTGTGACACCCATGATTCAAAGCCAGCAGGATTAGGGGAGTGTTTGTGCTGGGTGTGCATTTTGGTCAGAACCTTGCAGGAAAGTGTGAGGGTTTCTGGTATCAAATCTGCATCTGGTTATGAAGTGTTTTCCCACACTGAATAACCAATAATGAATCCACAGAAAATTTTCTCCTGGGAATTAGATGCTGCAGTGTGCTCATGGTATTTTTCAACCCTTCTGGCTGTGGTGGTATCTGGAGTTTGGTGAGTTTGGAGTGTATTTTTATTTACCTTCCTCTGTGAGGTGGATCTTGGGAAGCAGGAGGACCCTTTCCTTATCCTTGGGGACATTAATGATGCTGTCCCTCAGGGAACATTAATGCTCCCTTTATTTAACAGCTGAAAAGGTGCATGAGGTACCTGCAGAGGCTGCTGGATATTACCAAGGTCTGTGGGGGAAAGAAAAGAGGAAATCTTTTGGTCTGTCCTTCCCAAAGCTTTTCTTTTCAGACCTAAACAGCACAGTGAGCTCCAGATTATTTTCAAAAATGCTGGAGCTTCCAGTCTGTTTTCCCAGAGCTCTGCAGAGTCATTAGCTGCTTACAGCACTTAAAAGAAAAATGTGGTGCTTTGGAGACTTCGCTTCTGTTTGCTGTCTTTACCACCAACTAATTGGTTGGATAACGAGCAAATATTTTTCCTCTGTTCCTCAATTTCCAAGCTTTTTGACTTGCAAGCAGGAAGAGCAGGAGCTGCTGGTGGCTGGCAGGCAGTGAGAGGGGAAGGAGCTGTGGGGGCCTGCAGGGACTGCCTGGATCCAGCTGTCCCCACGGTTTGTGCCTCTTCTGCTGAGCTTTACACCCACAGCTCTGGTCTGACTCAGCCTTAAAGACAGTGGGGAAGGGAAGGGGTGAAGCTCTGTGGGGCAGGGCGACCCATGGTTCCCATTTGGGGGCAACAAAGCATCCAGGAGCCTTGATAGTGTGAAAAACACATTCACTCTCCTGTGAAAACTTAGGAAGTTTAATAAAGGACCATAGGAGACAAAGACCATGGAGCACAGAAATTACAGCTGCTCAGCTGAGAGCAAACCTGCTAGTTTAGAAACACCCTTTATACACCATTTCTATTGTATCAGCTTGTTACATATTCATAAACAATTATGGATATTAAACTTCTCCAAACTAATTTACATGTCCCAAGTACTGTTCAGCACTGCTCCTCCTCTGTTCCACCATTTCAGAGCATGCCCATTCCTTGGCTGTGGTTTTAGTCCCTTTTTTATCATCACCTGCGATTTTTGGGCCTTGCTCCACACTGCCTCAGTCAGTGAGTGCTGATGGGTGGCAGCTCTGCACAGGTGTCCTCATCCTGTGTCCATTGGGTGTTATCCCATCCCAGCAGGCATTTTAACACAAACACACTGATATCAGCTGTTTCACTAAGCTTAATGAACAACAGAAATAAAAACTATATAGCAAAGTTACTTTAACACCCCACATATAAAATCCATTTAAATATTTGCAAAAAGTCAATATTAGAATATGTATTTATAACAATAGGGTTGAATGATCCTATGAGCAGGGTAACTGTGGCAAGGAGTGATAGCTCTTGGCTGCATGAGCCAGTATTATCTTGATTTAAAGGCAGTGTTTGTGACTTTAAATGGAATTCTCTGGGGTTGATTCAGCCCCGACCAAGAGCTGGGTGTGCTGCTGGAGGCCATGTCCATCTCTCACAGTGAGGTTCCCCAGTGCTCTGAGCACAGCGAGGTGTAAAGGCAGCAGCACGGAGAGCAGGGACATCCTGAGTGACATCCTGAGTGCCCGAGAGAGCAGAGAGCTGGCCTGGCTGATCCCCAGCACGGGGATACTCCTGCAGTGAACGGCAGAGCTTCCCATGAGAGTGACTGGCATGGCTTGCAAAGGGTTCCCAGACTGGAGCCTGCACCCAGACTCTGGGACCCAGGAGAGGCACCTTGGCCCCAGGCTCTTGCAGGGGGTGCATCACCTGCAGCACCCAGGAGCATCAGGAGCCAGGGTTTGGCCCCCACCCTCTGCTGCTGCTGCTGAGGTGAGGCTGAGTCAGTCGGAGATGGGGAAGGGTCTCAAGGGGCTACACCAGGAGTGGCTGAGGAAACTTGGCTTGTTCAGCTGGGGGAGACTGAAGTCAGACATAACCAGGGGCTGCAGCTCCTCCTGAGGGGCAGCTCTGATCTCTGCCCTGGGACAGGGACAGGAGCCAGGGACAGCTGGAGCTGGGCTGGGGGAGGGTTAAGTTGGATTTTACGGAAAGGTTCTTCCCCCAGAGGGAATGGGCACGGCCCCGAGGCTGCCAGAGCTGCAGGAGCCTTTGGGCAGCGCTGCCAGGGATGCCCAGGTGGGGTTTTTGGGGGTCTGGGCAGGGCTGCCCTGAATGATCCTGAGGGTCCCTCCAGCTCAGGAGGTTCTGTGAACCCTCCTGGCTGCTGGAAGTGTTGCTCTGACTCCCTCCTGCCCTTTGAGTATCCTGAATGTGTGTTCCCAGAAGTACAAAGCCACCTTGGCAGGAGGCTCAGCCGGGGCTCAATCTCACCTGCCCCTCACACCAGGTTTTGGGAATGGCAAAGGGAGAATGTTCTGTGCTGCTTTAGCTTTTTCCTATCTCCATCTGAGCTCTTTGGGATAGCCTTGTTTATCCTCTAGTCAGTGCTCTGTGTCTCTGCATGAAGGCAATACCAAACTTTGGGAATTTGCAGGAGCAGTCTGATGCTCTGGGACTGCAGAGCTCATGGCTAGAGGAGAGCCAGGTGCAGCCTGTGGCATCTCTCAGCCTCACCCTCACAGCCAGGTACCTCCACACCCACCCCCACAGTGGCAGACATGACCCCATTGTCCCAGCTCCGTGTTGGAATCTGAGGTATTGATGATTCCAAGATTGTAGAAAGTCTCTGTCTGTCAGCCCCGCTGCCAAAGCAGAAGCCATAATTGGTCTGTGCTGTTTCAAGGTTGTTTATTCTGTTTATCTCTAACATGTTCTGCTGCCCTGCCGCAGCTCTGTCCTGCAGGGCAGCGTGTGGGGCTCTGCCCTCAGTGGGATGGTACAAACATTAAATACCACAAACTACCTGTGCTGGATTTACAATAACGTGCCAATATCTGTCACCTACGTTGGACAGTATGTCCCCAGCCTGAACCAACAGAAAAATGCCAACACCGCAGTGAAACATGGAGGGCATGAAGAAGGAGAAAAAGGACAAGGCACACCCAATTCCTCCATCTTGTCCCCTTTGAACCCCTAATCTAGAATCCTAAAATTTTACTTTTGCACCCGTGCTACACTTAATTATTACTCATATCAAATACTCAGAGTTTGTAATTGATCCTGTAAGATTGAAAACTCTTTTCCATGGACCGAGATCACAGCCAGTGTCTCTGGGGGCTCTGTCCAGGGGGGTTCCTGACCCCTGCCAGGGTCCCAGCCCTGCCAGGGCAGCCAGAGGGAAGCCCTGGGTTCCCACACACCGGACTCCATTAGCACATCCCTTGCTGCACCCACTTTCCAAGGCCCATCACTGGGAAATGTTAATGCTGTTTCCTG
Organism: Taeniopygia guttata; assembly: GCF_048771995.1. Lineage (NCBI taxonomy): Eukaryota > Metazoa > Chordata > Aves > Passeriformes > Estrildidae > Taeniopygia > Taeniopygia guttata. The sequence continues at coordinate 1,652,012 of NC_133049.1, forward strand.
GAGCTGGATAATGGCATTGCCCAACATCTGTTTTCATTTCAAATTCACAGGCCTTCTTTTTTGCACACAGCTTTTGGTGCTGGTGCCACCTCACACTTGCAGGGTGGCAGGATGGGAAGTGGCAGTCTCCAGCCCAAACAAAGCACACCCTGAAATTTTATTAATGAAGATTTGCAGCTCCTGGGACCTGCAAAGGATGATGACAGGATTAATTTGGTGAAACATCCCAGTGATAAATGTCAAGTGGGAGCAATGAGCAGGCCGTGGTCAGTTCATGAGTGGGTTTTTTATGTTGGCTGGGGAATAATTTGGTTTCTGGTGGCAGCAGAATGTGTTATTTCTCCTCTCTCTTCCCTGCCAACCTCCTAAAGATGCTGCAGGACTGAGCTCGTAAAGGAGCAAGTGTTGCAGCCACTCACCTCGTTTACAAGCCAAGGTTGATCAGCCTTGAAAGGAGAAGGAGCTGGTGAAGCCTTAAAGCTGGGACGTGCTTTGGGCGGAGAGGGAAGGGCTGTGGAGCCAGGCAGGGTGTTTTGCAGGTGAAGCTGCAGCGATAGTTATGGTAGATAATCACCCTGCTCCATCTGGGCTGAAAATTTTGCTAATTGAGGCAGGACTGTTTCCCGTGGGAGAAATAACCTTCCTGTTTTCAGGGCTTTACTGTCAGGGTCAGGGGTTCTTTAGGAGATGCTCCCTGCCTCATCCTAGGGCTGGTTTAGCTGAAATACTATCAGCTATTTTCCTTCTATTTTCATCCATTCCTGGCACTTCCCATCTCCAGCTTGTTACAGGCTTGGCAGGGAAAAGAGAATGGGAAAAAATGTTTCATTTCCATTTCCAAAGCCGTGCCTCGCTCCGCAGGAGCAGCCACAGAACTGATGATGCTCACGGATCTGTCTCTGACAGCTCGATGCCAAAGGGAAACCTGGGCTTCCATTTCCAGCCCTGTCCCCCCTGGGCAGAGCTGAGGAGTTCGTGGGGATCAGCAGGGAGAAGGAAAACAATTTGATCAAGGGGCCCTGGAGTCAGGCACATGGAGAAACTGGTCTGGTGGGGTTTTTCAGCTTCCATCAGTGTCAAGTTGATTTTATTCTTAGAGCAGTGATGATATTAAAAATAAAAGGAAGGGGGGTGAATAAAGCACCTACACAGGGCAGAGCCCCCATCAGCTACTCAGCTGGTCCTTCCTGACCAACTCAGCTTTTTAGAGCTGATTATAGGAGATTTTACAAGTTGGGTGGGGCCACGGGTGTAATAGATAAGTGTATAGCCACACTTATCTATTGGCTCACCAATATCTTGCATTTTGCAGTATTTGGGAGTGGGGGGAACATTTTGTGCCATGGACAGTGTGTGCAGGGGGAAGGGGGAGCTGTTTCACTCCATCAGTGCATGGGGACTGGGCTTGGTGACAGTCCCCACAGCTGCCAGCAAGGACAATTCCAGTGAGCCATGTCCTGTCCCTGCCTGGCACCAGCATTAGGGATTTCTAAGGAAGATTGGGAAAATTGCTGCAGTAGAGGTGAGGGTCCCCTTCCTCCACTCCTAGACAGGTGCTGCCCTAACTCTTAATTGCCAAAAACTGCTTCAAAGCCTGGAGCCTGAGGTGTTTTTGTCTGTCCCAAACTGCTCCTCCCTTTCAGCACCAGCTGCCCTTGCTCACCCTCAGCACCCAAACCAACCTTTGGTTCCCCCAAGCCCACCAGGGTCAGGCTCCTGCTGCCCCACACACCAAGAGAAGTGAGCTGCTGCTGGGGGAGACACATCCCCTCTTTACAGGCAGTGAGTGGGGGCTGACTCCAAATGTGTCCCTCGGGTTTTTGAAATGTTTTTCATCAGTGAGAGAAAGGAATGCAAACCTGTGGGTGGCACAGCATCGCCTGGAGAACTTCTGCTCTCTTCTGCATTCACTCAGTCCCAAATTCTGCCCTGCTAATGATGGCCATATGCACATATGTGAGATTATTATGTATTTATATTTTTTATCATCGTCATTATTTCTGTGTTCTGAATTGTCCCAGCAAAGTTGCTTTAAATCAATGCTGGGGGAAGATGAAAGTTCACTGCTACCTATGCCAATGAATATGAAAATAGGAGGGGGTTTAGACTTCTCTGGCATTTTCATTGCCTTCTGAGCAAAAAAGTAGCAGGAAAGCAATAAAATAAGGCTTCCAGTCAGGACTCCAGCTGCCAGGAGAATTATTAGTCTTTTGCAGCCTGGGCTCAGGAAGGGCTTTTTTACATCCCAAGCCAGGCAGGTGAGACAAGACACTGGTGCTCAGTGGTGCAGGGCAGGGCTGCCTTTCACAGGGCAGCTGCAGCCAGCAGTGAAGGAGGCAAATCCTCAGTGATGCCAGCCCCTCCCTGAGCCTCGTGTCAGGAAAAGCAATGTATTTCTGTGATTTTCCTCTCCTTGTTGCAGAGCTCGTGCTGCTCTGGTGCAGACAATGAGGCTGTGCAGTGCAATCGTGACCCTGTGCTGGCAGAAATGCCAGGGTAGTTTAATGAAGAATCCTGAGCAGGGCATAAAAACCCCACATTAATGGCTCAGGGCCCAGAGAGGTGAGCTGGTCCTTATGAGAGAATGCTGGGTAAAAACTGTCCTGTACAGCTCTTACCCAGCCTCAATTAATGGAGATAATGCTCCACTTGCAATGAGCCACTTCTGCTCTGCTCCTTCCCGTGACCTCACTGGGTTTCATGGCATTGGTGGTGATACAAAAGCGTGAGTCCTGTGCCGGGAAAGGCCAGGCTCTGGCTGGGAGGCAGGAAAGAGGCAGCAGAGCCATGGTTTTGTGGTCATCCCAGCCAGTTGACAGCGGTGGTGGGCAGGTAGAGGCTCTTCGTTGGAGCCACAGGTGACTTGGGCTGAGCACAGCAATCAGGAGCTTATTTATCCCAGCTTGGAGTGTCACGCTCTGGTAACCAGGCACTTCTTGTTGCTCATCTCGAAATCCCAATCGAACGCCTTCATTATCACCCAGCAGTGTTTCCTTTGTGGATAACAAGTCATACTGCGAGCATTAATGGAGCGTCGGATGGATTTGTGTTGTGGGATTGTTGTAAGCGCTGATTGAAGTTTTGCCTGTGATTAGGGTACTTAGTCAGGTGTGAGAGAGGGAGTCTCTGCTGCCTTGTAAGAGATCTGGGTTTGCAGCACCTCTCTGAGGGGTGTTAGCACAGAATTTACAGAATCACAGGTTGGAAGAGACCTTCAAGATCATCGAGTCCAACACAGCCCCAGCACCTCAACCAAACCCTGGCACCCAGTGCCACGTCCAGGCTTGTTTTAAACACACCCAGGGATGGTGACTCCACCACCTCCCCGGGCAGCCATTCCAGAACTTTATCACCTTTCTGTAAAAAACTTCTTCCTAATATCCAACCTAAATTTCCCTTGTTGCAGCTTTAGTTATCAGGGTGCTCCTTACAAAGTCAACTTAATGAGTTCCATGCATGAGATGCCAAGGTTGCTTTATCCCATTGGCACCCATCACTGGCAGCGTGTCACCACCCACACAGGAAACCCTACTCCAGCCACTGCCCGGGGTTTTGGCTGCTGTCTAGAGGGGTTGAGGTGGGGCATCATCCTCCCTGTGGGCTGCAGACCTCGTTCTGCAGAGGTGGACACAGAGGAGGGGAAAAGGTGTGAGATCATCCTCTCACCCACTCAAGAACAAGAAAATATTCTGGGGTCATGAGAAGTGTTCTTTTCTTGTTGTGTGGAAGAAACAGGACATCAGGTGGGCTAGGAGCTTCTTGTCCAGCTGTCACTATAGGACACGAGAAAGCACAACGCGAGCCACCTGCCACTTTGCAAGGTAAAAGAGAAAGTTTATTTTCTGACTCCAACTTTTATACTTTTCCAAAGGTGACAGTGGATTGGAGAGTGAATGGGCCACCTCTCCAAAGACATTGGACAAACCACTAGTACATCAAGTCTCTCCATTCCCATGAAGGAATGCAAAACAACACGTTATTTACAGAAACTGTGTGGGAAAGTTTCCCAATAGAATGTAAACTCAGAAGGCTTTAGAAAAACTCAAGAATCAGGGCGACATCCAGTAGCTGTGGGAGTTGGGAGGCAAAGTTGCTCCGCCCCAGCTGAACGCTGTGACACTTTGTTCCTCAATGAGATCAGTTGTGATTCCTTAATTGGGTTGAATGTGGAACTGGGGGAGAGGCTGGTGGCACAAGCTATCAATTTTACCAATGAATAATGATAGGAAGTGGCATCCTCCCTGTCTGGCAGGCTCCCAGCCTCCTCCTCTGCACACCTCATTATCCCGTTCCACTGCTTCATCTCCATAACATTCATCCCTAATGATGGCGGAGGGATATTCATATTCTGGAGAGTTATTTGATTATTACCAACCCAACCCTGGTTCCCCCTGGAATGGCAATGGGGAATATTTCAAAGACACCACGGCTTGCTCAATCCAGACTAATGGGTACAAGCTGAGGGTGAAGGATGTCCAGGAGGATGTCCTGCCTGGTGTGTGTAATATTTCCAATTCAGCCTTTTATGGTGTGTGTAATACTTCCAATTCAGCCTTTCCATCGGTGTTTCTGGTCAGATTCCTGTTTCCTTGGCTCCAGGAGAATCTTTAGTAGGAGAAAGGTGCTCAGACCTGCCAGGGAGTCGTAGAGCTGAGTTTTGGGTTAGGCAGAGAGCTGGGAGGTGCAATAAAATGGGCAAAGCTTGGGGTTGCACTACAAATGTGTGTCGAGATGATAAATTCATTAAATTACCCTGCAGGCTGGGCAGAGTGGGCTGTAAAACTGCTCCTCACCTCCCCAGGGAGCCTCACACAGGATCTCAGCACAGCCCTTGACAACGTGGGGTGTCCTTGTGGATCTCCTTTCTCTCCCCAGACTTTCCCACTGGCTCCCCAGGCCCTGCAGTGGTTCCAGTGGTGTGAGCCCCACGGGCTGGCCACCATCCTTGACTCCCTGGCCAGCGAGAGGTGCCAATCACAGCTCCCGTGGCCACCAACTCAAGCAACCTCTTCAAAGGCTCCTAACAAGTTCATAAGGATTGATCCGCTTCTCATCAGATCATCTTGGCTGTTCTTAATGAACCTGGGCATTTTCAAGCCTTTCTTCCCCTAAAAAAATCAGCTTCCAAATAAATACTCTTCTTCCAGCCGACGGGCAGCTGATTCCCTGTGCATTCCCCCAGCACTAAGGTTTGTATTGAAGGAGGCACCCCTCTGGCTTTGTGGTGGTCACGTGTGTTGGTTTTGGAGGGAGGCTTAAGTTAAGCAAATCTTACATTTGGTCTTAAATAAAGATGGATTTAATTACAATTAACTGTCTCACAGAGTGGCAGTTAGAAAAAGCCGGCTCAGCCCTGATATTTCTACCTAAGATTTAGTTGTAAGCCCTCAGAAAACACCCAAATTTTAATTTTCTCCTGGACAGGCTAAACCTTGAATAATAAAAATAAAGGTGGGAAGAGCAGTTCAAGAGGAGCCCTCAGAGCTATGAAATTGGTGACTTTTTCATAAAAAAAAATATTACCTTAGGCAGCTGGGATAATCCACCCTGCTGTCTGTAGCATCACCAGGAGAGAGTTTTTAGAGTAATGGGGTCTTTGAGAGATCACGGATGGTTGTGGTGTAAATGTCCACCTGCTGCTGGAACTCTCTGTTCCCTGCCTTCCCCGTTTGCAGGGAATCCACAGGGCTGAAGTCCTGCCCTGCCATTGCTTCCCCGTTTGGTAAATCCCTTCTACACATGTTGCCATCTGGTCCCTAATGCTTTGTGTCAGTTTAAGTTCCCCTAAGCTCTTATTGACCATTTCTTGTGTTATCTGCACACTCCCTAATTCCTCTTCTCCTCTCCCCAGGGTTCTGATCCCTGACTTAGGCAAATCCTCATCCTCTTCATTTGTGAACACAGATGGAAAAGTAAATATTGTAAGTGTCGGTGTCAGCTTCTTATCCTCTTCTGCCTCCAATTTCCCTCTGTCAGTCTTATCTGCGCTGGATCCACTTATCTCCTGTGTCTGTATAATGGTCTTTTCCTTCTGTGTTTTTGTAAAAGCCGGGAGATTCTCGTCGTTAGCTGTCGTTTCTCCTTTAATTATATCCCTGTGTGTTTACCTTCCCCAACCCATGCCCCCGCTTCTAACACATCCCCACTTCTAAGCAGGCGAGTTTTCTTTGTACCTGACTTTGATTAAAGATCCGAACATCACCAAATCCCGTGTTTTGGAAACTCAGCGCCAGGGGCTGTTGGAGGCTGAGCAGAATTCTGTGTGGATCCAGCACTGCTGGCTCTGCTGTGGGCACTGCTGTGACCCCTGGAGTGGGCACAGGGGAGGTGTGGGACATCACACAGCCCTCAGTGATGAACTGAGAGAAACCAAAAAGGGATTTACAGTCTGGGTTTTCCTGTCTGTCAGATGAGGAGAGTGTTTCCTACAAAGAGTAGGAGTCGTGTGTTTGAAAGCAGGGCAGAGGCAGAGCTGAGCTGCCCTTTCCTTTGTGATTTTTTATGGATGCAGGAGCATTTTGGGACAGAGCAGGGCCAAAAGGCATGTGGAATTTAAGCCAAAACACAAACATCAAACTCCCCAGCTGCTTTGGAGTGTGTTGGGTTGTGGGTGCTCCCTCCTTTGTGCTGACATCAGATCTACCCCAAGCCCCGGGATTTGTGGTCTGATGTTATAACCTGGATAAATTGATTTATTTTACCTGTACATGTCCCACAGTAGTGTTTATTACATAACAATTCCTATCAGTAAAGTGTCTCAGTGTATGATTTACAGCAACACTAAACGCCGGGGTAGCAGGAGGGCCCTGCTTTTTGCAAGCTGTAGCAGTTTGTAATTTCAAGATCAATATGATGATGTGTTTTTTGAATTTTAATGAATAAAATACACTGGTGTTTGTTGTTTACCTGCTTTCTGATTTTTTAACAAGTGGCTCTAGTGATAATTACCAAAAATCTGTAGTCACAGAAGGAGGGAGGAGGGCGGGGGGAACCTGGATCCTTCATAACTCTCCAACTGGGCAATTATCTCCATACTGTATGTGCTGCTTTTCTATAAATGTTGAAATTCAGTAATTACCACTAGAGCCAGCCGTGACATTTCGAAAGCAGATACATAACAAATAGGGATGCCATGGAGTCATTAAAATTCAGATATCAAAACAGCTCTCCCTATTCTTCTTTGCATGAATCCATCTCTTTGTTTCATGAAGAATTCAGTTGCCAATTAAATACCTTTTCTTTCCTTTTCCTTCTTTGTTGTTTTTTTTTTTTTTTACTTTTTTCCCCCGTTTTCTTTTTCCTTTTGCAAATGAATTCTAATCTCCACGAAAGGCGCTGAATTGACAGTTGTGACAGTTGGTGCTTTAGGAAAAAACATGGATGGGTTTAGTCCTTCCTGAGGAACCCAGCCAGCACCTCCCCAGCTTTGGAAATGGTGAGGCTGTATTGAAAATCTAGGGAGACAGGGATGGTTTTCTGAACAATTCTCGTTCTCTCCTTATGGCACCTTTTTTGCCTCCTCATCCTAAAAGGAAAAGCGTTTTCCAAGGTGTCCAATAACTTTGGGGAACCTCTTTTCGCCTGTCCCACCAGAGCTGTGGTTTCATGGCCAACAGGAATGGCTCAATTATCTCCCAAATTGTTATTCCTGCTGCAGTCTCATAGAAATCCCTGGCATCTGGCAGTCAGAGATTTTTATTAGCTGTTTTTTCAGTGGTTTGGTTTTTGTTTTTTTCATTTTTTAACAATGTTGTCTTGTTTACGGGTTTGACTCTTGGAAGACAGGATGTGATGCCTCCCAATCAGTTGCTAATGAAACGTAGGGATTGACAGGCTGGAATTGATCCTTCCTTTGTAATCTGGGAGCAGGCAGACAGGTCTGTCTGTGAACCTGTCAGGGGTTGTGTGTAAGACAGGTGTGATGAGGAGCCTGGGCGCTGAAAACAAGGAGAGCAGCGCCTTCCAAACGCTCACAAGCAGGGAAACCTGAAGGGTTTCAACTCCTCCCTCGCTGAATCTGAGTGCTGCTCGTGTGCCTTGCCAGGAATGTCTTTTGGAGACAGCAGGGTGGATTTGTTCAGAGAGGGGCTGGCATGTGGAGGGAATCCTGGTCCTTAAGCGTGGGAAAGCACCACGAGCTTAAGTAGTCACAGTGTCAGTCATGGAATGCTTTGGGTTGAAGGGGCATTAAAGCTCACCCATTTCAACCCCCTGCCAAGGCAGGGACACCTCCCTCTGTCCCAGGCTGCTCCAAGCCCTGTCCAGCCTGGCCTTGGGCACTGCCAGGGATCCAGGGGCAGCCACAGCTGCTCTGGGCACCTGTGCCAGGGCCTGCCCACCCTGCCAGGGAACAACAATTCCTTCCCAAGATGTCATCTGTCCCTCCCTTCTGGCGGTGGGAGTCATTCCCCCTTCTCCTGCCACCCCAGGCCCTTGTAAAGAGTCTCTCTCCATCTTTCTTGTCAGCTCCTTCAGGCACTGGAAGGATGATGAAGGGGCTTGGAGAGGTCCGTGCTCCTAAAAACTGATGGCTTTTGTCTTTTATGACTTTACTCCACACTTTCTCTGTAGTTTGCCCACAGCAAAGATCTCCTCATGTCTTCAGCAATGCCCTGACCTTTCTATTTCAGGCAAATTATTTCTTGCATCCTTCCTCTAGGAAATCATTCCTCTGGGAGTGGGAGATCTCCTTTTGCATGGCACTAAAGAAGGATCCTGTACAATTTAAGGAGGCCTCAAGTCCATCCTTTGGTTTTCTAGCAGTGTCCAGATTTGCTTCTTGTCCACCAGCTCCTCTCTGGGAGCAAAGCCTTGGATAAAGCCACTCAGGGGGAGCTTGGCTAAGCTTTACTCTCGAGCCTGGTGCTCATATGTTAAGGTGAATAGGAATAATATTCACTTCAAGGAGAGATGAGGCCCTTGTGTTGACTACATTATCATTTATACGAACAAAAAGAGCTTAAAATGTTAGCATATCCTTTTGAAAACAGAGCTTTGCATCCTATTAAGAGGAAGGAAACACAACCTGCGGCACATTATATTTCCAAGCTCCTGTCAAGAAACACTTACGGCTGTCGCCTGCTTAGGAGCATCCAGCTTGAGGAATAATTGGGAATAGCTCACCAAGAGCTGATCTCCCAACAAAGGGACAGGAGACGCCACTCAGTTAAAACCCAGCCAAACACAAGGCTTGGATCTGCGTGGGACAGAAGCTCAGGGAGCTTGGGGACTGAGAGCTGCAAATGTTTCCTGGTGTGGAGCCTGGACAGGAGCACATCTCCCAGCTTGGCTTTGGAGGCTGGGGGGATTTGGGGGAGATTCCCTTGTTTTGTGGCACTGTGGATTTCAGCAGTGTGGTTTTTAGCCTGGCTAGAATAGAGAAGGAAAACTAACTTTATTTGACCCCTGTGATTTGGAAAAAAAAACGTTTCAACATCAAAATTGCTTCCTGCTGGTGTCAGGTGGCTGGGGGATTTCAAGGGAATAAGCTGGAAGTCCTCAGTTCCACGTGGAGAGAGGTGTGCAATATCTAGCACATGGCTCATGCAGGTGTGTGAAACCTAAACCAGCCATTGGGATTGAGCCTCCATCCCTAAATCTGCTCTCCCATCCCCTGCACAAGCAGTCAGCTCTGCCTGCACCAGTGCAAGCACTCTTTGTTTAAAGGGAAAATTGGGTGAAAGCCCTAAATCCCAAACAGCAAACCTCCAAAAACCTTTCTCCTGCAAAGGCTTTTGGAGATAAGTTGCTGCTTGGCAATTTGATAATGAGAACTTGTGGCCCCACTAGAGTCTTTGTAGAGCCAAAATCCATCTGGAGGGGAAGAACCCCTGAAGGATATTCAGGATGTGCTTTGCCAGGCTGCTGAGTCTGGGGCTCAGAGTCTCTGTTGCGTTTTCTGTTGTGGAAAGAAGTGCCTCGTGTGCTCTGAGCACTCTGCCACCTCTGCTGAGCTGCACGGGGAGGGTGGATAATTCTTCCAGGCCAGCTCAGGTGATTTTTGGGGTGGGTGTGGGTGTGCTGGGTCTGCTGAGCTGGAGTTCATTTCCCACAGGAGCTGTCCCAGTGCTGTGCTCCCAGTGGGAGCTGGAAAGGTGTTTGTAACACACCTGTGTGTAGTGAGATTTCTGAGACAGAGAGGACATGATTTCTATTTAGAATGAAGGCTGAGCTCCCCCAGCCTATGCCTCAGGTGTGGGCCCCAGCAAGGCCTTTGAAGCCTTTGACGCAGTAAGAAACCAGTGGTGGCACAGTGAGAAATTATGTTAAGGAGTGACCACGAAATAATGAGCTGTCTGAGTGTGAATTGGTATGGGTGTGCAGTGTGGAGCTCTAGCCACCTTAAGGCAAAGGCAAGCAATGTTTACTAACCAATGATAGTGTGTTCACAATTTGTAAACTATATTGAAGTGTATATAAACTGCCACCTTACAAACAATAAGCTGAGAACGTAGCATTAGCCATATTGGCTTGATCTGCGTTTGTCCTGTCCAGCTTTTCCCTATTTTATAAGAAGTCCCTAGCTTCTCCTGTGTGTGTTTGGGCACAGCTGGCACAGCCTCAGCACTGTCTCTCACCATTCCCCACATCCAGGGCCTGGGGTGAGCACGATCCCAGGAGGGGACACAGCCAGCCCAGCTGGCCCACACTGACCAAAGGGACATTCCAGACCCCCAGCTCAGAGCAAAGAGAGAAGGAAGGGACCAGGAGCAGTGGGCACTCATTACTTGCATTTGTCTCTCAGAGCAGCCACTCCATGTGCTGAAGCTTCCCAGGAAGTGGCTGAGCATCCCTTGCTGATGGGAAGGAGAAAATAAACTTTTTTTTCTCTTTGCTTGTGCATGCAGAGTTTGTCTTCTGCTTTAGTAAACTGCCTAATCTCAGCCTGTGAGTTGTTTTCCATCTTGTTTTATCTCCACTGTCCAGCTGGAGAGATGGAGCAGCTCTGTGAGCACCTGGTGTCCAGCCAAGACCAACCCACCACAGTGGATTGTGAAATCACAGAATCCAGGAATGGTCTGGGTTGGAAGGGACCATAAAGATCATCTCTGGCCAAGGGCAGGGACAATTTCTGCTATCTCAGGGGTTTGCAAGTCCCATCCAGCCTGGTCTTGGGCACTGCCAGGGATCCAGGGGCAGCCACAGCTGCTCTGGGCACCCTGTCCCAGGGCCACCTCATCCTCACAGGGAGGAATTCCTTCCCAATATCCCTGTCTCCCGGCAGTGGGAGCCATTCTCTATGTCCTGTCCCTCCATCCCTTGTCCCCAGTCCCTCTCCAGCTCTCCTGGAGCCCCTTCAGGCCCTGGCAGGGGCTCTGAGCTCTCCCCAGAGCCTTTTCACCCCCAGCTCTCCCAGCCTGTTCCAGTTCCAGCTGTCTCATCCTGAACAAATGTTTCCATTCCAGCTGGGGCCCCAAACATCCTTATAGAGCAACTTTCCTGAGCTGCAAATGCAAACAAAGCTTTAAAAAAACACCACTTTTGTTTCAGCCAAGGTCCTGTGTGTCTCTGCCTGCTGCTGGGCAGGGCCTGGGGATCTCCAGTTGTGATTGCACTGCAGGGTGTGCTGGCCAGCAGATCCTGGGTGGAGCACTGGGCATGGACAGGTCCCTCCAGTGTGCACAGGGTGCAGGAGATGAGGCAAGGAATTGGTAGCAGACTGGGAGCATCTCCATAGGGATCCGTGTTCCCTGGTCCTGGCCGTGGGCACGTGCCCTGGCTGGCTCCATGAGGGACCAGGTGAAATGAAGATGTCTCACTGCCCTTCCTCATCAACACTCATGCATCCAAGATCCCACTGATAGGCAGAGCACTGTTCCCTCACCTGTCCACTTTGATTAATTTGGTGCCTCATTCCTGGGCTCTGTGAATTTGTCTTGGTTCTGCTCTTCCCCGAGGCAGAAGTTTCTCCCCCTCCTTTCTGCTACAAAGCCCTACCCAGGCTGCACAGAGAGACCTGCAGGAGATGATGTGCAAAGCCCCTGTGCATTCCAGAGCACAAAACCCAGCTGTGAATCCTCTTCACAAGCCTTCAGAAAGTGCTGCTAACACCAACACTCTGGCCAGAGAACCGGGAGAAGCGTGGCAGCTTCAGGCACTTCAAACCCAGCGCTATCAGGAGGGCTCTGGGCTCACACAAAGCACCCCAGCTTTAACACAGAGCAGGGAATAAAAGCTGGAGTCCGTTGGAAAGGTTTCCTGTGTGTGAAGGAAGATAATTTATGGTAATGAGGACAGCACCAAGTTGCTGTAAGTTACAAGAACTTATCACTGCTCTCTGCTGTTGCGGCACATTCCCGGGATTTGGTCTCGCCAAAGCAGCGTGAATAGATTTATTTTGCATTGTTAGACTGTCAAGTCACTGCAGAGCAACAACTTCCAAATGATAACTTGTGCAGCAGGCAGGAGTCAGGAATTACACGCTTTTAGTCCCCACAAAGAGCCAGGGTGGGCTGACAGCTGCTCGGCGGGAGCCTCTTCCCAATCCTGCTTCCCCTTCCCTCTCCGTGCTCAGTGCATATGGTCAGCGCCTCAGCATCAGCTCCCTCTTCCAACCCCATGAGGCTGTTTCTGAGGATTATATCCATTTCTTTCTGGTGTCAGAGCGTGCCAGAGCAGCTGAGATGGAAGCACGGAGAAGAAGGAAGCAGCTTTTGCTGATCCCTGTGTGACACTGGCTGGGCTGGGCTGGGCTGGGCTGGTTGGGTTTGGAGTAGGAGAGGAGGCCCAGGCTGGGAGAAGTCTTGGGGTGGTGTGGGTCTCAGATTCAGTCACAGAAAGGTACTGAGAATTTCTAGCCAGGCAGAAGCCTGGGAAACAGTTGGAAAAAAATGTAAATAATTCTTTATCTCTCTTGTTTTTCACATTGTTTATAGTTAAGTTCTATCACTGTGCATCAAACACTTTGCACCAATGCTGTGAGTTGTTTTCACTTCAGGACCAATGGGTTTGGTCCTCACGAAGCTCTGTATAAAAGAGCAGTGTATTTTGAATAAATGGGAGTTTTACTCTCAGCAGCCTTCTGGTCAGAGTCTTCTCATTCCCGTCCTGCCTCGACAGCGACAGGGTGGGACATCTGGAAATCATCCCCAGGAGAAGCAGCTGATGGGACTGGGGTTCTTCAGAGAAAAGGAGGCTCAGGGGGGACCTTCTGTTTTTCCATGGCTCCCTGAAGGGTGGGGACAGGCAGGGGGAGGCCAGGTTCTGCTCCCAGGGAAAGGAAATGACCTCAGGTTCCACCAAGGGAGGTACCGGTTAGTTATTAAGAAAAATTTCTTCATAGGAAGAGTGGTTAAGCACTGGAGCAGGGAAGTGGAGGTGTCATCCCCCTCCTAGAAATGTTCAGAAAAGCAAATGAATGAGTCATTTCAAGGTATGGTTTAGTGGGCCTGGAATTTACCTTGGTCAAAGGTTGGACTTGATGTTCTTGGAGGTCTTTACCAACCCTAATGATTCACTAATTCTGTGATCTCCTCTCCTTGCCAGATGGATCATGGTCTCACTTCCTGGGCTTTGGCTCCTGCTGCTGTCCCTGGCACTGGAGATTTGAGTTTAATGGTGTTGGGGGTGACTTCAGTGTGGAAATCACCAAACTCTGACCCCACAGCCACAGGACTGGGGGAGTGGAGGTGCAGGTGGTGTTTAGTGGAGCCACTGGCCACAGCTGTGGGTGACACCTGGAAATGTCCCCATCACAGCGTGCCCTGCAGCAGGGCGCGTGGCCCAGCCTTCACACAAACCCCAAGGGCATGGAGACCATTCCTGTAGGAGCAGGGGCGCCTCTCAGGTGTGGGATAAAAGGGAAAGAGTGACACATGGAGGCATGGAGATGAAACACATAAGGAGACTGGGAGGAGAGCTCAGACTCACATAATTGCTCTATAGCTTTCATTTCATCCTGAAAAGGTAAAAAATAGCATCTGGTGCTACTTGGTTATGACTGAGTTGCCTTTTTCCCCTTTTGCTTTGGCTCCTGAATATCCACACAAGTTTATTTCCTCTTGGTGGGTGTTGTGCACCAGGTGTGGTCGGAACCTTTTTCTGGATTCCTGCAATTATTGGGTAGGGTGTAACGTCACAGAAATTGGTGTTGCAGTGCCGCCTGCCTCATGCTAGGGAGGTACAGGCACCAGCTCGGGAATGCAGAGCACCCTGCAAAAGCCTTCAGGCTGGAATATTTTGCTATTATTTTTTTAATATTCCACTAGAGTTTGAGACTGTATCAAGAAACTTCTTTTGAAAAGGAAATAAACCCATAAATTATAGCATAGTCTTTGCAGAAAGGCAAAAAGAATACAAGATTGTTTAAACGTATTATTTGCTGACCTTGACAGTTTACTTGTAATGTTATTTAAACATTTGGGTTTGCAGGGCGGGGGTTCTTATTTATTTATTTAATAAGCTGCCAGCTTACAAATTGCGAAACTTTCGCGGCTCCTCTTATCTTCTACAGAACCACTGAGATGGCAAAACATATTCTGTGTTTCAACTATTCCGCCTGCATTTGCATGAGGAAATTGGAAAGCGAGTTGTTTTCCCTCATCTGCATGACAATACCCCGAGCATAGTGCAATTCACCCTTTAATTTGGGATAGTTAGCTTGGGAGAAGAATGGGCCCAGCAATTTGACTCGATTCTGTTGCTGATGTTGTCGCCGTAATTAAAATTGATTTATTAGTAAAGGCGACAAAATCTCTGCTTACCTGTTTATTCAGCACCTTGTCAACCTGCAGAGCACAATAGTTGGGGTCACCCAGGTCAAATCTACTGCAGAGCTGGAGGAGTTTTGCCAAATTGAGTTTTCACGGAGAGCCTTTAATTAGTGAGACATTTCCAGATGGCTGATGGTGAAAATATCAGACCCAGAATGGGACCAGGACCTCCACTGGCTCTGCAGGAGCATGACCTGGACTCCACCAGGACATCCTTACCTGGATGCACGCACAGGTTTTGTGGGATAAAACATTCCAGGGGTGACTTCATCCTTGTTGCATTAATTTGGCAGCAGCAGCACATTTCTGCTGATAAGAGCTCAGGGCAGTTAATGAGCACTTGATTGGATTGAGGAATCTCTTGAATGCAGGGAAAACGGCTGAAATGGAGCTGGGATGGAAGGCAGCCCCTGTGGTCTGTTGGGATTTTGGGTCAGGATGGTGTTTCTGAGGATGGTTTAATGTGGAGTCTCCAAGCATGAGCTGTGAACCTTGTGCTCCCAGATTTTAGTGGGATTTTAGTCAATGGGAAGAGACAACCTCAGAGATTATTTGTCTCAGATGAAAATGAGCATTTGAGGAGACCTGCCTGCTAAAAGGGCTTATTCCTCTGCTTTGGCTGTAAGAGGAATCTCAGGTGATGGATTCCTCCCTCAGTGTCGGACTCCAGCTATCTGGCCTGCTTGCTCCAAACAACATCGAAGCTTTTGGTGCTTTCTGAGTGTTGTAAGAAGAATTGAATTCCCTGACTTTGGCTGCATGTCACTGGACTAATCCTGGAGCTGGAAACAATCTGTTTGGAGTGAGACAACGCCATCAGAATTATGAAGCTGTTGAGACAATGAGGAGTGTGTTGGACAATTGGTTTGGTCACAAAGGAGCTTTGAAAGGAAGATTTAGGCCGATGCCAAATAGGCTTTCAAAATCCCCTTATTTACTCCTCAAAATATGAGAAGCAGAGATCTTATGAGTAATCCTTGTACTTTTTCAAGACAAAGAAATATTAATATTAGATAGGGACCCACTGACTTTGTAAAAGGATAAATAAGGCAGAAATATTGAATGGTTGGAGAGAACTGTGTAGCAAATGAAAATCCATTTCACTTGCCCTCAACAAGCACAGGCCAAGGCTGAAAAAGGCTGGAGTTTTGGAATGCTTTAAATAAGGGTCAGTGAAGAGGAGCTGGAGGAAATAACTGTTCACATCCTTAATGGCTGCAGTTACCTCGACTGTGGTTTTTCCCTTGTGTTCAGGTACTGGGGGTGGCATAGATTGAAAGTTATATTTTGAGGGGTTGAAGTTTATGATGTGAATGAGAAAAGATACAGCAGTAAAAAATAAAACACTCCTGCAGTGCTGCTGCAGGACTGAGGCTCATAAAAATACTAATAATCCTTGAAAAGAGTTCCCTTAAAATAAGAGATTTCTCCAGCCATAGAGTGCCACAGTGGGGAACTGGAACTGGAGCATCTTTAAAATTCTTTCCAACCCAAAGCTCTCTGTGATTGTGTGACACTGCCAACAGAATGACTGTGAAACATCTATTTTCTGCTCTCATGAAAAACACGATTTTTGGGGACATCAGGAGTGTTGGGGAGTGGTGGGCACCTCCTCCCCTCCATCCCATGGAAGAGACCTGGAGCTGGGACCCGCTGCCCACCAGACCCAGCCTGGAAAGGGGAGCTCCCAGTGGAGCTCAGGTGCTGGAAATGCCCAGTGGTTTTTGCATATGTAGTGAGCAATGTTTGCCATTTATGATATTTCAGGGGAGACCTGACTTTATAAAGCATTCATGAGCTTGGCCTCCTGGAACGCATTTTTTTTCCCCTGGTTATTAGGAAATATTCAAATACTGCAAACAAATGTCAGTCTCTAGAATATTCATGAAGTCTCCTGTTCAAGTGGATCCCCCAAGTCGCTGCTGGCTGGAATACATCAACCTAATGCTGATTGCGTACATTTAGGGTAGAATAAAGATATTCCACTAAATAAGTGTGGAATGGCTTTTTCAAGTTCTGAGACTCTGGGAATTGAAAAGGCTCACACAGGTCCCGGTGCCAGGGAGCTGCTAATGGAGGTTGTTTTTCTGTGTGCTTGGCCATCATTTGGAATCAAGGGTGGAATTTATTCCCCTCTGGCTCTGGCCATCTGAAATTCCTGCCCTATGGTTTTAGCTGGGCTCCCCTCTTTAGGGCAATTTCAGCCTGAAATTCGATAAAATTACAGCATTTTGAAACATTGTGAAAACATCATTTAAAAACAAATAAAAAAACCCAAACCCCACCCTGACAAACCCCTTCCTGCAAAGCGTTCATTCTTTCATTCAACATACACAAATTGTGCTCTGATGGTTCTTGATTACTTTTGAAATAGCATTTAATTTCAAACTAAATATTTGGAAATAGTTTTACTTACTTTTATAATACTTCTAAAATACGATTTCATTTCAAAAGAGCACAGGCCCGATACCAAATTGCCAAAATAAGATGTGCCATCACTTTGAAAATGACTTTGTGAATGGCTTTTTGGCTTGGTCAAGCTGAAAACAGTTTTGAAAATTAAAAAAAAAAATGTTTCAGACAAAATAATATAACAAGGGGAGGAAAGGAAAAGTTTAGGGTTTGGTCTACCCCTTATTTTTCTCTCTCTTTTGGGTTTGGAAAATGTACAGAGGTGAGAGACAGGGATAGCCTGGTCCTAGGAGAGCATTAGGAAGGTGGTTTGGTCTGGCCATCAGAGAGGCACTAAAACCCAGTAGCTGGAAGATAAAGCCTGCAAACAAATTCAGGCTAGAAAATAAGCAACACCTTCAACAGGAGCCTAATTAGCTCCTGGCACAGAGTGCCAGGGGTTACTGCAGATCTTTTGTTGCTGGAGGAGTTTCAGTGCAGAGCAGATGTTCTGCTCACACTCAGGTGTTGCAGTTCAGCCAGGTGCTGGCAGGGGAGCCCTCCTGGTTTGGTATTTTCTCAGGTCCCTTCCACCCCAAACCATTCCTGCTGAGCCCAGAGGTGGAAATAACCCATCCCAATGGTCCTGTGCACCTCCAAAACCTCCAAAACCTGTGGGCCCAGTCTCAGGTAGTCCATGAATGCTGCTGCAGAGCACATAGATTGTAAAAGACTTTTGTGATCCCTTCCTGCAGCAACCTCTTGTTTTTTCATGCCTTTCTTTAGCATGCAAGCCACAGGGAGAAATAATTACTTTTAATAGAAACGCTGGGCTCCCAATGAAGATGTACAGTGTTGTACACAGCATGCTCCTAATGAACAGAAATGTCAGGCCAAAATAAGAGATGAGAAGGATTAAATTCTCCAAGGTGGGTGGTGTGATTGCCCTGCCTTTGTGTGAGGCTGTCTGGAGCCACTGCACTGCAGCTGGAGGCAGGTATTGGGGGAAAGACCAACGAGTTGATCAAAAAGAGGGGAATCCCACAATGCTTTTGAGAGCTGCTAATTAAAGAGTTTAATCTTAGATTGTTTGCTGAGAGGCACGAGGAGGGGCTGGGAGGGGAAATGCCTTTGTTTGGCTTCCAGACTGCAGGTGGAGATGGGCAGGACAAACTCTCAGGTGAGACCTGAGGGTGGTGGGAAGGCAGGCAGGTCTCTCTTGCTGTACACACCACCTCCCCTTTTTATCCCCGTGGCCTCCCTCAGTAGTGGCAGCTCTCTGGAGCCTGCAGTGCGGCTGGGGGGAAGCTTTTTGTACTCCCTGTGTTTCCTCCTCCTCCTCCTGGTACTGAAATTCCTCACATAACCACAGCTTATGACCTCGTCCTGCTGAATTTTCATGAGCTGCTTGGCAAGCTGCAGTTCTTCAGCCAGTGCACCTACTTGGAATAAAATCCAAGAGACCTTAAACCTTGCTCTTAATTTTTCACTCCCTGGTAAAATTGCTGCATAAGGATATTTGAAGAAGTCATTGCCCCCTGTGGATATTATCACTTAATCTTTTTTTCCTTCTTAATAAAAGCTTGGCACAAAAGTCACTCGCTGAAAACAACCGTGTCCTGTGCTGCCAGTGCTTCACTACAGTATTTTTAAAGATCATAGCTCATAACCACAGGGAGAGGTCTCAGCGGAGGGAGTGAGGAGTAACTTTCTGTTTATAGCCATTTACCTTCAACTGTAATGTATTTAAGAAGGAAAATTGCCACTTAGACTTGCAGAGCAAATTGGCTTGTGCTCAGAAATGGCTTTCTAGTGTCTGTCTAGGAAAGGTCATCCTGGAGACTTCTGCACTGCAGAACTCGGTGCTGGTGGCCGGAGGGACATGGCGTGGCCCCAAGGTGGCATTTTCTCCAGCTATAAAGACCTCAGCACCAGTCCTCTCACATTTTCCAGGCTTCTCCATCCTCTCCAAGCTGGTGGGATGCAAAGCTGTCCTTGGTGTCTTCTTATGGGCACAGGAGCCCCTCAGCATGGAACCCCTCAGCATGTGTGGGGCAGAGGCACTGAGCTCTGTGTCCCCCTTGCCTCCATCTCTGCAGAGGCATCAGCCCACATGTCCCGCTGCAAAAAGGGCCCATGTTCCATTTTAATGTTATTAACCATCACCGTGGCAACAAATATAGATGTTGTGTTTGCAGCAGCACCGTTTCACAGGTCCCTGAGGAATCTTTACCCTTGAGTGCATTTTGTTGATAGCGAAACCAAAGGGAACGTAAAACAAGCAGGTTGGAAAAGAGGCACTGGCCCTTCTCAGCTCCGAGTGCAAATTATCAGGTGTGGGAATGCAGCTGACTGTCAGCCTGGGTGTAAATCTCCCCCACTTATCCGTCCCCACAAGTGTAAAACAGGCAGCATTACCAGCTCCTAACAGCCGCTGCTGTGGCAAGTCTGGCACAGCAATTATCTTAATAACTTCAGTAGCAACAGCAGTAATGGGAAATGCAGCTCTGTGTGTGTCTGAGGTATTCTCACCTTTCTCAGGGTTCAGTCTGGGGCAGCAGCAGGAGAGGGAGAGAGGTTTTGCAATCACTGTGTGAAGCAAAACCATCTCAGATAATTGTGGTTTGGACTGTGGGCCTCCAAATGCAATCCAGAAATCCCTGAGAGGTGCCAAGTGCCTGGTATTGGACTCCTTGGAGAAGAGGCTGGAAGGCAAGAACAGGAGGGTGATGAGGGTGCTCAAACCCAGGCTCTGACAGATGTAATCTGGGAACACCAAGTCAGGAGGGCAGTGGCAAGAGCTCGGATTTAACAGGAGTCTTTGTGCCAGCACATTAATCGGACAGGAAAACTTCCAGTGGCCCAGCAATCCATCTGTGCCTCAGGAGACAGTAAGCTGCCCCTACATCTCCCTGCTCTTACAGCTGCTTTGCATCCCCCCAGCCCTTCCCCGAGTTTTCTCTCATCCTGCACCATCTACTTGAACCTGATGAAGCAAAAACTGGCATTACCTCATATTTCCATAATTTTCCTTGCAGCAATGCCCTGATTCCATCTGTCCATCTCAGGCCAAATGACAGCCAAAGTACATTTCCTGCAGCATGCACTGGCAAACTGTGGGATGGCCCTTTCCTTCCTCCATCAATCCATCATCCACAACTCCATAAAATGATCTCCCTGGTCTTTGGAGCCCGTGGCATCATCAAATTTGAGCACAAGCAGACCTGTGCAGCTGAATTTGGGCTGGAAAAAGGGAGATTCATGAATGATCCCAGAAAAACACTGAGGAAATGTCCTTGTCATCAGCCAGAGGAAGGAGTGGCACAGCAGGGGTTCTGCTAAAGGGATGCCTGGGGCTCATTACAGTGAGAGTGAAACTGGAAGGTCAAAGTGCCATGGCGGGGTTTTGGGCTTAAGGGAGAAAAGAAGAAATAAAATGTATTGGAATTGTCTTTTGTCTCTAGAGATTCCAGGCACGGCAGGCTCAGAGGGCAAACTTCTCACAGGAGGCATTTCCTGACCCTCCTGCAGCAGAATCTTAATCGAGATGATGTTAGTTCCCCCTGGCACATCTCCCTGTCTGTGATAGAGATTTCAAACAAACATCCTGAGGAAACTTTTCCACTTATTGCAGTTAAACTTTCCTGGGCACTGACTCGTGGCCTTTGCTGGGGTTTTTTTGGAGGAGAGCATTGCCTTCCCCCTTCCCAGGGCACGGGAATAAGGAACTTGTGCTGAGGAGGGAAGAAGTTTTATATTTTATGTTTTATATTCTCTACCTCCAGAAAGAGAGGGCATTTCCCTTTACCCAGCCTCTTTTTTACATCTTGCTTTTTTGTTGCTGTTATTTTAGGTTTTCTCATATTCCTTTTTCCCTTTAACAGTGAAGTCTCATCATCCCTTGTCAAGTTTGGTTGAGATTCACCAAGAATTTCAAAAGTACTTACAAGACACTTGATTGATGGACCAACAAGGCTGTCAAAACAGCTTAAGGAAACGAGGGTGAAACTAAAGATAATAATTAATGAAACGGATAAGGAGACAGGCTGGAAGGTTTTCCAGATGCTAGATCCAGTGGGGATCATAAAGGATCTGGCACCTGGAGAAGAGACTGTAGAAATTGAGCTGAGAGGTCTTCTGCTGAGAACTGTGAGGCAAAGTCTGACATTGTTTTCATCATCTGCCAAATACATTTTTAGGGAAAAAAGGCAGAATATTCCCCTAGAAGACATTTTGATTGATGTACCTGGAGAGCTGTTATGCCTTGGTTTTCTCTACAAATGGGTCCTGGCTGCTGGCACCTCTTGTCTGTGATGCAGAGGCTGTCAGAGCTCTTAGGGAGGTGACACAGAGGCTGAGGGAGTCCCGGATCCCCCAGGGATTCATGGAATAGTGTGGGAGACTGACAGGTACAATCCTGAGGATGGTTAAAAGCAGAGGTGGTTGGATGGCAGATTCTTTTGTCTGCCAATTGATTATCTTCTGATCTAGGATGAAGGGCTCTGAGATAGCCAAGGGCAACACAGGTTGTTCCAGCGATGGATCTGAGGTCTGGTGAGGCACGGGGAGGTGCAGTGGGTGTGAGCAGTGCCCCCCCCAGCCAGTCCCTTCCTGGGCTGGCTGAGCTCCCCCTGCTCTGTGAGTGTGCTTTGCACAGCTGAACAGAAACCAGGAGGTTTTCTCTGCTCCTGAAAAGATGTAGAGGTGCTGGAGTGAATCCAGAGAGGCCAGGGAGATGCTCCAGGGCTGGAGCCCCTCTGGAGCCAGGCTGGGAGAGCTGGGGGTGCTCACCTGGAGAGGAGAAGCTCCAGGAAGAGCTCAGAGCCCCTGCAGGGCCTGAAGGGGCTCCAGGAGAGCTGGAGAGGGACTGGGGACAAGGGATGGAGGGACAGGACACAGGGAACGGCTCCCACTGCCAGAGGGCAGGGATGGATGGGATACTGGGAATGAGGAATTGTTCCCTGTGAGGGTGGGCAGGCCCTGGCACAGGTGCCCAGAGCAGCTGTGGCTGCCCCTGGATCCCTGGCAGTGCCCAAGGCCTGGACAGAGCTTGGACCAGCCTGGGACAGTGGGAGGTGTCCCTGAGGTGGAACTAGGTGGTCTTTAAGGTCCCTTCCCACCCAAACCACTCTGGGATTCTGTGATTTGTGCATGTCCCAAGCACTGGGAAGTGAGGATTCTTGTGAGGAAGAACAGAGGTGCAGCAGCAGAGCTCAGGTGAACACGTGTGGGAGTGAGATGGACTGGAGGGGGTGGCACAGGAAGATGCCCCAGGCAGGACCCTCCTGGTTTGGGGCTCGGCCACATGGGGGTGTTTTGCTCTGGATGTTTTTGCTTTGCTTTTCCCTGAAACACTGATGAATTCTTTTGGTTTCTGGGAGGCCAGATGGGAATCCCAACCCTTGGCCAAGCTTTGCAGGAGGAGCTTCCTGCCCTGGCCATGCTGCACAGCCCAGCCTGGTGCTGCCTGATGAGCACGACAGCGCCTTTACACTCGACACCTGTGTTTATAAATATGGAGGAATTGTCTCAAGCTGGTCAAAACACAATTATTTCATTTTCTTCCCCATTCAGGATTGTTGTTGTTTAGGAATAAATTGCCGCTGCTGATTTACAGGATCAACAAGGACAGCATGAAATGGGCTCAGTGAAGTGATTTTGAATTTCCACTACAATTACTCTTCTCTTCAACCATATGATTCCCTTTTGCTCACATGCACCAGCCAGGGCCGGGTTTGTTTTCTCACTGCTGCCCTGGGAGCTCTGCCTGCCCTCGCCGTGCAGCAGCCCCAGGCTGAGCCTGCACAAACAAACCTGAAGTGCTAAATTGCACTTTTTTCAAGGAAGCTGGCAGAGAAGGTGCATCCCCAAATCCCGCTGCACTGGCGCCAAGGGATGGTGATTCTCTGGCTTCAGCAGTGAAGTCAAGAGTAAAGACCCTGGATTTGTTATGCAGGTGGTGTGTGTATCTCCTGAATAAATTCCTCCTCTTCTCGTCCCTCAATTTCTCTCCCAGCACACCCTGGTTGAGGCCTTCTGACTCCACACTGAGCTCCTCACCAAGCCCATGTGCTTCTCTTGGTGATCCAAGGCTTTGCAAGCTCACACAGATGGGTGACACTATGTGTGTCACCATTAAAACTCTCTGTGGCCCAAAGGGCCCCAGGAAGGGGGCTGCAGACCAGGTAGAAATTCATTTCCCAGGGCCCTCTGTAGCCTTTTACAGCTCATTCAATGTGCCCAGGGTCACACCTGGAAATGGGCCAAAAATTCCATGTTCAGGTTGGCAAGTGAGGAATCCTCTCATGTGTGTGTGCATCACTCAGAGTAAGGGGGCAATCTAAGTGAGCAGAGAAATAATTTGTAGGAATTCAGCTCTCCCTGCTGTTTCTTGGATTAGTTTGGTGTTGGAGAAGGGAGCGAGCATTGCCTTTAGGCTCTGTTTGGTTTTTTGCATCTCTTACCCTGCTTAAGTCTTTCCTTCCCCTTTACCAGTGTCTGCAGGAGTGCTGCAGAATCCCAGAATGGTTTGGGTTGGAAGGAAACTTTAAACTCACCTAATCCCACACCCTGCCATGGGCAGGGGTACCTTCCACTAGACCAGGCTGCTCCAAGCCCCATCCAGCCTGGCCCTGAAGCCCTAA
This sequence comes from Taeniopygia guttata, assembly GCF_048771995.1. Lineage (NCBI taxonomy): Eukaryota > Metazoa > Chordata > Aves > Passeriformes > Estrildidae > Taeniopygia > Taeniopygia guttata. The sequence goes on from NC_133049.1 coordinate 1,675,758, forward strand.
GCCCCTCTCCTGAGGCTGCCATGACACTGGGATATTTGGATGGTGTTGCTAATTCAGGACTGTTGTCCCCTCTTGCATTGTTTAATGAAAGGTGTGTGCTGGGGACCCGAAGTTATTAACAAACCCTGAGCTCTGGTAACAGCACAAACACAAACCCACGCCAGCGATGCTGAGCTCTGAATAGTCTAATAAATGTGAACATCTTGGGTAATGTGATTTATTATTGACAGCATGAATAGGAAAATAATAAAACAATGTAATGATTCTGCAAGAAAAGTGAGGGGGTTTTATTATTATTCATACTTGGAAGGGTGTTTACAAGGCAGGAATGAGGTCAGACTTTTAAAGAGAGCCACGGATGTCAGATCTCAACCTCGTGCATGTGAGGAGAGGTAATCCCGTTCCTGCAAGTTCATTTGCGTGGGGAATTGGGCTCCCCAGTTTCATTAGCACTAATAGACCCTACCTGTCTCCGAGTGGCTCTGTGAATATTGCAGTGCGGGGTGAGATGGAGAGCTGAAGCTGCACAGCTTGGCAGGGAAGTCACTTTTCAGTGCCGGGCAAAGGGAGCTGTGGGGGTTGGGAGTGGGGTTTGTTGGTTTAACTCAGGCTAAGAGATGGGACTCGGGGGGGCTGGGCTTAGAAAAGAGGGGTATCCAAAATGCTGCAGTGAATTTGGTGAGAGGGAAACTGAGACACAAAGGGTGGTGCAGCCAGTCTGGGATGGGGCTGTTGGCAGAAGTTCGGGCTCCATCCAGGGATGGTCCATCAGGACACAGCCTGAAATGGGTGTTATCAGGGCACTGCTACTGGCACTGGCACCCCAACATCCCCTTTTCCCTCCCTACCGGCTATCCCTGCCATTTTCCAAAGATCCTGCTGTTTTCCCAGGGATAACCAAACCCATCATCTTCCCTCTGTGGTGCCTGGGGCAGCAGAAACTGAGGGAATGGCTGGAGCTGGGCTGGGCATGTTTACAGAATCACAGAATCCCAGAATAATGAGGTTGGAAGAGACCTCTAAGATCATCAAGTCCAACCTGTGCCCTGACACCACAACTAGACTATAGCACCAAGTGCCAATTCCAGTCTTTTTTTAAACATATCCAGAGATGGTGATTCCACCATCTCCCTAGGAAGACAATTCCAGTATTTTATTTAGGTTGGATATTGGCAAAGGTTCTTCCCCCAGAGGTGCTGGCACTGCCCAGGCTCCCCAGGGAATGGGCACAGCCCTGAGGCTGCCAGAGCTGCAGGAGCCTTTGGATACAACTGCCAGGGATGCCCAGGGTAGGACTTTGGGGGGTCTGTGCAGGGCCAGGGGTTGGACTGGATGATCCTTGTGGCTCCCTTTCTCACTCAGGTTATTCCATAATTCTGTAATTCCCAAGAAATGTTCCATCTGTGGTTTTATTTAGCATTCTGTTTCTTGCCCCACACAGCAGCACTTCCCACAGGTGAGACTAAACATCCCTCATTTTCCTCTTTATTTTACATCAGCCCAGCTCCACTCCAAGCCCAATTGGATTTTTCATTACTGTGGCAGGTTATGATCCTTTGGATACTTTTCCTGTAATTTTCATGTTTTCATTTTAACATTTCTCACAAGATTGAAAGCTTGGGATAAGAGCTGGGAAGCTTTTGCTCAGCACGTTAGAGAGAAACGTCTGGAATTTGAATGAGGTGAGGGATGCCAGGGCTGGTGGCTGTGGAGATGAGGGGAGGTGATGGAGCTGAGCTGGGGAAGCTGCAGCACACGAGGAGCATCCACAAAAACAGCATTTCTTAAGGCCCAGCAGTGCTAAATCTCTGTGCCTCTCTGACAGCTTCTACTGCCATCAACATCTCCCATGTTTTTCAGCAAAGTAATTCTTTTAGATGCTTCAAATATAGATAGATTTTTGTGTATAGAGGGTTTTTTTTTATTTATATAAATATATATATATCTACTGTCAGCTGGTATTACAAAGAGCATAAAGCACATCTCCAGCTCCTGCATGTTCAGCTTGCCTGGGATCACATCGGGGGAATGAGAGGACAAATGAGCCAAACTCCAACATTTTCCCTCAGCAGGGGACACCTGCGGGGTCCTGCTGCTTGAATGGCTCTGGGATGCTGCTGGTAGGTGTGGGATTTCAGGTAGTCCCGGATGCTTTGGTAGGGAATATGTGTAACTGAGCATTTATGGTCTCTTTTCTCTGTATGAGAAAAAGAGCACTCTGGGCTTTTTTCTCGAATTACTTTGCCTGGAGACTGCCAGCTTCTCTGCCTGCATCCCTCTGGGAAGCCGAGGCTTGTGGAACTCCTTTTTATCAGCAAATTAGATAATGGCAATTATCTTGATGATCTTTAAGGTCTCAGCCCAGCCCATTCTACGGTTCTACGATCTTACTTTTGTGTCATTAAATGCTGGCAATGACTCTCAGCTTCCCCCACCTCCTGTGGCAGAGAACATCATTTCACTTGGCTGCAGAGCCCGAGCCACAGAGGGATACGGTGTCGGTCCGCAGGAAATCTCAGCCATGGGACCCAGATATTGCATTTAGATGTAGTTGCTTTCATTAACTCCCTATTTTATAGCACTCATCAGTCTTTCTCCCCTGCCAGAAAGTCTCCAATGTACTGAGGAATATTCAGGACTCTTTTGGCAAGCGTCAGAGATAAGTGGATAATAAAACACACCTTGAAAATATTCTCCATCCTATTATTAGCCACTTTCTTATTATACTTGCAAAGAAAAAATTCCAGTTATAAAGCAGCGCACTCCTCTATATTGTTGGTCCATCGTGCTCAGACACTCGCAAAGAAAGTCTTTCAATAATATTCTCACTATTGTTTGTTGATTGGCTCTATTAATCACTTCTCACAGCCTCAGCTACACATTTCCATGAGCGTGCACAGTTTAAACCCCCCTCCCTCCCCACAGCCTCCTTTTATGCTCCCATGAAACTTTGAGGATGCCTAAACCCCTGCTTCAGCAGGAATGAGAGGAGACAGATCTGCAAAGCTGCCTGCTCTCCTTTTAGCGAGAACAAAAGCTCCCTGGAATAGCAACTGTTATTTACTCATCTCTCATCAGCAGATTTGACCTAATTTTGCTCTTCCCATGCCTTTGTTTCAAACACCTGGCAGCGGCATCGCCGGCGGATCCGGCTCTTTCACAGCGGCTGGATTTACTTGGTGGGGGCGGCCAGCTCCTCCTGGAAAAGCTGAGCCTGGTGGTCTGGATGAGCCTTGCAGAACAGCCCCCAGCATTTCACTTGTGGGGAGGCCCCCATAGCCTTTCCTTAGCACCCCAAGGTGCCCATGGTGGGTGCTGGGCAGCAGTGACCGCTCAGCCTCTGGCACGACTCTTCAAGCTCAGTGTGGCTCAGGTGAGGGCACCTGGCTGCCCATCCACTCCTAAAAATACACCCAGACCCCGATTTGTAGTGATGCCAGCTCAGGTAAGGGTTCAGTGCCCGCTGGTGGGCACCCACCAGGTTGTGTTTGCAGCAGTCCCTGGGGCAGGAGCTCTGACTTCACCTCAAAAGCTGCCCGGAGGAGCTCAGCCACAGATTTGTCCTGGCTTTCCATTTAAAATAGCCTCCAGCCCTCCTGTGCCAGCGAGGAGGCAGCAGGAAGAGAGATGCACTGATGAGAAATGTGGGGCCCCGAAATTCATTTTTCAAAGATGGCAGCAAAGCCAGTGATTTATCTGCTGTCACCACAGTCCGAGCAAATCTTCCCCACCAGGTGAGCGATGCAGGAAAGGTAACTCAGCAACCACAAAGTACAACGAAGCCCCGTCAGGCTTCCTCACCTAGAGATGACTTTTATTTTGAGCTCTGAATGTAATTAACAGCACTGACTTGAGAAAAGTAATGAACTCTCTCCCATGCGGTCTCTGGGATCTCTTAGCCAACTTCCCGTGCTCTTTGCCTCGTGCATTCCCCATCAGTTTTCCCTCTGTCATCTCTGATTTATTACCTTCAGAGCAGAATCTTCATCCCCAGGGCTCAGCAGCTCTGAACCGGCTAAGAGAGACCTTTGGTGTCATTGGGACAGACCCACTCAGGCAGTGTTAGTTTTTGGAAGTTTTGGGTCCCTTGAGGCACTCATCCATCCTGTAGCCAGCTTTCTCCAGGGCTAGCAGGCTACAAATACTTCCAGCAGATGTTTTGGCTCTTTTAGGAAAGTTGTGTGCCAGGGAAGCCACCTCTCCCTGCCCTCATCCATTTGGGAACCACGGGACATTCCAGCGGGCAATAACCGCGCTTCACCTCCCGTTTGCGCGGGGCAGCCGCAGCCCTGCCCGCCCACGGCAGGAGCACGGGAAACTGTGGCAGCACAAACTGACTTGTACTGAACAGCAATCCAGTCACAAATAAGAAACCCAGCCCAGTTCCATAAACCAGCCTCTGGGCTGGCTGCAGAGGTCTCAACCAATAACAGCTCTGCTAAAATACAGGCATTTGAGTGTTTCAGCGTCTGGGGGGTGTAGAGATTAGACCAATGGCTGTTCAGAGCCGGGAGCTTTGAATTGCCTAGAAAAGCAAGCCCTGAGCAATAAAACAGGCAGTTTGGCTGATGAGCAGCTGGGGTCTGTCCTGTGTTACATCTCAGATATGCGAACGTCACAAAAGTCTTCCCAGGAACCTGGGAAAGCAGCACAGCCAGGATGCAGAGGAGACACTGTCCTTTCAAACCTTTTGTAGAGTTTTAGGTGTTTGTGAAGCCAAGAAAGGAGCTGTACAGCCGAGAATGGGGATGCTTGTGGAGGCTGGAGAGGGACTCCACTCCACAATTTGAATGTACATGTAAATCCTGTTGTCGCTATAGGACACGTGAAAGCACAACACGAGCCACCTGCTATTTTGCAAGGTAAAAGAGAAAGTTTATTTTCTGACTCCAACTTTTATACTTTTCCAACGGTGACAGTGGATTGGAGAGTGAATGGGCCACCTCTCCAAAGACATTGGACAAACCACTAGTACATCAAGTCTCTCCACCCCCATGAAGGAATGCAAAACAATATGTTGGTTACAGAAATTGTGTGGGAAAGTTTTCCAACAGAAGGTAAACTCAGAAGGCTTTAGAAAAACTTAAGAATCAGGGCGACATCCCGTGGTGCAGAGGTCCAGACTTGTGGGAGGCATAGTTCTGGCTCGGTGGTTTTGGATCTGCAGGGTTTGTGCTAATGGCAAGCTTGGCACAGCCTTTGTCCTCTCTCCCCATGGTCCTTCCAGCAGCATGAAAGCTTTTTGTAAGGCATTCCTGGGAATGCTGTGTCTAGGAGGTGAGGGAGATGAGCCTGGCTGGGAGGAGGTGGCACATCTAATGCACAGCCCCAGCCAGAAGGGCAGTCCAAGGCGTGACTGTGCTCTTATTGAGTTGTAGGAACTATGGAGAGATCCAGGGTGTTTGGAGGTCACGGCCAGTGTAAAGGGTGCTAGTATTAAAGGTCTTTCTCTGTAGTTCCCTGCTGCCAACATTAGGGTCTGACACTCAGAAATCCAGGTTAGTGTCTCCTGTTGGCTGCATCTCCTATGCCCAGGGAGGTCATGGAATCTGTCTCTGGAGATATTTCAAACACACCAGGATGTGTTCCTGTGTCACCTGCTCTCTGTGACTGCCTCAGAAGGGAGGTTGCTTGGATGATGTCCAGAGATCCCTTCCAACCCCAACTCTTCTGGGATACTGTGATTCCCAGAGCAAGGCAGACAGACCAGCTGAAAGTCTCACTGGAAAATAAATTATTTAGTGCACCCTCAAATAAAACCAGGGGTCTTTGCTCTCATATAGTTACTGTTTTCTAATAAAGGTGCCAAGAAACTGTTCTGCCTGTGGGGTCATTCCTGGTGCACGGAGATCACTCACTCTCCAGGCAGATAGGGAGGGAGCTGCACGAGCTGGGGCTGCCATCCCTGCTGGGTCATCCCTGGTCAACAGCTTAGCTGAGAAATCAATCAGAAAGCTCAAGATGCTGTCAAATAAGGCTGGTAATTCCCTCTGTTGTACCCAGCAAATAATGGGAGTTTTTATACATCCATGTTGGGCTTTTTCAACCACAATTGAGAAAGTAATCACCTGCCTGCATATGGCTTGAATAAAATTTCCAGAAGCTTGAAGGTGCTGGACATGGGTTCTGCTCAAATTTTAGATTATTTTAACTACAGTGCTTTTCCCTCAATCCCTTTTTTTTTTTTTTTTTTGGGGTGGTTTTGGATGGCTGAGTCATTCTTGACCTCCTGCCTCGAATTCTCATGGTTTGTTACTGCTCATCGTTAAAGAGCTGCTGTGCTCTACACCTGAATCAATGCAGTTCAGGCCCAGGGAAATGAATCCTGTAGCCAGTCAATTCTAATCACTTTGGGACCCTTCTGAGTGTGAGGAAGTTCTATAAATGAAATCAGGACAGTGAGATGCATGAGCTCTTTCCAAGTGCCCACCATGTGTGGATAGTGAGTGCTATTGAAAAGCTTTCACCTGAGGCTTGGCTTCATTATTAAAATTATTCCAGAAGTTCCCCAAGATCTTTTTTCTTCCTCCTCAGTGGCAGCACAACCTGGGATTGGACTGGGCTGTTCTAATGCCACATATCTGGTTATTCCATTTGATTACCCCTGCTGAGAGGTGCCTGCAGATGGAGCAGGTCCATGTACACCCTATTTGCCTGGATTTAATGGAAACTGAAGTTTTGAGGTCTGATTCTCTCTATTTTCCTTTTTCTCGCCATGTTGGGCGCAAAGCCTGTGCTGAAGTTTAGATTCCCAAAGCTGATTTTGGGTCTTTATTGCCCTACTCAGTCAAAAATCTGGAACAACCCTGCAGTTCCCCATTACCTTTGACCCTGCAGTACCCCCTTACCAAAGGGCCTGGAGTGACAGGACAAGAGGGAATGGCTTTAAGATGAGAAAGGGATAGATGGGATTTTGGGAAGAAATGCTTCCCTGTCAGGGTGGTGAGATCCTGGTACAAGTTGCCCAGAGCAGCTGTGGCTGCCCCATCCCTGGAAGTGTCCATGGCCAGGTGGGAGCAACCTGAAATAGTGGGAGGTGTCCCTGCCCATGGCAGGTTTATGGAATGAGATGTTCTTTAAGGCTCCTTCCAGCCCAAACCATTCTGGGATTCTGTGCTGAAGTTTGTGAGGTACCTGCTAATTTATTAACGCTCCACTCACTTTTATTAATGCTTCTAATGTGCCACTGACAGAGCCAGGACTTTGGGAGAGGGGATTGTTCTTATCTAAAGGGAAGGTAATATTTTACTGTGAAAAGCAACACAAACCAGCACGAGACTCACGATAAATCATGTGCTCAACATCACCCGGCTGCGACGGAAATTAATGGGAGTTGCAAGGCAAAATTCCCCATCATCTCTTGCAAATCTCAACTGGAGTTTGTGTTCTCAGCCTCACTGCTGTGTGCAGCCCATGCTCCCACGCTCGTTCTTCACAGAAAAAAGGCCCTCCAGCAGCCTGTAAAGTTTATGATGAGACGGAAGCAACTGGAGCTAAACTGTGAGCTTTTTGTCACCGCCAAACGCAGCCACTCCGGGGCTTGGCGGGGACTGTTGGCTGTGAGAGAGAAGCAGAGAAAAAGCAGCAGAGTCTTCAGTCACTCACAAAATATGCAGAGCTGCTTTGGAGCGAGGCAATAACCTTGGAGTTGCTCTCCCGACTCTAATAACCCAAATGTTCAAGGCACTGGGTTGTAGCTCATCAGGAATGGAGCTCCCCCAGCTCAGCGTGCTCAGCCCCACGCCGGAGCACCGGAGTTGGGAAAGGTCCTTAATGAAGCATTAATTCATCCAGCACCGCCTGCCGGGCCTGCTGCTCACAGAGGAGGCCACACTGTGTGTTTCTGCTGGAGGAACTTCTCTTTCTTTTCATTTTCCTTCTCTTCCTTTGCTCTTAGGAAGGTACCATCTTTGCAGGTAAAGAATTCAGCGCAGGTGGCAAATCACCAGATCCTGCCATGCCCATGGCTGCTGTAAAACATTTAAGACGTCAAGTTGTGTGAAAAAAACTGCCTGTAATGAACCATCCCCTTGTTACCTGCAAGGAACACAATGTGGGAGGCTTCTCTCCCTCTTCTGAAGTTACCTCACAACAGCATTGGGGATTTTAAAACCTTTTTGATTTCTTCTCTCAGAATGCAGCTTCTGCTCAGATTATTTAAAACTTGAAGAGAACATAAAGGATCTTACTGCCAGAAGCATCACATCTCAAATGCCATGGAGATATTTTCCTATTTATCATATTTTTCTGTGGGCTTTTTGAACCCTGGTGGTACAGCAGACAAAGAAAAGGCTCATCTAGTCCCACCCCCTGCCATGGGCAGGGATACCTTCCACTAGACCAGATTGCCCCAAGTCCCATCCAGCCTGGCTTTGGATATATCCAGGGATTCAAGGACAACCACAGCCTTTCTGGGAAACTTGTGACAGGGCCTCACCACCTTCACAGGGAGAAATTCCTTCTCAATAGCCCATCTAAAGCTGCTCTCTGGCAGTGGGAAGCCATTCCCCCTTGTCCCATCCCTCCATTCCTTGTCCCCAGTCTCTCTCCATCTTTCTTGTCAGTTCCTCCAGGCTCTGGAAGGCCACAGTTCACTCACCCCAAAGCTTCTCCTCTCCAGGTGAGCACCCCCAGCTCTCCCAGCCTGGCTCCAGAGCTGAGGGGCTTCAGCCCTTGGAGCATCTCCGTGGCCTCCTCGGGACTGGCTCCAGCAGCTCCAGCTCCTTCCCGTGCTGGGAGCCCTGAGCTGGAGGCAGCTCTGCAGGTGGGTCTGTGCTGGGGGGCAGAGGGGCAGAATCCCCCCTGCCCTGCTGCCCACGCTGGGGATCAGCCCAGCACAGGGGGGTTCTGGGCCAGGGCCTGTCCAGCTCTCACCCACTGCACCCCGAGTGCTCCTCCCAGAGCTGCTCTCAGCCCCTCATCCCCAGCCTGGACTGGTCCTGGGGGTTGCCTGACCCAGGTGCAGCACCTGCCCTTGGCCTTGTTGAACCTCATGAGACTGTCCAGGTCAGGATCAGGCTGGAGGATCTCGGCATCTGCTCTGCTCAGTTTCTGTTACCAAAACCAGTTTGGAGGGATGTTACATTGTGCTCATGGGCATTCTGTTCCCCATTCCCCGGGACCCCTGTGACTCTGCTCAGATAACCCTGGACCCCTCCTTCCTGCCAAGAAGCCCTCCCTGCCCAGAGCCTGGATAAACCCCTGACATTTCCTGTTTGTTCTCTTTGCCCCGCTCTTTCCCCTGGACATCACAGAATAAAGAGAGCTGAACAACTACATCGGGGTAAGAGCCTCTTTTGGAAATCTTTGCCATCTCCTGATGTTCCTCCCCTCAAAGCCTCGGATCTCTGGGCTAGCCTGATTATTTAGGGGCTGAGAGGGGGGAAAACATCAGAGGGAAACCAGTTTTGTCTTTCTGGGGTTTCTTTTTTCATCACTCCTCTGTAAGGACACTGTGTACATGTGGTGGAGAACATTAAGTAAGTGGCAGCATATGGGATTAGGATTTCTCCCTTTAATAATGGTTGAGTTGATAGCAGATTGTGTTCTCTTTTTTTTTCCCTCTCCCACAGAAAATAAGTTGGGGTTTTTTTTTTTAGCATGGGCTTTTCAGCAGGAGCTGTCTGTTTTCCATCAAACTTTTGAGCATAGCAAAGAAAGAACATATTGCTAATTTTGGCCAAAATTTGATGGCTCGTTTTTAGACCAAGCATTACTTGCTTTTCAGACCCACCAGCTTGGAGCATAAAAAGGGGATGTAGTGAAATCCTCAGTGCCTCCTTGTGTTCTGCTGCACTTTCTCATGGAAGTGAATTTCCCAATGAGCTGTAAACCTCCGTTCCTGTTCCCCTCCATGAATTATCCAGTGCTCTTCCAGTGCCTCGTGGCAGAGCACAGGCAGTGAATAGGCATTGTCATGAAACACTCCAGAGCTGTAATTAATAGCTCAACCTGCAGAAAGAGCTTGAATTTAGAGCTGCAAACTCTTGTGATGCTCTGCCTGGAGCAGGGACTTCTCCGTGTATCTGCTGGGTGACCTGTGCGTGCAGCTTGGCCTTTCTTCAGGATGCAGATAAGCACTTGTGCCAACTCACAGCCAGAAAATGGTGAGGAATTCCATTCAGACTCAAGGAATATGGTGGCCTTAAAAGGAGCAGCCAAGGAATGTGTTGACGTGATTCCAGGGTGGAAGTTAGGAGGATGAGGGGATACAGAGGTACAGGACAGCTTTTGCTTTATTCTGCTGGGAAAATAAAATGGTTTTCCTAAAAGCTGGGAAGGGGCACACTGGGAATGACTGTGGACTCATCAAGCACAGCTCTGTTTGGCCAGGGATGTGATGTCTCACCCGTGCCAGCCTCAGCCTCTGACCCAGCCCAGCCCACGTCCCTGCAGAGTGGGGAGCTGTCCCTGCTTCTGCCTCTGGCTTTTGCACCACGAGAGCAGCAGGGAGATAAAAGTGCCCACAGTTTTGTGGGAGGAGGAATGTGGAGCCCAGAGACCCATCCCACTGAAGGAAAAAATAAATCCCAGCTCTGGGAGCGTGCTGGAGCACTCTTGGTTCACTGTCCCCTCTCCATGCTTTGCAGCCCCATCCCCGTTATCTGCTCATCCTGAATTGCACGGGAAACATTCATGTGGGAAAATAATCCTTTCACCAGGCCAGCTGAGAAAAATAGCTATAATTAAAAACAATGATGCACTGGGTTTCGAGCAGTGGTCTTTATTTCCCGTCAGGCTGCCAAAGACCAGGCCAATTAATCTGTTACAGGTGGGAGTTTATTTTAATATCGTGTTGAAAGTCAACCAGGCTGTTTGGCTTCGTTTTCCACCATCTGACTTGGTCCTCCTGCCCTCTTGGCTTCATTAGTGGGAGACAGTAAAGAAAATTACAGTCTATCCTACTCAAGGCAGCTGTGCTGGGAGGGTTTTTAGAAAGACAGAAGTAAATACCAGTGACCTGGCAATTACTGGAGCATTGTTTATTCCAGTGCTAAATGCAGAAGCCACAAACCTGTTAAAGTGTAGGAACATGGAAACCCATTATAAGGAAGATTAAAGCAGCTAGCCTTTGAAATAAGAGTTTGTTTTGTTTCAAGGTGATGCACACAGGATTGTTTCTTTCTTCCTGATGCTTTTAACTCTCCCCTCTGTAGTATCACATGGAATTCACACAGAGGGATGTGGATGCTCAATCTGTGGAGGGATATTCCCAGACAATTAGCTTAAAATAACCTTCCCTGGCTGCACCCTCAGGTTGGAATACAGTGAACTGATTAATATTACCCAGTTTTACAGAGCAATTAATTAGTGGGCAAACACAGGGTGATGGTGGATCTGGTGGCCAGGAGAGATGGACCGAGGAGCAGGCTGTGTTTGCCTCTTAAATTTCCTTCATCTGTGGGAGCGGGAGGTGAATCTTGGAAAACAACGAAGCGGAATTTATTCTGACTTAAGTACCTTTTTAATGCTCAAATGCATGAATTATCTTCCCGTTAATTGGAGGATTTGAAATATCAGTGAGCATATGCACAGCCTTACCTCGGCTGTTTCCTGGGAAAGGGTAAAGGCAGAAAGGGCCGTGCAGGGAGCTGGGGGATGCAGGGGAGGCTGCAGCCAGGGGAGGCTGGGCCATGCAATGGGCAGCAGTGCTGGTGCTCTCGGCCTCACCCAGCATCTCACCAGGCTGGGGAAGTGCCTGGAAATGTCACCCCTTCCTCCAGGATGTGGATGTGGTGAGGTGGGCGAGCAGGGGCTCTGCTGGCTCCTGCAAGCTCTCTGGCTCCAGCACTGGAGCTGCAAGGAAAGCTCAGCTGCAGGTTTAAGGTAGCTTGTTTCCAAGAGAAGAGTGGGGTTTGTCTCACCCTTACCTTACCTTTGTGTAAAAGCCTTTCATTCAAGCGCCTGCTAAGGCTTTGTTGTTTTGTCTGCTGGGAGGAAAGGGAGACCTGTGTCCCTCCCTGAGCATCCTCCTCACAAAGCCCTGCTCCTCCTCCCTGCCGAAGGAGCTGCTTCCCGCGGCCAGAGCTGATCATTTCCCTCTGTTCCCTTTGCTGTGGATGTGTAGCACTCCTGCCTTTCCCTGATCAGGAGCTTTTCCCCATCCACTACGCTTTCATTACTCGATTTATCTGTTCCGTGGCTGCAGTGAGAATTAGTTATTAGCAGTGCCCTAATCCTCAGTAGCTCACTTGATTTGACTGGAGTCAGGGCCAGATTTTAATCTTGGTTGTAGTGGTGTAAATCCTCAGTCAGCTTCAGTGGAGTCGACCCAGGCTTTATAACAGTGTGAGCAAGATAAGAGTCCTCTGTGTCCCTTCCTCCACCGAGCCCTTGGAGAGACTCAGTCAATATCTACCCCCACCCTCATAAATCTGTATGAACTTGGCCAGTGTTCCCCTAGGGAATGCAAATCAAAATGGGAAATTTCTTCCCCCTTTCCTTTCAACAGGACTATCTCAGAAAAATATAAATCTAAGTATTAACTGGAGCTGCCAGCCCAGAGGGTCATAAAATCAGGGAAAATGGTTCTGACATGCCCTGTTAACTGGGAGTGCTCCCCAAAAGATAGGAGAAGATGAGGTTGGAGGGGGGAAACAGCTGGCAGTGGTGATAAGGCTCTGCTGGAGCTGGGGCTGTGCAGATGCACCTACTGCTGCTGAGGCTGGCTGGAGCCAGTTAAAATGCTGCTTTAACCAGCAGGAGGGATGCTTAGATGGGCTCTTCGTGCAGGAATCTGCCCCTGGGACACGGATGTGTCACAGGAGAGGTGCAGGAGTAGGAGAGCACCTCTGGGTGTGGTGGCTGTCGAAGGGAAGGTCTCCCAAGGTGTGCTGGAACCTGGAGTGGGATGGTGATGGAGAAGAGGCATCCACCAGCCAGGCAGATCTTTGGCTTGGCATTCATCAGTAATAATTTCCCATTCTGGCCCAGCTGAAGTCCCAGAGAAGAGCAGGATGCCTCAGGAGGAGAGCTGGAGGGCAGCTCATGGAGCAGGGAGAGGAAGAGACCATTGACACAGACTAATGTCCTAAAACCATAATAGCCCTGACCAGCTCTGCTATCCAGTGCTGCATCCACATTTGGATTTAGCAACCCAGCAGGAATTAGCATTGAAAAGTACCACTGAAAAGTACCTTGGCTTGTTTATTAAAGAGCACATTTCTCCCTGGATCACCAGCTGACAGAGCCCTTGGAAGGTTAAGCTTGCATCCTAGTTCATATTTCCTTGCTCCTTATAAAAAAATTACCCAATTCATTCAAGTCATGGATTTTTCTGCAGCTGAAGCAGTTTCCCGGAGGAAGTTGTCATGCAGGCTCACAGTTATGGAAATGCCAGAGTTATTTCTGACACCAGTAAATAATAGTTCTCTGTGCACTGACACTGTTTTCTTACCTTACCAGGCTGGGGCTCGAGTCATGATTTAGATGTTTGCAGCTGATTAGCATTTTTGGGACTGTGGTAAGCAATTTGTGCAGTGTGTTTCAATCTTATTTTATGCACAGGAAGGAGGAAAAAAGTGATTAGTGCTCTTTGGAAAGAAATATCTGCTAAATTGTTCTGATCAAGGTAAATCAAGACATCCCCTGGAATGATCTGGGAGCCAGTCCTCCCCCAAAGCTACTCCCTGTTCACAGGGAAATTAAGACTTTTTGTTTGCTGAGGTTTTGTGCCATTACTGCCACAGAAAGATCTTTCTCCTGCAAAATCTCTTTTCCTGAGCCAGGGAAAATAGGATCTAGCCTCTTGCATAGGAGATGTCAGTGCCTGTAGAGGGCTGAGAAAAGGCTTGGGGAAAGTGCTCGTGCCTGTGCTGTGTTCAGATCAAACATAATCCTGGGCAGAGGGCTTTGCTCAGGAACACCCGACACAGGTGAGGAACAGGACAAAGAGCTTGGGTGCCTGTGCTGTTTGGTTGGTTTCTCTGCCAGTGGATGCACTTTTGGGCCAAGTTTTCCATGGCTGAGTGTGGGTCTCAGATTCAGTCAAAGAGAGAAACAGGAGTTTCTAGCCAGGCAGAAGCCTGGGAAAGAGCTGTAGAAGAATGTAAATAATTATTTATCTCTCTTGTTGTTCACATTGTTTATAGTTAAGTTCTATCACTGTGTGTCAAGCACTGTGCACCAATGCTGTGAATTGTTTTCACTTCAGGACCAATGGAGTTGGTCCTCATGAAGCTCTGTACAAGAGAGTAAACTGGAGTTTTACTCTCAGCAGCCTTCTGGTCAGAGTCTTCTCATTCCCGTCCTGCCTCGACAGCGACAGCTGGGCATGAGGCTGGTTTGACTGAACAGCAAGGGCATCACCAATCCTGTCTGACAGGAGTTCTACACTTCTGCCACAACTGGACTAAAGTTTGTCTAAGCGGTGCTTAAGAACCTGCAGCAACTGAGATTGTGCAAAGCTATATTTTAATTTTATTTATTTTTCTAGGAAGCTGTATCTAATGTCTTTCTTAACACTTCCTTGCTGCAATTTAAGCTTATTAATTTTTATCCAATCTTCTGTGAACATGGAAAGGAGCTTTCCTCCCTCCTGCCACCAGTTGTTTCTGTGTTGGAAGATTATTCCTGTGACTCTGTTCAGACATCTCTTGTGCATACAAAACAGACCCTGGTGGCTCACACAGTCCTTTTTGGGGTGTTTTCCTGTCCCTGCTGCCACCTGGACCATCATCCCACTCCCTTCCATGGGCAGCTGCTGCTGTGTTGGAGCTGAGCAGAGTGCAGGGATTCCCTGAGTCTCCTACAGCTCCTGCTGGGCTTTGGGCAAAGGAAAAGCCAAGTGTTCATGGCAGGGGAGATACAGGGATTTATTTCCAGCTGGAGCTGGGAAGCATCCCATGCCCAGGAGATGGTTGTGAGACACCCCAGAAGTAGTCCTGGGGTGTCCCAAGAGGAACTCATTATATGGACAGGTAGTGACAGGACAAGGAGAATGGTTTCACACTGACAGGGACAAGGTTAGGTTGGATTTTTGGAAGAAATTCCTCCCTGTGAGGGTGGTGAGGCCCTGGCACAGGGTGCCCAGAGCAGCTGTGGCTGCCCCTGGATCCCTGGCAGTGTCCAAGGCCAGGCTGGATGGGGCTGGGAGCAGCCTGGGACAGTGGAAGGTGTCCCTGCCATGGCAGGGGGTGGGACTGGAGGAGCTTTAAGGTCCCTTCTACCCCAAACCTTTCCATGATTCTGTGATTCTGTGGCAAATCCAGCCCTCTCCTCACAGGCATCCCCATCTCAGGGCTGAGTTTTCAGAGGTACCAGAGTTTGGGCTGCAGCTGATTCAATTCTTCACTGGCATCACCCAACAGTGCTCTCAAGATGCTCTTCCAGCACTTCACCCTTGTCACAGTTCAAACACTCTCACATTTCCCAGCTGCAATTTATTCCCATGGCAGGATCAGTCCAGTATTCCCCTAGGGAATGCAAATTAAGATGGGATTTTTTTTCTCCCCTTTCCTTTCAACAGGACTATCTCGGGAAAATATAAATCCAGCTATCAACTTGAGCTGCCAGCCCAGAGGGTCCTACCCCATGGGGGTAGCTCACAAGCCCCACTGCCATGCTGAAGCTGAAGGACACTGTGGTAATTAATGCCAGACTTCTGCATCCTAGGGCTGTTTGACCCTGCTGAGAGATGGGGATGGAAAATTACCTCAGAGCTCTGGCTTGGGCTCCTCTCTGGCTCTGGGAAGCTCCTCTCCAGCTGGAAAGGAGGAGCTTGGTGGTGATTGTTTGAGATCAGAGCTATTCCTACAACCTGGCTGTCCTGTGAACCTCAGCTCCATCCTCTGCCTTCCTCAAAGCACCCCCACCAGCTTTGGTGTTTGTTTTTCAGTCCCCCTGCTCTGTTCCTGAGGCAGTGGAGTTGTGGCTGCTGTGGCTCCCTCCGTGCCCGGCACCTCTTTGTAATTATCTCCAACCCAACTGCTCATTGCCAGCAGAACTTTAAACATTGCTCCCTCTTATGTAGCACAGCTTTTTAATTTCCCTCCCTAACAGCAGCGATTGTTTATGTTGTAAATGCCACATTAGGCCCTGTGAAATGGAGATGGAATTGATTTTCAGTTTGGAGATTTCACAGCTTGCCCCAGAACTTTTCCTTTGATTGCTGGTGCTCGGGGAGGCACGGGACTCCGGGAGTCGGGAATGGCATGTGCAGTGTGGCATGTACAAACTCCAGTCTTCCTCCAAGTGTAGCTCATGGAATCATGGAATGGTTTGGGTGGGAAAGGACCTTAAAACTCATCCAGTCCCACCCTGCCATGGGTAGGGACACTTTCTACTGTCCCAGGGTGCTCAAAGCCCTGTCCAACCTGGCCTTGGACATTTTTGGCGATGCAGGGGCAGCCACAGCTTCTCTGCGCACCCTGTGCCAGCACCTCCCCACCCTCACAGAGAAGAATTTCTTTCTAATATCCAATCTAAATCCCTGCTCTTTCAGTTTGGATCCATGGCTGTCAGGCAGCTCCTGATGAGATCCCCCTTCTCACCCGGTTCAGCCCTGGGCTGTTACAGCTTCCAGGACTCAGTCAAGGAGCTGCCTGGTGATTTCTTTCTTCTTGAGAGGGATGCTTGGATCAAACTCTCTCTTCCCAGCTCTGACAATGAGGATGAGGTGAGCTCAAGTCAGCTTATCCACACAACATCCAGTCCTTGGCATGCACCAAGGCCTTGCTCCTGGTTGCTCCATGTTTGTGAGAATTGATATATTTACCCTATAGTAAACAGGTACTGTATGTACCCTACTATATATTGATTGTTACAGTAGTAGTATTAGTAATAGTGCCTTGTGTACTTCACTGTGTGCAGCAGATGATGAATAAGACCATCAAAGAAGTATTTACAGTTCAAGAAAGAAGGGGAGATGTGAGAAATGGATTTGTAAAGGATTCTCAAAACCTGACAGAAAGCTCACACAGTCTTGTACATCTGTATGCAAACTCTGAGATAAGGTGTGCTGACTTGGGAAGGTCATGGAATAGAGATGACATTGTTGAGAGAGAGATTGAACTAGAAACAAGTTTCAACAAGTTTCAAAATGTGCCCTTTCAAAAAGATCAGATATTTGAGAGAATTAGAACTGTGAAAGATGCATTGTAGCAGGACCACGTGGGGTAAAAATATAAGTGATTGGTGTTAGAAGTATTATTGTGTGGCCACAGCTAATAGGCTGAAAAACATTTATAAGGTATTGTAACCAGGAAACAGGCTGGCTTCTGATAGAATGGTGTTGAGTTTTACATCTCTTATATCTCACCCTTCATCGAGACTGATAATGGAATAGAATCTTTTAAAACACCTCTCAGTTGCCCTGTCTCTGTAAAAGCTTGGAAAACCAACAATGTTCTAGTGGGGCAAGCCATGGAGATACTTCTTTTTTAGGTAGGCATGTGATGAAACTCTGTTTTCTTCACCCGTGCTTGCAGGATCAGGCCAAGCTCTGAGGAAAAAGAAGGTGTGTGTGTCACCTTCCTGTAGAACAGGTGGGATCACCAGTCCCCACTGTCCAACTCCTGTCACCGAGACTAGGAGCACGACTTGGAGGATCCTTGGGGATGCTGGGGATGCAAAAATCCCCCATGTAGGGAGCAGAAGAAGCTCTGCCAATTTACAGGGCTGCAGGGATGTGATTCCCTGTCCTATCTTAGCCCAAGCAGTAGGAGTTGTGGAGGTCAGGGGTGTTTTTTTGGAACCTGGTCCCCAAAACTGCGTGTGGAAGTTCCTCTCAGCTGCCGCAGCTCCTTCCTTTAACAAAGTGCTTGTGTTTGATCATCCTGATCCCACTGGATCCCAGGCAGGAACCCCAGTGGCATCACAGTAAATCATCCCAACAACCCAAAGGCTGAAATATATTTGCATCCCCCATTTCTCCAGGAATGCTACAGAAGGAATCAGCTTATAAATAACAAGGCTTGAGCATGGGAAATCCATAAACACCAGGGCCTGTTGAACCATTTGCTGCCAATAATTCATTATTTTATAGAGGGCAAAGGGAAAAAATGCATGATTCTCCTATCACCTTAAAAATTAATTAAAAGAAGCAGCAGAATAATCTATCCTCTTCCCAAAATGCATTTTTGGAGCAGACTTCCTCAATTCCCATGTAAATACAAACTCCCCTCTGGCACTGGAGCCGGATCCGCCAATGTGAGCGCAGAAGGGAGGCAGAAGGATCCAAGTAAGTGGCATGAAGACAATTTGCTTGGACCGGGGAGGAAGATGCACTCTGACAAGGATAGATGGAATGAGGTTGTTGCCAGAGAAAATCTCAAGGAATTGTGAGCCAAGTTGGGGGGAGCCTTGGATGCAGCAAGCATGCAAATCTCCTTGTGTTTTTTGGTTTTGAAGTAGTAGCAGAGCAGGGGAGGGGAGGGAGGGGGGCTAGAAAAATCCGAAGAAGCTTTGTCAAGTCTGACATTCCTTTTGCATCCAAAAGTGGGTATTGATTTTCCACCCGTGACTGCTATAAATGAGAATTTCTGTGTCGCAGCTCAGACCCGCTCTCCTTGTGTTTCTTATCTCTTTAAATATGATTACCTGCACTTCATGGCTTCACAGGCAAAATCGTAATGAACTTTACCAGCCCAGGCAGCCCCGCGTCGCCTTCGTGTGCATGAGCAAATGAGTTCCACCAGTCCCTCCTGCTCTTTCTCTGGGCTACAGGTTTATTGACTTTCCGCTAATTTTCTTGTCAGGATAATTCTCCCAATCAAGATTTAAAACAAACTGGGAGGTTACTAAAGTGCTGGTGGTTCAAATCCTACAGCTTTTCGTTTTGACTGAGAGATCTTTGAGCATTTGGGTTATTGGGGGGGCAGGTGAGGGAAGGGGATGGGGTGAGGGGGCTGTGTTTGGTTTTGGTCTGGTACAAAGCTTTTTGTGGAGGGAGTGGGTTGTTTGTTTAGAGCAAATCCCTTCTTCCATGCCAACATCTGCTGCTCTGTATTTGCTCGCAGGGGAAATTATAAAAAAAAAAATAGAAAAAGAAAGAAAGAAATAGATTATTCCCACTGCATCAACCTACAGGCATCTGCTGGCTGCAATTTTCTTCAATTTCTCGCCGTGAAAAGCAAGAGCGTTCATTTTGTAAGTGCCGCTTTTGTGTGTGACCTATATTTTGAAAACTGATGGGGTCACCACCTCCCTCCTCCCAACCTGTTGAACCAAAGAGTCTCTGAGATCTGCCCTAGATTGTATTTATCTCAGAGATTATTTAAAAAGCAAGGTAGCTATTACTAATAAGATGGTGTTGTTCTGGTGAGGTCTGATTTTTTTGCCTTTTTTTCCCTTTCCCCTTTACTCTCCTTTGGAAATGAAAATCCCAGCCTGGCTCCACCTGACCAGGAAAGTGCTTCCTTTCCTGTCTCCATCCTTCAGAGCTGATTTAAAAGCACATAATCTTCCTCCACTCATCATCTCCTGACCCTGGCTGATTTCCCCCCCGTGGGTTGCTATTCCACTGGCTGGCAAGAGTCGGGAGATGTCGGAGCCTGTCAGGTAGATTTGAAGACATCCCATTTGTGCATATGGATACACACATTGCAGCTCTCCAGCTGCTTAATGACACATCTCATTCCCCTTGGACTGGAGCTTGGAATGGGCACAGGCAGAGCCAGGTGAGCTGCAGCAGCCCAGACCCATCCGTGTTCAGCACTTCTTTTGCTCTTTATCAACTTTGGGGTCTTTTTTTCCCCATCAGAAGTTCCTTTTTTTTTTTTTTCTTCGCCTTTAATCTCACTTTCTATTAAAAGTCTTCCCAGAGCTAATGTAATAAATTTAGATCCAAAGCCAGATGCATAGCAAAACTTTTGGCAGAGAATACTCTATCAGAAGACATTGCAAATGAAATATGCTTCCCCTTGGGGATTATTCTACAGTTTAATTTAATTTGATATTTCAAATTAAATTAATTCAAATGGTTATGCAGTTTCCAGGGAAAACAGACTTCATTTATGATGTTCTGCCACCAAATTGTTTTGCTCCTATCATATATCTTATATTGTTAACTGGGAATGATAAGTAGTGACAACGTAGGATTTTTTCATGCCCTTTGTTTTGCGATTCACATCCTAAAGGGAACAGAAACATCTCCTTATGCAGGGGTTTCTCTGTGGGGTTATTCCAACATTTCCACTGAAATCTTACTGTGGCTGAAAATTAGATTTTCATCAAAATGTGGTTTAACAAAGCACATAAAATGTGGTTTAACATGTTTGCTTTGAGAAGGTTTTGGGTTTGTGGGACTCCTTCTTCTTGCCCAGTTTCAATTTACAGAAGAAAAAACAGCAACTCTTTGTTTGGGATTGGGGTTTTGAACTTCCAGGCTTTATGGCACGGGCAGGAAGGATGCCAGGAAAAAAGTCTGAGCTGCTTTTCAAATTTATTCTGTTGGTTTGGGATTGGTTTGGACACTCTTTGGGATTCAAAAGCAGCATGGGCAGGACCTTGAGGGAGCTGATTCTGCCCCTCTGCCCCCCCAGGTGAAACCCCACCTTCAGAGCTGCCTCCAGCTCGGGGGTCCAAGCACAGGAAGGATCTGGAGCAGCTGGAGCCAGTCTGGAGAAAAGGGAAATGATCACAGGGATGAAGCAGCTTTGCTGTGAGGAAAAGCTGGGAAATTTGGGATTGTTAAGCCTGGAGAAGCGAAGGCTCCAGGGAGACCTAATTGTGGCCTTCCAGGACCTGAAGGGATCCTAAAAGAGAGATGGAGAGGGACTTGAGACAACGGCCTGGAGGAATGGGACAAGGGGGAATTGCTTCCCACTGCCAGAGGGCAGGGATGGATGGGAAATTGGGAATTAAGAATTGTTCCCTGTGAGGGTGGGCAGGCCCCAATCTTGGAAGTGTCCAAGGCCATGTTGGACAGGGCTTGGAGCAGCCTGGGACAGTGGAAGGTGTCCCTGCCATGGCAGGGGTGGAATAGAAGAACTCTAAGATCCCTTCTAATCCAGGCCATTCTCTGATTCTCTCTTTTTCAGTCAGAAATTATTTTCTTTTATCGGGGGCAAGTTGGGAAATTCCTGCACTTCCCAGCAGATCCAGCTTCACCAGGGACAGAGTCAAGGGGGTTGTGTTGCACTTGAAGGGTTCCATTTTTTTTCATCCTTTCTCAGCAGGGAGAACTTCCTAAAAACAACCCAAACCCCAAACCTGGATCATTTTGCCTTTAGTGTGCCCTGCCTGGAATGGGATTCCTGATGTTGTACCAGCCCTAAACCAGCTTCCCAAGACCCTGGGGACACCCATGGGATTTCTTTATCATCATCTTACCTCGTTTTTGCAGTGAGTGATTGATTTAACAGGGCTTTCCTCCACAGGCTCTGATTATCCAGAGTCATCGAGGAACTTGCTCCAAACTCTGAAGTACATTAAGACAAGGTAATTCAGGGAAGTCTTTGCATCTGGAAATCTCTGTAAGCACTTTCCTATCTGCTGGCCTGTAGAAAAGCCATTATTCTCGACAGGGGAAAAAATATTGCTAATATCACAAGAGGCTTTGGAAGAGAACATAAAGCTGGTTTCATTTTCCAGTCAACTGAGATCTAATATTTCCTGTACAAGATGTTGAGATGTTTTAGAAAAAGGAGCAATGTTTATTTGTCTAAAGCACCACACACACACACACACACACACACACACACATACACACACACACACAAGTTCTATATTGTGCTTCTGGCTTTTTTCCATTGTAAATGGTTTTGCAGGGGGAAATCTCTTTCCCATCCATCACAGCCAGTAGATTAGAAAAATATAAATATCATATAAAGAGAATGGAGCTGAGGCTCCTATGGAATTCACAGGAGAGAAATGACAAATGCAGCATCCCTGGTGGTGGGGAAGGCTGGGGTTTGGGTCAGAGATAGCCTTCTTGTCTCCCTGGCAATTTATTTGCTTACACTCTCCTGGGACAAGGCTCCCAGAGTGATATTTCTTATCAGACATGTCTTTTGGGCTGGTCCAAACCCATTTCATTGAGCAATGTGCCATCAGCAAAGGAAGGTTGGTCAAAATATTCTACTTTTTTCCCTTAGAAGTGCATCCTTTTGGGGGTTTTTCTCATTATTTTTCAAGTCTCCGGGGAGCCTTGGATTCCAGTGCCCCCGTGGTGCTGTTCTCAGCCAGCAGCCTGACAGCCAGGCTGATGCTCCAAGCTTTTGTCTTTTGAGCCCTGACCATTCCCTCACCAGTTTTAGGCATGATGGGAGGCAAGTCTGTGCCCTGGAGGGCTCGTGGATGGCTGGATGTGTGTGATGAGGATAAAGCTGTAGTTACAGGGCCTTGAAGTGAGAGAGGACCTCCCCTCATCCCTTTGGCCAGCCCATCCCCGTGGCTGGGAGCACTGAAACATTGAAGGTTTCAAGTGTTGAAAATCATTCAAAATTATTTTCATCATTTTTTCCTTTTTAAACTCCTCCTCCTCTCTTTCTCATCCTCCCATTATTATTTTTATTTTTATTTTGATGATGATGATTATGATTATTATTAGTAGTATTATTATTAGACAATGTTTTCCTCCTCAGTGCTTCCCTGACAGTCAGGAATTTTTAACCTTGAAGGTGCCAATGCTTTGGATTGATGATGTGCTGCCAGTGGTTTTGGTGTGGAAACCCTGCTAGAGCTGAAGTGGCTTTTTGGGCACTCTCCCCCCCAGCTGAATTAGCCCCGGGTTTAATTGGGTATGGAGCACCCCCAGCAGTTGGTGTTCCATTGTGTCCCACTGCTGCTTCTCCTCAGGCAGAACCCAAATCCATCCCAGCACAGATTTTACTCTTCTCATTTCAGTGATTCACCTTGCAATCCATCTTCCCTTCCATCCCCCAAAAGCCAGCTGGGTAGGGGGAGCACATTCTCTCCTGAGCACAGCAGAGAGAAATGGGCAGCACGGAACATCCAGGCCCTGGCTGCCTCTTTAGGCTTGGCTCCCTCTCCTTGGAAACCTTTTCTTTGGAGTGGTGCTGGTGACTTTTGGGCTACCTAAAAACAGAGGCCAGACGAAATTAAGGGAATAAAAAGCAGCTGTATTTATTGAAGGGCCTTCAAGTACATTTAGGGCAGACAAAGCCCAGCCAGGGCCTACACTCAAAAATGGACTCACAGGTTTTCACACTTTTATAAGTTTGGTCTATTTGCATATTGGGGGTTAATCTGCCAATTACAGCTTCAGCTAATGAAGTCATTTACCCCAAGTTTGCTCCCCACAACTCCCTTTTGTTTCCATCTCTGGCCTGAAGAAGTGAGGTGTCCTTGATTGCCAGGCCTGGAGAGGAATTGTTGTGTCTGCCCCAAATGGGGAAGCAGCAGCTCACACTGGATATGAAGTTTAGAGTTGTGCACTAAAAAACTACAGGATTACAAATCCTACAATATTATTTATATTACAAAAATAATATAAATAATAAGTTATATGACAAAATTTATTTTGTAATTTACAAAATTGTTTTGTAATTTATATTACAAAAATTTAAAAAGCTAAAATCCTAAGGCATTAGCGCTGCCAGGCCCTGTAGTCCTACAGGTGATGTTTGCAGGGTCAGGCCCTGGGAGGGGATTTCTGGGAGAGGTCAGTGCCCAAGAGCTCAGGCTGGGAGCAGCTGTGCCCAGCGCCTGCAGGCACAGCAAATGTGCTGGAGGTGACAGAGATCCAAGCACTGCAGGCAGATGCTGCCCTGCAGCCCAGCCTTGTGGGAATCCAGGGCTTCCCTCTGGCTGCCCTGGCAGGTCTGGGACCCTGACAGGGGTCAGGAACCCCCCTGGACAGAGCCCCGAGAGACACTGTCTGTGATCTCTGTCCATGGAGAGGAGTTTTCAATCTTGCAGGATAAATTACAAGCTCTGAGTGTTTGATAAGAGTAATAATTAAGTGTGACACGGGTGCAAAAGTAAAATTTTAGGTTTCTAGATTAGGGGTTCAGAGGGGACAAGATGGAGGAATCGGGTGTGTCTTGTCCTTTTCCTCCTTCTTCATGCCCTCCATGTTTCACTGTGGTGTTGGCATTTTTCTGTTGGTTCAGGCTGGGAACACACTGTTCAACGTAGATGATAGATATTGGCACATTATTGTAAATATAGTACACGTAGTTTCTGGTATATAATGTTTGTAACATCCCACTGAGGGGCAGAGCCCCACACACTGCCCTGCAGGAGATAAACAGAATAAACAACCTTGAAAACAGCACAGACGAATTATGGCTTCTGCTTTGGCAACGGGGCAGAAAGACAGAGACTTTCTACAATCTCGGAATCACCAATACCCACAGATTCCGACACAGCCTCACCCCTCATCCATCCAGGTGCCTCTCCTCAGGAAGTTTCTCAGGGCTCCGTGTGCTCTGTGACACCCCTGCTTTGATGGTTTCATTCTTCTCTGCTGCAGCCTTTTGTCCCTCAGCACAGAGAGATTGCCCGAGCCCAGCTCTGCTTTTGGGCACCTTTGTTTTCCCCGTGGGCCTGAGGGGCATCCACAGGCAGCCCACAGTGAGCAGCTGGAGCCCTCCAGGCCACCATGGGCAGAGCAGGGATTGTGAGAGAGCTGACCATGGAATCATGGAATGGCTTGGGTGGGAAGGGACCTTAAAACTCATCCAGTTCCACCTCCCTACCTTGGGCAGGGACACCTTCCACCATCCCAGGCTGCTCCAAGTCCTGTCCAGCCTGGCCTTGGGCACTGCCAGGGATCCAGGGGCAGCCACAGCTGCTCTGGGCACCCTGCCCACCCTCACAGGGAATAATTCCTAATTCCCAATATCCCACCCATCCCTGCCCTCTGGCAGTGGGAGCCATTCCCTGTGTCCTGTCCCTCCATCCCTTGTCCCCAGTCCCTCTCCAGCTCTCCTGGAGCCCCTTCAGGCCCTGGAAGGGCTCTGAGCTCTCCCTGGAGCTTCTCCTCTCCAGGTGAGCACCCCCAGCTCTCCCAGCCTGGCTCCATGGGAGTGTTCTTTTGAGGGGGCTCTGTTTGGGGGTGTCTATAAATGTGTAATTTAGTCACAATCTGCAGGATGGGTTTCTCAAGGCCATACAGAGGTGTTGGCTGCACTCAGAGCAAGGGGAGGTTGCTGTTATCTCTAAATCCCTACAGAAAACCTCTGATATGGGCTGGCTTTCCCAGGGAAGTGCCTCTCTGCTGCTGGAGGTGCCTGGTGTCCCTGGGGAATGGCAGTTCAGGTGAGGGTGTTGCTGCCAGATCCCATGGCCTGAGCAGCCCACGGTGCCTTTTGTCTCACCCCAGAGTGACAGATTGTCCCTCTGGGCCTTGGGGTGAATCTGGGGGGTCACTGGGGTGTCTGCTTTGCTCCAGAGCAAGCTGTGTGCTACGGAGGTTAATGGCTGCTGAGGGAAAAGCCTCCAGGAGTGCAGAGTGTTTGTGCCAAGCACCTCTGGGTGACCCAAAGCCAAGGAGAGGCTCCTGTGGACACCCCAGCCCTCAGAGGGGGCTGTGGGGGCCAGTGTCTCACACACAGCCCTGCCTGGAATGTGACACCTCAGGAGCATCATCCCTTTGTGTTAAATACATCAGTGCTGCTAAAACCTGTGATCTAAGAGGCCCTGGCTTCAAAACCTGTTGTGGGTGAGCCTGCTGCCCTTAAGGTGGTTCAGGAGTTATTGATGGAACAACCTTGGGGGCCGAGTCTCAGCTCTGACAGAGGTGAAGGAGAAATCATTGTTTAAATAACCCCCGGGGACTGGAACTGCTGGTGACCCAGAAACAGTTTATTTTTTTTATTGCTTTCCATGCCTTCCTCAGGCTAAAGCTGTCTCCAGTAAAGGAAAACCAGGTTGTTACTAGGGGAGTAAGCAAATTAGCAGACGAGGGCAAAAGCTGAGCAGAGTTGAGGACCCGAGAGCTGTGACAGCTGAATTGCACTTGTGCCTTTCTCTCTTCTCTTGCTTTTAGTGTCCCACTGATCTGTAGTTCCTTCAGCAAATAATTCATTTTTTTGTTTCGTTTTTATACCATTGTTTCAGTATTTCAGGGTAAAACCAGATACTGACTCTTCATTGAATGGCAATTCCACTTTCAGCCTATGGCATGCTTGATCAAAACCAAACTGATTTCTCAATCCCTGAAGGATGTTTTCAGGAGCTTTATTATTCTTTATCATTTCAGGCACTGTGTGGGTGCTCACTGGCCAGGCAGATCTCCCAGCCTGCTCCCTGCTATTTCAGGGAATGTTGGGGGTAGGAGCAGGAGGGGATAAATACATTCTCATTCACTCACCACTTGACCTGAATAGAGACCACCACCATCTTTATTATTGCAGGGTTGAATTTGGGGTTGCATTCGATCTGTCTGGCCCTGAGCCTCCATGCCAGCCCTCCATGCCTGTTGTGGGGAGCTGCTCATTCCCTGTGGGATATTCCAGCTCCCAGTCCCACCCTGCCGGTGGCTTGGCACACCAAAGGGGTTTGTTCACTCATTTGTTAATTGGATTTTGCACCAAAGGGAGCTCCAGAGAGTTGCACCTCTGGCCAAAATCAACGTGGTTGACCCCAGGCCCTCAGTACTAAAAGCACAGATTGTGGCTTGGGCTCCAGGAGATCTCTTGTCATCTTGGATCAGTGTGAGCCCTCACACGGTCCTGAGCACCTGCCACCAGCAGGGAGCAGGACAAATGCACTGGTGGCACAGATGGAGAGTAAACAAGTCTTTGCCCACATTATTGGGTTGCTAATGAGGAGAGACCTCATCAATCTCCCAGCCATCTAATTTTTCTTGGTTGCCATTTCAGCCAGTCAGGAACCACACCAGGAGCAGCATTTCCTGGCATGAACCAGCTCATTGAGGGAAATATGTCTGCTGGGAAAATGAGCAATTCTCCCTTTGCCTCCAGTCTCTGTTATCATAAATCTCCTGCAGACCACACATCTTCTGGAGAAAGACTGAAGTCCAATCCGAGCATTTCCCACTGGGTGTGCCTCCAGCAGCACCCCAAGCCTCTGTAGGATGGAAGTGGGAGACTTTCCATCCTCACCCTGCACTTCTCATGTCAGGTGCTGCTGCTCAAGCCCAGAGCATTTGGGGGCTATTATTTTCTTAACCATGACCTCACCTCCATATAAGTGGAGTTGTTTGGAATTCAGCCACAGAGCTGAATTCACCAGTGCCCCTTTCAAAGCTCAGGCAGCTCCATCCCTCTGCCAGAAGTTTTCCTCCTCCCTGTGCTACCTGGAAGCATTGGAGTTGTCCCTCTCCCCAAACAGGACAGAGCCCCCACAGCCCCACACGAGCTCCTGGCATTGGTCATGTTGCACAGATATCTCTCACTCGCCCAGCAGCATCTCGACTCACAAACTAATTAAAGTTCATGTCACACTGGGAAGATGCAAACTGCTCTCTGAGCACTAGATGTTATTATTTTAAGCTTCTCTTCTTTTTCCTGAGGCACAGCAACTCCCTGAATCCCAGCTGGCACACCACATCCAGCCACAAAACACCGCTAATTGGGTGTTTCTCCTGTTGACCTCATTTCTCCAGCATACTTTGGCTGGGTTTATTTCCATGGGTTTTTGGGGATTTTTTTTTTCACGAGGTCCTGGAAATCAGATAAACAGAAACACTTTGCTGAGTGTCCTGGACAGTCCTCGGTCATTTCTGTCCTCCAGACTTTGCCCTTTTTCAAGGTGTGATAATGCTGCTTTTCCACATTCATCATCTGTTTTACACATCCAAGGAAATAAGAGGCAGAGGGAGATGGGAAGAAAGAGATCAAGGGCAGAGTGATGATTTAGGAAGAGGTCATAGACCTCTAGTCTAGGCAGGACCTGCACTGTTGCTCCTTCCCATCACAAGGCTTTGGCAGGTCCCTCATCCTTAAGTATTCCTGGGACAGGATTTGGATTCTGAAGGCTGGCTTTTGGACTGATTCCCCTTCAAAGGAGAAGGTGACTTGTGCTATAAATGTTGTAAAGCTCAGCCAGGCTCTGGGACAGCTCCTGCCTGATGAATGCGCCAAGTTCATTAGTGATGACTTTGTTCAAGCGTCCCCGACCTGGTTCAGCTCCCAAAGAATTGAGGAGTCTCCCATTAATTCCTTAATTGTGTTATTGGGAAGGTGCCCCCTCAGTGTCACCTTGCAGAGGTGGCAGGTGGGAACCTTTCCCTGATGTTCTTTAGGTGACTTGTTTCTTTCTTTTGGTGTTTGTGAAAACAGATTTGATTCCATGTGTGGGATTCTGCCCCATCCACCTTCCCATGAATTTGTTGTGCTGTTTCTCCCACACCATTCATTTTTTCCTTAAAAATGAATACAGAGAGAAAACACAATTAGATGCTGCTTTGGTTAAATAATACCTTGGGAAAAAAAACAGAACAATGGCTTGAAAAATAAGGAGAGAGTGAAGATCGCACAGTTTGAACTAATGATAGAAATTACCTTGAGTTAAGTTGGATTTTAAATCAGAGGTTTGGGGGATTGTATTTTTTACTTTTCTTTCAGTGAATTATGAAAAATATAGAGGCCTGCTGGATAGATGATTAGATTTTTTTTTTCTCTCTCTCCAATCCACATTGAAAAATGAAATATTTCTGTAATATTAAATCTGTCCAATTGATCAAAGGGTGGTGTCAAAAAATGTTGTAAGCGCTTCTTCTCATCCAACCCCTTCAGCAACTGCAAACCAAAGACCTTTTCAATCCCTTTCTGGAGGCGGCTGGAGGTTACCTCTGCTGAAGGAGTCTGTGCAAGGAGTGAGTCTGCATTTCTCCAGCACATTCTCACAGCAGGGGCATAAAAAGGACTGTGGATTTGGCACGTGGAACAGCAGCACATGCCCTCAGTATTGGGGGTTTGTCTCCTCATAGGGTCATAATCTGTCCTAATACAGCCCTGCCTAACAGTGGGGCAGGAATTGGGGATGGGGTGGCCAGAAAAGAGGTGAGAAAGGGAATTTTTTTTCTTCCTTGGCTCAGCTTGATAAATAACCACTGGGAGATTTATGGGTGTTTCCCCTCCCCTTATGTTTTTCTTTCCCTGCTTACTTTCGCTGGAGAACAAGAAAACCAAACAAACCAGAAACCTCAAATATTTGGTCACTGTTTGAGGAAGCAAACACAAAGTGTATCCAAACATTTGGAGAGGTGGGAAGCTGTGGTATTGCACAGTGGGATAAATGCAAAATGTGTCCAGAAAAGAAAGATTTTTTGGAAAGCTGTCAGTGAGAAAAAGCTGAGAGGGTTGGGGGTTGCTTTGTGTACAGAATAAGGGATGGTTTTCTTCAAGTGGATACTGTGGATAAGACTGAACAGTCTTGCAGTGAAGAGAGGAGGAGAAACCAGCTTGGTTTCAGCAAGAAAGCTGCAAGATTAATAAAACCCCCACTTCTGCTGGGATGGTGGGGTATAGGACAGGGAACGTGGAGTGTTATGGACTCACCTTCACCAGCAGCTTGATTAGGAATAGGACCTCCAAATACCTGTGGCTGTTTCCATGCTCTCAACCAGCCCCTGGAGCTGCATGGAGAGTGACCCAATATTTCCTTTAATTCTCAGAATTCAATTCTCCGGTGCTTTGTATCACCTTTGATTCTCCTGTTTTGACAAGAAACTCTGTCTGTCTTCAAAGAAAACCAGGGGGAAGAAAAGGGACCCGTCTGTTGCATCTGTTTGCATATCAGGGAGGTGTTTTCTCACTCTAGGAGGACTCATTTATTCCTGTGGCTGCATGGGGACGTGCTCAGAACTTCCATAAAATGTGTAAGGAGCAGTAAGTGCTGCTTCATCTCTTGGTGAATGAGCAGCAATTTCAAAGAGCAAAGCAAGGAGTGAAAGGCTCCCGTTCTCTCCCTTTGTGCCTCAGTGTCCCCCAGCTCCTGGACATGCATGGGAGATCAAAAGGCAGAAATCTCTCCTCTCCTACACATCAATCCCTTTGCTTTAGGAGCTCTTTGTGCTATCGACTCACCCTCCTGAGGGAAAATAGGCATTTTCCTTAGTTACACCAATAGACACACAGGTGTAAAAGAGATGAAGTCATTTTTCAGAAAGTCACCGACAGAAATGAGGGAAGGTGAGAGAGAACTCCCTCCCTGGCACAGCCCCTGGTGAACCTCTGGATAACCCAGGGGATGGTCTCAAACAGCTCCACAGAAATGCAGCAAAGAGATGGATTGCTGCAACTCTGCTGCTTACCAAATTAGAAACAATTTAAGGATTTAAGGATTAAGTACCATTAATTACTGCCCAACAAATGCTGATCTACAATGGAGCACTTGTGGAAATGGAGAGAGAAGTTTCTGCATGAATACTAAATGGCTTCATTAATGCTCAGTGCAATTTCATTGAATGATAGATTAATTAGCTTGATGCTTCAAGAATTACTGAACAGGACCATGGGCACATGATGAAGGGACAGCAGGAGCTCAGTGTCCCCTTGCCCAGGCAGAGCAGGTCGCACAGGTGAGGGACATGTGGGGGCAAGGTAAAGGGAGTAAAGAAAGAGGAAATGGGGATTCTGAGAGAGGAAAGACCCAAAATGCTGATCTGGTTTTCCTCATCTGGATTCTCTGATCTGGAAAACACTGGAGGTTCCAGAGGTCAGGATGAGAAGTGTGGCATCAAGGTCATTATTTGCCTGTTGCACCTGGAGAGGATTCTTTATCCTCCTGCTGCCAATGGTGGGTTGGTCGGACATCATCCCCGCTCCTCGTATTTCTCTTCCCTCCATCCTCTCTGTTCAGCATAACCACGGAGCTGAACAGACATTCCCAGCCACTTCAGCTCTTCCCATCACATACCAGGGTAAGAGAGTTTGGAGTGTGCATCCTCTTTATCCAACACTTGAGGCAAACTCTTGGAGCATCCCAGGTTCCTTGGCATTGCTCCAAGGGCATGTTTACCTGGGCCTGGAGAAAGACTTGGTGTTTCCAAAACCTGGGGGAGCCCCGTCTGGCAGCCCAGCGAAACGGTGGCAGCTTGAACTGGAGTCTGCTCCCCAGCATCATTTGCTCCCCAAAGCAGAGGAGGAGGAGGAGGAGGGAGCAGAATCCGGCCAGGATATCTGGAAATGAGTCATTTCAGTTTCTCCTCAGGCTGTCATGCCATGACAGCTGCCTGGGCAGAGCCTCGCCACCCCCCTTCAGTACATTACCTGGAGTTCAGCATCGGATTTCTGTCCCTCAAGACTTTTTAGCCACCCGTGGCATCTCAGTGTTATTGATTGTTCACCCAGCCATGGCTGGAGCTGGATTAGGTGTGAACACAGCACTGCCCCAGCAGGCCCAGGACAGGCCAGGATGCTCAGAACTTCTTTTCACCATCAGTCTTTTTTTAGCTCTTTCCTGCGTTGCTCTTTGGCTGCGTCCTCTGCCTCACTCTGTGCCTCACTCTTCCCCAGCACATTTGCAGTGCCTGTAAAAGTTGTGTGATTTCATAGCTCTGAGCAGGTCCCTCCTTGCCCCAGGGTTTGGGTTCCCTCAGCTCATTTGATTCCCACTCCTGAAGGCAGAGGGTGGGAAATGGCAGAGATATTTTGTTCCTCCCTGCCAAGGGGAGATTGAACAGTGAGGAGGTGTTTGTGCCCCTCCATGGCTCTCCACATCCTGCTCCATCACTCCTCCCCCAACCCCTGCAAGAAAACCCATATTAGTGTCATCAGCTCAGGATATCATGAGACATTAGAACTCCTTGTCTTGGTGCAGCCTTCAAGACTTAGCCCAAATATTCTACATCTGCTTTGGCCAAGAGGTGTGGCTGTTCAGAATGCCCAAGTGGAGGAATGCGGGTGGATGTGGAGACTCCTCTGTGCTCTGAATGACCCTCCCTGCCTCCTGGTCCCATCTTGCTCACATTTGGGAGCTCACAAATGAGATGAGCCGAGTTTCTTACATCCCCCATTTCTTTCCCTGCCCATGGAGATGTTTCCTGTATTGGCCACTACGGACCAGAGAAGGAATATCAAATTAACAGCCCTCATGCTCACAACATGCAGAACTCACACCAAAGTTTTCCTAACGTAATGAGCTGGTATAAAAGCAGCCACAGGGAGACATCCTCAGCTTTATTGGGCTGGCAAAGCTAGGCACAGAGCTGTGCATTCTGGAGTGCCATCTTCTGGCACCTGCAACACGAACTCGTCGCATTCCTGTGTGGCTGAAGCAATCTGGTAACACAGAGCTGTGCCAAGCATGAGGAAATAAGCAGATTTCCAGGATTTTCCAGTGTATCCTTGAAAGATCTGTGGAGCACAGATGCTTTTTTTTTTTTTAGCATCTTCCCATCCCTTTGGCTGCCGGGTACCTGCCCGTGCCAGCGCGAGGAGCCGCGCATCTGCAGGAGCTGGTGGCGGCTCCCCATGCCAGCTTGGGAAGCATCTGTTTCCTGGTTTATTTATCCCCTCTGCAGTCACCACAGGAGGATAATCTCGGTGACATGCCACATCTTGTTTACAGCCGGCCCCTGAAAAGTTAGAAGTGCAAGTTGTGGGCTGGGGAGGAGGCGGGAGAGAACGCGGAGTCGCACACGCTGGGGACTGAAAGGGGACTTCGGGAAACGTATAAAATATTAAATGACATCGTGGCAAGACACAGACAGGGGGAGAACAATAATTAAAGTAAACAGCACATCAAAAGCCTGGCTAAAACTCACATTTAAATTTCACGACAACGCAGAAACAGCTCATGTAGCCGTGTGTAAATGTGTTTCCAGGAACCTTTTAAGAATATTAATGATGATGGAAGCAGAACAGCAATGATTCAGACTTTATGTTATGTGACAATACAGGAGGCCACCAGACTCCTGCCTGGCTGTTGGCATAAGGAAGCTGATGAGAGCCTGGATCTTGCCAGAAGAGCAGGTTTCTTTCCAGGGAGTGAGAGATCCTGAAGTGAGCAAGAAGGGAGCCTCTTCTCTTGCCAGGGACATTCAGGGTTTCCCTCAGCCCCATGGGTGAACTGCATCCTTAAAAATTACGTGATTGGCTTCTGTAGGTTTGTTCCCTACATCCAGCCCCACATTGCATGATGCTGTCTGCTTCCTATACTTTGTCCTAATTAGTTTTAAATATTTCTGGTCAGGTTCCTGTGTGTTCATGGTTGGGATCCTCCAATATGTTGCTGCTTTCTTGACTTTCGATTTGCTTGCAGCCATCAGTTGTTCCTGGTGTTGCCTCCTCCTTTGTTCCAGCCTGGAGCATGTGGAATCACCACACCTGAGGCCTGAATATAGCAGTGCATATAACTGGAAAACTCAGGTCAGGCCCGAAGCCGTGCAAGACAAGCTGAGCAGCCCCTTCCCTCCCCAGCACGTTTGAATTAAGGGCCAGAAATCAGTGTCAGATTTGTCTGGACTCCAGCACTGAGTACCTTTGGGCTATAGAGCAAATCTCTTAATTATTCCCTGTGCCTTTTGCCCTCTCCTGTACAAGGACTACAATAGCTCTGTCCTTGGGGAGCCCAAATTCTCCTTAGTCCTGATAATACCGTGATTTACGGAGGATTTCCCAACGAGCCTTCAGGGCATGGTGTTACCTAATGGAAGTAATTAAAAAGCATTGGGAAGTGACCCCCTGAAAGAGCAGGCAGCTGCAGATAGAATAAGGGAATTAAGAGGCTGCAGAGAGCTGCAGGAACATGTGTCTCTGTGCTGTGCCACAGTGGGATCGTGGGCTGGGAGTGGGGGCACAGGAATGGGATGCCATGAAAGCCTGAACTGGAAAATTTCAGGTGGTTTATTTTTTCACTTTTCTCTGTATTTTCTTGAGGCCTTTTGGATATTTCAAGCTTAGGAGGTTCTTGGGGAACTGCACGAAGGTTTAACTTCCCATAGGGTTCAATTTTCCACTAGTTGAAGTCTCCAGACTTTCCTGTTTTCTTAGAGCAGTAGAAAACTCTTCACATCCTTCTGTGCTGGAGCTCCCAAGCTGCTGTTCAAAGGAGAGCATTCACTCCCACTGACAGCACGGAGCTGTGCCAGAGGAGGGTCAGGTTGGATATCAGGCAAAGGTTCTTCCCCCAGAGGTGCTGGCACTGCCCAGGCTCCCCAGGGAATGGGCACGGCCCCGAGGCTGCCAGAGCTGCAGGAGAGTTTGGACAGCGCTGCCAGGGATGGGCAGGGTGGGGTTGTTGAGGTGTCTGTGCAGGCCAGGAGTTGGACTCAATGATCCTGTGGGTCCCTTCCAGCTCAGAATAATCTCTAGTTCTCTGATTGTGTGATTTATATACTTGGGGAAACTGAGGCACACATGGGGGGACAAGTCTGAAGGGGACAGTGCACATTCCTGGGGTCTCCATACTGCAGAGGGAATCCTGCTGCCCTCTAAGCAGGCAGGAAACAGTGCTGGAAACTGGGATGAGCCCCAGGACAGCTTTACCCATGAAATATCTGTGTTGCTTCTCCTTCCCAGGACATTCAAATGCAGCCCCCCCATCTCCAGCACATGATGGACACCACTAACCATTTCCAGACATGATTGTCTTCAAAATATTCCATTCACTCCTGGGCTATTTGCATCCCAAGTTCACAGGAGGTTGGTCCCACATCCCAAGGACAAACCTTGCATGGACCGAACACTTTCTTCACCAAACTCTTTGGCCCTCAGTACAGGAAAGCATAACTTGGTTTTGGGAAAGAGCAGCTCAAAATACATTCAGGGCTTTTGGTGCCTGGTGAAAATCCAGCACTCCACGAAGCCCTTTCCCAAAGCCATGGTAGATTTAGCCAGGACTGGATTTCCCTCTTTTCCCCTTGCACAGAGAGTGGCTGAGTCTTCCATCAGGATTTTCCTGGCATGCAGATGTTGTTGTGACCTAGATGCTTAAGCATTCATTTACTGCTGAAGTTTTGCATTTAGAGGTCTTAAGAGTTCGGATCGTGGGCTGTCTGGAAAGCTCCAAAAGGGAAAAATACCGAGGGCAGCTCACGAGTTCCGAGAGAAAAGCGATTTGACATTCTTATGCCTCCATTTATTGGCAGCCCACAATGAGATGCAAAGCAATGTCAGAAAATCCCATGTGCACGTTGGTTTGGATCGGGAAAAAATTGCTGTTCTCCTCTGCCTGGAGGCTACGAGTCGCTCTGCTAATGCGGAAGGCACTAAAATGACCCCTTTGTTTTTCCTATGATCGCTTCTGATAGCGCGCTCTGCCAGAGATATCATATCTTTGATCTCTCTGTGCTGATGTTAAGTCTCTCTTGAGTTCAGTAGCATCTCCTTGAGATTAATACTTCATGGCATTCTCAGCACCAAGCTGTCCTAACCCATACATCACGGGATGTCACGCTTCGCACTCGCCTCTGCCTCAATGACTTCACACTGGCACCATAAATAACCCTTGGCCGGCTCCGCGTGTGTGCAGAGTGCCACGGGAGCTCTCGGAGGTGAGCAGGGAAGGGATGCTCCTGTGGCCACAGCAGGCATGAGGATGGCCCTGCCTGCCTCCCCGCAGGGAGGAGGGGGCTGGGATTTTGGGAGGGTTATTCCTGATCCGTCTCCGGGCGGAGGGAGGGACCGTGTGTGGCGGCTGCTCCACGACGCCTTATAGGGAGTGACAAACCGATGTACCCCAAGGGGACCCATCTGCCAGCCAGCTCCTTCCACATCTCCTCTGTTAGGCGAGTTAGGAAAATCACTGTCTGCTTCGGATTTTACTTTGGCTCCAGCTCTTCTGCTTCCTGATCTGTTTTCCAATGGCAGGGCAAGCAGACCGGGCTCCTTTAGCAGGACAGGCTGGGTGTAAAAACACCTGCCCCCTGCTTTGGGAGATGTGTGAAATGCTGCCAAACCCTGGTGCTGCAGCCCTGCAAAAGGCACCAAAATTCAGCTGCAGCTGACTCAGAGCCCTCTGAAACCCTCTGATCATTGTAGGAGGCTATGGGTGAAAATCCCCCACCTTGCCCAGAGCAAAAAAGAAGTTTTAAGGGAATTTAGAACATCACATCCAGCAGATGGGTTCTTTAAATGCTCAGGATCTGGCAATGTGGAGCAGGCTTCAGGCTGCTGGGGCCTTGATGCTCTTGGGATTAAAACAAGGTCATGGCTATGATCCAGACAGAGAGCAGTGGAAGTCCTGGTCTAGGGCATGCTTGAGTATGAGGTTGGGATATGTCCCCAGGGCACGAAATCTGCTGTGGTCTCAGTGGTTTGGAGTGAAGAGGACTTTGCAAGGTCTTTTTATTTTAATCCATGATCCATCACTTCCATCTTGAGTATTGCTCTCAGGCACAGGGTGGGATTCTTGGGGTGTCCTGTGCAGGGTCAGGAGCTGGACACAATGACCCCTTGTGGGTCCCTTCCAGCCCAGAATGTCCTGTGATTCTATGGTTTCCATGGTTTTGCTGGTGCTGCTGATGTTCAAGGTGCTGTTCAGTGACCCTGTTCTGGGGACTGGGGATGTGAGTCTTGTCCAGTGCTGAAAACACCTCGAGCTTCACCTCTTCAACCTCAGAGACTCTGTGAGCTCACGGGTCCATGATGTCCCTGTGACCTCACACTCCACAGGCTCCCTCCTGGTCTGTGGCACACGGGGTGAGGAGGGAATGAGCTGCTGCCCTTCTGTCCCCAGCCCTGAACAGAGTCTGTGTCATTTCTGCACAGCATGGGGTTAGTGAGGAGAAATCCTTCCACTCCCTCGGACTGGATTTAGAGAGATAATTGAAAGGAAGAAGGGAGGTCTCAGGGGAAGGAGTGAAAACACTGACACCCAGCAGGGCTGAGCTGAGATGTCCTGCAGTCCCTGACCTCCTGTTTGTTCCAGACAGGCTCTGTGTCCCCCCAGGTCCTTCCATAGGGTCAGCTGCAGCCCCCTATGGACAAAGGAGCTGTTCCCTCTCATTTCTGTTATAATCTCCTCTTTTAATGCATATTTAATCCAGTTGGGACGGGAAAACAACTTGATCTAGTGGGTGACATCGCTG
The DNA here is from genome assembly GCF_048771995.1 of Taeniopygia guttata. Lineage (NCBI taxonomy): Eukaryota > Metazoa > Chordata > Aves > Passeriformes > Estrildidae > Taeniopygia > Taeniopygia guttata. Next base: position 1,712,605 of record NC_133049.1, read on the forward strand.
CCCATGGCAGGGGCTTGGGAAGAGGTGATCTTCAAGGTCCTTCCAATCCAAACCATTCTGGCATTCTCTGATTCAAGGCTGGAAGCACCACTTGCCCAGAGCCAAAGGATGCCTGGCCCAAAGAGCACCCACCAAACAGACAGAAGAAGGGATGCTCACCCAAAAGAGGCACTGAGGGCACACCACGAGGCTTTTTCTTCCCACAAAAAAGGGATATATGGGGTGGGTTCAGTTTAATCCTGGCTGGATTGGCTATTTCTATGCTGAAGTTGAGATGTGAAGGAGACTGTGCTGCACCTCTAATAGCAACCCAAATAATTAGCACTGATAAGCCTGGCCCTAATAAGAGCCTGTTGCTAATGGGGTGCAGCAGGCTGGGAGTTCAGGTACCACATGTGCCTTGCGAGCTGGGTGGCTACTAATGAAGAGGGATGATGCAATTAGAGAAATCCCCTTTTTTTCTTAATTTTCCACCAGTCTCTGGGGAAAAGGGTTTCATTTTTTAAAGTTCTGTCACACCAGGTTAGAGTATTAACAATCACGGTTCGCTGCTATCTGTATTTGTTCCGTTTGTGGCATTTATGATGGTTATCCACATTAATTATTTCGCTGCTTAAGTCCCTTCTAATTTCAGAGCACTGTTATTTCCAAGAAAGATGGATATTAAATATGCCACACATCAGCGCGGGGTGGCATTACACCGTGCTATTAAGTTTGATGCGAGGACTTGGCAAAAAATAACTTTGCTATTTGTAATCACCGTGAAGTGTTTTAGTGTTGCAGCTTGGAATAAGAAATAAAGATGATGACAGGAACTGATTTCTTATTAGGACGCGGTGCAGGAGTTTACATAAATCAGGAAGGAAATAACAAGGTAACCCTTGGCTGGCCAGATCGATGTGGGTGCCTGTTGGATGGGGTCTGATGGGGAATGGGTGGGTGCAAATTGTTTGAGGGGACCTCATTGAGGGCTGGAGCCCCTCTTCTCTGGAGCCAGGCTGGGAGAGATAGAACTGTCCAGCCTGGAGGAGGAGAAGGCTCCAGGAGACCTCAGAGCCCTTTCCACTGCCCAAAGTGACTCCAGGAGAGCTGGAGAGGGACTGGGGACAAGAGATGGAGGGACAGGACACAGGGAATGGCTCCCACTGCCATAGGGCAGGGTTACATGGGATATTGGGAAGGAATTATTCCCTTTGATGGTGGTGAGGCCCTGGCACAGGGTGCCCAGAGCAGCTGTGGCTGCCCCTGGATCCCTGGGAGTGCCCAAGGCCAGGTTGGACAGGGCTTGGAGCAGCCTGGGACAGTGGGAGCTGTCCCTGCCCATACCAGGATGCAGAACAAGATAAGCTTTAAGGCCCCTTCCCACTCAAACCCCTTGAGGATTCTTCAGTCTCTACCCAGTACCAAGGTTCTTTATCCACCCTGGGAGGAGGTCAGACCGTGTTTGAGTGGAATGAACCTTCACCCCAGAAAGGATGGAGAGAGCCATCAGTCCCAGGGAAAGAGACGATACCCCCAGGGGTTTTGGGGCTGGGGTGTGATGATGTAAAAATTTGGCAGTGTTTTTCCTCAGAAAGAAGGGGCCTTTCCCATGCTCACGGACTGTATTTTGCACATACAACCTCTTGCCCTCCCTGGTGTTAAGCTCTTTGGAAGCTGCTGCATTCCCATGGCTTGGAGTGCTGTCCCCTTTGTGACACGAGGGTGAAGCCCCAGGACTCGCTATGAACATCCTGCGAGGGTCGTGCACTCCTGGGAGAGCAAAGCAGAGGGAGTTTCACCCACGAGGAGGGAATGGATTCCCCCAGCACCCCCGTGTCTCTGAAGGATGAGGTTCTGTGCCTGACCAACATGGGGGGACAGCTGAGAGCCGGGGCAGGTGTGACTTTTGGTTGGCATTGGACATCCAAGTGCTGCAGCAGCCCTGGCTGGGTCATCCCTGTAAATCTCCTTGACCCACAAGGAGACCCCCTGACATCCTGCCAGGGAGGCAGGACAGGGGTGAGGGTCCCACATTTTGGGCAGTGGTGATGAACCCCTGGCTTCAGAGGTGAACAGCTGAGAGAAGAAGGAACAGGAATTGTGTGAGGAACTGCTTTGCAGGCTGCCAGAGCAACAGATTGGGGTGGGGCTAGGGTTTGCCTTGGGTTGAGCCTAAGGAAGATTCTTTGTGATTTTCAGCAAACCAGTGATAGAAAAAACAAAGAAAGGTTGAGATCAAATGCAGAGCTTTGCTCAACTCCCAGGTGCAATGTTCCCTCTTAGCAACGAGTGTTTGTGTACAGGTTTTGCTAAGAGAGAGGAATAATTTGAAATTAAAAGTAAACTAAAGGGGAAAATGTGTCCCTCTTATTTTTTCTGCCAGTGTCAAAACAAATCTCTCTAATTCCTTGGAGGAATTGTTTGTTTATTTTTTGACTGCGGTGGTTTTAGCTCTTCAAGCCCCAGAAACTTTGCTGAGGCTTTGGTGAGACATTCCAGCCTCTCCAGAGCTGTCTGTGTGTGAGCTGCATCCACTTGGCAGTCTCAGGTCTAGGGTGTGATCCCAAGGGCTCAAACCATATTTCTGGACTGAGGTGGGTGCCCAGCAAGTTGCAGTCCAGGAGTGTTGGATGAAGGTCCATCATCCAAGCCTGGATGCAGACAAGTCCTTGCATCCCTCTCTGCTTCGTGTCTCGGCTCCCAAGCAGCTCCTGCTCAATACAGAAGGATACACCAACCTTTCTCAACTGTTATTGTCTATTAATTAAATGCTGATTAATTATTAAAATGGTATTTATTGAGATTTAACAAGTCTGCAGCCAGAAAACAAGGAAAAAACCCATTGGTGGCAGGTGTTCCACTGCAGTAATGAGGTTCTTAATAACCAATTGGCATTTGTTTGACTTAGAACAACATTCTTATTAAATCTAAATCAACTCTTTGCTTGAGACACTTAATTACATGGGGGTTATTTTTTTTCCCTGCCACCTTTCCTTGGTGCTGTGGGAGTTCCCCACCCTCACTCCCGGTGCTGACGGAGGAGCTTGTGACTGAATAAATGTGAGAGGTGATGGTTACTCATGGGGAGTGGCATTTATGGAATGATTTCCCTGGGTTCCTATCCCTGCTCATGCTCATGGGAGCCTCCAGGGCTCCTTCTCCTTTCCTTAGGAAAGCTGGCACATGGGAGAGCTCTTTGGCTGTGCCAGCTCCGTGGCCATCCTGGGGCAGCTCTGCTCCTGCTCTGATTTAGGGAGGGAATTACCAGCCTTGCCTTTTGCTTGGTTATTTGTTGGAAATCCCATTTAGCGCTGGGAGAAGTTGCTGGTGCAGTGCTGGAAACCCACAGGAGGGGAAACAAAAATCCCTCCAAGCATCTGGGGGACCGTGGTGCCCTGGGGAGAAGAATGAGATGCACAAAATCCCGAGAAATCGCTCTGGCTGGAGCTTTGTGCTGCTGATGTGCAAGGGAAAGACTCCCCAGTCCATTATCCAGACACTTTGATGCCTTCAGGGTCAGCAGTGATATTTAAAACGCTGTTGTTTGGAACATTTTTGCCTTGGAAGGAGATGGGAAGGTGGGCAGGGGAGCGAGTGCTGCCTTTAATCGGGATTTAATTACTTCCCCTTTTAATGTGGCTTTTAAAAAGGAAACAAGGATCCCAACCGGGTGCTCTTGTAGCACAAATAACAACAGGGGGGGAAAAAGGAAAAGTACCCGACAACAACAAACAATCTGTGCTATTACAGGATCATTATTCTGATATTATTTATTTCAGACATTTTGATACTCTCCAATGCTTGACTTCACAGGCTCATTTAGTTCCTTTCAAAAGCAAAGCAGTGCTGCAATTTGCCAGGAGAAAATGTGATAAACACTGAGAAGGGGGGAAGGAAATAACACGGCAACCATAGGGATAAATATATTTATTTTTACAGGCTGGGGAGATGCGTGGGTGTGAGGAGAGCATCATTCATGGCTTCAGAGCCACAGGACAGGGAACACCTGAGGGACTGAGGTTCCAGTGGTGATCATTCCATCACCTCCCAAATTTTAAATTGCCTGGGAAGATGGTGGCAGGCAGGAATGCTTTCCTCCATTCCCGGATAGAATTGGAATTGTGATACTCCAGCATTGTCAGGACATGCTCTGAGGCACCCTTTGAGAAGCAGCCAAGCCCCGGAACAGGCTGCCCAGGGCAGTCACTGTCCCTGGAAGGGTTCAGAAAACATGTGGATGTGGTGCACGGGGACATGGCTTTGTGGTGGCCTTGGCAGTGCTGGGCTGAGGGTTGGACTCGATGATCCTGGAGGTCGTTTCCAATGTTAATGGCTTTGGGATTGCCAGAAGTGCTGGGCTCAGAGCGAGTGGGGCAGGATTGCTCTTGAGGCAGGGAATGCCACAATCCAGATACCTTCAACCTGAGGGGAAATATCTCCTGCTTCCCTGGTGTAAAACACACTTCACTTCCCGTGCCCAGTGCCCAGCTCTGTGTGCCAAGGCAACGTGTGTGACTTTTCCACAGGGGCCTCTCCAGGAGGCTGGAAACACTCAGGTCATTTAATATCCATTTTGCCCTTCTTGGGCAGCAACAAGAGCCACACACAGGCGTCTCTGAGTCTACACAAAAAATGAGAGTGATGGGCCTAACACCTTCAATCCAAGGAGAGCAATAAGCTCTTTGTTCTCCCTGGGTAGTCTTGAACATTCCTGAAACTTGGGGAGCTCCTGGGTGTTTGTGTCAGCAGGAATTAGATCATGGTATCATTAGATCACAAGGCTGTTCTGGATTATCATCGATAGGCAGCAAGAGCTGCTGCATCCAATTAGTTTATGGATTAAGGGAATCCCTTCTGAAGTTTACTGTCCCAAGAAGGAAAAAAAAAAAAAGGCAGAAAAAAATGTGATTTGGATTTAAAAAAACAAAACTGGAATGTGATGATCCCTGAAGTCCCTTCCAGTCTGAACCATGCTGGGATTATGTGATAAAAAGTTCTTTAAGCTAAAAAGCTCTTTCAGAGCTTGGTGAGTAATTGGTTGCCCAGAGTAGCTGTGGCTGCCCCTGGATCCCTGGCAGTGCACAAGGCCAGGCTGGACAGGGCTTGGAGCAGCCTGGGACAGTGGAAGGTGTCCCTGCCCATGGCATGGAGTTGAACAAGATGAGCTTTAAGGTCCCTCCAAACCCAAACCATTCTGGGATTCCATGATCCTGATGTTTGGGGTAGTGGATGGATAGCTTTGGATATGCCTTATCCCAAAATTCCTCTTGTAAAGGAGTCTGAAAAATCACCCCACCACAAATCCTGCTACTCATTTATCATCTACAGGACCTTGAAAAATGAGCCTTGATGTTGTGAAATGATGGAAGTGCATGGACATCATTTAGCTGGAGCTGCCTTGTTCAAACAGTATTGTGAGGGTTTATTTATATCTCTATTTTTTATATATTTTTTTGTTTTTCTGCAAAGACATGCCCTGCCACACCCTTTCAAAGGCTCTTTTGGGATGGATATGGCCTTTGTTGGTTTCTCCCCAACTGTGGTGCACCTCAACTGTCCCTGCTGGATTCATTTGAAATTTTTGGGTTGCAAAGTTGTGTCGAGCCCCCGATTTCCCACTTCATCTGGATTTCCCATTAGAAGGGGCTGGAAGCAACCCCACAATGCCAAACCTCCCTGGACAGAGCATCCTCACCTGCTTGTTGTTGGGAAGGGACGGCAGAAGAGGGTAAAATCAGCGAAACCACTGCAAAACCACCCTCCTGGGCTCTCTGTCACACCTAGAAAGCGCCAGCATTCCCGGCTGGGTTTTTATCTTGGCTCACTCGAGAGCCAGAGGCGCCGAGCTGCTGCAGAGCGGCCAGACTTACTAGGAATCAATTAAAATACGAGGGTTTCCTAAAGAAAAAAATTAAACCCAGCCCTAAAGCAACAACCAACTGCTGAAAATAAACCAGCCCCCTCGGCCCCTCCTGCTCTGGCGCTGGAATTCAGCTCATAGCCATTATCCCAGGATTTTTAACGGTACCCTCGCCAGCCCACGAGACGGATTTGCTGTCCCCAGAGCCTTGTCTTTGGGACGTGTGTCAGAAACATCCTTAAATCTTCAGAAAAAACCCACCCAGCCCTCGCCTGGCTGCGGGCTGAGCGCCGGGCTGCCGTCAGGAGCTGTAAAACCCTGCTGATAGACAGATGGAGCGGTGTAATTACACACGGGGAGGGGGACGAGCACACTGAAATTATTGGTGTGGGCAGACAATTAGAGGCTTTTCCAGAAGATTACCCTCTCCCTCCCATCTGTGCTCGGGGGAGGAGTTTGCTGTTTCTGTCCGCAGCCGTGCGCTGCTTCGCCCAAATCGCGGTTCTGCTCTCCTTGGGACACCGCTGGAGCATCCCCCAGATTTCAGGAGGAGGGAAGAGCTCTGATGGGGCTTTGGCAGAGGCTTTGCTGGGAGTTCAGAGCCCCCATCATGGGTGAGGATGCCATGGGATGCATGGCAGGGTTCCCCTGGGAAATCAACCCTCAGGAGGCTGATTTGGGGTAGGTTTGGTGATTTCTGGGTTTCTCCGGGGACATTTTCAAACATGTTGAGACTACGTGACCTTCAAAAAGTCCCTTCCCACACCAGCTATTTGATGGTTCCATGTGTGAAAGCAGCAGGGAGGGCAGGCAGCTCTCAAGGCCAGCAGCAAAAAGAACAGCTAATAACAGTCCCATTTCAACCCAAATCACTATTTTTGTGTTAATTGTGTATTTATTTTCATGTATTTATAACCCATGTGCTGAGGAGTTAAACAGAAATTATTTTGGATGGGTCACCACTCTTTTTTTGCTTTATCTTTTTTTCTAAACCCAAGTCAGGACATTTGATTTCAGCACTAAAGGGTTATTTCTCAACAGTTTATTTTTCACATTATGGTCACTTTGGTTTGAAAACATTGCCACTGGCCATTTGTTGAATTTTCTGAATCAGGAAAATAATAATAGTAATAAAAGAGAATACTTGGATGATTCACATTGTCCTTTGATAGCTTTTCTTTCTTTTGGGAAGAAGATGATAAATTGGGTGCAAACTTTCTCCCAGCTCCCATGAAACACTGGGGATGGTGTTTGTGGCGAACCTGTAACTATTTCCTGATGTCCCACATTGTCTCTGGCTCTTAACAAACTCATATCAAGGGGTGACAGCAGCTCCTTTAGAATGGAAACCACTCTGACACACAAACCTGGGTATTTATATGTATGTAATACAGTTATTTTCCCTCTTGCCATGTCTTAAAAGCCCTGTCAGAATCCTTTGCTTCAAAGTCTTCCAGCCAGACCTTGAGGCTACCTGAAGCCTGAGCACTCCTTTGTGTCCTGTAAATCGATATACATGGGGAAACACAGAAATAAAGTAAGGATTCCATAAAATGAATAAGGTGGAATCAAAATAAATGGCTGCAAGCAAGATATGGGAAGTGGGAGATGGGAAGGGAATTTATTATTTATGATTAAATTGGTGTTTGAAAGGTAGGGGCAACCTTTTGCCCTTCACCCTAAGCTGCTGCTACTGCTGCAAGGGACCCTCATGTTTCTTTTGTCCCTTCTCTATGGAGCTGTGAACCAAAAATTGCTCCTTTTGGGTGGTTTTACTGTTTGGAGGTGCTCAAGCTCCTGGAGGTCCGAGTGTCTCTGCCTGTTTGCACACAGATACCTAAAAGTGCCTCTCCATTTGTTCTCCAGCTTCCCACAACCTCTCCCATAGTCCCTGTCCTTCTACAGTTGGACTCAGCTTCCCAAAATCCCTTCCATGATCCCTTCTCTGCTTCCCCGGAGCTCAGATCCCAAAAACTTTTCCCATCCTCCCTGCCCTGCTTCAACAGGGCTCAGCCCCTGAAACCTCTCCCATCCACCGTGCCTGCTTCCATGAGACTCAGCCTCCCAAAACCTTTTCCATGGTCCCTGCCCTTCTTCAACAGGTCTGACATCCCCAAGACCTCTCCCATGGTCCCTGCCCTGTTTTGTTGGGGCATTTAGACACATTTTGGGGCTGTGCTGAGTTCACACCCATCTATCTGACATCCTGGGGCAGCAGCCTGGGCACGGGCAGCTCTCAGACCTGAAGAACCACTCACATCTCCTCTCCTGTCGGAATCTGTGGGTATTGGTGATTCCGAGGTTGCAGAAAGTCTCTGTCTGTCAGCCCCGCTGCCAAAGCAGAAGCCATAATTGGTCTGTGCTGGTTTCAAGGTTGTTTATTCTGTTTATCTCTAACATGTTCTGCTGCCCTGCCGCAGCTCTGTCCTGCAGGGCAGCGTGTGGGGCTCTGCCCTCAGTGGGATGGTACAAACATTAAATACCAGAAACTACCTGTGCTGGATTTACAATAACGTGCCAATATCTGTCACCTACGTTGGACAGTGTGTCCCCAGCCTGAACCAACAGAAAAATGCCAACACCACAGTGAAACATGGAGGGCATGAAGAAGGAGAAAAAGGACAAGACACACCCAATTTCCTCCGTCTTATCCCCTCTGAACCCCTAATCTAGAAACCTAAAATTTTACTTTTGCACCCGTGCCACAGTTAATTCTTACTTCTATCAAACACTCAGAGCTGGTAATTCATCCTGTAAGATTGAAAACTCTTTTCCATGGACAGAGATCACAGACAGTGTCTCTGGGGGCTCTGTCCAGGGGCTCTGCCAGGGTCCCAGGCCCTCCAGGGCAGACAGAGGGAAGACCTGGATTCCCACACTCTCCTGAAAGATGCCTTGCAGAGACACAGCCCCTGGGACCTGGTTTCATCTCCTTGGCTCCCATTCCCACCCCAGCTGTGTGGGGGGACACTCGAGGCTGTGAGTGTCCCTCTGCTGTCACTGCTGTGTCGGGAAGGAGCAGCCCAGGTACCAACCCTGCTGCTCCTTCAGAGCTCCTTGATGGAAACAAGGGGCTCCAGGGGCTGTGAGTGGGATTTAAAGGCCCTTTGTGGCTCTCCTGCTGCTCCTCTGGCTGTGGGAGCCCTGGCAGGAGCTCCTCTGGCAGCGATGCCCTCTCACCTCTCAGCTTCTCCCTCCTGCTGCCAGCACTGCTGGCGGCTCTGGGAGCATCGAGTTCCCCCTTTTTCTTCCAGGGCTGGATTACAGCTTCTCCCTGCAATATAACTGTGATTATATGCATGAGTGCTGCTGCTCGACAAGGCTGGAGAGGCAGTCAGGGATGTCTTCACCCCTCATGACTTATTTCCCTGTTTTTGTTTCTTTCCTCTTCCCTTCTATTTTTTTCCCATCCTCACTGATTTGCTGATAGTCATTTCCCCCAACTTCCCCAAGAAGGAACGTTGCTACTTCCAGTCAGATAAATCCATGAGAGTCATTGTTTTCATTTTTCTGAGTATTTTTTCCCTTCCCTTGCCACTGGTTCTGCTCCATCCTCCTTTTTCCCTATTTTTTCACTCCATCTGATTACTGCCAATCTGTAGCAGTCAATACACTTCACACCATGTCCCGTTAGAAGTAGGGAAAGGAGAATTTAGGGATAGTCCTGAAATGGGAGGAGGGATTTTCTCTGAGACAATGCAGTTTGCAGCCCAAATTTGAAAGAAGTTTGCCAAGCACTCCCCAAGGCAGAGAGATGGAAAGGGAATGATCTCTCCCTGCTCCCTAATTTACAGCCCTGACAATACAATGCCATTAGTAAGCATCCATCTTCATGTATAAAGGGGGGGAGGAAAAATGAAAATAATAAAAAAAAAAAATCATTATATGCCTTTCAGCATTGACCAGCCCAAGGAGATGCGAGTTATTCTTAAGAAAGTCGTGAATCTTCCTTACTTTGGCATCAACATAAATAAAATTACTTATCTCTCGGATTTAAATGCTCTGCACCTTTAGCAGGCCATAAATTCTTCTCTCCTGTCCCTTAATGTATTTATTTCTCACTCCATCCTTCACCTCTGAATATGAAACTGCAGCTTCCCTTCCTGCTCTGAGCAGGGGCGGGACCCCAGTGTTTCCTCCATCCTTCCACTCGTGTTTGCTCAGGAAGGACACATGGTGCTGGAGCAATGAGTGGTCCTTCCCAAACCCAGCCTCACCTTTCCCCCCCACTGGGGCAGGCAGGGCTGATCTCTTCCCCAGATGACGGGTCAGCCCCAGCTTTCCATCATTTGGGTGTCAATTCCTGCCTGGGATGGCAGCTGGAGATGTGGGATTGAGCCAAGGGAACCCTGCTGATGCTGTGGGTGCTCCTGGGCTGCTGTCACCACTTAAATCCCAAGGTTTGTGCCATGCCCCAGGTGGCAGTGGAGAGGCAAGGGGAGCTGGGAACACACACAAATGGACAGAGTTCATAAACATTTCATCTTTGTTCTGGTTTGAAAGCAAAACCAGTGAGAGATTCTAAGTCAGAAATACAATTTATTGGGAAAAGGGAAAAGAATCAAAATACATGCAATAATACAGAAGAAAAACCACTGACAGAGTCAGAATACAACCTGACACCCCTTTGGCCAGCGTGTTGGTAGCCATCCAAATTGGAGAGGCTGCAGTCCTCCTGGAGTGGCAGATGTGGTTCTGTGGGAGCAGTCATCCTGTAGAAGGGTGGAGTCTTCCTCTGAAGGTCCAGTGAAAAACCACGGCTGTTCCTCTTGGGAACCAGTGGAAAGGCTGCCTCTGATGTCCCTGAAACCCAGATTATATCCAGGTAGGAATGCTTGGCTCCTCCCTCTGGGCAGAGCATCTCACAATGGGATGTTACAGCTCTTACCAGTCACCAGTGACATTCAATCGCCCATTATCAGCAGATGTCTCCCCTGAGAGAGGATTGGGTGTGAAAGAGACAAGGAAAACTGCTCATTTAACAGAAAACAACTGCCATACAGACAGTAATGGATGCATCTTACTTCTCAGTCTGGACAAACCTTTCTTCCCTCTCTCCTTGGTGCTTGATCTGACATGATCAACTCTGCTTGGCTGTGCTTCCCCTCCTGGATTTAAAATGGAGATAGGACATTAAAAATAATCATTGTCTTGGAAACCCACGTGGATCCTTGTCATGGTGAGACCATAAAGTCAAAACTGCTGCTTTCAGATGGGACAAGGAGAAATTGGTTCATGGAATCATAGAATAGTTTGGCTTGGAAGGGATCTGAAAGATTCTTTTATTCCAATCCTTCTTGTTCCCACAAGGAATGGCTCAGCCCTGAGTCAGGAGTGGACAGGTCCCATTGGCTTCATCCCACTTAGTAGGCAAAGAAAATACTGCTGGAAAATCCACATTTTCCTCAGAATGAAATTCAAGCAGAAAACCCTGAATCCCAGGATATCTTTTGTCAGGAAGATTTTGCTCTTTTCCTCTGGAAGTCCAAAGGTGTTTGGGATGAGCTGTTTGTCTCACAGAGAGAACTGCAACAGGAAAGAGACCCCTTACCTGCACTGATTTTCTTTTTTTAATTTAGGGTCCATGTTTTCCAAAACCTTCTCTTTCTTTCCCAACCCAAAATAACCTGGCAGCAATGACATTTTAACAGGAAATTAAATGAAAGCATTTATTTTGAATTGACATTTTGACTTGAAATGCTGATTTGTTCCGGATTTTTAAACCAGAGAGCAGCAACGCACGGTCATTGTAAATGAGAAAAAAAGGAGGAATATATGAAAAATAGCCATGAACTCTCTCAGGACACGTCAGGGACAGAGAGGGGACACTTGGCTCCTAGGGAGTTCTGTAGGGAAGGACACAGGAGCCAGACTCAGCTTTGGCACCAACCCACCTTTGCATCTAATTTGTAAAAAGCAAAAAAAGGACAGTTTTCTGTTTTCATGAGAAAGGCAAAAATTTCTATGAGGCTCAGAGAGTGAGAATCGATTTTTCCATCTGCTGTTCTCCACTGCCGTTGGAGGGTGATACTGTTGATGTGTTGAGGTTTTGCCTTCTGTAAATATCACTGGTATTTATTTTCAGTACTTTCTCTTAATTCTAACGAAGCTGAAGTCTCCTCTGTGCCCTGGTGGGGAATTTATCCCAAAAAAGCATCTAGAAACGTTTGGTTTCTTGGTCTGCAAACATCCTTTCATCTCTCCAGCATCCCATCTGTCTGTCTAGCTGCTCCTCCACCACTTCCTTCCTCTTCCCTGTGATCGCAGCCACCACAACCTGTGAAATGAACATTTTCATAAAATCTTCGTTTGCATTTCAAACAAGGCAGAGGCACAGAAACCCGGAGGAAAGGAGGAAAAAAGCACAAAAACCAACTTTGCTGTCTTGGTTCCTCCTCATTTCTCACATCTGAAGAGATTATTAAACATGTCTAAAGGTAAAATCTCAACTCTTCCCTACGTGCCTCCAGTGGTTTTCCTTGGGTGTTCTCTTCCCCTCAGCCTCTTCTGGTACACCTTGGATGGGCTTTTGTGCTGTTATGATGAATTTGTGTGATGTTGCCCTCTAATGGCTGATCAACAGGAATTTCAGGAACCCTGCCCAAGAAATTCTCCTTTATTTTCTTGTGAGAAATGGTGGGAGTTTGGAGATAAAGGGTCTGGGGGTTTCTCTGTACCCAGCAGAGGAGTGGGAAATGCACATGAAACTCTTGTTGAGTTGCCTCTCCAACCCCCTTGTCGCTCATCCCTCTGCACCAAAATAGAAAGAACCAAAATTAGATATTTAGGTTGGTGCTTTTTTCCCCCACAAGCCCTTTCTTGGCTGCCTCCACCCTGCAGGAGATCCTTGAAGACCTCAGCAGATGGCTCCCAGCACCGCAGCCTTCCAACAGGAGCTCCTCCACTCCGTTCCTCTTTGAACAAGGGAAAACATTTTGACTCGAACTTTCATACATAATGATGAGGGTTGGTTACCCAAATCCACACATTTTCTTTAGTAGTTTTCATTTACTACTGTTTTAAATTATTTCACAGCCTTGCAAATCTCCTCCTGACAGGCAGAGCCCAGGCACGGAAAGGGAGAGAGAGGAAAAAACCCCACTAAGCGTTCATTTCTCACATAATATATTCCAATCCTGTTAGGTCGTGCTGGTGAAGGTAATATTTCTGGCATTCATTTAATGAAATTGACAGTGATGAATGGTTAATTATACAAATTACATTCTTATTAAATCCCCTGGAATCAGTGCCTTAGAAAGTCTTAGCTATGGACTTCTTGTGCTAGATACTTATTTTTTTTAGGAGCATCTTTACTGCTGGCTGCTGCAAAACCGTCTTCCAAAAAACCTTGAAAAGCATTAAAAATCCCCTAGTTAAGTCAATTACTGCAGATAAGTTAATCTTAATGGGATGCTTAAACCCCTGTCCTTGCATGAGTTTACTTTTCATCCCTCACTCTCGGCTCTGGAGGCGCTGGAGAGAAAAGTTTTCTGACGATTGTTGTGACAAATGGATTAAGAGTGCATAAACAGGTCTGGATACAAAATTTGCATTCAAACTAGTTTTTGGCAGAATTTGCTCCCCAAGCTGGCAGTGCAATTTCCCATTTTGGGGTGGAGAGCAGCAGGATGCCAGCACATCCCCCTGGATCAGTCACTGGATGGGGATGCCATGCCCTGGGAACTGTGGGCTGGTGATAAAGAATTGTGGAATCGTGGGATCATTTTGGAAAAGCCCTCTGAGATCATCAAGTCCAACCATTAACCCAGCACTGCCTTGTCCCCAAGTGCCATAGCCACATGGCTTTTGGACACTTCCAGGGAAGTAGCACCAAACTCCCCTCACCTCTGTAAGGTGGACAAAACCAGCCATGGACATACCTGATTTCCAAAGAAGCATTTTTAGGAAGGGAAGGCACCAACCTTTAACCCCTTCTTATTCCCAGGGTGTTAAATCCCACTCACAAGCACTCCAAACACAGAGTGGTTTTAATTGCAGGGCATGGGATGAGCTGGCATTATTAAACAGGGATGCTTGGGAGTAAATGTAATAAATAGACTGTTAAGTTAAGCAAGTTTTCAGCTTCAGCAGTGAGAGTGGCCATCTATCTTGCATGGCTTTCTGCATGCTTCATTACCACATGTAAGCACACTGGAAAAATCAGCTTTATCCCTTCTAATTAGATGATAAGCTCCCTAAGATGTGTGTTAGTGCTGCCAGGCACCTGACGCTCCGCCACGGCGCCCACTTCCCGCAGCTCCCGGGGAAATTTATTACCCAGCCTCATATTAGACTTAAGTTAACATCACTTAATCTTCTTACTCGACAGAGTTATGTATGAGGCATTCAGGATATATTGGCCAGGATTTAGGGATCCTGAAGGGGGGAGCTGTGCCAGGGGGGCAGAGGTGGGTGCAAGGGAGGTGAAGTTCTCTGGAGGTGATCAGGATGCACTTATTTCCCCATCCCCTTATTTCTGCTGATATCTCAAAGGGACAGAGCATCTCCTGCAGCCTCTCCTTATTCTTTAACTAAACTTCAGGCTGGTTTTGCCTGGCTCTGCGCAGCGAACAGCAGCAGACAGTAATCAAGAAAGAAGTCATGACCTCTTTGAGGAGGGAGGAGAGTGTGGAGTGTTGTTGGGCACAAGCAGAGTGTCACCAAAAATCAAAAATCCTCTAATGATGTAGGCTACAGAATAGTGTTCATCAGGTCCAAAAACTACCACTGGGAGCATCACCACCTGCTCCCAGCAGCTCTCTGGTCCTGGGCTGGCCCCAGGTTTATTCAGCTCAGAGAAAAATGGGTGTTGTTTTCTTCCTTATTTTCCATCTAATTTTCCAGGGAGGCTGGAGATGCACAGAGGTTGCAGGGAATTGTCACAATTGAACAACTTGTTTTGATTTGGATTTGGGGTTTCATCCATCTCCCTCCTCCCTTTCCCCCAGGATCTGTGTCTCCATAGCAAAGTGCTGAAGCCCTGGTGCCTTCTGGAGCCTGGAAAAAGCCAAAGGCAATAGAAATTATGGAGCTGCCATCACATCTCCCTCTTTTGACTCAATAAGCTTCACAATCTCTGTATAACCACCTATATCACACCAAGACAGGAGGAGCAGGGGGAACTTTATGAGCTGGTTAGAGCAGGCAACTCCATCACCAGCCATGACTATTATTATAAAATATTCTGGAAGTTAACTCAATAAAAAAACTAATAATGAGAGGAACCATCTCTGCCTTTGTTTATGGCTTCTTTAAGTGTATAAATGAGCACAAGGTGATTAATGAGGGTGATCTGAGAGAGAAAGATTTGCATGCACAGTGCTTGAATTATTTCGTTATTGCATGTGCTTCCCAGTCCCTCTGTTTATTGTGCTGCTCGACGCTATTTAATACAGAATGACTAAAGTTATGAGATCCTATTTATTCCACCTGACACTGTCCCCTCTGCCAGCTCAGCCCCTGGGACAGATAGCGCATGCACAATGAATTTAGAAAATATATTAAAAAGCAATTATAAACTCCCTGCCTTTGGTGTCCTGGCCTTATTCTTCACAGCGCTCCCTGAGCATTTGCATAATGTCTACAGGCTCTTGTGGAGTTATCAAAACATGAGGAGTCTCTCTCTTATTTTCAAGAACTGATGGATTTAGGAATTAAAGGTTGCCAAAGGTGCCTTGGTACCCTCCTTCTTCATGCCCTGGTAAATGTTACTGGTGCCAGTAGCTCATTCCCTATCTCACCAGCCACCCCAGGAGATGGTGGCAGCTGGAATTCTGCCAGCTCAGCGCATGTTTCTTGCATTAAGCAACATCCTTTGCTCTTCCCACCACGATGGCTCTGATATTAGAATTTCATTATCTTCCTGGGCTGCTTTCCTCACTGCTTTCTGCCTTATAGACTTCTCAAAACCTCTCTAAGGGACAGGAAGAACATCAGACCGAGTCATTCCTATATGATGGGTTATTTTTCTTGCCTCTCAGACATTGCAGGGTAAGACCCTGTTGACAGTGAGCTGGATTTCACCTCTCACTCTTTCTCCAGAGCTTTTCAGCCAGAGAATGCCTATTCCACTCTGGATGATGTGCTCTCAGTGCTGGTGTGGCACTGGGAGCATCCTGCACACCCATAGCCCGTGGGCTGCTGTGCTGAGGAACAAACCCACCAGTCAAAGACACCAGTCAGCCCTGCAAGGGTGACAGGCACCAATGAGCCAAAAACACAATTTAGGGGCTTTTTGAAGTTGTAACAGCGTAGTGTGTAGTTTCAATGGGATTTTGGGGCTAAAATGATGGTGAACTTGGGTCTTTCACCATTCATGACTGGGGAAAACTGCAACAAAATCACTGCAACTTTGCCAGGTTATGCTGGAAAAACTTCTCACCTGGATGTCCCACTGGTTTATTATTGATGTCTTCTCTTACGCATAATAAAACACGGATATGTTGGAAATCCGAGGTGCTGTTGAACCAGCTGGCACTGTGTGTCTCCATCTAATTATACACAGTCCTTTGGGTTTCATTCCAGCTCCGCCATAATTCTCTTCCGCAGGATTTTAACTCACTCCCGGCACAAAACGCTTCATCTCCGTTAAAAGTGAGGGTGCGAGCAAATAAATTAGCATTTCAGGAAGTACTTGAAGGCTTTTCACAGCCTGTCTTTCCCCAGAAACTGTTTATCAAGCATCTTAATACCAACCAATTTGTACACCTCAAAAATACATTTATTCTGTAAATTGTTTATAGAAAACCAACAGAAGGAAATGGGCTTTGCAGCTATTGAATTCATTAGTAGCAGACTGGCTGATTGCTTTTATTCCTCCTAACCTATTGTATATTTTATTTGTTTGGAATATTTTATATCCATCAGTGCTGGATGCATTCTGTGCTGGAGGTTTCAGGGACTTAAATCAGCCCCAAATTGAGGAATCAGACAGTGCTGATGCTTTTTGCTCCACGTGTTGGTTTTGATGGAATAGGTAAGAGAAGATGCAGGGTTCCCAGAGCAGCTGTGGCTGCCCCACCCTGGCAGTGTCCAAGGTCGGGTTGGACAGAGCTTGGAGCAACCTGGGACAGTGGGAGATGTCCCTGCCCATGGCAGGGGCTGGGATGAGAAGAGCTTTGGTGTTCCTTCCAACCCAAATCATTCTGGGATTGTATGACAAGTTAGCTTATTTTATTTTATCTCTCTGTTCTCTTGCAGTTTTCCCCACCCAGAGCTGTGGGTTCACTGCACAAACACTTGTGGTTGGCACTGCCATGGGGACAACTTGGGGTGAGGTGGCAGGACCTGTATTTGGTGATGGAATTTGTGTCTTTGTGGATTTGCCTCAGGGAACACTCCTCAAATCTCTTAATCCTTCCTGGCTGCTGAGATTTGTATTGCCCCTTCAAAAGAGGGGAAAAGACCCTGAGAAAACACTTCCAAGCTGGTGTCTCCTCACCTCAGACACGCGGGGCTGCTGGGGGAGCAGACACACTGGGAAGTTCCAGCTGCTTGGAAAGAGCAGCTCTGTGAGGAGCAGCTTCCCAGGGCTGCAGGAGCTGGTTGGGGTCACCCCAAGCAACCAAGTCAGGCACAGAAAACCCACTGAGGAAACGAGGTCACCCTTGGATTCTGCTGCAGGCTGGCCTGGGGCTCTGCTGAGCGTCCCCAGCCCTGGCCACCCCCACCTCCTGCCCTGGCTCACACACCTGCACCCAAAGTGGCACCTGCAGAATATCTTGGAGCACAGTTCCTGCGGGTTTACCCACTTGGTTGGATGTGCTGGGTGCTGTCATGGGGTGCTTTGCCCCTCTCTGTGCAAAGTCACCCCATCCTCACCTGAAATTCCATGGTCCCTTCTCTGCAGAGGTCTCTCCATGCAAACTGCCTGTTTGGAGAGCAGGTCAGGGTCTGAGTGCTGCTCTTGCTGCCAGTGCCTGATGTTTATAGGACACAGGCTGTGGTCTGTGCTTATATTTGCATGTGTTTCACTGTGTTTAACCCAGTTTGTAACAGTTCACTGCTGGTTTGGGTGCCATGACCTCTAAGGTATAAGAAGTCAGGACTCCCCGAAACTTTCTTGCTGTCTCTGGAGTCTTGTTCTGCTGTCCTCTATTGGGGGATCTAAGGAAGAGGCAAAAGTAACAGAGTTCCTGGGCTGGAAATAGGCCCCAAACCCCCTTTTTTGTTATTTGATTGTAATTCTGGTTTCACTAAAGAGGAAGTACAGGACCAACTTTGACCCAGGAGCTGCTACATGCCTCGTGTGCTGAGCATGTCTGTCCTCACTGTCTCCTCTGTGCCACACAGGACAGGGTCCCATGGGAAGCTTTCACCCTGATCCCACAGTGCCAGGCACTTGTGTGGGGCGTGGTGGACATGAGAGCTCTTTGGTCACAGCACTGGGCGTCTTTAATCAATCTCTACCTGTGCTGTGAGAGCAGAGGATGAGGTTTAAGAGGAGATTGATGGTGTTGAATCTGAGAGGCAAAGGGAGACTCAACTCCAGGGCTCCAGAACAAAGCCCTGGAAAGTCAATCCATAAATTATTTGCATTTCCCCCCTTCCCAGCACACTTTCTTCCATTTTCTTCTCCTCCAAGGCACTGGGCTTGAATTTGAGTGCGTGAGTGAATAAAATATGTACATTTGGCTGCAAAATATGTAACACTGAAGGGAATAATGTTGCAGGGAAGCAGGACAGGGACCACGTGCTCCTCGCAACTTCCCAAAGCAAAGGGGCGAGATCACCCCCAAAGGTCAGAGATATCATAAAAATAATTATTGTCCCCAAAATACGGAGTGGCTTTGGGTTTGGTGGAAGAGATGGCACGGGGAGAGGATGTGCTTTCACTGGGAGAAGGGTGTTGGCTACTGGTGGATGTCAGTGATGCAGTTTGAATGTAAAGGAGCTTGTGTGTTGTCCCAGCCACACAAAATTCCCCGTGGACATTTACACAGACTCCCAGATATCACATCCCCTGCCTGCACAAAGCTGTGTGTATCCCTGCCAGGATTCCTCCCTGAGGGGGATCCAGAGTTCCAGGCTCAGATATGGTCTTTGGCAACACTTTTGGGATCCTTTGCATACAACTGCACTAATGGTTGCACTCAGTGATCTCAGAGACTTTTTCCAGCTAAAAAATTCCATGATCTTCAGCTCCTTGCTAAAAGCCAAGTGGAGAGAGCAGCAGGGAGAGGAGGAAGGAAGGGGCCAGGCATGTCTGGCTTGGGAAGGAAGGAGAGGGAATGCAGGGCAGCAGGGTGGTGTTGAGGGGAATGGAAGGGTGGCATTTCTCAGCCAGTCCAAGTTTGCAGGAAAACAAACAAAGCCTTTTCCAGACCCTGAGCCTCCAGTGAAGGGAGGCATTGAGATCCTTGGCAGGGCTTCTTTGGAAGCCTTGGCATGACCCACTTTGGAGAGCAGGAGTCAGCAGGAGACTTTTCCCCCTCTTTGAACAGAAGTAAATGGAAGAAGGAAAATAAAAACAGAATAAAAAAGCAACAGTGCTTGGGAGAGAATTTTGACACTGGGAAAGAACATTTGCTTTAAAGGGACAAATCCTGTCTTTTCCCCCCCTCTTCTATCCAAAAATCCTCCTCATCCCAGCACTGCTCCAAAGGGGGATGTTTGCACCTGCCTTTGGCATTGTTCTCTCTCCATTCCTCCTGCACCTAGACTAGAAAAAATGCAGCTGTTCTTCTCCTCCTTCTTTGCTCAAATCCTGGAGAGTTCTGGGGGTCTGAGACATTTGCTGTGGGGAGCAGGGAAGTCTGGGTGCAAGCGAACCCCTGATCTCCTGCATTGCTGGGAGGTGGGAAAGGCATACCTGGAATGCCCCAATCCTGCCCCAGCAGTGGAGCAGCTCAATGCTGGGGCATGGGGGGCTTAATCCCACACCCCTTTCTCTTCCCTCTTTGCATGCTGGGGAAGGAAGGGAGACTCAGCAAAGGAAAAGGGTGGATCCACCCCAAAGCTGTGGTGTTGTTTTCTGTCGGAGAGAGACAAAACTTTCTGCTGAGCTCGACTTCAAAGGCAAGCGCCGAGCCTGGAGATAATCATTTTAGAAATTCATGTACAGCTGCATTAGTTCAGGGCTTCACATGTTTTATCCACTTGTCACGATTAGACATTATTATTATTGCTGCAAACAGAGATGGCTGAGAGATAATAATTCTTTATGAACATCCCGTCACAATTAATGTGAGCTCCATACTTGTCCATTTACTGAGTTTTAAGCTAATAATTCCTTATATGTGTTTCAAGCCTTTAGTGAAGTACAAATAATTTGAACTAATTAGCTTATTAAAAGAAGGGAATGAAAACAAATGGCACATGAATGAATTGTGGGATTTGGTATAGAATTAATATCTCACTAATACATGTGGATTTGGTAAATTCATTATGCATTCATAATCAGACCTGATGAATCACCTAGCTAATTCAGGAGTAATTAGGCATGAACCACTGACACTTATTTTAAAGTGCGACCAAACTACTTGGCTCTATCCTAAGGACTCAATTACAGTCTCCAAGGCACAGGGAAGCACTGCTGTGTTCCCTGTGAAACCTGCCAGGGTGACACAGCGAGACCCTCTGGGAATCGTGGCTGTGCTCCAGAGATCATGGGGTGTGAGGGTGTCCACACGTCCAGCCCAGCAGTTCCCACTGGGGGTATCCATGTCCTCATTCCTGGGATTAACAGTGCCACTGCTACCCTTGGAACAAGCTCATGTTTCACTCCTTGGCAGCTGATGCATTAGCAATCCTGTAATTATTTACTTTTTGTATTATCATGCAGTGCAGCACCTTCCTTGCCCAGCATCCCACGGAATGTGGGGCTGATCCCAGCCCCTGGCCCAGCCTCAGAGAGGGGAATCAGGCACTCAGGGAAACAGAGGTGATGTGGGGACACAGTCCCAGCCAGCCAGAGGGTTTTGGAGGTGTTGAGGCAAAAGGAAGAGCTGGAGGAGCCCCTGCTGAGAGTCACAGGGGCTGGGAGCAAAGGGGATGGAAGAAAGCAGCAAGGGTGTGACAGGAGTGTGGTGGGAAGGTGGAATCAGCTGTGCCTGTGTCACAATGGGGGTGATCTTTGAGCTGGGATTCAGGCAGGACAGGAGCAGGGAGCTTGCATTGCAAAGGTCAGAGGAAAGGAGGTACCAGGGAGGAAGGCTCAGGGGAGGGCTTGAGCCTGTGGGAGGGGGAGGATGATGCAGGAAGGCTTTGTGGGGATACAGGCAGGATCCCGAGGCTGAGGTGACATTGTGCATTAGGGAACAGCCTGGAGAGCTCTGTAGCAGTTGGGCTGGGCTTGGTCTGACGGTGAGGCACCCCGAGGAGGGGCAGGGTGGCAGCTGGGGCCAGGTGGGAAGCACCCACGGCTCCTTCTGTGCCAGAGATCCTCTGTCGCTGAACGGAACCTCCGCTGCAGATCTGTGACTCATCTGCCTCCAGGTACCAAATTTGTGTTTGCAGATAAGATTATCCAGGGATTAATTGTGGAGGGAGAAGAGAAATGTAGATTAGTCATCCCTTGAGAACAGACATAGATCAACAGCATTTAGAATTACCTTTGGGTGTTTAACAGCCACGGATCACCAGAGTACCTGAACACCTACCATGTAAAATCAACAGTCTCGTTAATTATGAAAAATAATTCATGTCACACCAATCTAAACCCACTAAAATCACTTCTGCATTCATCCCAGAGGCAGCTGTATCATTCCTGCACTCGCCCCAGGGCCAGCAGAATGTCTTGAATACCATTTCTTCCTACACCTTCTCCAGAAAACCGGGGTGGGAAGGCCTAGCAGCGGCACAATTCCACAGCTTAATCCTCCCTTTTGCAGGAACCGCTGCTGGGGAGAGCCCTGGTGGCTTTCAGAGCCAGGAATGCACCTGGGGAATCATCTTTGGTGTCTCCACCCACGCAGCCACCTTCTCTCTGTGCACCCAACTGCCCCTGGCCCTGCAGCAGTGGGAGAGGATGGATTTGCCCTGCACTGGGTGTGATCCTGTAGGGGCTCCATGATTCCCAACCCCTAGAGATGGACAGAGCTCTGCACCTCCAACATTCCACCCCTAACAAAATCCAGGGAGCAGGCTGCCTAAATTGGGAGCTTTGGTTCAGCTTCTCCAAGCACGTGCGTGACAATAGGATCTTCCCTTACCTAAGAGAAGGAAGACAAAGTGGGAAATCACACTCCACACACGCTGAGGGCTGCCTGGATCCACCAGGAGGGCCGGCCCCGCTCAGCTCCCGCCGGGTATTTGCGATGCCGCGTGTGGATCCGAGCGTGGTGCAATCACAAAGAATAAACAGTAGCAATTACTTAATACTTGTGGTGATGGAGTATTGAAAATTAGCGCTGGAGTTAAGCGCTAATAAGACACGTAGCACACCGTAAGCCTCTGAATTTTATAGAGTAGGATCAAGAGTAAATAAAATTACAATTTAAACAAAGGCAGATAATTTAATTATCTTGTAGGCACAGTACTAAAATTTGGAGTGATTGGCTAATCAATACGTTATTACACGATGCAACAGTGTGACCTGCCTGGGAGCTGGTAGGAAGTGGATACTCAGGAACCAGTCAGGGTGGGGTGGTGGGAACCAGCAGTGCCAGAGCCTGGCAGATCCTCGGGGCTGGGATGTCTGGGAGGCATCGTTAGCATTCAAAGGTACCCACGGGAGCAGAGGTAGAAACACTGAATCATTGAGGTTGGAAAACCTCTCTGAGATCATCGAATCCAACTGTTCCCTGAGCACTGCCAAGGCCACAACTGTCCCCAAGTGCCACTTCTACTGTTTTTGAACACCTCAGGGAGTGGTGATTCCACCATTGCCATGGGCAGCCAGTGCCTGTGCCTGACTAAATTCCAGAGGGTTGGAGCTGTACAAGGAAGGAACGTTAGGTGCTTTCTCTGATCCCTTCATGTGTTCTTTTGATTCACAAGTTTTCAGCACTTTGACATTTAAATTTGACATTTAAATTGAACTTTCTGGAAATGAGCAAAATGAGGGAGGCAGGCACAGCTCCGAGAGCAGCGAGGAACAGCCACCTGCACAGGTGTGTAAAACCCTTCCCCAGAGCAGCAGCTCAGCCGTGGTGTACCCATGCAAAACTGCCTGGGATGGTGTAATGCCAGCCTTCACCATCAAAATGCTCACAGGGTCTTTGGAGCTTTCCAGTCTGTCCCCTGCTTTGGGTGACCTTCCAGACAAGGGGAAAAGTTTCCTTTTATCTTGGTGTTTCTTTGCATTAAGCCTTGAGGTCTGTTCTCCATCTCTGATGTCCTCCTCCAGTCCCATCAAGGAAGCTCCACTTCTCAAGGCCATCTGAACTCACAACCCTTTTGAACCCAGAGATTACTGACCCTGAAGCTCCTAATATCCCTCTCCACATGAGACACAAGGACAAGCAGGACAGCGCTGTCCCCTCACACACATCCCATGGGAAATGTGCACGATGAGTGTTCCTCCAGCCAGATCCTCATCTGGCAGGATCCGGCATTGCCATACCGGTGTTGGGGGGGATTGTGCCAAATTCCACCAGCTGAGGATTTGGCTGCTGCACCCAGCCAGCTGAGATTTGTGAGGAGCAGTAGCTGCATGCCAGCATGAAATGCCAGGCTTTGGTTCCACATCGATACCAATCATCTAAGGGAAAGCAGCTCTTCTTTCCAGCCCATTGTATTTCGCTAATTTAATTCCATTCTGTATGTCAAATCACATTATATATTCACACGATGGAGGATCTATTCTTTTCTTTATTAATATTAAGACATTTATTTGCCATTTTTTAACAAAATTGAAAAGGAATCAAAACCTCATTTACTGGAAAAGCAGCGCTATTGACGTGCGTGCAGCACTGCAGCTGTCTCGCTGTGTGTGGCTCACCTCTCTCTGCAATCTTTTTTTCCCTTTTCCAAAATCCAGCTCAGGCCCACAACTCCCCCACCAGGCCCCCACAGGATTTCATGCAGCCAAACCCCCTCCTCCACAGAGCACACCCCAGTTTGGAAGGACCAGCAGGGAGGGCACGGGGCAGCGGGTGTGCAAATGTTGCTCTCTGGTGCAGAGGGGATGTGAGCTCTCATCCTGTGCTCAAAGGACTCTCCCAGTGAGGAATCATAGAGTCATGGAACTGTGGAATGGCTTAGGTTGAAAGGGATCTTAAACCTCATCTTGTTCCAGTACTCCTGACATAGGCAGGGACACTTTCCACTACCCCAGGCTGCTCCCAGCACCATCCAGCAGGCTTTGGACACTTCCAGGGATGGGGCAGCTTCTCTGGTCACCCCATGCCAGGGCCTCACCACCCTCACAACTAAGAATTTCTTCCAAATAGCCAGCCTAAACCTATTCCCCATTGTCCGGTTCTTCCATCCCTTGTCCCAAGTCCCTGTCCAGCTCTTCTGGAGTCCCTTCAGACTCCCTGGAGCCTTCTCTTCTCCAGGTGAGCACCCCCAGCTCTCCCAGCCTGGCTCCAGAGCAGAGGGGCTCCAGCCCTGGAGCAGCTCTGTGGCCTCCCCTGAAGACAAGGATAGAGAGCAGAGTGATTAGGAGAGGGGGTTTGGCTTGCCCTGTGGAAATCCTCCTGCAGCTCTGACACAGGTGATTCCAGTACCTCGTGCTTATGCAATGGCAAGATGAATGTTCCATTTCTCATGAAGACATGAGATCACCCCATTTATTTTGTAACTTGCCCTCCTAGACTTTGCACTTCTGTCTGCACAGAGAATGTTGGAAGGTGGTGATGTGAGCCTGGGAACCCTTCCAGCCTCTGCAGTGCAGAGCTCCTCTATCCCATGGTTGGGAATTGTCCAGGGATTCAGTGGACAGAGGCAGGAGATGGGCTGGGTGTGCATGGCCATGGTGGTGGGCTCTGAGTTTGGAAACCCCTGCACTGAAAGGTTCTGGAGTCCAGCCAGGCCCCAGGTACTGAACCACACTCCTCATACTCATTAGACCACAGGAGCCTGGGAAAGTATGGGAAATCTCCCTCTGTGACCTTGGTGGGGAGCAGATGACCTCTCCAGCTGCTGTAAAATAATTTTAATGATGTTTCAGGGAGGGGACTATTATTTGACTGAGAAACTCGGGCATTTTGTGGAAAATGCTATTTTCCTGTGGAAGCTAAGATTGACAGCTGGAGAAATGGAGTGAGAAGTGGCAGTGGCCATCTGCAGTGCACAGGAGTGTTTTCCCTCCATCTGCCTGCCCAGTTCTTTGTCTCCTTTTCTCCAAGCAGAATGGTCCTCAACAGTTCTGATATTTCCCTTTTCTTAGAAACATCATCATTTTGGGGGGGTTTTGAAGGTTATTAATTCAATGTCGTGGCCAGGGGAAGTTGTTGTACAAGGCACTGAGCTCCTCTTTCCATTCCAGCTGCAAGGTGGGTGGTTTCGGTTGTTTTTTCCCTTTTCTGAAGATCTTTGTGGGCAGGTCCTTGGGAGACTCAAACAGCTTGGAAAAACTTTGTTCAGCTCCAGCTTCCATGGATCTGAGCTGTGGCTTTGTCACTTATCCTCCAGCACAAGCGTTGCAGGAATTAAGGACACAAAACAGGGGTGAAGGAACATCCCTGCCCTGTCCCATTTCCACAGCACAGCAGCCAGGAAGGGGCTGGGTGAGTTTATGGCATTTTTGGCTAATGAAGCACAGATCTGCATTGCAGTAATTGCAGGGAGGGGTGGAGATCCCAGCAGGGGCTTTGCAGAGAGTGCTGAAGCAGAGGCGGGAGCAGCTCGGGGACGTTTGCTGAGCTGTACAGCTCAGTGTGGCACCTGGGCTGGTCCAGTGCCAGCACAGGCAGTTCTGCAGTGGCTGGTGTCACACGGGGCAGCTTTGGGCAGGGCTGGCACTCACAGGTCCCCCTGTGGCCTCCTGCCAGCAGACAAGGCCAGTTGTGAGCTCCTCCATCCCACCCTGACTCAAAGATGCTCAGCTCAACCTGGCGTGACCCCGCAGGGCTGGCCAAATTCTCTCAGCTGGAAAACCCTGGTAGTCCCTCAAGGTTTCTTTCCCCCTTGTAGGACAGAAGGATGGTGGGATGTAGGATGGTGCCAGCAGGGTGCAACCATTCCCTGGCATTGTTCAGAGCAGCTGTGGCTGCCCCTGGATCCCTGACAGTGTCCAAAGCCAGGCTGGACAGGGCTTGGAGCAACCTGGGATAGTGGGAGGTGTCCCTGCCCATGGCAGGGGGTGGGACTGGGATGGGCTTTAGGATCGCTTCCAACCCAAACCATTCTGGATTCACCAGATTTTTCTCCAGCCTTACTGGTTGGTTGGGACCAGCCCATTGCCTGTCCCTGCTGGTGAGATGCCACAACCTCTTCCAATAAACCACTCATCTTGTACCCAGAGCTAAGAACTGGCAGCTGGCACCCCAAGAGATTGGCAAGGGTGTCAGGTCTAGGTTGGATACTATGGAAAGGTTCTTCCCCCAGAGGGTGCTGGGGCACTGGAACAGCCCCCCAGGGAATGGGCACAACCCCAGGGCTCCCAGAGCTCCAGGAATATTTAAACAACTTTCTCAAGGACAGGTTGTCATTGTTGGGATGTCTGTGCAGGGCCAGGATTTGAACTCAATGATCCTTCTGCATCCCTTCCAACTCAGAGTTTATCATGATTCTGTGGTTCTGTGATTTCTCTTTCTATAGCAGACTCCAACACAGCACAGTTCGCCTGAAGTACAATAAAAGATAGATTTTCTTGTAAAATCAAATGTTTTCTAGAAGAATATTTAAAAAAAAACACCAAAAAACACCACCCCGCCCCCCACCCCCCATTCTTTTCCTGCTGTATCAACATAACCTGATAGCAAGCCATTGCTTTGATGAGGTCTGCGTGTTTCCTTTCTGGTTTATGGTATCGTATGATTATAAAGTTGAAACAATAAAAGCAAATCAAAGCCCTTTGATAGCATGAAAACAAAACATTTGGGGTTTGGCTAAAATGAATTATATTGCTGGAGCTGCACTGAAGTGCTTGGATTTTTAGGACTGCCTTGTGGTGCATCTAAAAAAAAGAAGCTTTACATTAAATTTAGGTAAATTTTAAAACAAACCATCATTTCAAAGAAGAAAAAAACCTAATGCTGTGCTTTGAGAAGGCAGAGATAAAAACTTCCCAATCTTCCCATAGAAGAAGAGTATTTCCAATTAAAAGTGTTTCAAGCTGGTTGTCAACGATTTTGGGACATTATCTGACTCTTCAGTTTTCAGCAAATGAGGTTTCTGATTGGAAGGAGCTCACCCATCTGTAGGAGAGTGTCCTATATAGAGGACTAATAATGTTGGCATGAATAATTCATTGATCTTTATTACATCGAAAGGTATGTGTGGAGTGTGATGCACACACAGTCTCATCAAAGAAAGGCATATTCAGTTAAAAATAATCAGTTTGACTGTAGATTTTGAGAGTGTTTGATGGATTAACTCCAGCAAATCAACCTCCAAACTCGACTTTTGTTTGTCTCTCCCCGATCTGTAGGGAGATTATTAATATCATGTAACATTCAGTTAATAGGTCAGATGTGAGACCTTATTACAGATCGGGGATAAATTGCCTCTCCGGTAGCACATCCCTGACCTTCACAGACTTCAGAGTTCAATATTCAGCCTTCATCCATCCAGCCTTAATTACTGTGTGCACGAGCATTAGCACCACCACGAAAGGGCCGAGTTCATGCAGCCAGGACCCTGCTTTGCATCATCTCTCTGCCTGGGAAGGACAGGAAAAAGTCTTTGGCAGGGTTAGACCCAGGTTTAGACTTCATGTCTAAATTGTCTTTTAGTTGTTTTTCACGCAAAAATTTGCTCTGGGTTTTGTGGAATTGAGGGACTATGATACTTTCTGTCTC
Source organism: Taeniopygia guttata (assembly GCF_048771995.1). Taxonomy (NCBI): domain Eukaryota; kingdom Metazoa; phylum Chordata; class Aves; order Passeriformes; family Estrildidae; genus Taeniopygia; species Taeniopygia guttata. The sequence goes on from NC_133049.1 coordinate 1,740,295, forward strand.
ATTAATCACCCTGAGAGCTTTCCAAATATTCATTAACTGATCTTGTTGCACCCGGATTTTGGGGGTGCCTTTGGGTGCTTTCACCCGGGACAGGTTCTCAATTATTGCACAAAACAACTGCAGGGGTAGAGCTGGTTCTCCCAAAATCCCACAGATCAGAGAGGATTTGGTTTGTTCAGGGGAGACATCACCATCTGCAGCTTTCTCCCGTGGGACAGGTGCCGATCTCTTCTCTCTGTGACCACGGACCCAGGGCATGGCTGGAGCTGTGCTAGGGGAAGTTTAGTTTGGGCTTAGGGAAAGGTTCTTCCCCAGAGGGTGCTGGCACTGCCCAGGCTCCCCAGGGAATGGGCACGGCCCCGAGGCTGCCAGAGCTCCAGGAGTGTTTGGACAGCGCTGCCAGGGATGCCCAGGTGGGATTGTTGGGGGTCTGGGCAGGGCCAGGGGCTGCCCTGGATGATTCTGGTGGGTCTCTCCCAGATTAGGAGATTCTTTGATTTGCACAGGAGAGCTGTTGTGCTTTTTCTTCGCTTAAGAGCAGCCAGAATGATTTGTGGTGTTGTCTCTAATTGAGGATGGATGAGACCAGGGGTGGTTGTAAGGTGAGAAATGTGGGTTTGGAGATGAATTTGATGATCCAACCTGCCCCATCCCTGCTCTGGCTGTCTGAACAAAGGGCGGTTGGCGTGTGGCCCCTGAGGAAAAGCTCAGGAGGGTCCTCAAAGAGAACTTCCCTGGAAATGTATCTTTTCAGTTTTACTCAATTCTACTCATTTCACCGGGGGAAAGTCGATGGCCTTCATTACGAGTCAGAGCAGGTGACATAATTCTCCTTCTGTGCTTTCAAATCTATGAACACACGAACTTAATATTACCAACACAGATACAAATAGCATTTTAACGCAGTATTTATCACAGCGCCTTCTCAGGAGAAAATCTATCAAAGCTTTAAATCTAAAACTCTCCCATTCTTCTCGAGCAACAAGATCAATTCATTAATATTTGGAAAGCTCTCAGGGTTATTAATCATCTGTTATTATTTTATTTATGTACCTCTTAGTAAGAAAAAGCGGACGAACCAAGGCCAGTCTCACTGATTGCAGCTTTTAACTTGGGGGAATGCGATGGGAGAAGGATGGGAGCAATTTTACTGGGGGAAAAAACATCCTTTGTGCTTGCAATTTGCATGGCAGAGGTAATAAATGACGCTGCAAGTAATCTAAGGCTGAGAAAGGTAGCAGGTTAATTGTCTTATAATTATGAATTCACTTTGTATCCGTGGCCTTAGCAGAGATCATAATGAATTTATTTAGCATTCACGGGGCCATCATGGCGCTTTCCTTCCATCAGTGTGGGCAACACCTATGTTGCCCCAGGGTGGCCGTTCAGGGGCTGGTCTGAGCCCAGACTGGAGTGGAGCAGAGGAGTTATTAAACCATGCCACACATCAGCCAGGCAGAGAGGTCAGCCCCCTAAATGAGTTTAGCTCCTTCCCTGGGTCTATCTCAGATGAGTACCCACAGCTTGAAAATAAGTTTGTAATTGACTGATCCAGACAGATGAGTTTGGGAAGAGGTGATTGATGTCAGCAATATATCTGAACACAATCAGCCTGGCCCAGAATACTAATCTGACAGCCTTCAGCAGCTCAGAGCTGCTGCTCAAACACACTTTGGGTAAGTAGATCGTGCGTTAGCCATCGCCTTGGGCTTCTGCTTGCTCCTGCCTTGGAAGCAGTGAGGGAGCAGGAGCTGCCTGTAATGCTGGCCACGGGTCTATGTACAAATCACAAACGGGATGGGGCTGCTGTGGAACACATCTCAAGGTGTTTATTTTCCAGCATCCGTCTCATTACATGGTATGGGACTTTCCCATTAGGACAATGGGAAGATGCCAGTAGCTCACGTTCTCGGCAGCAGCCACAGAACTCAGTGTTACAACTTACTCTAAAAGCTTTTTGACCAATCCCACAAAGCAAAAGCATATTGACAGTAGTTCTATCCAGCCACTAAAAGCACATGTACCTTTGGTTAAAACAATGCTCACTTATTTCCAATACAATACTTGCTTGCAAGCCTTAAGATACAATGCACAGAGCTCCATTATTAAGCTTAGAACTTCCTAATATCTCACTAGATATACTTTTCTGTAGCTTAGGGAGTTATTCTAGACAAGCATTAATACACAGACCATTGTTCTATTTGTCCTTACTTTCTACATCTTATATAACTTTTCTGCTGACAAACCTTACGGTTACTGCTTAGCTCTAATTGCAGTTCTGCTGTTTCTGAGGCCTGCTTTTTGCAACTTTCCCAAAACCCTGAGATTTTAAGGATTCCCTCAGCCTGATTTGCAGTGTTTTGTTTGTGTTGAGCCATGGTTTCACTCTTCAGGTCTCAATGCCACCAAGTATTTCAGCTCACACTTACATTTCAGCTCACGAGTAGTTGGGCTGATCTTGGCGTTATCTGCCTCAAAATGTCAGGAACAGGTGAGGACTGTGCTAAATCAGGCCAGAGGCAGGACTGGGAAGTTAAGCTCATGCTGGAAGGCTGGAAGCAGTGGGGCCTGCATGCTCAAGAGGTTCACACAGACTTGTGCAGCAGAGCAGCTTTCCACACCCTTTGTCCTGGGCAGCTTTTTGCTGAGCCTTGTGCTAAATGGCAGAGAGACAAATTCCAGGGTTACCACCAAGGTCCTTTTCAAGCCTCTGGTCCCCAGGTCTTCAGGGGCTGCCACCATCACCAGGTCACCAGGCTTGGGAAAAGAAAACTCTGGGAAATCAAGGTGGGGCAACAAAAGCAAAGCTTTCTGCTCCCTGGCTGGAAAGGGGCAAATGGCAATGGTAGGGTGGGTAAGTAGGAAAATCCACATTTCCCCACTTTTGGTGCAGAGACATCTCAGACAAAATCATGGTTATTTGCTTGTTGCAAAACCGAAATTAGGTGCTGGAGATTCTTCACCTCGAGGAGCAGCACAAGGAGCCTTTTCCCTGGGTTTTTTCTGGCTCATTAGATTGATGGTGCACTCTGGGTGAGTGTCAAAGTTTGAAGGCTCTGTAAGATCCCTGCCATTCCTTGCTCTACCAGCTGATGACCTCGGAGCCTGGGATGCATGTGGGGAAGGTCAGGGCTCCAGCCTGGCTCCCTTGATAAAGTAGCCACCATGAGGAGGTGTGGAGATGCCACAGACAATGTGACATTTCCCTGGACCTTTTGTTGTTTGGAAACCCCTTGTTTCCCTGTGCTGTCCTGCCCAAGACCCGCTGGAGCAGCAGGCAGCAGGGAGGACCAGGCAGGGATCACTGTGGAGGACGCAGGAACGGGGGGATGGAGCTTCCTCTCCTCCCCAGCCTGTTGCACCTCTCCTGTCCCTTGCCAAGAGCCTGGCTGGCGTTCCCCAGCCATGAGCAGTGTCCCTCTGAGCTGTGTCTGTCTGTCCCCACCCTCAAACACCTCACAGCCTGCAGGCCTTGCTGAGCAGCAGCAGCGTGGTGGTGGCTCCAGTGGGCAGGAGCTGCTCTATTCCTTCACCAGCTCCTCCATCGCCAACCTTCGGCTGGCACGGGGCCTTGGATTGGTGTGTGGGGTGGTGTCTGTGCCACTGCTGTCCCATTTCTCCTCCCTCTGGGTGTCGTGCCTCCAGCCAGGGCTGGGATGGCCCTGGGACAACAGGCACAAGCTGTCAGGCATTGCTAGAGGGTCCCAGATTTGCACCTCTCCAACAGGGATGGAGCACATCACTGAGCTGCCTTTCCAGGGAACAATTATCCATCCAGCTGCCAGTGGTATTTTCCTTCCCCTACCCTCTTGCTCCTCCCCAGCTGAGCAGGGACCCCAGGACGGGTCCCTCCTGCCCCTCCTGCCCTCTCCCAGCTCTCTCCTGCTCCGCAGTGTTTGCCATCACTGCAAGCCTGTCCCCACCTAAAGGGGCTGCTGTTCCTTTCATCTCTGCATCTCTTTGACTCTTCATTCTTTTGCCTTGTCTTCCTCGCTGGCAGGATATGAAAAAGCCACAGAAATCGAATTCCATTTAAAGGCATCCACCAAGAGAGGATTTTTTTTTTTTTAATCCTCCTTCCCCTTCTCTCCTCCTTAAAATGAAGTTTTGTGCACTGCTCATTAGATGATAAGTGAATACAGAAAAACCTTTGAGCGAAGGTAATTCCAGGCGTGTGGAAGAGGGCTCTGGTGCTGGCTCCACATTTATGAATGCAAACGAGTCCGGGCGTCCTGTGGGGATGCTTTGTCAGTCCTTTTATCTCTAAAACCAAAGTTCAAACTGACTTCCTGAGTCAAGAACCATAAAATTATTCTGTTGAAAGAACTCTCAAATGCCATCAGTGGAGGGGGGAGACCTTCATTTCCCAGCCTCTGAACTGGTCTGTGCATGTGCAGGGGAAATGAAAGAGCCCTTCATTATCGGGGTGCTGTTCAGCCCTGTGCTGCTCTCCTGTAGTTGATGGAATATATTATGCTCCAACAGGGAAGGTCCAAATGGAAATCCCTAATAATAATAATACTAATAATAATAACTCAATGTGTTTCAGTCGCCCATCCAATCCCCAGATCTCAAAGTGCTTTTGAGGCAATCAACCGAGGACCACAGAAATCCTCATCAAGCCAGGATGTGCCAATCACATTTGCCTTTGTCACAAATCAAAGGAGCTGTAATTTGAGGGGTGTCCCTCCAGTCGGGGCTTCATCTGAGCACCATCAGCACCCCAAACCCATGGGGTGTGGGAACATGGATAACTCTTAATAAATCATTCTGTTGGTGCAAATAGGTTGAAATTGAAGTGAGAGGATGCTTTAGGTGCCAACACAACCATGGACATGGGCTAAAGCTGTCCAGGAGCCTGGCCATGGTGGTCTGGGGTATTTTGAGGAGGGTTTCCAGGATGTGCCATTAAAGAGCTGCAGGTCTGTAGGACTGGGGCATTTGCAGGTGACTTTGGAGCAATTAATCTCTGGAGCACCATTCCTGTGCACAGAGAGGAATTTTTTGTGTTGCAAGCACCCCGAAATCAGTCAGATCTGCTGCATCAGAGGTAAACCCTTTGTACAGGCTGCAAATTTCAGCTGGGATGGTGTGAAAACACAAGCACAAACATGCCAGAAGCCAGACAGATAAAACAGAGGAGCACAGGGCAAGGAAATGACAGCAGAGGAGGAGAAATACAACTGGTGTGAATGCCAGCACATCTGTCCCAGTTACCTCCCACCAAGGAGACACTACAAGGCCCCAGTGCCAGTGCCATCCCTGTCACAAGCCACTCAGCCAAATACTGTCAGCATTCCAGAGGTCTGGATTTCACTGTGGCACCAATTAACAGTACAGTTTACAGGAAGTTTGCTGTATTTTTTTTTTTTGTGGATTTTAAATTGCACCTTTTTTTTTTTTTTTTAGTAGCTTTTCCTGCAGAGATAAACTGCTGCAGTGGGTTGGGGACCAGAACAGCTTCTGATACCTCTTTAGCTGAGCATCAGTGGCAAAGACATCTTTGCCCACCCAGCTGTGATCTAAATCCCACTGGTGCCAGCACAATTCTCAAGCAGCTCCTGCACACAGTTCACCTGGAGCAGATGGAAACCCTCCAGGGGCTGAAAGGAGAGCTCAGGCTCTGTTCCCTTTCAGCTTTTTTCAGGGATATTTTACTGCCAAGCAGGATGCAGCCAGGGAAGGAGCTTGGGCTATCCAAGACAATGCTGAGCTCCGTGTTGCTTTCACAGCCAGTGTGGAGCAATACTGGAGGATGTTCCTGTTCCTGTCCAACCCTCCCTCCAGCTGGTTCCTTCCACTACCTCCCAGCACTGCCTAAAGGTGCAGGACCCTATTTAATTAAGTAACGAGAATCAAATGTGATAGCTACAAGCATCAGCTAATTAAAAGGAGGGGAATTGCAAAAGAGAAGTGCCATGAATTCACTGAAAATCAATCAAATTAGAGTGTCTCATCATCCCCTCAAATGGGCCTGATCTTCTCCCTCTGTCTTGCTGCTTAACCCTTTGTACCAGCATATTTTGGTTGGTGTTAGGGGAAGGTGCTGCAGTCACACTGTGGGACAAGGCAGCATCTGGGGCTCCAAAGGCACGTGGATGCCCCAGTGCTTTGATCCACTCTGGAGCACGGCTGGATCTGTGAATCCTTCCCCCTCTGCAGGTACTGCCTGACTCCTGGCAGGGTCCTTCTTCCTTTAAATCCTCACCAAGGAGCACGACAGCAGCACCACCAGAAAAGGAGGAAGAAAAAAATCTCATTTAATCAAAGAGAATATTAAAGCTGAGCTTTTTGTACAGCAACGGGCCTCAGATGGAGAAATCCCCTCCATGGGCAGAGGGAAGAGCAAGGGAGAGGGAAAGACATAAAAAAGCATCAGAGTTTTAATTAAAAAGCTGCATCTTGCCTTCGTTTGCAGCTTGTTTCCAGATCCCTTCATTAGGCTTTACCCTTTAAATGCTCGTTATCAAAGCTGTACAAATTCCACTGACTTGGGATGTGCATTTGTGGAAAAGCCCTTTTTGTCTGTGGGTTGGATTGCAGATGGGGTACAGAGGGGCCAGCAGCAGAGGGAAGGAGCAGAAATTGTTGTCTCAGGGAGAAGCATCCCGGCTCCAGGGATTTTCTTCCATTGCTCTCACGGCCAGGCTGGCTAATGGCCAGCTCCAGCCAGGCCACCTCCCTGGGGCTGCTCCTGGCCTTGCACGAGGCAGAAAGGAGAAGCCAGGTGTGTTGGAAAGAGTTCATTTGGCTGTTGGAGGCTCAGGAGAGCCTGTTAGGGCCTGCAGCCCCCACCACACCTTGTCTGACCCAGCAGGAGCATTTCCAGAAGAACTTCAGGTCTGCAGAGATTTTGCTGAGCATCTTGCCATGAATATCGCTATCCGTGCTCCTGGAACTGAAGGGAGTTCCCTGCCTGATCCCCACAAGCTGCATCAGAGTGGGGTTTGGCCACTGCCATGGCCCCAAATCCTCTTGTCCTAAGTGCCACAGGACCTTTCACAGCCAGTGGTCTGTGCCTTATTTTCAATTAGAGCACTAATGACCCCTTCCAAATTGGGCTGCTGAAGAACATCGTCCTGACCCCTCAGATGCACTTTAGGATCCAGAATTAAAAGAGAACCTATAATGCGGGTAAAGAATCCCTTATAAAATCCCTCATTTTGTGTATATCCCCCTTGTTGGTGCTTTTTCAGGCCTCTGGCCATGGTGCTGGGCTGGGAAGGAGGACGTGGCAGCTCGCGTGGGGTCACAGCCAGGCTGTGTCCGAGCCCGCTCTGCAGGAGCGTTAAATGTTTAATCCTTGGAAGAGCAGAGAGGCCGGGACACCTGGGCCTGGCACTCACCCCTGCCAAGCTGTCCTGCCTAATCCTCAGCAGAGCAGCAGCAGCCAGGGTGCACAAGTTCAGTCCCTGCATGTGTCAGGACCGTTTCCCTTTCATGCCTGATGCTGGGGACTGAAAAATCAGAGCATCCAATGTGGCAACTGACCTTGAGCAAGACTGTCCAACCTGGAGATGGATGGGACTTTCTCCAAGCCTCGTGCAGGGTCACTGGGGAGCCCAAACTCATTTCTGTTTTCGAGGTGTGAATGAATGCTGGATGCTGCTTTTGTCCTGTTACCCAGCCCTCAGACGAAAAGCCCAGCTTGCCACCAGGGTCAAAGCCACCATCAGCTTACAATCCTGAATTTAGGACCTTTTCTCCTAAAATAAAACCTTCACTAGGATGAATTGCCACCTAGCCAGGTGGCCCTGGTCCCTCAGCTAGGTCCCAGTGACAGCTGTGGGGAGCGTGCTCCGCAGCCAACTGCCGGACCTGACAAGATGTGTTAATTAGGATGTGATGTTCCTGGATGTGACACTGCTGAAGCACAGCACAACTGGCAGTGTCACCCAGGGCGGGCAGCAGGGCCACAATGCCACCTTTAATTAAAGGGAAGCAGCGCTGACAGCGAGGTGGCCGCGCCAGCACAGGGACCCTGCTCACTCCAGAAAGGGCCTGGCGTGTCTGTGGCTGTTGTCCTGTTGTCCTCCAGCTGGTCCAGAGGGACCATCACTGCCCGGGAGCAAACTCAGCCAGCAGTTTCTGCTTTCTGTCTTTCCTGAAGAAAGGGCAAAGCCAGGGCACCAGCTGATAAGGGACTGTGATATCACTGAGATGTGGGTACCTCATTTAGGTGCAAGGTCTGCTGAGGTGGGTGGGTTTGACTTAAACCCGCTCTCATCCTCTGCCTTCACACAGGCCGTGATTCTGGCTGTCCTTGGATCCTCTCCCTTGTGCTGAGGTGGAGCCTGACTGACCTGGAAGTGCCCAGGGAGAAAACCTGGTTGTAGCTCCAACAATGCATCTACTCACAGCTCCTGCCCTCTGTCCTGTTCCTCTCTGGCTGTGCAGGATGACCCCAGTGTCCTGTTGGGATGTTGGGGTCATGTCCCCCACGGCAGGGAGGATGCCAGGAACCCAAGCCGTGAGTGTCCTACAGGGCTGGGGTGTGAGACCTGCAAGGGGCGCAGTGCTGTGTGTGTTTGGGGTGGGTCACCTCGTTACTCACAACCTCATCAAGATTCATGGCACCAGCAAAGCTCCAAGGGTGACTGAAGGAATATCTGCAGCAGCTGATCTTTGGGGAAAGCCACTGCCTTTGCCCCAGACTTGGGCCACCTTTTCCAGATTTCAGGCCAAGTTGTTTCTGACTTTACACCAGAAGCGTGTTTATTTTTTGCATAACCACAGCCACATAAGCCAGGGAAGGATCTGGCTTTTCCTTGATGCAGCCATGATACCCTGGGCCTGGTCCTGATGCAATCTTTGTCTCCATGGCTCCTGGAAGTGCTGTGCTGCTGGATCAATGGAAGTTATTTCCCAGTACACTCTGGACTATGCACACGGGCCCTGTTAGGCAGGTGAATGGTGCAGCTCGCACATCGTTGTTGCTCTCTAATTGTCATTGCTCTACAAGGAGCTCTGGATGTATCTCAAGTGGAAATAATAACCCCAGTTTTATGGGAATGTGGAAATATATACCCAGCCTAACTCCATACAAGGGCAGAGCCTCCTCCCCCATGCACTAGTTGTGATTGCTCTCCACAGCGCCAGGGGAGCTTTTCTTGAGCAAATGGCACATATTCCCATTTCCGTACAACAGGCCTCGGGGAAAAGGCAAAAGGTTTTCAGAGTTGTCAGTGAAGCCTCTGCAGGAGGACTCCCTGCAAGGTGCACCCTTGCCTTGTCTTCTGTATCTGGTGCTGGCTCTCCAGAGTCATGAGGCCCCTGGAAGGTGTCCTCAGTTCTCTGATGATAATCCATGTCTATATGGAAGTAAAGACCCCAGAAGAGACCACTGCCATGACTGGGTCAGGATCCGTGCATAGGCACAGGGAAACACTGGCTCTGTCTTGCAGAGTTAATGATCCTAGTGGAAAACACAATCTCAGGCACTTTGGAGATGCTCTCTCAGTGGTTAAACCATGTGTTGGAGCCAATTTGGAAGCTCCAAGGGGGAGGTTTCTCCATGAGAGCCTGTCCCATCCTTCTCACTGAACCTTTGGCTCAATTCATCTTGGCTCAGTGCCCCACCATAGGTGCCACAGGCATCTCTGGGCTCCACTTTCCCCTTTTGGCCTTGGACTTCCCTGATTGCTTCAATTCCTTTCAAAACTACAAGGGGGTGTTTGGTGCTTTGGACCTGATGTGTCCTTTCTGTATTTCCCCCCGAGCTGCTTCCACCTTCTGGTGTTCCCATCACCTACTGGAGTATTTTGGCTCTGTATTCCATTTTGGAGTACACCTGGCTCCGTGTCACCTCTCTCCTCCATCCTCCTCCTCACTTTGTGCTGTGCCCCACCATGGTGTCATTCACATCCTACAAACATCACCATTCCCCTCCTCTCTACTCCAAGATTCACAAATTTCCATCAGCCAAAACCAGAGGATGGTCATTGCTTGGATTTCCTTCTTCCATTGCCAATGGATTGAAAATTAAAAAATAAAGGACCCTTGTGTTTTGGGATGGGAAATAAAATGTTGGGGGGAGAGAGGAAAAAGTATTTCTCAACATAATGAAAACACAAATGGACAAGATAATTATCTTCATAAGGGCTTGGATCCGTGACAATACATCTCATTTTATAAAGCCCATTAGAGTTGGAATTTTATGCAAAACGCTAAAAGAAATCTAAAAATATAAGGCAATAGAGGCAAAGCAATGGGGATTATTAAAGGGGGAGGCGTGTTATATTGGAAGCAATAAACCCTGGAAGAACCAGGAAAAAAATGTTCCAGTAAAACTGTAATAAATGGCTGGGGTTTAATCACTTGGTAAATAACTAAGATATTTCTGCAGGTTTTACATTGTCACTAAAAAAAATAATCCAAACCCCTTGTACATTAAGGATTCAGCCAAGATGGTTTTTCTGAAGACAGAATCAGGGAAGAGTGTCATTTCAGCAATTCCCTTTTTTAAATAATAGTGTATTATTTTCTGCATGGATCCACTTTTCCAACCTCTCCCTTGCTTTTAAGAGATCATTTACCATTAGCCGGGTTTTTCTCCTGTTCCCCACTCAGCGTACTCTTGAGTCTTTGAACACACAAAATTATATTATTCCGAGCAATCTTCCCCACCACAGCAAAAAGCAAACACTTTGGGAAACTCCTGGAGGGTCTCATTTTTAATAATGATCTTTCCTGTGCTTGGACCCTAATTGAAGATATTATATGGATGTTTTAGGAAATAGAAGCACATTTTGTATGGCTTTTTCTTTACCTATTAAATAGCTGGAATCTAAAGAGTCCCTGTTCATCCAACCCAAGTTATGGTGCATTCTGTTAAAATGAAAATAATTTAATATCCTCTCCTTTTTTTTTCTTTTTTCACAACCACCCCCACGCAGCTGAATGAAACCCAGCTCTCAGTTTAATTTTGAAGGAGGTGGGGGAGGAGGCGCCTAAATCCTGAGCCTGCCCCATCATCAGTACCAGCCCAGCTGGCTCCAATCCTGAGCAAAACCTGCCTGTCAGTGTCAGCAGCCAGCAGTGGCAGAGGCTGCACAGGGAACTGGTGGGGTCACCATCCAAAACACAGTGGTGGCAGATGTGGCACTTGGTGATGTGGTTAAGTGGCTGCGGTGATGTTTGGTCAAAGATTGGACTTGATCTTGGAGGTCTTCTCCAGCTTTGTTAATTCTGTGATTCTAAACTCCTCCCTCATGGTCTCGTGGGGCCCTGATGTGACCCCTTGCCTGGCAGAGGGGACATCACCCCTGGGGCACCAGAGACACCTGGGCTGGGGCTGGGGCTGGGGCTTTTGCCTTTGAAAATCTCACATCCCTCCTAGCAGGACCATCACATCCCCTCAGCACTCATGGCTTTGCCAGGAGAGCTGGGATCAAAGCCCCACCACAACATTTCCTGAGCAATCTATTAATGCAGGAAAACCGTGATGGAGCATCATGGTGAGAAACTGAGGGTGCTGTTCATCAGGAAACCAGCCCCTGGTTCACCCCTCTGACTTGCTCTGTGTCACTTGGAGAGCTGACCCCTGTGCTGTGCACTGATTTAATCCTCCTGGGTCCATTAGTGCTCCCAGGAGATGCACACCAGCTCCACCAGCACAAATGGGAGTCGAAGTGGGGGAACCCATGCAGTGGAGGTTGGTAAATCAGCCAGGAGCTCACCCCAAGTCCCTCTGGAAAGCAAACAGGAGGTTCCTTCATAGAATCATGGAAATTCCTGAGCTGGAAGGGATCCACAAGCATCATCGAGCCGAAATTCTGGCCTGGCAGAAGACAACCCCAAAAACAACTTCTGGTGTAAAGCAAGCAGCTTTTTGCTGCAAACATCCCTTTTGATTTATTATGAAGCGTGGAGCTACACACACCCAACTGTGCCAGGGCTTTGCCAAGGTCGCGGCAGGAGGAGGCTGAATTTAAGACCCAACATATGTGTGCAGCAGACCCAGCTCTGATGTGGCCCCAGGGAAATTTGTGTCAGGCTAAAGTGGGATTAGAAAATCTTTGAGCGTCTCCACACCTCGATTCTCCCTCCTGTTCAGCTGAGCTGGAGCAGCCCTTGCTGCTTGGCCAGTTTGGGGACAGGCACCAGAACTGCTCCAGCAGAGAATGTCCACTCTCCAAAGAGAGCTGGCACACATTTGGTGTGGAGATTGTGCTGTTAAAAACAGCTTGCTTGCCTGGAATGACACAATAAAGGGGGATTTATGAATGCCAGGTTGTCACTATTGGACACAAAATGAGTACACAGAAGTTTGGTATGTTCAAAAGAGAAAAATACTCCGTTTATTCAAACATCTGGTATTTATAGAATTCCAAAGGTGACCGTGGATTGGAGGGTGGAATTACCACCTCTCCAACCACACTGGTCCAAAGATCAATCAATCATTTCTCCCTACCCACAGAGAAATATGTAAACTACTCCATTTCTACATGAAATTGTGTGGGAACTCTGACTCTCAAATATGTAAACATTATTAGAAGGCTAAAGAAGTTTTATGAGAACTTTAAAACTTTCAAAAGAACTACAAAATAAAACACTTTTAAAAATCAGGGCAACACCAGGCCTTATGGTTTTAGCATCCCCCTTAAATATAAATCCTGCTGCAAGCAGCTGTTAATCTTGCTGGGTGCTGGGACCTGGGGTGGCCTTGGAGATGGGAGCAGGGTCTCTCTGGGCTTCTCCATGTGACCCCACCTGTGCCACATCTGTAAAATGAGGCATTTGTGCCACTGTGCCCACCTGTCCCACCCTCACCTGCAAGAGAAGGATGGGGTCAAGCTGCACCTTCCCATCACTGGATCCTCCTTTCCCCATCAGGAAAAGCCCCATCACCCTGTTTGTGCTGATGTCTGAAAATCTCTGGAGCTGTGTAAATAAGAGGGATAAACAGCATCTTAAAAAGTTCTGGTCTCATGCAGTTGCAGAGAAAAGGCTTTAAAATACAACCCCTTAAAAGCTTGAGGCTCAGAAGGGAAATAGAAAGAAACCACTAAAATTTACTTGTTTTATAAATGCCTGTGATTTTCTCTTTTTTTTTTTAAGCTGGTCCCATGAGGTGGGAACATAAATCATGGCTTTATTTGAACACTTGGGCTGGGAAATGCAGCTCTTTCTCCTTGGAGCCAGAGAGCAATGGATGCTCTGAGCGTGTAAAGCCCCTTCAAATAGACTTCTCATCTAGGACAGAGCTGCTCCCAGAGCCCAGCTCCCAGCAGGAGCCTGCCCATTGCCTGAATTCCCAGTTTCCTTATTTCTCCAAGCAGCTCCATCCTCTCAGTGCCAGCTCCTCCATTTCCAGCAGCAGGACATTCTATTTCCTTCATTGATCTTAGTCTGCAAAAAAGGGTCTCTGCCCTAAGTCAAACACCACTCTTAAAAATAAAATTTGAAGTCCTGAACACAGTTCTATAAAAAAAAAATTGAACATCAAGCCTTCTAGGTTTACTCTCCAGCTGGCTGGCAAGGGAAATAAATATATAAAGGTCTAAATTAAAATTCCAGGGAAGCCATCCAAAATAAATATGCAATATTTCCTGCAAAGGACCATAATATTGTTTTTATTTTTTCGCTCCCAATATGATCAGACTACTTTACATTTTAATACATGCATAGTTTTGAAGAGAAAATAGTTTTGCTTTGATATGGCAATGATTATTTTATCAAATAAATTATTAGAAGTTTTTGGGACTGCATTAAGGGGGGAAAATGTTGGCTTCTTTGCAGGATTTGTCTATCTAATAGGCAATGATTGCAAACAAATAGTTATACGCTGAAACAAATGGGAGAAAATTAAGGTTATCTGGCATGGAACAGCAGAAAAATCCAGTAAGATAACAATAAGGGAGTAATGTATAGCTGAGTGTTTGGGAGATAATGGTATTTCTATTGGCTGATGCTAGAGCAGGCTGAAATATTAAGACATTGTGGCAGAGGAGGCCTCCGTCCTCTTGCTCCCACAACAAAAACATCCCTAACCACCTCCTGCTGGGCTCTTCTCCTCCAAAGCCTCTGGAATTCTTGGTGAGTTCTCCTCATGGCAGCGGTTTTATCTTCATCCCCAATTGTTCCGTGTGGTCCCACTCTCTGCTGAGGGGTCGGGGGGGTTTGAGGGGTTTGTGTCATCCTTGAGCCGTGGAGTTCACGGGGCTGCTGATCAGGGAGTGCCCCGATGTCTCCTGTCAGCCAGGTGATGTGAGACAAGAGCCAAACCCTGGGGAGCATCCCTTGGAGAGGCCTTGGCTGAGGGGCCTGGGCAGGTGCAGGCTGCAGCTTCTGCAGGAATATTGTGTGTGATGGTCTCTGCTGCTTTGGTGAGGGTGTGTCGGAATCTGAGGTATTGATGGTTGTGGAAAGTCTCTGTCTGTCAGCCCCGCTGCCAAAGCAGAAGCCATAATTGGTCTGTGCTGGTTTCAAGGTTGTTTATTCTGTTTATCTCTAACATGTTCTGCTGCCCTGCCGCAGCTCTGTCCTGCAGGGCAGCGTGTGGGGCTCTGCCCTCAGTGGGATGGTACAAACATTAAATACCACAAACTACCTGTGCTGGATTTACAATAACGGGCCAATATCTGTCACCTACGTTGGACAGTGTGTCCCCAGCCTGAACCAACAGAAAAATGCCAACACCACAGTGAAACATGGAGGGCATGAAGAAGGAGGAAAAGGACAAGGCACACCCAATTTCCTCCATCTTGTCCCCTTTGGACCCCTTATCTAGAATCCTAAAATTTTACTTTTGCACCCATGCCACACTTAATTATTACTTATATCAAACACTCAGAGCTGGTGATTCACCCTGTAAGATTGAAAACTCTTTTCCATGGACAGAGATCACAGCCAGTGTCTCTGGGGACTCTGTCCAGGGGGGTTCCTGACCCCTGCCAGGGTCCCAGACCTGCCAGGGCAGCCAGAGGGATGCCCTGGATTCCCACAAGGCTGAAAGATTGAGAACAGTTGTGCCAATTGCTCTTGCTGAAGTGTTCCCAGCTGGCTCAGTGTAACCCCAGCTCTTGTGAGCAGCTGAGGAAACTGCTGGGCTTGCAGCTCCTCCAGACAGCCAGGGAGGGGAGAATGGCTGGGATGGAGCCCCAGAATCATTAATACCACATGCACTGGCATGTAGAGAAGCAATCACAGCTCATGGAATATCCTGAGCTGGAAAGGCCCTACAAGGATCATCCAGTCCCACTCCTGGCCCTGCACAGACCCCCAACAATCCCACCCTGTCCATCCCTGGCAGCGCTGGCCAAAGGCTCCTGCAGCTCTGGCAGCCTCGGGCTGTGCCCATTCCCTGGGGAGCCTGGGCAGTGCCCAGGTCTGGGAAGATCCAACCAGCACCTGAGAGCCCAGCAGGGGAGGGATCACCCCAGGTGGGCTGCAGAGGTGTCCCCCCTCACCCCAGAGAAACTGCTGGGGGTCACTGAGTTTATTTTCATTGCTTGATCTCCCTGCTGACGTTCTGAAAGCCTGGGGGCAGGGATGGGGCCCTTTGCTGCCACCCCTGCGTGTGCAGCAGGCTCGGGGGAGCATCGCAGGACCAGGGACAGCCTGATGCTGCTGGTTTGCTGCTGCTGCTCTGTGTCTGTGGAAACTGAGGCTCCTTCTGTGGTATTCACATTCTCTGAACAGACAGGGACATGATTCTCCCTCCCAGGATTTTCCTGGGAAGTTGTGAGATGCAGTGAGAAAGCTCAGAGGAAGAAGAAAACAATTCTTATCTCTGCTGGCTGGGCCTGTTGTTTAGCACATGTGGCATGTGTAATGGAGATTGTTTACTGAAAGGTGATTTGTTAATTGGACACCGGTGATGGGTGTTTGGATTGATTGGCCAGTTGAATCAATCTGGAGACAGTCAAGGGTTTTTCTTTAGTATCTTTTTAGTATGATATAGTTCTAGTATAGTATAGTATTAATGTAATATAATTTAGCTTAATAAAAGCAATTTATTCAGCCTTCTCTACCATGGAGTCAGAGTGTGTTACTCCCCCTTTAAGGGTCACTGCTTCAATATCCCTCTAGCCAGGAAAGGGAGGAAAAGCCACCCAGCAGCTGCCTGGGCTCCTTCTCCTCAGCAGGCAGAGGTGCAAAGAGCTGGATGAAGACAAAAATGGGCACAGTGTTGTGCTTAATAAATCCACCCAAGGGCTGATAGCCACAACGCAGTGGGAAGACGTGCCCAAACTTTAGGGGGAAGGAGAAATAAAGCCTGTGTGTTTTTAAAGTTCTGATTTCCTGCTTTTTACTGGTCCTGGATGAAAATACCTCACAGAGCGCTGTGGGTTTGACAACACCGATTTTAGACTCTCCCCAGCAAACCTGGTGCAGGTTTGCTACCTCATGCACTTTGCTACCGGGCTGAGATTTATCCCACCTAAATTTTGCTGCCCATCTGTCACAGGCAGCATGTGTCACCTGGCAGAGGTACTGATCTGTCTGTGCTGAGGAGAAACAGCCTGGTCAAATCCGTGAGACAAAAACCTATTCAGCACCTGGAATTACAGGGAAAGCACATCCCCGGAATACTTATTCTGCCAGCGGTGCTCATTTTCCCCCCATCCATCCCCCTCTCACACGCCATGTGTGAACAGCCTTTTCCGGCATGGCACAGAGCAATTCTCGCTTTCCCTTTGCAGTCTGCCTTCCATAATCCACTTAGAATTTGCAGCTTTTTTTCCCCTTTGTAAGCCTGCCTTTAAACTCTTGATGTAGCGCTTTTCCCATCTGTTTCTGCCTGTGCATCTTCCCCGTCTGCTGCCTAATGACTTGCTCTCGCTAGGAAGAGGCTGTATATTAATATTATCATTATAATTCTCCTTTCCACCACTTCAGATCTTGTGAGGAATGTAATTGCTAAAGCAGATTTTAAGTTACATCATGATAACCGAGCGAGTTACGGGGGAGGTTAGACTATCACTTTGCTCAGTGGTTTCAATTTCCCTTCAGTGCTGCTTTCTGAAGGACCCTGATGGCACAGTGCAGGCAAATCCCGCATGAGTGGATTCATTATTAATATTGTTGTTAACTGGCATTATTAAGTTGGAGCCTGGCAGCCCCAATTATGGGCTGAGAGCCTTTTATGCTGGGGGCCTGTTTCCCATAGAACTCCTCTTCCATCAGCTGCGGGTCCCTTATCATCAGCTAATTCTGCATCCCAGGATTTCTCTCTTGCTTCAGCCCACGTGTTCCCAGGAGGAGTATTTTCCTCTGCTGCTTGCCCTGTCCCCAGAGGACCAGAGGATGATGTTCCCGTGCCAATAACGTGCCTTGAGATGTTTATTCCATTCCACTGAATGGAGTTAACAGTCTCTGTGGGTTTAACACCTACCTAAAATTAATCTTCATTTTGTGTAGGGTGAGGTAACTGAGGGAAGTGGCTTTGCTTTCACCCTCAGAGTGGGTTGGAGGTTAATGGGACATGAATGAGGCAGCACACCCAGTGCAGGGCTTTCCACCCTGCCAGCCTTTGGTGCCTCTCTGGTGCCAACTGTGTCCCACTGCCTCAGCAGGGCTTCCACCCTCCCAGTGGGAAAACACATCAGTAACAACAGTAACCACGCTTGGTGAGCACTCTGTAGAGGCTGGGATTAATCTGGGAATGCCTGAGGGAAAGGATGCTCTCCTCCGCCCATCTCCTGGTTTAGCTCTAGGCTGCAGTGGCACTAACAAACTTCCCATGCTGCAAAACCCTGGGTTCGGTGGATTAATGGCTCGAGCCTGCACTATACTTATTAAGTGGAACAGACTACTTTCATTAAGAGACACTGACATTATTAAGGCCAGTTAAATGTCTCCTGGAGATGGTGTGCCCAGTGTGAGCCCGGTACAGCGTGTCCTCCAGTTTGGCTGGGACATCCAAAATCCATCCATCAGCCCTCGACTCATTTCTGTCCCTTATCCCTCAGCTGCTGAGTTTCATTTGGCCAGCCCTCCTCTCTCCCTCCTCTAATCCAGTTCCAGGGACTCAGGTGGATTGAGAACTGGGGACTCAGAGACTTTCATTATTCACATTGTGTGCACCTGAAAATCGCGCTGCCTGCTGGCTTCCAAATTGAGTACATTAAATACAATGCATTAAACTGCCGAAATATGGAAATATCCAGGGAGGGCCTCAGATTTAAGACAGTCCCAGTTTTCCCAGAGTGGCGAGCTCTGTTAATGGCAGTTGGTGCAGAGCCAGGGAGGAGCAGGGGGACGTGGCTGCAGCGGGGCGGAAGGATGGGAGCCAGATGGGGTCCTGGGCAAAGAGGAGATGCTGTTGGGATTCTGGCAAAGAGGAAGAGTTGGGCTGGATTAAAATGCAGCAAAACCCAGGCTTCATCCCCTGCCTGGCCATGTGTTCTGTCAGCTTCTGGGTAGGGCCTCCTATGTGATGCTGGATGTGGCTGAGGGGGTCTAAAGGGTGCAAAGTCCCTGTGCAGCAGAGCTGGTGGTGAGGCTGGGCTGAGCATGCAAAAGACCCATTTTCCCTCCCTTTTCTGCATGGACACTGCATTCAATTCATATGTGGGAGGTGGAAACAGACGGCCAGACTCCCATTTTGGCCCCTCTCGGTGTCTGTGAAAGGGTTTCCTCATCACTGAGCTGCTGAATGTCAATAGTGAGGCTGATCCTAGTTTTTAGATGGGGAAAGTGAGGCAGAGCAAGGAAAGCTGCTCCTTGTCAGAGGTCAAGAGCCTCTGTAGCAGAGCATGGAGCAAAACCCAGGTGCCTTGTGTTCCCCATATGGAAATCAGTTGGGCTTTACATCCACCCCTTTCCTTCCCCAGTTATCCCCAGTTATCTCAGCACTGCTCCCTCTGTTACTTTTATTGATAAGCTCCTGTCTCCCTGAAACACATATTTCTCCCTTAAAGATGGCAAAATCAAAGCAGGAGCGCTGCCATTCAGGTAGGGTGTTCAAACTGCCTTTGGATTTATGTCTCCCATTCCACACTTGCTTGTGATGGATCTCTCAGCGCTTCAGGAGCTTTACAGATGGATTTCACAGCTACCACATGCACAGACCCACACCTTTGGAAAGGTTTCCCATATGTTTCCCATGTGGTAAAATTGTACAGCCAAACAGGCCAGGAAATTAATATGGTGAAAATATCGAGTTTCAACTGGGAATCTAATTAACCAGGATTTGATTAAGATAGTGGATTTCCTCTTCCATGATTAGAAAAGCCATGTGGGGTCTTAAATGACCAATAGTGATCAAGACTTTGATTAAGATTTCATCTTGAGAGAACCTTTGATAATTCATCTGCCCTGGGCAAGAGGCACCTGCATCTCAGAAGAGGACACAGATTTCCAGCAGCACTAACAGATGCTCCTGCTTAAAAAATCATGGCAAACCTCTGTTTGTTGGCCAGACCTCCCTGCTCCTTGTTGCCCTGCTCCACAGAGCCCGTAAACAAAGCCAAAAGACTCCTCTGCTTCTAAACTGACCCTTTTCCCAAGGAAAATAAAACCCTCCCATCCCCAACACTTCTAGTTAAGACAGAGGCTGAATCCAAGTCCAGATTTTCTGCTCATCTTCACATTGTTCCTGTTTTGGGGTTTGTTTTTGATCCATCTCTGGCTGAGCTGCCAAATTCCACCTTGGTTAAAGACATTCCTGGTCAGCCTTTCCCATTTCCTGGCTGGAAGTGCATCCTACAGCTCTGCTCCCACTGCCCCCGCTGCCCTGGGCTCCCACAGTAATTGAACAGGGTATTTTAATGCCAGGCCTGGCAGCTTGGCCTAAGTGATTGTAAAGAGGGAGTCAGACATAAAAGGAGAGACGGCAAACATAAAATTTTATGGCTTTAATACCAGCAATTAGAGGGGAACACGGGTATGCTTTGGAGCAAAGGTTCCTGCTCCCTCCCTGCAGAGAGGCTTCTCCATTCGCAGGCATCCCTCGCAGAGCTGTCCGTGCCTCGGGCACACCTGGCTGTGCCCAGGGCAGTGGGAGCAGCACAGGTGGGCACACCTGGCTGTGAGGGAGGCCCAGCCCGGCTGCCAGGAGCTGGGCAGGAGGAGGGAGCGGCAGCAGATGCCGCCTGTCAGCCCGAGCAGATGCCTCATTAGCCACGGCGTGCGCCGCAGCCCAGCTGTGCCGAGGGGCCCAGCGGCCTCCGGCTCCAGATGAAGTTGTTGAGCTCTCCTTGCTCAGCTCCCTTCTCCTCACACCCTTCTCCCTTCCCACTCCGCTGCCCGTGGCTTGTGCAGCACCTTCTCGCGTCCTTCCTCCTCAGCCCCATCGCATCCCTGGGGCAGCCATCCTGATTTCCCCGCAGAGCATCCTCCTGTGATGCTCAGAGCCAGATCAGCTCCTGCCCGTGCCCAGCCCAGAGGGTCCCCAGGGAGGGGGAGCAGCTTTTGGGCATGGTGCTGGTGGCCTGGGGGGTTGTCTCTGTCCTTATCTCACCGGGAGCTGAATGCTCGAGTGAGAGCCATCACTCATCGGCTTAAACAAAGTGTAGTACAAGACAATTCAATTAACAGCAGCGGGAGTCGAT
Source organism: Taeniopygia guttata (assembly GCF_048771995.1). Classification (NCBI taxonomy): domain Eukaryota; kingdom Metazoa; phylum Chordata; class Aves; order Passeriformes; family Estrildidae; genus Taeniopygia; species Taeniopygia guttata. The sequence continues at coordinate 1,760,793 of NC_133049.1, forward strand.
AGCGCGGGGCCGGCAGCGCGGCGCTTCCCGAGCCACGGGAAATCATCCCACTGCCCGGCAGCCACGGGTGCCACAGGGGGCAGAGAGCCACGCTGCAGAGAAGAGCATCTCCCAGAGCATCCCCACAGGGAAGAGGCAGCCTTGTCTGTGAGAACAACCTGGTTTCTCCATCTGTACCCTAGGGATGGACCCCAGGATTGGGCAAGCGTGGCCAGCAGGTGAAGGTGCGGGTTCTGCCCCTCTACTCTGCTCTTGTGGAAGCTTACCTGGAATACTGTGTCCAGCTCGGGGGTCCCAGTGCAGGAAGGACATGGATTTGTTTGAGTGAGTCCAGAGAGGCCATGGAAATGCTCCAGGGCTGGAGTCCCTCTGCTCTGGAGGCAAGCTGGGAGAGCTGAGGGTGCTTGCCTGGAGAAAAGGCTCCAGGGAGAACTTGGAACCCCTTCCAGTGCCTAAAGGGGCTCCAAGAGACCAAGGGATGGAGGGACAGGATAAGGGGGAATGGCTTCCCACTGCCAGAGAGCAGGGATAGATGTTTTTGTTCCCCCTGCTTTGAGCACTCTGCTTCTCTTCACAAACCCCCTCTCTTATGAGACCCCCAGAAATACACAAAGATCCTCCAGTTCACATCTCCATCTTCTGCCCATCCTCATATTCTCCAGCGTTCCCCTGAGTTTCTCTAACAATCCCCCCTCCAATGCACTTGTAATGCTATTCCCGTGTTTCCTGGGGTTTGCTTGTGTTTGACGAAAAGACCTCATCATTCCAGATTTGTCTTGCGTGAACTATCTCAGCACTAGCGAACTGGAAATCTTCCCGAGTTTTCTTTCAGAAGCTCGTCCCTCAGGAGCATCGCTTTAGTAAGTGATTTTTCTGTTCTAGCCCAAGGATTGGATCCGCATCCGGTAGCCAAATTGAATTCATTCGGGCAAGGTTAAGAGCCATTTGATACAGTTTTAGATTAGGTGAAGGCAGCCATATATATTTCATATTCTGCACTAACTGCTGCACAGTTTCCAGGGATGGGCCGGTGTAGCACTTATTGACTGCTCCCCAGCGGTCCTGCTGTTACAAATGGATGTTGCTAAACAGGGAGATGGGTCCTAAATCTTTCCCTGCTGAAAGGTAATGGAAATAAAACAGAGCGACAGGCAGAGGGAATGGCTCGACACTTAATAAAAGGTTGGGGTGGCAGTCAGGGTGGCTGTGGGCAGTGGGGAGAGCTTCCCTCTCAGCTGAGGGGGGGCTGTTTGTGTTCCTCCCCTTGGCTTGAGCTCGTTCCCAGGCAGGATTGAGTGGGGCCGTTAGAGGAAAGCATTGCTGCAGTCGCCAGCGTGGCACCGAGCAGGGCTGCTGTGTTACCCTAGTAACAGCTCAGGATCCTTCCTGCTCCCTTCCCGGCTGGCAGGGAGCTGAATTCAGCGGCCTGGCCACGTGCACCAAGGCTGAGTTGTGTCAGCCAAGGATAGAGACATGGTTTGAATAGTAGGACAAATGGGTTTCTCTGTTTCCTTAAGGTGAGCCCATCCACAGTGGTAGTGATGCCTGAAATGCTCATGTGCCATCACCATCTGCTCCTGCTGGAACACTCTCAAGAGCAGGATCCCCTGGGGCCAGAGCCCTCCTTCCGTGTGCTTGGCCTGTGGCAGGAGAAAAAGGGGAAAGGAATTGCCCTGAGGTCTCAGAGAGGCTGCTCAGGCTGTGAGACACACACGGAGGCACAATGAGCCAAGGCAGCATCCCATGGGTCCGGGTTCGGCCGTGGAAAGCAGAGAGGGAAATCTCTCTTGTCAGGGTGGAAGAGCTCACAACTCCATGCACAGCTTTTAGTACAAGCCAGGTGAGAAAGAACTTTGGAAAAGAAGCAAGTTATATTTAGGATAACCAAAAGTCCCCCCAAAGGATCTTAACAACAGTCAAGGCCATAAAATTCTGTTCTTATTCACAAATCCCACCAATACTCTAGAGCATCAGGCCTGGGATATTTATTGCTTTTCCAAAGGGTCCAGCTCCTGAAGTCATGACGTGAAATGAGGGGCTCAGCCTTCCTTGCCTTTTGACTGTTTGATCTTTACAGCAGCAGGGAAAATTTAGAAAACATAACCTTTATGTTCTGCAGAGCCAGGGAGCAAATAAAAAGGACATAGAAGTCATTTGCTATTTATTTCTATTTCTGGAAAATTTCATCATTTCTTTTTTTTATTTTGAAAGCACCTTGGTCTCACACACATTTTTAAGTGCTTGAAATGTTTTGAGGAGTGGAAATGTGTAAATAATGACAGGGTATGTGCCTTTTTGTGCATCTTCTGAGCTGTTCCTTAACCTGCTAGAAATGAGGAAAACAAGAATTAGGGAACAAAAAGCTGCCTAAATATGTGACAGGGAAGAGCACAGATCCTCTCCTCCTATAAATGTGTTTCCCAGGAGTAGATGGAACTGGTGGAAGTGAGAATGCTTGACCTAAACCCTTGTGTCACACCGAGAGCTCTTCAAAGCAGGAGATAGCACAGAAGAGCTCTTCAGCTCCATGGCACAAGTGGCTCTAGAAATGGTGTTCAGGGTGTTCCGTGTCAATTCTCACTCCTCATTGTCCAGAGGACACTTGCCAAGGCTGTTCTGGGTGCTTTTGTTAGACAGAGTCCCGGGAGTGCAGACCTGTGACATCAGCATCGAGACATCTCCACCTCCCCTCCAGGCAAAGCCAGGGATCAGAGGGGCAGGAGGTCACAGCGGAGGGACACAGGGCACTGCCATGAGAGGATGTGACATTTAAGCTCCACTTTATCTGTCTTTTGTCAGCAGAAGCCTTCCTCCTCCTTTTCCTCCTTCCTGGCCTTTTCCTTCTCCTCCTCCCCCACGTTCATCACTCACACTGCCCCTGTGAAATTCTGGGTCTCTTTGATGAGGCATCTCCTTCCCTGTGCTAATCCATGATGTCTTCTCCCATGGGGCTTTCCCATCTCATTTTCCTAGCTATAAATGTGTTTCTCCCTGTTCTCCCCATTTATTAACCCTCCTGTTTAAAATGGCCAGAGGACTGGTGGAGGAAATGAACATTTTTGTTCTTGTTTGAACCAGAAAAAAGCAAGCCCTCCTCAAAAAATTGCTCTGCATCGTTGCCTGGCTTGTTTTCTTCATAAACCAATTTAAAACTCCAAGTTGGTTGGTTTTTTGTTGTTGTTGTTTGGGTTAGAAACGAGTGCAAGCCAGGTAAAAATATTTTAGCTGGAGGGATTTTCCATCCTGAAAAGAAAAAAAGCAGAGAAGGAAGTGTGGAGGAAACAAAGCTCAAATAACACAGCGCTGCGAATCCCACCGACCTGGGAATTAAACATTGCTCCTTTTCCATCATTTCCTCAGAGAAGCCCAGCCACTGTGAACAGTCTTGGCAAATGTGCTTATATTGTTTGATAGGAATCTTCCAGTCAGTACTAAAATACAGCGTTGTGGAGCAGGAGGGGAGGGAAGGTGCACATTCATCTGTCCAGGGAGCAAACAGCAAGTGCTTGGATTCGCATGGACACAGGCAGATCCAGGACTGACTGGGCAGTGCCAGAGGTCTTTGACTGAGGGTGTTTGATGGCTGTGTATCCAGCAGTGTAAATGCAAGGGAGAGCGTTTCCCTGTTGGCATCTGCATGGAGAGCAGCAATAAATTCGGGATGAAAGATCCGCTCATCACCGCGAGACCCTGAAGGGATGGCCGGACAGGGATGGAGAGTGATGGCTCACCAGGCACAGGAGCTGAGCTGGCAGGAGCCTGCCTTCCTCCTGGAGCCAACCTCAGCTCAGGAAAAAGAAAACCACAACATTTTTGCTGCTCTTCAGAATTCATCCTTTTTTTCCAGGGTCCCAATTTCACCTCATTTGAAGGAGGAGGCAGGCTTTGGTGCTGACTCTGGATGTCTCCCTGGGCCAGCTTCAGAGGAGGCTGTGTCATCTCCAACCTTTCAAGGAAGCCACAAGGGCTTAATTAAAACCTAAACCCGCGCACCGCTATTCAGATGAGACCATCGGCTCCTCTGCTGACGGCAGCTCAAACTTGTCACTTTGCTCGTGCTGCACATCCGTGCTGGAAGGGAGGAAATTGCAGCTGGGAGACAGGCCCGGGGCTGGCGTGGGCTGAGCCCTTCTGCCAGAATCCTCTGGCTGGCAGGAGCGGGTCGGGGGCCAGCAGCATCCCTGTAAGGCCAGGGAGCAATCAATCACTGGGACTTGGTTACAGCTGCAGCCAAGGCAGCTGCCTGACAGAGCCGGTGTGCAGGGGTGACACAGACCTGACTCCAGTCACCAGCGCTTGAGGGAGAGGGAAAATCTGCATTTCCTAATCACATCGCTCTGGTCAGGAGTCACTTGTTTTCAGCTCCACTCCGGGCATTTGCATGCTTGGAAGGAAAAAATGTAATATTAACCATTGCCTCCCATCCCTGAGGAGTCAGCTGGGACATGAAATGGAGCAGCTACAGAGAGAGATGGTTTGTGGGGGTGGGAGACCCAGAAGAGTGTAAATTGAGGGAGCAGCTTAAAAGCAGGGTGGAGAACCCAGCCCATCCATGCAGTATCAGTTTGTGGTTCCCAGTAAAAGAAGAAACCAGGCACCAAAAAGGGGCATACCTGTGAGATGTTCTCATTCCTGTGTGTGGCTGTACCAGTCATGCCTGTGTGTGCTGACAGGGCTGTGCATGGGGGCCTGCACCTTTGGGACACACCTGTGTGCCACAGGACAGGTGTGCACCCCAGGAACACCTGTAGGGTGTGGATCTGCACGTGTCTGCATCCAGAAGAGACCTTAGTGAGACTGGAGGGACCATGAAGAGATTGTAGAAACCGTGCTGAGGCTGAAGCATGGTGATGTTGTGGTGACCAGTGAAGCTGCAGAGATTTGATTACCCTGTAGAGACTGTGGTGAGGTTGTAGAGACCATGGAGAGATTAAAGACATCATGGTGAGGTTGTAGAGACCATGGTGGGGTTGTAGAGACCATGGTGATGTTAAAGACACCATGGTGAGGTTGTAGAGACCATGGTGGGGTTGTAGAGACCATGGTGAGGTTGTAGAGACCATGGTGAGGTTGTAGAGACCATGGTGAGGTTGTAGAGACCATGGGGATGTTAAAGACACCATGGTGAGGTTGTAGAGACCGTGGTGGGGTTGTAGAGACCATGTTGGGGTTGTAGAGACCATGGTGGGGTTGTAGAGACCATGGTGAGGTTGTAGAGATCATGGTGGGGTTGTAGAGACCATGGTGGGGTTGTAGAGACCATGGTGAGGTTGTAGAGACCATGGTGGGGTTGTAGAGACCATGGTGAGGTTGTAGAGATCATGGTGGGGTTGTAGAGACCATGGTGGGGTTGTAGAGACCATGGTGAGGTTGTAGAGACCATGGTGAGATTGAAGACACCATGGTGAGATTGAAGATGCCATGGTGAGGTTAAAGACACCATGGTGAGGTTGCTCCTCTGGTGCAGCTTGAGGCCGTTTCCCCTTGTCCTGTAACTTCTTCCCCAGGAGCAGAACCCAGCCCCCAGCTGGCTGTCCCCTCCTGTCAGGGAGTTGTGGAAACCCAGAAGGTCCCCCCAAGCCTCTTTTTCTCCAGGCTGAGCCCCCCCAGCTCCCTCAGCTGCTCCTTACCAGACTCGTGCTCCAGCCCCTTCCCCAGTTCCCTTCAGGGTGCCTTGCTTCCCTGGGGCCTCAGGAGGTGCTGCAGGAGGTGGTTAAGGTCATTTCCAAACCCAACCATTTTGGGATTCCAGGATATGCAGTACCACGTTGAGGTGAATGAGATGCTGTGAGAGCACCACACACCACAGCCCATCCTGCTGTCACTGATCTCTCTTCAAGGAGATCCCAGCTGCTCTCCCCGCTCCATCTGCAGCCTCCAAACAGCCACTGCAGGGGAGAAAATAAAACACTGAGTGAAGGTGGGGGAGGGAAAAATGATTTTTAAAAAAATCAGTTGTTCTGGCATCCCATAAATCTCAATTTATTTGTCCTTTTCTCTTTATACAAGCGTGAAGGGAAGCAAAGCCGTGTGTACTGAGCTCCCTGGGGTCCCTGTCAGCGTGGAGGGGGATGTTTAAGGCAAGGTGCCTTCAGCCCTCAGCCACCTGTACTGAGGGGAAGGGGCTTTGTGGAGATTAATTTAATTTTCCCCCTCAGGTGTCGCTGTGGTGGGATCATCCACAATGATTTTTGCCCCACAGAAGAGGAAGGTGCTGAAAGGGGAAGGAGGAGCTGAAGAGTAGAAGTGTGGGAAGTGACCTGAGGGTTCTGGTTGAGGGCAAGTTAGACATGAGTGACCCATGTGTCCTGGCAGCCCAAAGGCCACCATGTCCTGGGGGTGTGAGGGCAGGGAGAGATTGTCCTGCAGTGCTTGGGCCGGGGCAGCCTCAGCTCCTGTGCTGAGGGCACTTTGGGTGCCAGGGTATAAAAAGGACATGAAGCCATTAGAGAGCATCCAGAGGAGGCCATGAGGATGGGGAAAGGATCTGGAGGGGCCGCAGGAGGAGCAGCTGAGGGCACTGGGGTTGTTCAGCGGGAGCAGAGGGGATGAGGGCAGAGCTCAGGGCTGCAGCTCCTCCTGAGGGACAGCTCTGATCTCTGCCCTGGGACAGGGACAGGAGCCAGGGACAGCTGGAGCTGGGCTGGGGGAGGGTTAGGTTGGATTTTAGGGAAAGGTTCTTCCCCCAGAGGTGCTGGCACTGCCCAGGCTCCCCAGGGAATGGGCACAGCCCCAAAGCTGCTGGAGCTGCAGGAGAGTTTGGATACCACTGCCAGGGATGCCCAGGGTGGGATTGTTGGGGGTCTGGGCAGGGCCAGGGGCTGGATCCTGGTGGGTCCCTCCAGCTGAGGATATTCTCTGATCCCTGGTTCTGTTTCCCAGGTGCCCAGAGCATGGGGGCTCCTCAGTCCCACGTGCCAGGGCTCAGCTCAGCAGGGCCCTGAGGCAGCTCCTCCATCCCTTCCCCTCGTTCTGCTGCTGAGGAGCTGCTGGGGGCGGCCACATCAGGGGGATGCCAGGGTGATGTTGTGGTGATGCTGTAGTGATGCTGTGACGATGTTGTGGTGATGCTCTGATGATGTTGTGGTGATGTTGTGGTGATGCCATGGCAACGTTGTGGTGATGTGGTGATGTTGTGGTGATGCTCTGGTGATGTTGTGGTGAGGTGAGGAGATGAGACAGGCACTGTGGTGAGGAGACACCAGAGGCTGCTGTGACGGGCAGCCCAGGGGGTGTGGTGGGTGACAGGCGCTGCTCTCCAGCCCCACAGCAGAGCACCCTGTGCAAACAGCGAGTACCCTCCCTCCAAAAGCCCTGCAGGAAGGGTTTGGATGTGGGGTTTGCTCCCAAACCCCGCAGGCTCTGCAGCCCCAGGGTGTGGTGGGGTCTTGTGGCTGCTGTCCCTCATGGCTTTAGGCACAGGGGGTGTCTCAGTCTGGGTGAAAACACCTCTTCAACCAAACATCTATTTCCTTCCTTGTTGCTGAAGCAGTAATTGTGGGGTTTCGGTTTTGGATTTTATTTTGCTTCTTGGAGTAGCTGTTCTGTTTTGCCTGAGCTCCCAGCAGGATTTGCTTAGGAGTTGGGCATCCACAGCACCTGGATTTGATGTGCCCATAGCTGCAGAGAGGTGGGATTGGGATGCTCCCAGCCTTGGAGGATCCCAGGGTTTGCTGTGATCATCTCTGTAACCTCTCCAAAGCTCTTGCTGAGTGGTGCTGCAGCTGCTTGGGTCACAGGGAGTTTTAAAAGGTTTTTGCAGGTTCAGAAGTGCACAGCTGAGAGCAGGAGATGCCTGCTGCTCCCCACATCCCTGCACTTCAGCTGCCCTGCAGCATCTCCTACGCGTGGGGTGATGGGACAGCCTGGTGCTTTTCCCTCAACGCAGCGGGAGCTGGCACGGACTGTTTAACACCCCTTTTCTGACTGTTTAACAGCCCCTTTCTGCCTGTTTAACATCCCTCTTTCCCCCTCTTCGCACAGAACTTGTATCCAAATCTTCATTTTCCCTGGGCTAGGACATTCACAACTTGTGTGCAGTAATTACACTCTCCATCGCTTTCCCATCAAGAAATAAATGGAAGAAAACCACATCCCAAGGTAGCAGCACTGACCTTCATTTCGGAAGGTTAGTCACAGTCAGCTGGGCTATAATCCAGCCCTAAATTTACCCAAGACCTTGCTGTTCCCTCGGGCTGGTGACGTGCTGAGATGGGGGTGGGAGGCTGATGGGAGAAGCACAAGTGCTCTGCGAGGTTTTCCATGGGAAAAGGTGGCTGTGAGGAGGGGCTGGGGTGGATTTTTGGGGTCACTGTCTGCAGCAGGCAGTTCCTGATGTGTGCTTCACCCTGTTGGTGGCTTTGAGAGCAGGAAGGTGTTGGGGTCCCCCTGAGGTCAGACATTCAAAGTTCATTAATCCCGTTCTCTTCCATGGCCTGGCAGGGCTGTGACACTGCCTGTGTCTCTCTGAAATGTCACCTTTGCCTACTGATGATAAACTTATTTCCAAAGACTTTCCCTAAGGTGTGGTGCCTGATGTAACTTTAAAAGAACATGGATTTCCTTCACTCTGTCCCACGTAGCTCTGAGGGATGAAATCCTCCTGCCAGGGTTGGCAGTGCTGGGATAAACCTTGGGAAAGTCCACCAGGTCTGTCCCATTCCCCCCAGCCTCTTGGTTGCAGCACATTCTCACCAGTCTCACCAGCCTGCCTTGGCTGCAGACATGGAAATATTCCAGCCCATGGAATGCCAGGGAATGTGGGCACCAGTTTATTCCCCACCCTGCCACCCAGACCATTTAAAGCTTGCTAGGGAATATCTACTTTGAGGCCTTTGGGAAGCCACCGTGACGTGTCCTATAGTCCAGGGAAAACTTTCCTGCTCTGCTCTGATGCTGTGATGAGGGAGGTCCAGCATTTCTCCACTTTCCTTAGGGAACCTACCAGCCCTCCTTTACAAAGGAACTCTGTCTCCTCCTTCCAATGTTATTCCTGTGTTGTCCTGCCCAAGCAGCGGGTTTGGGGTCTGTGTGGAGTGGAGAGCTGTCCTCTCTGCCCAATCCTACTTCCTTTGGCTGTGGCAGGAAGGGAGATGTTTCTGCCATTCCCTCAGAGGATGATTATGGAATGTTGAGGTGAAAGACATTGTTTTGATCTGCTGCAAACCCAGCTCAGGTAGATCCTGCACCTCAGCTGCCCTAACACAATGTGCAGTGTTGCAGCATTTTTGAGAGAAAGAGGACATGAGTTATGAAATTTGAGCTATACCAGTCTAGGCCTCAGATTTAGGCCTGGTGAGGCCTTCAAGCCTCTGACGCAGTTAGAAATTCAGAGCTTGTGGCGCAGATAGAAATAGTCTTAAGGTGTGATGGGGACCACTGGGTTGTTTGGGTGTGAATTAGTATAGGTTTTATAGTGTAAGGTGTAGGCTGTTTTTAGGAAAAGGTAAACAATATTAGTTTGCCAATCAGAGTGTCTTTGTTTCTGTAAACTATGTGGAAGCTTATATAAACTACCACCTTATCTTGAATAAACGGAGAACGCTTGATTAACCACATTGGTTCAGACCTGCGTTTGTCTTGTCCAGCTTTCCGTTTTTCTGAGATTCCCTGGCTTTTGTGCAGGGCAAGAACTGGATCCCGGTATCTTTATTATCCTTGCAGACTTGCTCTGCACCTCTCACTTGCTGTCTTTGAAAGAGGAAGTGTGAAAATACATGGCCATAAGAATTGTGTTCAGCCATTTCATGAAAGTCATAATCATTCCTAATCTCAGCGTGCAGGGACTGCATCACACAGCCCAATCTGTCACCAAGACTGTCCTGCAGTTGCAGTTTAGCCAGAAGTAAAAACCCATCCAGAGACAGAAACACAGGAAACAAGCGTCTCTGGGGCTGGCAACTTATTGATGATAGGACAGCCCAGGTGCTGAGCAGTGGTGGGTTATCCAAACCAGCCCTACAGATCAGAGACACATCCCTGGGATGGGAACGGAAGGAGCAGCGGGTCTATGGAGTAATGGCTTGCTCCAGGTGTAGATGGAGGAGGTGGGCAGCCTTCTGTCCTCGCTGCAGGCAGTGCAATTCCCAGTTCCCTGTGGGATACCCACAGCACTGGAGAATCACAGCATGGTTTGGGTTGGAAGGGAATTTAGAGACCATCCCATTCCACCTCCTGCCATGGGCAGGGACACCTTCCACCAGGTTGCTCCAAGCTCTGTCCAACTTGGCCTTGGACACTGCCAGGGATGAGGAGGAGTTTCCTCAGACAGCAAGTGAGTCCCAAAGAAGGGTATTTAATCTGGGCAGGTGGCAGGGGGTGACCAGAACTCTGCTCATCTCCTCCCAAAGGAGTCCTGTGGATGCATCCCTCAGCATTCAGGGCTGGGGCTGTGAGGGCAGCAGGTATTCCACTTGTGCCACTGAGTGTCTGTGTGTCTGTCAGGCTTTAATGCAGATTGTTGTCTCTTTTCCCACACCAGGAGGGCTCAGTGCCCTTGGGGATGGGATCTGCCTGCCCTAAGAACCTTCTGGCACTGGTGTGGGTGCCCTCATGTGCTGCAGGACTCTCCTCTGGGAAGTCCCTGAGCTGGCAAAAAGGAAGGACACTATTAGGGAAGTTGGACTCCCTCCAGCATCCGTGATCCTCTCATGTTTGTTCCCTGTGTGTTTGCCAAAAGCACCCTTATTTATTTCATCAGCTAAATGCTGCAAACCAGATGCCAGAGTTCCATCAAGGCATTTAATGATGATGATCATTGCTTCCCCTAATGCAGTGTCTTCTAGCGAGGACGATGCCACAGCAGTGCACAGCTGTTGACCAATGGGGGCCTGTCTGTTTTCTCCAGTGTTTTATGGTACTTATCTAGGTTTTTTTTTGTTAAGCCTCCTTTTCTTCCTCTCTTTTTTTTTCCTTTTTTTTTTCTTTTTTTCTGCTGAGTTGCAAGAAGTTCTGAGGTGGAACGTGGCAGCTGTTTAATGGTGCAGGAAGGAGCCTGGCAAGGCAGATGAGCTCAGGGAGTGAGGAGAGCCTCCCGCTCCTCTGTAATGCTGCAGAAAGTCTCCTGTGTGACAGAAATACGGTCCCTGCATCCTCACAGAAGCAGGGAAAGGATGTGGCTGTTCTTTCCTAGCTAAGCTGGGAGTAAATAACACAGATGAGTAAATAATACAGACCAGGCTGTATGAAGAGGCTTTGGCAGAGCCAGAAGGAAGATTGATCCTGAGGGGTTTGTTTCTGGTGCAGAGCCGTGTTTTTCCTTGGCTGGATGCACCACGATGAGCTCGAGAGGACACGAGGCAGGGCACAGATGTTGGGAAAGGCACACATTGGGCATGTGGGGATAACTTGGCACAGGAAAGCTGCTCAGAACCTGCATTTCCCAGGGGTGTGCTTGACTGTTCTGCTGAGCTGCTCCGTTGATCAGCATTGAGAATGTGCTGGGGTCAGATCAGGTTGCTTCATTTTACCTGCTGGCTTCACTGGGAAGGTGGGAGCAGGATGGTTCCTTGCCATCCCAAGGTGTTCCAGGATGGATGTGCTGCAGCTGCTGTCGATTCAGGCACAGGCACTTCCCAAAAGGAGATACCAGCCCACAGGGCACTTCCCAAAGGGCAACACCAGCCCACAAGGAAGAAGTTTTGACAGTAACAGTGGTGAGGCCCTGGCACAGGGTGCCCAGAGCAGCTGTGGCTGCCCCTGGATCCCTGGAAGTTCCAAGGTCAGGCTGGACGGGGCTTGGAGCAGCCTGGGACAGTGGAAGGTGTCCCTGCCCGTGGCAGGGGTGGCACTGGTGGCACTTCCAGGCTGCTGCCATCCTACAGGAACCACACGTGGCTGTTCAATCCAGCTGCAGGGCCGCCTTCCTGCTGGGAAGTGCCGTGGAACCTCTGGAGGTGTCTTAAGATCTCCTAAGAGACAATTAAGAATTGCAGTGTTGCTTTGATATTTGTTGAACAAAACATTGACACAACACACCGGGCTATTCAGGTTTGTTTTAACTCGCAGTTTAGGTTTAAAAAAAAAATTTAAAAAAGGAGTATGAAATGAATTAGCAAATTATTTTGATTGCTTTGTTCATTTTTCCAGCGAGAAAGTTACCCACCTGGAAAATACTGACTGGCTGCAGGCAGGAGCAGAATTTATTACCTGAGATAAATGGATCTGGGATAAAAGTCCTCTTTATTTTTTCATTTTAGCTGCAAAGGATGATATGCCTCTGTTCTGCTCTTTGTGCCCGAGATCAAATAAGAAGGAACTTTGCATAGGTGTGCCAATGCCTTTCAAGGGAAGTTTCTCCCCCCACCCCAACCTTCCTTTTCCTCCTGGAAGCAGCACCTTGGACTTGAGATGAGAGCAGTGTTTGACGTCCTTTTCAGAGCGATGCCAGCATGACTCTGAATCCCAGAACTGGCACTCATTCTGCCTTCCATCCCGTGCGCACAGGCTCTGATCTCTCTACCTTGGCCTTGTTTTATTCCCTTTTTTCTTCCTTTCTTTCTCCATTCCTTTGGAAAAGAAGGCTTTGTGGGAGAAGCCTCATTTCATTTCCCCACAGGTCCCGAGGGGCGGTGCTGGATCTCACATGCAGGGTGGTGTCAGCTGCATTAAATGAACCCGCTCAGATCACTGTAAATCCCTATTTACACATAATAAACACGAGGATATAAAACATAGAGGAAATAATACATTATTGATTACAGCAGTGGCATGTAATGTCCTTTGAAAGGCGGGTGGTGCTTGCCCATCCATCAGCGCTCTGAAATGGGAACGGGTAAAGGTGGCTTAGAGCTGTTTGCAGATGGAACAGCAAAGGGCAGTATCAGCCTACAAGGAAGAAGTTTTGACAGTGACAGTGGGCAGGCCCTGGCACAGGGTGCCCAGAGCAGCTGTGGCTGCCCCTGGATCCCTGGCAGTGCCCAGGGCCAGGCTGGACAGGGCTGGGAGCAGCCTGGGACAGAGGGAGTTACTCCTGCCCATAGCAGGGGGTTGCACTGGACGGGCTTTAAGTTTTCTTCCAAGCTAAACCCTGTGCTATTTCCCCTGCCTGCAGCCCTGTCTTTTGGGCATGTTGGAATTTTCCTTTAGGCAAGAAAGTGCTTGAAAATAATTTTCCTACAAGTGCAGCCAGAGCATTCAAATCTCATTGTCCTTCCCCTTCGGAGCAGACAGTATCTCCCACAAGGAGTGGGTTATGTGCAGGTTGCCCTGGTCACGTCTGTATGTGAGTGTTGCCCTGATTCTTAAGATTTTCTAAAGCCTTCTGAGTTTACATTCTTGTAGAGAACTTTCTCACACAACCTTCTGTAAACAATCTATTGTTTTGCATTCCTTTATAGAGGTGGAGAAATTTGTACTACTAGTACATTTTTCCAAAAGAAATTTGCAAAAATGTACTAGTAGTTTGTCCAATGTCATTGGAGAGGTGGCACCTTCACCCTCCAATCCACTGTCACCTCTGGAAAAGTATAAATGCCGGAGTCAGAAAATAAACCTTCTCTTTTTCACCTTTGCAATAGCAGCAGCTCGCATCGTGCTTTCACATGTCCTATAGTGACATGTGAGCAAAATGAAAGTTTGGTACAACACCTTGGGGGTGCAGAGTAAGTTATTTTTGGGGATTGGGAAGGATGGCTCACAAGCCCTGACACCATTCTTATGTCTATCAGTCAGATGCACTCCAAAAGAAAAAGTGTGGTGATTTTTTCTCTGTGTGTATGACTTTTTGTTAGATTTTGTGTTTGGTTTTTTTTTGAAAATGTTGATATGCTCACCACCTGAGGTGCCCTCTCAGCATCACTGCCCTGGCACTCATGTTACAGTGATGAAGAGCAATATTTTGATGGTAGGTGATGATTCCTTCCTTCTCAACAGCAGACACCATTCCTCACTTCCCATGCGATTCATGAAATTCATTCCCTTGTTTTATCTCTGGCTGAGTTTGCAGGCGAGTGAGGTCGGTGAGGCTTGACAGGCATTTGGAATAGGTTTTGTTGGGTTTAAATGAGTTGAGAGTTCAAAGCCAGGCAGGTAATGGAGCGGTTCTGCTCCCCTTGTTCACTTTGAGGAGACTGCAGACCCTGCTGCTCCTCACAGCAATGCTTCAGAGGCCAGCTGCTCCAGTCAGGAGAATCCGAGGCACAGCTGGGTTAGAGGGTAGTGCAGGACACGGGGGAATGGCTTCACACTGATGGGGCTGGGTTCAGGTCGATATTGGTGATTGGTTTCAGCTTTTCTATTTTTCACATTCTGTGCTGCTTTAGTGTGGGGGTCTGGGCTTCACATGAGGGGATGCTGAGCTCTCTGCACAGAGCAGGAGACAAAACAATTCCTGCTCCAGCTGGGCACCAAGGACAAATGATCCAAACCTCAGCCCAGGAGCACAAACAGCGTGGGCTGGAGAGAGAAAAACAAGCAGGATGGGACTGCCTGGGCTAAAGCTGGAATGGGACAATGAACTCCAAGGTGCCAATGGAGCAGAACTGATCCCAGGGAGAGCCCCCGGGAGCGCTCGTGCATTTTGGGACCATTTTGGTTCACCTTGGGTGCAGCCCTGGCTGGGCTCTTGTGCTGCCCAAGGTGGATCTATTGAGGCCTCCTAATAAATCCCTACTTTATTCTTTAGCTCTGTCCAGTCTCTGAGTCTCTGTTCTAGGGCAGCCTTCTCAAGGCATAATTGGGAAGAAATCCTTCCCTGTGAGGGTGGGCAGGCCCTGGCACAGGGTGCCCAGAACAGCTGTGGCTGCCCCTGGATCCCTGCAAGTGTCCAAAGCCTGGTTAGAAGGGACTTGGAGCACCCTGGGATAGTGGAAGGCATCACTGAGGATGGAATGAGATTATCTTTAAGATCCCTTTCAACCCATCCTTTCCATGGTTCTAACAGAGCACCTTCATGAAATGTGGATAATTTGACTCTACAGATGGGGAAAGGTCCCTGGCCCACGAGCCACCCCAACCTTGGACCCGAGCTGTTTACTCACTCGTGGGAGCTCTGCTGTGAAAACATATTAAAGTTCCCTTTTCCTGCAGCTTTTTTCCTCCAGGTATTTAATCTTAGTTTACAGATGAAATGTGCAGTGGAGAAAAAGATGCTAATCACACAGTTGCTGCACTCTGCTCCAACCATTGAAAAATTTATTACCATCTGTCCTGGACTGGACAGGGCTGGAGCATCACCCTGCTAACAGCTCTGCAGCAGCAGAGAGACCCAACATCACAGCAGGGCACAGCCCCGAGCCCCTGGGGCCACCAGGGACCTCGCAGGGGTTGGTGCAGGAGAGCTGCACCTCCTAATCTTGGTTCAGCTCAGAGGCAAGAAAACTCCAGGTTGGGCTGGAAGCTTCCAGCACTTGGCTGTGAGTGTCACCAGCAGCTTCCTGGTGTTTCATGGTCAGAGGAGATTTTTATCCACCATTTGTCAATACTCTCAGGCACTTGGTGGGATTTTTGGGGTGTTCAGCTCAATCCTTGTGGGTCCCTTCCAGCTCAGGATATTCTATGATTTAACTACTCAGCTCTTCCCACTTATTTTAGCCAGCTGTTGAGGTGTCATTATTTCAGTTTCCCGGATACATCATTATGTACCTCCCTAATAGGTCCTTGCCTGGCTGTAACAGGGCACGTGGCATTACATGATCAAGTCCTGACTGGCTTTTATAAACCTGGAGCAGAAGGCGAGGTCAGAAATGAGACCAGAAATGGGATTTCTCCAGCTCCCAAAGAAAGGTGTTTGGCTGCACAGCTTTCTGAGCATCTTGTAATATCAAACTGTCTTGGAAGTAAAGTGGTTTGATTTTTGGCCTGCCTCTGCCCTCAGTGGATTATTGCACTTACAGTTCAGAAAGACTCAAACTTCAGCTCCTGTGATGCATCTTAAATATACAATTTTCACTTGGCTTTTTGCAAGACCAATGTTTCTTCCTGGCAGATCCTCCTGTAACTGTATTTCCCCATTTCCCCCCTAGCACCAGCAAGCCCAGGAGAATCCTGGAGCAGATACCCATTCCATAAAGTTCCTTTCCTGTGGCTGTGTTTGCTTATGTCTCTCTTTTTTTTTTTTTTTTTTTTAACTTGGACTATTTTCATAAAACCTCACACCTTGGAGAACCCAAAATTGCTGAGCAAGGAAATAATCATCAGTGGTGCAAGGAGGGCTCGTGTCTCTCCTGCAGCAATTAGCAAACCTTAACGCAGGCTTGGCTCTCTTTCCAATTAAACCCTGGCAAGCTGGAATGCACGATGTGCTAATGAAATGGGGAGTTTTGGAGCTCCTCTGCTGGCTGTTTGGAGAATATGGGAGCTTTAGGCTGTCTGGCTGAAACGAAGCCATTGAAAGTAATGGGCTGGACGATCTCACCCCATTACTTTTAATGGGATTGAGAGAGTGCGTGGGGAGCAGCATTGGAGGAAGCAGGGGAGTTGTTTCCACAGATCATCCAAGTTATGGCCAATGCTGGGAAAATGCCCTCCTGGCAGCAGGAGCTGTGCAGTGACAGGGGCTGGCAGGGAGGGAGCAGGCAAGGTGCATAAAGGCACAGTGCCACGAGTCAGCCCTGAGTGGGGGCTGATTTCGGTCACGGCATGTCACAAGGGGGGAACTGCTGGGTGAGGGACATTCCTGATGCTGGGTGGGGCAGATCCCGTGGCTGAGTGGGGGAGATCCCATTGCTGGATGGGGAGATCCTATTGCTGGGTGGGGAGATCCTATTGCTGGGTGAGGGATATCCCATTTCTGGGTGAGGGATATCCCATTTCTGGGTGAGGAATATCCTATTTATGGGTGAGGGATATCCCATTTCTGGGTGAGGGAGATCCCATTGCTGGATGGGGCAGATCCCATTGCTGGATGGGGAGATCCCATTTCTGGGTGAAGGAGATCCCATTGCTGGGTGGGCAGATCCCATTGCTGGGTGGGCAGATCCCATGGCTGGATGTACAAGATCCCATTTCTGGGTGAGGGAGTTCCCTGCTTTGTGCCTGCTTTGTGCCTGCTTTGGTCCCTCCCTCATACCCATCTTCCCTGGTTTACCTTCCCACCCCTTACCTAATTGCACCTGCAGAGGTGGAAGGAGGGTTTAGCGTGGTATGGACCACAACGATTTCAGCTGAGGCAGCTGAGCATGGCTAGCAAAGCATTTGCAGCATGAAGATCCAGCTAGTGAGACCATTTGCAGAAACTGTGAGTTTTCAGTTCAATTAGGAAACTGAAAACGCTCAAAAAGGGGAGCGGGATGGTCATGAGACACGAATATCACAGGAGTAAATATTTAGGCTGAATGCTGCAGCCTGAAGTTGTCGTGGCTGCTCAGTGTCTCTGGTGTCCTCTCTGGAGCCGGGCAGGGTGAGCAGTGCCAGGGCAGGGTGAGCAGTGCCAGGGCAGGGTGAGCTGAAGCACCCCAGCCTGAGGCCACTGATAATGCCTGCATGGCCTGGGGGATGGATTTGTTCCTCGTGGTGGGACCGAATCTTCTCCCACTAGGACATGGAAGGAACATGGCCTGGACAGGGCAGTAATCAACCTCCCACAGCCTGAGATTTGCCCTCTCACTTTCTTTTCTCTTCCTGCTGAGCGTGGCCAAAGCCTTCCCTGCCAGCGCGCTCAAACCTCAATGCCTCAATCAAAGCAGAAAGGGACGGGAGCATGGTGATGAGATAATCCCTTAAATCTTATGGCTTTCTCCCTGTAATTGGGGCATTGTTCCTTGGTGGAGGGTTGGGACCTGTTCTCACTCTGCCCCTTCCATTTAGCACCACAGCTCTTCCAGAAAGTTTGAACAGAAGGGGAGAAGCAGGGACTGCAGCAAATGCACCTCCAAGTGGGATTAACCTGGAATTGCTTCTTCCTTGGCCAGTTTGCTCATCTGTGATGGTTTAGCTACACCACCACAAGCTTCCCCAACCTGTTTAGGAACCTCAGCTCCCATTCAAGTTCCTGGGAAGTAATTCAAGTTTGGATATCTGAGGAGGAAATGGGGATTAACCTGTGCCGTGGGTCTGCCCTAAGATAACACATTCACGTCACTGATCTCTTTCATCTTGGAGAGGAGACACAGCACGGACTGGTCACAGCAGGTCTCCTGCCCCTTCCCACCTCACAGGCAGAAAGGCAGCTCAAAGAGATGGCTGAGAGTTGCCAAGGAGAGGAAACATGAAATAGAAGCTGAAGATCAGAAATATTTTTAAAACGCCTCAGACGCAGAAGAATTGCAGCCGTGCTGTGAGGTAACCAGCAAATAGAATTTAATTATATGATACACAGGAGTAATGGAGCTTGTGAGGCTGGAGTGTGATTTCCCAGTAATAGGAGGACAGCAGGGATCCCTGCCTGGGCTGTGTGCATGTTCACGGAGAGCAGGATGGTGCTGCAGTGCTTTCCCTGCCTCCAGAGGGGAGGGAAGGGCGGCAGCTCCTCCAGCTCGGACTCACTGGGCACTCTCAGGTGGCCAGCACGGCCAGCCTTTGGAGCAGCTGGGCAGTGAGATTCTCTGGATCGGGGCCAGGAGGATCGGGGCACATGGGCTTGAAGAGAGTGGCTGAGGTCAGGCAGTGGAAAGCTGCAATCCCAGCACGTCTCTGAGGGCAGAAGTGGTTTGTGCTTCCCGGTGCTGCTGTCCATCTTCCAGACTTGTAAGAAGGATGGCTTAGGCAGAAACACGACCACGGTGGGAGGTGTGAGGAGCCATTGTTGATCCAGAGCACGGCTATAGATGTGACCTTTACGGTTCTGTGGGTTTATTTTTATTATTTTTCTCTCCAGCTTATCCACAATCTGTCAGAGCAGCGTGGGGACTTCCAGGGTTTATTGGTTTATTGCAAAGTGTTTCCATTGCCATGTTCTCCTCCCATTTGAGCTTGTTTTATTGTGTTCGATATTCACCTTAGGGGGTTGCTTGGCTGGTTGGTTGGTTGGTTTGTTTGTTACAAGGTGCTCTGGGTGGGGTGTGAGGCAGGGACACTCCCGCTGTTGTGTGGAGCTCCAGACCTGCATGTAAATGTGGCTGAGTGACAAGAAATGTTGTTTATTCCACCATAAGATGTTCCCACCAGGCTCCAGGATAATGTGGTGTGATGATGTTGTTTGGATTGGAGTGGGACATGCAGGGGTCCTTCAGCAGGAGCAAGGAACAGTGCAGGGGCTTTCAGTGAAATGAGAAGCCCCAGTGAAATAAGGCCTTCAGAGAAAACACTGCACTCTTAAGGAATCAAAATACGTGGATTTCGTGTCTTCCTCCCTGTCAGTTTAGTTCTGAGCTGGTTTCAGACCATCTCAGAGTCTCACAATCCCTGCTGTTGAAAGCCCTCCCAGTTTGTAGGAGCACATCCTGATCCAATCACTGGAGGTGGAGCAGGAAGGCTGAACACAGCTTTAGAGCAGCTCGGTGCATCTCCCAAACACCCTTCCCTTGCAGCCCCCGATTCACACAGACCCCTTGTGCTGCAGGCCCCGGGGCTTCTCCAGTCTCTGGGCCAGGTCCCCATAAAGGCATTTTATTTCCCTGGAGAGCTTTCTTCCAGTGGAAGAAGTGCTGCAGAAAGCTGGGATGGGTTTCATACATGAAGAGTGGGGTCACTTTTCTGCTGCCTGGAGTTGAATGTGCAGCTCCTGGGTTTGGTGGGGTGGAAGAAGGTGAGTGGAGGAAGTTACGTGGCACCACAGCCCTTGCCAGGCAGGTCCCCAAATCCCTGCAAGTCCAGGGCTGAGCTGCCAAGCAGAGCACGGGGGGACTGACAGACAGCCCAGGGTCATTCCAGCCCTTGGCTCGAGCAGAGGAATTCCTGGAGGACATGGAGCAGTCAGACAGGGTGGGGGACACTGCCTGTTCCCCTCTCCTGGCCTGGCCATGGAGGAGCTCCATGGATCTGTGTGGGCTGGTGAACGCAGCCACTGCTTTGAGACCAAGACAGAAGTGCCCAGCACCTGCTTGTCCTGCCCTGCCCCTGGTTGTCCTGCTGTGTCCCTGGCTGTCCTGCTGTGTCCCTGGCTGTCCTGCTGTGTCCCTGGTTGTCCTGCCCTGTCCCTGGCTGTCCTGCCCTGTCCCTGGTTGCCCTGCCCTGTCCCTGGTTGTCCTGCCCTGTCCCTGGCTGTCCTGCCCTGTCCCTGGCTGTCCTGCCCTGTCCCTGGCTGTCCTGCCCTGTCCCTGGTTGTCCTTCTGTGTCCATGGTTGCCCTGCCCTGTCCCTGGTTCTCCTGCCCTGTCCCTGGCTTTCCTGCCCTGTCCCTGGTTGTCCTGCCCTGTCCCTGGCTGTCCTGCCCTGTCCCTGGCTGTCCTGCCCTGTCCCTGGCTGTCCTTCTGTGTCCATGGTTGCCCTGCCCTGTCCCTGGTTCTCCTGCCCTGTCCCTGGCTTTCCTGCCCTGTCCCTGGTTGTCCTGCCCTGTCCCTGGCTGTCCTGCCCTGTCCCTGGTTGTCCTGCCCTGTCCCTGGTTGTCCTGCTGTGTCCCTGGCTGTCCTCCTGTGTCCCTGGCTGTCCTGCCACCTCCCCGGAATCAGCAAATCCTGTCGCTTCAGATCTCCTCCTGGTGAGACAACATGGATGGTGATGTGTCCAGGTTTCAGGGGTTGACCTGGGGAAGCACTAGGAGATACTGGGGAATGCGTGGGCAGTGCTTGCCTGTTGCTTTAATTTCCCTGGAAGGCTTGTTCCAGCCCTGCCTGCAGCGGCTCACTGCACTGGGACAGAACATTTGGAGACCTGGCTGGAGCAGCAGGTGCAGTGGGCTGCAGTGAAGCAGATTCATCCCTGGGAAGCCCTTGAAGTGCAGGTCAGAGGCAGGGGAGCTGGCTGAACAACACAGGAACCTCACAAGGAGGATCTGAGCTCCAGGGCTGCAGAAGGCCAGGAGCACCAGAGGGGCTGAGGTGCCTGGGACAGCAGCTCTTGAGAAATACTCCAAAACTTGTGTGAACTGGGGGGAAATGGCGCAGCTACAGCTGCATCCTACAAGGCTGTGGAAGGAAACACCAACCCCACAAGAGTGGAGCCTTCAGAAGTGGGCTGTGGAGGGAGGAGGTGCAACCCAAACTCCCATGGGACTGCTCATTGAATTTGGGATCAGGGGCAGCCCCACCAGCCTTACGAGAGATCTCTGAAGGCTGCTCTTGGAATATCTGGTTTATTAGAGAGGTGAAAGGCCCTGCTTGGAGCTGCCAGACCCAGCACGTGGCAGGGCCTCGGGCGTGGGGGAAGGGAGAGACAAGGGGTAGAGGGAGATAAGAGGATGCTCCAGGAGAGGGTGGAAGTTCCACAAGGGTGGAAGTTCCAAGAGAGCGTCTGGCTCCTCAGGGACCCCTTGTCAGGGGCTTCAAGGTGGGCTGGAACAAGACTCAGGCCAATGGGGTCACAGACTCCTGATGCTTCAGGGGAGGGTTACAGGTGTGGGATGAACCATACATTGGGGTGAGATCCAACAGTCCATTTGACCCTTGGACCTACCTGTAGGTAAGGGCATTGTTCAACCAGAAGGGGGGATTGTTTTCATCCTGGCTGTACTATTGTAAATCTTTTGCCAGGCAATCATATTTATTCATCCTCCCCAACAAGTGGAGCCTTCAGAAGTGGTCTGTGGAGGGAGGAGGTGCAACCCAAACTCACATGGGACTGCTAATTGAATTTGGGATCATGGGCAGCCCCACCAGCCTTTTCCAGTGTCTGGATGTGTTTTTTGCCGTGATTCTCTGACTGCATGGGGTACCTGACACAACTCTCAACAGTGCAAACAGGAGTAGGTTTGATATTCAGTAGTGAAAAAAACAAATTGTTTCTACATAATCGTTTATTTGGTTTTCTTTCAAATAAAACCCTGTGTGAAAGTTATGACTTTTATAGTGGGAAACACAGGGGAAATACTTTTTCCTGCACATGAGGTGTCGTTAAGCTGTGGAAGCTGCTGACCCAAGGCCTTAGCAAAGCATTTTGGACAATTTGACCAGTGTAAACACATGCCTGTGCACACAAAGCTGTGAAAGCTGTTTGTGTGGGAAGGTTCAAGTACCAACAGCCACCTTACTCTGGGGTGAATTGTTTTTCCTACTGCAGATCCATCAGATTTCTTAAGTTCAGGAAAAGGAAAACAATATCCAAAGAATGACTGGATTTGTGGTTTGCGAAGATTTTTCTTCACTTGTCAGATGGTCCCCAAATTGGACATGTTTGTGAGAGGTTCAGAAAAAGTGCATCAGCCCTGAAGGGCTGGGGAGGAGAGTGGGGAATACAGACAGATTCAGTTCTGAACTTTAGGGACCAAAGGCTCTGTGTTGCCACTAGAGAAAAAAGCCTCTTCAAAACACTCCAGTGCTGAGTTACAACTTGGAGGTGCCTCTTTTCCCTTCATTAGCCAGGGAACACAGGGATATCATTCTCTTTGCTCAGCAGCACAAATCCCTCTGCTTTCTTTCCCCTTCTGCCAGTTGTGTTTCCTACTAAGAAGCAACTTTTAATTGTCTGGTACCAGGGCAGAGCTTGTTCCTGGGAACAGCTGCCTCCTGTGTGTTTCTCTGCTCTTCCTCTTGAAGCTTCCAGTGCTGATGCCTTTCAAGGCACCTGGAAAGCTGGATTCCAGTGTGCTCCAATATTCAAGGCATATACCTGCCCACGGTTGTTTGTCCCAAAAAATGCCTTCCTGGGTTATGGAGACTCCGGTTTTCCACTGGGTTGAAAGAGGCATAGCAAAAATCAGTACATCCAAGCTTTCCTTTCTTTTTCCATTATGGTTTTTAACCAAAAAAAATGTTTGAGAGAAGTTTTAAGGTCCTCCAGACCTTCATCCTTCAAATTCCCAGTAGGGACAACAGCCTTGGCACTGGTTTGTGCTGTTGCTCTTCCCCAATGCAGGAAGGTGCCTCTCTGGGGATGCTTAAGGCAAATTTAGGTCTTAACAGAGGTTCTACACAGGGCTTCAGTTTTGAGGAGTTTTCTCTCACTGTGCAAAGTTGAGCTGTCCTCTCCAAGGTCCCTGTGAGCAATAGGAGAGGGAACTGGAATGATAAATTCTTCAAGCAGAACTGGCTCCTGAATGGGGACAGTTTTCCACAAGTCCTATGGATGCCCTTCTCTCTCTCCAGGGCTGTGGGCTGTGGGAGAATAGCCAGTTGTGTTTTCCATCTCGGAGCAATGAGCTGGCAAACATCTCTGCTCCATCTGTTTTCTTTCATTGATGGATTCTTTAAAGTCAGATTGTGGTCCCACAGGGACACACTCAACTAATCCTCTGCTTTTAAGATTTTATTTGTGCAATAAATGGATGACAAGGTGGTTTGCTAGTACATAATACAATAAATGGGTTTATAAGTGCAACTTTTTTGCAGAGTACTGTAGAATAAAATACAATATCACTCCGGCATTTAACACTGATCTCTGCTTCATTCATATTTCAAACAGTAATGTGCCCATTTTCTCATCTGGGAAGCCTCTTAGGTTTTTTAATACATTTTTATAAATTAACCAGGCACAGATTTAATAATAATGTGCATTTGTATGGCTTTTCTCATCTCTGAAGATCTTGGATTGTTCTGCAGACTTAACAGTGTAATATAGAAATTCTGTGTCAAAGGATCCGTTTGCTCTCTGCCAAATTGCAGCAGGAGTTTGGATGGCTCAGGAATGCTCGTGGATGCAAACAACATCAAGGGAGGAAGCTTCACCCCAGCTCTGATGGCAGGAGAACCTGGAGGGAAAGGTGCTCCATGACTGCCCAGGGCAGAGTCCTCTGAAAGAGAGTTTACAGGGATGTTTGGGATGGTTCTGAGCCCAGAAATCAAAAAGGATGAAAAACAAAGAAAATGCTCCTTTGTGGGACTCAGATTCAGTCAAAGAGAGAAACGGGAGTTTCTAGCCAGGCAGAAGCCTGGGAAAGAGTTGGAAAAGAATGTGAATAATTCTCTATCTCTCTTGTTATTCACATTGTTCATAGTTAAATTCTATCACTGTGCGTCAAGCACTCTGCACCAATGCTGTGAGTTGTTTTCACTTCAGGACCAATGGAGTTGATCCTCACGAAGCTCTGTATAAAAGAGCGGGGTATTTTGAATAAATTGGAGTTTTACTCTCAGCAGCCTTCTGGTCAGAGTCTTCTCATTCCCGTCCTGCCTTGACAGAGACGCTCCTTCACATATTTCTTTTGGGATGCAGCATCCCTAGACACTGTGAAGCCAGGAGCACGAAAATCCTTGGGAGATCAGGCATTTCTGTCCATATTGCTTCTTTATCAAGGCACCCATATTCAGCAGGCAACTGTATCCACCAGGACAGGAAACTCCTCAGCAGGAGGATGAGGATTCTGCATCAAAATCTCTTGGATTTGGTCAGGTAGGATCTTCTCCTTGCTGGCCAACTTAGGAATGTGTCGAGCTTCTTTCCTTGGAGAATTCATGCTCTTTGAAGAGCTCCCAGCTGAATTCTTTGCTTCTGGGATCCCCAAGTGAGATCCCAGGTTTTTCCAGCCCTGCCTTTCCCAGTTTCCACATTTCAGTGTCACTGACAGTAGCACATCTACCATGGAAGTTGCCCATTCCCAACCCAGAAAACAGAGTTAAAGTCATGGATATAACACGCAATCAGAAAAAATATTTACAGGTAGCAAATTGCCATCACTGTAGAAGGAAAACATGACAAAATGGAAACGTGATATTTATGTTAATACAAAGTTTTAAAAATTTAATTTTAGAGACCAGCTGTTTCTGCTTCTCTTATAAGAGTTTAATTGGTATATAATAGCATAGTTAATTAAATACAAATCAATAGTTTAAACCAGCTAATTGATATTTAATATGTATGGGAAAATATAACTTAGTTGTAATATCATTAGCTCAATATTAAATAAGCAATGGAATTGCAATTATGCCTTTACAACGATTATAAAGTTTATCGTTCTTTAATAAACTTGCAATTAGACAGGGCAAGCTGAAAAATTATTAAACAGGTATTACTGGGCTATTAAATGTTTATTATCATTCCTGGTGGGATACAGCTACACAATAGTACATATTGTGATTATGTTAATAAACCCTTATTACAGCTTTGCAGCTTTAGCCTTTAGTGCACTGGTGATCGGATATTTCCTTCCCTTCCAGAGTGGTGAGGGAAGGAATTGCCCTGAAATTGATGAAAGAAATCCCATACGATGAAAGAAGTGAGGAAAAAGCAGAAGGAATCCATCGTTAGGGCCAGCACTGGGAGATCTTTCTTCCTAAGCATTTTTCCCCTCTATTTCCCAGGCTGAGGATCCATTTCTCCAAGACTCCAAAGTCCTGTTTCTTTTAATTGGCTTTTTGCTTTGTTCTCATCTGCACTTTGTGGTTTGAAGTTGCTCCTGCTTTGCCCAGTGAGTGGCTCTTCTGCCAGTTTGGGGGTGAATTAAGGCAGGTACTTCTGAGAGAGTGGAAACCATGGTTCTGCTGGCTGTTTTCCAGCAGGATACCTTGGCTCCCACTTCATCACAGTGCGTGGGATGATCAACTTCAGCTGTAACTACTTTTGCCATGCTGAGAAATTCAATTATCATCACAAGGAAATGGATGGGATTGATTTGGGGGAGATGGGGACACACAAGGGTTAAAACATTCTGGTTTTGGCGTGTCTCAGCAGCCTCCCCAAAGCCAAGACTCTTAAAATACTGCATATCTTCTTAACTATTTTAGTTCACCTAAGGATGGTGAGACATCCTTAGGCAGCAGAGTCATCTTGAAGTATTTTACCTTTTAAAGGCACTCTCAAGTATTTAAAGGTGCCTTTGGCTCTAAAGATTTTTGCATGTTCTCACAAATTTATGGTATGAATTATTATAATGCAGTGCTTTTGTACAGCTCCTTTCATCATGGGATATCAAAGGGGTTTATAAGTGTTAATTATAGCACCCCTTGGGGAGGCAAACGGGAGACAGGCACCCACAGCAGCCTGCTGAGCCAGCTCCAGAGAGACAAGAACCCAGATTTCATTGGGATCCAGCTCAGCCTGAGCCTCCCACCATCCCCGAGGGCAGCACAGCCTGGGGCTGGAGCCCTGCCCACAACCTCCTTTTTGGGAGCTCTTTGCTCACTGCAAGGGGCAGGTGAGAGCTGGATACCTGAGTGTGGGATTGTCCCAGGACACTGCAGCTCCTGCTGTCCCCAGCACTGCCCTGGCTCGGGCTGCTCTGGGGCCACCATCATCATCATCAGGAGCTGGAGCTGCTGGGGTGGGTCCAGAGAGGCCACGGAGCTGCTCCAGGGCTGGAGCCAGGCTGGGAGAGCTGGGGGTGCTCACCTGGAGAGGAGAAGCTCCAGGGAGAGCTCAGAGCCCCTCCTGGGCCTCAAGGGGCTCCAGGAGAGCTGGAGAGGGACTGGAGACAGGGGATGGAGGGACAGGACACAGGGAATGGCTCCCACTGCCAGAGGGCAGGGATGGATGGGATATTGGGAATTGGGAATTGTTCCCTGTGAGGGTGGGCAGGCCCTGGCACAGGGTGCCCAGAGCAGCTGTGGCTGCCCCTGGATCCCTGGCAGTGCCCAAGGCCAGGCTGGACAGAGCTTGGAGCAGCCTGGGGCAGTGGGAGGTGTCCCTGCCCAAGGCAGGATCCTTAAGGTCCATTCCCACCGAAACCATTCCATGACCTTGCTGATGTTTGTGCTCATGCTGTGTGCAGGGTGTGGCAGGCCCCCTCACCCCAGGTCTGTGTCCAGGAAAACCCAGCCAGCATCCACACTCAGGCCCCGTGTGCACATCTGAGCAATCAGTGCTGGCTTGCTCAGCTGCACTGTGGGCTCTGCTGCCTTGTCTGACACTAATCTAATTGTGTTGTTTTAATTACTTTGATACCTTGGTGCTCGTTGGAGGCTCAATAGCAATCGATGGGGTTTTGTTTTCCTATCAATAAAGACATAAAGGCTCTCACCTGCTTTGCTGGCTCTGCACAGTCGGCCCTGGGGGCTCTGGGCAGGCACTCGGAGTGTGTGTCCTCCCGGGATCCTGCATGGATTCTCCCCCAGGGTCAGCAAGGTCTTATCAATCCTCGTTATCAGCCAGGGCTGGGGGAGGCAGCCTGAGCTGGCTGTCCCTGCAGTCAGAGACATCCAACACCCTGCAGGCTGACACCTTTCTGAGTGTGACACAAACCACAGTGTATGTGGTTGTGCACTTCGTGCAGACCATGCTGGAGGACGTTGTCTCTGTCTTGGAGAGCAAGAGAATTGATTTCCATCATCCGACCCGAACAATGGTTGCTCATTACTCCTTCCTGTTAATTCAAGAAACCACTGAGAGTTCTGGTGGTTGAGTCATCTGCCCTGATCTTTAAACATCTTCACCTGAGTTAGTCACCACCTTTAATGGCCAGTGAGAGAGTTACAAGCACCCCCAAAGACATCGTGAAAAGTGGAGTCCCATTCTGGGGATGCCCTTTTCTCTCTGAGCATTCCCTCCAGGACAAGGTGAATTTAGGGGAGCAATTAAATTCCAGCTTGCTCTGATTATTTCAAGAGACTTGCTTTTGTCTGAGCATCATCCTCTGTGGATTTACACATGTGATTTGTTTTGGTTAGATGCTGATTCCTCCCTGGTGGGAGCCTCAGGACCAGGAGCCTCCTGCAAGGTGGAGCCCTGTATAATGCTAGAGAAAGTGCTTTAACGGGCTGGCGTGTGGCATCAAAAGAAGTTTGTTTTTCCCTAGGTTTAGGATGAAATTCTGTGCACAAGAGGAGGATGTAACCACTCTGCTGGGATGCCACGGCAGCGAGGGAGGGATTCTCTATGTCTGGGAATGCACCCACGTGGATGTGGGGATCTTCCCTCATCACATCACACTTCCCTCTTCCTCTGGCCACGGTCCAGATCTGCGATTCAACCCCAAGTTTGCCTCATGGCACTGAAAGCCAAGCTCGCCAGGCAGGTCCTGCTCGCTCTCCAGCCACCGCTGCGCTCTCCAGCCTCCCGTTCTCCGAGCAGCACCACCTCCCTCGCTCCTTCCTCGGCAGAGGGGCTCCGCAGAGTCCACAGCCACATTAAGTAAACATCAAAGGGGCTTTGATCAGCAGGGCTCTGCAGAGCACAGAAGCCCCCGAGGAGCTCTGCAGGTCCGCAGGCAGCGTTGGGGACATGGTACCTTAATTTTCTGCACTGTGACACAGGAGAATTTGTTTGAAGAACGAGAGCTCTCTGCCTCTCTGAGATGCGCGCGGGGAGAGCGCCTGTGCTCGCAGCCTACTTCTGGAAAAACCCACGCTCAGATCTCTCTGTTTGTTACCAAGAGTCAAAAAGCCCCATTAACAAATCAAGGCATCAAAGGCCTGTGCCTCCTCAGACTCTGGCACTCTCCTGCTCACAGGGTCACTTGCTTGCTTCTAAAGAGCAAGATTCCTCAGGCCAGAATTATCTTCCCTACTGAGGCCCTATTTCCCGTTTCCCTTTGCTGCCCACTAAGGGAGAAAGGGATAAAAGAGTCCTGTTGTTGGGACATGCTGCCGTGGAAGAAGATGCAGCTCATTGCCTCACTTGGATTAGAGGAGAGCTCAAGGACAGGCACGGGAGGGGATGCTGACCCTCCTGTCTTTCGATACGCTCTTGGGGCCAAGCCAAGCTCAGCTCTGTGAGGCTGACCAAAGACTTCAGTTAGGTGCCCACCTTCCTGGTGCTTTTCCTGAAGGGTGTCTCCAGCAGGATTTGCTCCGTGCAGCAGCCCCAGGTGCCTGCTCCTGTCCCCAGCCCAGTCTAACCCCACGCTCTCTTCTCTTGCAGAACTGGGGCTCCCAGGAAGAGGATGCTGCCTAGTACTGGGGTTCATGTACAAGGAGAAGTACCGCAGGATGACTGAAGGTGAGCAGTTCCCTCACCTTCTCTTCTTCTTCCTCCTTAGCAATCTCATTGTGAGGGGCTTCACCTCTGAGGGTGTGCTGGGCTCTTGTTCCCACCCAGGAGAAAATCCTGCTTCCCTTTGATCTCTGGAACATCTTAGAGGGCATGCATGTGGGAAAACCCCTGTGTAAAGCTGCAAGAGAAGAGCAGGAGCTTTGTACATCCAAAACCCACTGTCTTTTCCTGCAGAAAGGATTTGTCACACAGGAAGCTCTTGCAGCTATTGCTGCATCTACTATTCTTATTCTACTTGGGTGGCAGTGGTCACCATGCCACTTCCAGAATCTCAGTTTCCACTGCCTCTGAACCTCGCAGAGTCACTGTTACATTGCTCTTCAAACTTCTGCTAAAATCTCCCTATTTTATATTCCAGTCATTCCCCAAGTACTTTATGAGCATTGATTAATCCATAGAAATATCATAAATAATTATGAAGCATAATAACTAAACAAAAACTATTTATACTCAGAAGAAATGCCATCCTTGCTTCTGGTAGCTTCCTTTCCTGGAGCCAGCCCTGGTGCAGCCCCCTCTGATTGATGCTGGATGAGAGAAGGAAGCCCAGAGCCCCGTGAGATGGGAGGGTCTCCAGGATGTGTCACAGGGAGTTTGGCTTCAGTGAGGTCACTCTGGGAATTGGAAACTTGACCCAAGCATGGATTTAACCCTCTTTAGGGAGTCTGATTGGAAATAATTCAGACAAAGGGTGTGATCTCTTGCCCTGCTGCACCTCCTTTTCTGGAAACATCCAAGGTCAGGCTGGATGGGGCTCTGAGTAACCTGGTCTAGAGGAAGGTGTCCCTGCTCTCTGCTTGCCTTGGGTGACCCTGAAAGGTCCCTTCTAACCCAAACTATTGCATGATTCTTTTTCCCTTCATGGGATGGAGTTTTGCCAGCAGTTAGCCATGGGTGGTGTCTGCTCCTGCAGGAATCCTTTTTCCATGACAGCAAAAGGTGGGTTTGTTTCCATGGAGTAAAACTCTCATAGAGGCAAGTTTATGGTTCAAATACCAGTTAGAAGATCAAAGGTTCCTTCACATTCCCAGGAGCCCTGATACTGAGCTGATAACATGGGGAAAGTACTTCACAAGGCTTCACCTCATGCTTGTTAATTACCACACGCTCTTTAAACATTGATTAGAGGATGTTTTTAATGGGAAGGGGCTGCCCCATGGGACACGAGTGCTGTGAGAAAGTGCAGCCTCCCTCTCGGTACCTCCCTGTCCCTGTCCTTTGGGATTGCTCTGGTCCCCTGGTGGATTCAGAGCCTGCATCAGCCTACAAGTCAGCCCCTTTTTCAGGCTGAGCATGGCTTTGTGTGGAGACAACAAAGGAACATGAAAGGCCAAAAGTAAAGCTTTTGTGAGGGAAAGGGAACAAAGTGTTCCTGCCTGACATGCAGCCAGTTTCTGGCCCCTGCAGGCTGCAGGGCCATTATGTTTAAAGGTACAATCTGCCAAAAACAAAAGTCAGGGGGATTTCCATGGCTACAAAGACCACCTAGGACTTGTGTTTTCATTAGAAGCGGTTACAGATGGCAATTGCAGACATCCAGCTTCCCAGAGTTTTGGTGGATTGCAGTACAGATCCACACTGTATGGTGTGTGAGCTGGGGTGGGGTCAGTGTCTGGTCATCTACAGGAATTTCCTGCCCAAGGTGCCTGAGCCAGACTTTTGGGCCAGTTCCCTTGCCAGGGTGAGGAGACAGAGCAACTGCCCCTTTGTATTTATGCCAAGTGAGAGCTTTTCCTCCCTTTAAAAAGAGGCTGAAGAACAGCCCTATTAATAATTACAAGGGAGCTGAGGGAACTGAAAGGAAGGCAGTGGGGCAGTGGGATAATATGAGGCATGGGGTCTCCATCCCAGAGGAAACAGGTCATTGCAGGGACCATTAGAACCTTCCTGTCATTTACTGGAGACATCTACAATGGCTTGGAGGGAGAAAAGCACAAGAGGAGTTGGAAGCCTTGACAGTATGGAAGAATCATTTTCTGATGGGCAATCACTTCTCTGGTTGGATTTCAGGAAGAGGTTCTGACCCCAGAGGTGCTGGCACTGCCCAGGCTCCCCAGGGAATGGGCACAGCCCTGAGGCTGCCAGAGCTGCAGGAGCCTTTGGACAGCACTGCCAGGGATGCCCAGGGTGGGATTTTGGGGTGTCTGTGCAGGGCCAGGAGTGGAACTGGATGATGCTGGTGGGTCTCCCCAGCTCAGGATATTCCATGATTCTGTGAACGTGGTGTTTTTGGCTGTCCTCACAGAGAAGATCCAGTCTGGATGCTCACAGATCAGTTTGGCAACCTCTCCCAGTGGGGTGAAATAGATCTGGGTTAGAGGTGCCCAGCAAGGGCCTTTGGTGGCATTGTGGGTTTTTTTGACCAGCTGGCAAGCCATGGTGTCCCTTAGCACAGCTGGCTGCAGATGTGGCTCTTCCAGCTGAGCTGGGCTCCTGGATGAGGAGCCGAGATCGGTGTCCATGGATGTGCCTCTGCCCACGTCAGTTCCATCAGCTCCTCATCCCCATCTCTGTGCAGTGATCACACAGCCCCAGGTGCAGTGCTGAGCCTGTCCCAGCTGTCAGGCACCAAGTGATGGGCACAGCAAACGCAGTTTGGGCACTGTCCTTGCACTGCTGTGCCGTATCAGGTGCGACCACTTCTCACTTGTAAAGCCCTCAGCAGGAAAAGTCTGGATTTGGGGTGGAATTTGGCTGTGGAGCAGCAAGGCACAGCTCCAGCGTGGCTGCTCTGCGCTCATGTGATTGATGATGGGCTCCTCTCGTGCTGGGCCCACACTCTGGTGTGCACTGGGGACTGTGGGGTGAAATGGAGCTGGTGACAGTTGTAGACAGAGGGAGAGGGAGAGGGAGAGCTGTCTGCAATGACGGCCGCGCAATAAAGACGCTTTGGAGTTAATCCTCCACCATCTGTCTTCATTCTGCTAATAACCCACTCAATCAGCTGCTGCCAACTGTTTGTTAACATTCAGAAACAGATACATAATCAGGAGGAGCGTGCTGTTAGCTCAGGGGGGGCTGGATTGCTCCTTGGGAACGGGAGTGGAGCAGTGGGAGCCACGGCGGGTGGCCTGGATGTCCCAAGGCACTGCAGTGCAACGGGGATGCTGCTGGGGCTGGGGGTGATGCTGTGAGCTGAGTTACCCTGCTTCTCCCAGGGCTTGTGCCACCCTGATTCAAGGTGATTTTGGAGCAGAAAGATGTTTTCTAGGAGGTTGGTCACATTAGTCCCCCAAGAAAAAGGATTTTGAGCTACTCTGAAAATTTGGGCTGGTTCTTCTATTCCCACTTCTCGTTTCTCATACAATTCTCTCCCCAAGGGCAGGTAAGGGGTGTGCTGGAATATCTCTCTCTGCTCACCCACCATGCTTGGTCCCTCCCTGTCCATGCCTGCAGGTCCCAAGCCGGGCTTGCTCCATTCTCCTCTGCAGTGGTCCAAGGCAGGAATTCAGATGCTGCTCCTGGAATTTTACTTGTCTCCTGCCTTTGACTACTTGCCAGATCTAACTCGAGTCATTAGCAGGCGTCACTGCAGCAATTATGGCACTTTTTGGCTGCCATTCATAAAGCTACTAACGGGAACCATTAAGCGCTGAGAGGTGTCAGCCTTCACCTCCACCACCTGTTCCCACCAGCCGCTGGCTGCTGGAAGGTGCCTACAACCATGTCCCCCCAGCAGGGCAGTGGGGCAGGGCAGCTCCCTGCCCTCCTCTGACCTCCCCTCCCAGTGGCTTCGCTGGCTCTCGTGTCCTCACGTGTGGAGGGCAGGTGGCATCTCCGTGGGATGGACACAGCTCTTGGAGTATGAGGGGTGGGCTCCATCCCCGTGCCCAGCCTGGGGCGAGGAAAGGGACAGAAGGATTTGGTGCAGCAGCTTCCTCCTGGAGCAGTGAGTGGTTAATGATCTGTGCTGAGAGAAGGACAAACCCTCCTCTTCAGAGGGATGCAAACACTGCCTGCTGTGCCAGGAGGAGGTGGTGCTGCAGTTATCTCCAGCAGCAGCCGCTCTCCGTTTGTGTCGGGGCTGGATTGTGCATTCAAGGTGTCCCCATTCACTACACAAAGCACAGCAGAAGCAGCAGCCTGTGCTGCAGAGCTGCAGATCTGTGAGAATCCAGGGCATCCCTCTGGCTGCCCTGGCAGGTCTGGGACCCTGGCAGGGGTCAGGAACCCCCCTGGACAGAGCCCCCAGAGACACTGGCTGTGATCTCTGTCCATGGAAAAGAGTTTTCAATCTTACAGGATGAATTACAAGCTCTGAGTGTTTGATGTAAGTAATAATTAAGTGTGGCACGGGTGCAAAAGTAAAATTTTAGGTTTCTAGATTAGGGGTCCAAAGGGGACAAGATGGAGGAAATTGGGTGTGCCTTGTCCTGTTTCTCCTTCTTCATGCCCTCCATGTTTCACTGTGGTGTTGGCATTTTTCTGTTGGTTTAGGCTGGGGACACACTGTCCAACGTAGGTGACAGATATTGGCACGTTATTGTAAATCCAGCACAGGTAGTTTGTTGTATTTAATGTTTGTACCATCCCACTGAGGGCAGAGCCCCACACGCTGCCCTGCAGGACAGAGCTGCGGCAGGGCAGCAGAACATGTTAGAGATAAACAGAATAAACAACCTTGAAACCAGCACAGACGAATTATGGCTTCTGCTTTGGCAGCAGGGCAGAAAGACAGAGACTTTCTACAATCTCAGAATCATCAATACCTCAGATTCTGACACAGATCCACATAGCAACGAGTGCTCTGCCTTCTGTGCGAGAGGGAGAGCCTGGCAGGTCACCTCTGCTGGTCAGGGGTGAAGAAATCAGCTCAGGGAAGGGCTGCCCAGATCCAGGGTGCAAGACTTTTCTTTAAAAGCCATGCGGGGCTGTTGGGAGCATAAGACAAATCTTCAGTTTTGGGAGGGTGAAGAGTGAGTGCTCATGTTTCTGTTTGTGCTCCTGCTCATGTTCCTGCTCGTGTTCCTGTTTGTGTTCCTGCTCATGTTCCTGCTCATGTTCCTGTTCATGTTCTTGCTCATGTTCCTGTTCATGTTCCTGCTCATGTTCCTGCTCATGTTCCTGCTCATGTTCCTGCTCATGTTCCTGTTCATGTTCCTGCTCATGTTCCTGCTCATGTTCCTCTCATGTTCCTGCTCATGTTCCTGCTCATGTTCCTGCTCATGTTCCTGCTCATGTTCCTGCTCATGTTCCTCTCATGTTCCTGCTCATGTTCCTCTCATGTTCCCAACTCTGGCTTCACATCATGACCTGTGAGCAGCTCTGCGTGGGGGGTTTGTCCTGAGCTTCAGAGTGTCTCCAGTCTCCAGCAAGGTCTTGGTGCTGCCAGACATGGGGAGAGAATTGTGTGTGCATATGAAAGCTGGGTTTATGGCTTGTAATTATCTCATACCCATCCTTAGAATAATTATAGCTCCTCCATTATTAATAACTGGAATTCCAGTCCTTGTCATAGATCACAAAATGGAGAGGAAGCTCAACCCAGGGTTTGCATAATGTACCTTGGCCTAAATTGAATAATTGGTAAAATGGTGAAAATCATTCGTTTTTCCCCCCATTCTTTGGTGCTGGAATTAGTGAGATATTAGTGCAATTAGCCAGTGCTTCCATTTGAGGCTGCAATCATTTGGTTTGTAATTTAGAATAAATGTAACAGCCTACTTATGCCTCCAAACAGATTATTTGTCCTGTTTAAAAGTATCTAATGGGGTGGCTGTCATCTAAGCAAGATACATTTGACCCATTTCAATTTGTTTCCCTTTTAATCTGCTATCTGTTTTCCTGGATCTTTTTTTAAATAAAAAACATAAAGAAGAAGTGGACAAGAGAGACCGAAGAGGGAGAGAATAGAGGCATTATAGATCTGGAGTTTATCATAAGCCCAAGTAACTTGAAATCAAGGCTGTAAAACTGCAGAAAGCAATAAAAAGAAAACACTATTTGGAATCGTTTAAAGGGCTGAGTGCCTTGTCAATGAAAGGTTGCTCTATTTGACTGCTTCTTAATAGCTTCTCTGAGGCAATCTGCAGCTCCTGCAGCAGCGAGGGCTGCAGCTCCTTCTGCAGGGCAGAGCTGGGGTCCCTGGGGAGCTGGGCAGCAGTGCTGAGGTGGGGAAACACAACACCAAGGAGGACAAAGAGGAAAGGAGATGGATCTAAACACCAAACTGGGTCAAAGTTTTTTAAAGCACGTCACAAATACTGAAATCCTGGATAATGTGGTGGGCACAGAGCGTGGATGCATTGATGCATTGCTGCTTGTAGGGCTGTGGGCAGATGAGTGCCCAGTTCAGTCACAGAATCACAGAATCATGGAATGGTTTATCTTGTATGGGACCTTACGGCTCATCCCATTCCACCCCTGCCATGGGCAGGGACACCTTCCTCTAGACCAGGTTGCCCCAGCCCCACTCCAGCCTGGCCTTGGGCACTGCCAGGGATCCAGGGGCAGCCACAGCTGCTCTGGGCACCCTGTGCCATGGCCTGCCCACCCTCACAGGGAACAATTCCTCATTCCCAATATCCCATCCATCCCTGCCCTCTGGCACTGGGAGCCATTCCCTGTGTCCTGCCCCTCCATCCCTTGTCCCCAGTCCCTCTCCAGCTCTCCTGGAGCCTCTTCAGGCCCTGGCAGGGCTCTGAGCTCTCCCTGGAGCTTCTCCTCTCCAGGTGAGCACCCCCAGCTCTCCCAGCCTGGCTCCAGAGCAGAGGGGCTCCAGCCCTGGGGCATCTCCGTGGACTCTCTGGACTCACTCCAGCAGCTCCATGTCCCTCTGATGTCCCACCCCTCATCATCCATCCACCATGCCCTTCCATTTCTCCAGTGGACAACAGAGGGACTCACAATATTTTTTCCTCTTGGAGTCTCAGCATCCCTTCTACAATGGTCTGATTTGCAGCTCCTGTCTCTGTCAGGCCCCATGTTACTGCCTGGAGAGAAACCAGCTGCACTCTGGGATGGAGTCCCTGCTATTTGGGGGAAAATGGCTTGTTCAGAGAAGTTGGCTGTGCCTCTGCTCCAAATGTCTCTCTGCTTGACCGCCTCTTCTGCTCCCTGCCATAGTTCAAACTGGGCTCAGTGAACCCTTCCTTCCAGGAAAACCTCTGATTAGAGCGTGGCACTGAGGCACAGTGGCATATTTGTGCCACCCATTAACAGCCCAGCAAGGCAGTTGCTGTCTCAGAATTACTTGGATTTATGGGAACACTTAATCTGGATCTTGCAAGTGACTTTTACATCTGCAGCAGCACAGGCTGAGCATGAATCTTCCTGAGCCTCAAGGATAAAGAGGAGCTAGTCCTCTTATCCCTGTAAAACATGACCTTTCTCCTCTACCAGATGCCAACAACCTCAGTGCTGCTGTAGAAGGTCAAACTGCTCTTGGTTCTCTGGCCTGACACTGGAAAGGGTCTGTCCTTGGGGAGCAGACCCGTCACTTGGTTTAGTTCAAACAGTGTTGGCTCTGCCCAGCCTCCTGTGCACACAGCAGAGCTCAACAGCCCAGAAACAGCTCCTACACCCTCCAGAATCTTCCCCCAGCTTTGCCCTCTGGGCTTTGCGTAGTCTGCACCCTGGAAATGGGATTTCTGCCACGCTTTGCTGCAAGCTGCAGGAACCCTGGCACAAAGGGGTGCAGCGGTGGCAGCTCCGTTACCAGCTGATCTCCAGGGTCCCCGAGGGATGCGCTGGGAACTTTGCATTGCTGACTCTGCTGCCACTCCCCGTGAAGGTGAAGGTGCCACCAGCTCTTCTCCGGGGCTCGCAGCTCTGTGATGGGGGTGTGCCAGAGCAATCCCCAGCTCGGGGTGGCTCCATGTGGTGGAAAAGTCTCTCCTCCAGCCCGTGCTTCCAAAGAAAGGCTCAGCAGTCTCTGTTATTCGGTCTCAAGGCAGTTTATTGCAAATTATCTAAAAGATTTTCTTCTGGGGCTGCTGTGGTTTGCTCACAGCTCAGGCAGAGGCACACACACCCTGACATCCTCTCTGACTCCCGACTGCTTCTTCTCTCCCCCTCTGCCCAGGGCTGCTGCTGTCTTTTATATGGTACATTACGTGTTACATGGGTACAGTTTTTCCCCAATGCCTATTACCTATATTAAATGGTGCTTTTCTATCTTTTATATGGTACATTACGTGTTACATGGGTACAGTTTGTCCCCAATGCCCATTACCTATATTAAATGGTGCTTTTCTATCTTTTATATGTACATTACGTGTTACATGTTACAGTTTTCCCCAATGCCCATTACCTATATTAAATGGTGCCTTTCTACTCTAAACCAAACTGTGAGTGCCAACATCACCAAGAACATGGAGGGAAGGAAGAAGAAAGAGGGAGGACAGGGCAGGCCCACTTTTCTCCATCTTAAAACTTCTGACCCCCATGTACAAAGTAAAAACCCCCCCTGTACAGGTGTTAAAACTCCCCTGTACAGGACTTAAAAATTCTTCCCTCTACTTTGTGACTACTTCTACTCTTACATCTAAACTTTTGTGACTTCTTGTTCTTCCTGCAAGGTTGGTAAATAATTCCATGGTTCAAACCCAAAATCACAGCTGTTTCCAGCTGCCTGCCAGGGTCTCAAATGCTTCTGACCTGGACCCGGAACACCCAAAAATGTCTGAGGGACATTTTGAGCTCCCACAGGGGTGCTCCC
Source organism: Taeniopygia guttata (assembly GCF_048771995.1). Taxonomy (NCBI): domain Eukaryota; kingdom Metazoa; phylum Chordata; class Aves; order Passeriformes; family Estrildidae; genus Taeniopygia; species Taeniopygia guttata. Next base: position 1,798,284 of record NC_133049.1, read on the forward strand.
CTCACCCAGCATTGTCACTCAGCAATTGATTAGGGCCGGCAGCTCTGCATTGAGCCTTTTGTTCTTTATCTGACAAAGGCATTGGGAAGGAAGAGGAGAGTGGAGAGAGCCGCTCCCAAGGAGTTGTTAAGGATGTGTTGTTATCTCAGAGGTCTCATTGACATTTCCGTGATGCTTTGTGTGTCCCGGAGCTGAACACGGCAGGGATGTAAGTGAAACCTGAGGAAAACCAGTGTAGGAGCTGTCTGTGTCTGGTGTCAGGGGGAAGCTGTGCCTGGGTTGGGTCAGCAGGAAAACTGTGTAAGGCAGGACTGCTGTGGCCATGAGCCGGGCCTGGCTGGTGCAGCACGCACATTCCCGGGGATGCTGCCGAGGGAAGGATCCCTTGTTATCAGCTGTTAGTTCTCCCCAGCCTCCTGCTGCTCTCTGCTCCTTTGGAGAGGAGAGCAGAGCTCCATCCGTGATGTTCCAGTCGACTCCAGCAGCTGTAGAGCATCTGAACAACTCTGCTGCTCATAAATCTGATGCAAAGCTCGGGAGCTTTACGGTAACTGTTGTTGTAGCAGTTAATGGTCGAAGGGTATCATTTTATCTATTGATTTGAGCAGCAGTCCCCTGTGGAAAGCTCTTGCTGCGTGGTCTTAAATAAATGAATGCGATCCTTCCTCACTCCCTGAGTACCAACACCAGACATTTCAGGAGCTGCTGCTCTCGCTGTTCAGCCTGCAGGTGTGTACAGGAGAACCTGGATCCTGTGGAATCTGTGCACTGCTCCTTTGCAGGGACTGCCTTTGGGAGGCCCACTAAAAACATTTCAGGAATCTGAGGCTGGAGAGGGACTCTTCACAAGAGCATGTAGTGATGGGACAAGAGGAAATGGCCTAAAGCTAAAGGAGGACAGGGTTAGAGGAGATACTGGGAGGAAATTCTTCCCTGTGAGGGTGCTGAGGCCCTGGCACAAGTTTCCCAGAGCAGCTGTGGCTGCCCCATCCCTGGAAGTGTCCAAGGCCAGGCTGGACAGGACTTGGAGCACCCTGGGATAGTGGAAGGTGTCCCTGCCCATGACAGGGGGTGGAACAGGATGAGGTTTAAGTTCCCTCCCAACCAAACCATTCTGGGATTCCATTATTTATATACATGGATCAATCTCTAGAGTGGTATATAGATTATTTCAGCCACTTGAATTCCATTGCCCTTGCCATGCCCCTTTAGATCCTTTCTGGCACTGAAATGAGATGTGCACCTGAGGAATATGGCAAGCTGTTGGTAAAGGCTTGTCCTGTGCACTGCTCCTGTCCACAGGAGGCAGGCAGAGATGAGGTTGTGCACCTCACCTTGCCACAGCTGCCTGGCCACCTCTTGGTGCTGCGGGCTTTGGGCCAGTTTATTTTTAATCAGGAGATGGGGGACACGAATGGCAGGAGGTCCAAGGCTTCTGTCTGGAGATGGCAGCTCTGGCTGTCCCACCTCCACGCTGCTCCAGGCTGAGTTTCCCTTGGAGCTGTATCTGCTGATAGCCTGGGGTCTGTCATTCAGCTTTCCTCCCTGGTGTCTGTGGGGACCCTGCCTGGGAGGCTGCTGGCAGCACTGGGATCAGTGACCCCCGTCACACAGCTGACACTCACTCATGGAACTGTTCAGATTGGAAAACACCTCGAAGGTCACTGAGTCCAGCCAATAACCCAACACTGCCAGGCCACCACTAAAGGACGTGGTGACCACCAGCAGAGCCTGGATGGGCAGATCTGGCTCTGCCATTGAGTTGGGTGCTGATGATGCTGTAAATCCCCCTGACATGGACATGATGGCCTGGCTGTGTGGAAGTCTCCAGCTCTCAAGGTATCTGGAAGCCATTGCTTTCAAGAAAACAATTCAGATTTTGGTCAGAAAGGGGACAAGATTGTGACAGCGCATCTCTACCCAAGGCTGGAGAAAGGGAGAGCATCATTTCTGCTATTTTGGAGGGCACCTGTGGGGCACAGACACTGCAGTGCACACATGGCTACAAGGAGACACCAGGATTGCTCCTGCCTGCTCTGGATCTCCAACCTCCCTCTCCTGGAGGCAGCCACGTGCTGTCTGCAGGCAGAGATGGTTTGCTGGTGCCCAGGCTGGAGCAATGAAACAGTACCAAGCTCCTGTCACTTAGAATATCAATTAAAACCACTGTAGCCTTCTAAGTCCCACTCTGAGACACACTCAGGATCGACAAACAGCCAGGCCTGCCATTGAAATGGTTCTTGAACCAGCAGGAGGAAATCTGCTGTGCAATTGTAAGCACAAAGTGGTGTGCTGGAGCACTTCCAGCCCAACAGGCTGTGGGTGGGAGCTAAGACTGGTGTGAAGATGAAACCCTCTGGTGTTCTGGGCACTGGGGAGCCCAGTGGCTTTGCTGTGCTTGGAATAACTCATTTGGAAGCTCCATCCCCAGGGTTTCCCTGTGTGCCACATAACTCCATCCCTGCAGTCCCAACCCGCAGCATGAAGCTCCTCTCTGACAGGAGCAGTGTGAGGCAGCTCTATTTCACTGCTATAATGACAAAATGGGATGAAATTGTGTGTTTCAGGACAGCAGAATGATCCTGCTTCCATTCCTCACTGAAGTGGGACTGTCTTGGATTTGACTGAAAGACACTGCCAAGCACCCAGCAACGCACACAGATGTGTTTGAGCTGACTTGGTTTTCAACCCTTCTAAAAATCCTTTCTTATAATGAGGAAATAGGGAAATCTGGTTGTGAAGTATCCAGCTGAATGCTGCATGTCCTGCTTTTCTTGGCTGCCCCAAATTATTTGCTGTATCTGGCCAAACCCTCCCACCTGTGTTCACTCAGTGCACTTGAAGCCTTCAGGTGGAAGGAATGGGAATAGTCAAAAACCTGCAGGATAGGTAGGGATCATGTGTGAGGGGGAGTGAGGGGCACCCCCAGGCCAGGCAGCCCATGCAAGGATTATTTAGTACCCAAGGCTGCCACGAGAACATTCAGAGAGCAAAGAACATCATCCACAAACCTTCCCAGTCCCCTCCAGTGCAGCACCAGTCTCAGAGTCAGTATTTCTGTGCCCTTTTACACCCTTTATTTCCTCCCATGGGTATTTACTCCTCTAGAAATGTATTAATGGAGCTAATCTTAAAGCATATCCAGAGATATAACTTGAGATGGTTTTTGTTTTTTTTTTTTTCCCTTTAACAAAGATGAAGCTTTTATATAGACGGGAAAAGAGAAGGGAAGTGAAATGTTCAGTGACTAATGATCCTCATCAATATTCATGAGAGTCAGTAACATTCCGAGATTTAAAATAAAGGAAGAAAGAGAGAAAGGCATTGACTCCTTTAGAAGCTAAATGAAATATTTAGGTTGACCTGGAGATAAGTGTGCTGGGTCGTTGTTGCTATCAGCTCAGACCAGTGTTCAATCCTGGAGCTTTCAGAGCAGGAGCTGAGCTGCCCATGGATTTTTCTGAGACAGGGAATGACTGGGTGGGCTCACCTACAGCTGAGGGTCAAGTCCATGCTGGGCCGGGTGCTGTGGCACTGGGGGGAGCAATCCCTGCCCCAGGAACCTGCTTCCAGCCAGCCAGAGCCAAGGTATGGAATTGCATCCAGGGGTTTGGCCACAGCCAGGCTGGGATCAGGCATGGCCTGTCCCAGCTCACACCATCCACCAAAGGGCTCCTGTCCCACCCATTCCCTGTCCTGAGCCTGCCCTTTGGGACAGGGGACTGGCTGAAGTGGGGGCTTGGAGGGTGCAGTGGACATTGATGGATCTAAAGCAGCTGCAGGGCTCAACTGCCTGGTGGGAATATCCTTCCTCCAGGCTGCAAATAGATACTGGGGAGCTGATTTGCTGTTGAGGGAGGGGTCTCCTTATCTGTTGTATTGTTTTCCTTCCTTCTTACTCATCCCTGCCCCCAGAAAATCACCCCAGCTTGGGGTGATTGTACCTAACTTGGAGGTGAAGTTTTAAACCCCTCAAGATACTCATAAATAGATGAGGCATCTTAATCCTTCCCCACCTCAGTCTCTTGTCAGCTGGGTGGGAGGAGAAGGAAAACTTCTACAGAGAAATAGCTGAAGTACAGGTTTGTGAGGATGCAGCTCTGCATGTGCAGCAGTGATGGTGGGCATAGAGAGAATACCAGGATTTAACTGCAGACAGAGCACTCCAGGCCTGGAAGAAAGGTTTCCCCCACCTTCTCTATGTCTCCTCTTCTAAATCCTTTTCCTTTCTGATTCTGCAAGTTGCCCTTGTCTCCCTCTGCTTCTGAGGCTGCTCCTTTTCATTTTGAGCCATCCCTTCCCTCCTGTGAGTGACAGCTGTCCCACCCCTGCCGGGTCCTTTGCCCTTCAGACCATCTTTGATCCGTGCCCTGATAGAAGGGCCGAGTATTGACTTTGGCTGCAGCTTCATTAAGAGGCAGCCTCATTTGTCAACGTGTTTGTTTCCAGGGCTGCTTGGGAGGTGGCAGACCTCGCATCCCCTCCGAGCTGAGCGCGGCCAGAGTCTGGAATTAACTCCCTTTTCAAGGGTTTCCATCAAGGTCATTGCAGGTGGCCCTGCACAGGTCTCTCCTCCTCATTTATCGATGTCAGCGAGGTTTTAAGCAATGCTAGATCCAGTGGGAGTGTGGATGGGAGACCTGCCCAGGCTCTGGGGGCTGCAAGGACCCAAGGACATGTGTTAGTTAATCCAAGGCACTCCCAGCTGGAAAAGAGGTCTGCTCACAGGGAAATCAGAGCTGGGGCCTGGGATCAGGTCTCAGTGGTGGGATCCTTGCAGGGGGTTCTCTGGCTGTGTGAGGATTGTGAGTGATGAAGATTAATTTCTCTTGTCAGTTGTCATCAGGAAGCTCATCTGCCAGTAATGGTCTCTGGTTGCCATCCGGGTGCTCAGGTGGGTGCAGTGAGGGAGCTGCCCAGGCTTTCCTGCACTCCTGGTGCTCAGTGAGCAAAGCACTGACCAGGGTTTGCTTGTAGGGTCTGCCCTGTGCAGGGGTCACCTCCCTGCCCCACGGGTGCCCAGGGCAGGGACCTCAGCTGGTGCCAGGTACAGAGATGCCAGTGATGGATGTGCCCCATGGGCTGGTCCTTGGAGGGTTTGGGGAAACAATCCTGCCCTGCAATCCCATGAAACTGAAGCTCTAAACATTGGCACTCTCAGGGTAGTTCAGGGATTTGGAACAGCTTCAGACAACAGCCCTGGGAGAAGAGCGACTCATGGGTATCGCAGAATCACAGAATCATGGAATGATTTGGGTTGGAAGGGACCTTAAAGACCATCTTGTTCCAATCCCCTGCCATGAACAGGGACATCTTCCACTGTCCCAGGCTGCTCCAAGCCCATCCAGCCTGGCCTTGGGCACTGCCAGGGATCCAGGGGCAGCCACAGCTGCTCTGGGCACCCTGTGCCAGGGCCTCTCCGCCCTCACAGGGAACAATTCTTTATTCCCAATATCCCACCCATCCCTGCCCTCTGCAGTGGGAACCATTCCCTGTGTCTTGTCCCTCTATCCCTTGTCCCCAGTCCCTCTCCAGCTCTCCTGGAGTCCCTTTAGGCCCTGGAAGGGGCTCTGAGCTCTCCCAGCCCGGCTCAAGAGAAAAGGGGCTCCAACCCTGAAGCATCTCCATGAGCTCCTTTTGCCTCACATGAGTTTGTTCACGTCCTTCCAATGATGAAGACCCCACAGCTGGAGGCAGCACTGCAGGTGGGCTCTCATCTGAACAGGGCAGAACCTTCCCTCACCCTCTGGACCCACTGTCCCATTGCTCAGGGCCAGACCAGAGGAGGGAGCTTTGCTGCTGGGGCAGATGCTGCAGCATAGGGCATTTCCAGACCAGCCTGACCCTGTGCAGGAGAAGCAGAGGAAGACAAAAACCCAAACTTCACTGGGGTCCAGTTTCCTGCAGACCCTAAAATTTCACTGCCCTTGTGAGGAGGGGGTTGTGAAGCTGTTTCCATATTCCTGGGAGATGCAGCAGCCTGAGCAGGAGGTGTGGGAGCACCGGCCCAGCCCATGTGAAGGAAAGCAGCTCAAAAACCAGGAGTTGCACAGCTCGGCTGTGAGTGCTGGGCACTTCCACGCTCCTGACAGCACACAGGGAGCTGAGGGAAAGATGTTCCTGGCTGTTGCCACGGGCATTTTGCTAGAGCAGGTCCCGAGGTGATAAGGCAGCAGTAATTGTGCAGCTCCACGTGGGCTGCGATGGGACTGGCACCAAAGAAGGGGAGCACGGAGCAAAGCCAGGGAGAATTCTGACTGTGGTGGCAGGAATGGCCCAGGGATTCGACAGCAGGTTGTAAGAGGAGAGACTGGAGGAGGTAAATTTATATAGTCTGGAGGAGGCTCAAGGGGAGACACGACCAGAGTCTATAAATATACGCAGAAATAGAAACCAAGGGAGGAAATTATTCAGAACGAGGGAGGACAAGGAGCAGTGCCTGAAGCAAAGCAAGAAAAGTTTATTCTGGGTCTTTCATGAAAGGAGAACAGCCTTCAGCACCCAGCACCTGGCTGGGGTGGGGTCCCAGCACTGCCAAGCTCCTGCTCTGCTCCCCACCCCTCTGATGCCCCCCAAAGCTGGATACTCCCCTCCTGACACAGCTCTGCTGTGTTTTACAGTAGCCCCACCTCATTTCTTCGCTGCCAGCCATCTCACAGTCTGGCACCCAGCCGCCCCAGCATGCCTTCGAAGGTTTAATAAAACAGATTGAGATGCACTTGGGCTTGTGGCTTGACAACTGGCTCCCCTTGGACAGGAACATTTGCCTTCGCTGGGTGACAATGCTTTGAGTCCGTCGCCTTAGGCACTGTGGCTCATTGCTAGTCATCTCTCCAATGAATAATACACAGGCCTGAATATCTGTCTGCATACATCTTCCTTTTCTGTGGGATAATTTAATGTTATCATTGGGCCTCCTGCTTCAAAGATGAAGAGATTACTTCGAACCTGCAGCCTGCAACCACAGCCATTGGTTTCAAACGTCATTAAGTTTCATTATAACAAATAAGCACTGCAATGACATTTATAAGTTACCAGAGAGCACAGAAACACAAATATGAAGCAGATAAACTGCATTTGATCCAAATAATTACTGCAGGCAATATCGAGCTTAGGCTGAGCTGGCAGGCGGGTGCTGGGTAATTTATAGGTGTCCGTAAGGCACTGTGGTGCACATTGCTCCTTAAAAATGATGATGATGGCTATGTGTCTCTCTCTAAGGCCTCAAACAGGTTCTGTTCCTGCCGCCTTGGAGGCAGGGAGCTTTTCCTCAAGTCAGAAATGAACGTGGCACAGGCAGCTCTTACTGTTTGGGGACTTTCCTCTCACCATTCCTCGGGATTTCAGCCTGAGAAGGGACCTGCATTTGAAGTTTGTTCTGATTTAAGCTGCAGAAGAGCCTTATTTGTTTGTTTGTTTGTTTGTTTGTTTTTCCTTAGGGATATTTATCCCCACTGCGAATAAGTTCTCGAGAGTGAGGAATCCTTGGGGAGAGATTTCCACTGATTTGCTCCAAGGGAGTATAATTCTATACTTAGAGAATAATGCAATACTAGAATACACTGACTTCGAAGAGATCTACAAGGATCACAGAGTCCAACTCCTGATTAATGATAATGAAGTTCCTTTCATTTTTGACTCCTGGCTTTACACTACCAGCTCTGAACCCTGAGCAAGGGCTCCTCTACCAGCAAACCAGGTGGAAAAGCATTTCCCCCAGCTGTACCCCAAGAACCTGAGTGAAAGGGGTTTGTTGCTGTGCTGGTTGTGTGAACTCTCCCAAAGCTTTGCCTCTGCCCTGGGATGGGAGCACATCATCTCCTAAGTGACCCCAGCAGGGCTTGTCATTCCCGAGTCCTGCAGGCAGCGCCCAGGAGGGGGCTCAGACATGGCTGAGTTTATTGACGAGCATCTCTCATTACCTGCTAATTAACACAGCAGGCTGGGATGTGCTAATCTGCTCTTGGACCGGGGTTTTGCACCAGGCAGCCATTGACTCTGCAGTGGGGAACATTGAGAAGGAGTTGGTGACAAAACAAACAGCAAAATCCATTAAATAATCCGAGTTCCCTCCGAGCCTCCCTTCTCCCCCAGCAGGGAAGGGGAGAAGCCACGGGGTCTGTCTGACAAGGCACTGCCCCTTCCCTGGGCCTTCTCCCAGGGCTGCACCTGGGCTGATAAAGCAGTTGCAGGGCTGTAAATATTGACAGGATTCATGTTGCCTCTCATTTTTCATGGTTCTTTGCTTTACTGGGTAAAACCCAGGTAAAAAGCACCAGCTGGTTGTTGTCAGCTGTGGTGCAGCTCACTGGCCTCTTCCATGATGGATAAATGCACTTCCTAGGTGTTTCCTTGCCTCTGGGGATAGAGTAGCCAAGATTTTCATGGAGGGAAGCTTTTATGAAGCTTCCACATATAGACAGAGAAGTAAGTGAATTTTTAAGCACCTTCCTGGGATAACAAGATGAGCATGTGTGTGAAACATTTCCTGCTCAGAGATGATCTGATCCGTGTCTGTTCATCTCAGCATCTCCAACCCCTCCTTCCCCCTGCCATTTTTTGGCAGGTCTTCCTCTTGCCACTATTTTTGTGTGTGTGCATTGCATATACTTCACTTGAGGCTGTTTTTCAGAATAATTTGTTTTAATTTTAAATATGAATATTGCATGTGTAAAAAAATAAAAATGCACATATTTACAATCACTTCCACTTGTAAAAATCCAAGCAAACAATAATTATAGCAGAGACCTGCTAATTCTCACTCCACTTCATCTTCAGAGCTGATAATTCACAGAGCACAACCCCAAGCAATCCCGCCCTGCTGTGGTAAACAGCAGGAGCTGGAGCGAGTCCACAGCCTGCTCTGCAATATCCCAGAGCTCTTCTGGCCAGGAGCTCCCCCAAAAGCCACCCAGGTGATGTTTCATGCAGACAGCAGCTTCCTGACCTTCCAGGGCAATAATAAGATTTATTCCTGCCTTCTCTGCCCTCCAGTCTTGAGCTTTGGTGCCACCAAGGCGTTTCTTGTTCAGGGAAGTATCTGGTGGGGGAATCTTTGATGGTGGCACTTCCAACACCTTCAGAGATGGAAACTCCCTGTAGAGAGACTCATTTAACCACTCCTTGGATGGATTCTCCAATCTGTACAGTGCCTCACCAATCTGTAGCAAGGCCAGTTAAAATTATTGTGAGAAGGAGCAGAATTTTCCACTCATTTTAATGTTATGGAATCCCAGAGCAGTTTGGGTTGGAGGGGACTTTAAAGATCATCCAACCCTACTTCCATATGCAGAGAATGTAACATTCAATATCTGCATTTTCTGTTCTGAGCTGCATCTTCATTCTGATTTCTCTCCATGCCTCATAGCGTGCGATAACAGATTTTGAAAAACGAGGGTGGAAGTGAAACATGGTGCGACCCAAGGCAAGCTCTTTGCTCTAATTTTCCACCCCGCGAACTGCACAACTTCCAGTTGCTGCTCTTCCTGGGAGCAGAGCCAGACTTTGAAATCTCCAAATCGTTTGTGAAATGGATTATTCATCCTTCTCGTTTTCCTACGGACGAGTGTCCTCTGTGCCCTCTAACTCAAAGATGAGCTGAAATTTAAAGGACTCTATTTCAAAAGAGCAGCCCTGATCTGGGAACAAAGGGTGGGCAAAGGGGATGCACTTGGGTTTACTGCCATGCAGGAAAAGGGGATCACCTGAGAGATTTCAGAAGATCACAAGGGATAAAATCCTTAAGGATTTTATCTGGGACACCTGGTGCAGGCAGGCTGCTGCCCACTGTTTTGCACATCCATTGTTGTTTTTAGAAGGAAAAGTTCCTTTTTCTTCTCTGTGGATTCAAATGGGAGGTTTTAGGTTCCAGGAGTGTCTGTGTAAACTCCTGCAGCTGGGGACCTGCCACCTCCTTTCTGAGCTACAAAGAGTTATCACCCAAAAAGCAGCTGGAGTTGCCACAGGAAGAGCTGCTTGGCTGGAATTACCAGAGCAGGAGCACCCCCTGCTCTGTTCTCCCCACCTCAGCCCATCAGCTGGCCTGAGGAGCTGTGCCAGGACACTGCACCTTGACAGGAGAACAAATGGTGATTTCTTACTGTGCCACAGCCTCCTCAGGAGCACCGGTAACAAAATAATTCTTGGAGTCATTGGCAGTGTGCAGTGGAGCCAGGCCTGCAGGTGGATCAATGAGAGGAAATCTATTCCCCTCTGCTCTTGTCTCCATGAGGGATTGGTGCTCAGCGCCTGCCCAGGGTTTCCTCTGGAACAGCTGCTGGTGCCACTGTCCTTGTTCCCAGCAAGGACAGGCATCACCCTGTGCCTTGAGCAGCCTTGGCAGAGGCTCAGAGCTTACAGCTGCCCCTTGGAGAGGGAGCCACGGCAGGCCAGGCTCTGGAATGAGGTGCTGGCCCCAGCCCAGGGTGGGGGGAAGCTCTCACATCCCTCCTCTCCGCCACAGCTTTAGTGACACCGCCAGCTTTGCCTCTGGCTGACCCTTCAGCTCCTCTGCAGCCCCCCTGCAACACCTCACCTGCTTCCTCCCTCCTCCTGTGCTGGCCCTGGGTAAAACACCGCCTAATCCAGCTTGCTGCCTCTACCTGCAACCCTGCAAAAGTCCTGAGTGCCCCAAAGCACACATCCCAGCTCTGGCAGCTTGTCTAATAGGAGATAATGCTGCCTGCTCAGAGCTCGATGCTATCGGGGCAGCAGGAGAGGCTGGGAGAGCAGAGCAGCCTGGAGCCATCCATGGAGCCTGGAGCCATCCATGGAGCTTGGAGCCATCCACAGAGCCTGGAGCCAGGCACAGAGCCTGGAGCCATCCATGGAGCCTGAAGCCATCCATGGACCCTGGAGACATCCACGGAGCTTGGAGCCATCCATGGACCCTGGAGACATCCACGGAGCTTGGAGTCATTCACGGAGCTTGGAGTCATCCATGGAGCTTGGAGTCATCCATGGAACCAGGAGCCATCCAAGGAGCATGGAGCCATCCACAGAGCCTGGAGCCATCCACGGAGCCTGGAGCCATCCATGGAGCCTGGAGCCATCCATGGACCCTGGAGACATCCACGGAGCTTGGAGTCATCCATGGAGCTTGGAGTCATCCATGGAACCAGGAGTCCTCCAGGGAGCCTGGAGCCATCCGTGGAGCTTGGAGCCATCCATGGAGCTTGAAGTCATCCATGGAACCAGGAGCCATCCATGGAGCTTGGAGCCATCCATGGAGCCTGGAGCCATCCATTGAGCCAGGAACTATCCATGGAGCTTGGAATCATCCATGGAGCTTGGAATCATCCATGGAGCTTGGGATCATCCATGGAACCAGGAGCCATCCATGGACCCTGGAGACATCTACAGAGCTTGGAGCCATCCATGGAGCCTGGAGCCATCCACAGAGCCTGGAGCCATCCACGAAGCCAAGAGCCATCCACAGAGCCAGGAACCATCCACGGAGCCTGGAGCCATCCATGGAGCCTGGAGCCATCCATGGAGCCTGGAGCCATCCATGGAGCCTGGAGTCAGGCACAGAGCCTGGATCCATGCATGCAGTTGGAATATTCAGTGTGATCCAGTCTGTGAGGTCACTTGAATGCAGCTTTTTGGTGCCTCAATGCAGTACATCAGTTTGTTTCCTATCAGTGCAGCTCCCAGAGCAGGCATTTAATCTCACCAGAGGTAATTCTCCAGGCTGCTGCTGGGAAGAGTTTGCTAATAAATATCCCACGGTAAAGATACTCTTACACCTTTCCCAATTGGCAGCTAATAACAGCGCAGCCGATGACATTTCAGCCCTTTCTGCATGGCTGATCAAACTCCTCACAGTGACTTTGAAAGCAGTGCTGGGATTTCATGTGGGTATCAAAGCCAGCAGAACACTCGATAGTTCAGATCTCTTGCCTCTGTGACTAATAGACAAAAAGATCTCTGAAAGGTTTAATATCTTACTCAAATTTTCCCTGTTTCCTGTTTGAAGCTACTTAGTGGACACAGTGGGATGTTGATGGCTCCTCTCAAAGCAGTGCCTGGAAAATATCTGACATCACTGCGGGATGAGCTCAGCTCAGCACGTGGGCTTGCTGAGAGCTGGTCAGGAGACAGCACATTCCCAGAGGCCAGGCAGGAGAGCAGAGCACTGGCTTTGCACCTTAAACCCTGCTCTGGCAGCTGGCATTAGGACAAGATAATTTAGTTTGAAAAAGACTTAAGATCAGCAAGTCCAACCCTCAACCCAGCACCTCCAACATCTTCATCACTAATCCCACAATCTACCCTAGGGACAGGGACCCCACCACTGCCCTGACAGCCCCTTTCAATGTTTTGCAACCTTTCTGTGAAGAACATTTTCCTAAATATCCAACTTAAACCTTCCCTACTGTGACTTGAAGCCATTTCCTCCTGTGTGTCCCTTGTTCCCTGGGAGCAGAGTCTGACCCCCACCTGGCTGCCCCCTCCAGTCAGGGAGTTGTGGAGAGGGAGAAGGTGCCCCTGAGCCTGCTTTCCTCCAGCCTCCCTCAGCCTGTGCTGGTGCTCCAGCCCCTTCCCCAGATCATTGCCCTACTTTTCATTGCTTTTCCTGGACCTCTCTTTGGCTTTGGTTTCACCTCAGTGCATCCCACCCCTTCACCTGGGAGCTGCACAGGCGGCTGGAATCGACAGGGAGCCCCAGGCTGTGCTTCCAGGGAAAGTCTCATCTCCCTGTGTTTTTGTGGGTGAGCAAGGCACAAACTCAGCTCCTGCTTCCCTCTTGGAGCAGGGACACCTCTGCCAGGTCACACAGCTGGTCAGTGACCAGCACCACGCCATACACCTGAGTCATCCCTTGGCTGACGTGTTGTGCTTTGCTTTCTTTCAAGTTGAATAATTCAGCACTGAGCCACATGAGCTAGACTTAGTCTCTCTAAAAAAGACCAAACTGACATTTTTGTTCAAATGGATTTGATTTTATTTTCTCCCCAAGGAAGCCAAATTTTTAAAAATGGAAATCTTATGCAAGGGCTGAACTCAAGCTACCTCTCTTATTTGTGCCATGAAACCCAAGGAAGTGTCTGGCATGGCTGTGGCCATCACCAGCAAGGGGCTGTCCCGTGGGGAAGCTGCTCCACATCTCCTCACTGGGGACAGCATCACTGGTGCCATCCCTCTGCTCCTGTCTGGGCAGCCACAGCTGTTTGCTCCTCTGATGGTGTAAGAAAAGCTCATCTCTGTCCTTGTCTGGAGAAATCCTTGCCCCTGGGAACAAGCTTGCCCCTGGCTCCCTCTTTCCTGTGCTCTGTACCCGGCCAGGCCTTGGGCTCCAGCTCTGCAGGTCTGGGTGCTGTGTCCCACCAGGGAAGGAATTGGGCTGCAGGCAGGTAATGAGCAGCTCTGCACAGCTCTTCCCTGTGCTTCCCCAGGACTGACAATTCCAGAGAGCTTTGTAAATAATGTAAAGCTTTTGTCTGCTTGCTCTTCCCACTCATCTGAAAATCAATGCGGGCGCGTGCTCTGGAGCACGATGGGCGCTGTGCAGGGAGCTGGGTGTCCTTGGCTCCAGGGAGGGACCCAAAGGAGCGCTGAGAACCAGCCTGTTTGTCACAGGGCCACAGCAGGAGCTGCGTGGGGTGCTGCAGAGCCAGGCCCTGCTCTGCTGGGAATGTGTGGGCATGGAGCCATCTCTTCCCAGCCCTCTCCATGGCCAAGAGACAGCTCCATCCCCAGGTGTTGTGCCATGAGAAACCAGCCCCAAGCTGGGCTATTTTCCTGAATTCAGGTGTAATTTCAGCCCCTGGGTTGAAATGCCCTGATTTCCATCGGGTGGGATCTGCTTGGTCTGAAGACAGCCCCTCCTGGGATGTTGTGTAGGATTAGGATGTCTCACAGCAGCCCCTTGATCATCCTCCTACCACTTGTCCTGACAGCTCCAAGCTGAGGGAAGGATCAGCTCTTCCCACTGAGGGACAAGGAGAATGTCCCACCACTCCTAATCACCAGGCCTTTCATTTCAGAGCAGTAATATTTTGACAAGGAGCTCATAGTCCTCCTTCTCCACTTCTGTGCTCTCCTCAACAAAAAGGACTAATTCTTTTCAGAGCACAATGGACATTCAAAGCTTCACTTACATAAAAGCAGCCACAATGTCTCCATTTCTAATGAGTCATTGTTCCCTCAGTGAGTCCCTCGCTTCCTACTACAATACTCACTCCTCTTGGGTAATGAAAATTTAACTTTCTGCTGCTCCCGGTTGCTGGTTTGGGCACAGGAGGCTGCAAGCTGAAATAATTCAGCCAGGAGCTCATGCAAACAGATTTCAGTCTTCAGAGAGCTTTAAAAGCCTGTCACAGACTCTGGCTTCAGCGATGGAAGGGGCTTCAAGGTCCTGCTGCAGCACAGACCATGGCAATGTCATTGCGTAGGTGTCTTCCTCTGTTTTCTGGGTTGTTAAACAAGATTTTTGGGGCTTCTCACCATCCGTGGGCGTTGAGACATCTGAAAAGCAATGCCCTGGCACTGGCAGTGTTATTTCTCTTGGAAGTCACAAACAGAGAAGACTCTCAGCCTTTGTTTGAAAGAACAAGGCAACATTACAGAGACACACTGAGAAACAGGAGCCACAGGTACAAAATCCATTAAGGAAATATAAAGAGTTCTAAAGTGGTTCTCTCTTTTTCCCTCTTTTTTTCTTCCTTTAGCTTTTACGGTACACTTGTGACTTCACAAAGATCCTGCCTGGGGTTTTTGAAGGCAGGGTTAGTGTTCTTGCCTGCTTGCTCTTCACCGTGGTCCCTTTATTGTCCCCTTTTGTTCCTGCCCTGCGGGATTTCGGTGGCTGCAGAAGTGCCCCCCATGAGAGAGACTCCTTGAGGAAGGCAGGAGCTTGGGGGTCAGCAAGGGGGTCCTGCTGGTGCCTGGCAGCTCCTCAGGGAAAGGGGCAAAGCAGGAGGAGATGGGAAGGCTCTGGGATCAAGAGCTCCTCTGGTCACAGCAGGTGACCAGTGGTGACAATGCACTTCCAGCTGCAGGGCAGCTCCAGAGTGCGGGTGGGACACTGGGCTTGTGCTGGACCCTGGCCAAGTGGCATCATGAGCATCTCATTTCCATACCTGTTTCCTTTTAAAACAAAACCAAAAAAATCAACAATGAATTCAGAGCCCTGAGCTTTGCTTCTGCTCACTCTGTGCTGGGTGAGCAGATCCTGACATGGACACTCTCAGGGGCAGAGTCAGTGCCCAGTGACTCCCTGTGACGTTCCCAGGGAGCCAAGCATCAACTGAGTCGTTTCTCTGAAAATATTCCAAGTCTTTAAACTTGAGGGAAGATGGGATGTGGGAATTAAATAGCGCTGCACTTGGGTTGGGAGCATGGGCATGTTGTCGTATCTCTGCTGTGCTAAGCAGCACTTCCCAAATCCAGATTTGGGGATGCTTTGTGCAGCAGGAGGTGACAAGGAGATGGGTGGTGAGGGTGCCATGCCTGGATGCAGTTGGGCTCATGTGGTGGTGAGCTGTATCTGCCTCTGGGTTCTCAGCACAGGCCGGAGCTGGAGCTGCTGGAGCAAATCCAGAGCAGCCCAAAGAGATGCACCAGGGCTGGAGCCCCTCAGCTCTGAGCCAGGCTGGGAGAGCTGGGGGTGCTCACCTGGAGAGGAGAAGCTCCAGGGAGAGCTCAGAGCCCCTTCCAGGGCCTGAAGGGGCTCCAGGAGAGCTGGAGAGGGACTGGGGACAAGGGATGGAGGGACAGGACACAGGAAATGGCTCCCACTGCCAGAGGGCAGGGATGGATGGGATATTGGGAATTGGGAATTGTTCCCTGTGAGGGTGGGCAGGCCCTGGCACAGGGTGCCCAGAGCAGCTGTGGCTGCCCCTGGATCCCTGGCAGTGCCCAAGGCCAGGCTGGACGGGGCTCAGAGCACTCTTGGGACAGTGGGAGGTGTCCCTGCCCATGGCAGGGGGTGGAACTGGATGAGCTTTTAAGTTCCCTTCCAACCCAAACAATTCCATGACTCTTTGACGAGCTCCTACCCTGCAGAGATTTGGATTAAGCAGTATTTTTTGCTGAAACTCTGTATAGTGGAAGGGGAGAAGCTGGGAAGCTCCTGCTTGCCCAACAGGTTGGAGTCAAATCTCCTGCTTTGAAACTAAAGAATCATTTTGTAATTCCATTTTAAACATTCCTGGGAAAATACCCAACTGACATCTTTCAGCCCATTTTCTTGTAGCTGAAAACGCTCAGCCTGCATTTGTAAATCACCCGCTCCCAATCTCCCCATTTTCAGTTATTTTCTGTCAAGTATCTTATCTCCCTTAAAACTTTCTGCAAATTACTTGTTCCTTTGACATTAAGACATAAGCTGTAACGTGGACAGGCCTCTGATCTTCCAAACCCAGTTAAA
Organism: Taeniopygia guttata; assembly: GCF_048771995.1. Lineage (NCBI taxonomy): Eukaryota > Metazoa > Chordata > Aves > Passeriformes > Estrildidae > Taeniopygia > Taeniopygia guttata. The sequence continues at coordinate 1,814,656 of NC_133049.1, forward strand.
CCCAGTAATCAGACTTTAAGCTGATTTGAAAGTGAGTTGAGCTCTATCTTCAGTACTTTTTTCTTCTTTTTTTATCTGAGATTTAGGGAGAGATGATCCTGCTGTGGAGCAGGGACTGGGCCAGGTAATGCTCTTAAGGTCCTTACACCCATCTTTCCTCTGCTGTGACTAAGTCTGAGCTGTTTGTAGCTGAAATGGAGCCTTGGATGAATAAAAAATGGCTTTAAGTGACAATTCTTCACACTGAACAAATACAGGGAAGGAAAATACAGGAGACATATGCCATGTTTCTGCTCTGATTTTCCATGGCCATCATCTCGTCTTTAAAACACATCAAGAAATAAGAGAAAAAGGAAAAATAAAACATAAAAAGAGCTTCATTTCCAGCAGCAATTACGAAATGAGGCCTGTGCTTAATGGGCATTTACAGAGGGCACAGACACCACTTTGTGCCTCTGCATTCTCATTAGGGCTCGTGCAGCTCCCAGCTGACAACCTGATAATTCTCACTGATACAACAAATCTTTTTGGGTTATTGCTGCCTTCCTGCGCTGTCCCTGCTCGCCCGGCTCTGCCTTGAGAATTGTCAGGATTACAGAGTGAGCTGTGAAAACCCAGTTAGTGGGTGGAAAGTATATATTAAAATAAAACAACAAAACAACAAAGCAAAACACCCACTTTTTCTGCTTTCTGAGTTTTCTCTCTGATCCCACTTTCCCCTGTTATCCTAGGAGTGATTCTCCTTTATGAATCCAAAAAGAAAAAATACAGAGCTGACTCGTATTCCCTTTGAAATCAAATATTCAAATCTTAACTCACAAGGGTTTGTGTCAGAGGCCACCAGGAGTGCCTCCCAGCAGGAAAAACGGGAATCCCCTCTGGAATTAACCTGCCCTGTTGTGCAGGCAGCACCACACCAAGAGCCACCATTGTGATCTTTTGGAGTATCTGGAGTGAAAATCAGAGTTCCTTGGAGATATATGGGTGCTGAGAAACCTGGGATCTCTGAAATACTTGGGAATAAGGTGCCCAAGTTGCTCCTGGAGATCTGCAAAAATTTCAGCTGGGTTTTTTACCTTTGTGTAATGTTAAGCATCTGGAAGTTTGAAAGGACAGCTCTGCTTTTCCCTGTGCTCCTTTAGGTGGCTAAGAGCAAACTGAAGCTGTAATAAATTAAATTGAAATATAAGCACTCATGTGGGGGCACACGTTGGTTCAACAGCGTGAGCTGGAAAATGATGGAGCTTCGGAGCCTTGCCCTGGAGGAAAGGCCCTGCAGCTCATCTGGAAACAAGTTCAGATGCAAGAACTTGTGTCACACTTAACCTTGGTTCTGGATTAATCATCAGTCAATGATTAAATGGAGTCGGTGTAAATTAGGATTGAATTGATTTGGGGTGGATCACATGGAGACTGTCCCGCTCTGACAAATTGGTTTTAAAGAGGATTTTTTCCTCCAGCCCAGTCCCCTTCCATGGACTGAACAGACACTCAGTGGAGGGCACAGGCTCCAAACTCCTGCCTGATGCAGGGCCATAATTCCTACCCAGAGAGGCTCTTGGTCTTACAAACCCCACAGGTAACTCGGTGAGGGGCAGTCCAGTGGTTCTGCCTTTCCCCCAACACCTCTCTTTCCCAGATCATCTCCTGAATCCAGAATCAGAGCAAGACTAAGTGGGGGCTGAGCAATTGAGATGCTCTACAACCAACCCACACAAAACACTGTACTCACAGGAGCCCAGATATCTGCACATTTACCTGAAATGGCCCCACATTTAGGACCTTCCAGCTTCAGACTGTGGATCTGTAGAGGGATTTTGGGGTTGTCCCATGCACTCATTATGGAAAGCAAAAAAAAATTTTAAAAACAGCAGGATTTAACACTTTGAATCCCTGTAATCCTCTGAATCCCTGGAAGTGCCCAAGGCCAGGTTGGGTGGGGCTTGAAGCACTCTGGGATAGTGGAAGGTGTCCCTCCCTGCCCATGGCAGGGGGTGGAATGAGATGGTCTCTAAGATCCCCCCCAGCACAAACCCATTCTGGGATTCTGTGATTCTCTGAATAATTTTCAACCGTGGCAAAGCCGAGGGAGAGTGAAAATAAAACTTAATGCTGAGTAAACTCTGCTGTGGAAGAGGTTACAGTGACTGGAGTGCTTCCCACGGAAAATGAGAAGTGCCATGTCACACCTGAGGTGTGAGATGTCCCACCAAGGCAGGAGATGACCCAGGGCTGAGATTTGTCATTGCAGCATTGCAGGTAGGGAAGGGTGAGGAGAGAGATTTGGGAGTTTGACAATGCAGCTTTGGACAAAGGCGGCGCTGAGCCAGAGCTGGGCCTTCCCCTCCCCTCCAGATGTGTGGGAAGCTCCCAGCAAACGCCAGGAGGTTACACCTGGGGAGGGAGCAGAACAGCAGCAGTTGGTTGCTTCCCTCCATGTTTTATAGCAGGTTGTTTCCTTGCACATCCTGATTTCAGAGAGCACACGAGGTGGGAGCAAGGCTCAGAAGCAGAGGATCAACATCCTCTTTTATTATGTGTAATATAAAATATTGCTGCTGCTGAACATCCTGCTGCTTCTCTGTCTGTGATCATTGTGGCTGAAAGACTACCACCACAATTTGGAATAAAACAGTTACAGGAAATGCTGGTACCTCTTGGTTGGAGCTTTTTTCCCCCCCAGGGAGCAAAACTATTGCAAATATTTGTCTGTCACAAAGTGCTGTGTCCACCTCTGGGTCCTCAGCACAGGGAATATGTGGAGCTTGTGGAATGAGTCCAGAGGAGACCACAGAGATGCTCCAGGGCTGGAGCCAGGCTGGGAGAGATGGGGGTGCTCACCTGGAGGAGGATCCAGGGAGAGCTCAGAGCCCCCAGTGCCTAAAGGGGCTCCAGGAGAGCTGGAGAGGGACTTGGGACAAGGGGGAATGGCTTCCCGCTGCTGGAGGGCAGGGTTGATGGGATAATGGGAAAGAATTCTTCCCTGTGAATGGGATGAGCTTTAAGGTCCCTTCCAATCCATTCTATCATTCTATGGGGCAATCACATAATTAAGCAAACACATAATTAAGAGCTGCAGAGCTCAGTCTCCCATTTGTGCTGTGCCAGGAGCATTCTGGACTGTTGCATCACAAGGAACTGCATGGTCTTGGAGACTGACATTTCCCTCCTCTCAGCCCCTAAATTATCAGGCTAGCCCAGAGATCCGAGGCTTTGAGGGGAGGAACATAGGAGATGGCAAAGATTTCCAAAAGAGGCTCTTACCCCGATGTAGTTGTTCAGCTCTCTTTATTCTGTGATGTCCATGGGGAGAGCGGGGCAAAGAGAGCAAACAGGAAATGTCAGGGGTTTATCCAGGCTTTGGACAGGGAGGGCTTCTTGGCAGGAAGGAGGGGTCCAGGCTTATCTGAGCAGAGTCACAGGGGTCCCGGGGAATGGGGAAAAGTGGCCTGAGCGCAATGTAACAGGAGACCACAGGGGAGCTGACAGCGTCCTGTTCCTCTCTTGTTCCCGGTGCAGGCCAGGCGTCCTCGTTCACGCAGCAGCCCCAGGACCAGGTGGTGATCGCGGGGCAGCCGGTGACGCTGCTCTGCGCCATCCCCGAGTACAATGGCATCGTGCTCTGGATCAAGGACGGGCTGGCCCTCGGGGTCGGACGGGACCTCTCAAGTAAGTCGGATCAGCACCTGGGAGAAACTGAAACGTGGATGAAAAATTAAACTTTACAATTTTAATAAAGATTTGTAGGGAATGGGTATGTGTCGCTGTCGAGGCAGGACGGGAATGAAGAGACTCTGACCAGAAGGATGCTGAGAGTAAAACTCCAATTTATTCAAAATACCCCGCTCTTTTATACAGAGCTTAGTGAGAACCAACTCCATTAGTCCTGAAGTGAAAACAACTCACAGCATTGGTGCACAGTGCTTGACACACAGTGATAGAGCTTAACTATAAACAGTGTGAATAACAAGAGAGATAAAGAATTATTTACATTCTTTTCCAACTCTTTCCCAGCCTTCTGCCTGGCTAGAAATTCTCAGTTTCTTTCTTTGACTAAATCTGAGACCCACAGGTATTTTTATTTATATTGCTGTGGACGCATGCTGGGACTCATGGCCTTTTAATGGACATGCGTGCTTTTGAGAATTATTTGCGATTTTGAGAATTTGAAATTTGAGAATTTGAGAATTTTATTATCCTTATTAATTTCTATAGGCATAGAATTTCATAACAGGTTAAGGCATATTTATTTTGCTGATTTCACATTACACTTACAGCTAGTTACACTTGTACTCAGTTTTTGTCAGAAAGTACAGAAAGAAATCTTAGGTCACTCTGCCCTGTCTGTTTTAAGGTCTGAGGAATCTTTCTTATTTCTTATCTTTCAGTGTGTAAATTTGCAATTTTTTTCCTTAGCTGGGGTAGTTTTGCTAGGGCTGTATATTAACTAGACTAAACAGCATATTTAGCAAGCTTAAAGTGGCACGCTTCACTTAAATCTAAATGGATTTCTACCCTGTTAAATTTTCACTCTGTCTCAAAACTAGGTACTAAGAATTTTAAACTGTTCTGGCAAACACTAACCCCTCAAGAAAACACTAAATTGAACCAAAAAACATAAAAAAACCCTTCTAAAAAGTAAGTCAGGACACCACCTGTGAGAACAGTAGTTGCTAAAAATTTTAAACTTTCTGTACTGGCAAACCCTCAAGAAAACACTACATTTAACCTAAAAATGTTAAAAAAAACCTTCCAAAACAAAATAATAATGTGAAAATTATGAGTGTATAGTTTAAATAAAAGTGTATATCATGCGATAAAAGCCACAAAAATTTAAATTTTAAAATATTATATAGATATAATTTTATATATGTAAAATAAATTTTTATATATATAAAAATACACATAAGTATATATTATATAATATACAATATAATAAACACATATTATTTATAGATAATATTTTATATCATATAGAATATAGAATATTTATATATAATAAATATATAATACATAAGATATATTATATATAAGATATATGTATTATATATTATATAATACATATATATTATATATATAGTTTTTATACAGATATAGCAAAAGAAAAGTTTTAAAACAAAAACTAATCCTTCATCTTCACCATCTTCTTCATAAGTTTAAATAATATTATATAAGGAAATAAAAATTTAAATAGAAATAAAATAAATTTAAAATAAAAAATAAATATAAATAAAATAATAACAGTAAATAAAATAAATAAAGATAACAATAACAAATAAAAATTAAAATGAAAAAATGTAAATTTATAATTATAAATTATAACTCTTAATAAAAATAAAATAAAGTAATAAATAATTATTTATTAAGTTAAAAATAAAAATAATTTAAGTGTCGTTTCTTAATTAAACTATTTGTCCCTGAAAACCTTATAAAAGGTTTTTTTTTAATTATTAAAATAAAATACTGTAAAACACAATTTCTAAAACTGTAATATAATTAAAAAATAATAAATCTAAATCCAAACAAAAAATACCATCTCACACATTTAATCCCAACCTTAGGAAAAAAAAAAACAAAAAAAAAAAAACAAAAAAAACCACGACCAGCCTCCATGAACAAGGAAAGCAGGAGCTCTCCTTGCCCAACGTTTATTTGGGGAATAATATTTTCATTTCAACTCCAACACCTTCCAGTCCACCCAGATTTTTGGTTTATTCCAGGTGCTTGGTTTATAAATGTTTATATAAATCTATACATTTATCCCAAAAAATTATATATTAAAAATTTATATAAAATTATATATAAATATAAATACATATTTTATAAATAATTATTATAAATATTGTTAAAATAATATAAATAATGTACTATTTAAAATTATTATACCATAATATAATAATACATAATAATAAATATTATATTTATATATAAATATATATATAAATATAAATTTATATATACAATTTTGGGGGGGTTTATTCCAGATGCTTGGAATAAACCAAAATCTCTTTCACTGAAACAAAACTGTCGGCTCCCACAGATGTTGCCTGACCCTTTGGAAAGGCCTGGTTTGATTTCCTTGGAAACTAATGTCACCTTTCCAAAATGTGGGATGAAATGTTTTATAAATGTTGGAAGTGCCTGTTTTAATATTCTCAAAAATGTAAAGAACCATAGAATACCCCGAATTTGAAGGGACCCACAAGTCTCTGCTTCCTTTGGACAATGTTTGTGGCTTCCTCGAGCTTTGGGTTTGGCAAATTATCCTTTGGTGACCAAATTGCTCAGAACTCTCATTCCTGAATGCCACATCCACACTGTGATTGAGGGTTAATTGCAGCTGCTGAAGAGGGTGCAATACTGGCAAAGTTAACAGTTTATTTTGCATATTTCCCTGGAAAACACTAATCTGGAACTGAACTATTTCACGTGAATAAGAAGAGAGTTTGCTGGAAACTGCCTGGGAGGACATGGAGCCCTTCAGGAGCTGCAGGGTCCCCCAGGCTCTGCAGAGTTTGTACATGTGTGACACCGCTCAGCTCCTGGTGACCTGGGAGAGTTTTCCCCAAGGCAAGAAGCAGCACTGAGAAACCAGGGGAGGCTCCATGCTTTTTGCTCTCCAGGGACCCTGCTTTTCCCTAAAGTGCAGTGCCTGCTTCTTCTTTCCCTCTATTTTTTTATTAATACACATAATTGCTCATTTACAGCTGTACCCGAGTAAGCAGCCCCGTCTTCGCCTGTTTTTCAAAGCTCTGAGCCACAATTTTTGCATCTATTAGAGGAGCTTCCCATGCAAGACCTTGCAACACGACTGAGTAACAAGAGCCGCAGTGAAGTAGGGAGCTGATGTGAATGACTTCCACAATTAACAGAGCTGAGGCTGCTGGAAGCCACAGGAGCTGCCAGCTCGCGTGATACCAGCTCAGCCAGTGTCTAATTAGCACAATCCAAACAAACCCATCATTTGTACTTCTCGCGGTTCAGGAGAGCAAATCCTGCTGTTGATAACTCGAGAAACAACAGAAGCACAAATGTGTGCCAGCGCTGTGTTACACAGGGCGTTGGGCACAGGAGGACACGGGGGTGGCACCTTTCCATCGTGTGTCCATCCTGTGTGTCCAGCCAGGCTGACCAGGGCTGCTGGTGCCCCCAGACCCCTGCCCGAGCTTTACACAGAGCTAATCATGGTTGTTTTCCAGGGTGTCACCTCAGCTGACTTCAGGAGCTGAGGATGTTCCATGACAGCTCGCAGAGGAGCAGGAGGTGGTGGGTTTCCTGGTGGAAGGGCTCACCCTTTTTATCACCCAGGGAGGTTGTGAATGCCCCAGCCCTGGAAGGGTTCAAAGCCAGGTTGGAGAAGGCTTTGAACAACCTGATCTAGTGGAAGGTGTCCCTACCCATGGCAGGGGGATTTGGGTCCCAATGATCTTTAAGGTCAAAACCAAACCTTCCAACACTTAACATTCTATGAACCTATGATTCCTTGGGGTTTCAGTTAATGCTCCTTCATCAGCACTTCTTTTTTGAACCTGTAGAGCAAAACATGCAGTGTCTTTCCTGGATTTGGCAGGTTCTTTCTCTCTCTCTCTGGGCTGGCTGCCAAGGAGGGGAGGAAGCTGCCTGGATCCTGGGAACTGCTGTGGGGTGATGGGGCTCTGGACTTAAGCTCTGCTTTCCTCACTCCTGAGCTCGTGGCTCCAGTTTGTTGCAGCGTATGTTGCAGTTAAGACAGCCACAATACATAGAGTATCATCACACCATTTCAGAAAGCTTCAACCATAGAGAGTAACACCACACCACTTCAGAAGGCTTCAAGCATCTGCCCTTCCTGTCCTTTAACCCAGCCTGTTCCAGCCCTCATGTCCATGCCTCACACCTGTGTGCCCCTGTTCAGCACACCTGGGCACTGCAGGCTCATTGCTGTCAGTGCTGCTCACTGCTTCTCCCAGCTGCACCCGCTGGGATGAGGCTGGGCCACAGCCCCACTCCAACCACCACAAACTGTGCCTACACCAGCATCCCCCTGACCTGTGCTTTGCCTCCGGCAGGTTACCCACGCTATCTGGTCGTAGGAGACCATCTGTCAGGTCAGCACCACCTGAAAATCCTGCGGGCTGACCTCCAGGATGACGCCGTGTACGAGTGCCAGGCCATCCAAGCCGCCATCCGATCCCGACCTGCCCGGCTGACTGTCCTCGGTGAGTCCCGGCTCCTCACTCACACCCTCAGCGTGTTCTTGGGGTTTCAGTGCCTTCATGGTCACACTGAGTAGCAAAACAAAATGTTTTGCTGCTGGATCAAGAGGGCTGAGAATGAATCCATGGTGAGAGCAGTGGGGGAGCAGCTTAATTCTGAGAACAGGATCAAAGGAAGCTGCTCAGGGAGTGAAGCAGCTCTGGGGTGGAGCATGACAGTTCTAGGAGTAACACAGCCACCAAGTGTTTGGCACTTCAGCTTTAAGGATTTATGCCCCAATTCAAGAGAGTCTGTCCATAAATTTAAGGATATGAAGAGTGCCAGTGTCATCACTTATGTGTTACCCTGCCTACAGGACCGGGACAACTCCACCCTCTGAGGAAATACTGGTTTCCTATTATGCAGTATTTTTGAGCTATATACATACTAATATTTTATCACCCTGCGTTTCTCAGTAATTCATCTTTCCCATGAGCAGCACAGGAGGATATTGCCTGGGATTGCAAACTGGAAGTGGCTCCCAAAATCATGTAGAGGACCTTTTTTTTGTGGGAGGTGGGTGGGGAGCACTGGCAGAGCTGGAGGGCTTTGTTGGCCATCTGGCAGAGCAGGAGGGAGGCTCTCGCCACAGGAGTGCTGGGAAAAGGCAGGCACGTCAGCGAGGCTTCCCGGCATGGACGTGGCTTCAGAGAATTTAATGAAAATGGTATTTTTCATGAACAGCTTGGACAAAACCCAGTCTGTATTGCTGCTCCCAGATTCATCCTGATTATTCAACCCGCAAAGTGAAACCATTTGCATATTTAAGTTTGTTTAAATTGAAGATTGGATTTCTTTTTTCCTTGTTGTTTTTATTCCTGGTTAGTTAGAGAAAAAAAAATCACATTTTAAAAATATCCAAATCAAGAATTTCTGTGCTTTTAGTCAGATCAACACTGATTAGTTTTAAGCAGCCAAAATAAGTGAATTAAGGTACCAGCTGTGGTTGAAGATGCACCTCACTAGAGTCTGCACTACGAAAATTAGTTCAAATTCCTGGTTTGCAATTTCCCCTGCATTTGTTTTCCTCCCTCCACAACCCTACAATGTTCCCTACTCCCAAACTTTCACAGCTGCCATCCCTTCCTTCCCTGACCCTGACGATAATGATGATTTTCCTTTGATTCCTCCTTCTTCTCAATCAACCCTTGGCAGCAGCTCAGAGCTCTGACACATAGCCATACATGAAATAATCCTGGAAATGAATGGGAGAGAGGAACGTTTTCTTGCTCACCGACAACCCCTCCTTCGCCTGGGCTCCCTCCTCCTGTTGTGAAAGCAGAATAGATTGCGGGAGCCAGACAAAAGAAATAATGTTATTTAATTAGAGCTAAAGATTTCAAAACTAATTTAGTCCCAGGGCGTACGTCAGAGCTGCTGCGAAGCGTTGATTGAGCAGAGAGATGTTTTTATGGATCAAAAGGAAATCGTTATTATCTTTGGGGTTATGGAATGTGTTGAATAGATGGTAGTTAATGTTTATGTGGATATACATGGTAGTTGCTAATTGGTACATTTACCTAAGATGTTGAGCAGCTTATATTTGCAGACTGTTTTCCTTTTAAGAAAATTAAAGTTACAGTGTGTTCAATTTATGCCAAATCGATGAGCCAGTGCGGGTTTGGAACTAAGTGGTAGCTCATCTTTAACTTTAGAGATATTTATGCAGATGTTCTGAGGGGGGGAATGTTGTCACAGCCCCGAGGCTGCCAGAGCTCCAGGAGCATTTGCACAATGCTCTCAGGGATGCACAGGGTGGGATTGTTGGGGTGTCTGTGCAGGGCCTGGGGATGGACTGGATGATCCTGTGGGTCCCTTCCAGCTCAGGAAATTGTGTGATTCTATGACTTTTCAGGCTGGTTGGAGAGGTAGGAGTGATGATCCTGCCTCTGCAGGGACTTGGTGACCAGCAGCTCACACTGCACCTTTGGGATGGGGTGCCCTGTGCTGGCAGCGAGGGCAGGGGCTGCTGTGGGATCTGTGCTCTGTGTTTTAGCCACACAGTTCTGTCCTCTGAGGGGACAGAAGTGGCACGTGAAGAGTAGAAGCCTTAAACCCCCGTGTTTCTGACAGCTGGGGACAATGTGCAGCCTGTCAGGCTGAGCTCACTGCATGACAGGGGGGTAACACATGTCTGTGAAGGGGGAGAGACGTTTCTGGTGCTTCCAGATGTGCAGCACCACCAGCTGTGCAGACATGTCTGCTCTTAGCATGCAGTGTGTGAGCCTACTGTAGGTGTGAGTTAAGCAGCTGTGTCTGGAGGGAGCTGGATCTCCCAGATTTCATCTCCCTGGCTTGGGAAGGGATGTGCCAAGCTGTCTGAGCCGCTCACAGGGAGATTCCTTCATCCCAGTCTGCCCAGCTTCACTGAGGCTGCAGACTTCCCCTGGCCAGGAGAGGATCCCTGAGGCATCCCTGGAGCTGGGTGCAAACCATGCAGCTGGTTTCTCAGTGACTCAAGGGCTCTTCAGCCAGCTGGGTGTTAGAGGCAGTTCTGGAGAACTCTATCCCACCCTATCACCCCCAGCTTTGTCTCTGGAAAAATAACCCTGCCTGTTTTTTTGTATGGGTTGGTGCTGCCCTGTCTGTCCTTGCCAGATTTTCCACTTCCTTGGTATCAAGAAATCCCTTAATGCCTCCAGATTCAGGCTCCAACTGCTGTCATTCATGTCTGACAACAGCTTTATGGGGCTGATGCCTCCTACTTCCCTGCTCAGATGCAGAGCTACACCATATTTTTAATTAAATATTTAAGGTTTTGTCACATTGTTTTCAAATCTACATGGTTAAATGTAGTGGAACGGATCATTCCGTAGCCTTGGAAGTCCAAACACTCAAACAGACGAGCCTATTACTGTCATCAGCATCAGGGAAAATCTTTTCTTTGTGGAGTTCCAGGGACAAATATTGCTCAGAAATGTTGTTAATGCATCCCAAAGCTGGAGGATTCCCCTTCTCCAGGTCTCCCTCACCTTCCCTCCTACCATTGCCCAAACTCTGTGAGGCAGAAATCACTGCCCAATCTCCTCAGGATATCTGCCCCAAGCAGGGAAGGTTGATAAATCTGATGGGATGGGACTTAGGACATATGGAGGCATCCAGATTTTCTGCAAGCAAAGGATGTCAAGGCAGTTTGGCAGGGCAGCCCAAGCCAGGCAGGCTCTGGGAAGCCACTGGAGGGATATATGCTACCTGGTACATCTCTAATGGCACGGCTGCTTAATTTATGATCTATTTAACTAAGCCAGGGTATTAATTAAATAAAGTAAGAGCCTGATTAGGACTTGGAGAAATTTAAAAATAAAATCAGGCAGCAATCGAGCGAAATTGCAAAGCAAACACTTTGGCTGTAACCACTGGAGAGTTCCCTCCAGTCTTCCATCAAAGCTCGGAGCAGGGAGGGCAAATACAAGAGATTATATTGCCAACAGATGTGTGTTGTTAAAATATGCATCTGCCAGCCGTGTAGCTTCAGGAGCCAGAGGGCTCGCTCGTGGATCCTTCTGCACTCGCGGGACCGTGAAGGAATTTGAGGCCCCGGCAGCCGAGGTGGGATTTGCAGACACGTTAATTAGTGCTGAGTTCCCAGATCTCGGAGGCAGCCAAGCGAGGAGAAACTTTGAAGAGAGCTTTGGTTTCCCTGGGAGGGAGAGAGGAACCCTGGCTCGCGGTGCCGACATGGCCGTGGCACAGTGACATCTCTGCCTGCGGTGACACCTCAGTTTGCAGTGACACCTGGGCCTGTGGTGACATCTGGGCCTGTGGTGACCCTTGGCCTGAGGTGACACCTTGGTTTGTGGTGACACCTGGGCCTGCAGTGACACCCTGGCCTGTGGTTGTAGCAGTGTATCTGAACCACTTAGGCCACACTGTGCACCAGCCAAGCCATTTGTAGTTATTCTTACCAGAGCCCTCTGGAATTCGTGAAGGTTACTAAGACATAAGTTGTGCTAAATTAAGAAAGAAGAAGCTGAGAAACAGAATTTCAAAAGCACAAGAACTAGATGAAGGAGGGTGGTGAAGCACCTGGATTGTAACCAATCACATACTGAGAAATAAGTGCAAAACACGTGGACAAGCTAGAGGCACCAAGCAAGAGATGTCGGGGGCTATGTACAAGTCATGAACAGGACGGGAATGCTGTGGAACGCGTCTCGAGCTGTTTATTTTTTAGCATCAGTCTCATTACATGGTTATGACAATGGGAAGATGCCAGCAGCTCACATCCCAGGCAACAGACCAAGAACTTAATGTTACAACTTACTTTATAAGCTTTTTGACCAATCACACAAAGCAAAAGCATATTGACAGTAGCTCTATCCAATCACTATAAATACAGTACCTTTGGTTAAAACAATGCTGGCTTATTTTGAATACAATACTTGCTTGTAAGCCTCAAGATACAATGCACAGAGCTCCATTATTAAGCTTAGAACTTCCTAATATCTCACCAGATATACTTTTCTGCAACTTAGGGAGTTATTCTACCTAAGCATTAATACACAGAGTATTGTTCTATTTATCCTTTCTTTCTACTTATATAATTTTTCTGCTGACAAATCTTATAGCTACTGCTTAGCTCTAATCACCATCCTGCTGTCTCTGAGGCCTGCCTTTTGCAACGTGCCCAAAACCCTCTGATTTTAAGGAATCCCACACATGTGCAGTAGGGTTAGAATGTATAAATAAGAGCATAATGTAAACACCAAAGGGCTTCTGTTTAATCATATTGGTTAGTTGTCCAGGCGTCCCGATTCCCCTGCATGCAGTGACACCTCAACCTGTGGTGACACCTCAGCCTGCGGTGACCAGGGCTGGCAGGACCCACCATGCCCAGAGGATGGAGCAACCAGGACAATGAAGCAGAAGGTGTTGGGAAACTGGATGGTTCCTCCCTTCATGGCACCTTGGCAGGAGCATGCCAAGGCTGTCCTGGTCTGCTCTCCCCAGCAGGAGTTGGGGCACCTCCAGCCCGGTGATGCCTTGTGAAGGCTGCCCTAGAACAGAGACTGGACAGAGCTAAAGAATAAAGTAGGGATTTCTTAGGAGGCCTCAAGAGATCCACCTTGGGCAGCACAAGAGCCCAGCCAGGGCTACACCCAAGGTGAACCAAAATGGTCACAAAAAGCACAACCGATCATGGGGTCTCTCACTTTTATAAATTCTGCTGCATTTGCACCTTGGAGTTCATTGTCCAATTCCAGCTTTAGCCCAGGCAGTCCCATCCTGCTTGTTTTTCTCTCTCCAGCCCATGTTGTTCCTGCTCTTGGGGCAGAGATTTGGATCATTTGTCCTTGGTCCCAGCTGGAGCAGGAATTGTTTTGTCTCCCTGCTCTGTGCAGAGCTCGCCATCCCCTAATCTGAAGCCCAGACCCACACACTAAAGCAGCACAGAATCTGAAAAATAGAAAAGCTAAACCTGAGGCATCACGAGCCACATACCTCAGGCTGTCCCAGGAAGCTCCCAGGCAGCACTTTCTTGGCACAGAGAAAAGGCTAGTCCCAGAGGTGCCAGTGAGAAATTGGCCACAAGCAGGAAAAGGCAATATGAGGGTGTGAGGAGGGAGGCAGGGGAGCTACTTCCAGAGACTTAAGGTGAATAATTGATAGGCAATTAACTTGTACCTTCACCTTTTATAGTCTAATTCTCTCCCTCCTCCCCTCTACGGCCTCTTCTAATATTAACTCTGTCTTCACGTGTGTCCCATTAGGAATAAAGCTTTCTTAAATCAACATGAATTATTTAACTCTACAGATTAAGTTAATTTGAAGTGAGAGCTCCTGTCTCTCTTACAATGGCACAAGGTAGGGACAGGAGGAGGGTCGCTGGGGTGTCAAGTGCATCCACATCCAATCACAGCCATCTTCCTCTTTTTATTTTATTTTTCATTTTATTCCAATCCTCTTTCTTGCCAAGTCTTTCCCATCCTCCCCTGTAGAGCAGAGTAAGCATTTCCATTACCAAAACGATGCTTGGCTGCTTGAGACATCTGCATTTCCCAGCTTTCAAGCACTTCAGTGGAGTTTGATCACGAAATAAAGAGGTTATGTCCTGGGTAAAGGCCCTTTCTCAACATTTGTTTGTAATGCTGAGCTGCAAGAAGAAAATGTGAGGAGGTGATTTTTCAAATCCAGAAACAGTTCAGCTTGGAACCCTTTTTCCACACTTTTTAATAGAATTCAATTCTCTGAATGCAAAATTCAGAGCATGTAGAGCCGGGATGTCAATTCAGAACAAAAAAAAAAAACAAAACAAAAAAAAAAAAAAAAAACACAAGTGATGAAAATGTGATCATTTTCTTCCAGACAGTCTCTTCTCCTTGAACAACTTTGGGTCTTCACAAAGCTGCATTTTCTGCTGGGAATATTTTCAGTGGCAAAACAGCAAGTGGCTCTACTGGGAATGAAACAGAAACATCAAACAATCGAGCGCAAATCCCAAATAACCTAAATATTTGATGTCATGTCTGAGCAGCTTAAGTTTACAGCTTTCTGAGCCAGCTCCTTTTGATAGCAGAGGCTGGCCGGGTTTCCTTGCTCACGTCCCTGTGTGGCTCTGGGGTGGGAATCTCCATGGGATTGACCATTCCAGGCAAACCCAGGGGCTCAGAGGTGAAAGGCAGTCACTGCCTTGAGCAGCCTAGAGCTGGAAAACAGATCACAGAGAGGGACTGTGGGCTAAAAAACTGGGTCTTGAGATCTCCCTAGCTGAGTTTCACTCTTGGAATAAATCACACAAGACTCCTTTTTCTTCGTGGTGGAAAAAGCCCCTACTTTATCCACATGTTGTGGGTTGACAGGGAGTTTTCTTGGGAAGTTATAGGCAAACCAATCAGTGGTCAGATTTGAATATTTTCATGGGTGACTGGCACTGCACCAGTGCCAACCCACGGCACCACGTAACTTGTATTTATACAGTTTTACAGACCTCGTGTGTGACTCCAATTGGTCAGTAGCTTTCTTACCAATTACTTTATTGGTTAGTAAAATGTATTTTACTTGTCTATCAAATCTCTCTTCAATTGTTTACATATTTTCTTCACTGGTTTTCATGGGATAGATTTAATGTTTATGCAGGTGCCAGTTGGTTTTCACCCAGAAATAGATTGTTAAGTTAACAAACTGCTCACACCAGGATTGCTTTCACATGGGAACTTGCAAAATGCTAGCTTGACAATGCCAGCCATCTATTTAACAGAGCAGGCCTGAGTTTGTGAGGCCTTTCTTTTATAATTTTTCTACCTTACTGCAGCATTTCACTTGGGTGTTGGGAAGTGCTGCTTCCCCCATTTTGGAAGGGTTTGCACCCTGTCTGTGAGGAGAAGGATAAGGGAAGGCAGCATCTGCATGAGCTCTGTTCTCCTTACTTTGAAGAAGACAGGCAAGATGACATCTTTTCATGCCCAGTCAGTACATCTGGGCTGGTGGTGGCTGCCAGGATGAAGCTCTCCATGGGACAGAGCCACCCACCTCAGGCTCTGCCAGGGTCGTAGCAGTGGAGTAACAACAGCAGTCATACAAACATGGGGAGAGGAAGGCTAAGGAAGGGGGTTGTTTTGCCTTACAGACATTAAAAATTATAAATATAATAGAACCATGGAATGCTTTGGCTGGGAAGGGATATTAAAAGTCCTTTAGCTCTGCTTCCTTGCTCTCCCACTATCCCAGGCTGCTCCAAGCCCCCTCTAGCCTGATCTTGGACACCCCCAAGGATCCAGGGGCAGCCACAGCTGCTCTGGGAACCCTGTGCCAGGACCTCCCCACCCTCACAGGGAACAATTCTTTCTCCAGCTCTCCTGGAGGCCCTTTGGGCCCTGGAAGGGACTCTGAGGTCTCCCTGGAGCCTTCTGCTCTCCCAGCCTGGCTCCAGAGCAGAGGTGCTCCAGCCCTGGAGCAGCTCCGTGGCCTCCTCTGTGCCCCTCTGCCAGAGCCATGTCCCTCCCCACAGGACAGGGCTTTGAGCAGGGGCTGCTCTTCACTCACACTGGGGGAAGTTCAGCAGGGCAGCACTAAGCAGATGCTGCCTCTGCTCCCTCAAGCCCCGCTCCAGATGGGTTCACACAGCTCTTACAAACTTTGTATTCTCTTAATGCCCTGGGGTTGACTCATGCTGCGTCTCCCATCAAAGCTTCCCTTCCCTGAGCCCTCAGAGCCTCACCTGCACACTGAAGACTGAAGTACCTCAGAGTAAATAGGAAGAGACACAGATAGAAATGATTAATGCTCGTGTTCCTGCACCAATCTGTGATTCCTTGTCTCGATGCAGGGAGGGCATCGTGGTCCTGACCCGTGTTTTTATCAAACACGAAGCATTTGCCTTCTCTCTGCAGTCTGCTGGGCTGGGCTGACCTGATGGATGCAAAGCACAGAGGGCTGATAAAAAAACCTTCCTGATTTTTAGTCATCCCTTTGTGTCTTCCCAGCCTCTTCTGCTGGCTCTGGCTGTTGCCTTTATAAAAGACAACGGGCGACCCGGTTCGAAGGAGCAGCACGGCGGCCCGGCCTGTCCGGACCACTCGGGCTAACGACAAAGATGCTGACACCAGTATGGTGGACGGTCGAAAGCCTTTATTATCTCATCTCATGGGTTTAAATAGTCTTGGGGGTCTTTGCTGTGTCAGAGGGGGGTTGTGGGGTCTCTAGGGTTAGTCAGGAGTGGAAAACTACTGGGTTAGGTGTGGTCACATGCTTTGGGGTTAATAGATAACGTGGAGCAGGGAGAAGGGGGAAGGGTCTCTCTTTCCGTCACATCCCGTGATCTTCCGTTCGCCTGTCCCTACTACTACACTGGCACTGCCCTGGGCCCCGGTTACTCTGGCTATGATGGTTGTGGGGGTGCTGATGCCAAGATCCCTCTGTGCTGCTGTGCTCATCACTCACTCCTGTGCCCGCACCCCCTCCTGCTCTGGGCACGACCCCTCTGCATCTCACTGCAGTTCCCGCATCTGCAGCAGCTCCCTCCACATCACACCCGCTGCACCCAGCGCCCCCAGCTCCCCGGGGTGCCTGTGGACAGCGGGCATCCTTTTGCTTCATGCGCTGTTGAACCGCTGACACCTCACATTCTGCACGAGCAAACCTCGCTTTGCTTTCACTCCTACTCACGATTCTCCCTCTTGCCACTCAAGACCAGCTCCCCATCTGCATCCTGCCCGTGCCCCTCCGCATCTGCATCTCCGCTCGCAGCCGCCCCTCGTGTGCCTCTCCCAGCTGCGCACACGGCTGCGATGCCGACGGCAGCGCCGGGAGCTCGGTGGGTTGTTAGTGACCTGACACGAGTATTGACCGCCTCTCCCCTGTCAGCCGGCTGAGAGAAACGAGCCTCTCGGAGCGCGACATCACCTGAGCGACAGCCCCCGCTTGGCTATCGATCGCCCGGTGACAAATGAACCGGCGGCTCGGCAGGGCAGGGCAGCACCGGCCGCCAAAGCAAGGAGCCGCTCTGGAGAGGCTGCCTGGAGGGATCCCAGCCCGTGCCCGGCCTGCAGGAATGTTGTTTCCTGGTTCCAAGAGCTTGGCCAGCCTTTTTTGCTTGTCTTGCATTTCCCTGCTCCGTGAAGCGTTGTCCAGCCTTGACCCACTGTGCCTGAGCTTCTCTGTCACCCATGGGATGGTTCAGATTGCCCATCCCAGCTCCCAGCTCAGCTCCTATCCCAGCCCCCATCCCAGCCCCCATCCCAGACCCCATCCCAGCCCCCAGCCCAGCCCCCAGCCCAGCTCCCATCCCAGCTCCCATCCCAGCTCCCATCCCAGCTCCCATCCCAGCCCCCAGCCCAGTCCCCATCCCAGCTCCCATCCCAGCCCCCAGCCCAGCTCCCATCCCAGCCCCCAGCCCAGCCCCCATCCCCGCCCCCATCCCAGTTCCCATCCCAGCCCCCATCCCAGCCCCCATCCCAGCCCCCAGCTCAGCCCCCAGCTCACCCAGCACTCCCAGCTCGTGGGGAAGGAATGTCTCTGTTCCACATCCATCACGGTGCGTTCCCGGTGCCACTCGCCTGTGGTGCCCCTGTCAGTGTGATGGATGCCAGTCTCCCATCCTGCAGGAGCACTGGGATGGGTTTGGAGCTGTGGCATTCCTTCTGGCTTCAGCTGGGCTGTACAACTGGGTAGTCATGTCTTAATGACTGACCTGTCAGTCCCCTTGGTAATTAACAGAATAACCTCTCCTGCCTCAGGATATTTCTCACATGCCAGGATGGACAAATTACCCTCTGGAAGGGGCTATTACTCTTTTTTTTTTACATTAAAGGTGCCTAATGTGCTCAAATTTGCTCCCTTCAGTGAGCAAAGAGAGGTGGAAAGCATGGATATGGCACTGGATGATCCACCCAGGACTCTCCAGCCTTCTCCCACTCCAGGGAATTAAACCAGTGCTCTCCCACAGGGACAGCTACAAAGCCACAGTATTGGGTCCCTTTAAACTCAACTCTGACCTCCACAGAGAGAGACAAGGGATTCATGGCAAATTATGGATTTAACACCTATGATGAATCCCCATTACAGCATGAAATGAGAAAGGAAAATGTA
Source organism: Taeniopygia guttata (assembly GCF_048771995.1). Taxonomy (NCBI): domain Eukaryota; kingdom Metazoa; phylum Chordata; class Aves; order Passeriformes; family Estrildidae; genus Taeniopygia; species Taeniopygia guttata. The sequence goes on from NC_133049.1 coordinate 1,833,418, forward strand.
GCTAAACAGAAGATTTCCCCTGGGCAGCAGGAGGCTGCAGTTCCTGAGAGGCTGGGGAAAGCAGAATGAAAAAATGGGAAAAAAAATAGAGAACTAGGAAAAACCTTGTTCCATTAACTAAATATTGCAAAACCTTTGCAAGCCACTGCTTGCAGGTTAGTGAGGTTTAAAGGCCAGGGCTCAGACTCGTGACACATCCAAGATTTCCAAATCCATCCCCTTGGTTGTCATGACAAGGGGAAATGAAATACTGTTGATGATGGTTCCTTGGGGGCTCAGAACAAGTCTCTGGGGCCAGGACATGCCCTTCACTGCCTTGTGAGTGTAGCCTGACCCTGCATCAGTCATTGCCCTTTGGGAAATGCCAATTGAGCATCGGAAGGATAAAAAAAAATGTACTGAAAAGTGCACTTTTATCTTAGAGCAGGCTCCTGCTCCCAAACATAAGGCTTAAGGCCAGGTTGGACAGGGTTTGAAGCAATCTGGTCTGGTGGAATGTGTCCCTTCCCATGGCAGGGGGGTGGAATGTGGTGATCTGGTCCCTTCCAACCCAAACCATCCCAGGATTTGGGATAATGCATCTGGAGATGATTTCCACAGGGAGAAGCTGTCAGTAGCTCCCACTGGGTGGCTTTCCTGGAGGTGCAGGAAGGAAGACAGGCTTTAGCAACCAAATAGGGGAGGAAAATCAGGGAAGGGGCTCTCAGAGTGCTGCCTGCTTGGCTTGCCCTATGGGCAGAAGGGGAATCCAGTCATTTATGGCCTCAATGGAAACACACACAGCCTGGGGTCATTTCTGTGGTGCCAAAGCCTCCATGTGCAATCCTTCAGATCCCTCAGACTCAAATCCCTCCCTCAAAGAGCAGGAAAAGGAGCAGGGTGAGGCAGGAACAGGAGCCCTTGGGTCATGGATCCCTGCGCTCACTGCAGCTCCGGCTGCGACAGGAGGGCAGCCAGGAGCTCGGTGCTGTCACTCATTCCCGGGGCTGGGCAGCGGCCAAGCAGAAGCACTGCAGAGTCACACTTGTGGAGACAAGTGTCTGTAATCTCCACTGAGTCATAAACCATGGAGGAGCTGAACTTTCCTCCCCAAGACCCCGTGGATTCTCTCCCCGTCCTCCTGGACAGCCTGCGGAGGGTTCGGATCATCCCGGGAACATCCTCGTACCCGAGGTGGCTGTTTCTTATTCAGGTTGTTGCTAGGAAATTCTGCAGAGATTTCTCCTAGTGGGTGAGAAGTGACTTTCAAATCAGTGGCAGCATGAAAAAATTGCAATAGAAAAATAAGAGTCTTTCATGAGATCCCATTTAATTGCTAACGAAGACAAAAATCACAGCTCTCACATTTGGTTCCCCAACAAAACCCAGATAGCAGCTGCCCCGTACGTATCTGATTCCAACTGGTAGGTTTAAAAGATACAGAAGGTATTTAATGATAATGATAATGATTTACATTTATATAGTGCCTTGTATCCGCTGGGATCACAAAGTGCTTTATATATGTATGGATAAAAATATACTGGATAACAAGCACTCCATCCATCACCAAATCACAGCCCCTTCCCTGGCGAGGCTGCAAGCTGTTCAGGAAAGAGTTGCTGCATTTCCAGAGCTGTTCTCCCTCCTATCTCCTACAGCACTTGGGGTGCTCCACAGTAATTTTGTAATAAAACCAGGTGATAAAAACACTTTAAAAACAATGTCATAAAAAAGGAGAACCCTCAGTGTCATAAAACGGCACACAGAGGAACAGGAGGGGAAACTTGAGAGGGAGAAGGTTATAAGGGTTTTAAAATAAAACAGAGTAGGTTTGGGTTGGATACTGGGAAGAAATTTTTCCCTGTGAGGGTGGGGAGGCCTTGGGACAGGGGACAGATGGCCCAGAGAAGCTGCCCAATCCCTGGAAGTGTCCAAGGCCAGGACTTGGAGCAGCCTGGGATAATGGAAGGTATCCCTGCCCATGGCAGGGGATTGGATAGAGATGAGCTTAAAGGTCCCTTCCAACCCAAACCATTCCATTATTCCACAATAAATAGGGACAGTTGCCATCAGGAAGATCAGCCCTGGACGAGAAATGTCCTCCAGCTGCTCTGAGTTAGAAGGTGAAGAGCTTGGCCAGCAGGAACAGCCCCAAAGCATGGGTACCATCAGAGCTGGGCGGTCAGGGACCTCCCAAAATCACTCTGGATGGAGCAACACAAAGAAAAATCCTGACACCTGATGCTCAAATGATGCTTCTTTTTCCATGCTCTGCTTTGTCCTTACTGTGGAACAAATCTGTTCGCATGGGTTGGGTGCAATTCAGCCTTGCCCCAGCACGCTCTGACCATGCCACCATGTTTTGGTGCCTGTACTGAGAGGGATGAAGCCTTCCCAGCCCAAAGTCCTCCTAAATCTGAAAGGAGCCACTCAGTTATGCCTCTTTGGTGGCAGCCTCTGGCTCAGCTGGGCCTGGGAGGCAGGGGAGGGGAGGGGAGGATGGAAGGCAGAGAGAAATCGAGGCTCTCAGAGACATTCATTCAAAATTCATAGGCGAAAAATTGCAGTCTGCATGGATTTGTTTCCTTTGGAAAATTACAGGAAGCTACAGGCAGCAACAACTGTTATTCAAATAGCCACTTTGGATGATTAGGATGGCAGGAGACTGTACTTACACATGCAGATCCGATATAATCAGGCGTGAGGCAGGGTGGGAAGGCAAGGCTGGAGAAGAGAAGCTGGAGGAGCTCAGAAGCAAAAACAGCAGCAGGGTGGCTCTGTGGGAAGAGCCACGGGGCCAAACCCAGCCCCACTGCTGGATGCAGCAGGAGCAGCCACTTAGCTTCCAGGTTTGGGTGATAAGGAGAGCACAGAGCTGGGAGGTGATTCCTTGGGGAAGTTTCTCAGCCCTCATGGGCAGTGCACAGGGACAGCACCATTCCTGCAGTGAGGGCTTTGCTCCACCCTGCACACACATCACAGCCCAGGAGGCACCACAGAATCACAGAATTCCACGATGGTTTGGGCTGGAAGGTCACCTCATTCCAACTTTCTGCCAGGGCAGGGACACCTTCCACTACCCCAGGTTGCTCAGGTTCACCCTCCTCATCTCCTGCTCTCCTGCCTTCCAGCAGAAAAATCCATCATCACTCTCCTGCCTGTTATAAATCAAGACAAAAAGTTTTGCCCACACTGAATTTATTCTTTAAAAAAGGAACTTTAAAGACACACACACACAAAACCCTGAGCAAATACTGCTTTGAGGATTGGCCTGTGGGTCAGCAATGAAACGCAAGCAAAACATCTGAGCCGTGAAGGGTGAAAATTGTATAATAAAAGTAAACTCTGCAGTACAAGCAGAGGAAAAACTCCCAGCTTTGTACCAGGGAGCTGCTTCTCTCCCTTTTAAAATGCTTCTCTGCAGTACCAGAGGTGTCGTGCGGTGCAGAGCAGCCAAGAGCAGCTCATCCTCCGCCGGCAGCAGCTCCCGCTCAGCCCAGCCCTCCCCACGCGGCGCCGCTCCCGCGATGGACGGGTTCCAGCCGCGGCTTCACGGGCGCCTCGAGCTGTGGGGGAATGTTTGCACACAGCCCCTCGAGGCCCATCTGCGCCTCGGCAGCAGCGGAACACGTGCCTTGGCAGGGTTTGGCTGGAAGCGCCGCGGGAGCAGCGGGTGCGGGCATCCAGAGCTGTGACTCCCAACCCACGGGAGTTTTCCATTCCCAGCTTCCCATTCCCAGTTCCTATTCCCAGTTCCCATTTCCAATCCCCATTTCATTTTCCATTCCCAGTTTCCCATTTTCAGTTTCCCATTCCCAGTTCCCATTTCCCATCCCCATGCTCACCCTCCACCTGCTGTACCCACAGCCCTGCAGCACGAGGGTCCCACCTCCTCTCTCTGGCTGCGAGGGCACGCAGGGGTCCAAGGGGAAACGGCTTTAAACTGAGAGAGATTTGGGTTGGCTATTGGGAAGAAATTCTTCCTTGTGAGAATTGCCCAGAGCAGCTGTGGCTGCCCCATCCCTGGAAGTGCTCAAGGCCTGGGTGGATGGGGCTTGGAGCAACTTGGTCTGGTGGAAGGTGTCCCTGCTCATGGCAGGGGGTGGAACTGGATGGGTTTTAAGGTTCTTCCCAACCCAAACCAGTCTGGGATTCTGAAGATTCTGTCATCTCTGTGATGTCAGTAAAGAGAGAGAACCAGATGGAAGATCAAAGCTGTATTTATGGTGAAGGTGGATGGGAGGGATGGTGGCTGTGGGATTTTCTGGAGCTTGAGGCTCGGAGCAACCTGTTTGAGTAGAAGTGTCCCTGCCTATGGTAGGGGGGTAGAACAAGGTGATCTTTAATGTCCTTTCCAATCCAAACCATTCTGGAATTCCATGATTCTATGGGTTTATGTTCCATCAAGCTCTTTTCCTGGCAAGTCAGCATTGATCTAAAGTCCCTTGTTGATGGACAAAGGTGATGTGGATGTCTTGAAAGGAGAGATGTTGGGGAAGATGAAACAAGAAAGCCTTATAAATATGATTGCCTGGCAAAAGATTTAGAAAATACAGAGACTGAGATGGTAACAAGTTTTGAGATACCAAACCTCAGTTACTGAAGAAGTAGAAAACAATAGTACAGCCAGGATGAAGACAATCCCCCCTTCTGGTTGAACAATGCCCTTACCTACAGGTAGGTCCAAGGGTCAAATGGACTGTTGGATCTCACCCCAATGTATGGTTCATCCCACACCTGTAACCCTCCCCTGAAGCATCAGGTGTCTGAGACCCCACTGGCCTGAGTCTTGTTCCAGCCCACCTCGAAGCCCCTGACAAGGAGTCCCTGAGGAGCCAGATGCTCTCCTGGAACTTCCACCCTCTCCTGGAGCATCCTCTTATCTCCCTCTACCCCTTGTCTCTCCCTTCCCCCACGCCCTAGGCCCTGCCACATGTCGCGTCTGGCAGCTCCAAGCAGGACCTTTCACCCTCTCTAATAAACCCGATATTCCAAGAGCAGCCTTCAGAGATCTCTTGTCTCCATCCACCCAAACCATCCTGGAGTCCTGCGTCCCTGCAGAGAGAGACCTAAAACAACAGAGCAGGAGGTCTGGAAGGAGTTGACTTTCAAGCAGAGCTCAAAAGGCAGCTTGGACATCCTGCATGTGTATGGAGACCTTCACAGAGCTTGTGGACTCTCCTTAAACACAGGTTCCCCCTCCTTGGGTCTTTTTGGGGTGACCTTGAGCATGTGTTGGCTGGGCATGGATTGTGACGAACTACTTTGCACATCCAGCCTCTTTGTTGTCTTTACAAGTGCTTCTCTCTTATCTGGTAGTATTTTGCAAAACTTCACAAGCTTTTAGTGGCAAGACTTTTGCTAAGAGGCTGTTGATAAATCTGGAGTAGGCAGCGGGAAAGCTTTAGTGACGTATTCTCTTCCTTTTGACTGGAAAAAGCAGCTTATCTTCTTTGGAAAATACAGGTTCTTCCTCTTTATCCACGCTGAAATCTTATCTAAACTGGTTCAGGTGGCAGAGCTGAGAAAAGGAAATAATTAAGCAAGAGACAGGTGAAATGCTGGCATTATTATTACTTAAATGGCCCAAACCTTTTACCTCGTGTATTTTTTATTATTATTTTACCTTTTTTTTTTATTGCTGGTGACACATAACAAGGGAGAAATCAGTTTTTCCAGGTTATCTCACCCATCCACACACTTGCCACTTCACCCCCCTCCTCCCCACCCAAATATAAATCTTGTTTAACTGGTTCTGTTGGCGAGACAGAGAAATAATTAAGGCGAAGGTGGCTACAGTGTTGATGTTATTACTGTAATGCAGCAGCCTGTTTAGTTTCTTTGCCAATGAAATGCAACCAGGGGAAAATCAGTTTTAAAGATTACCTCCCTGAGATGCAAATAAAGGAGCGGAAACCATGTAGTCAGGAAGAAATGGTCTCAAACTAGGAAACATTTCAAAGTCGGTGACAGTCTCTTAGGGGCTTTTAAGACCACAATTTACCTTTTGACTGCATTCTATTTTCTCTGAAATCCTTTATTTCCCTCTTATTTATTGACTGGAGAGACAGCACAGAAACGAGAAAGTGATTCTCCAGCCACTGGTCTTAAAAATCCATAGAAGGAAATTGTTCTCGGGAGTGTGGATTTTTGTTGTTGTTGGGCACTTCTTTTTTCCTCCCTCCTTGTTTTTAGCCCTCTCTGTGAACCAGGGCTTAATTAAATCACTTTGCCATGGAGGGGCCTCGAACTGGAAGGGATCAAGGTCAGCAGCTCTGTCTGGGAGTGAGAAGCCCTGATTAGAGGTGGAGCCATGGTGATAACGCAGCGGGATGTGGCACATCCCACGCCAGGCCAGCTCGGGATGGAGGTGGAGGTGGAGGTGGAGGTGGTGGTCTGTCCATCCACACACCGACAGCAGCTGAACCACAGCGAGGTGCTTCAGGGGGATCTCTTTTGTTTGAGGGATGGCAGAGCACATTGGAAAATGGGCATGTCTGTGCTTGGATTAGCATCCCAGTCTTGGATTAGCATCCTGCTTTTGGGATTTACATCCTTCTCTCCATGGAACATCCTGCTCTCAGATTAGTATCCTGCTCTAAGATTAACATCCTGATCTCACATTGGTATCCCTCTCTAAAATTAACATTCTGCTCTCAGACTGGCGTCCTGCTCTTGGATTATCATCCTTGATCTTGGATTAGTATCCCTCTCTAAAATCAACATCCTGCTCTCAGATTAGCATCCTGCTCCTGGTTTAGCATCCCAGATTTAGATTAGCGTGTGACTCTCAGATTAGCTTCCTACTCTCAGATTAGCATCCCACTCTTGGATTAGCATCCCGCTCCTGGTTTAGCATCCCAGATTTAGTTTAGCATGCAATTCACAGATCATTATCCCACTCTCAGATTAGCATCGTGCTCTCAAATTAACGTCCTGCTCCAGGTTTAGCATCCTGCTGTCAGAGCAGCATCCCCTGGGCATAGTGGCACCGTGACCCCCATGCCTCGCCTGCCACCTCCTGCTCCTCTCGCGGTTGTTCCCCCCACCACCACACGTGTGCTGCCCACAGGTTCCTGTTTGTGGGTGTTCCCTGCTGGAATGATACTGAGACGTGCAGAAAAAAACAATCCCAGAGAATTCCTGCAGTGCTGGCCTAGTTAGCCCGTTCCCAGCTGTGAGCTAACGCTGCTGCCCAGGCGAGCCCCTGGAGACGGCTCTGCTTGGAAGAAATAACTCGATTAAAAAATAGCGCATCAGTTCAGGGTCAGAATTGGTGCAGCCCCGTAATTAGAGCCTGGATTTCAGAGATTAAATCCTTTAAGGCCAGCGTTCAGTAGCTGTGTTTAATTACTCCTCGCATCTCCCAGCCCTGTCTTCACAGAAAGGACCACGTCAGGACAGCTCCCGCTCCATCACTGAGGTTTCCTGCTTGTTGATGCTTTTCTGCCTCATTCCTGAGGCTGCACCTTTTCTTGGCAATCTGGGCAGGTTGGCAGCAAAGTCCTGCCTGTCCATGCTGTGCAACTCCTTTAAAGCACATTGGGTGGTCTCAGGGCATCACAAGGATCCACAGTAGGATGGCATTGGGGTGGGCAGGAAAGGGAGAACCCAGTGCTCTGGGTAGTGCCTCTGGAAGAGCTGAAAAAGGGGATACAGGTTCAGGAAGCATCGGGCAAAAGGATTTCTATGCAGAGGCTCCTCAGGTCGGGCTGCTCCATTTCCTGGCACTCTTGGTTTCTGTCTCAGCTCCCCAGACAGTATTTAGAGGTATTGGCTGGTGCAGAGGCAGCAAGAAGAGTGGGAGAGGAAAATTGCAGAGGTTTGAAAAGTTTCCCTTTTGGAGTGAAGGATTCTGCTACTGAACTGAACTGAAAACCAATTGATTTGGGCAGACCTACCCATGGATAAAACCAGTTCATCCAATCCCACCCGCCAGTAAAGCTGCCACACCCTGGACGTGCCTGTGACCCTTGGCTTCCCTGGACCTCGGTGCCTCCCGTGATGTGCTGTGATGTGTCTCGGTGGCCAAGAGCCCCAGCTCTGTCCTGGGGTCGGAGCTGTGTCACAGGAAGGTTTGGGGGGATTGTGTCCATTAACACAACAAAAAAAAATGAAACGGGAGCCATTCCCAGGCAGCTCCCAGCTTTCTGTGTAGCCTCTCCTGTTTTCCCATTTCCCCTAAACACTCTCTGATTTCTGCTGCTGGGAGGAGCAGCATTCCTGGGATGTGGGTCGAGGCAGCAGAACCCCTCACCCTGCAGCCCCCCGCACCAGGACACCCCGTGTCCCTCCAGGTCTCCATCACTGCAGCGAGAGCACCCTCTCCTGTCTCAGCTCTGCCTGCCTGTCTCCTGCTCCCTCCCCTGGCAGATGCCACGGCCGAGGCTCCATCACATCCCGTGGTGAGGCCATGGGGACAGGGACACAGCAGCCCAGTGCCCACAGCCTGTCCTGACACCAGTGTCACCCAAGGGCCTCCTGACAGCAGCACAGACAGCTGTTTAGGAGGACCAGGGGAATATTTAGGTAAAAAACAATTTCTAGGAGAGGTCTGTTATAATTACTAATTAGATTGGGTTATAATTATCTCTCTTTTAAATCCCATACCTGCCTCAGAATAGCTCCAGTTCCTCTTAACAATTAACAGAGAAAGTATTTTACGACACACCGGGTGATTACATCGCAATCACAGCCTCTGTGGCCAGCACTGCCTTATTAAAGAAGGGCTGATATTTACAGAAGAACATTGTGATCACATTAGACTAAAATTAACCGGAGTAAATTAAGAATAAGAGGGTTTCTTTCATCTGCTTCCCTTTATTTTCTGCCACAGAATTGCCTCTGGGTTGGTTATAATGCTCTGTGTGTTGATTGTGGTATTTGACTGAGAAAAAAAAACACAGAAAGTGGCAGCAGCTCGTTTCTCTGGTTTGCCTCAGAGTGAAATCTGCACCTCCTCCTCCTGCTCCACGAAAGCTCAGGCTCAAAGGCTGCCATAGCTCAAGGAACTCAACGCTCCCAAGCACAGGGTGGGGTTGTTGGGTGTCTGTGCAGGGCCGGGATCCGGACTCGATGATCCTCCTGGATCCCTTCTGATTGAGGATATTCTATGAAACTGCAGGGCCAGAACAAAACCTCTGGTGTTTCAGTCCCCTCCCAGCTTCAATGACCTGAGGTTGTCTACCCTGGAGAAAAGGAGATTCAGAGGTGACTTTATCACTCTCAACAACTTCATAAAAGGTGGTTGTAGTCGGGTGGGGTTGGGCTCTTTCTCCAGGCAGCACTGACAGAACCAGAGGACACAGCCTTAAACTGCACCAAGGGGAATTTAGGTTGGATATTACGAAGAAGGTTTTTACAGAAAGGGTGATAAAGTTCTGGAATGGCTGCCCGGGGAAGTGGTGGAGTCACCATCCCTGGGTGTGTTTAAAACAAGCCTGGATGTGGCACTGGGTGCCAGGGTTTGGTTGAGGTGTTGGGGCTGGGTTGGACTCGATGATCTTGAAGGTCTCTCCCAACCCAGTGAGTCTGTGAATTCTGAGAATTCTGTGAATGAGCTCTGCCTGTGAGTCTCTGCCATGCCGAGAGCATCCCAAAGTGCTCATCCCACACTTCCTGCTCAGGGCATGGCTTTGCTCAGAGCAATAGCAGAAATGGGGTGGATTTCCCCCAGCGATCCTAAACCCAACGCTTGCTCACATTTAATACACAGCTTAATAGCTCCAAAACCAAGGCTGGTGCTCAGCATTACCAACAATCATCCAACGAGGAATTGGGAGATTTGTTTAGTAGCAATGGGCCAAACAAAATAATCGTCAGGTGTTTTGAGGGTTTTTCATTTCTTTTGCAGCATGAAGGGAATTATTAGTGAGCAGAGTGTGGTTTCTGAGAGGGTCAGCTCTGTCTGCAGGGCTCCAGAAAATGGATGATCAGACTTTTGGCAGTGGCAGTGTAGGGTGGGTACATGGGCTGTTGCTTTGCTTCTCCCAAGTAGGAGGCTGAATCATCCTAAAGAATAGTGTGGCAGAGGCTGCTGGAAGGAAGGAATAGCAGAGTCTCTGACCCAAGCCTTTGGATAAATAATCCCTCCAGTTCAAACCCATGAATGTGACAGGCTTTGAAAATTGTGTCTAATTACAGCTTCACCAGCTTCTCCACCTTTACCTGATTGCTTCATCCCGAATCCCCAGATCAAAGCCCCACTGAATATGGGGGCCCTTATTGCATCTTTAGCCACTCCTGTTTTTTCCCTTAATCCAGGAGCTCCACCCCGGTTCTGGTTTAGCCTTCCACCAGCAGTTCCTGCATGCTGAGCCTCCATCCAGGCAGCTCCACTTTGGACTGGAATTCCATGCTGGTCTCTAGATGGGCAAACCCAGGCCACGAGCAGGGAGTGGTGGCACTTCTGCCATGCCAAGGATGCTGTTAACACAGACAGTGCCACTGGTGTGGGAGGGAGATGGACACAGGGCATGTTTTCCGTGGGCTTTGAGGACGTGCAATAGCTGGGATGAAACAAAGATGCAGCAGTTGGGATGAAAAGTTTATCAGTGAACAGGCCAAGATGCTCTTTTTCCTCCTTGGTTTCAGGGGAAGACACCCACATGAAGTCATTGATAAGGTTTTAAGCTTTATCCTCCTCTGTCCTCCATTTCTTTCTTCCAGAGAGGAAGAAAGAAAAGAAATGACCGAGTTAAATTAGGTGAATAACCTTCATTTTTTTTGTCAGGTTTTTTGTCACTGGAAAACTGAAAAATTCCATCTTGTCTGTCCAGAATGAAATGCTGGAGATTATTGTTCATTCTGTGCAGGCATGATGAGTTCTGATGGGGTTTGCCTGCTGCTCTCAGTGCCTGCAGAGCTGGCAGTCAGCAGGGACCCCTGCCCTGCTCATGGGGTGACAGAACTGGAGGGGCTGGTGCTGGCAGTGTCCATTGGGGGCACATGTGGTACCTCGGTGGGTGCCAGGGGGGAGGACAGGTACCAAGAGGGAGGTGGGAAGGGCAGGATCCTCCAAGGGTGTTTGTGCTGCTCCCATTCCTGCACCCCACTCATTTCCCCTGTGGGGCTGGCGATGGCTGTATTAGAGGATTTTCCCCCTGCAGCTCATGCCCTGGGGAAGGAAAGTGGGTGCTCATTATTCACATCACTCCTGAATATTCACGAGAGCTGTGAATTATCCAGCTATGCCAGGATAGGGCAGGGCTGGGATGTCTGCCTGGAGCACCACCCCATTCCTCCAGCAGCCTTGCTGCAGTGAAGGAGAAAATTAACAGCTCTTCTTTTGGGGACATTTCCTTCATTCAAATCACTTTTGAAATCTGGCGAGTGTTGGGTGTTTTATTTGCAGACAGCACTCAGGGTTTGTCGGGAACAGGCAGCCACCTCAAGCCAGGTTTCTAAATCTATTTGACCCATTTGAGGATCGCACAGAGGAGAAAGCAACCCTGCTCCAGGCAGGGCAGAGCTGAACCCCCGTGTCAGGTGCTCTCCCTGCCCTGCTCCTCATCCTGCCTTTGCATTAGTGCAGCACAGCAAACAGGGAATTGGATTGGTACAAAATGAGCCCAGGGCAGGAGCAGCAGCATTGTTTTCTCTACTGGAATGAGTCATTTTTTCTGAAGTATTCCTGCTCTCCTGACCTCGAAGTGTTGCTCATCCTGGTCAGGATCTCCAGACGATCTTTGCAGCTCATTGTCAGCTCTAATTGCTCTCTGCCTGGGCCCCAAACATGGACAAGAGCAGAGCAAGGACAGAGGAATTTCTGTGTTAATCCCTGGTTTTGCTAGGGCACCCGATGGCCGCTTGGACACTCCTCTTGGACAAATGGGAACAGTCATCACTTTCTCTTTGGGAATGCTGGAGGACAAAATCACCACAGAAATGACAAACCAATGACTGCCTCAGGTGGCAAATCCCAGTGTTAACCACAGTCCTAATGAGCCCCTGTGAGCCCCCCAAACAGGAGCTGGTATGACTTAGCACAGCCAGGATGAGCCACAGCTTGGGAAATCATGGAATGATGCTGGTGGGTGGCAGAGGGTGAGGGAGGGACCAGCAGGGACAGGTCTGTGTGTGCAGCAAAGCCCCAGGCTCTGAGGATGCTCCTGGTTTGTTCTGGGTGCTGGTTCCAGCCCTGGAGTGCAGTGACCAGGGCTGAGGTGGCCACTGGCACTTGCTGGTGTCTCTCCAGCAGGTAAAAGTGGCACCAGTGTGTCCTCAGCACAGTCCCAGTACGTTGGTACTTGGGACTGGGACTGTGAGTCCATCACATCTGTGCTCCCAGGGGACCCACCCGAACCTGCAGCAAATTCCTGCCCATGGCTCCTGAAGAACTCCCCAAAAACCAGTGCCAGTCCATAATTTCCCACACAGATAAGGCTTTCCCTCCCTTCCATGGCTGCAGATGGTGTGAATGTGCTGGCAGTGCCACAGCCAGGACCCCGGCGTGTGCCGTGGGTGCTGCCCCAGCATGGAATACAGTGGGAACAGCTCCATGTCAGTGGTTACAGTGACTAGAGCTGGACAGCCCAACAAAAGCTCCTCTGTGTGTTTTTTTCTCCACAAACAATCCTCCAAACAAGCTCTGGCACAAGGGTGGCTGTTTGCAGACATGTATAACCCTTTTTATTTCAGCTGGGTTTGTTTGGGAAGCTGCTGCTGCAAGGCCCTGGGATGAGGCTTAGAAACAGCTGCGCTGCACAAGTGGCACTCCAGAATCAGATGTCAGGTCCCCAAAGCCTTGAGACAGCGCAAAGGAGTGAGGGAATTTCTAGTGAAAATAAAACTGCTTTGCCTCTGTTATTGCTGGAGCACACCAGGGTCATGTTCCAAAGCTTTGCAGTGCTGAGGACGAGCAACATGTTGGTTTTTCCATGATGAAAAGCTCCACTCTTCCTCGCCTCCGATGGCTTCAGAATCTGGGCTGGAAGAAGAGTGAGAGCTGATGTGACAAGCAGGGTACAGCTGCTGTGGATTTGGTGACACTCAGTTTGCTGGCAGATGTTTGCTCCCATCCCTTCTGCTCTGCAGAAGCCGAGCAAGGCTCTCTCTAAACCAATCCAAGAGCCCTGGGAGCTCTCTTGGCAGTGCCATTTCTGGGAAGGGGGTGACTCCTTAGATGGACAGCTGTGTCCTTCTTTCCCTGACACCTCTCTGGGGTGGAAAGCAAAGCTCAAGGTGGAAGGACCTTCATGTATGAGGTCACTTTGCCCAAACTGCAATGCCCAGCCTGGGACCAGCCTAGGGCTCCTGCCAGAGGCAATTCAAGAGCATGTGCTGAGTCAATCCACCTTTCCCCCTCCTTTCCATCTGTCTTTCCAAGGTCCCCCTCCCCTGGTGTCAACACAAGCTTAATGAAAATGCAGCAGATGTTGCTGTGATTTCAATTTATTCAAGATTTTAACCTAATGCAAATAGTAGTTTGCATCCAGCTGTGACGAGGCAACCTGTGCTGAGGCCTGACATCCCTGCCTGCAGATCCCCTGCCTGTCCCATGGCTGGGATGGCAGTGACTGCCTTCCAAAACTCTTCTCTTGGAGGTTGTCTTGGGACCTGCCCTGACCCAGAACGTGCAATAGGACTTGCAGCAGCTCCTGGTGAGCAGAGGTGGGATCTGTGGGAGAGCATCCAGCATCGCTGTGGCCTGGGTTGAAATATTTGTGTGTGTTTTAGTGGTTTCTCAAGAAATGGAGGAATAATTGAGAAGAAGAGCCGTCAGTAGTGAGTGATTCATCTGCCAGATTGAGCTTTGCTCTCCCCCTTTGGATTGCAGAAGCCAGCTCTGATTTCCTGACCTTATCTCCTCTGTGAGTGGGTAAACAACAAACCAACTCCTCTGTTGCTGCCTGGAGCAGCTGGAACATAGTCACAAGCAGATCTGGATGGTTTGTTTGTTTGTTTGATGGGAAACAAACACCCTCTCCTCTGCCTTGTATTTTCACCACCCGAATTCCTGTGTGTGGGCAGAGCTCCCACATTGCTGTGGCACCGCCAGGTCTGTGACCACCACCCTCACCCAGAACATGCAATGCTGTGCTCACAACGCGCCTTGGAGGCTCTCTGTGTATGGAGAGCACCCACAGCTCTCCTGCCCCCATTCCTGAAAAGCTCTGTACTATTCCCAGCCCCCAGGGCCAAAGCTCTTCAGCACAGGAGGAATGGGCCCAGGTTCACATTCCAGTCTTCACTACCTTCCACTTCTCAAAAAAAGACCGGAACAGGAGACAACCATGTGCTTGCAGAGCCAAAGCAGTCATTTGCCTCTTTGTGAGACACATTTCAGATGGTTTTGGTGGTCTGCAGGCCAAAAAAGGAATGGCATTCCAGTCCATACATCCCTTCCCAGAGACTCCTACCTTCCTCCTGCCGGAGTCCTGCAAGCCCATAATGGACTGAGATGGGCACGAGGGGAAGGAAAATCTTCTGTCACTGGACAAAACATCCTGCATTTCCCCCTGGAGAAAAGCAGGGGAGGAAGAAGTGTGGTCAGCGTGGAGCCCAGCAGAAATCTCAGCCTGATGAGGAACAATGATCCCCTGACATGGAGCAGCAATTTCCAGGCACCATTAGCCCACGCCAGAGAGGCAGAGATGCTGAGGATGTCCTATTTGCCACACCTCCAGAATGCCACATGACTCGTGAAGGATAACAAAAATTAGCTGGAGCATCTCAGGGATAACTGACAAGTACCCAGGGGCTGGGAGTTCCCCCATGTGCTGTCCTCATCTCCAGCACTTTGAAAAGGAAGGAGAGACCTTTGCTGAGAGCTGGCTCAGGGTGGCAGATGCTGCCAGATCTGTGGGAGTGGGATGGGCTGAGGGAACTCAGAGAGTCACTCCAGCCTTCACACAGGGCCAGGCTGTATCTGCAGGGGCTGCATCCCAGGCTGCTGCCCCTAAATCTGCTGCTGCCAGGGGAGGTTGGTCACCCAGGGACAGGCCAGGCTTGGCTGGCCCCTCCTGCTGCAGCCAGGACTTGGATTCCTCCATCTCTTCTCTCCTTCATCAACCTCTGATCAGCCTCTCTGCTTTTGAACCTCGTGATATTTTCTAATTATTAGGCTTGTTAAATGCACCTTTGGGCTGTCATGAATAATGGAGAGGGTTCAGGGACAGGGTTGGGGGGCTACAGGGATGAGTGGGGAGATCAGGAAGGACCTTTTCATCACTCCAAGTGATGCCACTCCATGTGGCTTGCCTTCCAAGCCCACATGTCCAGACAGGACCCCATCCTTTCCAGCCAGTTTCCCACCAACCACTACTTGGATCCCCCTTCTCCCAGCTTTTTGCCTTTTCTTCTATTTAACCCATGACCTCCAGGCCTGCATGTCCTGTGTCTCTGGTCAGGCACAGTTTGTCCCAAAATGAGAGCTCCTAAAGTGATGGAGCCAGTGGACCAAAGCTGGGTGACTGGTTTTCCATTGCTGATGAACTCACTGGGAGCTGTTTGTTGTGTGAGTCAAAGCTGGGAAAGCATTCCAACTGGGACAGGGCAGAGGGTTTTATATTCCTGAAAACGGCCAAAAATTTCACATGAGCCTTTCCAAAATGAAAGGCTAGGCAAGGAGAAACTCAAATCCTGTGTTTTGACATCTTCCAAACATCTCATTTTGTGCTAGCTCAGCACTTCTTGTTTTAAAAAAAAAAATCTAAATTCCTAAGTAGGATTTTCTTTCCATTCCCTTCCCATCCAGCACAGTTTCTGTCCTGCCTTCTCCCTTCAGCTCTGACAGAGCAGGGTTCTGTCCTGCCCCTTGGGCCAGCCAATTTTGGGCTTTCTCATCTCTCTTCCCTTTCTCTTCATTTCGGCAGCCGGGACCCAGCTGATGAGACCCTCAGGAGGCAGGAGGGGGATAGTGATGGATGCTTTGGGTAATGCCAGTGGCATCTCTCTGTGTGCTCCCCACCAGGGAAATCCATCTCCCCAGAACGGGGGCTCCCAGCAGCCCTGGGCAGGTGGCTGGCCCTGAGGGCTGGTGCCAACGGGACAAGCCGGGCATTTTAAGTGACCTCCCCATGGTGGTGAGACCAGATCCACCTTTCTGTCTTGGTTTGAAAAGCCAGGTGTCTGCTGAGGAAGGCAGGAGCCTCCTCTGAAATGGAAAATGTAAACCCTCTCCCTCCACATTATTATAATTTTGAAATTAAGGGGCTCTCAGGCAAAGATGGGAATAGGAATAAAAAAAAAAAAAAAAAAAAAAAAACCACAAAAAAACCCACAACTGCCAGAGTCAGAGCAGCCCTGGCAGCTGTGGGTCAGGGAGGTGGCAGCAGCCCCATCCCAGGGTGGCTCAGCCCTCCTGCAGTGCCAGCTGTGCTTCTGCTGGAGCAGGATCCTGCACAAGGGGGGAGTTTTCCTCTGGAGCTCCAGGGCTGGGGGAGATGGGCCTGGGCTCCTCTGGGAATGCAGGGGGGAAGAAAGCTGCTCCTCTGGGAATGCAGAGGGAAGAAAGCTGCTCCTCTGGGAATGCAGGGGGAAGAAAGCTGCTCCTCTGGGAATGCAGTGGGCAAAGGCTGCTGTGCTGTTCCCAGGTCAGATTGTATCCAGGTAGGAATGTTTGGCTCCTCCCCTGGGCAGAGCATCTCCCTATGGGATGGTGGAATTTTCTCAGCCATGCAGGGACACTCACTGGCCATGAACAGAAGAGATCTGGAGGGAGGATTGGTTTTGGAAGAGATAAAGAAAACTGCCCCATGAACAGCAAATAACTGCCCCAGCTCTGACAGATGGAAATAGAATACACACTCCAGCTACATCTTGCAACCTAAGACACTCTCCTTGTGACAGATGGGAAGTGACAGCTCCCATCCCATCCCACAGGAGCAGCATGCACCAGGATGTCTGCCTGCCAGCAATCTAGGAATGCATCCCAAACCCTGCAGCTCCTGTCTGGGCCGCCTCTGCCCCCAGGAAAAATAGCTGTGGCCAGCAATGGCCTGGCAGCAGCTACAGCTATTCATGCTGTCCATGGCTGCTTTGGGAAGAGATCCAAATCAGCTCAGAGCTGGGGGGCTGGAGCATCCCACAGGCATCACCTTGGGGCTGCAGTCCAAGGGTACAATGATGGTGTTTATTTATCATTTATGGGTTAATATATATATCATAATATATTAACTTTGGGATCAATTTGTGAGTCAAACTGACAAAGAGCTCCTCATGCACTTGGGCAGTGGGAATAATGGGAGAAGTCTGGTAGAACCCCTCAAAGTGGGCTGTCCCATGGAATGAAACGCTGATACTCCATTACCAACAGCAGCATCACCTCCCAGCCTGTTCTGTGTCCTCAGAGGCTCCTTTGCTGGGACTGAGCAGAATCATTTCTGCTTCAGCCTGGCAGAGCCAAGCACACCTGGGTGTGGTGGGATTGCTGAGCAGGATCCTGGTACGCTGGGAGCTGGGATTGGTGAGCAGGAACCAGAGCTGGGATGTCATTAGTGCTGTCCTAATTGCTTTGTGCATGTCTCAGTCTGAGGAGGGGAGCAGACCTAGGGCACCTGCTGCTTCTCAGCCCATAACATTTCAGAGTTGCTGGATAGAAAACCATAATGAGAACTGCCAGAAAAGAGAAAACCATAAAAAAATAAAGCAAAAAAGTCAGAAGGAAACACAACTATTTCTGCTGCAGAAGCTCTTGGGAGCCATCACTCAGACACCTGATGCTCCCTCCTGTGCTCTTTCCTCGCCTCATTTCCCAGGTCAGGCCAAACCTGCTCAGATTCACCAACACTTTTCAAGGGGAACGAGACCAAAGCATTTCCCCTATTGACATGTTGCTTTTTTTTTTTTTTTTTTTTTTTTTTTGTGCTATTGATTCCTTAATTAAAAAAGAATAAAATTCCACCAAAGCAGACATTTCTCTGAAACACTCCATCAGTCAAAATTAAAAAAAAAAAAGAAAGAAAAAATAAGAGGAAACAAAATCAATATGCTATTTAAAAAAACCAAACACATTTGGGAACAGATTTTGGAGCAGCACCAGATTGTACATCTACTCCCTTCTCTAATGAGTTCTGTTTGCTCTGCCTTCCCATGCTCTCCAGTCCCTCTTCTCTTCACTGGCATCCTTTCCTCTAGACTTTTCCCACAAATCCCACCATTTCTGGCAGGGTTGTCACTATTTCTAGAGGGTGAAGCACAAGGAACCTGTCTGTTTCCCTGCAGGGCCCTGTGCACGGGCACCATGTCCCGAAGGATGGGTGACATTTCTATCTTTGTGCTCCTCTCAAAGAATAACCTTTGGCAAATCATGGAGGCAGAGCAGACCCAAAGCCAGTATTCTCAGGATCCTTGTGTCATGGCTTTAAGCAGGATTCCTGCTTTTCCAGCCCCATTTTTCTGCTACTATGCATTTTGCAGGCTCTCTGGGAATGCTGTATTAATGGCTCTGGCTCCATAGGGATGCCTTCACAGAGGGACTTGACTGTGAAGAGCCACCCCAGGGGATTCCCTCCAAGCAGAGGTTTAAAGATTTGGGTAATTTATCTTAAAATGGGGCTATGCTAATGGTCTGTGCAGGATGAATTATCCTGGGAAAGGCTGTGAGGCTGGAGGGCAGACAAGGGCACTGAAGTGTCTGTGAGGCTAAACCTTTTCCATGTGGAGCTGTACTGCTGCCTGATAAGGGATTCAGACCAAACCCAGACATGTGTCAATGCTGGGACATTGGGATTGATCGTGCTCTGTCCTGGGCAGGCTGGGTTTGGTTTCCTTCGAGATGTGTGGCCCAGCCACGTCGGAGATAAGGAATTGCACTGCATTGATCAAACTCAGCTGATGGATGCTGGATTCATCCCTGGAGCTTTGCTCAGCCCTCACTGCAGAGCAGCTGAAGGTCTGCAGAGCCTGTGACCTCTGCAGCTCAGGGACACGTCCCTGGCATCCACCAAGCTCCCATGGGACCCACCACAGCACCATCAGTGCCTCGGTCTGTTTGATCTTTAAATGCTCTGCACGGTGCTTAAAGCACAGCTGGGAGATGCTCTTGTTTGCCAGAGATGGATGCCAGTTCCAGCTACACCTTTCCCTGAGGAGATGGTTAGCATGGCATCCCTGGCATTCCCGTGTCCTGAATGAGGGACAGGGTTTAGGACCCTGTCCAGCACAGCGGTGGGACGAGGTGGGGCATGAGAGGCCTGAGGTGGCTCAGGCCAGGTGTGTTGAACAGGGAGTGTTTTTATCTGGCTGGAGCTGCCATAGAGGGGGTGAGTCCAGCTGTTTGCAGGCCTGTGGTGCTGGGAGGAGGGGAGGGAAGCAAGCCACTGACAGATCTGGGACATGGGATTAGTCTCTTTCTAATTTATTTATTTCATTTATTATTTCTGGTGGTGTCTTACACCTGGGAGGGTTTGGCTGGTACCCAGATCAAAGCTCCCAACTCCCAGCCCAGCCCTTCCTGCCTCATGCATCTCGGTGTCACCACAAGGCAAGAGCAAAGCACTGAATTTCCATGTCCCTGTGGGGCTCCCTGGTGTGAGCCGCCCTCAATTCCTCTGCAGCAGCAGAGCCAGGGATCTGAGTGGGAATGTCTCCTGGTGGAGGCTGGAAAGAGCATCACTCAACACAGTGCACAGCCTGTTCCTGCCAAGGGAGGAGGGATGCAAGAACTTTCAATTGGTGACCTGCAAATGAGAGTATTCACAGAATCCAGCAATGGTTTGAGTTGGAAGGAACCTTAAAGATCATTTCATTCCATCCCCTTCTGCCATGGGCAGGGACACCTTCCACTACCTCATGTTACTCCAAGCCCTGTCCAACCTGGCCTTGGACACTTCCAGGGATCCAGGGGCAGCCACAGCTTCCCTGAGCACCCTGTGCCAGGGCCTCACCACCACACCTGGAAAGGGACAGATCTATCACAGTTGTCCTTTGTTTCCAAGAGCCACAGCGCAGATATGAGCTGTAGGCAACACCCGACATCCTCCTCTGGTCCCCTGTTAGCCCTTCTCCATCACAGTCAGCCATTCCCTAAGGTCTTGGGAACATCTCCACCCCTCCAAAGTCAGTCTGTGCTGCTGTCAGGTGCTCAGCACTTGGGAACAAGGATCCATGCCCAAGGAAGGTGTCTTGGTGTGTCTGCTAAGGAAGGCAGGAGCCTCCCCTGAAATGGAAAAACGTAAACCCCTTCCCTCCAAATTGTTATAAATTAAGGGGGGTTCTCAGGCAAAAATATGGGAGCAGGAATAACAGTTCTTTATTAGGGAAGAAAATAAAAAGATAAAAGAAACCATGCAGTGAACCAAAATAAGACTGACAGAGTCAGAACACAACCTGACAGCCTGTTGGTCAGGGTGTTGGCTTCAGTCCAATTGGAATTGTAGCTGCAGTCCCTGGAGTGTCAGGTGTGGTTCTGTTGGAGCAGTGATCCTGTAAAAAAGGGGTGCAGTCTTCCTGCAGTGGAAGAGGCAGCTGTTCCTCTGGGAAATCCAGTGCAGGAAAAGCCATGCTGGTGTCCCAAAACCCAGATTATATCCAGGTAGGAATGCTTGGCTCCTCCCTCTGGGTGGAGCATCTCACAGTGGGACATTACAGTTCGTATTAGTCAGGCAGTGACATTCAATAGCCCATTATCAGCAGATGTCTCCCCTGAGAGAGGATTGGTTGTGGAGGAGATAAGGAAAACTGCTCACTTAACAGAAAACAACTGCTACACAGAAGGCAATAGGATAAATCTTGCTTCTCAATATGGGACAGAAGGGTGGTTGGGTCAAGAAATCTTCTCATCATTCCTGCAGAATGAGGCAGGAGCTTTCCCAGCCCTGGTGGGTCCATCCCAACGTGTCCATGGGGAGCAGCACATGGCAACACCCTAAAATCCTGGCGAACCTCCACCCTTCCTAGTGACCAGCTGAAAAATCTTCATCCTTTCCCTCAGTTTGATCCTCCTGCTGTGCAAACAGCCAGGGACAGAGAAACCACAGGGACAGATCCTTCCCTGTGAGGGTGGGCAGGTCCTGGATCCCTGGGGGTGTCCAAGGACAGGGGCTGGAGCTTGAAGCACCGTGGGATAGTGGAAGGTGTCCCTGCCATGGCAGGGGGAGGGGAATGAGATGGTCTTTAAGGTCCATTGCAACCTAAAACAATTCTGAGATTCTACAAATGAAAGGGTATCCTTCTTCCTTGAAATGGCAGTCACACTCGAATCCTAGGCATAGTGCCAGGGAGATTTTTCCCAACCTGGCCTAAAATCTTGTCTCTTCTCACTCTTTCCTGTTCCCAGTTTCCTCGGTGACACATCACAGCAGCCAGATCTGGGTTTTCTCCAGCCCTGGGCTGCAGCTGGGAAAAGCAACAATAGCCATGGCTTTGGGGCAGGGAATGGTTTAAGGGGAAGCACATGACAAAGGACACATGTTCCCTTTAAGGGAAAGAGGAGGAAAAAGGGAAAATCAGCCTTTCACCTTAAAAATAAATAAATAAAATTAGTCCTTCCAGACCCAAAGGTAGAATCCCTTCACTCTTCAAAGTGCAGTCTGGGAATGACAAAGCACCCCTGGGATGTCTCCATCCCATGCTGGAGTGCCTGGCATTGGAGAGAGCAGGCCTGCCCTGACATCCAAGTCTGCAATAGCTGGATCAGACCAGGAACCTGCACATCCCAGCTGGGCCAGGCAGGGAAATGCCACGGGAGAGGGGAGGGCAAAGCCTCTGGCACTGAGCAAGTGCATCAGCACCGGGGCCACAACGATGAAAATGAGCTCCTGAGCTGGAAACTCACATCTCGTTCTGCCTTCTTGTCCCTGAGCACCAGACAGGAGCCTGGGACTGAGGCTAGAGATGCAGCAAGGCTCAAAATACAAACCTCCCCTGGCCCTCCTCAGCCTGCAGGGTGTTGGGAAGGGCTGTGCCCACCCCTGGCATTGCCCACCCACTGTCTGCCCTGGATGTGGGCTGACACGGGGAGGTCTCCTGCTGCTGCTCAGTGGGAGATGATGCTTGCCTTGCTCTCGTACCCTTCCAGCTCCTTACACATGGGTTGGTGTGCCAGGCTCCCTGCCAGACCCATCCCAAGGGAAATACAGGATTCAGCTGTGCTCAGGCTCCCAGGCCTGTAAGGTGCTGTTAGGATGGTAAATACCACCACTAATTAACAGAAGAGGTGTTGGCTAATGAGCTCAAGGCATGTGCAGCCTCAAAACAGATCCAGATAATCAAGCCCCAAACCTTAACAACCACGTCCCAGTGTCCCAAGTCACCCCACTGTTCTCTGAATCACTGAATTTCCATGGCACCTCCTGGGACAAGACAGGCAGGAGTTCTCCCCCCCATCCTACAAGAGAGGGGATCTAAGAGCAGCTCTCACTAGAAGGGGACCAGCTCAGGGTTTTGCTCCTGTTTTCCTTCTTTTCCTATTTTTTTATCAACAGTAATAATCCCCCTCTTTTTTTTTTCTCTCTCTCTCTTTTTTTTTTTTTTTTAACAATTTGAAACTATCTGACATATGGGAAAAATAATGAATTCGGTTTTTCGCCTGCATTCTCTGATCTGTCAGTCTGCACCCGGGAGCTGCGTGCAGGGGGAGGAGGAGGCAGGGGTGCTGGCCTACATTGGGGAGATAATGATGTTCCTGCTGATCCCCTCCCAGGAGAAGGTTCAGGCATGTCCTGCAGCTGAGGCGAGCAGGGAATGGCACAGCCTTTTCCTTTAGCTTGTATTTCTCTCTGTGGGAGGGTGTTTTTTTAGCTACAGCAAAGCAAGATGTGCTTGGAGCATCTCTGCAGTCTCCTGGGCCCTTCCCTGATTCCCAGGGGCTCTGGGTCTGGATCCACCAGGTCCCTGCTGCCTCCAAAGAAGATTGACCCAGGGTTGTGCTCTTTAGTTTCAGCCTCCCTAACCATCACCCGATGTAGGATCAGTGAAGATGCTGCAGTCTCTGTGGAGTCCCAGATTCATTTGGAGAGTTCCAGAACCATTTTGGCTGGAAAAGACCTCCCGGACCATCAAGTCCAACCTGTGACCAAACCAAGCCCAGAGCACTGAGTGCCACATCCAGTTGATTCTTGAACACCTCCAGAGGTGGGGACTCCAACACCATCTTGGGCAGCCCCTGCCAAAGCCTGACCCCCCTTTCCATGGAGAAATTCCTCCTGATGTCCAACCTGATCCTCCCCTCCTGCAGTCTGAGGCTGATTCCTCTTGTCCAGTCTGTTGTTCCCTGGGAGCAGAGCCAGATCTTCACCTGGTTCCCCTCTCCTGTCAGGGAGTTGTGCCCCCTGAGCCTCCTTTTCTCACAGAAGATCCCATGTGGGGCACCCAAACCACAGCCCCCTGCTGTCCCTCCACTGCAGGGGGGGATTTTGCATGGGACTGGCACAGGTTTTGGTGCAGAGCAGCTGGGCAGAGCAGGAGGTCTGCACAAGAGCAGGGATGAAGGGATATTCCATCTGGGAAAGCCTGGCATTCAGAACACCTGGTCTATCTGTGCCTCAGTTTCCCCTGTGCCCAGAGAAGCTGTGGCTGCCCCTGGATCCCTGGAAGTGTTCAAGGCTAGGTTGGACAGGGCTTGGAGCACCCTGGGATAGTGGAATGTGTCCCTGCCCATGGCAGGAGGTGAAAAAAGATGAGCTTTAAGGTCCTTTCCAGCTCAAACTGTTCCACAATCCCATGATTTTATACTCAGCCAGGCTGGGGAGGGGCATCACCAGTAGGGATCCTGTGTGTGATAGGGGCTCTTATCAGTAAAATTGATTATATCAGTGGTAACAAGGCCAGGTGGGCAGGTAATTTTTCCTCCATTCCTCTCCCATCCCTGCTGACACATCTGGAAAGCTTTACCCTGACTTCCCACCATGCTGACAGGTGGAATTGGAACCATTAATCATGGTTGTCCTGGATCACGGACCCACCTCTCTCAGCTGTGGACAACACTCTTCAGTTTACAGGCAGCCAGGGCACACAGAGCAAAGCAAAACAGCTCCCTCCAAATCCCCCTGCCCTCAGTTAGGGCTTGGCAGTAGCTGTTGACAGGATCCATTCAAAAACACTCCCTTGGTGGGGAGAATTGAATGAGGACCTGGCAAATGCAATATATTCTTTGGCATTGTGTTGCCCTTTCAGCCGGGAGAGAAAAATTTAAGTTTTTTACTCTTTTCAGAGTGAACATTCCAAGTAAACAATCCATACCTGGCCAGCTACCTGCCTGCACAGCATCTGGATCTTTGTTAAAGTGTGGAAGGGGGCTGCCAAAACTTCTTTCTCCTTGCATAGAAAGCTTTTCAGTAGAATACAAATGCTCACTTATCCCATGTCAGATCTGCTTGTGTGCTCTCCAAAATGGATCCTGCCCAGAGCCAGCTCTCACAAAGGATTTCAGAACTTTGACATCTGGTTAAATTCCAATCCATTGTGAAAACTGAATATTTAAAACACTCTCTAGCCAAGAATCTGGGAGCAAAGCCCTCCTCAGCATGAAAAAGCAGAGTATTCCAGTGGCATTCCTCGAAATGACCTGGAGAGGCTTAGATGGAGGAAAATCAGCCCCTCCAGGGCAGTGAGGGGGAGAGCTGTGCTTTGCTGCAGTGAGATGAAACCATCTCTAGGAATCATTTCTGAATTTTAGGGATTTGCATTCTCCAGAAAGACACTATTCCACTGACCCTATAAATGTGGAACATTTGAGACTTTCAGTGGCTGGATGAAAAAATACAAATCATTAGGAGAAAATAGGGGCGGAAAGGGGGGGAATTTTAGGAAATATTAGTGGTTTGTTTCTCATGAGCTCTTTAATGTGAGGAGGGTCCATGAATGGGGCTCAGCTGGGGAACAGGGACACAGGTGTGTGCTTGGGATGGAGAGGAGGCAGCATTCCTGACAGCCCCGGGCCCCTCCCGCTCACACACACACTCTGAAGTGCCACAAGACAAATAGGACCGAGAGAGAGATGCACTATTTAAACTTTCATCACTATTTTTCTCCCTGGCTCCCCTTGTTTCTTTTGATTTATTTTTTAGTGTGTTTTCCCCAGGCTGTGCTGTTTGCCTGCATCTCTTTCCTCTCCCTCTCCTGGCAGCAGCCAGCGCCGTTCCGGAGCACCGGGCGCTGCCCAGCATTTTTCAGGCTGTCCAGGCTCAGCTCCCGTGGGTAGGAGGGAGGAATGAGGCAGCAGAGCCTGGGAAAGATGTGGCCAGGACACAGCAGGGACAACAGGGCGCCTGTAGCCACGACATCCTCCTTTTCCCATCCATCCCTGACCCAGCAAGGACCAGGGGACAGCCCCGTATTGCATGGAGCAAGAATCCCATCCCACGGCTACCCACCCCAGGGTGGGCGACCCTGCCAGTCTCAGCAGGGCCAGAGGCTGGCAGCACACAGAGGGGGCTGGATGCTTGGAAGCAATGCCAGAGCTCATCCCAGAGCCAGTGTGGACTCTGTAAAGTGACCGTGGACAACACGGGCTGGGGGGTTTTCAGCCTGCCTTGTGTGGGGAAGGTGCAGACAGCTCCAGGGATTGTTTTACAGAATCACAGAAGTGTGGAATGGTTTTGCTTGGAAGGGGCCTTAAAGCTCATCTTGTTCCACCCCCTGCCATGGGCAGGGACACCTTGCCCTAGACCAGGCTGCTCCAAGTGCTGTCCAGCCTGGCTTTGGACACTTTCAGGGATCCAGGGGCAGCCACAGCTGCTCTGGGCACCCTGTGCCAGGGCCTGCCCACCCTCCCAGGGAACAATTCCCAATTCCCAGTATCCCATCCATCCCTGCCCTCTGGCAGTGGGAGCCATTCCCTGTGTCCTGTCCCTCCATCCGTTGTCCCCAGTCCCTCTCCAGCTTTCCTGGAGCCTCTTTAGGCCCTGGAAGGGGCTCTAAGATCCCCCTGGAGCTTTTCTTCTCCAGGTGAGCACCCCCAGCTCTCTCAGCCTGGCTCTAGAGCAGAGGGGCTCCAGCCCTGCAGCAGCTCCATGGTCTCAGTCCAGCAGCTCCATGTCCTTCCTGTGCTGAGGACTCCAGAGCTGGATTCAGCTCTGTGGATGGGGTTTCACAAGGGCAGAGCAGAAGGGCAGAATCCCCTCCCTCATCCTGCTGCCCACACTGCTGGGGATGAGCCCAGCCTGCGAAGAAAAGGATAAGAAGAGCGGAGCCTCCTCCTGCTGAGCAGCCGCAGACAGGAATGGTCTCCAGGTTCCATTGCAGGATGCCAAGGAAGATCTGCTCAGTCATGCTTGAAAGGGGAATATTCCACACTGGAGTGGAAGGACTCCGAGCCCTGTGTTGTTTGCTTTTCCTTACCTGCCAAAGCAAAAGGATTGAAATCCTAATTGCATCAGGAAGGGCTGAGGTACAAGAGATGCTCATCAAGATGGTGGAGAGAAGGACGCAATTGGCATCCAGGGCTAGGTTTCCTCCAGATCTTAGGTCACTGAGCCCCAAATACTGCCCCAAGTCCCCACTTGGTGCTGCCTTGAGAAGCTCAGCCCACGACAATGCTCAGACAGCAAAATCCCTGCCTTTCAAGTGTTGGACAAAACCTAAGAGTCTGTTTATATCCTTCCTAGCTCTGAAGAACTGCTTGAAATCTGAATCCTAAATGTGTAAAGTCCTGATAAATGGAAAGCTAAACGCTCCTGGAGCTGTAAGCTGCTCTGCAGTGGTTTAGGCTCTCACAATTTGCAGTCTTCAGGGTTGATAATACAGCGAGACCCTGAGCAGTCTGCTGGAAAACTCTGCCAGGAACACAATCCCTGTAAGGGGATTCTCTTATCCTGAGTAGCAAGCTTCATCCTAAAAGCAGTTTTGTGTTCTAGCCCCTTTTCCTCCCCATGGAAAGCTTTCCTAGACACTTGATGAAACAGAGAACCTTCTTTCTCCCCCAGCATCCAAATTTTCCTGCTTTTTCCTTTTTCTTCTCCCAACCTACTTCTGGTTCTTTCACTGTAACTCATCCCAGTGAAGCCTCCCAGCCTTCACTTTGCCAGTTAAACAGCCCAACCTTTGCCGATTTTGCCAGGTAGGGGAGCTGCTCTTTTCCTTTGATCAGCTCCAGGGAGTTCTATATCCATTCGTTTGGCCAAAACACCCCAGAATCTCAAAAGCATCATGCAGAGCAACACCAATAAAGCAACAGCTTTGTTGCAACAGCTCCAAAATGCCCCCAAGGCTGGTGGGGAAAGCAGATACTCTCTGGGAAGAGGAGGTAGCTCCCTGCAGTTCTCAAACAGAGAAGAGGATGCTCTGATCCCAAATGATGCTCAGAAATGATACCACAGCAAATTAACTCTTCATTCTGCTGAATATCATTAGCAAGAGCTTACTGCCAAAGTCACACCCCCAAAGTCTTGATACATTGACCACCTTTTGGACCAGGACAGGATAACAGATACACAGAATATTTGGGGTTGGAAGGCTGTCTAGTCCAACCCTCCTGCCGCAGGCAGACACCTTCCACTCGATCAGAGGATCACAATCTTCCAGAGGCTGAGGGCTGAATCCTGCATCTTTCACAAGTGCCTCACCAGCCAGCAAACCTGCACTCCAAATGCCCCAGTGTGGAGCAGAGTTGGGATTTGCAAAGGCAAACTCTGTTTGCAGGGTTTGTGTTCCTAAAGCTCCCCAAGGACAAGCGGCTCGTGAGGGTCAGGGCAGCGCCGGATCAGGTCAGGCCCAGCAGCTGCCCTGTGATGCTTCATAAGCCTGGCTTGTCTACAAGAGCTGAACATGCTTCCCTGACAAGCTGCAAGGCTGTGCCAGAATGCACAAACACCCGGCACAGCAGAGCAAAGCTCCCACATCCACCCCAGCTCAATCTCTCTGGGGATTCCCTTCCTGCAGAGACAAAATGCAGCAGCAAAGGTACCTGAGCTCAGCTTGGCTTTTTCATCTCCTCAGGGCCTCGTGTTCTCACCGAGTGCTCACTGGGAGGCAGCTGTCCCCACTGGGGAGGCTGGGGATGCTCTTGATTCATCCCAGAATCACAGAATAGGTTTGCGAGGGACCCTAAAGCCCATCCAGTGCCACCCCTGCCATGGGCAGGGACACCTTCCACTATCCCAGGTTTCTCCCTGCCTCATCCAACCTCACCCGGGGCACTGCCAGGGATCCAGGGGCAGCCACAGCTGCTCTGGCACCCTGTGCCAGGGCCTGCCCACCCTCCCAGGGTACAATTCCTAATTCCCAATATCCCATCCAGCACTGCCCTCTGGCAGTGGGAGCCATTCCCTGTGTCCTGTCCCTCCATCCCTTGTCCCCAGTCCTTCTCCAGCTCTCCTGGAGCCCCTTTAGGCCCTGGAAGTGGCTCTTACATCTCCCCAGAGCCTTTTCCTCTCCAGGCTGAACACATCCAAATGATTTACACTTGTTCTCTCAGCTTTGGGGCCAGGAAGAACCTCCCAGGGGTTCATGGTACTTGTGATCACCAAGAGCATCCTCTGGTCACTGTAATTTGTTTAACTCCCACATGAGCTGGGCCCAGAACCCCCGGGGAAGGGGAGCCATGAAGATGAGCAATGCATCAGCAAGGCTTTATCCAAGGGATCTCATTCCACAGGGGACTCCTGTGCTGGGTCTAACACCAGCTGAACACTCCTTGCAGATATTTGGCTTAGGGCAGCCCTCAGGGGCTGCTCAGCGTCTGCCTCTCCAGCCCAGCAGCTGGGTGGCCCTTGCCCACCAGCAGGTGTTGGGGTTGAATTACTTAACACTGAAGAAGAGGTTGGCCCCAAGAAGAGGAGGTTGGTTACACAAACCCAGCAGCAGTAAGGTACCAGGCACAAGACAGGAAAACAGCCTTAATTAGGGAAAATGTACTGCTGGCTGCAGGGCTTTTTGCTTCCTGCACTTCCAGGACCTGGCTGCTGGAGGATCCTGTTATCTCAGCAACTATTGCTAATGACTGAGGCTCTGCTTGCCACATCCTTGTGCAGCTGCTGTGGATTTAAAGACATCCACGTCATTCCTAAAGGCAGAGTCAGCCTGGGGTCTCAGCCCAACGCTGAAAAATTCTGTGGGGGTCACTAATTAACCAAGTTGTGCAGGGTGGGACAGTGTGCAGGAAAGCCTCTAACAAGTAATTTAAAAAGCTGATGAATGCACCGAGAGCACCATCATTTAATTGTGTTACTTTGTGATGATGTGCTGTAGGTGCACTTTTCCAAAGGGCAGGGAGCAGAGACCCCAAGCTGTCCCCTCTCATCCAGTCAGCCCAGAGCTATGCAGAATAGACTGAAGCCTGTCCAAGACTGGCTTAAAAATATTCAGCAATTCCTGCATTTTGAGAGAAAATGAGGGGTTTGGCAGAGAGAAGTTTGTCAGCATTTCTTTGGAAAGTTTTGTCTGCAGTGAAGAGAGGAACAAGTGTCCAGCTGAGGTCTTGAGGGCAATGTGAGGAACAGGAGATTTTCAGCTGTGGTGATTCTCCTCCACCCCAGAGGGTCTCACTCTCATGTCCATTTGGGGATAATTTATGGGGACTCCTACCTCATAAAAAGCTGCCTGTCACAGACTCGTGGAATCATTCAGGTTGGAAAAGCCCTGTAAGCCCCTCGAGTCCAAGCATCCCCCCAGCACTGCCACCATGTTCCCACTAACCACGTCCCCAGTGCCACATCCAGGGATGAGGACTCCACCACTGCCTTGGGCAGCCTGTTCCCACCTGACCACCCTTTCAGTGACGGATTTTTCCCTCATATCCCAGCTACACCTCCCTGGTGCACCTTGAGGCCTTTTCGATCCAGCTTCCTGCTCCTATGGGCTTGAGCTGTCCTGGATCCCTTCTCCATCATTTCAATCTTCTTGGGCATGTGCGGGTTAACTTCATTTGCTTTGCTGTCAGGAATAAACCCCCCCTGCAACCCCAAACAACTCTTCCTATTTATATCCCTGGTTTAATCAGGAAGGCTAGCACTTCCATAGCTACGTGATTAAAAATTAGGAGACCAGATTCAGTAGTGGTGTCTCATAATAACAACCAATCCTGGGAGCACAGTGGATGAATAATGGATCACGGCTTCTTGCTTTCCCTCCTTTCTTCTTCTCCCCTTTTCATCTTTTCATTCTCCTCCTCCTCCTCCTCCTCCTCCTCCTCCTCCTCCTCCTCCTCCTCCTCCTCCTCTGTCTCCTCTCCCAGGCTGGAGGTGGGGTGGGGAAGGAATACATCCATCCTTCATATTGCAGAATTTAGAGAGACATCACTGATTCCTCTTCATCAAACCCTCCACCCCAAGCAAATTCCCTGTTAGGGAGCCTGGAGACATCAATAATTCACAGCTACCTGGAGGACTGGGTGATGAAAACCATTTACTTGGGAAGAGATAGCCAGAACCCATCCTTTCCTCACTGCCATGAGCAGCTCCTCACGGCTGGCTGCTGATCCCATAGGGAGGAACAGGAGCAAAAATGTAAAAAACAAGAATTTCTGGCACAGGCCAGACAAATGATTCCATGTTTGTTTGCATTATGTTCTCCCCTGTCCCATAATATCCCCTAATGGACACACTACATTGCTTTGCAGGGGAGACGTTGCTGCAGGAATTCCAGGGAAAAAAGTCAGGAATGCCAAACATCCCACCATAAAAGTTCCTTCATTAAATTCCAAGATGGTCTTCAGAGAAAGATTTGTGGGTTGTTTTTTTCCCCACTCTACAAGATGAATTTTCAATACTTTTTACAAGCAGAGGTCAAAGTCAATTAATGGATTCAGTGAGGGGGAAAAAAAGCTATTGAAAAATGCCAGATTTGGTTTTAAACAGCATAAACTCATCCAATGAAATAAAATAAATAAATCTTAAAAATTAAAATTCATACTTCCTTTATAGTTAAATAACATCAGAATGGAGCAGAATTGTTCCCGTTTTCACATCTCAGTGACAGGCATTCCAACTAGCCCAAACCACAGATTTTCACTTTCTTGTTCCACTCCTTTAGCCTGAGAAGAAAAAAAAAAAAAAAGGTACATTTTGGATTCGTGTAGAAAAGCTTTTTTTCCCGGTCCTTGGGTTCTACCCACTGAGCTGAAAAATCCCATTACTCCCAGCCCGGCAGCCGTGTGTGCCCACAGCACATCTGCAAATCCTGGCCTGGGGCAGGCAGCACCTCGGGATTGTCAGGGACCAGAATCCCTTCCCAGTTGCCACCCCAGCCCTGTGCTGGAGATTTTAAATCCTTCTCAGCCAACCACAACGCAGGGGCAGCTCAGGAGCAAAGCCAGGCTTGGGGATTTCAGAGGGGGCTTAGGCCAACTTTGGTTCTGAGGGAGAGCAGCACCGACTTGGAACAAAACCAGCTCCACTTTGGCAGAAAACTGTCGGATTGCACCCAACTGCATCCCCTCTTCTCAGGGTCTGCAGTGCTGGAATGGTCCCAAGAGTGTAAAAATCCTTGTTCTCCCAGCCCGTGCAGCCAAAGGAGTCTGAATGTGCAGGGTCGGCTTCTCAAGGTTGTTTATTTTCTCTTATCCATAACATTCTTTCTCTGACCTGCTGAGCTCTGTCCAGCAAGTCAGCCATGACATTCTGCCCATCCTCTTGCGTGGTGTTTACATTTTAGACTAGAAACTACCTGTACTGTGTTTACAATAATCTATCATCTATGTTGAACAGTGTATCTCTACCTTAAACCAATAGAAAAGTGTCACCATCACATCAAGACATGGAGGGCAAGGAAAAGGAGAATGTCAGGACATGCCCAAATCCCTCCATCTTGACCCCCTGAACTACATTCTAAAAGCCCCAAAATTCTATTTTTTCACCCTGTGTTAATTCAAATATCACACTACCCAAACCCCTGTGGCTTCTAATTCTTCATAAACTTGGCAACCTTTTCCACAGGCTAAAATAGAAGCCACATGTGTTTTTGACTTCATACCAAGGTCTCTGAGCCCCCTGCCAGGGTCTCGAGACAGCCAGGGCAGCCAGAGGGATGTCCTGGACCCCGACACGCTCTGAAGGATGATGAGGGTTGGAGGGTTCTGCCACCCACTTCTGAGCAGGGTGTGAAGGAGCAATTTCCCATTTCTTGAGAATGCCTTTCATGTGTCCTTCACATTCCTGCTGGCCTCCCAGCCCCACGCCAGCCCCAGGAGCCCAGCCATGGATGGATGGACAACACATCTGTCTGTAGCACAAACAGAATTTGGCTTCCCAAGGGGCATGGCTGGGAAGAACTCAGTGCCTTTGGGCAGTGCTTTGGGCTGGAAGGGGGCTGCCAGCAGCTTTCAGCAACAAGGAGGTTCCCTGCTGTTTCCCTGGAATTATGTGAGGCATCCATGGGATTGGGGATGCTGTTAAAGAGCCAGGGAGAGGGAGGGCAGAACTCAGGTCTCTCAGAGCAGAAAAGTGCATTTGTCTTACTTAGTCAGGAACTTTTATCTCTTGATGAAACACCCACCAATGGTCAGTAAAGCCACACTTTTCATGGTTCACCTCTGGAACGGGCTGGAGTCCTCATCCCTGGGGGGGTTTAAAAGCCATGTGGATGTGGCATTTGAGGCATTTAGTGGTGGGCTTGGCACTGATGGGGGAATAGTTGGACTTGATCTTAAAGGCCTTTTCCAACCTAGATAATGCTCTGATTCCATGAGGAGCTGGACAAAGCTCCATCTCCAGCACAGATCCTGGGTGGAGCAGACCCATCACGGTAGCAGAGATAAAAGCTCCTCCCTGCAGGATTAAAGGACAGCCTCTCTCTCCAGCTGGATTTCTCATCTCTTACTGTTCTGGGGTGCCAGGTACAAGAGCTGGTCCCAGAAGAGAAAACCAAATGCCCCTCCTGTGCTTCTGTGCCCCTCCTGTGCTTCCCTGTTTCCACCTGTCCCTGTCTCTGCCTTCATTTCCAGCAGAGATGCCCAGGGCTGTGAGATACCAGCAGAGCCCAGAGCTGCAGCCTCCCACGGGCTCTCAGGTGCCTTCAAAGGAAGACTGAGGTGTTAAATGTCTCTGTTCCCCCTGGCTAGATCTGCATTCCCAGAGGGAGGTGCTGAGAAGCCTCCCTGTGGCAGGAGGTGACCACAACCTGCTTGTGGGGGTGACAGGGACATCAAAGAGGGCAGGGAGTGTCCCCATTGCTCCGTGGTCCCTCTGGGACAGCGGGCTGCCAAGGGAGCCCTCTCAAAGGCAGGCACCTGGAGGTCACGCTCCTGATGCCCAGAGGTTATTCCACCCTGAGTCCTACAGGTCCAAATCCAACTGCCCTTTACCCCAAAACAGCCTCACCTCCCTTCCACTTCAGTCAGAGCAGGGGTCACACCCAATCCTCTCCAATCCCTGTATCCTGTGTCCAGCAGCAGCCAGTTAGAGATCCCCAGGGAGGAAGAGAGGAGCAGGGATATTTATTTCAAGCAGGGATATTGCTCTCAAAACCACCCTCCCAGAGTTTGCAGCTCAGGGACACGCAGAGCTTTGAGGATTTAGTAGCCCTCGGTGGATTTATCTGCCACAGACCTGATCCCTCATATTCCTGCAAAGCTTGCAGCCACCTGGCCCAAGTCCCCTCAGAAGTTGCTGCTGCTGGAGTTCAAATCTTGGGCACAAGAGCAGCAAAAGGCAGGTGGCTCTAACCTGGGCACTGCCATGGCCATCCCAAACCATCTGCAGAGTCCGAGAGGGGCAGAGCCCTGGCAGCTCAGCCCCCACAGATGGCTCCAGGAAGGTGGGGTTCATGCTTCCAATGACATTGTCTCCTCTGTGCTCTTTCATTGCAGTTCCTCCAGATGACCCTGTCATTTTGGGGGGGCCCATCATCAGCCTGAGAGCAGGAGACCCCCTGAACCTGACCTGCCATGCAGACAACGCCAAGCCAGCAGCCTCCATCATCTGGATGAGGAGGGGAGAAGTCATCAATGGAGCCACCTATTCCAAGGTGAGGCAGGGTGGGGCTGGGACAAGGCCTGTGCTCCTGAAAGGGGTACCAGGCCTGACACTTGACACAGCCCCAAACATTTGGGGCAGCACCCTCAGCTCTACCGAGCTCAAACTCTCACCCTGTATCCCTTCCCAGTGGGGAGGCTGGGAGGAAAACAGCAGGATGCAAGTAAAAAGCCACAATCTGTCACCAAAATGGGCTCTGCTCTGAATTTGGCTTTTTGTACCTTCTCACAGCTTGTAATTGCCTGGTGTGGCAATTCTCCCCCATTAATCCCACCTGGGTGTGTGTTCATGTTGTGTACAGCAGCACTGACCCAGCCCTGGTTCTGCAGCAGAACCTCTGGATCAAAGGGGTGGTTGCAGTGACATGTGTCCCCTTCTCCAACTGCAATTTTCCATGAAAAATTGTCAGGGTTCTTGGCATTTTTTAATTTAGACAGAAAGTCTTTATTGGGTCATGAAGGAAATAATCAAAGAGCAATCAGCAGTACACTGGGAATGGGACCCCAAATGTTCTCCTGTTTATGAGCTCCTGATGGATGGTGAGGGTGAAAGATTCAGTAGCACTTGACAGTTTTAATGACATTTTCTAAACAGCAAAATTCGAAAGCTAAAATGGGTCAGTTTGCAGCCAAAACTTCAAAGTGGGCAGTCAGAGCCATTCCTCAAGCTCCCAAAGATCTTTAATAAACATTTCATCCTCGGCTGCCACTGTGAAGCCTCCATCCAGCCCCATTCCAGCAATATCCTGATTTGCTGAGGAGAGCAGAGGGGGCAGAACATCCTTCCTGCCTCCTCCCTCTCCTCCTCCTCCTCCTCCTGTCGTTGTGAGCTGCTTCCCTGCAGCCAGGGGTGAGCAGGGGGAACCTGCCCCATCTCCCTGCCTGCCCTGTGAGAGGCAGCACTGATTAGAGACAGGGAGAACTGACCTCTCTCTCTCTCTCAAATGGAGTGGAATTAATTCAAATCCAGGCCATCAACGTGCAGTTGTTCACAGCTTATCCCCTTCACCTCCAGCCTTCCCTTCCAGGGCTGTCAGGCCCTGAGGAGACAAATTTTGAGCCCTCTCCCTTTCAGACCCACAAGCAGTGGGGAGCAGAGAAGGGGGAATGCCCACCTTTAAAATATTTCCAACAAAACACCCTTCCAAAGCAGAGTTTTCCAGTCTGCAGATCCATCTCTCACAGCACAGAGATCTCCGTGGCATTTTAAGCAGTTGGCAGGGATGGGCTGGGGGGGCACCCCTGCTCTGCATGGGGGAAGCATCCTTCCCTCCTCCTGGAGTCAGGAAAACTCTGAGACTGAACTGCATTTTCTCCTGACTTCCTGAAGGTTTCCATTAGGATCTTCCACATTAAAAAAGAAAATCAGCCTTTAGAAAAACTAGCTGACAATTTTAGACTTTTTTTTGAGTGGGAAGTTTAGGGTCTTAGAAACGTTTCCCTTTTGAAGCTCTCTTTAAAATACTTCCTCAATTTGTCTCTTTCTGCTTTTTCAAGAGAAGTGAAACGAAACCCAGCTTTCCTTTGATCCGGATATTCCAGCCAACCAAAAAACAGTCCTGTTTGGGTTACTGACTGCCTGAAACCACTGAAACCATTCACACTGAGTGATAATTTCTTTGTTATTCTGAATTTCTAGTCCACCAACTGATCCATTTGCAGCCCCCTGAAATCCCAGCCAGGCAGCACAGGACAGCCACGGCTGACTGAAATCCCTATTGAAGGGGATAGGGAACGTTACAAGATCCTGCAGGATTTGGAGGTTAACCTCAAACAGGGGAAATTTTGCACACACTTAGGGTTCACCTCCACCCCAGCACCAAAGTGGGGTGCTCCCCAAGGGAAGTGCACACGGGGTGACAATAAATCAAGGACAGGGCATCATCCTGCATTTGTGTCCAGAGGGGGAACGGAGCTGGGGAAGGGGCTGGAGGACCAGGAGTGTCTGAGGGAGCTGTAGGGGCTCAACCTGGTGAAAAAGAGGCTCAGGGGAACCTTTTGGTTCTCCACAACTTCTGACAGGAGGGGGAGCTGGGCGAGGAGTCAGGCTCAGCTCCCAGGGAACAGGGACAGGAGGAAAGGAAATGGCCTCAAATTGTGCCAGGGGATGTTTAGATTGAATATTTAGAAAATTTCTTTACTGAAAAGGTATTCTGCCACTGGAACAGGCTCTCAGCAGGGTGGTGGGTTCCCCATCCCTGTTCCAAAAACCTGTGGAAGTGGTGGAGCAGGATGTGGTTTAGAGGGTCAGTGCTGGCAGTGCTGGGTAAATGGATGGACTCAATCTCAGAGAGATTTTCCAACCTTCATGACTCTGGCATTCTGGGCTGATTGTGGTGACAGTTTCTCAGCATCATTCCTTGTCTCATGTGCTTGAGAGGCACCAAACTGTGTGCATGAAGGCTGTGCCACGATGACCCAGGGAAAGCATTAGTCTTGGAATCAAAGAATCATTTCCGTCGGAAAAACCCTCCAAAATCAAGTCCAACCATTCCCCCAGCTCCGCTAAGGCCACTGCTAAACCATGTCCCCAAGTGCCACAGGCACACATCTTGCTGACATCTGTTTATCTCCCAGTAAAGCCCTGTCTTACACTGTGAGGAACAAACTTGAAGGATACCGACTTAGAAGGAAAAACTGCCTGGCAGGGTCCAAAATCCACAGTGGATAAACCAGAGAGAGGTCAGAGGTTGGAGAATGATTAAAAGACTGAAAACCACACGACATCTTGAGAGCTCTGAGGGCTCAGCTTATCAAAGTCAGGGTTAAGGGGTGACGTGACCTCATGTAAGAACTTGCAGAAGGATTAGGGGATGGTAAGGAAGCGCTCCCAGGCTCCTGTGCTCCCAAAAGAGGCACCACAGCTGAAGTCAGATAAATCCAGGGAAGAAGCACAGTGCCAAGGCTGAGCAGGCAGAGCTGGTAACCACCTTGGCTGAAAAGCCAGGTGTCTGCTTAAGAAGGCAGGCACTCCCCTGAAATGGAAAATGTAAACCCCCTCCCTACAAATTATTATAATTTTGAAATTAAGGGGCTCTTGGGCAAAGATGTGGGAGTAGGAATAACAGTTCTTTTTTAGGGAAGAAAATTTAAAATAAAATAAAAAATGCAGTAGTACAAAACACCACTGCTAAGAGTCAGAGCAGGCCCTGGCAGCTGTGGGTCAGGGAGGTGGCAGCAGCCCCATCCCAGGGTGGCTCAGCCCTCCTGCAGTGCCAGCTGTGCTTCTGCTGGAGCAGGATCCTGCACAAGGGGGGAGTTTTCCTCTGGAGCTCCAGGGCTGGGGGAGATGGGCCTGGGCTCCTCTGGGAATGCAGTGGGGAAGAAAGCTGCTCCTCTGGGAATGCAGTGGGAAAAAAGCTGCTCCTCTGGGAATGCAGTGGGAAGAAAGCTGCTCCTCTGGGAATGCAGTGGGGAAGAAAGCTGCTCCTCTGGGAATGCAGTAGGGAAGAAAGCTGCTCCTCTGGGAATGCAGTGGGCAAAAGCTGCTGTGCTGTTCCCAGGTCAGATTGTATCCAGGTAGGAATGCTCGGCTCCTCCCCTGGGCAGAGCCTCTCCCCATGGGATGATGGAATTTTCTCAGCCATGCAGGGACACTCACTGGCCATTAACAAGAGATAATTAATAATTAATAGCCCATTAACAGAAGATCTCTCCTGGAGGGAGGATTAGTTGTGGGAGCAATAAAGAAAACTGCCCAATGAACAGAAGATAACTGCCCCAGCTCTGACAGATGGTGAATAGAATACACAGCCCCATTTCCAACCTAGGACACCACCAGAGTTTGGATCTCTGGCCCCCATCAGTGAACACCTGAGAGGTGATAATTTACCATGGGCTGGGCCAGCCCACAGCAGCCAAGGATCCATGGCCAGGGTCTGTCTGTGCTGGCAGCTCGCATCTCCTCATTGCTGTGGGAAGTGCCCAGGCAGCTTTGTGCGCTCACCTGGCAGAAGATGACAGCAGGGTCACAAAGCCATTTGCCTCTGGCTCCCTCTTTGCTGGTGGGTGAGGCGTCTCACTGGAGCTTTCCTCCCTGGCCTAGGCACAGCACGGCTGCAGGGAAGCAGATGGGAGTTAAGAGCCCAATTCCCGGGAGAAGTGCAGTGAAATTTGTCTTTGTTATTCCCCCTAAGGCTTTTGGCAGACTCCAGCCAGAGGAGCTGTTAGTGCAGGAAGCTGCTTGGCTGAGAAGCTTTTATTGAGCCTGGGGATGGGGAAAGGGCCCCTCTCCAGCAGGAAAGTCCTTTCTGTCAGATTATGCCCTTTTCTGACCCAGAGATGGGGCAACTGAGAGGTATTTTAAAAACTTTTATTCCATTTTCAGTCTCATGTGAAGGGTGAAACAATTATATTTATAATTATATATATTTATATAATTATAATATATATATATTATATACCTCTATATATTGTATAGTTATAATTCATGCTATTAAAATCAGAAGCCAACTATGTCCTAATTACAATACACTATAAGCATTTCTTGGCCTATCAGATTTGCCACACCATGCTGTAAATGCTTTAAAGCCAATCATTTAAAATCACCTTTTATGGATCCTATTACAGTGCATCTTTCATAGTTCTATTTCTCCAAAGTATCTAATCTTATTTGCAAGGCCACCTTTTGAAACCTGTTTCTAGTTCCATTTCTCTCTCAACAATGTCTGTCCTACTCCATGGCATTTCTAAGTCAGCATTCCTTGTCTCAAGGTTTGTATACAGATGCACACTGCGTGATCCTTCTGTCAGGCTGCGAGAGTTTTCTGCAAATCCATTTCCACTTTCCTCATCCCTGTTTCCCCTGGCAGACACTCCTCCGTGACGGCAAGAGGGAGAGCATCATGAGCACCCTGTTCATCGCCCCCTCCGACATTGAGAACGGGGAGAGCATCGTGTGCCGTGCCACCAACAAAGCCATTCCCAGCGGGAAGGAGACTTCTGTCACCATCGACATCCAGCGTGAGTACACAGCTGGCTGAGCCACCTCTGGCTGCTGGGACAGCCCGGCCTCTCTGCCC
This sequence comes from Taeniopygia guttata, assembly GCF_048771995.1. Lineage (NCBI taxonomy): Eukaryota > Metazoa > Chordata > Aves > Passeriformes > Estrildidae > Taeniopygia > Taeniopygia guttata. Next base: position 1,872,208 of record NC_133049.1, read on the forward strand.
TGTCCATCACTGTCCCAGCACTCTGACTCCAGGCAGGAGCAGCATGCTGCAGCTGCGGGTTTCTCTTTACTGGGATACTGGAGTATCAAGAGAGTGAAGTCACAACTGGGAAATTTCATGACCCCTGAGCTCCCTGAGGAACACCCACACTACAGAGATATCCTGCTCCCCGTGTGCCCATGGATATGAGCAAAGCAGCACCAGCTGCCGTGCTCCGGGTTGCCCAACTGTGCCCTGATCCAGGCCCTCAGGGGTTTTTGGGGCAGGGATGGATCCCAAAGGGTTTTGGGTGAGCAAGCAATATTTCTGGGCATGGCCAGTAGCAGAGATAAGTCCCGTTAGGGTTTCCAGTGCAGAATCCTGTGTTTCCAGACTTACAGGCAGTTCAGTGATACATTTTTTGTAAGACCCCTGATCGGGACAGTGTCCCTCGCATGACACAAAGCCAGCACCAGTCACCACCTCAGGGGACAGGGCTGTGGTCAGGGCTGTACTATTCACCCTTTCCTGTAAAGCCACAGAGCAAAATCTGCCATCTTCCAAAATTCACATTTCAGAGGCCTCTTCCCTCCTTCTCCACAGTAGCCGTTGCTCTTGGGCTCCCCTAACCCCTTCCAGCCACGCTCCATTCACACACCCAGTTCCTGCAGCTGTATTTACCCATGACTTGCAAAAGCAGGATGTTCAATATTAGCATGCCAGCTGCTTTCCAGAGACCAATTAAAACTGGCAAACTCAACTGAACAAACTCAAGCGCAGCAGAAAATTCACCATTTAAGACTTCCAGCTTTTGCTGCCGGAAGATTACCAGGCTCTTGGGTTGCTGGCTGCATGTCCTGACAGAACTGGACAGATAAAATGAGATAATAGCTTGGGTTATTTCACAGCCAGCAAACAGCTACAATAGCTGGAGACACACTCACACAAACAACGTGGAGCAGAGACATCATTACACCAGGGCAGTACAGTGTGGGCTGGAGACGTGAGCTGAATCCCCGAGCCACATGGAATCTGCTCGGCAAAGAGGAAAACCCGATAAAGAACACCAATTTTCACTCTGAGCTATTAAATACTCCAAGCTGTGAATATAATAACAGTAATATTCTACCCAGCTATTAAAAGTATGTTGTTCTTAATGGTGGCTAATGAAGATATCAATTTTCCAAAGCTGGATGGGTGATGGGATAGAAAAATAATAATGTGGATTAACCAAGCTGAGGTGGGATACATTTTGACCTGGATGCAAAAGCCTGCTCTAGCTGCATCTAGTAACAGAATCACAGAATCATTAAGGTTGGAAAAGACCTCTAAGATCATCAAGTGCAACAATTAGCCCAGCTTTAGCTCATGAGGTTTCACTCCCAGCCTTGTAGGCAACCAGCTGCATTCACTTTGCAAAGAGCTAAAGGTGTTTTTCCTAGGCAAAAAATCTGGACCACTCATTTTTCCCTAGGGAATTATTCTGAGACGTCCTGCTCATGGGTCTTCTTCCAATATCTAGCAGAGAAGCAGCACCTCAGGGAGAGAAAGAAGTGGTTTCTGCAAGAAGAAGGAAAAGCAGGCAGCAGCTGTTGGCTGGGGAGCTCTTCCCAGCCTGGCATGAGCTGCAGCATCCCCCTGGACCCTGCAATCTCCACCTCCAGCAGAGGTGAATTCACACCATTGCAAACATCACCCAGCTGCGTGGTTTGAGAGATGGCCTTGCACAAGAATCCCAGGGAACCAAAAATAATCCTTCCCAGGAAGCAGCAGCCTGGTAAATCACTCCTACTGCTTTCTTCCATTTTCTTCTGCAACTCAGAACGTCATCAATGCTCACAGGCAGCAGAGGAACACGAGGATGGAGGTTATCCCCAGGAAGGGTGTGTGCATGGTGGGAGAGATTATCCTCTTTCAGCTGATGGAAAATTGAAGTTGGGGTCCCATCAGTCTCATGCCTGACCATGATAACAGCAGTGAAAGAGCTGAGTCATTAAACCCTCCCCTCCCAAATATATAAAAAAAGGGGGGTTGATGGAAAGAGCTGGAAAAAACCCCAGTGCAGGGTCTGTAATGGAAACACTAAGCGGCTCCAGCTGGAACATCTGTTCAATGTGATTTCCGTTCCACCAGCCACATCAAAGTCAGCCTCTTGTGAGTTATGCGTTGAACATCACAAGTGGGATTAAAATCATGTTTAATAGTTTGATATGCCATAAACTATTTATACTGCAGGAGCCCAGTGGCTCCATGGAAATGCACACCCAGCGTGCCGGGGTGGCGAGGAGCAGGGTTATTGCTTATCCAAAGCCATTGCTCCAAGCCCCTGCGCACACATGTGCAGTTGCTCATTTTTACACCTTTTTTTGTCACAGCAAGAAGGGATTTGGCTGCATCTGTATGTTTTTGCAGGAGATGGGAGGAGGAGAAGGAAAGTGCAGGGTGATGAGGGGCACATCGCTGTGCTGGAGGGTCTCCTGCTGCGTTTATCCTTGGAGCTTTGCAGTGTTTGATTCCCTTTTGTGCTTCCTGCTGGGAAGTGGAAAGCCCAGGGCTGAAGTGGCGCCTTAGCCTTAGTGAAGAGGTTTGGAAGGGCTTGTCCAAGGGGAGAGGAGCACGGAGAGGGATGTGCACCTGGCAGGGCAAGTGCCAGCAGAGTGCCTGCAGCCCATGGGGCTCAGCCCACAGCCACTCCTGAGGTGCTGAGTGGGAACAGGGGGAGCTGGGGGGTTTGCCAAGGTGCCTCTGGGGCTGCAGGGCTGCTGAGGAGTGATGCTGGCACTGGTACCCATCCCGGTGCCAGTCCCAGTGCAGAGTGGCACCTGCACCAGCACTCAGACCCTCTCCTCCCGCCGCCTGTGGGCTGGCTCTATCTCATTCCATCATTCAGATTCATTACAAGAAGCCAGGCAGGAATTATAATTGCAACCGAGTGGAATTACATCCTGATGAGTTACAATTTGTGTCTTTATTCCCTTTAAAATGCCCCAAAACACAGTGGCACACACAACCCACGCTATCCACAGCACCCACAATACTCAAAAGCCCAATCCCGTTTCTGAAAGGTGAGATCAAAGACTTTAATTCATTTCCTTTGCTATTTTTTTTTTTGTCTTTTTAATTTTATTTTTTTTTTATTATTTTGAGTGCAGGAGGGAGCGGGCTCATTTTAATACAGAGGTTCCTCTCTTTAAATCGTAGGCACAGCTCCTAACCCATCAAACAATGGGGAAGCTACTAAAGAGAAGTGTGATTCATACTTAACAAAGGAAGGTGATTAGCTGTTGTTGTCTAACAATAGGGAAGTGTCAGGATGCCTGGGAATGAATTAGGAGCCCGCTATACATCTCTGGGCTGCTGTGTCAGGGAAGCTCATTTATATTCCCAACTGCGCCCATCTTTATTGTCATTTGAATTGCACATTTTAAAATGAAATTAGGGTAAATTGAAAATACCTATAATTTCCCCGTCATAATTTCCCATCAGGAAGGCAGGTGGCTTTGCACACAACAAAGCCAGGCTCTGGCTGGGTAAATACCATGGGATGGAGAAGAAGGAGCTCTGGGGCGCTGCTGGGAGTCCGCCTTTCCTTCTCCCCTCCCGCCCAGCCAAGGTCACTGCCGAGGCACCTCTGACCCCAGAGCTGCTGCCCTTGCACCTCGCAGGGCTGCAATAACCCAGACTGGCAGGCAGTTCCCACACCAGTACGCCCAGTTGGAGCCCACACCCTCAGAAAGGCACTGAGCAGCAGGACCCTGAGCTGGGTGTGCTGGGGGCAGAGGCCAGCAGGGAAACTTCCATCCCTGGTAAGCCAAGGACACTCCTGGGCTTGGCTGGAGTGTGGCTCCACAGCATCCCCACAGGAACTCGAGCTCTGGGGGTGTCCAGCCCTGCACCCACACCCCACACCCCGCCCAGGGCTCTGGGGTGCCCCAGCACACCTGAGGCCAAGGGAGGTGCCCTGGACCAGGAGGTACCACCCTGTGGCAAGCACATTTCTCTCCCTCTCAGGATTTTTTATAGAGGTGCACAGAGAGAAATGAAATAGAAAACAATTTCTATTTCTGCTCCTTGTTTTCCCATGTGGAATGTGTTTGGAGAATTGTTTCCCTGGGGTGATGCTTGGTTGGATTCTGGTGAGGATTGTTTGAGCCTGATGGCCAATCCAACCCACCTGGGGCTGGACTCTCAGAGAGGGTCACGAGTTGTGGGGGAGTTAGAGTCAGAGAAAGTAGTATGTAGTTTTAGTATCCTCCTTTTATACAGTATATTAATGTATTTTAGCATAGTTATAATAAAGAAATAATTCAGCCTTCTGAATTGAGTCAGACATGGTAATTTTTTCCCATTGGGTTTGCCTACATTTACAATAGCACCCAGCTTCTCTGCCCCCCTGCCTGTCACCTGCAGCCTTTCCCCGTTTTCCAGCTGGGATGAACATTGCTGGAGCACCTGGAAGAGGAGAGAGGCAGCAGGGAAAGTTGGACACGTACCATGGCCTATTTTAGGATGTGTTTTTGCATATGTGCAGCAGACTCCCACCTCAAGGGCAGGAGAGCCCCTCAGCTGGGTCAATGAACCCCAACACCCTCTGCCATGGGACAGCTGGTTCTTCAGGCACCAAAAAAACCCTCCACAAGGTCATTTCTTTCTGCTTTTTGCCCTCAAATGAGGTCCCATGCTTAAAACCTAAAGCTGAAGGCCTCAGTTATCATAAAAAAAATTAAAACAACTCTGGATATTCTTCATCTGTACATTTCACCCATTTCCTGCTTGCTTTTATTGGTTCTTTCCTAAATTTTATTTGCTGCTAAAGCATTTAGATGCTTCTCATATGAAAAGAAGGAGAGAAACCGAGGAGCAGTTGGAAGACTGGAGCAGCCTGTGACACCAGTAAGGCCTTGGCAGAGATGATTAGGCTGATGAAAGAGCAGAAATGCCACTTTAAAGTTAGAGGATAGACAAAAAATCACTGTTATACAGCGAGATATTAAACTGGAGTGTCTCAAAGCAGGCAAGTTTATGTCCTTAAATGAGAATCAGAGCCAGCAGTCACATTTTCCAAGTGAAATGTTACATCAAATGGTGTCTGTGGCTCCTCTTCCTGTCTTATTCGCTGAAGCCCTTCAAGAGAAGAGCAGCGTTCGTGGCATCAGCCTGTCTGACAAACCTTATATGGCTTTAAACTGAAAAATGGCTTCCTATTGCCAGAGGACAGGGCTAGATGAGATCTCAGGAAGAAATTCTCCCCTGTGAAGGTGATGAGACCCTGGCACAGGTTGTTCAGAGAAGCTGGAAGTGTTCAAGGCCAGGCTGGGCGAGACTTGAAGCAGCTTGGTCTTGTGGAAGTGTCCCTGGCCATGGTAGGGGCTGGGACTGGATTGTCAAAATCGGAGGTATTGATGATCCCGAGGTTGTAGAAAGTCTCTGTCTGTCAGCCCCGCTGCCAAAGCAGAAGCCATAATTGGTCTGTGCTGTTTCAAGGTTGTTTATTCTGTTTATCTCTAACATGTTCTGCTGCCCTGCCGCAGCTCTGTCCTGCAGGGCAGCGTGTGGGGCTCTGCCCTCAGTGGGATGTTACAAACATTAAATACCACAAACTACCTGTGCTGGATTTACAATAACGTGCCAATATCTGTCACCTACATTGGACAGTGTGTCCCCAGCCTGAACCAACAGAAAGATGCCAACACCACAGTGAAACATGGAGGGCATGAAGAAGGAGAAAAAGGACAAGACACACCCAATTTCCTCCATCTTGTCCCCTTTGAACCCCTTATCTAGATCATAAAATTTTACTTTTGCACCCGTGCTACACTTAATTATTACTCATATCAAACACTCAGAGCTTGTAATTCATCCTGTAAGATTGAAAACTCCTCTCCATGGACAGAGATCACAGCCAGTGTCTCTGGGGGCTCTGTCCAGGGGGGTTCCTGACCCCTGCCAGGGTCCCAGACCTGCCAGGGCAGCCAGAGGGAAGCCCTGGGTTCCCACACTGGATGATCTTTAAGGACCCTTCCAAGCCAAGCCATTCTGGGATTCTGTGACATCACAGCACCAAGGAGTCTCAGTGCTTTTGCCAGGCTTTCTTTCAGCCAGGTTTTTCTCTGCAGCCTGAGAAGCTGGCAGGCAGCAGGCAGGGATCTGCAGCTCTCCTGGGTTGCTCATGGCCTGTCTCCTTTTGCAGACCCGCCCCTGGTAAACCTGTCCGTGGAGCCGCAGCCGGTGCTGGAGGACAACACTGTGAAGTTCCACTGCTCCGCCAAGGCCAACCCTGCTGTCACCCAGTACAGGTAAGGTGGCACTCCTGGCACTCCTGGCACTCCTGGCACTCCTGGCACTCCTGGCACCTCAGTCCAGCCCTCTGCTGAGAGCGTCTCACCTTCCCTTTGCAACACTTCCCCTGCAGGTGACCCAAAAGATCTCAGCCCCCCTGGCTGTGGTTTCTGGTGGCCCTTCCACCTCCTCCCGTGTTTCTCACCTCTTGGTGCTCACTGTGGCTCATCCCCACAGCCTCTGCTGCCCCCACATGCTGGAGCCAGCCCCGCTCCCTGCTGTGGCAGGGTCCTTGTCCCCACCCTGGTGGCTCCCTGGTGCCACTCTGGCCTGGATGATGCTGTTGCATGTTGAGAGGCTCCTCTCCTGCCGCATTCTGCAGCTTCTCGGTGAGGGATTCATCGGCACCTGGAGCGGATTGAGGGGCCTGGCACTGAGCTGGCAGAGCCATCTGTTTGGGGACATCACGAGCAAAGCACACCGAGTGAAAAGTCTATTATGGGAGAATTCCTCTCCTTTTTTTGCACACTCTTTCATGATTTGAACAAAGCAGCTCCGTCGCCATCTCCGTGTAACCCTTAAGCAACCACCATGAGCCTCTCTGTGCCCAACACGGTGGAGCTCAGGAGGGACCAGAGCAGAGGTGCAGGTGCCAGAGATGTAAGGGGACACAGGGGATGGGGTCTCCCTGAGTGAGCCATTCTCCCTGAGTGGATGGGGTCACATCTGCTAGCCACAGTCTGCAGTGCCCCTGCACTGGCCACGGTGAGCTCAGGGCAGGTCATGGTGGTTGAGGACATTTGGAGCAGGAGCTTGTTGCTGAGGGAGGTCTGGGGTGCAGGCAGTGCATGGGGTCCCTGCCAGCCCCAAGCCTCCCTGGTCCTCTTCTCCCTGGTGACCAGGGAAAGGATCTGAAGGAACAGCTGGAGCTGGGCCAGGGGAGGGTTAGGTTGGATTTTAGGAAAAGTTTCTGTCCCCAGAGGGTGCTGGCACTGCCCCGAGGCTGCCAGAGCTGCAGGAGCCTTTGGACAGCACTGCCAGGGATGCCCAGGTGGGATTGTTGGGGGTCTGGGCAGGGCCAGGGGCTGCCCTGGATGATCCTGGTGGGTCTCTCCCAGCTCAGGAGACTCTGTGATTCTGTGAGCGCACATCCAGGGGTTGATGGGCAGGAGAGCAGATGCTCTGCACTGAGCAGAGTCACTGCAATGGACCCTTGGCTGTGGGTGTGAGGTCTCCTGCATCAGAAAACACCCCTTCTCTCACAGTTTTTTTTTGTCTAAGCAGACAAAATATGGGTATGGAAAGCGGAGCAGGCTGTCAGCACACTTTGGGAGAAAAGAGCTTTGTGTAACCAGGTACATCCCTGTCAGCCACTCTCCCCTCCTTGCTGGAAGGCTGAGCATGCACACACAGACTCACCATCCCTTCTGCCTCTGCAGAACCACCCATGGATAACAGAGGAGGCACCTCGGGGGACAGGTTACCATGACCCGCCTCCTGTTAGGCTGGTACAGCTTAATTAGTGCAATCAAGTTTCCAGGTAGGAACTATCCCTTCCGGCTGGATACCAGCACAACAAAGCAGTAATTGTGTTCCTGGTTACACAGAAGAGTTATTAATTTGAGAAGTCAATTAATGTCAGAGATACAAATAGCCCTGGTTTCATATTTACAGCTGGTAGGAGAACAAAGTGCATGGCAGGCTGGGTGAAGGACCCACGTGGTTCTTACCCCAGGCCTGATTCTGGTACAGTCCAATGCAAAGCAGCCATCTCTGGTCAAAGAACCAGACAGTGGCAAAACTTCTGCTCCATCAGCCTGATTGTCAACAAAGGAACCTTCCACATCATCCCTGACCCCAGCTGGGCTGAGCCCTTGTGCACTGGGGCAGCCTGGAAGGCTCCAGACTAGGGTTTCCACTTCCTTGGACAGGGACTTTGGACAAGAGGAATGACTTCCCACTGCCAGAGGGCAGGGCTGGATGGGATATTTGGAAGGAATTCTTCCCTGTGAGGGTGGGCAGGCCCTGGCACAGTTGCCCAGAGCAGCTGTGGCTGCCCCTGGATCCCTGGCAGTGCCCAAGGCCAGACTGGACAGGGCTTGGAGCAGCCTGGGACAGTGGAAGGTGTCCCTGCCATGGCAGGGTGTGGAACAAGAAGGGCTTTAAAGTCCCTTCCAGCCCAAACCATTTTAGCATTCTGTGATTTCTCTTGGCTGTTAGCACCCTTGGGATCCATGCCCAAGCCAAGCTGAGTTGCTTTTCTCCACCAAGCTGAGGGGGATCCAACACTCCTCTCCCATCTTTGCTGCTGTGTTGGCAGTGCAGGTTTTTGCTGTCCCCTCTGGCTGCAAATGCCACCCTCTGCCCTTTTCCTTCCTTTTCACCCATTCTGAGGCTACAGGTCTTGTCACCCTTCCTGTCCCCTGGGCCTCCATGATTCTACTTTGCTGCAAATGGCTCTGGGATTCATTTCATGATGGATTTTTCTCTTTAAGCTAATTGCATGTTTTTTTTCAGGCCATACTTTCCCATAAAAAGAGTTTTGGGCAGGAAAAAAAAAAAAAAAAGACATGATAAATTCAATCACTTTGGGTTTTTCATTTCTTGAGTTCCTTTAACATGTAAACTTCACACAAGGCTTTTTCCCTACCACTGTGACAAGCAAACAGGACTCAGCAGTGCTCACTGGGGCCTCCTTCTGCTTAAAGGCTCTGATTGATGGAGGGGAGATTTGTTTCCCTTCCATAAGATCCCAAAGCTCTTCACTACGTAAAAGTGGCAGATGTTTCAGCACTGAAGCTTGGAGCCCTCTGGAGTGACACATCCAAGCCAGAAGCCCCCTGCACCTTGACACTGGCCAGGAGAGAAGGATGGGATGTGTAAAGCCCCAGGACTGAGACATGTGGAGGTTTGAGAAGGCAGAACATGAGCTTGGTGCCATCCTCAAGGTCACTCAGGTGATAATGAACATAATTCTGCCTTCAAAAAACAACAGGAATCGTGATTTTTTTTTCTCCTTGGGCAAGGACCACACTGATGTATCTCCTATGGCTTCCCTCATGCTCAGACAGAGATCCCAGATCTTCAGAAAATATTTATTTTTAACCCCCCCCCCCCATATGTTTGTCAATAAATAACTCTGAACACAAAGGAAGAATGTTTAAACAACCTAAATCCCCTTTTGTGGCCATAAATCCACAGCCAGCTTTGCAGGGCCATCCCTGCTACCAACACACCAGCAAGCTGTCACCTTGCTGGAGTTTTTGAGGAGTCACAGGCTTTGCATTGGGTTTGCATCCTGGGTTTTCTTTCTGGGAAAAGCAAATGAGGTCAAATATCTCACCCACAGATGTTTCCTTGGGAAGCATCCATGAACTGGGCTCTTTGTTAGGATGAAGCCACTAAACCACTTCCATGGTCCTGCTGACCCAAGATTTCAAGCCCAGACCTCCCATTCTCTCAGTTAGGAGGGCAATGGAAAATAAACAAAATTCAACACAATTTCCCAAGAGATGAAAAGCCCCCTCTGCCCCTACAGAGAACACAGTTTTGATTAAATTGCACTGCTTTTTCTTTAGGAAGTTTTCTTCATGCTCGCTTATATAATCACACACAGGTCGATTTTAATGCAAGAAAAACCTGGTTGGAAAAGAGACCCTCAGAGCAATCCACTCCCAGAGCCAGAGTGGAAAGTTACAGCCTGCACTTTGTTTTCTCTTCTGGAGGCAGAGGGTTAATGGCATTTTCTCAAAACTGACAGATTTTCACAAAATCTTTGGCCTCAGTGGCATTTTCAAAGCACGAATCCCTCTTCTTTAAAATCTGCTGGCATCTCATGCTGCTGGGAGGCCGGCAGGGCTGGGCAGGCTGTCCTGTGCTGGAGGCACAGCTCCTCTGCAGCTCTCCCCAGCTGAGGAGGCTGCAGCTGAAACCCCAGCGCCCCTCCCTCGCTGCCAGCAGCCCTTTCCTGACGAGGAGCAGCATCTCCCCAGGGAGTTTTGTTTGCCCAGGGTGTCACTTGGGCTGTCACTCGCTTTTGGACGCAGGACAGGCCAGTGTCACCAAAAGCAAGGGGAGGGCAGAGGCTGGTGAGGTGTCACAGTGATCCTGAGCAGGGGGTTCTGGCACGGGGGTGAATTAACCCTCAGGCAGCAGAGCTTTGCTCATTTGGATGCTACAGAGCAAGCTTTGCACAGACACATCCTACAGCTTCTGTAGGGCCTTATACCCCATCTGGCCTGGGTTTATCCCACCTCTGTCAGGCTCCCTTTGGAGCTGAAGAGCAGCTCAGCCCACCAAGACCTCCTTGGGTGTTTGTTGCCACATTGGGAATTAGGAATTGTTCCCTGGGAGGGTGGTGAGGCCCTGGCACAGGGTGCCCAGAGCAGCTGTGGCTGCCCCTGGATCCCTGACAGTGCCCAAGGCCAGGCTGGACAGGGCTGGGAGCAACCTGGGATAGAGGAAGGTCTATCCTCAGCATCCTCGGCTGGAAAAGGCTCAAGGGGACCTGGGCTCCTCGGCTGTCGGAATCTGTGGGTATGTGTGATTCCAAGATTGTAGAAAGTCTCTGTTTTTCTGCCCCATTGCCAAAGCAGAAGCCATAGTTCGTCTGTGCTGTTTTCAAGGTTGTTTATTCTGTTTATCTCTAACATGTTCTGCTGCCCTGCCGCAGCTCTGTCCTGCAGGGCAGCGTGTGGGGCTCTGCCCTCAGTGGGATGGTACAAACATTAAATACCACAAACTACCTGTGCTGGATTTACAATAACGTGCCAATATCTGTCACCTACGTTGGACAGTGTGTCCCCAGCCTAAACCAACAGAAAAATGCCAACACCACAGTGAAACATGGAGGGCATGAAGAAGGAGAAAAAGGACAAGACACACCCAATTCCTCCATCTTGTCCCCTCTGAACCCCTAATCTAGAAATCTAAAATTTTACCTTTGCACCCGTGTCACACTTAATTATTACTCTTATCAAACACTCAAAGCTTGTAATTCATCCTGTAAGACTGAAAACTCCTCTCCATGGACAGGGATAACAGACAGTGTCTCTGGGAGCTCTGTCCAGGGGGGTTCCTGACCCCTGCCAGGGTCCCAGACCTGCCAGGGCAGCCAGAGGGAAGCCCTGGGTTCCCACACTCGGCAGCACTTCCATGGATGTGTTCCCATCTGCTTTAGCACCACGGACATGGGGCTGGAAGCCCAGAGAGCCTCCCTGGTTTCCCAAGGGTGGCAGGGAACCACACTAATGTTTCCTGTCCCCTCCCTTGGGCCAGTGCCAGCCTCTGCCAGCCCGTGTGCTGGCGGAGCATCGCGGTGCCAGGCGGGAGCAGCAAAGGCTCGGGAGCACATCCCGCCTCAACACCCCCTCCCTGCACCCCTGCTGCTTCCTGGACAGGGCTGGGATGGGGAGGGGGGAGTTTGGGAATTTACTGGCTTTCTTTTGCTGCAAGCAAACGGGCAGGGAAGGGAAGGGAGAGTAATTAGCTGTCGCCGTTGTTCTGCTACCTGCGACGGCGGGTAAAATTAATGGAAAGCAACAGAAGTCAGGGCGACGTGAACCGACTCCCAACCAGGCCTCCTCTTTGCTCCCCTCAGATCTCTCTATTTGCCAATCTTCTCGTGGCTTTTGATGTCTGTTGTGTGTCTGTGGGGTGTTTTTTTGCTGTTATTATTTATCACTCGCAGTAAGAAAGAGAATCTTTAAAGTGGCAGAAGAAAATGGGAAGGTTTAATATTGCAGGAGGCAGAGTCCCTGAGCATTTCGGGCTCCTCAGCTGATGATTATTTTTGTGGAGTTGGTGCAGGCAGGGCAGTGATACAAATCTCATTCTGTGCATCCACACAGAGCTCTTGCCCCCAGGGCTGGCGGAGACCTTTGCAAATAATGTTATCTTTGGCAGCAGAGGGAGACATGTGGAGCCACCCTCCAGCACCAGCTGCAGTTCTGGGGATCACTGCACTTCCAAAGGAAGATGTGGGACTGACAGACACACAGACATAGCTGGGAAGACGGAGACAGCCCTCCCAGCTGCTGCAAGGTGTTGAGCAGGGCAGCTGTGAGCAACACACAGCCAGCTCATCATAGCTGAGGGATGTTGCAGCAGGTCCAGGAGGTGCTGCAGCAGGAGCAGAGGTCAGGAGGAGCCAGGGGGCATTTATTTGTTTGCCACCCAAGGGACGGTACTGCCCCACTTCTTCCCATCCCACGGCCAAACAGGGATCACAGCAAGTGCAGTCACAGCTGCAGCTCAGGGCTTGAGCCCCACCATCCCCCTGGTCCTGCTGAGCCAAGCTCAGAGCCATCCCACAGCATCCCCTGGCCTCACCTCCACGTGCTTCCCCCCGGAGCACTGTTTGTTTGTTGGCTCAGGGCTGGCAGGAGAGCCCTTGCTCAGTAAATACTGTTTTATCTCAGAACAGCAGCTCACTGTGGCTCATCAAATATTAATCCAAGCTCAACTGCTTCTTAACGAGGTTTTCTTTAAAGGCATTGAGGCTCGAACACACCTGGTGGGAGGCAGTGTCCTGGCTTCCCCCTGGCTTTACCCAGGGAAAACAAAGGGACAACACCAGGGAAAAGCTCCCGTGTCTGGTTCCTCCACCCTTCTCACAGGATAGGCATTTCCCTCCCAGCTTTAGGAAAACAAGTGGATGAAGAGCCCAAGTGCCTTTGGTGTCCCCACGGATCACACATGCCCAGGTACAGGTTTGGGGTGTTTTGGCTACTGGCCTTGGGGAAAAAAGTGGCAGAATTTTGTGGGTTCAGGTAAATACAGAAAAGTTTCACCTGATATCAAGGAGCTGTGAGAAGGAAAAAGAACGTCACAATGTGCAGCATCTGTGCTTTGGCCTGCCTGCCTTACACTGTGCATCACAGAATCACAGAATCACAGAATAATGAGGTTGGAAGAGACCTCTGAGATCATCAAGTCCAACCTGTGCCCTAACACCACAACTAGACTACAGCACCAAGTGCCAAATCCAGTGTTAAAAAAAAATATCCAGAGATTATGATTCCACCACCTCCCTAGGAAGACAATTCCAGTATTTTATTATTCTTTCAGTGAAAAAATTTTTCCTAATATCCAACCTAAACCTTCCCTGACGTAGCTTGGAGCTGGAGGCATTTCTCCCACAGAGACACATTCCCACAGTTTGTTTGAACAAACCCAGGGAGAAGTTCAAACTCCACAGAGCTTTGCTGCTCTTTACCCTTTGAGCTTTTTCTGCACCATTCAGGGGCCTGCTAGCGTCTCTCCAGATTTATTCACGAGGTGCTTCAGCTCCCACAGGGGAGTCAGGTTCTCCAAGTGCCCCATATCCTGCTGGAAGCAGCTTGGAAGTTTGCTCAGACACTTGAACCAGCTCCCTCGTGGCTCAGCATTGCTTTGGTTCCTGGCAAAGAGCAGGAAAAGCAGCAGAAATCTGGGAAAGCCTTATCAAAGGGATGGGGAATGGAGGAGGGAATGAGCAGCTGGTCAGCCCTTGCTTGGCTTGGCAGAACCATTGCGCTTTCCCTGCTCCAGTGGATGTGGCTGGATGGACCAACTCAGTGCCAGGAGCACTTCCACCATCAGTCAGTCATGGCTCAACACACAGACCCAGCTTCTCCAAAACAAACCCCAAGGAAAGAGCCAAGAGACATTCCCTGCCATCCCTGAGTGGTTGCTTATGGCAGAGGTGGAAGCTCAGAATGAAGGTCAGCAAGTCGTGGAATCACAGAATCAATTTGGTTGGAAAAACCCTCTAAAATCATTGAGTCCAGCTTTTACCCCTGCACTTCCAAGGCCACCACTAATCCATGTCCCCAAATGCCACATCCACACATCTTTTAAATTCCTCCAGGGATGGGGACTCCACTTCTGTCCTGGGCAGTCTGTTCAAATGTCTGACCCACATTTTAGTGAAGAAATGTCTCCTAATATCCAATCTAAACCTTTCTTGATGAAATGTGAGGCTGTTTCCACCCCTCCCACATGACTGATTCGCATGAAGAACCCAGGGAATCCCATCCCTAATTCCTCACACTCACTTCCCAGGGATCAGACCTGTTCCCATGCCCGAGGTCTGCTCCCAGGGATACATCCTTAGCAGGATAAAAGGGAAGGTGAACTAAAACTGCCTCCCACATCCAGGCAGTGAGGAGAGCTGGGCTCATGAATGGGTGCCCTGTTCCATCCGAGCATGAGGAAGCCACAGCTATAATGGAGTCAGGGAATTCAGGTCTTAGGGAAGGAAAAGCCATGGGAAGTTTTTGCTGCTGCCAGGTCAGATGAGCAGAAGGAGAAATCGCCCCAGACAGTGGGAGCAAGATGCCTCTGTTCCAGATAGATCTCCATTGCTTCTTTGCTTGGCCAGTCAAGCTTCTGGATGTGCACAGATCCCTATTCCTGAGTGAAAGGCCAGGGAAAGGCATATTTGGAGTTTAGCACCTTTTCATGACACTAGAGTTGTCCCATCCTCTTCCAGCTGAATATATTCACACATCCATAGGCTGTAAAGGCCAGGAGGGATTATTGGATCATGGGAAGCTGATCAGAGATTCAGGGCAATGATTTTATTGGCAACTTTTGAGAGAGAAGTGGCAAATGATCCACTTAATGGGCACTGCCTCCAGCCAAGCCAGAGCAGGGGCTGTTTTCCTTCTTCTGCCACTATAAAACCTGGATATAGTTTAATATGCAATTCCAGTGGCTTTGAAAAGTATCTCCTAGGAGCTGGTGTGGTTTTGTGTTCTTCTGCCTGATCCTGAAGGCCCAGGATTAAAGTGACCAACACCTCATGCCTTGTATTCCCAGAGCTTCTGATCACCAAGACCACAACCAGATTGGCCAAGGGAGGAGGATCTGCCATATTAACTCTTATTAAATTACAATCATGCCTCACTTAATATTTAAAAGGGACTGTCAAGGGTTTGAAATGCTGCAGGGCCCCAGTGGCTGCAGACAAGGTGTGAAGTCTGTGGGTGCACAGGCACTTTTCTCCACATTCGTTGCACTCAGTGCCCCACTCCCAGGAAAATCACCCAGACTTCTCCTCCAGGGACGGCACAGGGACCCTTTCAAGGCTGGTTTGGATGGGCCTTGGAGCAGCTTGGTCTGGTGGAAGGTGTTGGAATGCGATGAGCAGTAAGATCCTTTCCCACCCAAACTCTTCTGGGATTCTATGATCTGGGGCAGCCCCACAAGAGGTTCTGCAGAGTCTCATGGGTCCCAGCTGCCCAGAAAGCTGCAGAGAGGTGAGGTGGGGAGCAGCTCAACAAATGTCTGGTCCAGACTAGAGGCACTTCATCATCTTGAAACAGAACGGTCACTTTGGTTTTGCTGCCGTTTCTTGGCACACTTTGGACTTTCTTCCCCCCAGCCAGCTCCCTCCTCCAGTCCAGCTTGGGAAAGTTCTCATTTCTGCCAGAGTGCAGTTTTTGTGGCCGTCCTCCCCGTGCTCCCATCTGCTCCTGCCGCCGCAGTGGCCGGGGCTGTGTCTGTCCAGCGGCAGGGCGCTGGGAGCCCATATGTTGTCCCTCGGCAGGGCTGTCACCTCTCCTGCTGCCTCCCGCAGCCAAACTTGGCAGGGGAGGGAAGAGAAGCTGGAGTGGGGAAGGGGCCTGCAGGCATTTCACAGCAGTAACAGAATAAATCTAATTTATAGACATAGCAAAATGCAGCTAAAGCAGGAGTTGAAATAAATGCAAAGCACACTGGGGTCTCAAGTTATCGGCACTGTAACGTTTTTCCTGACTATCTCTGTTTTCCTGCCTGGGTTTGTCTTTGTAGCTTCCTCCCAGACAACTGGACCTTTGCTCTGAAGTAAAAATGAAAGCTGGGGGGGAAAAAAAATTGCCAGGAAATGAATTCTTCAGATCTCCTTCGTGATGCATCAGCCCCATCTGCCAGCTCCCTGTGACAGGGAGCGGAGCCTGGCTGGTTGGCAGGTGGAGAGACAGGCTTTAAAAAAGGGAAATAAAGTAAAATAAAAGGCACAACTATCCCTGCAGCTGGGAAGTGAGACTGGGCTGTTGGGGGGGCTCTGCCAAGGCACAGAGCTGCGGGTGAAACTGGGAAGACAGGGTTGGAAGAGCCTTCGCTCATGGAGGTGTGAGGACAGGGAGATTTGTCTTCCCATTCCCTGGCTTGTCAAGGTAATGGGAACAAGCGGGTGGGAGATGTTCGGAGGCAGCTTGAACTAATTAGGAGAGAGTGGAGAGGGGAGAGAGTCTGATGGAGGGGGGAAAGGAGGGGGAAGGAAAACGCTTTGTACTGGTGAGCACCATCCCTGGTGCAGAGATGATGAAAGGTGCCAGAACAAAGAGTGATGGAGCAGCCAGCCCGGGGCTGGATGGAGGGGCTGCCAGAGGGGGTTGGGTGTTCCAGGAGAGCTCACAGGAACATGGGCTGCCCCATGGGGATGTTCATCTCCATCCCAGCCAGGACCACCAGCATGCCAGGAGTCAGCAGCATCGTGAGTTTTCCAAACTCTGCTCCATCCCTTTCCCGGCGTTAGAGTGAACCTGTCTCCATCTCATTTCCACAGACCTTAGGGTTGGGCTTGTGTGTTCCCAGCCTTGTCAGTCACCCCTCCTTCAAGACTTGCTCCTGGAGCTGGGGATGTGCTTGAGAAGGGAGCATCATTGCCTCCTCTGGCCAGATCTCCTCTCCCCTTGCAAGAAGTGGCAGCTTTTTGAGCCTAATTTAGCAGTCTTTAATCTGAGTTATTCCAAACCACACTTGCCACTTCCTTCATGCGTTCCCGCAGGATGATGGGCTGATTTCACAGAACGAAAAGCCTTAAGCAAATCTTGTCACACAAGAAAATTGATTTTTCAAAACTGACTTTTACAAGATTACTGGTGGGTTTTTTTCCCTCATCTTTCTTCTGTATCGTTCCCTTCCAGTCTCACGAGGTGGCTTCAGATCTAAGGAAATTAGAGATGCTGTGACTAAATTGAAAATGTAAAAATGGGGAGAAAGAGGGTAAAAAAAGACACCCAGCACCTCCTCTGCTGCTGCCTCTGAAGGATACAGCTGCTTGTGCTTGTGAAGGAGCAGAGCTGTCTCCTTGACCTCTCCCACTGCCATAACATCAATCCCACGTCACAGTAGAGTCTGTCCAAGGACTATGCCAACACCTCACAGGCAACATCCCCTGATGGGCATTCCTTGGTGATCCCTAAGCTAGATCATGGGGTTTTTTTCATTCTCTCCCTCAGTCTGTACATATTATTTTATCTTTTGGAATTAAAAAAACAGTTTCCCCCTGCCGCTCGGTTCAGAGACATCTCAATGTGTTTTGTTAAAAAAAAGAAGACAGAGGAAGAGTTGCCTTGAAGTTGTTTCAGACAGCTTAAAATATGCTAAGCTTTTGTGTTTCTGCCACATAAATAATGAATCCTCTTACAGCTTCTGAGTCAGGAAAGACGTTGATTTAAGAGGCCTTCAGCTCTGTTTGAGGCTTTTCTGCCAGAAAGGGAGGAATGTGACCAGAGACAAACGAGCGAGGCATGAAGGATGAAGCAGAGTGTGCAAGGAGGACGTGGGATGGGGACAGAGGCGGCACCCACCACAGCCCTGCAGGAGCTGTTCTAAAGGATTTCACTCCTTGATTCCCTCTGTGCTCCTTTATTGCAGATTGTGGGGGCTAGAGGTGTGTTTAAATGGAGGACAAATCTGTGAGCATCTACTCCTGTCACTGTCTCTGCCCCAGTAAACCAGTGGGGATTTGGTGACTGCAGCAGCATCAGTTGTTCATTTGACTTATTCCCCAAGTGCCACCCTTGGAGACGTCTCTGCCAACAGAGCAGTCAGGAGAGCTGCAAAATGTAGGCCAGCAGGCATGGCAGGAGTGTGGGAAAACCCAGTGGGTGCTGGTGTCCCACAGCAAACCCAGTGGGTCCCACATTCCCTCCAGGACCGCGTGTCCTGGTGACCTCCCCAGTACCCGTGAGCAGACAGTGGCACTCAGAGGGCTCAGCTGCTGGAATGTGAATCCACAGCTGAGCTGGAGCTGGGGTTCAGGCTGAGTTCATCAGGAAACAGCAGAAAGAGAAGCAAGGGCCAAGCTGGCTCAGGCTGAGCTGGGGCAGGGGAGCCTTTGCTCCCCAAGCATGAGTGACAGTGGTACCCGTGCCAAGGATGTGCTGTGTGCCCTGAGCATCCTCCACAGCTGGCATGGAGTTATCTTGGCACAACTCTCTGGGGTACACAGCACCTACCCTTGCACACCCCATCCCAGAGAGACCCCAAAGGAGCTCTGGGACTGGGGAGTAACCCTGTTCACTTCAGCTCTCAGAAATACCCTTGGCTTTCTGTTCTGCTCTAGAAGCTGCTGGCAAATATTAAAGCAAAGAGAAAAGGCAGGGTGTTGTCTCTGGGCTAGAAAGTTGTTTGTAAAGCATCAACCAGCATTTATTGCTTAGCTCCACTTTGTTGCTGAAGTGGGTAGTGAAGAACTTGATGGTTGTTACTTTTGGAGATGTCTCTTTTTTTTTTTTTTTTAATACTTTTTCATGCTATTTATGGAGAAGTCGATTGATACTCACAGAACTCTCAGGGTCAGTTTGTTGTACCAGGACACAGCCACCCTGGGTTGTTTTCCTGTGACATGGCTGAGAAGGGCAGAGTTGTGCCAGGGTGTCAAGGGCTTGTGAGAGAAGAGAGACTTGACCATAATTTTGGGCATGGATGGATGGCTGGATGGCTGGACTTGATGGATGGCTGAGGGAGCTGGGGTTGTTTCAGCTGGTTGAAAGGAGGCTCAGGAGAGACCTTACTGCTCGCCACAGCTGCCCGAAAGGAGGTTGTGAAGATGAGGTGAAGGTTGGTTTCTTGTCTCAAATAACAAGTAATAGAATAAGAACAAACAGACTCAGTTGCATCAGCAGAGGTTTATATTGAATGTTAGGAACAATTTCTTCCCCAAAAAGGTTGAACAGCTCTGGTACAGTCTTCCAGTCTTCCTGGTCCCCATCCCTGGAGGGATTTAGAAGGTGTGGCACTTGGGGACAGGGGTAGTGGTGGCCTTGGCAGTGCCAGGTAATGCCTGAGTCAATGATCTTGGAGGTCTTTTCCAAACTGAGCAATTCTGTGATTCCAAGGATGAACTTCGTACTGAAAAGATGAACAGATTTTCAGTGAACTCCTCGCTTTATTCTGCTCCCCTGAGCTGCCTGTGTGTTTGCAATAGCACAAGGGAGCACACTTTGGATATTTATTATTCCTCCTCGTAACTTGCCAGATCCCCAAACTGCTCACACTCCAGCCAGTAGAAACCCAAGCTCCTTACACAGAAATCCCTGCCCTTGGCATCTTCTGTGAGGAGATTGCCACAAAATGAGGGCTCAGCCCATCTCACCCAGGTGACTCAGCTGCCTCTGTTGATAATCCTGTGTGAACCTGATATCCTGCTGGTAATCCTAATGTCAACCATCTGATCTAGACACAGTTGAGTCCTGAATAATTAACTGTTCTGGCAGGGCAGGGCAGGGAACCTGCCAGAGAAGGAGCTGTGCCTCACACCAGCCGGAGGATGTGCCAGGAGTCGGACAGAGCACAAGGAACAAGCCTGAGCAATGGGATGGGAACAGTGGCTGTCATAGGGAAGGAGGGACTTCAGGGGCACTGCTGGGGCTGGAAAGTCAGACAGAAACAGCTCAGGCTGGTGGACACCATTTTTGGTGGCCCAAAGCATTGCCTGGGCTGTTTGACATGTCCAAGGTTGGCCATCATCATCCTTGAAGAGTCAATACAAACTTGGCCCGAGGTCTGTCTCCTCTTGCCATAGCAGGGAGAGGGCAGACCCTCTCATGCTGCAGAGATCAAACCACAAAGCCCTTGAAAACATCCCAAATTCAGGACCAGGTCAAAGCTTCAGGGGAGCTTTAAGAGCCAGCCAAGAAAAGGAAAATCCTTGGAGAAGACCCAGACACACAGCAAGTCTCTGTTGCATGAGTTCCATGTGCAGAAAGGCACGAGCCATTCCTGCCTGCTGTGCCACTCATTTCTGCCCTGAAATGTGTGGATTTGGCAGCTCCAATGATCTGGAACACGAGGTCCCAGCCCAGCACCACTTTCATGATCCCCAAGCAGCAGCTTTCTTATGCTGATGAAGACCTGTGAGTTTTTGTCTCCATTCACCATTGTCTTTTTCCTGACAATCTCAAAGGAATTTCACATTGAGGTGTAAAGTTGCAAAGGTCTCAAACACGGGTGGAAAATAAGAACTGGAATAGAGGGAAAGGCAAGTTCAAGCAGCTTCACAGCACTAAGATTCACTTTGCACTGAGGAGGAGGATAAATACAGCAGAGAATTAGCTCTTCAACATGCCAGCATCCATAAATCTGGCTAAAGACATTCTGCTACGGAGGTGGAGTGGGGTAGGAAGACCCCAGAAAGGACTAATCCTGTTAAACGATTTGAGAAAACACAAACCACGTGATGAAATTGGATTACCCAAAATAATAGTTAAGCTATTAGTCATGTCTATTGTGTGGCAGGGTAAGTCAAGATGATGTAGGCAGGAAAAATGAAATGCAGCATCACTGCCAAAGGGGTAAAAAACTCCCCGAGGAGAGGTGACACCTCCAAGCTCATCCAGGACTGGGGAGTGACTCACATCCCAGTATTTCCCCAGGATAAGCAGTTTTGGCAGCTGGCTGTCATACTCTGAATGGTTTTAAACTTTCTCTGCATGCATTAAAATGAGGAATTTAATGTGCATAACTTAACTTGGGGGGGGGGGGAGAAGTACAATTTTCATATGATTCCATGACGCTGGGGCAAAAGATTCTTAATCTAAAGTCCCCTCCTTAGAGAGAGAAGGAGTTATTGTGAAAGAAGGTGAATTTATAAAAAGGGAGGGGGCCAGAAGAACATCCATAGTGGCAAGAGAAGTGCCAAACAGGGATTAATGGGGACAGGTTTGGTGCCCAGCCCTGTCATGTGATGGGGTGGAAGAGGAGGGGGGATTTTAAACAGTGGGATTAAAACAGTACATCTAAAGCGTCTGCATTTTGTTTTGATCTGTCATGAAAACAGCTCGATTTGCAGAAGGAATCATCCAGTCCATGAAGTTTGATGCTTTCCCTTTGAAACAGTGAACGTTTTTCCAGGGGCCTCTCTGGTTTCCTTCCAAGGGAGGGATGAGGGTCCTTCCCAGCCCCTGGTGCAGGGAAGGAGCCAGGGGGACACAGTGGGATGGGCTTTGGCCAACCCCTCTGTCTTGGTTTGAAAAGACAGGTGTTCACTAAGAAAGGCAGGAGCCTTCCTTGAAGTGGAAAATGCAAACCCCCTCCCTCCTCCAAATTATTATAATCTTTTAAATTAAGAGGCTCTCAGGAAAAAATATGGGAGTAGGAATAACAGTTCTTTACTAGGAAAATTAAAAATACAAATGAATAATACAAAAAAAAACCCAAAACCACCACTGCCAGAGTGGAGCAGGCCCTGGCAGCTGTGGGTCAGGGAGGTGGCAGCAGCCCCATCCCAGGGTGGCTCAGCCCTCCTGCAGTGCCAGCTGTGCTTCTGCTGGAGCAGGATCCTGCACAAGGGGGGAGTTTTCCTCTGGAGCTCCAGGGCTGGGGGAGATGGGCCTGGGCTCCTCTGGGAATGCAGTGGGGAGAAAGCTGCTCCTCTGGGAATGCAGTGGGGAAGAAAGCTGCTCCTCTGGGAATGCAGTGGGGAAGAAAGCTGCTCCTCTGGGAATGCAGTGGGAAGAAAGCTGCTCCTCTGGGAATGCAGGGGGCAAAGGCTGCTGTGCTGTTCCCAGGTCAGATTGTATCCAGGTAGGAATGCTCGTCTCCTCCCCTGGGCAGAGCATCTCCCCATGGGATGATGGAATTTTCTCAGCCATGCAGGGACACTCAGTGGCCATTAACAGGAGATAATTAATAATTAATGGCCCATGAACAGAAAAGATCTCCTGGAGGGAGGATTGGCTGTGGGGAGATAAAGAAAACTGCCCAATGAACAGCAGAGAGCTGCTCCAGCTCTGACAGATGGCAACAGAATATTCCCAAACCAAATCTTACAACCCAGGACACCCTCCCTGCAGCCATAATCCTGGTGGGTCTGCTCTGCTCTGCACACACCACGGTGCACGTGCACTTTTGGGCAGGTTTTACTCCCCACCATGCCCTGGCCAAGCCCAGCCCAGGGCTCCCAGGCCCCTCCATGTCCCTGGAGCTCTGTGCAGCCCAGCTGCAGCCCCGGCAGTGCCGGTCCATTGATTACCTGCACGGCTCATCAGCCCCTCCAACCAATCCCCACGGTTGATCAGTCACGTCATTGACAAGTTAACAGCTTTGTTTACTTCTCCCTCTCGTTTCTGCAGCAAATTTGTTCTGATCACTGTGCTGAAAGACTGTTTTGATTGGTTTCTCACCCAAAATGAACCATGATGGGTGCATGGACTGGTGACATGGGTTTGTGTCATCTGGGAGAGAGAAACCTTCTCACTCCACTTCTTTCAGGTTCCTGCGCCTTGGGCAGCAGACTTGACCCCAGGGTGTCCCTGATAATGTCTCCTCCACTACCCCAGTGCTCTCCTCAGAGCTGAACTCTCACTGAACATCTTCAGGTGTGATTTGGGGAGCTCTAAGTAGCCCCTCATGGATTTTTCCCACCCACGGGACCTGCTGATGGAAAAACCCAGGCGCTGCCCTTAGGACTGCAGCTGATGAGCAATCAGGCTCATCCCAGCCTCCTGGCTTGGCAGGAGTGGGAACACTGGAGCCGAGATGAGATGGAAAATCAAGCCAGAATTTTCCTCTGCAGTGAGGAGTTATTATTATCATCAAAATCCCAGAGTGTTTAAAAACAATCCAAACCCAGTAGCAGCAACTGGTGCATCATGGTGAGCGCAATCAGATACCAAACATGTCCTTGTCAGGGGTAAAAGTCTGAAATTTGGGGAAAGGTTGCGATCTTTCTTCTTATTTGTTTCAAAAAAATTAAAAAAAAAAAAAAAGGGGGGGGGGGAAGAATAGGCAGGAGGGGATGAGCAAAGCCAGCATCTCTGCAACTGAGCTGTGGCATGTCCACCATTAGAACTCGAGGTTCACTTTGTGGTAAAGCCAAGATCCCTAAATTGGGATAGAGAGGTTTGGGAAGAGGTGATCACTGCAGCAGCTGTGTGTGCATGGAGGTTTGTCAGGATGGGAGCTGGAGGCTTGAAAACATTTCCTTGAGTACCAGGGATACAATACACAAGGAAATACCTTTCCTTGTGCTTTCTTCCCTTCTAGTCAGCACAGGTGAGGCCACATCGCAAATCCTGTGTGCAATTTTGGGCCCCTCACTACAAGAAAAGACACTGAGGTGCTGGAGCTTGTCCAGAGATGGTCACAGAGCTGGGGAAGAGTCTGGAGCACCAGGAGAGACTGAGGGAGCTGGAAATGGGCTCAGCTTGGAAAAAAGGAGGCTCAGGGGGGACCTTGTGGCTCTGCAGAGCTCCTGACAGGAGGGGACAGCCAGGGGGGCCAGGCTCTGCTCTCAGGGAACAGAGACAGGACAAGTTGCCCTAGGTTAGGTTTAGGTTGGACGTTAGAGAAGATTTTTTTTATGGAAAGGGTTGTCAGGCATTGGCCCGAGCTGCCGAGGACAGTGGTGGAACACATCCATGGAAGTGTTAAAAAACTTGTGTGGTTGTGGTGCTGAGTGACACGACTCAGGGTAACCTCGGCACTGCTGGGTCAGCAGCTGGACTGATGATCTCAGAGCTGCTTTCCAGCCTGAAAAATTCCCTGGCTCCGTGATTTCCCACCCCAGACCCTGTGCTCGAGGGCCAGGCAAGCCTCAGGCAGAATTCTCAGGGCTCTGAGCTGGAAGGCGCCGTCTTAACAAGGATGGGGAGAGGTTACCCAGGGCCTGCTGCTGATAAATGAACCCACACTGCCAGGGGGAGGCGGAGCAGCCACATGAGCCCCACACATCTTCATTAGGGAGGGAGAAGAGGAACAACCCCATACATCACCATTATGAAAATTTACCCTTAATAAAGAAATAATTTGTGCGATGCATCACGCTGCAGCTGCGCGGGGGGCACCGTGACACCGCTCGGGCTGGGAACCTCACTCCATCATTTCTCACAAGGCTGTCACCAGCAGGAGCCATCCATTGTCCCTGTCCCTTTTGGACCTCCAAAAGATGCCAGAATGTCATCCTCAAAGCATCCATCCTGTGGAGGGTACCAAGGCTTTGAGGTCTCAGGGGATTTGGGGTGGTGCTGGTGGCATCCCACAGGGGACAGCTCTCCTGTGAGGGTGAGAGGAGTGGACTGGCACATCACACGCTAGGAACTGAAGGTACTGCTGCAACAAAACCCATTCTCTGAGCAATTTGTAGCAATTAATAGCCATTCCCAGGAATGAAATGTTAATTAATTCTTTCCCTGAGCCATGCATTTATTTAAGGTATTTGTGGGTGTTCTTGGTACTTTTATTAAGCAATTAAAATGCATCCAAGAAAATATTTATCCATTTTAAGTAATTCTTAGTAAACACGATTTATATGGCAAGCAACCACTTTATTTTGCATCGTTAATTAAAGCCGACGACACACTCCACTTCCCCGGGTTATTCGCCACCAGAGCAGCCAGGCTGCCGGGAGTGCTGGTTCAGAGCTGCTGGCAGCTCCAAAATCCTCCCTCAGAACCTTCAGGGGGGATTTGTGCAGGGCTTGGCGGGGTTTTGCAGAGCCCAGAGAGCCCCAGCAGCCCCGTGGTGACCCCCAGGAGTCCCTGTGCTGCTGTAAGGAGCCGTGGTCTGATGAAGACCTTGCTAAAGAATATTTTGATGAGTCCTACAGCTTCCCCAGGGCTGGGAAGTGTCAGTAGTTTGTTCCCACACGCTGGGTGGTGAAGGATTACAAGCCCTTGTAGGGCAGACAGAGGGAGGTGTTCGTTCAGGTGAGGGATGAAGTGCGTGTTACAGCAGACTGACAGCCTGTGGGGTTTGCTGTGCTCTCACTGGGAGTGTGGGGAACTCTCCAGGGGCTCCACCAGCCTGGAAGCTCAGCCAGAACCAGGATTCATGGGAAAAGGGGATGGATCTGCTGGGTAAAACCCCTTGTGCAGAAGGAGACACAGCTGAGCATCCTACTGAGAGCCCAGGAGGAGGCACAGATGTGTCATCCCAGCTTGTGGCAGGTTTCCTTCAGAAACTAGAGCAGAAGGGGAAAAAACACTACGACATGAAAACCAAAACAAAGCCCCGGCATTGTTTAGGAGCTGACAAATCCCAAACTGCCCTGTCTTATTTGCTTGTGTGTACTCTTGGCTGGGAAGCAATCAATGGAGTCAGAAAATTGCTATTTCCCTGAAGAATGTCTCCTTAGAAAAGTTCCTCCCTCTCTCTTCTGTGTTAAAAGGACCCACTGCAGGTATTCTATTTTTTGTTCATTCTTTAATCACCGGTTTTCAGTGCTGACTGTAATAACCCCTTTGAAACTCGGATCAAAATATCTCTTTCCTGGTTGAAATTTGTTTTCTTCCATCACCCGAGCAAATTCAATTTGCAGAAGATACTGAATTGGGAGGCACCTGGTACTCCCTCCAGAGAGGCCAGAGGAAAACAAAAGCACATTAGAAATATGAGAAAGGAAACAACAGAATGAAACCAGGCCCACAGGGGAAGAAATGCCCATCTGGGGACACAGACTGAGATGGTGCTCGGTGAAAAGAAATGAAGATGAGAAAATCTGCACATCTGTGCTCTGGAGCCAGGCTGGGAGAGCTGGGGGTGCTCACCTGGAGAGGAGAAGCTGAGAAGCTCCAGGGAGAGCTCTGAGCCCCTGCCAGGGCCTGAAGGGGCTCCAGGAGAGCTGGAGAGGGACTGGGGACAAGGGCTGGAGGGACAGGACACAGGGAATGGCTCCCACTGCCAGAGGGCAGGGATGGATGGGATATTGGGAATTGGGAATTGTTCCCTGTGAGGGTGGGCAGGTCCTGGCACAGGGTGCCCAGAGCAGCTGTGGCTGCCCCTGGATCCCTGGCAGTGCCCAAGGCCAGGCTGGACAAGGCTTGGAGCCACCTGGGATAGAGGAAAGTGTCCCTGGCCATGGGACAAGATGAGCTTTAAGGTCACTTCCACCCCAAACCCTTCTGGGATTTTGATTCTATGATCTGCACTGGTGGGAGTAGGGGTGAATTTGGGGCTGGGGACTCCAAAGGTGCCTGTCAGTGGTAGAGGGCAGGAAATGAAGAGACCCCACAGCCACCCTGTGGGGACCACCCGAGAGGCACAGGGGCACTGGGGAGGGAGATCCCGTGGGGTCCCCTCTGCCTGGAGAGCCCAAGGCAGCCACAGAAACAGGTCCTGTGGGCAGGATCCCCACAGACAGACCCTCACCCCTCTCCTGGCACAGGGGAGCCCCCCTGCCCAGCCCTGCCCCTGCAGTGGAGAATGGCCAAGGGTGGAAATCAGCACAAGCAGTAACAGGCGAGTTAGTGGCCAAGTCATCCGGGGAGGGACTAAAGCAGGTAAATTGATATAGTCTGGAGAAGACCCTGGGTGGCACATTTGCAATCTATAAATACCTTCAAAGGAGCAACATAAATGAAAGGAGCCCCTGATCTCCGGGCTGGCAGGACCAGGAGCTGGCTGGGAGCCAGGCTTGGTGCAGTACGGCCACGGAGACAGGAGGAAGAAACCACAGAGAGCCTCAGCAGTGGAGGTGGTGGATGGGGCTGCAGGAGCATCCTCCCATCTTCTCTGCTGTGTTTTATTGAGGTTCTGTTTATTTATAACAACTGAATGGTTAATAGGTGAGCAAGGCACGTTATGGGCTTGTTAAAACCCTCAGTAAGTTGCCTTCTGGCTGTCCATGAGCCTGTCACAGGAAGCTTTACAAGAGAGTTATCAGTTGCCATTATTAAAAACCAATTTGACATTATAAAAGATCCATACTGCTCGTTCTGCCACATTGATTTAGCAATGTTAAACCTTGGAAAACTAGAGCAAGAACCTTGATCTCTGCTGAAGCACAAAAAATTGCTGTTTGTGACACATCAGGAAATCCAGTTTGGCAGCAGCGATGGGTTTTGAACAAATCCATAAAGCACCATGCCACGGTGGTTGGGGGTGTTTTCCCAAGCAGCTGCGATGTCAAACAGCTCTTGGAAACCTTGTTCTGTTTTGCAACATCCAGCAGGACCTCATCTGAGCTCTGCCCAGCTCACACCCACTTCCAGACACTTCTCCATCTGGTTCCAACTCCCAGTGCTCTCTGGGGACCTTGGGAGGTTGAACTGCAGGCAGGTGCAAGGACGTGACCCCACAAGTCACTTTTATCCTCATCTTGAAGCCTCCTTCTTGTCCTTTTCACATCAGGGAGGGTGGATTTGTGCAAAATACCCAGGGAAGTGCCTGGCACTAGAGAAGCTCTGGATTGTCCCAAAGGTTTGGTGCCATGCCTTGTCCCATTGACTGCTGAAACAAATGTCTTCATGTACCTGCTGCCTCCCTTGAGCACCTGAGGAGCAGAACAAGACCCTCCAGAGGCTGGGAAACTGCTCATGGCTGGGAATCTCTACAGGGACAAAGTTGTAAAAGCTTAATGGAGCAGAAATATTCCTGACAAAGAGCATGGGGCATTTCCCCATTCAGCATTTCCCCATTCACCAGCTGGAGTTTCCCTGTCACTCTAGATTCCTTCCTTCCTTCCTTCCTTCCTCTTCCTTCCTTCCTTCCTTCCTTCCTTCCTTCCTTCCTTCCTTCCTTCCTTCCTTCCTTCCTTCCTTCCTTCCTTCCTTCCTTCCTTCCTTCCTTCCTTCCTTCCTTCCTTCCTTCCTTCCTTCCTTCCTTCCTTCCTTCCCTCGTTCCTTCCTTCTCAGGATTTTCAGAATTCAGGCCTTTTTTTCCAGGATTTTCAGAATTCAGGCCTTTTGGAGCAGCAAACCAGACAGGAGCTGTCAGGAACGTGCCTCCTCCCCATCCCACGAGCTGTGCCAAGCTTTGGCCATGAGGTACCAGGCCTCTGGCATCTGCTGCCCCATGCCCAAGGACCCAGCTGCTGCCACAGCGCTGGCAGGTGCCCCCACAATGGGCAGCAGAATTCCTGTGGCAGGGAGGCAGCAGGGCAAGGCAGGAGCAGAGAAGCAGGACGCTGCTTGGCTTGGGCTGCAGTTCCCTCTGGGAGGAGAAAGGCATCACCAAAGCACCACTGCCCATTCCGACCTTTGGAGCAGCACCTGGAAGGCTCCGTTTGCACGGGTGTTTCCATACACAACCTCCCTCATTAACACACCAAGTGCAGCCCTAGAAATAAAACCTGATTAATTATTGGCGGGGGAGGCGAGGGAGGCAGGGGAGGGAAGCTGAAGTGGCCAGTCAGCATCTGTTAAAGTGTGAAGATAAATGGGAGGCGAGGGCAGGTCAGTGCGTACAAATCACTCCCATCGCTCGGGAGCACCTCTCAGAGCGCTGTGTCACCACGGGGGAGGCTGAGCAGGTCACTGAGGCTCACAGTGGCCCGTGCTCGGGGAATTGGCTCTGGCAGCACTCAGGGTGTTCTCCAGCCTGCCATGGACGAGCATTCCGCTCCCTCTCCAGCCCCACTGAGGCACATCAGTGCCTATGGACCTTCAGCAGGAGCTCCCTGCAGCTCCAGTTGTCCTTGGCTGCCTTTGGGGCAGCATTGAAGCGGTGGGGAACCACGGCAGAGAGACAGGAACAAGCAGAGGGAAGCAGGAGACCGCTGGGAGGACCAGGAGCAGATGCTGCTTGCCTTGAAGGGGACAGCTTTCCCCAGGCCACCCCACCGACCCCGCATGTGGAGCAGCCTCAGCACCTCCTTCCTCTCTCCAGAGCCCAGCTCCCGGTGCCTGCATCCTTCCCAACCCACCCAGCACCACCAGAAGGGCAACCCTAAAACCACAAGGCAGAGATTCCTCAGGGAAACCCTTTTCCCTCCAATTTACCTGTCAGCTGTTTGGGGAGGATTATTATATGTTTTTTCCCAGGCTTTTTTTTTTCCCTTCCCCAAAGAGTGGCTGGAGTTTCACACTGCCTGACAGCATCTCCCGCCTTTCCCACCCGTTCCCGAGTGGCAGGTTGCCAGATGGTGCCCCATTAGGTCACATTTGCTCATTGTTTGGCAAACAGGGCTTAATTCAAGTGCTGAGTTGACAGCTTGCTCTCCAAGACAATTTGCAAGTTGCAGTGTTGAAAATGCCAGCTTGGCTTTTCGGGAAATGTTATTTCAGCTGCCTTAAAGGGATAAAGTTCCCTTTGACTGGGGAAAAAAAAATAAAAAAGGAAGTAAAGGGCCAAAGCAGGAGCAGGCAGCAGAAAATGTTTCTAGTGGTTTTGAGGAGGAAGGACCAGCAGTGTTGTTGGCAAGCATTCAGGAAGGGACTGTCATTCCCCATCAAGTGGAGACCCTCCATGTTCCATTCCTCCCATCACTGAGGTCCTTCACAATCCTAAAAAATGAGGTGTATTCCCACTGAAACAGGTTAATAGAATGTTGGGTTCTTTTGGAAAGGTTTATGTAGGGGTACACATATACATCCCTCTGTTGTCTCCTCTCCAAAACCTGTGGCTGTAGTCCCTCAATCCCCAGGGAAGGGAACGATGCTGAGAACAAGTTGATGTCCCTTCTGAAGTCAGGGGCACTCTGGGCCTGCTGCCCCCAGCACTGTGACAGCTACACGTGGACATGGCAAAAGACAAAAAAGAGCACATGACGATGCTCTGTTTTCTTCAACAGGTGGGCAAAAAAAGGCCAGGTTATAAAGGAAGCCTCCGGTGACTTCTACGAAACCATCGTGGACCACACGTTCTTCTTTGAGCCCGTCTCCTGCGAGGTCACCAATGCTCTGGGCAGCACAAACATCAGCAGGACCGTGGATGTCTACTGTGAGTAACTTGTCGGCTTCAGTCCGGCTTCCAGGCTCAGCAGAGCTGCTGAAAATCAGCAGGCAGCAGACACAGCTCAGTCGGACTTGCCCAGGGTGGCAGGACTTGCTGGGCTCTCCTGCAGCTCACGCTGTGTAAATGCTCTGGTGGTTGGACCTGCGATTTCCTTGTGAGCTCGTGGGGTGGTCACTGGGGAGCTGGTCCCTCTGGAGTTGCAGCAGGCACCACCTGAGGCTTTTCTTTATGTGAGCCCCATCAAGATCGACCACTGCTCCCTCTGACCTGTTTGCTGTGGGGGTTTCTGGCTGGCAGAGCCCGTCCCTGGCAGTAACTCCAATTTCCTCTGCGCAGTTGGGCCCAGGATGGCGACAGAACCGCAGTCCCTGCTGGTGGACCTGGGCTCGGACGCGGTGTTCAACTGTGCCTGGACAGGGAACCCCTCTCTCACCATCGTCTGGATGAAGCGAGGCTCGGGCGTGGTAAGAACACAGCGGGGCAGGGGCACGTCCAGGGCAGGGGGTGCTGCAGGACAATTCCTGCTGGAATCTGAGGTATTGATGAGTCCGAGATTGTAGAAAGTCTCTGTCTGTCAGCCCCGCTGCCAAAGCAGAAGCCATAATTGGTCTGTGCTGTTTCAAGGTTGTTTATTCTGTTTATCTCTAACATGTTCTGCTGCCCTGCCGCAGCTCTGTCCTGCAGGGCAGCGTGTGGGGCTCTGCCCTCAGTGGGATGGTACAAACATTAAATACCACAAACTACCTGTGCTGGATTTACAATAACGTGCCAATATCTGTCACCTACGTTGGACAGTGTGTCCCCAGCCTGAACCAACAGAAAAATGCCAACACCACAGTGAAACATGGAGGGCATGAAGAAGGAGAAAAGGACAAGGCACACCCAATTTCCTCCATCTTGTCCCCTTTGAACCCCTCATCTAGAATCCTAAAATTTTACTTTTGCACCTGTGCCACACTTAATTATCACTTATATCAAACACTCAGAGCTTGTAATTCATCCTGTAAGATTGAAAACTCTTTTCCATGGCCAGAGATCACAGCCAGTGTCTCTGGGGGCTCTGTCCAGGGGGGTTCCTGACCCCTGCCAGGGTCCCAGACCTGCCAGGGCAGCCAGAGGGATGCCCTGGATTCCCACAGCTTCTCATGGAGCAGAACCCGTGTGGTCTGGGAGCTCATGGCTGGGTGAATGCTGGCTCCTCCAAATGCAAAGGGGTCCTAAGAATGGGGGAACTTATTTCCATCATGATGAAGGGTTGAACTGGAGCCTCACTTAACACCTCACTGATGGGGAGCAATTCTGCAATTCACCTGCATGTGGTTCCTTCTGGGGTGGTCCTGTGTGGGATAGTCCTTCATGGGATAGTCCTTTCTGGGATGGTTCTTCCTGGAATGGTCTTCCCAGGGATGGTCCTCTCTGGGATGGACCTTCCTGGGATGGTCCTTTCTGCCCCCCAGGCCTGGGATCTCACATCCCTACATGTTCACCCCAGCTCTCCCTGCTGTCGACTGGGGCCTGCTCCAGGGAGGAGCTTGGATCTATCCCAGCAGACTTCTCTACCACAAGACTTCTCCATGGCTCTTTTGTACTGGAAATCGTAAGGAGCTTTGCCAATCATAATCTCAGCTCAGTCAGCCCTGGGAAGCAGGAGGTGCTCTGACCCCTCCTTCAGACAGGAGGGCTGAGCAAAGCCATGGGAAAAAGCTAAAGGAGGGCTGAGGTGTGAAACTCATTCAGAAGCACACACAGGTTTGGGGTTGAAAAGCAGCTCCCAGCTTCACCTGGGCAGATCTGTGGGTGAGGGAACGCTGCTGTTCCAGCTCAAGTCTGTAATTGGAGAGCTGGACCCCACCGAGGAGCTGAGTCCCCCTCCTCTGGGGACACTGAGGCATTAACTGCTGGGCTGCTTGTTCCAAACCATAATGACCTTGGAGAAGGCCGTCTCCTGGGAAGAAATTACAGCCTTGGCAGAGCTGATGGCTTGAATCAGCAAAGGAATCCCGGTGGGTCAGTAATTCCTGGGTGGTTTCTCATCCCACAGCAGCCGTGGCTGTTTCTCTGGGTGAGCCCTGCAGGCTCTCACACACACATTGCTGTTCTGCTCGGGGGGCTGCAGGGGCTGGGGACCAGGGCTGCCTCACCCTCCTGCCCAGCCCAGCCCATCCCCCCGTCAGGGCTTGCCTTTGCTTTCCAGCAGTGCCCAGGTGAGGGAACCCAGGCCAGGTTCAGGGGTTCCATGTGGTGGAAAATTCCCTCTCCAACCTGTGCTTCCAAAGAAAGGCTCAGCAGTCTCTGTTGTTCGGTCTCAAGGCAGTTTATTGCAAGTTATCTAAAAGATTTTCTTCTGGGGCTGCTGTGGTTTGCTCACAGCTCAGGCAGAGGCACACACACACCCTGACATCCTCTCTGACTCCCGACTGCTGCTGCTTCTTCTTCTTCTTCTTCTTCTTCTTCTTCTTCTTCTTCTTCTTCTTCTTCTTCTTCTTCTTCTTCTTCTCTCCCCCTGCCCAGGGCTGCTGCTGTCTTTTATATGGTACATTACGTGTTACATGGGTACAGTTTTTCCCCAATGCCTATTACCTATATTAAATGGTGCTTTTCTACTCTAAACCAATCTGTGAGTGCCAACATCACCAAGAACATGGAGGGAAGGAAGGAGAAAGAGGGAAGACAGGGCAGGCCCAAATCCCTCCATCTTAAAACCTCTGACCCCCATGTACAAAGTAAAAAACCCCCTGTACAACACTAAAAAATTCTTCCCTCTACTTTGTGACTACTTCTACTCCAATATCTAAACTTTTGTGACTTCTTGTTCTTCCTGCAAGGTTGGTAAATCATTCCATGGTTCAAACCCCAAATCACAGCTGTTTCCAGCTGCCTGCCAGGGTCTCAAATGCTTCTGAGCTGGGCCTGGAACCTCCAAAAATGTCTGAGGGACATTTTGAGTTCCAACGCCCAGGCACAGCTCCCTTTTTATCTGCCTCTCTCCAGCTGAGTTCCATCACGTTGGAACTTCCTGGAGCAGAATGAAGGAGTTGGTTCTGCCCTTCCACTATGCCCTCATCAGACCCCACCTGCAGTGCTGTGTCCAGCTCCGGGGCCCCCAACTTCAGAAGGACCTGGAGCTGCTGGAGCCAGTCCTGAGGAAGCCACAGAGATGCTCCAGGGCTGGAGCCAGGCTGGGAGAGCTGAGGGTGTCCAGCCTGGAGAAGAGAAGGCTCCAAGGAGACCTCAGAGCCCCTTCCAGGGCTAAAGAGGCTCTGGGAGAGCTGGAGAGGGCCTTAGGAGAAGGGCCTGAACAGACAGGACAAGGGGGAATGGCTCCCATTGCCAGAGGGAAGGGATATATGGAATACTGGGGAGAAATTCTTCTCTGTGAGGGTGGGCAGGCCCTGGCACAGGGTGCCCAGAGCAGCTGTGGCTGCCCCTGGATCCCTGGCAGTGCCCAAGGCCAGGCTGGATGGGGCTTGGAGCAACCTGGGATAGGGGGAACCCTGGATAGGGGAAAAGTGTCCCTGCCCATGGCAGTGGGAGCCATTCCCCCCTGTCCTGTCAGTCCAGGCCCTTCTCCAAAGTCCCTCTTTGTGTTCAAGGTCCTTTCCAAGCCAAACAATTCCATGATTCTGTGATCAGACCCTCCAGCTGGTGTAATCTAGCAGAGATGCCCATGCTGGTCACCAGAGCCACCTCCACCTTTCCAGAGGGATCCTGGCAGAGGATCAGCACCCAGCAATCCAGTGGGATCTGGGATCACACCTGCTTCTTCCCCAGCCCCTCTGTTTTCAGAACCAGGTTGAAGTCCCTCAAGACTGCCTTCTTTTCTCCTTTTTCCACAAAAAGTCAGAGACCAAAGAGAGGCTGAGGCCAAGTACACACAGGTGGTTTTATGGCTGACTCTGCAATCAATGCTAACACAGTGGGTTTAGAAAGGATCTGACCCTCTGTGCCAGGTTAGGGCTGAGACCCCCACCTTGCTGCAGGGAGCCCCAGACCCACGTCCAACCACTGCACCAGTGCTGATTCCAGGAGCTGTGCGAGCAGCAAGCAGCAGAGCCAGAGGCTCACCCAGCAGCGGGTGCTGAGGAGGAGGAGAGATGCTGGGCTGTGCAGAGCCCTGGGGGAGAAAGCCAAGGGCAGCTGAAGGAGTTTGCTCCAGAAACCAGCCTCTGTTTGGGATCTGCCGTGGTTTTTTTTAACCCAGCAGTGCCAAGATCCTGCTGACAGCCTCAGCCAGATCCCTCAGTTTCCATGCTTTAATAATAATGGTTTTATAAAGCTGCTCATTGCACAGCAGGGCAGCAACAGGGCTGAGACATCGTCAGCCAGTCCATAGCAGGGGTCTGGCCAAAGGCAGCCGAGATTTCCCTGGGAATCCAGACCCGTTCCAAGGTGTCTGCCACCTCTGCCACCACTTCTGGGCTTAAAATCCCCGAATCAATCCCAGCAGTCTCCCCTGTGCCTGTGAATGTGGAGGTGCAAGTGTGGAGTGTGGTTCTCTGAAGTTTTTCTGCCTGTGCCACTGCAGCCACCAAAATTTTTATCTTGTATCGTGAACTTCTTGCACAACTGGAGTTAGTAAAAATTCAAATGAATAGGAAGAGGATTTCTAATTCCACCCCAAAACACCTGCAGTGTTTCTTTATTCTTTGGTCAACAGCAGTGAGTGATATTTCCATGCAATGCCAGACTTTGGGCTCATCCATTTGGCTTTCCCAAGGATGCTCAGGAGCTGGTGACTCAGGTCATTTGTTTTGTCTGTAACTTCTCATGGCCCACCTGAAAGCCCCCCTCCTCTCTTTCAGGTCCTGAGCAATGAGAACAAGCTGATCCTGAAGTCAGTCCGCCAGGAAGACGCCGGGAAATACGTGTGCCGAGCCGTGGTGCCGCGGGTGGGCGCGGGGGAGCGGGAGGTGACGCTCACCGTCAACGGTACCTCCTGCTCCCTTCTGCCATCCCTTCCCTCCTGATTCCCATTTGCCATTCCTTCCCTCCTGCTTCCCTTCTGCCATTCCCTCCCTCCTGCTCCCTTCTGCCATTCCCTCCTGCTCCCTTCTGCCATTCCTTCCCTCCTGCTCCCTTCTGCCATTCCCTCCTGCTCCCTTCTGCCATTCCTTCCCTCCTGCTCCCTTTCACCATCCCTTCACTCCTGCTCCCCATCTGCCATTCCTTCCCTCCTGCTTCCTTTCTGCCATTCCCTCCTGCTCCCTTCTGCCATTCCTTCCCTCCTGCTTCCTTTCTGCCATTCCCTCCTGCTCCCTTCTGCCATTCCTTCCTGCTCCCTTCTGCCATTCCTTCCTGCTCCCTTCTGCCATTCCCTCCTGCTCCCTTCCACCATCCTTCCCTCCTGCTCCCTTCTGCCATTCCTTCCCTCCTGCTCCCTTCTGCCATTCCTTCCCTCCTGATTCCCATTTGCCATTCCTTCCCTCCTGCTTCCCTTCCACCATCCCTTCACTCCTATTCCCCATCTGCCATTCCATCCCTCATGCTCCCTTCTGCCATTCCTTCCTGCTCCCTTCTGCCATTCCCTCCTGCTCCCTTCTGCCATTCCCTCCTGTTCCCTTCTGCCATTCCTTCCCTCCTGCTCCCTTCTGCCATTCCTTCCCTCCTGTTCCCTTCTGCCATTCCTTCCCTCCTGCTCCCTTCTGCCATTCCCTCCTGCTCCCTTCTGCCATTCCCTCCCTCCTGCTCCCTTCTGCCATTCCCTCCTGCTCCCTTCTGCCATTCCTTCCCTCCTGCTCCCTATCTACCATCCTTCCCTCCTGCTCCCTTCTGCCATCCCTTCCCTCCTGATTCCTTTCCACCATTCCTTCCCTTCTTCTCCCTTCTGCCATTCCTTCCCTCCTGCTCCCTTCTGCCATTCCTTCCTGCTCCCTTCTGCCATTCCATCCCTCCTGCTCCCTTCTGCCATTCCTTCCCTCCTGATTCCCTTCTGCCATTCCTTCCCTCCTGCTCCCTTCTGCCATTCCTTCACTCCTGCTTCCCTTCCACCATTCCTTCCTTCCTGCTCCCCGTCTACCATCCTTCCCTCCTTCTCCCCATCTACCATCCTTCCCTCCTTCTCCCCTTCTGCCATTCCTTCCCTCCTGATTCCCATTTGCCATTCCTTCCCTCCTGCTTCCCTTCCACCATTCATTCCTTCCTGCTCCCCGTCTACCATCCTTCCCTCCTTCTCCCCATCTACCATCCTTCCCTCCTTCTCCCCTTCTGCCATTCCTTCCCTCCTTCTCCCCTTCCACCATCCCTTCCCTCCTGCTCCCTTCTGCCATTCCTTCCCTCCTGCTTCCCTCCCCCCATTCCCTTCCTGCCTTGATCCTGTTGCTCTGACAGTTCCTGTTCCCAAATTATCCCCTCAGATACTTCCTTTTGGAGCAAACCGCACCCCCAGTTGAATCAGAGATCCAGGCAATTGGAGTAAAGTGGATTTTGCCTTATTTTGCCTGGAAATGCACAAGTTAAAGCAAAAAAAAAAAAATCAACATTTGCTCAGCCCCATACAGTTCCTTATTATCAACAGGGGTTTATTGAGTAGTTGGGAGCTGGCAGCTTTAAATCTTTAATAGATTAATCTTGCAAAACCCTCGCAAGGTCAGGGAGTGCTGTTGTCTCTGTTGTACACCTGGAGAGCTGGGAATTGAGTCTGGATCCAAGACCAGCAGCCTAATCACACTCTCCAACCCACATGAGGATGCCTGTGAGGATTCCTGTGAGGATACTTGAGGATACACACCTGCCAGGATTCCTGCCAGGATTCCTGTCAGGAAACCTCCATGGCTGCTTGGGGCTCATCCAGCACCGTGTCAGGATGTGCCCTGGACTCACAGCCACATCTCTGGAGTTTCACGATGCCCTGGCCAAGACCTCGCAGCAGCTGGTAACAAATTTCAGCATAAATACAGCAGGGAAAGAGCAGGTGGGCTGCAAATGGTGTAAGCAGAGGATGAATTTTGCATTGTCTCTCACCTGCATGACAAACTGGCAGGTTTCACTCCCCACTCACTGTCACAGGAGAAGAACATAGGCAGGAGGCAGCTCAGGCAAGCACTGATTTCAAACACAGATAATGCAGATGGTGGATGCCCCAGCTCCCTGGAAACATTCAAGGACAGGGCTCTGAGCAACCTGATCTAGCTGAAGATGTCTGGGTCATGACAAGAGGGTTGGATTGGATGACCTTTAAAGGTCACTTCCCACCCAAACCATTCCAGGTTTCTATAATCCTAGAAAAGGAAGGCAAGGGAAACACAGCAGAGACTGAAAACCAACCACTCCCTCGACTTGGGCTCAGCTCCTTGGTGCCTTCAGTCTCCTTCCCCAGCAGCTGCTGGGTTTTAATTACAATTAAATGGAAAACAAAGCAACAAATTAGCACGAAGAACATGCTCCTTCCCTGGCACCTACCAGGCATAGGGATACCCTGAGAGCAGAGCAGAGCTCCCCACAGGCTCGGGGCATTTGGAGTGTGCAGCACTGACTGGAAAAGTTGCTCTCCCCCAGCTTATGCCTGGGGAAGCTGATGGGGAGTAAATGAAATCCATGCATGGGGTTCACTGCTCAGCTTGGAGCATCTGCCAGGAACTGACTGCCTGCACATCCCATCCCATGGGAAGTGCTGCCGGGGGCTTGGGGCACCCTGAAGGTGACAGTGTTGGGACATGTCACTGCAGGTATTGGACCAAGGGAGAGTCCCACACCTCTGAGTCAGGATGCTCTCCTGGCCCTCCAAGTGAGGAGAACTGAGCCCCTGAGCAGCATCCCCACATCCCACATCCACCGAAACCAGGGCTTGGCAGCCTGTCCTGCAGCAGGAGCAGCGTTCCAGCTCCAGAGCACGGCACAGTGTGTCTAATCCAGCTAATGAATTCTGCTGGAAGCCTGTTCTTCTGTAATTCAAGGGGGAAGTTGAATGCCTCATATTTTGATGTGATTTTAAGTCCAAAGGGTGATACAATTCTCTGTTATTACCAGATGCCTGCCTCTGTCACAGAAAAATCAGGCATTGAGAAGTCGTTTTCTGGGCTG
Source organism: Taeniopygia guttata (assembly GCF_048771995.1). NCBI lineage: Eukaryota > Metazoa > Chordata > Aves > Passeriformes > Estrildidae > Taeniopygia > Taeniopygia guttata. The sequence goes on from NC_133049.1 coordinate 1,910,353, forward strand.
GCTGATCTGGACACCTGGACTTTGAGGGGGCTGATCCATCCCACCGAGCACAGAGATCCCAGCTGAGAGACCCCTCAACCCACTCTGAGCCTGTGGTCTCAGCCTATCCACTCCCAAAATGATCCAAAATCATGGCATGAGGATGGTGGGGTGGGAGAGCATCCTCCTGCCCTTCCCACGCAGTTTCCTCAGACTGGGCTGAGGCAGAGCAGCCCAATCCCACGCCAGAGCCAAGGCCACCAGCCTGCAAAGAAGCAGATAGGATTCAGAGTCTGGTGAGTGGGAAGGAGGATTATGCAAAGCAGCAGCATTTGGCAGGGCCAGAGCAGCAGAGGCTCGAAGGAAGGGAGGAACTTGGTGCCATCATAAATCAGCAGCAGCTGGATTTACAGCCAAAGCCTCTCGCTGCTCTTGACTGCACCCAGCCCAGTTGCAGCTCCCACCCCAGCAGAAGCAGCCCAAGGTCACCTTCACAGGCAGATCACCCATCTGTCACTGCACCATCCGGGCTGGGCAGGGACTGCTGAGCAGGGACCACCACCCCTGCCCACCTTGTTCTGCAAGAGAAGTTTGTTGGGAGTGCTGGACAGCTCCAGGTGACTCATTCAGGATGTAATTTGCCTGGGATTCACCCCAACAAGGAAGTCAGGCGTGCCTGAGAGCTGGGAGCAGGGCAGGGCTGAGCTGCCACCCCTCTTGGCCAGGAGCACATCACAGTGTCAGGAGAGCTCAAGGCCAGGTTGGAACAACCTGCTCTGCTGGGAGGTGTCTCTGTCCCCGGTAGGGGATCTGGAATGAAATGGCTTTTAAAGTCTTTTCCAACCCAAATCAATCTGTGGTGTTCCTTTGCAATACCAGGCAGAAGCAGCCAGCCCAGAACTTCTGCAGGAAGCAAGGAGTTAAACAAAACTCTCTTGCCAAATAATTTTGAGTGCTTGGGAGAAAGGTTCAGATGGACTCGAGCAGCCTGGAGAAACCAAGGCCATCCTCTCCTTTCATTCCCGAAGGTTTCCACCTCAGACTTCTCTTTTGTGTGAGCCGCCAGGACCGCACAAATAAATTGGCACCGAGGTGCTAAAAATAACCTCCACCAATAGCTCCATCATTTATATCCATAGCAACATTGCTTAGAGCCTTTTCCCTGCCTGTGGGCTGTCTCACACTCGGTGCTGAATGCCAAGCTGGAGATTGGCAGCTTTCATAAGGAGCCAGAGCCTGGTGGAGAATCAAACGCTGGCCCTGAATGCGAAGAGGCTGCAACTTCGTGCTATTATTTCTGGGCATGTTCATCTCACAAATAGTCTTTAGTCATCCACTATTATCATGATGATAAGCCTCCGACTCTGAACTCCTGAAGCAATAATAAAAGCCAAAGCCACTGGCATTTGTGCCATTTAAAATCCACTCGCCTTGGGGAAAATGATCCTTTTAATGATTATTAAGCCATTTTTCTCTAGCGTCACCCAGTCTTGGAGCACTTCCAGAATTTATAAGTAACACACAGCCATCAAAATGGAAAGGAGACAGTTCTTTTTATTACTGTTTGGGCCTGGCCTGCAGATCCCATCACTGCTCTTGCCTCTGCTGGCTTTGGAATCATCAGGTGGGCAGAAGCATCAATGGTCTCGGCAAGCTCCTCAGGCAAAGCAAGAGTCACCTCCACAGCGACCCTTGGGAAAGCTGAGCTTTCAGCCATGGATAAACAAGAGCTCACACCCTGGGATCGTGCCTGGAACAACATCTTGAGCATTTAGAGAGAAAAACACAACAAAGTGTCTTTTTTTTTTTTTTTTTTGCCTTCTTCGATCAAAAAGGGCACAAGTTCCATTGCTGTACTGCTATGTCCATTACAGCAAAACAAGTCCTGACCTTCACGCCCAGTTCCTGCTATTCCTGATGTTGATGGCGGCTTCCTTCCAGCAGTAATTTCCTGAGCTGCCAGAAGCGTGGGCACTGGTCAGTGAATTGTGCTTCAATGAGCTTGTTTTCCATCCATCTCCCCTTGGAGCAGTGTAAGGAAGCAGGGAAAGGCTGTGCCTCAGTGGGAATGTGTGAGGAGTGTGCAAGTTTGGTGCAGGAAGGGGTTACTGGGACAGTTCCAAAAGGCAGCTGTATGTACAAATGCCTGAGTGAAGGATTTAGCACTTTGGTACATTTTTGTGCATTCACAAAGTTTATAAATGGGTATTTGGATGAGAATCAGGCAGGAATACCCAGGCAAATCTTTCTTCCCACTTTACTCCAAATCCCTGAGACTTTTCTTTGAAAGAACATGTCAGGTGCAGGGCAGGGAGGTGGGGGAAAAAAATCCACAAGGCTGTATTACTGATAAACCCAGTGATGTAGTCCAAACCAGCTGTGACACCCTAGTGACACTCTGGAACATTGGGTGTTCACCCAAGTGAACACCCAAAGTTCCAGAGCTGGGGCAGGGGGAGTTCTGACAGCCCCTGCCACCCCTCTCTCCCTTTCCTGCAGCCCAGTTGTTGCTGTTTTTCTTTTCTGCCAGCAGCAAGCCACTCATGGAAATGCAAATCTGCTTTAATTTAGGAGGTTAATTTACAGCAATTAGGATCCCAGCTCTTGTGCTGCTCCCCTGGGGCCAGCAGGGCTGTTAGAAGGGTGAGGGACTCACCACATGCTCTCCTCTCCCATCCCTTTCCTCCCAGCCACAGGATGCTCACCAAGGCAGGACAAGGACACTTCCCATCCCAAGCTGGTGTCTGGGCAGGAAGAGCCTTTCCTGCCCTTTCTCCAGGCTCCTTTCATGATCCACATGGCACAGGAGAGCCCAGCTGATGGGTGTCAAGGTTTTCCAGCAGAAACTCCTCCACCACATCTTCCTTAATGCCCTGGAGAGCAATTAGTTTAATGGTTGCTTAATGAATCTGGGAGAGCACAGAAGAGAAACAGCAGGTGGGATGGGATCCTGCTTTGCTTCTGCAGCAAAGAGCCCTTCCCAGAGGCCAGGCTCACCAGGGATGGGGGTACAGAGATGGGGACCCTGGTGCTTTGTGGGGGCTTTGCAAAAACCCAGCAGAGCCCAAAGCCTCCACTCGATGTTCTCCATCACAGGAGGTGATGGGGCTCTTTGTCCCTTCAGAGATGGACCCCAATATCCATTTGGGGCTCCCCTGACACCCCCATCCCCACCAGTCCCAAGGGGTGCCAGCAGCCTCTCCTGTCTCCACAGGGCCCCCCATAATCTCCAGCACCCAGACCCAGCACGCCCTGCACGGCCAGAAGGGGCAGATCAAGTGCTTCATCCGCAGCACCCCGCCGCCAGACCGAATTGTGAGTACCGCCCTGGCACAGATGATACTCTGTGTGCTGGAACACCTCGGGGTGCCCCGGCCTCACCCCTCTCTCCCTTGGCAGGCTTGGTCCTGGAAGGAGAACGTCCTGGAATCCGGGACCTCCGGGCGCTACACGGTGGAGACGGTGAGCACAGATGAGGGGGTGATCTCCACGCTGACCATCAGCAACATCGTCCGGGCAGATTTCCAAACCATCTACAACTGCACGGCCTGGAACAGCTTCGGCTCCGACACCGAGATCATCCGCCTCAAGGAGCAAGGTGGGCACTGCTGGGCAGCTGCTGGGGCTGGGGGCAGCGAGAATTAGCGCCTGGCTGGGCTGTGAGAGTGGGGAGATGCTGTGAGAGGCAGGAGGTGCTCAGGAGAGCTCTTGGGATGCCAAAGAGGAAATTAGGAAGGACAATGACAAGGCTCCAGCTGTGCTAGCTGTAGGATTGCATCCTTAGGGCACATGATCTTGGTAAAGGGGCAGGACAAGCCCTGTAAAGTCTCTGCTTGATAAGGTATTCCTGATTTCCCCTTTCCTGCTAAACTGGAGGGCACGGGCTGATCCCACACCCCTTGCTCCCTGTCCCACAGTACAAGGTGATGCCTGCCCCGGGCTGCAGGATCATTTATAGCCTTGGAGAAACAGGAGTGGCTGCTCCCAGCAGACCCCACTGCTCCAGGGTGATGGGAGGAAGGCATTGGGACTGGTGGCAACTCTCCATCCTGGCCATCAGCCACAATGCCAGCACGTCACACAGGGCTGGCCTCACACACCCAGCAATTCCCAGGGATGGCCGGGGAAATTCCACTCTCGGGGCTCTCCACAGCAGCGGGGGGGAGAGCTTAGCTGTGAGGAATGCTTAGCTCCTGGAGGAACTCCAGTTCTCCTCTATTTTATTAAATGCCAGGGCAGGCAGGTGGATTGTTCTCATTAAGCCGTGATTTATAGGCAAGGCTGGCGTCCAGATTAAATCAGAGCTAAATGAACCCCTTAAAATGAGCCTTGGGCTTCTTCCAATGCAAACAGAGCCAGTGGTTTTTCCAGGTCGTCTGCCAGTCAGCGGGAGCGCTCGGCGGCGAGCCGGGGTCCCGGCGGAGGGTGGCCGGGCAGCCGAGCCAGCTCCGGGCTCACATCCCGGTGTCCCTGCTGGGCCACGCCAGGGGACAGCCCTGCCCTGGCCAGGGGACAGCACAGGGGACAGCCCTGCCCTGGCCAGGGGACAGCACAGGGTGACACAGGGGACAGCCCTGCCCTGGCCAGGGGACACCACAGGGGACAGCGCAGGGTGGCACAGGGGACAGCCCTGCCCAAGGGGACAGTGCAGGGTGGCACAGGGGACAGCACAGGGTGGCACAGGGGACAAAACAGGGTGGCACAGGGGACAGCCCTGCCCTGGCACAGGGGACAGTGCAGGGTGGCACAGGGGACAGCGCAGGGTGACACAGGGGACAGCCCTGCCCTGGCCAGGGGACACTGCAGGGTGGCACAGGGGACAGTGCAGGGTGGCACAGGGGACAGTCCTGCCCTGGCCAAGGGACAGCACAGGGGACAGCGCAGGGTGGCACAGGGGACAGCCCTGCCCAAGGGGACAGCACAGGGTGGCACAGGGGACAGCACAGGGTCCCCTTCACGGGGCCAGCCCCGGCGCAGAGCAGAGCAGAGCAGAGCAGAGGGCTGAGCGCTCAGGAAGGCTGCGGTGGGCGCGTGGGCTGTGCAAGGCTGTGGACACTTGCTTTATTTTCAAACAGGTACGGAAATGAAATCAGGAGCTGGTATTCAAGCAGGTATGGAATCATGAGCTGACGGTGAATGTGGATTGTCCCCAGCCATCACCACACCTGAGGGCCCGGCGTCCTCCTCCCGGCCCGGCAGCTTTCCACAGGGCAGGCAGGGCAGGAAGGGGTGCAGGGAAACTGCAGGGCAGTGACTGGGGCAGGACTGGGAAGCTGGAGTGGTCCAGTCCCCCCTGTGCCACTGATCCACTCTGGAAACCAGCACTTTCTTAGCCCCAGCTCCCCAGTCACTGTTACCCAGCCATGTTTAAAATGGTGCAGGAGTCCCACCGAGTGCTACTTTGGGATAAAAACAAAGAGGGAAAAGTACGTGTTTCCAGGGTCATTTGCAGACATCAGCTTGGCTCAGCATAGTGGGAGAGTGATGGCCAGCATCACTCGCCAGAGCAGGTTTGGATGGATCTTGGGGCAGATCTGTGGGATATGCTGCCCTTGTGGTTCCTCATCCTGTGCCCCAGAGCAGGATTCCTGGGGGAGCAGCAATCTGCCTCCCCCTCAGCTCACCCATCCCTACAGGACACTTCACCATCCCTGCCATTCTGTCACTGCCCCTTTGCAGTTACCTTTATCCCAGCCCAGGAGAGCCCTGGACATTTTCCCCACCCCATTCCCTGCGTTGTTCTTCATCATCTTCATCCCCATCACCACCTCCTTCTCTCTGAGCTCTGCCTGCAGATCCCATTCCCCAGAGCTGAGAGCCAGCCAGCCTTTCCAGGGTCTCCAGGCTCCTTTCTCTCCAGCCCCTTGCTCCAAATTCCTCTGGGAAGGCCAAAAAAATCCCATGAGGAGCTACCACTGTTGGCAGGAGCACTGCCTAGCAGGCAGCCTCAGAAAATCCTGGTTTCTTCGTGCCATGGCTCAGCTGCTGGGTTGGAAGATGCTGATTTTAGGGTGAGCTTCTTGGGGCAGCTGGACCCAGCTGCAGAACCCTCTGTGTTCCCTGAGCTCCAGCAGAGAACTGAGGGGATTTGCCTTTTCACCACCTGGGCACTCTCAGAGGTTTGGTGATGGATTGGTTCAGTGCCACTGGTGACATGTGACACATCAAGGGACCTGCAGGCCCAAGCAGGAGATCCACGAGCAAGCCACAAAGTGAGAAACATCAGTTCTCTTTTGATCAAGTGTGAGCAGAGCCTAAACCAAATCAGCACCACGTGTTTATCACCCTGCAGTTCCCAAATTAGGGCTCAGGACCCATGAGCTCCACAGCCATGGCTCAGGGGTACCATGAAGTGACTTTAGAACTCCTCTGTCCCACTTGAGATAGGGTAAACAAGGAAGACACCCTCTGCTGACTACACAGTGGATGCTGGTGGAATGACAACTGTCCCCAGTCCCACCAGCAGGAGTGTGTCCCCCTTGGGAAGGGTGAAGGGCCCAGGTGGGGTCTGTGGCCTCAGGTCCGGGATGAAATGATGCTCAGTGGGCAATGGGAGATGGTTCCTGTATCACTCAGTCAAGTGACAATCCCTGGGCTTTGCTGCTCAGCTGGGTCACCCCCTGTGTCCCTAGGGTCCAACAGCATTCATGTCCCCATCTGCACAGACCCCTGAGAACCACCTCTCTGCATACATTTTCCCATAAATTCATCCCATCCATTTCCAAGGCAAGGCCTCCAAGGACAAAACACCTTCCAAGGAGGCGTCCAGGCAAGTTGTGAGGACACACTCACCCACCTTATCTGGTCACCCCAGACAGGGTTATCTCTCTCTTGGTTCACAAGATCCTACAGAGTGTTTAGAAAAAGAAGGAATGGGGACCTAGGGATACCTGCAGCTTTAGGGGAGAGGGTCTTCAAGGATGCAGCTTTACCCTCCCAGCCAAGGAAGGCAGTTTGTGGTGCCTTCACAGCTGTGGTGTCCTGCAGTGTGAGTGCTGCCCACCGCTGCCCCTCCTTAATCCAACCCAACACTCCCTGTAAAGCTGGAGCTGTGCTGGAGGAACTAGAGAGACAGAGCAGGGAGATAAAAAGGCATTGGGGTTCCAAATCTGACCCTCTCACCATAAATGTGTTTTCCCATTCCACCCTCCCCACACCTCACAAGCTGCTGCCAGAGCCTGCATAGATAAATCAGCTTTGCTGGCTGAGCCAGAGCCCAAAATCCCCAGCGGGAACTTGGTGACAGAGTTCTTGTAGGCAGAAGGATGTGAGGGTGCATCCCCTGCTCTGCCTCTCACAGACCCTGCTCACACATCCCACCCCACAGTGCTCAGCCCCAGCATGGGCCATCCCTCCTGTCCCAGTCCTTGTAGCCCCCTCAGGAATTTTGGAAGGATGACTGTTGATAAGCCACAGGAGAAGGCAGGAAATTGGGATATAAAATAGGGAGGGGCTGTGAATGATGATTGGGGTTAAGTAATCCATCAGCCTGCTCAGAAGCCATTTCTCTTTCTTAATAATATTAACACACGGTCTTCTTTTGCACTTCATCCTTTAGAGAAGCTCATTCATTAACCCGCAGGGCACTAACAAGAGCAGCTGCTAATCCGCTCCTCTGGCTCCCCTCCTCTCCTCCCAGGGTAAACTGAGGCACAGAACGAGCAGGGTTGTACAAACCGCAGCATCCCACGGGCAGCCCGTGCCGACATCACCACGCACGGATGGGGGAGCAGGGAAGGAGCCCCAAAACCCTCCCCAGGCTCATCCCTGAGCCTCTTGCCAGTAGCCAGGGGTGGGTCCCTGGGGGAAAAGGCCCCTCTGTGACCTTCAGGCCACTTCATGCTCCCTCTCCTTGCTCTTGCAGAGTCGGTGCCGATGGCGGTGATCATCGGAGTGGCCGTGGGGGCCGGCGTGGCGTTCCTGGTGCTGATGGCCACCATCGTCGCCTTCTGCTGCGCCCGCTCCCAGAGGAGTAAGTGTCACCCCCACCACGCTGCACCCCTTTGGAAGGGCTGGGGAGAACTCAGGGGAGAGGGTGAATTCAGTGGAGCAGGGAGAAACTGAATTTGAATTGAAATTGAAATTGAAATTGAAATTTGAAATGAAATTGAAATTGAAATTGAAATTGAAATTGAAATTGAAATTGAAATTGAAATTGAAATTCAATTTGAATTGAAATTGAAATTGAAATTGAAATTGAAATTGAAATTGAAATTGAAATTAATTTGCCGTCACAATTTACTGAATTTTCTTCTCCGCACAAGCCGCTTCTCCTGTTGGTCTACCAAGTGTCTGCTGCAAAGGCAGCCCTGTGGGAAAAGGGAAGGGCTTATGGAAAACATGCCAGGGTTACTGCTGGTCCCTGTCAGCAGCACAGGCAGCTCAGGAGGTGTGCAGGGGACCTCTTAATCTCTCCCTTGGAGAAATCCTGAGGTACAAGAGAGAGAAGCATCCTCAGTGTGCCACACGGGTGCTTAAAAACCCTCCACAGTTCTGCTTCTGTTTTAATTCCAATTTTCCTGACATGCATATTCCTAGCAGGAATGACAGCCAGCAGAGGGGTTTTTCGTGGGACTTGTGCGTTTCAGAGTCTGGCTGCAGTGGAAATACAAGTTAAAGTGACATTAGAGACACAGGTAGAGGAGGAGGAGGGGGAAGCAGTGCAGCATTGTCTGGCCTCATTAAAAAGACACCAGGAAATTAAAGGAGGATTGTTGGCTCCATGAAAAGGCACCAAAGCAGGAGGGAGAAGACTGTGATTGTCTACAGCATTCCAAGCCTCTGGGGAGAGGAGAAGATCCTTGGCGCTGCTCCTGGCTCGCGAGACGCGTGGTACGGATTCCAGGATGCCAAACTCTCCATGTGTGTGCCAGAAAACCCAGTTGTTGTTCTTTTTTTTTTTTTTCCCCCTTGATGATTTACAAAGCCATCAAAGACACCAGGCAGCTCCTGGATTCAGTAAGGACACACAGCCCCTCACTGCAGAAATGTGTTTAATTTTCAGCGTGTTAATGATGCTTCTCCCTGTTTTATCCCATTTTTTTTGAACTCTCACAGCCTCCATTAGCAAGAATTAATGAACTAAATAGGGAAAGTAACTTATCTTGCTTTTTGGGGAAGGATTGCTGATGGACAGCACCCAAGACCAGGCCAGTTTGATGTCGTGGAGGTCATTTGGCAGCAAGAGACAATGCAAGAACCTGAAGGAAGCAGTGCCAAGCCGTGTTCCCATGTCCATGGGCTGTTTTTTCCCCATGCCACATCCTTCAGAGAAACGGGGAGCGTGTGGTTCATTATTTCCCTCTCGTTAGATGGAACCAGGTGGTGCAGGGCTCTTTACAGGACCCACGGTTTCACAGGAATGCCATGACAACAGATTCCAGACATGGTGAAAACGCCGGGATTTAGACCCTCACAAGCTGGAGGCAATGCAGGGATGGGCTGCTCTTCAAGGAGAAAGCCAAGAGGGGACAAGGCCATCCCAGCCAAATGCCTTGTGTTATTTACCCCATTGCTAAATCAGGAAGAAGAGGCATTTTCCTCACCAGGGCTGGGAAGACAGGTTCTGGAAGGAAGGCACTGGGGACATGGTGGCAGGGTTTGAAGTCCCTTTTCTCCGCTGGGTTTCCAGTGTTATCCCATTTAGAAAAGGTTTTTGGGTCTTCAATACACCAGAGGCTGCTGGGTCTGGGAGTGTTCCCTGCCCTGCTGCTCCCCCGGCAGTGTGATTCCCTGGGGAGAGGTCAGCAGCATCCCCAGGCCAGGGCAGGGGTCCCTGTGCTCCCTACAAGGCTTTGCCACTTCACTTTGGGATCAGAATAAGTAAGAGATCACCCAAGAGATCAGTGAAGATCCCTGCCCTGATCTCCCTTCCCTCCCCAAAACCTTGTGGGAAGGGAAGAGCCAGACCCAGCTGGGAACAGCAGCAAATCCAGAGTGCAGATGGGATTCCCCAGCCTGAGATTCATGCATGGGGTGCTGGTGGCATTCAGTTCTTCTTTTCCTGCCTCCAAAAGCTCCTGGAAACTACCAAAACAGTCTCTGCTTGGGTTTGGGGGGAACTGGGAGCATCAGCAGCTGAACCAGACCCCACTGACACTCAGGGTGCAGAACCCTGCAGGGAAGGACTTGGATGTGCCAGGTGGATGGGCTTTTACCCCAGTTTTGAGGTGCTGATGCCAGCTGAAGGCTGTGACCACTGTCTCTGGTGGCAGGAGGGTGGGAACACCAGGCTGAAAGGTGAGGAAAGGAATTTCATCACTGTTAGCTGTGTGTGATGTGTGGAGTTATTACAGAGATCAGCTCAGGAATGATGGGATTGACAGAGCACTTGGATAGCAGGAGAAGGACTCATTTCCTGCCAGGATGACTGCAGATTCCTCTCCCAAGACAAATACCAGAGCGTTGTGCCATCATTTATAACAACCTGGTGCAGGCTGCAGGAACAGTTGTGTTGAGGGGACACAGTGACCCAGCAGTAACTCTGGAGAAGAAATCTCCTGACCCAGCCACTGACCACAACTAACAGCAATGGGGGAGGCAATTCCTGACCATGTTTTGGGAAAATGCAGGAAAAAAAAAAAAAAAAGGAAAAAAAAAAGGACCAGGTGCAGACACACCAAGCCTGGAGACTCTGGAAAAGAGAAAAGAAAAAAATTTACTGCACATCTGTTGTTGCATCTTCAGTGACTTAACGGCCCAGAGTTATTTGAGGGGGAACACTCCTGGGAGAGAAGCTGCAAGACACTGATTAGCGTCTCCTTGTGATTAAAGACAGAGGCTCCAGCACCAGGAATGTGGTCCCAGCAGGACAACATTAAAAAAAATAAGCTGTAGTAACTTCTCAGTGAAAGGCTTTGCCTTGCGCCCTGGGACTTGGCGAGGTCTGGGGGCTGTGGAGGACAGGGGATGCTCGGAGAGATGAATTCAAGGACAGAGCTTGGAGCTGGTGTGGGTTACATCATTCCGTTTGGTTTAGAGATAAAACTCCCGGGGGGTCCAGCCTTTTGTGGACTGATCCCCGCAATCCTGGCTTGGCAGGGCGCTGCTGGATCCATCAGCTGGAGGCAGATCTGACAAACCGGTGGTTCGAGGCAGTTTTTGGGTCTGGGAGGGCTGGCACAGCCATCCTGGGAGTTGAGAGCCAGGTCCGTGGCTGGGGGCCGGCTTCAAAGCTGCTGAGGTCTCGCTGCTCAGATTTGCCTCCATCTCCGCTTTTCATCTCGGCTTTGCGCCGCCGTCTGCTCCCGCTGCTCCGCATCTGTGGGTTAGTTCTGCGAAAATGGCTTGTTCAAAGCACGCCTGACACCTTCAGGGAAGGCAGGGAGTGAATGTTTCTCTCTTCTCTCGTTGTCATTTCCAGGCTGCTTGGAGATGATAAAACTGTCCCTGGCTACGTCTGTGCTCCTTGCTTGGCCTTTTCTGTGTGTTGTCTGCACCCCAGCCTGCGGGAGGCTTTTCCCAGAGCCTGGGCAGGGCTGGTCCATCCCTCAGGAGCAGTATTTCCTATGGATCAGCAGGCTGGACAAGGATTTCACTCTCTGTGGGGGCAGTTCTACTACAGCCCAGCCCCTGGTAACAGCACCGTGAGTGTGGCAGAGGCCAACCGAGCTCCAAAGGGAATTCCTATAGGAGTCTGAGCCGTCCATACCTCTGGCACGCAAATATTGCTCCTCCAGCTCTCCAATGGGCTTGCAGAGCCGGGCTTAGTGCTGCCGGGAATCCTCAGTCGTGTCCTTGCAGAAGCTCCAGCACTGCCTCCCACTAACGCCCTGGTCCATCTCCCTCTTTTCCCAGACCTCAAGGGTGTGGTGTCTGCCAAGAACGACATCCGCGTGGAGATCGTGCACAAGGAGCCAGCCTCGGGCAGGGAGGCGGAGGAGCACCCGACCATCAAGCAGCTGATGGTGAGAATCCCTTCCCTTCCCTTCCCTTCCCTTCCCGATTGCTCCGGGTGCAGTTTGATGGTTACAGGCCTGGACACGCGTCGCTCAGCCCCGTAATAACCACTCGGTGCAAAAATGCTGTTCTCGAGATCCACGTTCTCTTGCCATAAAAACTCCTCGAGTGAAACTTGGCTAATGAGGAGGGAGAGCTGCTAGAGCTTTATTGCAGTGGCCTGTCGGAATCTGTGGGTATTGGTGATTACGAGGTTGTAGAAAGTCTCTGTCTGTCAGCCCCGCTGCCAAAGCAGAAGCCATAATTCGTCTGTGCTGTTTCAAGGTTGTTTATTCTGTTTATCTCTAACATGTTCTGCTGCCCTGCCGCAGCTCTGTCCTGCAGGGCAGCGTGTGGGGCTCTGCCCTCAGTGGGATGGTACAAACATTAAATACCACAAACTACCTGTGCTGGATTTACAATAACGTGCCAATATCTGTCACCTACGTTGAACAGTGTGTCCCCAGCCTGAACCAACAGAAAAATGCCAACACCACAGTGAAACATGGAGGGCATGAAGAAGGAGGAAAAGGACAAGGCACACCCAATTTCCTCCATCTTGTCCCCTTTGAACCCCTAATCTAGAATCCTAAAATTTTACTTTTGCACCTGTGTCACACTTAATTATTACTTATATCAAACACTCAGAGCTGGTAATTCACCCTGTAAGATTGAAAATTCTTTTCCATGGCCAGAGATCACAGCCAATGTCTCTGTGGGCTCTGTCCAGGGGGGTTCCTGACCCCTGCCAGGGTCCCAGACCTGCCAGGGCAGCCAGAGGGAAGCTCTGGATTCCCACAGTGGCCCATCTGCCCGCCGGGCTAATTGCAAAGCAAATTTGCCACCTCACACCTGGAAAGCTGCGGAGGGCAGGGAGAGACCCAAGGGGGGAGCACGAGGTGACAACGAGCTCATCACCCAGCGAGCCTTGTGCGGGCAGCACCGGGGCTGTACCCAGGGCTGGATGCCCACCCGAGGCCAGTCTGCACTGGGTCTGTAACACCGGGGAGGTGTCACCTTCCCGAGGCCACCACCTTCACCCGAGGGGACCGAGGGACACGGGCAGGGCAAGAGGTGCATGGCTGAGGTCCAGAAAACGCAGCTTGTGCCCTGATGCTGCTGCATCCTCGCCAGCAGCAGCCCCTCTGCGTGCTGTGGTCACTCTTCTCTGTGGCTCAGCCCCAGTTTGCCTTGGCTTTCACTTGCTGGTGACAAAGAGAAGCTGAAAAATGGCAAAGAATCCTGAAAAAGAAAAAAAAAATAGAAAAAAAAAAAGAGAGAGAGAGAGAAAAGAGCAGATGGGAAAGGGGGAAGGGATTGAAAAAGCCACTGGCTGCTTTCTAGGCTGTTGGGTGGTTTTTTCCTCCTCTAAATCTCAATTTTTTTGGGCAGCACTTGTATGTCCTGCCTGCAAAAGCTGTTGCATGAATGCCTGGTGGGAAGGCACGGCTGATCATCGTAGAGTGGGTGGAATTGCTGAAATTGTCAGGATTGCCAGAGCATTCAGGCAGCCAGGGAGCCTCCAAACAATGAGGCAGGAGGAGGTGGAGATCTGACAACTTACCCCAGCACCACTGAGGTTCCTGTGCAAGACCCTTCGTTCCCAGTAGGGCTTTGCCCTGAGAAATCTGCAAGTCTGTGGTGGGATTTGCAAGGCTGGAAGGGCAGAGGAAGCTGGGGTTGGGTTTGGAGCAATCTGCTGGGATGAAGGGAAAGAAGAAGCTTTCTCTCCTTGTACATCATCTGTGTGATCAGCAGTGCCGAGCCCAGACCTGGCTCCCACAGGGGCATCTGGGATCATCCCAAATCCCACTCCAGGCCAGGCTGGAAGCACACATGAAGCCTCAGCAGAAGAGAACATTAACCACTCTGAGTGAACAAGGAAGAGGATGGTGGTGAGAGGTCAAGCACATGATCTTGGAATCCATCCTTTCTTAGGTTATTTGCAGGAGCCAGGGGGTGATTTCACGTCAGCTCGTGCCTTGGTGAGGCTGGGAGTGGAGCTGTGCTGGGCACGTTGCAATGAGGATTCTGGCAGGGTGGAAACGGTGCAGAATAAAAATGACAATATTTGTTTGAGAGCTGGGAAAAAATGCCTTACAGGGAGAGGTTGTGGAGCTCCTGGTTTATCAGCCAGACTGGTGAGAGGTGGTTTGGTCACGGCACACTGGAACTGTTGAAGTGTGAACAGGGTTCACACTTAAAGCCGATCACTTTGGGATGTGACACAACAGAGACTCACAGCCTGGCTGGACTGGAAGAGGGCAATTCTTCCCCCTTCCTGGCCAAATCCAGGCTTTTTTTTCCGAAAATACACCATCTGGGAATGACATCCTTGGATCAGCGCCGTTCGGGAGCTGGAAGAGATGGTCTGTGATCTCTGACCCTGATGTTGGCAGGGGTTGGGACAGCTGGGACATCCTACCTGCAGGGAGAAGGCATCAAAGCCCCCTCCCTTGCCTGGATCAAAGCCTCCCCACCCTCATCTGCCCTCAGCAAGCACATTCCCAGGAAATAGTCCCCAATTCCTTCTCTCCTCAGAGTCTCCAGAGACACCCTCTGTCCTTCATCCACATCTTTGCTGTGTCCAACAGTTGGTTGGATCCTCCTCTGGCCATCAGACACCCAGCCTTGGATGCCAAACAGGTTCCTGATAAAATGTCCCAATTCTGTCAATGAAATGAAGGATCAAGTTAAAAACTCCTTGCTGATGAGGAGCAATGAGACCTCTTTAGCAGGAGGAGCAGGGCAGTGCCCAGCACCTCCCTGCCTTCACCCCAAAACTTTGCAGCTCTCCCTTCTCCCAGCGGCAGCATTATTCCCTCTGCTCCCCATTTGCCTTCTCCGAGCGTCCTGTGAGCTCTCCATCCCTTGAGATGATCTCCTCGCCCTCACCAGCCATCTGTGACCTCGGCGGCACACCGTGCTTTTCACAAGTAATTATTCATGCATCTATAAATTCATTAACACCTTAGGATACGCGTCACGCTGCTTGATTTGCATATGTTCACATTGCCTCGGCGGCGTTCCCACCCCCTGCTCCGAGAGATGCTCTGCCAGGCAGCGCCTACGGGCAGGGAAAAGGCTGCCAGCTCCAGGGGCTGGAGGCAAAAGAGCTGGTGGAGGGTTTGATCCGGGGCAAAATAAACCACAACAGCCTCATTGTCCCTCCTGCGGGGCGGCTCCGTTGAGCCCGGGCTGTGAGGAGGGGGATGAAGAGCATCAGCTCCGGCTGGCACAGCTCCTCCCTTACCATGGCTGGGTTTGTTCCTGTCTGAGCGCACCCCGTGTGTGGAATTGTGTTATTATATGTTTTACCACATTTGTACCTGTGAAACGGGGCTGATAATCCCAAAGGAGCCTGTAGTTTCCCCCCCTCTACGCAGCCCCCGAATAATCCGACTAGCTCAGAGATAAGGGGCTGTGAGGGGAGGAATACCAGGAGAGGGAAAAATATTCAAAAGAGGCTCTTACCCCAGGGTAAAGCTGGTACAGCTCTCTTTATTCTGTGGTGTCCATGTGGAGAGCGAGGCAAAAAAGAGAGAATAGGAAATCTCAGGGGTCTATATAGACTTTGGACAGGGTGGGCTCTCCTGGCTCTCTGCCAACCCCGTTGGGGCAGGAAGGAGGATCCAGGGGTTATCTTGATCAGAGTCACAGGGTCCCGGGGAAGGGGGGCACAGGGTGCCCATGAGCTCACTGGAACAGGAGCCGTTCCCACTGCCATGAGCAGTCAGAGACAATCCCAAAGTGTCAGGCAGGCAGGAGCGTCCCAGAGATCTCCACCTCTGGATCAGTCATCCCTTCAGGATCATTCATGCCCCACTGTGGCCAGGCAGATCCAGGCATTGCCTGTGGTTCATATTTGGAGTGGAACGGTTAAAATAATCAATCCAGTGATAGGTTTATTTTTCCCTGTCCCCTTAAAGCCGTTCCTCTGCTCCGAGGGCTGTTTCCAGTTTGTTCACAGCCTTCACAGGCGATCAGCACCAGACACCTTTCCCAGACAGGTGCTCAGCTCAGATCCCTGTGGAAGAGGAAAAATCAAAGCAGCAGAATTTCCATTCTGGGCGAGGCTCATTCCTACGCTCATCCCAGTGGACACAGCATCCCTTTCCCTGCCTTCCCCCCGTGCCCGTGGGCAGGGACGTGTTCCATGTGCCCAGCGGCCCCTGGCACCGGGAAGCACCGGCAGCCCTGAGCTGTCAGAGCCGTGTGTGTGTCTCCACAACACCCAGCCTCGCCGGGAGGCTCGGGGAACATCCCTCCCTCCCAGACGGCTCCTTCCAGGGCGTCCCAAAGCAGCATTTTGGGGAGAGGTGGGACAAGGCAGCTTCTCCTGCGGTGGGCAGCCACACTCCCCCAGCGGGGTTCTTTATTCATGGCTCTTTCCCTCCCTGGGAGCAAAGGAAGTCGCTGTTGGAGAATCGTCACCGACATCCCTCACCCTGCTAAGGTCTGGCCCGCACCAATTAC
This sequence comes from Taeniopygia guttata, assembly GCF_048771995.1. Taxonomy (NCBI): domain Eukaryota; kingdom Metazoa; phylum Chordata; class Aves; order Passeriformes; family Estrildidae; genus Taeniopygia; species Taeniopygia guttata. The sequence continues at coordinate 1,926,745 of NC_133049.1, forward strand.
CCAAGCAGCTGGAAAAATTATAATTAAACCTGGAGCGAGGCGGGGGAGGCACTTCGAGCCCGCCGGGTCTGGAGGATACTCAAGCACCTGAAGCAGCATTTTAAAAAACATATTGTGACCACTAATGAAAGCCAAGAATTTAATATCCTGTCGGATTCTCCATCTCGGAGGCTTCATTTGGTGGCGTGAAAGGCGGGAGAACCAGCACAGCCAGCCTGAAGTGATGCTTCTATTTCCCTCTCCCCCTTCATAGTTCTTGTCAATATTGGTGATGGAGTGAACTTGAGTTAACATCAGTCCCTTGCCGATGTTTGCTCAGTGATGACAAAGCAGAAATCACACTAACGAGGATCCCACCGCCCGCTAATTAATGCTGGAAAACTTTAATAAAGTTGATGTCAATGACCGGCTGCAATGGGGGACTTGGAGGTTCACTGATGTGATGGTGCAGCTGAATTCGGAGCGTCGGGGACAGGCAGGGTCCTCACGGAGCATCCCAGCACCTGGATCACTCCCACCATCACTTCAATGGCTTAAATAAAATAAATGGCTTAAATAAAGCGGCTTCAAACACCCCATCAAACCCGACATGAATTCCAGGGAGGTTTGGTCACAGTGGGATTGTTCCCTTGGTTCCCACTTCCCTTCTCCCCTCTCTCTTCCATCTCTGGGGTCTGGCCCTGCCCTGCTCTGGGGCGTCCACGCCAAGGAAAAAACAAAAAAAAAAAAACCCAAAAAGCAGCAAATCCAAGGAGGAGAAGTGGTTTTTCGTTTTCATTCCCAGCTGGGACCCGTTAAACCCTTCCGATAGGGTTAACAGCCCCAGTCAGCCTTTGCAGAGCTGCTTTAGAGGAGCGAGGGGGTCGCCAGGGCTGGCAGAGCAAAAAAAACCCTCCACGTCCCATTTTAGCCGCACTCGTTTAATCCTCGGCGACACTTGTATTTATCCTGGTAAATCAATGGCTGATACAGGCTTTCTTTTCCCTAGGAAAACTCAGGTACTTTAATTTATTGCCTTTAACAGCCACATCAAAGGCTTTCGGGAGATGAACAGCAAGTGCCGCGGGGTGAATTTCCACAGCCACTTACCATCTTAAAGAGGAAATTTGGGCAATGAAAGGGGATTTTGGGGCTGGCGTGGGGCTGTGATGCCAGAGAAGGGCTGGAGGCGTCCGGTGAATACGGGAGAAGCTAAAAAAGGCAACTCAGAAATTGGTTGATAATTATCCTGCTTCCTGCACAGCCCCGCGTGCTGAAGGAAGGGTAATTAAAGCTGTGGTGTAATTAATGTGCACCTTGCCCCTCCTCTCCGCCTCCCCCCGATCACAGCCAGCCTTCAAAGGAAAACTAATGAGGCGGCCAAGTTCAGCTGAGGAGGAAAGGATGAAAAGAAGGGAAACAAAAAACCCAAAAAACCAACAAAAACAAAAACAAGGTGATTTTGGGGGTGTTGCTTTGGGCAGCGGGTGCAGCCCCAACCCTTACCTCGGTAAATAATTCGTGTTCTGCATCAGCCTGCTTTTTACTGTCCTAAACGGGGAAAAACCATCTGTAACCCAGGGAATTGTGTGGCTTTTGGGCATCCACCCTCGGACACTGCTGTGACACCCCTGGGCAGGCCTTGAATCCAGCTGGTGGCAACTCCCCAGTGCCCTGGGGCTGCTGGTGGGTGTGGGGCTCACCCCGCAGGGCCTGGGGGTGATGAGAAGCCGGGGGCAGGCGGTGCTGGGATGCTGACCCTGCCTGTGTCCCTCCCTAGATGGACCGGGGCGAGTTCCAGCAGGATTCGGTGCTGAAGCAGCTCGAGGTGCTCAAGGAGGAGGAGAAGGAGTTTCAAAACCTGAAGGTGAGTTGGATCCTGGGCTGTCTTTGTCCCCAGTGAAGAGATGGGTCACTCCTGGCTGCACCCCAGGGTGCTGGGAACCCCTCCCCGGGCAGAACCCAGCCCTGCTGCTGCCAGGCTGTCTGCCCTCGGGCCATGTCCCCAGTGCTGGCCTGTCCCAGAGGGCTGTCCCTGTGCAGGGAGAGAGGCTCTGGCATGCTGGCACTGCCTTGTGGCCCCAGCAGCTTTTAGGGGTAACACAAAGCTGTGGTGCCAGGACAGTGATGGGCAAGGGGCGTTTGTGTCCCGGCCTGATTGAATTCACTGGTGGCACAAGAGGGCATTGCTGGATGGTTTTTGGAGGTTGAGGTGTCCTCCAAAGGGGGGCTATGAAAATGGGGAAGGGTCTGGAGGGCTCATATGAGGAGCGGCTGAGGTGACTTGGCTTGTCCAGCCTGGAGGAGACCAAGGGGAGACTCATCAGGGTCTGCAGCTTCTTCCTGAGGGACAGCTCTGATCTGTGACCAGCAACAGGACCTGAGACAACAGCTGGAGCTGTACCAAGGGAGCGTTGGGTTGGATATCAGGCAGAGGTTCTTGCCCCAGAGGTGCTGGCACTGCCCAGGCTCCCCAGGGAATGGGCACGGCCCCGAGGCTGCCAGAGCTGCAGGAGCCTTTGGACAGCGCTCTCAGGCACAGGGAGGGATTGTTGGGGTGTCTGGGCAGGGCCAGGAGTTGGACTGGATGGTCCTTGTGGGTCTCTCCCAGCTCAGCATTTTCGATGATTCGGGTAAGTCCCTCATGTCCTGGGTGAATGGGCAGCGTGGGCACCCCCAAATGCCGCGGTACCCAGGGAGGGCACCACCAACCTGCCCCGCTTCTCCCGCTCCCCAGGACCCCACCAACGGCTACTACAGCGTGAACACCTTCAAGGAGCACCACTCCACCCCCACCATCTCGCTGTCGGGCTGCCCGGCCGACCTGCGCCCGGCGGGCAAGCAGCGGGTGCCCACGGGCATGTCCTTCACCAACATCTACAGCACCCTGAGCGGGCAGAGCCGCCTCTACGACTACAGCCAGCGCTTCGTGCTGGGCATGGGCAGCAGCTCCATCGAGCTGTGCGAGCGCGAGTTCCAGCGCGGCTCCATGAGCGACAGCAGCTCCTTCCTCGACACCCAGTGCGACAGCAGCATCAGCAGCAGCGGCAAGCAGGACGGCTACGTGCAGTTCGACAAGGCCAGCAAGGCCTCGGCATCCTCCTCCCACCATTCCCAGTCGTCTTCCCAGAACTCGGACCCCAGCCGGCCCCTGCAGAGGCGGATGCAGACGCACGTTTGAGCCCCTCGGGACGCTCGGGACCCTCCGGTGGGCGCAGTGGCTCCGCGCTCGGACAGTGGCACCGCCGGTAGCGGCGTGGGGAGAGGCCGGATCCAGCCCCCCGGAGCGGGGCTGGGGGCAGGGGACCGGCCGAGCATCCCCTCCCCGGCACACGCTAAGCACAACCCCGCCGAGGATGCGCCGAGCCCCGGGGAGCCGCCCCCGCCGCGCACCCCCAGCCGCTCGCTTCCCGCTGCCCTCCCTCCCTTCCCTTGTGGTGTTCGGTGTCCATACTTATAGAGTCCGTGTCGGGGGGTCGGGGGGTCCCTGTGGGGACAGGAGGTGCGGGACAGCGGTGGGACAGGGACTCCCCGGGAAGGGCCTCTCCACGCTGTATCGCGGCACCGCGGTCAATACAAGAGGTGTTTCTCGTGGCACGCCTGGGCTGATGGCCACCCCGCGGGGACATCGGCTTTCCTGCCACTCTGTCCCGGCACAGAGCTGGCCTGGAGCCCCGTGTGCCATGGCCAACTGGGGCAGAAATGGCCGGTGATGGAGGGAAACTGAGGCACGGGGCAGCTGGGACCCCACAAGCCCAGCGTGGGAGCCAGGAGATGGGGCGTCACAACAGGTAAGGGGATGCGGGGACACAATGGCATGGGGACAGGTCACCCTCCCTGCATCTCGCAGCCCCAAAACTCCCTCACACCCCCCATCGTGCCCCAGGAGCACCCAGCCCATCCCAGCCTCACCAGGACTTTATTGGGTGCCAGCATGAGCCCCAACACCCCCATCCATGGGTCCCCCCGACACCTGCAGCCCCACGGGGGCAGAGGGGACCCTACACCAACAGGGAGAAGGCACCAGTCAACCCCTCCATGGTGGGAGGACATCCCAAATGCCCACCCCTGGAGCCAAGCACACACCAGCCCACCCAAGGCCCCCCGTCCCTGACACCAGTGGCATGCGGGCCCTGGGTGAAAGCTCCACCATAAATAAGCATTTAAATTAATTAAATTAATCTGCACCACCAAAGGGCCCTGGCAGATCCCGAAAGCCAAGCACCCCAGGGTGCCCCCACCCAGGGGGGCTGTGGGGACGAGTCCCTACACCAGCGCTAAGGCACAGGACAGGGCCGCCAAGTAAAAAAGGAAATTAAAAAAAAAGGGAGGGAATTAAATATTTGGGGGGAGGTCCAGGGCAGGGAGGAGGCAACATTAGCCTCTAAAGGCTCCCATTCCCTGGGGGGGGAGGGGAGGGGCCAGGACCCCAAAATCAGCCCTTCAGCAGGGCCCTCGTCTGTGTATGAGGGAATTAAGGGGAAGAGGATGTCCAGGGCAAGGGCTCCTGCCCCGACTCACCCCCTCAGGCCTGCTGGGAGGGAGGACCCCCCTACCCCAAAAACCCCCTCCAAGTCCTCGGTAGCTTCAGTGCGTCAGTAGAAAAGGCGCTGGGCCACGGCCCCGCCGGGCTCCCCACGCCCCCAGGAGCAGCCCCACCCTGGGCACCCGCGGTCCAGCGCGGCCCCCAGCCCCGGCCCTGCTCCAGGAGTCCCAGGCCGTGGTGACAACGATGCTCTGCCCTCGGTCACTCCAGCCGGGCCAGCGCAGTGTCCCCTCACTGAAGGGGACGGCGTCTCCTCGCCCTGGGGATGGTGTCCCCTCACTGAAGGGCACGGTGTCCCTGCGCAGCCCCGCCGCCCTCAGAAGTAGGTGAGGTTCCTGACGAGCCCCAGCTCCAGCATCCGCTTGATGGCCACGGCCTCGTGGGACACGTTGTGCTCCGACGCCTGCGGGACGGGGAGCAGGAGGTGACACCAGAGTCTGGGCCACGCGCTTTCCTTCCATCCCTCACACCTTCCCACCCTCCACCTTGCCCTCCCCAAAAGCAGAGACAGAACCCTCCCCACCAAATCCCCCTGTCCACGAGCTCTTCTCACACATAAACTGGGGATGGATCCAACTCCCCGTGCCTCCAAAGACATTTGGCTACCAAGAGAAGTTGGATGATGACCATCCAAAGGTGAACTTCAACCTTCATCATGGGAGGGGAGTGAGAGGGAAGAGCCTCCCGTGCCATTCAGCATCCTGGCGCTGCTCTGTGGGCTGACATCCCATCTCCTGGGGGAAAAATGGGGGGAACAGGGACAAAACTGTGGGGCACACACTTACGGCCATGGACTTGAGCGTGATCTGTTCGTAGTAGTGGATGGTTTGCTTCTTGTTGGCCGAATCGGGGTAGCCGAAGCCCGCGATGTGCACCAGGTCACAGAAGTGCAGTGCCAAGGTGATGGCCAGCAGCCCTGTGGTGGGCTTCTGGGGACACAGAGCCACAGCCTTCAGGGAGCTGCCCGGGGACAGCTGACCCCCCTCAGGGTGTGCAGGTGACTGGCCATCCCCACCCCTTACCTGTTTGACCTTCCGTGGTTGCTTCATGGGGAGGTTGAGCAGTTTAGCAGCAGTTACTTCCATGTAGTAGGGATTGAGGACGCGCACTTGCTCTGGGTTGGCGTCCCAGATCAATGGGGGCTGTTTCCAAAACCCTTTCCGAACCTGCAAGAAGCCAATGTCCCCAAGCGTGGGGTGGCATGACAGCTGGAGTCTGGAGCAGCCAGGGAGGGGTTGGACCCGCTTCCCCACCACACTCACCCTCTTCTTGTCGTTAAGGATGGCCTCCATCCACTGGAAGTCCATGGGCTTGAAGGGCACGAGCACCAGCAGCGTGTCGGGGTTGTTCTCGGCCCGGGGGTCGAAGTGGGCTGACTCGGGGTAGAACAGGCGCATGGTGGTCTTGGAGCCCACGTCCTGCTCGTAGCCATGGACCGGGGCGTTGTTCAGCCTTTGGGACATGGCAGGCGTCAGCCCCAGCTGCGGGTGGCACTGGGGGGAGCAGAGGGCCGGGCTCGGGGCTGTACCTGATCACCACGTCGTAGGTGTCGATGGTGTCCCCCATGGAGCTGTTGCGGAGCCGGTGGCCGTTGCCCACCACGGCACACCTCCGGCACTTCAGGCTGCCAGAGAAAACCCTGTCTCAACCAGGCCTGTTCCAAAACCAGGCTGATTGCAACCACCTCGTGTTGTCCAGCCTCCAAACCTTCCCACGCTCCATCCACCACCCCTAGGCTGCAGAGGTCCACTTTGCCAAATCCTGGGCCCACAACAGACAAATTTCAACCACCCCCAAGAGAGCAATGATGAAGAAAAAGAGAGAAAAGCCCCTAAACCCACCCCAGTGTTACCTCTGGATGCTCTCGGGCAGGGAGTAGTGGGTGATGGACAGCAGGCGCAGGAGGATGTCTTCTGCAAAGCAAGGGCAAGGACAGGGTGAGGAAGATGAGGAAGGTGAGGGAGACAGCTCCTGCCTGGCACAACACTCTGAGTGCTGCCCCATCCCTGCTGAATTTGCTCCTACTGTTAATCCCGATTTCAAGCAGATAATCTGTTTCTGGAGCTTAGTAAAACCTGGCCCACCCTAAACTCTTTTAAGAGGCACAATGTGTGAGAAGATACTCGCTGCAGAGTCTAAAAACCAAGAAAGTAACTTGGGAATAGTCCCCAACAAAATCAACCTGCAGATGTCTTTAGGAAAAGGGAAGTGGAAGCCCCAGGAGCAGCAGCAGGACGGACAGACAGACCCCACAGACCACTGCCAGGCTTACCACTTCCCTTGGTGCCATAGGGCAGCTCGTAGAGCGACGGCGTCTTCGCCCAAAAATAGTCCTTCAGCTGCAAGAACAGTGGGTGGTCCCTCGTGTAGCTGCCAAGGAGCAAAGGGTCAGTGAGACTGGGATCAGGGATGGCACAGGGAGGGGGGCCCTGGCTCTGCATCCCCCCCACTCCCTGCTCCCAGCCCCAAAACTCACTTCCCAATGAGCTGCGCCGCTTTCTTTTCCACCTCCCCAAGGGGACACGTTGTCTTGTTGTTTTCTTGCACAGGGAAATAAAAGCTGTAAAGGAAGAGGTTAATTAAATCAAATGATGCCCGTTCCTCTGCAGCCCCCTCTTGGCAAAAGGGGCTCTGGCACCCCCAGGCATCCCCACTGTGGGATTCAAGCTGTGAGAGAGAGATTTCCAGCCGGATTTAAGGCTGGCATTTCCTGGGCATTTATCGCTGGGCTTGCAGCCTTGCATCAGAAGAGGTCTCTCTTGCTCTGCTCATGAACCTCACACTCCACTTTCCCCATCTCCATCAGCATCGCTGGCACTGGGAAGAGAGCAGGGCTTTCCATCCTCCCGGGCTCAGAAAAGCACCAGCATTTACAAAAAACCCCGCAGAGCCCAACCACCACCACACACCGAGGGGGAACCTCGCCTGTGTCCCCCATTCTCCAGCAGCCAAGGATGCTGCCACCTCCCCAGTCCCCTTGGATCCAGGGAATCTGCCATGCTCTGGCATCCCCGTGAGGGATGGGCAGGAAGCAGCTGCCTCCCAGGAGTGAAGGAAAGGGCAGGAGGTCCATTAAACTTGAGTAAGAAGCACTCACAGCTGTATGTACCTGTCTTCCCGGTAGATCGAGTACCAAACCATCACCAGAAACAGCGCCAGCACCCCGAGTATCTTCCCTCCTGCAAGCCCAGAGGGGAGGGGGAGAGACAAACCAGTGTCAGCCATGGGGTTTAGAGGATCGCTTGTGGGGCCCCACAGCATCCTGAGCTAGATCCGGGGTGGCAGAGCCTTCTCCTCAGGAGCAGGTTCGGCTGGCACCACGGCCCGGGGAGGAGCGGCTCTAAGATGAGCCAGGTTGCTTTGTCCCAGGTTTAAAAGCCCCTGTGACATTTCTGTTTCCTCTTGACTGCTTTTCATCAAAGCCTAGGCAAACATCCCTTTTCCGTGTGTCTCCACCCCATTTCTGTGCAATGAAGTCCAAGGGGTTCCGGGTGTCCAAGCCCAGAGATCAAGGACCCCAAACCCACCCTCCCCCCGTGATACCCTCCTGTGATACCCCAACACTCCATCACCCAACTGGAACCCCAGCAAAGCAGCATCCAGCCCCCAGATTCCCAAATACAAATTCCCCAGGCTGCCCATCCCTGCTTGGACAGAGGCAGACGGGATCCCTGTGGGACTCACGAGACTTGTTGATCATTTTTATCAGCAGGAAAGGGATCAGGCGGGGGCCAGAGCTCTCATTGTGGCTGGTCACCTGCAGCAGGAACACGGAAAAACCATCGGAGCTGATCCTAAAACCCCATCCAAGAGGCATCACCCCCTGCTTGCCCATCTGCATCTGCAGACAAGCAGATGCAAGTGTTCCCCAAAGGATTTATTTATTTAAATGCACATTTCTTTGTTGCCAAAAGGTTGGTTTAGAGAGCTTATCAAAGCCAAGCAAGCAGCACTTCCCAAGGAGCTTCAGCCCTGCTGATTAAAGGCCAAAGGAAAAAAAAATAATTAGAGAGGAAAAACAAGCTCCCAATGGGGTTTCATCCACCAAATACCATGGGGGAAGGCTTTAAACTCAGCTTAAGGACCCACCTGGCACCAGCAGATACAAAGCTAATGTGCCACCACAAAGCCAGTCAGAAAGGACAGGAGCAGCCGAGCAGGACCAAACCAAAGAGCATCACGTACTTTGGGAACCTCCAACGCCTTGGATTCCCCCATCCTGGCCTGGGGAAAGGAGGTGCTGGAGCTTAGTGCCCACACAAACACTACCCAGGGACGTGGGGACTCTTTTGTGCTCCTCTGAAACCTCTCCCTCCTGGAATAAGGAGCAGAGAGCCATGGTTGGAGCCATCCCAGGATCAGCTCATCCCATCCCACCAGCACACAGCAAGGACAGAAAATGAACTTACCAGGTGGGAGAAGCTTTGGGGTACAGGGGAGGCTTTGCTCCCAGGGTGAACCCTGCTCTAAGCCAGGCTCAGAGCTGGGCTTGTCTTTGCCCCTGATAACTGAGCTCCTCCAGGCTCTGACCAGACACGTCTGGGTGTGCTGAATGCCAGCCAAGGGGAAAGGTGTACGTGGGGCAGGGCGATGCAAACCCTCAGTGAGAGCCTGCCCATCAGAGCCTCCAGGGATTACTCACATGCCAAGGAAGGGCACCCACCTCACCCCCTCCCTGCCCAAGGAAGGGCCACTGACAGACCTGACACCTGCCGGGCCAGGGCCACGGTCTGCGGGCAAAAATGCATCAAGAATGAAGAGAAATGGGGCCAGAGAAGGTTCCACAAGAGCCAGGCTCTTCCCTTCCCTGCCACAGACTTCTGAAGTTAAAAGGGCAGGAGAATAATTAATTAAAAAGGGCAGGAAGAGCAATTAAAAGGCAATTAAGGACAATTAAACCACACTAAAAGCAACGGGACAGGACACTAGAAAAAGAAAATTGTGTCCATTTGACAGCAGAGGGATGGGACAGGTGAGGAGGTCCCCTATGAAAACACCTCCCTCTGAACCACTTCTCCTTCGTAAAACATGGATAATTGTGCCCCATCATTTCCTGGGGGCTCCAGAAAGGGGAAGTAAACCCCCATCCAAACTGGCTCTCATCCTGCATCTGAATTTCCAGCTCAACAAAACCCTCCTGCTTGGGATGATGAAACTACAGCTGGGTCCTCACAGGTGGGAGCAATACAGGGAGAAGGCACAGTGGGGGTCTCACCCCTTTACATGTTACAATTGCTTGGAAAAAGTAAAATTAGGGGAAGGGAAAAAGCAGCTTGTGCTTCCTGGGGAGTTTTGTTCTTAGTAAAACCGGCCACAAAAGCCCTAAGGGGAAATCCACTGCCTCGGCTGGAGGCTGGGTTTGCTCCTGGGGGGGCTGTTTGCCCAGGGCTGGAAATTGCTGGGCACCAGGACCTGATTTTAGCACCAGGTTCACCCCCCAGCTTCACCCTTGGGTGCCAAAACACCCACCCAAGCACACTTCACCCCTTCCAGCAGTGAAAGCACTGGGAAAATCTGCTCTGCCCGCAATGTTTGCCTTTACATACCAGCTTTTTTAAAATATCTTTTTTGACAGCTTTATGATCTTTTCCCAGGCTTGTATGCACAAGCTGGGCCTGATGCAAAACTTTTCTAAGGCAAACATGGTTTATAATCCCTGAGGAGAAGAAACGTTGTTCAGTGAAGCCATCAGGGAATGCGGTGCAAAGCAGAGCACACCCGGCTGCCCCCGCACCCCTGGTGCCTCTGGAACGAGTTCAAGCTGCCCACAGCCCTCCCAGATCCACAGCCCACACCAGAGCAGCTGCTGAAAGCAGAAAGGTCTGAACACCCCGAGCCAGGTCCTGTGTCCTCCTTGTAGGGTGGCTGGAGAGAGCACTGCCAAAGGGTCCTGCTGGTCCCCACAGCATCCCCAGTGTTGCAGCACCCTCAGAGCCCCCTGCAGCATCCCTGTCCTATCACAGCACCCTCAGAGCCTCCTGCAGCATCCCTGTCCTGTTACAGCACCCTCAGAGCCTCCTGCAGCATCCCAGTCCCACCACAGCACCCTCAGAGCCTCCTGCAGCATCCCTGTCCTGTTACAGCACCCTCAGAGCCTCCTGCAGCATCCCTGTCCTATCACAGCACCCTCAGAGCCTCCTGCAGCATCCCTGTCCTCTTACAGCACCCTCAGAGCCTCCTGCAGCATCCCTGTCCCACCACAGCACCCTCAGAGCCTCCTGCAGCATCCCTGTCCCACCACAGCACCCTCAGAGCCTCCTGCAGCATCCCTGTCCCACCACAGCACCCTCAGAGCCTCCTGCAGCATCCCTGTCCCACCACAGCACCCTCAGAGCCTCCTGCTTCATCCCTGTCCCACCACAGCACCCACAGAGCCTCCTGCAGCACCCCTGTCCCACCACAGCACCCTCAGAGCCTCCTGCAGCACCCCTGTCCTGTTACAGCACCCTCAGAGCCTCCTGCAGCATCCCTGTCCCACCACAGCACCCTCAGAGCCTCCTGCAGCATCCCTGACCAACCACAGCACCCTCAGAGCCTCCTGCAGCATCCCTGTCCCACCACAGCACCCTCAGAGCCTCCTGCAGCACCCCTGTCCCACCACAGCACCCTCAGAGCCTCCTGCAGCATCCCTGTCCTGTTACAGCACCCTCAGAGCCTCCTGCAGCACCCCTGTCCCACCACAGCACCCTCAGAGCCTCCTGCAGCACCCCTGTCCTGTTACAGCACCCTCAGAGCCTCCTGCAGCACCCCTGTCCTGTTACAGCACCCTCAGAGCCTCCTGCAGCACCCCTGTCCTATCACAGCACCCTCAGAGCCTCCTGCAGCATCCCTGTCCTATTACAGCACCCTCAGAGCCTCCTGCAGCATCCCTGTCCCACCCCAGCACCCTCAGAGCCTCCTGCAGCATCCCTGTCCTATTACAGCACCCTCAGAGCCTCCTGCAGCATCCCTGTCCCACCACAGCACCCTCAGAGCCTCCTGCAGCACCCCTGTCCTATCACAGCACCCTCAGAGCCTCCTGCAGCATCCCTGTCCCACCACAGCACCCTCAGAGCCTCCTGCAGCATCCCTGCCCCACCAAGCCCTGAAGCTGAGGGGAAAGTCCCCGCTGGGTTCAGCTCCCCACAGCTGGCAGAAGTGACTGGAAAAGCCCTTCTTTGATGCTGTAGGATGCACCCCCACAGCACCGCGGGCTGCAATTATCGCTGCACAAAGCCTCCAAAAGCCCTACGGCCCATTCCCCATCTCCCACTCCCTTCCCCACCCCTTGTTCTGGGAAAGCCCCATCCCAGGATGCTGCAGAGGCAGCTGGTGTCCAAGCCTTGTGGAGTTTCCCTGTCTGCCCCTGACCTGGAGCAGCGTTTTGCCTCCCAGTTTCACCGTGTCCATGGGAGATGCCAGCAACACCCACACAGACCAACCCTCCTGAAGGGAGGGAACACAGAGAGGCTCATCCCTGTATCTCCACCCGCCCATTCCATCTCCCCCCATGGCCTCAATGGCTCCAACATTTCCAGATTTAAGGCATGTCAATCCAAAAAATGGGAGCAAGCACCTGCCAAGCTGCTCCCAGCGAAAAAAAAAAAAAAAAAAAGGAAAATAGGAATTTAATGTCATGGAACACGGATGTGGGGAGTGGTTATAAATTCCCCCACACCATCCCAGCATGGATGGATGGTGATCCCAGGCCATCCTGGCAAAGCATCATGGACCAGCAGCTTTGGTACTTTTATGTTTCCATGGTAACCCATGGGCTGGGAAAAGCATGACAGGAGGCAAGGACACCTCTCCTGTGCTCCCACCGTCCCATCCCACATGCCCACGGGACACGGAGCCACCCACTGCCTGCTGCAGCTTTCCTGGCTAAGAAGGATGCTCACTGAAAAATAAGCATCTCTGACAGTTTATCCCCAAAAAACACATCTTTATTTTTAACTGAAGGAGAGTTGGATAGCACCTGAGGAAAGGATGCACTGGCAGTCCCTAAGGATTCACTCTCAGCAGTGGGAACCAAAGGGAGACAGACAGACAGGCCAGCACAGACCCCTTCAATCCCAGCCACACCATCTCTCCCCAGCTTTCCACACACATGGAGCTTTTGGGAACCAGCAGGGCAGATCCTGTGCTCCCTGGAGGACAGCAAGGACCCCCACAGAAGCAGTTTCCAGCCCCAGGATCATCCAAGCCCGGCCCTGCCCCGGCACAGCCGCGCGTGCCGGAGCCTGAGCGCAACCTGGGAGGCGGCCGGGGGCCATCCTGCAGGGAAAGGATCCAGCCCTGCCTGGGCTTGGCAGAGCATCAAAGACACCCAAATCCCCAGCCTGGCATCCCAAACTTTCCTCGCCCCGGCTGCTGCAAGCTCCTGGTGCTCGGGGAGTTTTGTTTCCAAGCTGGGGAGAAAATCCTTGTGGGATCACAACCACTAATGCAAACCCAAGAGCAGATCTGAGACCCCTCCGAGAGGGAGAGAGGGATACCAAAGGGGCACCAGGGATGCTGGGAGGGGGCAAGGGATTCCAAAAACCATGGAGCACAGCAATGTCAAGAGCCAGAGCTGCAGTGCCGTGGGCTGGGGGGCTGAAGAGGGTCGTGAGGGCACAGTACTGCAAAAATCAACTCCACTGGACATTGGGCATGATCCTAGAGAGGGTGTGGAGCCAGCCCAGCCTGTGCATTGATCCCCACATTTATCCTATTTTAGGAGCCCTGCGAGTCACTTTAAAGGAATCTTTAAAGGAATCTTAATTGCCTCTTACTCGGAGTGGCAGTGCTGTTTCCTTTACCATGGCATCCCGGGCACACAATAACCCAGCCAAAGATTTACGATAGGGAAAGCAAGCCCTCTTTGGCATGCGAGTATTAACAAAATATTTACCCATGACCAGGCTGCAATTTTGAAGGTGGCGACAGCAAATAAGCTCAGGGACAACAAGTACTTCCACAGTGACAGGTCCTCAGGATAAATCCAAGCTGCTTCTGCCTTCCCATGGCACTGTTGGTTTTAATGTGCTCCAGAGCAATTCAGACCAGCCCTGGCTCCATCCTCTCCTCTCCCTCAATGTTTTTTTTTCAATCCATGCAGCAGAAAAAACAAAGGGAGGGGACACAAATCCCTTCCTACAGCCCCAAAACACCGGCTATGTGGGTATCTCACTGCTCTGGGGTAACCTCAGGCCATCACAGAGCTACAGGGCTACAGTTAAGATAAAGTGTTAAGAGATTACATATGATTCTTTTTATTATATAGGTTTAATCACTCTTTTGCTATTTAAAACACTAAAATAAAGACCTTCTCTTGCTGTATGCAGCTTGCTACACCTGGAGGTTATGGCCGAGCTGCTGAAGAGAGCAGAGCCACCCATGGGGTGAGAAGCCCCTGCTAAGGAGATGAGGGCAGTGATAATCCTGTGGGATTTCATCCCTGATCCCCTGACACTGATCCAGGCACGCTCTTCTCCCACCTGCCCCGTCCTACCCCCCCTTGCTGCCACGCTCACCTCGGTGCCGTGTTTACTCTCCGGTATCACCACCCTCAGGGATCACCCAGGCATGCAGCAGCAACAGCAAAGGCGGCTTTGGCAACAGAGCTTTGAGCCCGTGTTTTGGGTTCAATCTCCCCCCAAAAAAGCAGCAGAAAGGGAAGGCAGTGAGCTGGGGATGCAGGCAGGGTGCAGGCAGCCTCTCCTCACTCTGCTGGGAGCAGCAGGCAGAACACCCACCTGGAGCACCACTCCCTTACAGCTCTAGAAGGTAAAAACTAAACCAACTAAACCATGAGATGCTCCAGCCCATACCCAATCCAAACTCAAGCAATTAACCAGCTCTCCTGGGAAAAGGGGTGGGAAATTAAGGGATATCAAGCTCCAGGGCTGAGTTATCCTGCAGGGAGCTCCTGAGGGACTCTGAGGGTCCCCTTTTGGGCTCAGAAGCTGCATGCCATTGCCACCCCCCTTGCAAGGCTCACGTTTAACCTCAGCCCCACCGTTTCTCCTCTGTTTCCTGTTTTGCACCAGATTTAGAGGAGCGGAACTGCCAGAGCAACCCCACAGCCTGATTTGGTCAGCCCCAAATCCCCTGGGTTCTTCTTTTCTCTCACATATAGAGCAAATCACCCCCAGCATCACCTCAGTGCTCCTTTAACCCACACAGGGAGGAGGATTCCCATCCCAGGGAGACTTTTTCCTGCATCCCCAGCGGCGGGAGAGGCTGAAGGCAGTCGCAGCAGGGCGGGGATTAGCTGGCAGCAGTCACAGCTACTCACGGCCCGTCCTCTTGGTCCAGGCGGGAGCTCGGCGGGATCTCCGCGGCCGTGCTCTGTTCCCCTGAGACGGGAGGGCGAGAAGAGAGAACATCCTTAGGGCTGCAGCCGCCTGCGGAGGATGCAGGGACCGCCGCGCATCCCGGCCGCGGCAGCCCGGAGCGCCCAGCGGGGCCGGCCCCGGGCCAGGGCAGCCCCGGCCAGCCGGCACAGGTCTCACCCGAGGGTGAGCTCTCCGAAAAGCCTCCAAAATCCACCCCCTTCCCACCCACCTCGGCCGGCAGCGGCTCCCCGGGGCCGGCTCCCGCCGCTCTTAAGGAGGCGGTGCGGCCAATCGCAGCGCAGCCCTCGCCGCGGCTTCCCCAACATCCCTCGGCCTTTCACCCCGAAATCCCCTCCCCTGACTCACTCCGAGCTGCAGGAAGACCCCTGAGATGGAGCAGTGCCCATTCCCAGGGAAAAGGGATGCAGCTTTCCTGCCCTCCTGCACAGAGAACGCTCCTTACTCCAGCATCTATCACCTTTCCCCCCAAAAGTTTCCAAACTGCACATCCTAACCCAGCATTGTAATATCCTTATGATTTGGGGGAGGAAAATCCTGCCGAGAAACCACGGCACGCACAGGAACCCTCCTGCCATGGTGCCACTCAGAGAAACCTCTCTGCTCCCATCCCAGGTAGGGGGAAATCAGGCAGGCAGGGGAGCGAGCCCACTGCTACCCCAGTTAGCCCCAGGGCAGCAGCTTTGCCCTTCTCCCTGTGCCCCTGGGATGGATGGGGTGTGGTGCCAGCCATGGCTCCCCCCAAAAAAACACACGAGAGGGAATGTGGGCTCATTTCAGTGCAAGAAACAGTGATGCAGATGAGGAAGCCAAGCCTCCCTCTGTCAGCTGCTCCCTAAGCCCTGGCAGGGAAGGTGCTTCCAAGGGAAAGCTTTGAAGGGCCAGAAGTTTCCTCACCTCTCTCCGTCTTTTCTAGCTAGGAAAAGCAGAGATGAGAGAGGTGCAAGCCTTCCCCACAGCATGCTCCTCTCTTAATATCCCATTAATTTAACGAACAGGGCTACATCCTTGTCCAAGGGGTGGGGATGGAAACCACCCAGCAGCCTGAGATGGTTTCTCATGGATTCCTCTTGCTAGGGATCAGGCTTTCTGCACATGCCCTGGGATGACAGGGATGGCTCCATCCCAGTGTCATATCTTCCCTCTCTGCCCAAAGAACCTTCACTTCCTCCTGCCATGTTTGCCTTGGGAGGCAATTAATCCCAAGGGCTCAGGGCAATCAGCAGCCAAACCAAATGCACCTGAGGCCACAAAATTCACCTTTGGCACCAGGGTCCTTCCAGAAGCCCTGAATCCACCAGAGCATCCAACATTGCTGCTTCTGACACAGAGCCTTTTCATTTAGAGCTGTGAATTATAGGATCCACTAACAAGGTTAAACCCTCCCTAGGGAGCTCCTGCTAAAACATTTCATGGCACAGCATCAGCCCCTGCCCGTGGAAATGAGGATGTTCAGAGCTGCCTGGGGGCTCCAGGAGGATCCTGCAGCCCTGGGTGGCAGGAGACTGCTATACCTTAAAGCACATCAGCCAGGCAGGATCCTGGTGGATCCGAGGTCTTGCCCTAAGCTGGTCTTTCCAGCTCGACTGGAAGAGCCAGGAGCTGGATTGCTGCTGCTCTTCCCGAGGTTCCAGCCACCCCAGTGGTTTCCCTGCCATCAGCCCACGCAATCGGATGTTCCCAGCCCAAGGTCCAGAAAAGTCCCATCACAGTTCCAGTGTCCACCAGGTCAGGAGTCGCCGTTTTCACCACATGCCACAGGCAGCTCAACCAATCCAGCAGCTGATCCCAGCGGGAAATCAACTTCACACATCCCAGACCCCTCAAGAAGGCCTAAACAAGCCAGATTTTGCTCCTTTCCTTCTCCAGCTGCTTTGCTAGCCTCAGTTTCCTCTCCTGCCTATCAGTTTAATCATTTAAATAATAATTTCCAAATCTGAGGGGTAAAAGGCACCTTCTGACCACTCCCTAACATCTGCCTCCGGGATGCTCATGGCTTTGAGGAAAAGAAAACAAAAATCCAGTCAGCACATCCATTCCCGTGCTAAAGACTAAAGCCAGCCAGAACTGGCCCTCTGAGGGCTCAGCCCCAGTGTTGGAGCATCCCAGCAGGAACGGATATTCCAGAGGCAGGAGGGGACACACACAGGGCAGGGATGAGCCTCCAAATGCCTCCTGTCACCATCCTCCCCATCGAGGACCAAATCTCCGCAGGGCTGGTCAAACAGGGGAGGGGGAGATGGAGACGAGGCGCTGGCCAGACCTGCAGGGAGGCAGCCGTCCGTCCGTCTGTCCCTCGGTGCTCCATCGCCAGCCTCCCTCGGTTAAAATTCCCTCCCGAGGGGGGAGAGAGCAAAAGCCAGGCTGGGAGGGGAATAAAATCCAGGTGAGCTCATCCTCCTCCAGAGAAAACGTCTCCAGCTGGCAGGAGCGAGGTGTTTCCAAGCCCGGCACATCCCTCACGTCACCCCAGTCGCTATGGCCCCGCGACCAGCAGCTTATTCATTCAGCAAGTATTTAATGGGAGATAATCCAGCTGCTTCCCAACCAGCCTCTGGCCGAGCCAAAGTTGTAATTCCAGTGTGGGAATTACACTTTGGGAAGAGGTTTCACTAATGGTCATCCCCGTGGATGCTCTCTGTCCAGGACAGCACAAAAGGGCAACCACCAGGAGAACCCCCATCCTTCAACCATATGTTTCTTTAATTATATTAATAATTTATTAAATTTATTCAACTATTTTATTAAAAATAAAATAATTTAATAAACCTATTTCTATCAAATCCCTGAGAATGGGAAGAAAAGCAAAGCTGCCCAGCCAGGCCGGATTATCCAAAGCAGCGACCGACCTAAAAATAAACCACTGCTATTTAAGGATGAGCCTCCCACAATAACCACCCTCCACCCCAAAAAAAAATTAAAGGAAAAAATAGACATATTCCCAAGCTGGGGTGTTAAGCATCACCCACCATACCAAAAAAAGCCTACTTTGGGTTCATTTCCTAGCACAAGTCTGCACTTCCAAGAGAACAGCATCCCCAGGCTTAGTGCTGCTGATTTCCAGACACCCCATGCAAATAAATAATTAAGATTTAAAGCTGCGTTTGCATAATACAGATAATCTGTTAATTTTACTTGTAAATGCAGGGGGGATTATGCAGCAACAGTTGTTAATTAGGCAGCAAAGGGGCTGGGGAAGCCCCAGCTCCAGGGCAGATGCCAATGGACCACCAGGAAGCTGAAGAAGCCAAATGTGAGGAGGACTCAGGGCTCTGGCAGTGCGACCTGGGGCAGGTGCCAAGGTGTTGGGGCTCCAAAACCTTGTGTTCATCCATATTTTAACTGAAAATCCCCCCCCAGCTCCCCAGCCCTTCATCAGGAGCTGCCCATCCCTTCCCACACTGTCTGCACCACCCAAGCCCTTGAGGGCTGCCGTCACCCCACGAGAAAAAAGGCAGTGGAAAAGAAGCCCAGGGTAAGATTTCTGAGGACAAATCGCATCTTTTTGTTGCATAAAGAGCCTGCTCTGACAGCTGGGCTCTTGGCCACCCTCAGTTCCCCCATCCCAAATACCAGACCCCGCCCAGGAGCAAAACCTGTTGAGCCCGAATATGCCCGAACAGACAGTTCTTTGTGATTTTTTTTTCCCGTCTATTTTTTGGTTTGGAAGCAGCACTGGTGATCGCACTGGGATGGGCCTGAGGAATTCCCAGCCCTTGGCTCTGCTCCTGATGCCTTGTTCGAAGGCAGCTCCACATTTAACCCCTAAAACCCCTCTCTGCCCTTAATTTCTGACACTGTCCCACTTCCCACACCTTAGTTCTGTTCAGTCCTGCATCCCCAAAGCTCACTTGCATCCCCCCTCTCGTCATTTTTCTCCCTCACTTCTCATTTTCCCCTCAATGCTTCAGTGCTTTCCTCCATTCCCAACACAGACAGGTCTGATCCATCCTCACGTCACAAAATCTCACCCACAGACCACAAGCCAGGGGGGTCAGATGAGCCCAACATCCACAGAGCTGCTGTGCTGGGGGTTTAATCCCCATCCAGGGGTGTTTTATGACCCGTGGTGGGAATGCTGGGTTGGCTGGGTCACACAGCATCACCAAAACACCAGAGCAGCGTTTAAGACTCCTCAACTCTTGCTCAGCACCCTCCTGCCTCAGTTTCCTGCCATTTTGGGGCTGAGGGAAGCTCTGCCCCATTGGTAACGTGGGCAGAGGGTGCAGCAAGGGATCCCAAACCCCAAACTCCATCCCAGCTCATTTACCTCCATTTTAAAAGAAATTTAAAAACCACCCGATGTCGCAAGCAGCTCAAACCCCGACGGAGGATCCACCCCAGGGCTCCGGCTTGTGCAACACCACGGGGTGAGTTCCAACCTCTCACCGCTGGCATCAGGCTCTGGTTAAAAAATTAAGGCTCAGCTTACTCAGCCTGGCCGGATATTGGGATGTCGAATCCGGCTGGGAAAACTTCGACGGGCTGGGGGAGACATTTTGCAAGGGGAAGAGCAGGACCAGGAATGGCATCTGGAAGCGATTGAAGGCAAGGAGCCTCTCTCTCCCTGGCGCAGCAGGGAATTCCAACGGCGTGAGCTCAGGTTAAAGCCTCCTTCACAGACCCAGGATTAAAGAGAAGAACCAAACTTCAGCACAGATAAGTGTTTTTAAACCTGCAAAAAACGGGATAGGAAACCAGCTTCCTGCATGGTCATATCCAGATGTGGTTTGGTGATTTAGGGTTGTTCTGACTTGCAATAAAAAGAAACCAAAACTCCAAAACGGTGCAGAAATCCTTCCATGGATTTGTGGAAATTACTTCTGGTGTGGTGTCAGGAGTCTTCCTTCAGCCCTGGGATCACTGCATCCCTCCTCCAAACATCCCATGATGGTCCAGGAGCATCGCAGCATCCTCAGGATGGCACGGAAGAGCCGATGGAGATGGCCAGCCTGGCTTGGACCGAGCAGTCCTCCACAAGGAGCTGACAGGGTGGGGAGTCCCCAGCCCCTTCCAGTCTTCCCTGAGACAAAGCACAGGGAGCTGCAGCTGGTCCAACTCACCCAAGTCAAAGCCCAGGGAGCTGCAGCTGGTCCAACCGCCTTCACTGGACACCCCAGCAGAGCAATTCCCAGCAGGGCAGATCCATGTGGGACAGGCAGACCCCAGCAGAGCAATTCCCAGCAGGCAGATCCATGTGGGACAGGCAGACCCCAGCCCCACTGAGCTCCTGCCCCATCCCACCCCCGGAGCCCAGGGGCTCGGGGGACTCCGGCAGAAGGCAAAACACATCCTGGAGAGCAGCCCCAGAGCGCTGCGAGCATCCGCCAGTCCGGAGGAAAACCAGGATGGAGAGCGGCTCCTTTGGTTTTTCCGTTCCCTGACAGCCAAATGCCTTTCTCCTTCCTCCAAGGAAACTTTCCAGCCCAACCCCAGTCACATGCAAGGGGTCAGCAGCTGGAAAAGCAAGAGATTAGCAAGTACTGGGGTTTTTTTCCTCTTCCCTCCCAAGAAGACACAGAATTTTCCTAGAAAAAACTCAGAAAAAAAAAAAAAAAAAGGAGGATTACAGGTGGAGGACAGAGAAGTGTGAAAGTGACAGGAACTTAAGAAACACTAAAAAATAGAGAACCAGAAGTTGCAACGAGCAGCATGAAAGTATCAGATAATTTCCTTTCCTCACTGCAAAACCAAAGCCACTCACGCAAGTGTCCCTGGGGGAGCATATGGGGGGAGGGGTCCCACACTGGAATGGGTAGAGAGGATCCCAGAGGGCACCCGGTGAATCCAGGATGCCAGCCTCTGCAGGAACAGGACCACATCCCTGCTCCTTACACTGATGCTACATCCAGAGGGAAAAAAATGAAAGGGGAAAAATAACATTAAATAAATTTAAAAAAAAAATTAAAAAAAAAAATGGCACAATAGGGAAAGCTGTGGAGAAGCAGATTCCGTGCTGCCAGCCTGCATCAGCTCTGGAATATTCGAAGCTAAAGCAATGGGACCATCACTTCATCAAAGAGAATAAGCAACAGAATACATGGGATTTAGAGATATTGCCAAATAATTAATTAGCAGGACTCAACCTGAGGATCGCTGCCAGCTGGAAACCTCTGAACGCACGGGGAGGGCACTGGTCTCACATTCCCACATCCTGCAGCCTGGCATCCACCTCTGATGCAGGCTGCAAGAACAGGGATGACACAAGCTATAAAAATACAGGTTTGTAGACATGAGTACAGCTGCTCCAGAGTTCCAAATGGATGTTTTCCCTCCAGGGTGGATCCTCCAGGAGGATGCTCCAATCCCAGCTGTGGAACACACCCTACTTTCAGATCTCCATAGTGGACATCCCTTAAAAGCAGTGTCCACAGACAGTGCCTCCTTTCATATTTACATTTGCAGAGGCATATTTCTCAGAAATGCCTCGCTGGAGCAGCTGCTATTACCTCCCTGCCTGAAGCTGGAAGAGCAAGCAGCCCTCTAATGATGCAGACAATTAGGGACAGGGGTTAGGGAGAGTCCAGCAAAGCACGTTGATCCCACCCTACAGCTTACAGCGACATAAGGAGCTCATTAAACATTGGACACATCGTTAGGAGCCCGGGTGGGAAGAGGACACTTAAACCATCAGTTGTACACTGATGCCAGGTTCTGGCCTGCCTGGGGTGCCTGTCCCATGGACACCCTTGGCAGGGACAGCTGGCAAAGCCTGGGCAATCCATCTCCTGCCTCCAGGAGCATCCAGGGGGAGAGCCCAGCAGGAAAGGGGGAAATTCAGCAGAGCTTCCCGAAAAGTTCCACCACAAGACTTTATTCAGCTCATCTCACCAAGAGATGGAGATCAGACTGGCCAAGCATCAACCCACCGGGCATCACCCTACTGATCCAACAGGAGAGATGGTGTCCAAGCTGAGGAACACAAAAAAAAAAAAAAAAAAACCAAAAACACCCAGAGGAAGAACTTTCCTTTGTTCTCCACTCCCCAGAACAATCAAGCACCACTGGTTCACCCTGCAAAGACCTGACATGAAAAGATCAATGGGGAAAGGTCCAGCTGGTCCTTTTCCTGCTGGTCTCAGGGCAAGCATCCTCATCTCTGCCTGGAAACAATCGTGCCCCGTGGGAGAAGAGGGCTCCAGGCCCATGCAGTGCGACGGGACAGGGTTTATCCTGCACGAACATGCCCAGATCCTGCTGCCAGCAGCTCTGTCCACACCAGCACTGGGTGGGGGACCGGCAGGGACCCCTCCTACCCCTTTGGGATCACCAGGCTACGGCAGCACAGCCACCCACCAGTCAGAGGATGCTCAGGGATGGGGGAAAACCTCAGACCACTTAATAAATCCTCCTCAGCCCGTTGTGCCGCAGGGGAGCGGTGCTGTCCTGAGCCGCACACGGGGCACGTTTTCCCCTGCCAGGGCCTCCGGGAGGGTTTTCCCTTGCCCAGCCCAGCCCGGGCATTCCAACCACCCAGACCCATCGCAAGGAGCCCACCCGTGCCATGAGGAGATGCCAGACCCTCTCTCCGGGGCTCTCGGGGTGGGCTCTCCTTCCCCGGGAGTGGCCACGGGCAGGAGCGATGCCAAGGGCCGTCTGTTCCCGGCGAGATGAGGGGTTTGTTTGCCGGGAATGGGGAGACAGCAGATGGAAGGGCACTGGGAGAGCGGGGATTTTCCTCCCGCCGCTGCCCACACGCACACTTCAGGCGCTGATTAATTGCACTAATTAGAAAAATAACCATAATGATTATTTTTCCAAAACCCACAAAACGTAGAATTAAAGCCACTTTCTCCCTTCCCCATGCGCCGCGCTCGCCAGGACATCGATGCCAAAGGCGTGGGATGCTCCGATGGGGTCCGGGCTGGGGTGAGCGGGGAGCACCCCCATACCCGCAGTGTGCACCCCCCATGCCAACCCTGCCCGGGGGCTGCCAGCGGGCACAGCTCCTGCCCTGCCCCGCTCCGAGCCCCAGCGCCCCAAAACCACCGGGGCTTTGCTGCCCACCCCTCTTCTCGTGCTCAGCACCCCCGACTCGCCAACCCGCCCGGGACACGCCAGGGGAGCCGGGGGGCTGCGGGACCCCCGGCTGCGGACTCACCATGGGGCGGCGGGGTCGGAGATGCGGGGGGCGGTGCGGGATGCGGGGCCGGCCCGGCGGGGCGGGCGGGGGGCGGACACGCTTGCGCACAGCGCGGGATGGGCGGCGGAGCGAGGAGGAGGAGGAGGAAGGAGGAGGAAGGAGGGAGGGAGGGAAGGGAAGAGCATCCCGGGAGCTGAAGGCGCCCGGTCCCTCATCCCCGCACGGAGAGCAAAACGCCTTCCCCGTGGCCTTCGGACCCCCAAAAATCCTGCGGCTCTAGGCAGCCCCTCCCAAAGCAACCCCCACCCAAAACCCGCTAACATTGACTCACAGCACATTTTGGGGTTTGGGTAAAGCTCATCCTGCTGGAGATTCACACGGAGCCAGGGGGTTTGCATTACACGGAGCCAAGGGGTTTGCACTGCTCCCTCACTGGACCCCCATGAAATTACGCTCAAACCATCATGAGCTGACACACAAACGCCCTGGGGATGGCTTTGCTTAAAATCATCAACAAATATTAAGTATTTTTCTTCTTCCTGAAAATAAATTAATCCTCGCCACAGGAATGCAGCATGTCAGGCCACCTCGCTCTCCCATGGGATTCCATTTCCATCCCACCCAACAATACACAAAATTAGCAGCCAACTTCTGAAGTTTCTTAATTCCCCTCGAAACTTTTTATTTCTGCAGCCCCAAACTCATCCATCCTGCCCAGGGTGAGTTCTGCCAATCCCTGAGACAACGTGTACAGTGCCGATATAAATTGATAAAATACCTGTCGAGCTGACACATCTGATTTTGCCAAGGGAACTACATCAGTATTTGAAGAGAATTTTTGCCTCATTCCCCACCCTTTTTAAGCTGGGGTTTCCTTGCCATTGACAAGTGGGGTAGAGTTGTACCCGTGGTGACAGAAGAACTTGCCATAATTAGGTTTTAACTGCCACGGGCATGTAGACAATCTGGGATAATTAGTGGGGCCACAGCTCCACAGGGATTTGCTTAAAGGACATTTTGACCCTTCGGTCTCATGGGTTCCACTGCTTGGTTTATTGCGTCTGAAAATAATAAATGGCATTCAGTGAAGCTCCAGCAATAATAATGCATCCCAAATGTCTATTTTTGCCATGCCCCCAAGACAGAAAGAATATTAAAAAAGGCTGCAAAGCTTCGCTTCCCAGGACCTTCTCAGTCCCCAGCAGCAGCATCCTGCTGGTGAAGGTGGATGGGCTCATTTTGGGGTGATGGTCTCCATTCTCCAGCATCCCCCATGGCCCAGGACAACATCAACAGGACTGGGAGCAGAATAAAAGCCCTTGCAGAGATGCAAATCCAGGATCACCCAGACCTCTGGTTGCCCACACCTCTGTGCCAAGAGGTCACAACGCTGTGGCTCAAGCATCACCAAGGTTTGGGGAAGCAATGGTGATCCTAAACCAAGCGTTGGACACCAGTTGTATCCATCCCACAGGAATCTCAGGACACGTGGAGCAGTCACAAGGTACCTGTGTTGCCTTGGGTGGACCCAAAAACCAGCCATGAGATTCCTGTGGCCACCACAGGCTCAGCAGCCAGCAGGAGTTTTAGAGCCCACCAGAAAATGGGAATATATTTGCTGCTGTAGCAGAGTGCCAGGAGCCTTCGCTGGGTTGTTAGTCACTGTTAATGACTACACCCTGCCCTAATATTTAATTTACAAAGGATAAACTGCCACTTGGATTAATTCAGCATGATGAGTGCTGAGTAATTTGGAGAAGAAAAGAGAGGGAAAAGTAGCTGGCGGTTTGAGAAGTGAATTTGTAACGAGCTCTGCCCTCAGCCTTCAGAACTCACACTGGCAGAAGGGTTTGCAGGACAGGACTGGTGTCCTGCCCCAGCAGGGCACGGGCAGAGGCTGTGCCATCCATCACACCACAGCCAAAACGCTCCCACAAGGGTGGCGAGGCCAAAGCAGGAGCCAGGCAAGCAGGAAGAAGGGAATGGCCTCAGCAGCATCTGCTCCAGAGGGACAAGAATGTGGCGATTCATGCCCAGCACAAGCCGGCTTTGTCCTGGATCACCTCAGGCTCACCCTTCCTCAAGCCACAGCCTGGGAATGCCATCTGGCTTTGCAGCCCAGCCCCAGGACCTCAGTTAATTCTTTGAAGGCTGCAGATCCATCAGAATTCTTCCCCCTGACCCCTTTCTTTGGGACAGGCAGAGGCAGCCCATGCACCCCGCTGCTCTCCAGTGCAGTCTCCCAGGAAAACAATTCCTCCAGCGGGAGCCAGGCAGATGGTCTGTGGAAGATGTGCTGCTTGGTCGTCTGTCACAGCCCTCTGAGAGTCTGTTTTCAAGACTGAGGGTGTTTTTTCAATACCTGAGGACCAGGGAGCCTTCCTTGGAGACAGGATCGGCCTGTGTGTTGCTTAACCATCTCCATTCCTAGACTGGCCTGGGTGGAGACATAAAACTGGGATGTTCCCTCACCAAAGGAGACCAAGCTCCCCCTTGGCAGAGAAAATGTTTTGGTATGAAAAAAAATTCATCCCTGTCCCTTAGCAATTTAAAACCTAGGGAAGGGGAGAGCCATGGGACAGGCAACTCCACAAACCATGTCCAGTTCCTAAAGCTCCTCAGCTCCCCAAATCAACTGGCCTGCTCTGCTCTGCTCAGGAGGTGAGTAGAGCTGAAGCAAGAGGGAAAGACTCCCACAGCAGATCACTGCAGCTTTCTTACCATGGATTGCACTTGAAGACTCCAAGAATAATTTGGAAAACACCTCTAAGATCACCAACGTCAACTGTTAGCCAGGAAATGGGAATTTCTGCAGAGAAATATGGGAAGGTGGCTGCATCCAGCTGCTCTGCCCTGCTGCTAAAAGGCAACAGAGAGCTGCCTGACCTCAATATTTATAAATGGGATGAACTGAGCAGAGCCCCAGGGCAGCTCCAATGATGGCACTTTGCTCCAGCCAGCTCCAGGCCACACTCGGGCACAGCCAGCAGCCTGGAAAAAATAAATCACATCTGGGTTTTCCACCATCAGCAAAAAACCCTTTTAGAGCTCAGGGGGTGGAGAGGAGCAAAGAACTGGGGTAGCAGCGAGATGATTCCTGCAATTACATCCCTGGTTACAACCAGAAACCAGAGCCCTTTTTGGCACCAAGAACTCATGAAGTTTTCAAAGGTTGGTGCTCAGTGGAGAAGCTGCCAGGAAGCCAATGGCTAGGTGGCCAAGGAAGCTGCTCCCTGCATAAAGAAAAATCAGGTCTTTCACCACAATGGATCATTGAATCCAACTCTTGGCACTCTCCCTGCCACCACCTTAGCAGGAGGAAGAGCACCATTATTTATTTCTGAGGGGTTTTAACCCATAATCCTTGCAGAGCCTTAAGCAGCCTCTGCCCAAAAGGGGCTGCCCTGCACACGAGGCTGTTTCAGACACAGATGACTAAGGAGCAGCAGAGGGGTGATGGTTCTCAGGCTGGGGATCAGGCAGCACACAGCACTCCACACA
This sequence comes from Taeniopygia guttata, assembly GCF_048771995.1. Taxonomy (NCBI): domain Eukaryota; kingdom Metazoa; phylum Chordata; class Aves; order Passeriformes; family Estrildidae; genus Taeniopygia; species Taeniopygia guttata. Next base: position 1,953,173 of record NC_133049.1, read on the forward strand.
GCCAGACAGGAAGGGTGAGGACTCGGGTTAGTCACTGGAGTTCTTTGGAGCAAGGCACCCCTCCCTGCTCGAGGAAAGCACAGTCTAACTCCCAGGGGTAAATCTGTAGAAAAGAAAGGCATGAAGCTTTGAGGATAGCAGGGTTTTTTGGACCTGTCCATCTACCTGTTACCCTGTTTGGGCTGACATCTGGGGACAGGTGGAAGAGATGGATACACACCATACACTCCCACCCAACCCCTCTGCTCACAGCCTCCCACAAGCACCCAGTCTGAGGTCAAATCCAGCACACTCAAAGGGGTTTATTCAATCACTGTTTTAATAGACTTGAACAGACAACATGGTTTCCGTAGCAAAGGATAATCAGCCCCACCTTGTACAAAAACAGAGTTTAAAAACATAAAAGGAACACAACCTTAAAAAAAAGCCCAAGAACGGGTATTTGTTTTTTAAAAAATTATACAAAAGCACCTCTGCCTCCTCACACTTTTCCTGCCTCCTGGAACTTCTTAAAGAGGGGTTCATCGGCCCGCAGGGGGAAGGTCAGAGCCCGTTTCTGGTAGTACATGGAGTCCATGGCCAGGTTGTCGATGACGTCGGCCAGGAGATGGGCTCTCTCCACGGAGCTGCCCGGCGCGTCGTAGCCCAGGGCAGTGAAATGCACGTGCAGGTGGTGGTAGGAGGGCTGGTAGTGCAGGTAGATCCGCAGCTGGGAGCCGGGCACGCCGAAGCGCTTCACTATGGCCTCCTGCAGAGGGGAAACAGAGCTCAGCGATGGCAAAACCTTGGAATGGATGGGAAAGAACATCCCTGGATGGCAGGAAAGGTGGAGAGAGAGGTAAAAAGGAGTTCAGTTTCCTCACAGCAAGGGAAAGGGGGACGTTTGGAAGGACAGAACTCTTCTCCATCCTCCATTTCAGCCTCTGCAGGGACAGAGCGAGGCCTCTGGCTGCCCCACTTTTAACTCTCCATGATGGGATGTGCTATCCACCCCTATCATTTTCCCTTTCACCCTTATCACTCCAACTCATTGGAAAAGTAACAGGGATCCGTTACCAGCCAGTGTAATTAAAGCTATGAACAGCAATGGCAAACTCCAGCATGCCGGCTCTGCCCGCTGCAATCCCCTGACTAATCTCTTAATTAATCTTCCACCTTCCCTAGTGCAATTACTTTCCAAATTCTAACACAGCAAAGGAAAGAGAAGCTACTGCACAACCATCTCCCAAACACGCCCTGTGGAAAAAACACATCAACCAGTGAGAACAGGCAAGGGATTGGGACAGGGCTGTTAATATGAAGAGCTCACTGCTAACGGGAAGTACAGAGCATTCCTACAACACCTGGATGTGGCATGATCTGGGGAAGGTGCTGATGGAGAGCAGGAGCCAGGCTGTCCAGGCAGACATGGCAACACAGCCCTGTTTCATGACTCATGTCCTGAGGAGCAGTCCCCAGGCAGATGCTGTGCCAGAAAACCCAGGGAGTGCCTTTGCAGAGGCAGCTGAGCTCTCCCTGGCCAGGACAGCAGCGTGGGACCAGGCCCACACTCACCTTCCCTTCCTGCAAGACGTTCCTCAGCAGCGGGAGGTGCTCGGCCGTGAGGTCCCGCAGAGACTTGATCTCCCGGCGGTGCACGAGGGCGATCAGGTACAGGTCATCCAGCTGCAGAGACACGGGGTGGGCATGGAGGGGACACAAAGAGCACATGGAGGCAGCCCTGCTTGGGACCTGACACACCATTCACAGCTGCTCAGGCTGTTATATAGGGATCCTGGTACCATACAGGGATATTTGTGCTGCACAGGAATACTTGTGTTACACGGGGATACTTGTGCCAAACACGGATTCTTGTGTCATACAGAGATATTTGTGTTACACAGGGATTTTTGTGTTATAAAGGGATTCTTGTGTCATACCGGGATACTTGTCCTCAACACTCATATGGGGCTGAATCTCCCAGTATGGGATGAGCTCACCCACAATCCCACTGCACCTCAAAGCACTATTTCTGGTGAAACTGGGTTTTGTCCAGAAATGAGCAGAAAAGAACAGCCTCATCCCAGCCCATAAACAGTGGGATCACAAATACTTTCTCAGCTTTACAGGCAGATGGAGTGACCAGCCCTCTCACACTCTGAGCACTGTGCTGCCCTTCCCACCTTCACATCTTCCTGAGCACCTCAAAAAGGCTTTGTCTGTGTGACTGGAGGCTGGAGACCAGGTGCTAGCACCCACCCAGGTGTCTGGAGTCACTAAGCCCTTGCCAACACCCCCCATGCACACCCCACAGATTTCTCAGTGACAGCTGAGCTGCAGTCTGCTCAGATGAACCTCTACAATGCACCACTGTTGGGGCCTATGAGCCTACAGGGGGAAAAGCAACAGCAATGCCCTGGAGAGATGCACCTTAGGCTCTGGGCATTCCTCAGAGCTCAGGGTGAGGAAAGAAGCTTCCATCACGGTATTCTGCAGCCCTATGTTCATTTGTACCTGCTCTGTCCTCCCCACTGGCCTGTTGGCCTTCCCTACCCCTCTTACACTTATATGTTCATGTTCTAGTAAGTTCTCCCTTCTCTGTTACCCCACTGGTTTATGTAACCCTGCCCATCCACCCTGGCATTCCCTGTTAGGCCCTTCCCTGTGCCCTCAAGACCATTGGATCCCTGATGTTTCTCTGCCCCCTCTTTCCCCGTATTTATACCCTGGACTCTCCTTTGTCTTTGGCCCCTGGACCCCTTCAGGGTGTTGGAGCTCCATGCCTGGACCCTCCCGTGCCTTCCCAGCCGAGCTGCTCTGTGTGTGTGTGTGTGCTGGTGCTCTCGTGGCTCCTGCCTGCTGCTCTCAGGGAAGGTTGTGTCCACCACCACTGCAGACTGCAACAAACCACAGAGCTAAAACTGAAACTGAAAACTCTCCTCATGATAAGCTCACTACTTGTCCACTGTGCAAACAGCTAGACACTTGTGAATCCCATCAGTTCTATAAATAACAATTTTCAAGACCTAATTGGTCACTCCACAAACCCAGGGCAGTTAAAATATGTCCCTTGAGCAGCTCTCAAGACAAACTTTTGGCATCCCCTGAAGCACTCAGTACATTCAATGTTTAACACGACACAAAGTTGCAGATCATTACACTTAAAGAAAAAAAATCCCAGCCTCCTCCAGCTCAGTTAGTGGCTGTATAATTTAAACACTGGAGAGTAAAGGGTTTGGATATTTGAGATCCCGCAGATCTCTTCACAGCTGTGAGAAACCCAATGCAGCTCTTTGGAGAGAGATGCTTGTCTCAGAGGATGCTCTCAGGACCCTTCACAAAGCTCTTGAAGCACAGCCATGCTCAGGGTTCCATTTGATTCCCCTGCACAGCTCCAGAAAAAGATGGTGTATCAGCTTGTGCTCTTTGGCTCCAGGCTGGCTGGTGAGAGGATAAGCAAACAGCTTTTCTCCTTAGAACAACATCTGCATGTTGCTGTTTGAAACAAATAAGCCTGTTGCTAAAAAGGCCTGCAATGATGTCATGCCAGGCATCACTTCAGGCAACGCCTCAGGGCTCCTGCAGATTTGAAACCAACTCAAAAGTTGTGAAAGAAAAAAAACAGACCAAAAAAAATTTTAAAACAGCCCAAGAAACCAATTCAAACCATTATGAAGGTTGGGCAGCAGCACCCAGAAGGCTGAGGCCAGCGGATTTCACACTGCTAAAGGGAATTTTCCCCCTCATCCAGTAGTCTGAAATAACTGCAGGTGAATTAATAGGATGTGCGGGCCAGGGACTAAAGGAGTGAGGCCACACTGCTGAAAGGACTTCTGAGGGAGGGCTTGGAGAATCCTGCTGGGAGCTGCATCTCACCTCCCTGATTCCATCCAGCAGCCTTGCCTGTCAGGTGGGATGTGGCAGAAGGAACCGGCGCTCCCTGGCCGCCCCGGGGCTGTCAGGATCAGCTCTGGCTCAGTGCCACCCACAGCCAAGAAGGAATTCCTTGGCTCAAAGGCAACCTGGATGCTGTCTCACCTGCCTGGGAAGGAGATCAGCAGTGCAAAGGGCCTGGATAGCTCCAGGGGTGACTGGGGTACAGACAGCAGCCCAGCAGCTGTGCAAAGTCCAGAAGATCCTGTTCAGCACTCCAGAGGCAACAGGAACACAGGGAAACCTCCCCTAAGGACAAATCCTACCACTGAGGCACTCCCTGACCATGCCAGCTGGGAGCTGTGGATGCAGCAGGTTTCTGGAGAAACCCAAAGCACAAATTTTAGCCCATCTATGATTTTAGCCCAGTCCTGATGTGAGTTGCAAAGCTTGGTTGCAGCACACAAGGATATCCATCGAGGCTTTGCTCACAGCCAGGAAAGCGACAACATGCTGCCTGTTTCAGGATCCCTAAATATTGCTCCACTGTAGGGCACTGAACAGGACACATCCTACAAGCCGGACATGTATCCCCTGTGCTGCAAAATCTCATCAGGAAGAAGGGTGTGCCTCTGGTGACCAAGTGGAAATTCAAGCTTAGTTACCCCATCACCACTTGACAGGGAATTTTTGCAGTAAGTGATGTACAGGGAATTCACAGGGAGCAGACACTGCCCTGCAGGGACTCCCCGAGACAACTCAACTCTGCACCACAAACAGCTGCTCCCTGCACAGACACACAGGATGGAGCTGCCCACCAGCAGCCTTGTGTTTCCACTTTTTGAGTTTTAATTTCCAAGTCTTAATCATACAGCAACTCTCACCACATGCCCCTGCAGAGGCATATGAGGATCAGAAACACAACGGGAACTTTTTTTGATGACACCAATTTCAAGGGAGGGGTGTGTGTATGGAGTTTCACCTCCCCAAACTTAAAGCATGAAAGGGAGCCAGAAACCAAGGAATAATTCTCAATTTAGAATTACAGCGTGGTCTTAAAAATCACTTTCACCAAGCGGCCACTCCCACAACGGGTAAAGAAGCTGCTCATCAGCCAAGAAACCCCGGTTAACACTGTGAGGGAGAGTTAATTGCAGCAACCAAATGACAACACAGCTGTCTGTTTGCACCTCAACCAACAAAACAAAAAAACAGACAAGTTCAGCAGAACAAACACAAAGGATTTTGGTTCAAACACATCCTGACAACATTTGGGCTGATATGGACAAGTGAAAGTGAAGCTAATAAATACATCTCAGCAGCAGAGAGAACAGCCTGGGTCTGCAGCATCCCTAATGAGCTTGTGCTGAAAGGCCCTGGCAATGGCATCGCTAACAAGAGTGTGCACAGAAACCTACTCAGACTCTCTCAGGGTGCTCTTAGCAGTCTGAAAGTGGACATTTCCTCTGGATTATATTCAGACAGGCAGCATTAGAGGAGCCAACTGACCTGGTTTTGATTCCACTTTAAATCTGGAACCAGAACAAAGCCATTGGAAGGATCTGGGTTTTCATGGACGATTCGATCAGCCTCAGCTTTCTTCTCCAGGATATTATACACCCACTGAAAGAGAAATATGTGATTTATTAATCAGCAGAGAATTAAAAAAACAACACCTCAGGCATATTTAGCCCTAGCTCATGGATCACTGCACATTCTCTGCAACTTGAATATATTATAAAACCCACCAGTTTTATTTTAAATGACCAAATAATTTATAATTAATTAGCCATAAAACACTTCATCAACCAACAGACTCCAGAATATTATGAGCACTTCAGTAAAAGCAGTGGAACCCAGGTCTTGTGGGGCTCAGCACACACCTCTTGCTGCACCACAGGGCTGTTTACATCTTTTTTACCCCCCAAGCTGCAGCAAAATCTTTACAATCAGGTCTGGGAAGGGAACTTGGCTGATTCTGTTCCCTGTTCAAAGAGGAAGGAGCAGAGTTGGATGTGGCTCTGGCTGCTGGCAGCTCTCTGCAAGGATACGAAAGGCCTGTGGGGTTTTTTTGGGCAATGCATGTCTCTTGGCTCTCTGGCTGATTAGAAAACAGCTCACCACTCTTCTTCTTCCATACTTAAGGTTCCAGCCTCCAGCCTGCCTGTAATCCCTGCTCTGGTTATCCCCCCGTGCTCCTCCTGCAAGGCAAAGCACCATTCAGAGAAGAGTTATGGAAATGGAAGATACCAGGGATAAGTGACAGAGTAAGACCAGAGAAAAGCACCTTTGCTCTCCCTGGCTCCCAGCCTCAGCTCCAGCATCCTTCTTTACACTTCCAAAGTGCATGTTATGCTCTAGCTTAAGCCTAGCTTAAGTACTGGACTGGTAAGAGAGTCCTCAGCCAGGTCCCTGGAAGGTGGTAACACAAGGCAGCAGGGAATTGCTAAAGCTTGAAGTTGAAAATGTTTGGAAACATCCTTTTCCTCACCAAATATAGGTCTGAAATATTCTGGCTGCTTCAGGTGGGTAGGGAAGGTGCAGCCAGTTTCACAAATATACCAAATGAGCTGGGCTGGCAGCGCTGTGCACACCAGACACTTTGGGGGAAATCCATCAAGAGTTTCATTAATCTCATAAACACTTAGGATTGCTGCAAACTGACCTAAATACATCTGGAGGGAAAAAACTACTTCTCGTCCCTTGATCTGGGATTTTTGGCTTAAATTGCTATCCTTTCTCCTTAGCATCATCTTAGAGATTAGATTTTTCAGGTGATTCTCAAAAACATGGCACAAGCTCACTCTGCTCCATAACCCCAGGAGGGAAGTTCAGAGGGAAGCTCAGCAGAAAACGGACATTTGCCTTTTGTTGAGGTTTTTAAGTCTGCTCTGATCACAAGTGCCAAGCTATCAGTGTCCTAAGTAAGTTCACTGATCAGATGAGCTGAATTTTAAACCCAAGGCTGCCTCGTGATGGGCAGGTCCTTGGCTGACTACTCCTGCTGCTCCCAGCAAGCAGAACACATGTCCAGGGACTAGCACAATAAAACCATTATCCTGAAAGCATCCACACTTTGTATCTTCCAGCAGGAAACACAGACACCTCTATAGTCCCCTAGTATTTCTGTCACCCCTCACATTTCCCCTTCCACTTGGCAAAACCAGTTGGATAAAGACAAGGAACAGCATTATTAAATCCCAGAGGTCAAGGACTGAGCATGATTTCCCAGCAGATGCTCCTGATGGTCACCAGGAACATGTTTCCATGTACTGAAATCAGCTCACAAGAGGCAGAGTGAGAGCTCAAGCAATTCCTGAAGGCAGCTGCTACACCATGAAACGTAAGAAATTTGGGAGCAAAAGCACAGTGAAAATATTCCATGAAGGCTGTGGCCTGGAAGAAACCCACACTTGTCTTTCTCCAGCTAATAAATGCTGCAGTTAAAGGCAGCAGGGAAAATGGGGGAAGGCAGAGGGGAGCATCCAAGGCTCCTGGTTAATTTTGGGGAGTTGTTTTTAATGGAGAGCCTCAGCAGCCCCAGGATTTGGTTTATTCCCTCTTCTGCAAAGGCTGGCATGAGTTGATTCCTACAGATTTGTATTCCTTTAGACTCTAAAGGAGAAAGACAGGGAGATGAACACTCAAAAAGGAGAAAGCCAAGAAAAAAGCTGGGGTTGCCTGGGGCAAGTAGGACACTAAAAGTAACCGTTTCACCATATGGAATATGGACTGAGGGGCTGAATGGCAGGAAGAGTGAGTTGTGATGCAGGAATCCAAGCACAATCTGTGCCTTTCCATTTCTACAACTACCCAGAGATTCCTAAGAAGCCCAGTGACCAACGCTCAGGAAGCCAACTTTGGAAAGGAGAAAAAGAGTCAGAGTTTCTCCAGAAACCATGGGAAAGGCAACTCAAAGCCCAGCTCCAAGCAAACATTTTTCTGCAAAGATAGAAAAGGATGTCCCAGCCAACCAAATAAGAGGGGACGGCACTATGGAGCTGACAATGCAACCAACAGGGAGATGAGGCAGAACACTCCCAGCTCTCCAGCCTGGGCTTCAGAGAAGCCTTCTGACAGCAGCATTTTGACAGAGGAGACCGAAGACGTGTGTCTGCAGGAGAGGCATGGTACCCATACCTGGATGCTGAAGCTCTGGGACTGGATGAAGGGCAGGGTTATGTTCTTGTAATCCTCCCAAGTTTCACGGATGAGGTGCACTTCCTGACGGAGATATTTCTGGATGTGTTTCTCTGTGGCAGGGTACACCACTGTGGCTTTGATCTCTAGGAACAAATATATTGACTGAGTTACCAACCACATTGCTTTCTTCAGTCCCCAACAAATCTGTTTTCCCTTCCAAAAAATGCCACATTAAGACATTTTGAAGAGAGGGTGAGGAAGAATGGACATGGAAAGCAAACAAGTGCTTTAACCTCCTGCACAGCTGCTGCTTTTCTGGAGGAAGAAAAAGCCAAGGGCACAGCCAGGGCCTGTCTTTTCAGTTCAGGTGGAGGACTCTGCTGTCTGAGTTTTTCCACACTCGCTCTTTCACACCTATTAGCAACATCAGGGCAGAGATGGGGCTCCCAGGGCAGTGTTTACGTGCAGTCAACAACCAGGACAGAAACACCACCCTGGGGACAGAGACACATCTTCATACTTAAATTCACAGTTCACAGGACGCACCCAGCAACTTCATCCAACCACAAACCCAGAAGAACTCCAAGGAATAGCTTCTTCCCAGAGCTCAGTCAGAGTGCTTGGCCTCAAGCCCCAAGCACAGGAGGCAAAGAAGTCAAAGGCACAGGGAGAGATTCAAAGCAAACAACATGAGCTGATAAGTCAACACAGCTCACGATGAGCCAAAGGAAGAGGGCTGAGTGACTCTTTGCCCACAAAAAGCATTTCAGTATTTACCCTGGCAAAAAGAAAAGATTTTCTGTTTGCCTCAAGATTGGAACTTTGCTGCATAATTTCTGTGGCACTGAACAGGATGCAAATGCTCACCTTGTCAACCTGGTAGCTGTGATATCATAGCAATACATCCTACCCACACACAGGGCCAAAACACACAGCAAACATCCGTCTTTGGACAGGATTGGATGTGTGATACAGAGCCTGTCACGAAGGCAAGCTGCTTTTGTGATAAAAGTTCCAAGGGAACAGGAGTGTCTCTGCCTTCCCAGCTGACACAGAGCTGCTATAAACTTCAGTGCATGAAGGAGAAAAGCCCCATGAGCCTGGGCAAACCCCAGGCAGAGTGAGGCACTGTGAACACTGCAGTCTGTCACAGAAATCCATGGGCTGCACACACAGCAGGGAACCAAAGTTGTGCTTGAGTACATATACAGGCTAGCTAGACACTGAATATAAACACCTATTTGTTCCCAGAGCCAGGATTTAGAGTGGTTTGAGTCTTTTTTAGTTTTCTGCTTTCTGTTTTTTTAAGGTCAGCACTGCACAATCAGAGAGACTCTGCCTTTTCATTCCATGCCAAACCCAGCTTAATGAAATCCACAGGAAAATGCTGGTAACATGAAATATGAAAATGCAAACCACAAGGGCAGTCTGGTCTGATTCCCACCATACACATGTTCAAACAAGGTTGTTTTCCAGGACTCAATTAGCACTTCTAGCAGGATGATGTAATACCAAAGGAAAAAAGACAAGGCTGTAGCTCTCCTCACTTAAAAAGATCAGCAAAGCACTGGGGAGAAAACAAAAAAGGCAAAAGATAAAATACCACAGCCAGCCTCAGGCTGAAACTTTCCCAATTTGATTTTATACCCCAAAAATAGAGCAAGAACTACAGTAGAAGCCCCTCAGTGCTGGGTGGTGATAACCACAGTGCGTGGGGGTGCAGGGGACCCATAATGGCTTCTCTGGCACCTCCCCAACTTGGGGGCGGCTGTTCATGGTGCAGAGAGCTCAGGGTGCTTTAAATGAGAGATCACAGAACTCCTTAATGTGCAGCTGCAGCTGAGCAGATGTTCGGAAGAGAAGGCAGGGGAAAGGCTGTGGTTCACTTATGATTATTCCCCTTCTAAAGGTCTCATCAACCCCAAAATGCCCAGCAATGCTAATGAGCATCAATCACTGCAGCCAGAGAGGCTGTTTGATACCTGCTCAGAGCCTGACAGTCCTTAGGAGCTGCACACAGGATGCCAAGTCACAGCTGAGCCTGGGCTCGACTGCAGGAAACATCCACAGCGAGTCCAGGCTCGTCCCGAGATCTTTCCAGTGCTGGCACACAGCCACACTCCAGTTTCCAAGTCTGCTCCTGGCAGCTCCGTGTGCACCGGAGCAGCACGTAGGCCGTGGGGCACCCAAAACCTGCCCTGGCCTGGAAACGGGGGCAGGGAACCGCTGGACACGTGATGTGGGTTTCTGAGCTGGCTGGAGCATCGGGGATTGTCTCTGCTCACATCTGAGTCACATCAGCCAGCCTGTTCCTGAACGCCGGCCCGGGGCCACCACAGAGCATCTGTGGTTTATTCTGGAACACAGGACTGACCATCAACTAACTGGAGGTTATAAAAAGCCAGGAGGTTTAATTGAAGGAACCTGGATGAGCAGGAGGTAGAGAACAATTGCCCAGGCTGGTCACTCTGCAATAGGCATTTGAGAGGAATCGCCACAGTGCTCAGAAACTGCCCAAGAGAAAAGGAGGCTCAGACTGACCAGGCAAACAATTCTCCCCTCTCCTGCTAAAAGCAAGACAGGAAGGCACAACCCAAGACAAAAGGAAAAATCAGAACACCATTGGGGAACTTAAGGGTAAAAGGGCTGGATGCAGCTGCTGTCAGGAGGCGAGGACAAAGTATGAGCAGAGAGAGCTCATGCAGGTAGGAAAGGGCACACCAAGCTCACTAACAATGCCTCATCCCCTTCTGTGCCACACTGTTCCCAGGCTCTGCCAAAATCCCCCTCCAGCTCAGCACATCAGTGAGGAGAGGCCTTGCACTCTCTTCTCCTGCCCCACTGCAGCATTAACACTACTGCCAGCCTGTTTTAGACAGATGTAACCCTGCCAGGAAGCCACGAGAAGCACACAGGGCAGGCAACCTATTTGTCCTTTTGGGCAGAGGTGCTTTTTCCTCTCTTCACTAATAGGAAGTGGAGCTTTCGTTTATAAGCTCCCTAATCAAGCTCACCATCAGCTGCAGGAAGGTGCCAAGGCAGGGGAACAACAGGCAAGTCAATTTGAGCTCTTGCAGGCTTTTTTCCCTCTTTCTTGCTGCACCCAGCTCTGAGCTGTCTTACCACCACCAGGTGGGAAGACAGCACCTTGGATGCAGCCCTTTCTGCCCTAAGTAAATATAGTAAACACACAACCTTCCCCTCTGCATGAACAGTCTCTATTTGGTTTTATGATCACAGCTGCAGAGGAGTCACACAGAACACTGGATCCCAACCCAGCCCCAGCCAGGTGTGCCCATGGTTTGTCCCAAACAGCTGAGGCGCTCTTTGGTGAATGAATTAAAGCTGCAAAGGAAAAATCCCGCAAGAGCTCACCATTTCCAAGACCAGCACATGCCAGGGCAAGCCAAGCATGCTGCCAGGGACTCAGCTAAGGCTGCCTGGCCCCTGGGGCTCAAGCCAGGAGGACTTAGGGGGCTCAGGGAACTTTAGCTGCAACAGGCACTGCAAAGAGGAAAGCTGCAGTTTACCACCCCTGCAAAACACAATGACACCTCCCACCATCCTCCAAACCACCCCACATGCTCCCACAGCTTCAGCCTCAAGCTTCTTATTTTAAGTGTAAATGCAAGAAGTTTCCTTGGCTGGGCAAACCCGAGAGGCAGCCAAAGCATGGAGACACAGGGAGAAAAACCAGCCTTCCCACTGCAGCTCCTGCAAGTTTCTCCAGCTCCTCACTGCCTGAAACCAGACTCTTTTTTGGATGTGGATTACTTCCTGCATGACTGAAAACTTTCCTTCCACCCTCTCCCACTTTTCCCACAATTTCTCCACCCCATGTTGGAGCAATGGAGCCAGAGCTTCTCCTGTTGTGCTTGTTTTATTATGTTCTTATCTTAATATAAAAAGATAAGAAGCTTTGGCCTGCAGCCAGGGAGCAAAGACTCCTTAGAGGACTCGTAAAAGTCCTTAAATCACACCAGCACAGCTTTGGAGAAAGATAGTCCCACAGCAGCCAGACACGAAGAGGCTGCTTTTTGCCACAAACATATCAAGCTGTCCTTGGCAAATGGGTGTGAAGAATTAGATGTTATCAGGCAACATGCACATGGAACCATCTGGCTTTTACAATCCAACCTTTGGTAGTCAGAAAATGTTTCCCTTTCTGTGAAATCAGCCCTTGCTCACCCTGCAGAGGAAACCCAAGGCTAGGGTTCCCCTCATATCTAGGCTTAAGCTGCCTCTTAAACCAAGGCAACATCCAGAAAGTGGCCTTAAAATAAGATGCACGTGCCCGCCTTTGGTAGCAGCACAGTCACATCAGCTCTGATACACTACTCCCCACAAATTCACAAAGTCCTCTCTCCTCACTCCACGGGTTTGAGTTGCCCTTCAGAAAAACTCTGACCATTACTGGCTTGTCTGCAAATGTTATTTCCCATTTTCCCTTGACACATGCAGTAAAATCAATGAGATGAGCAAGACTCATCTGGTGCTACCTTCACACCAGTGTGCTCCAAGACCTAAAAGTATCATAAGAGTGAAATTCATCTTCCCCAAGTGAAATGTCTCTTCTGAGGTCAGAGAGAGACATTTTTTGAAGTAACGTGCTTGAGCCTCCCTTTCTGTTGGGAAGGATAGATAAATATAATTGCCCAGCAGAAGAACCACAATAGTACAGCCAGGATGAAAACAATCCCCCCTACTGGCTGGACAATGCCCTTACCTACAGAGGGGTCCAAAAGTCAAATGGACTGTTGGATCTCACCCCAATGTATGGTTCATCCCACACCTGTAACCCTCCCCTGAAACATCAGGTGTCTGTGACCCCATTGGCCCAAGTCCTGTTCCAGGCCACCTTGAAGCCCCCTGACAAGGGGTGTCCAAGGGGCCAGATGCCTTCTTGGAACTTCCCCCCTCCTCTTGGATCCCCCCCTCTCTTGGAACTTCCCCTCTCTTGGTTTTTTCCCCCTCTTGGAGTCCCTGCCCTCCCCCATCACCTCATGTGCTGCGAGGCGGGACCTTTCACCATCCCGAATAAACCTTATCTTCTAAGAGCAACCAACAGAGATCTCTCATCCACCCAAGCCGTCCTGGAGCACCCTACTTAACACCTTTCCCTTTCATTTGGCCTCCCTTTCCCATACAAACAAGTCATCATTGCATGGGGCCTGTGCTGGTATGACTGGGCACCTGACTCCCTTCACAGAATCACTGGGTTGGAAGAGACCTTCAAGATCATCAAGTCCAACCCATGCCCTGACACCTCAACTAAACCCTGGCACCCAGTGCCACATCCAGGCTTGTTTTAAATACACCCAGGGATGGTGACTCCACCACCTCCCCGGGCAGCCATTCCAGAACTTTATCACTCTTTCCATAAAAAACTTTTCCTAATATCAACCAAAATTTCCCTTGGCACAGCTTAAGGCTGTGTCCTCTGGTTCTGTCAGTGCTGCCTGGGGAAAGAGAACAACCCCACCTGAGCACAGCCACCTTACAGGAGCTGTGGAGAGTGACAAGGTCACCCCTGAGTTTCCTTTTCTCCAGGCTGAGCACCCCCAGCTGCCTCAGTTGTTCCTCACAGGGTTTGTGCTCCCAGCCCCTCTCCTGCCTCGTTGCCTCCTCTGGACATGCTCAAGCATCACAACATCCTTCCCAAACTGAGGGGCCAGAACTGGACACAGCACTCAAGGTGCAGCCTCACCAGTGCCAGGTACAGGGGAAGAATGACCTCCCTGGTCCTGCTGGCCAGCACAGAGGTGGGGACAGAGTGAAGGAAGGCTCTACTTCCAGAAGAGCCCCAGGTACCTGGGAGCACAGAGAAACAAGCTCTGGAGGCAGCTCCTCATGGCATCAGCACGAGTCACCTACAGTCACCACTTCCACTGTCTCAAGGTCTATCTTACCTCAGAAGCAAGAGGCTGAGTGTGGCAGGGTTCAGCTGCCCAGGATGCTGTGAAACCCCCCAGGTAAACTCCTTCATCACACAACACAGGACTGTTCCAAGAAACTGCTTAATGCCAAAGTCTGGCCTTTTCTACAAAATATTTTACTTTATCTTGTACCCAAGTGTAAACTTTCAAGGACCAGGAGATAAAACCCTGTAACCCTAACCCTGCAACTAAGGGGCCAACAGACCCTGTGCAAGGGCTCCCTTGGGTCTCCACATTATCACTGGAAATCCCAGGCCAGTCAAACCCTGACTGCAGCTTTACAGGCAATTCTTCCTGTTTAGGTTTTTAAGCTGCAGTCCTCATGTGAATTACGTCTTTGGGCTGTGACTCAGCTCCAAAGGGTAATTTCCTTCCCCTCCTGACACACAGGGCTGTTTCCCTGGTGCCAGCCCACCAGCAGCTCATGCAATATGCCCACCAAACAGCTTTTTGCTGCTAACTGCTTCAAAATAAGAAGCCCCCTTGCTCTCCAATCCAACTGCTGCCTGGACAGCAGCTCCAGGGTCTACAGCCCCCTCCTGATCTGCTTGGGTCTGCTCAGCACCCAGAGCGAGTTGAGGAGTGCTGAGGAAAGGGGTGGGAAGCAAAGATGCACCACTGGGTAATATTTCTGCAAAAATTTACCTTTCAAAGACAAATTCAAAAGCCATTAAAAAGATAAAGCTGTAGAAAGCCAGAGGCTTCTTCCCCACTCAAACATGCAGGAGGGGTTTTGCACCTGGCATAAGCCTTAAACAAAATAAGGGATTCTGTTATCAGAGCAATGTGGAGTTACACAGAGCTGCAGCCAAGTGCTGTGAGGAAGGCAAAGGCCGGCAGGGCTGAGCTGGAGGCAGCCCAGGGGATTTCAGTCTTGCAATGCCACCTTGTGGGAATCACTGCAACTCCTGCCGGGCTGGAATACAGCAGGCACCCAAGCAGGATCTTTCCCAGCCAAAAAAGAGAAGCTTTAAAGCCTTCCTACAACACCCGTGGTGTTATGTTTTCCTCAGACTGAAACTCACTGTAACAACAAAACCTTTAATTTTGAGTCCTCCACACGAGAAAAGAAGTTTTGTACAATTCAAGCTGACAAATCCAGACTGTGTTCCCTCCTACACCATGGGAACAGAGCTAAAACAAATGCATTTTGGAAAGGCACATCAAACATCCTGAAAATTAAACTTGGCCCAGCAACAACATCTTAAGGCACTCAGATTAATTTTGACTATTAAATCTGTTTGGCTGTTATTGTGTTTATGGAAGTGTTGACGTGGAATTTACCACTGCATTTCTGGAATTTAAGTATGTACCAGCATTGACATGGAATTAATTGTGGAAGGTGATTCAGCTCTGCTCAGGTGAAACCCCACCTGTAGAGCTGCCTCCAGCTCTGGTGTCCTCAGCATAGGAAGAACACGGAGCCACTGGAGCAAGTCCAGAAGAGGCCATGGAGATGCTCTGATTGGAACAGCTCTGCTCTGGAGATAGGCTGGGAGAGCTGGAGGTGCTCAGCCTGGACAGGAAAAGGCTTTGGAGAGAGTTTAGAGCCCCTACCAGTGCCAAAGGGGTTCCAGGAGAGCTGGAGAGAGACTGAGGACAAGGGATGGAGGGACAGGACACAGGGAATGGCTCCCACTGCCAGAGGGCAGGGAGGGATGGGATATTGGGAAGGGTGCCCAGAGCAGCTGTGGCTGCCCCTGGATCCCTGGCAGTGCCCAACGCCAGGCTGGACAGGGCTGGGAGCAGCCTGAGACAGCAGAAGGTGTCCCTGCCCATGGCAGAGGGCTGGAACAAGACAAGCTTTAAGGTCCCTTCCAACCAAAAACAGTCTGGAATTCTGTGATTAAACTGAAGTGCCCAAAGACCATCACTACAGGATACCCTCCCACTGGGACCAGAGTGCCCTTCACAGGATGAGAGCCTTCCACTGCAGCTCCCCAACCTGCTCATCAGTCCTTGTCAAATTTGGTTATCAACAGAGTTTTATAACACACAGATTTGTGAAATCCTCAGGAGAGTGAGGCTCATCTGCCTCAGCACTTGAGGTTACTAGCACTTAAATCCTCCCCCACATACAAACTGTCTGTCCTTACCAGGTGACATAAAAGATGCCACCATGGGATGAGAAGCAGCTGCATGTGCTCTGCAGACTGTTCTAAGAGAAACATTCTGGAAGGAGACAACTCTCTCTCACCCAAGTAAGAGCACTGACAAGCACCCACAGAGAGCCTCACACCCCTGAGCCTTTCTGCACCTTCATGTACAAGCTCATCAAGCAATGGCCATTCAGTGCCTCATCAGCCAAGCCACACGCCCACAGCATGGGAAAAGGGGGATGAAACAGGGCAGCACCCAAAGCCTCGGGATGAGACATTGCCTTCAGCGTGGCAACAACCCACTGACCTCCCCACCTGGGCCAGCTGTGCTGCTGTCACCAGCCAGGGTGACACATCCAGCAGTGGCACCCACCCATCCCTGGAATGGGCAGGAACCATATCCTGCCACCCAGCTGCCCACCCAGGACCCCTGGGCAGGGCTGAGGGCACTTACCACTCAGCTCCGGGGGAGGGCTCAGGTAGAAGGTGCAGTAAATGTCATTGTGCATCTGCAGCTCTGCATTCATGAGCTTCTTCAGCAGGTCTGGGATCTTCTCCTCCTGGAAAGGAGTCTTTTCCAGGATGACAACAGCATCTGTGCCCTCTCCAGAGAGGCCAGTCCTCTGGAATATGAATGGATAAAATCATCAGGAAACACAGATCCAGCACTGGGTGGACAGTCTGAGGTCAGGGATCACGGCAGACACCTCACAGCCCCCCAGACCTCATGACCAAACCCCCTGCAGGCCAGACACCCATCCAAAAATAAACAGCACATCTGCCCAGAAGCACAGCAGGAATTTGCTGCCACCAGGGAACACAGGTGGTTTTTGGGGGAGCAGGGGATGTGGGCAATGACTCAGCCCATCTGCACCTCCCCGGATGCTCCCAGGTTTCCTGCTGACCCATAGCACCAATTTCATCTCTGACACTTCCCAGAAAGAGGGAAAAGGCAGGCGTGGGGATTTGCATCATAGTCAGAGAGCAAGTTCTGGGGCAGGGGGCACTTACTGCTGCCCTGCTCCAAGGAACCACAGCTCCTGATCCAGAGGCCTCAGTGTGCTGGTTTTAGGAGGTGCTGGGTGTGGAACATCCCCCAGCATCATTCCTGTCTGTACAAGACCCAGGTGAGGCCTCACCACACTACCTGGGGCTCCTAACCCGGTCAGCTTGAGAAGAAAGACGTGTGCTAATGCCTTTACAAACAATTTGATAGGTGTTTGAAATGAGTATTAATGTCTCTATTGACTTTGGGCAGTTTGGTTCCTGAAAGAGAAAAGAGCCTGCACAAGCCTGAACTTCTGAACTTTGAGGGGAAAATGACAGGTTTAAGGGGGGATATGGGGTAGGCAGTTCAGGAAGGCTCCCTGGTACCTCAGCCAGTGGGGAAAGGAAGGGCAACAGACAGCCAGGAGTTAGGATAAAAGGGAGGCTTCAAAAGCTCGAGACAGAAACACTGCGGGCATGTGCCCCAGTGGACTCTTTCTGTGCACTGGAATAAGGTGGAAGGACTCCTCTATTTCCTTTTAAACATAAACCTCTGGCGTTTGTGGATTTTCCTGACACGCTCACAGGGCAGAGCAGGTCTGTGCCCACCGACTCAGAGTATAGAAGCAGCCTGGAACCTCCCCTTCCTCATCTCCTACTTGGATGCTTAAGGAGACACGTGCCGAGGCAGCTGCACGGTTGCAGAATCCCAAAAATTCTGCAAATTTTCCTGCAATGGCTGTACTATTTACAGTCCCAGAATCACCACGCTGCTTGCAATCCACTGACACTTCAGCTACCAAGCACGAACGGCGCGCTGGGATCCAAAAGCACCAAATCACACCAACAAGAAAGGATTGCGATAAGCTCTCCAGCCGCCAGCTCCGCCCGTTTCGGGCAGGGCCAGGCGGGAGAAGCGGGCCGGGCCCGGGATAAGCGGGAGCTGCCGGGGCGGGGCCGCGCCCTCAGCGCGGAAAATGGCGGCGGCCGCCCCCGCCCCCCCACCGCCCGCTACCTCCGCGTGCAGGAACACGGTCTTGTCCCGCGCCGACTCCCGCAGGACGCGCCGCACCCGCAGGTCCGAGAGCGTGAAAGCGGCGGCGGTGCCTTGAGGGGCGTCCCCGCCATTCTTCTCCTCCTCCTCCCGCTTCCTCTTCGGCTGCGGGCCCTCCGCCATGGCTCCCGCCCGCCCCGCACTGCGCACGCGCGGCGCCGCACGGCGCCCCCTGGCGGCCCGGAGGCCGCGCGCCCCCGCCGCTCCTTCCCCCCCCAAAGACAAAAACACGGAAAAACATCAAAATTTAAAACTTCTGCATTTTCGTAGTCGCGACGATTCCGTGCAACGTCACTGCCTGCCTCATCTTGTCCTGCCCGCAGCCCAGCGGGCGCTTTGTCAGCTTAGTAGGGGTGCCAGAGCCCTCAGGACAGAGAACGCCAGCGCAGTGAAGAGCTCTCGAGAACCACCCGATACCAGAGCTTAGTGTTTGTGTGACAGATGTCCCTGTCCCTGCTGAGGAGATTTTGGCCACCGGGACGTGGTGGGCTCTGCTCTGCTGTCCATCATGGATGTGGAGAACTCTCTATCCTTGGTTCCAGGTCCTGTCTAAGCAGCTCAGGTTTGACCTCAAGGTCCAACGGGACACGCCAACATCCAGATCCAGCGGTGACAGCTCCATGATGCCCATGGGAATTCATCTGCCTGCTCCCAGCACTACTCCATGCTTTTTGTGGAGCTCCGGCACAGTTCCTGGAGGTCTGCAGGGACAGCAGATGAGCTCCATTAGCAAACAATTACTCTAAAAATCAATTTTAAATAAACACATGGCATCTGGTCCCTTCCCATGGTCCTCACCCCAATGGACTGACGCTTCACCAGCATCCCACAGGATACTCACAGTGCACGACAGTGTCTCTGATCTGCCTGAAGCTCTTCTCCTTCAGCGCCATGTAGATGTAGTAGATGTTCCGCAGCTCCCTGGGATAATCCTTGCGATCCACGTCCTTCAGCACTGGGATGGTGCGTCCATTGGCCATGGGAGCCTCAGCCAAGGCCTGGTGCATCTGGTACCTGCACCAGGGGTCCTGCAGGAAGCCGGGGGTTATGAGCATGACCCAGCAGTGGCTGTTCTGCACGGCGTCACACAGCTCTGTCACCACTGCGCTTCCCACCACCGCATCCCGCAGCTGCAGGAAGCAACGGAAGCTCTCAGGTTGGCCCTCCAGGTAGGACACCAGCTCCAACACCAGCTCCACGTCCCCCTCGCTGTGGCAGATGCAGACGTCGTAGCTCTTGTCCCACCGGGGGCTGTCCGAGGCGCTGATGTCCACCACTGACACTGGCGACAGGGAGATGCAGCTGGTGGCCAGGCTCGTGCCAGAAGAGCTGGAGCTCTTGGCAGAGGATGAGGAGGAGGAGGAAGGCGAGGATGAAGCAGAGTGGCTGGACTTGAGGCTTTCCACCGAGCTGGGCTTGGGTTTGTGCAGGAGCCGCCTAAACCAACCTGCAGAGTGAAGTCACGGTGAGTTTCGGGGGCTCAGCACCCCCTGGACCTCCCAAGCACAGCACCATTCAATCTGCAGGACTCCCCCAGATGGAAACGGGAGGGTGGGATCTCAGCTTGACCCCCAAAACCATCCTGGTCCCTGAAACTGAGCTGCCACCAACACGTGAATGCTGTGGCATGGTGAGGAGCAGCCCATGGGCACCCTGGTGTTCTGCTGGGGAGGGGATGGTGTGAGGGAGGGGACAGAGCCAGGCTTATTCCCAGACTCACCAGCCATAGTGGGCAGCACGCTGCTCAGCCACTGACTGCCAGCAGGACACCTCTCCTGAGAGCAGAAAAGAGGAACAATAAACTGAGAGCAAGAATTGTTTTGTGGCAACTCTCAGCCCCAGAAGCTCAGTGTGGTCTGTTCCAGGGATCTGCACCTCCAGGGTGCTCTTACAGCCCCAAAATCACCCCCAGTACATCTGCCTCCCCAAAATGGGCTGGGAACATTTACCTGTTACTGGCTCTCTCCACTGAAGATACACACCTGCAGCAAGCGAGGCCGAGAGAGTATGGGGAGGAGAAACCCTCATCCCCATCAGTGGGAAAAAGATCCTGTGGAGGGGAGAAGTGGAAATGAGCTGGGATCACCAGGGATGGACTGGGTTCTGGCAGACCAAAGGCAGGGTGGGTGATGCCCAGAGCTGTGCATCCTTGGTGCTCCTTGCCCTGGCATTCCTGTCTGCTCACACCAGCTGACACCATCCTCGGCACTGTGCTCCCAGCACAGTTTAGGGAGCCAGACACTCCCTGTGGACACCCAGGAACAGCAATGTGGCAAACAGCTGCTGTTTTCCCCTGCTGGCATCATCCCTTCCGAAATGAAACACCCCAAGTCATGCTGAAGCCTTTCCCCTACTCCAAAACCGGCCCAGGACTGTAGGAAATGCCCACAAAACCTCAGCACACCCACGGAAACCACAGTGCCCAAGTGTCACCACTCAGTGACAGCCAAAAGCTCAAGTGTGACTGGAGCAATGAGCATGGACAGTGAGCAGTGGGGGGAAGTTGGAGGGATGCTTACCTGGAATGCAGGAGTCTGGCACCGGAGCAGAGAAGGGGATGCATCAGCCCCTGGGTTTGGCAAAGAAAGATCTTCTGGGATTACCTGGGTGGGAAGGGACAGGTAGAATGTTCACTCTGCAGCCTAGTGGGATCTGCAGTGAATGGGAGTCTGATCCATCCTTGTAGCTGCCACATCCAGGAGCAGTTCCCAGTGAAGCTGCCCTGGGCTGGGAATGAGGGCAGGGCCACCCACCTGCCTCCCCAGGGACAGACTGGAGGAGCTCCCCGAACACCCAGGTGCCCCCAGCTCCAGCCTCTGCTGGGGAATGTGAAAGCACAGGCAAGCTAAATGGGCCAGGACTGTGAGGAGGGGAAGCCAAGCCCTGCCAAGGGCCTCCCTCCCACATCCGCCACATGCCGTCACTGTCTGGGTGTCAGTGTGCCCAGCCCTCACATCTGCTTTCCTCTCTGGTTTCCTGACTAAATACACACAGGTCCATGTTTGCCACTCACACTTATTTTATGAGTTAAATTTACCTAACAAGTCATTTATCCACCCTAAAATCCCCCCCGTATTTCTCCTTCCCCAGGTCTCATTCCTGTGACGCTGCTGGTGGTGGCCAACAACTGACACTGCCTTCATCTCCTCATCATCCTCAACCCCTCCAATACCTGGTGGTTCCTTCTCAATGCCCTCTGAGAGATGAGCTCCAGGTGAGTCCTGGTTCCATCCCCCAAGAATCTGGGTGTCTCCAGGGCCCGCGTGCCCATCCAGCTCCCTGACAGGCTGTTCCTGGCACAGGAGATTTCCCCATCTCTTCCCTGCCTAGGGGACAATGCCTGGGCCTCTGATGTGGACACTAAACCCTCCACCTGCTGCTGCAGTGTCACTGTGGCCAAGCTGGTGATCCAGGAGGTGACCCACGCCCCATGGGACACCAGGAGGTGGGGGCTTGGGGGTTCAGCCCCAGTACTGAATGTGTCCCTCCCTCTCCCATCAGGGTGAGGTGTTATCCTCACCCTGGATAACAGCAGAGCCCCCTGACCTCGGATCCCCAGAGAGCATGGCCCTGGCATGATGCTCACATGGGAGCATCTCCAGAGTGAGCCCAGGGTGGACCAGAGCACAAAGCTGGGTCAGCATCTCCCTCACTCTTAACCCTGGAGTGGTGGCCATCACACCTCCACTGTACACAGTACCACAGAGCTCCCACTGTGGGGTCCCCACCTCTACGCCAGCAGGGAGGATCACAGAACCCCAGAATCCTTTGGGCTGGAAGGGACCTTAAAGATCATCTTGTTCCAAGTCCCTGCCATGGGCAAGGACACCTTCCAGTAGTCCAGGTTGCTCCAAGCACTGCCCTTTGAAGGCCTGGCCTTGGCACGTGGCCATGCTCACCTAACTCAAGGTGTTTGTGGAGAGGACAGTCCATGCCAGTGCCCATCACCTCAATTTCAGGCCTGCTGCACCTGCCCCCAAAACACACCTCAGTGTCCCCCATCTGCTTGCAAGCTGACTGGGACAACACCCCCCACACCTCCAGGCCTGAAGGGAAGTATTTCCCTCAGGGAAAAGTCCCTGTCCTCTGACCCCAAAAATATCCCCCCACCCCACTTAACCTCAACACCCCATGCCAGGGTTAGTCCTGACACCCTTTCATCAATGCCACCATGAGCCAGCTGTGCCCCAGGACTGAACCCACCTCCTTGCTTGGCACACTACTGCCTGCTTCCCCACCCCCAGGGACCTTGGAGTCTCCTGGGAAGGAGGGCTGAACATCCCCCAACACCCACCAGCACCTGTCAGGCTTTTGGGGACCAAATCACCACTCTACCACTGGTTCTCACAGGTCTTTGAAGAACTCCTGTTGGACACTGAACGTTCCCTCCATGCTAACAACTGGCTGTGGCTTCCACAAGTATTTCCATGTCTACTCACCCACCACCTTCAGCAAAACGACAGACAGTAGCCCAAAACCATGTGACATGGGGGGCACTCCCTGATGGCTTTGAGCCCTTGCCATAAACACCTCCCCATCCCAAAGGATTTCCCAAGCCAGGCCATCTATGAGCCCTGGGAGGCACCTTGGGGGTGCAGGAGCAGGCAGGATCCTCCTGCAGGGCCCCCAGCCCACCCTCAAACACGGTGCTGAGAGCCAGAGGAACCTGGGCAGCCTGTGCCCAAAAATGCACAGTGAATTCCCCGAGAGACAGTGGGCTCCTTCCCACCCCTTCAGCTGCCTTTCTCCCCACCAAGCAGGGGACACCAGTTGGCCGCTTGGTGGCCAAATCCCAAAGGAAAAAGCGCAAGGCTGAGTGGTACTGAGCCCCACAGGCTGCCAGCCATGCCCCCAGCACCACTCATCCCGCTGGGACCCATTTCCCATTAGTCCCTGCCCCAGCACTGCTGCCACCACCCCAAAAATCAACTCCCGAGGACAGGACCCAGAGGAGAGCAAGTCACCTGCCTGTGTGAGTCACCCCACAAACCCTGAACCCCAAGGGGCAGCACCATTGGGATCAACCTCCAGCCCACCTCACCAATAATATCATCATTATTAAAGGGGTAATTAAGCAGGCACAGTTGTGTTCACAGCCTGCCTTGACCCACCAGCAGCAGCACCACTCTGAAATCCCTGCAGCAGGAGTTTCCGAACCTGTGCTTTACAGGATCGCCTCTGGAATTAAGAAACGGTGACGACCAGGTGCTGCAAGGCTGGGTGAAATAAAGGTGGTTCTGTTGACAAAATAAAGCTAATTTTATCCCTAAAAACACCACGAATGTTTCATTTACGGTGCAGTACAAAACAGTGCATAGCTACCCAGAAAACAAAGAATAATTTTTCTCCTGGGAAGCTCTAAGTACACCCAAATTCCACCACACCTATGCTTGAAATCTTCTAGGCCCAGGCACCGCATGTACCTCATAGGGCTGGAGAGGCGGTCGTACGTACACCAACCCAGGCAACGGCAGCTGGCGGAGGAGAAGGCGCTGAGGGGTAGAGGGGCACGGGGACACCGCAAACAAAATAAACAAAATAAACAAAACAAACAAAACAAACGGACTGACCCGCTCGGCGCCGCCCCCAGCCCGCCACTGCGCCGCGCATGCGCCGGCGCCTTTTATAGCCCCGCGAGCACCGCGAGATCACCGCCGCGTTCCCACGCCTGGCCCCGCCTCTTCCGCCGCCAGCCAATGGCAGGGCGGGGCGGGGGCGTGGCCTCTCGTCACGCGGGGCGGGGCGGTGTCTCCTCAATGGGGGCGCGCGCGCGGCGCCAGGTGCGTGCGGGGCGCGCGGGGGCGGGCGGGGCGCGGTTGCCATGGAGACAGCGCGGGGGGGGGAGAAGAGCTGTTGCCATAGCGACGGGGCCGCCATAGTGGGGGGGGTCCCATGGCCGCCGCGCTGAGGGGACGGAGCGGCCTGAGGGGAGCGGAGGAGGCCGGGGGTGAGCCGGGGGGCCGGGGAACTCTGGCCCGGCTGAGATGCCCCGTCGCCCTCTGTAACAGCTCGTTTTATTGATGTGTCCCCTTGGGAAAGGAGCCGCGGTGTCCTTGCTGAATCCCCGTGTTGTTGCTTTTCCCGCAGCTTTAGCGAGGAGGGCACAACGGAGAGCACAGGTAAGGGCTGGAACAAACCCGGAGGTGTGAGCTCCCTCCCCGCTTCCCTTTGCAGGGTCAGTTGTGGGAAGCCAGCGTGCGTCCGTGGGAGGCGGTGGGACACAGAGCTCAGCCAGGCTTTGCTGTGTCACTGTCTCTCCTCGCTCATGGAGCCATTGGGAAGCACGTGGGGAATCACAGCGCTGAATAAAAACCTCTGGTGTGTTTTGACTCGGCTCCAAGGAGGCTGAATCCTTTGTTTTTGTGGCTTGGACAAGAGCAGAGCTTGTCCTCAGTCCCACTGTCCTTAGAGCCTGTGTTTTTCCAGGATGGTTTTGGTCCAGCTCCAGTGCAGCTCCCACGTGGAGGGCTAGGCTTGGGAATTGTTCAACTTAAAGCTGAACATAGTGGCTTTTAAACTATCTTGTCTCAACACCTTAAAGCCGCTGAATTGAAAAGGAAGCCGGCAATTACATCTTTTCTGGTGCAGTTCTCAGCAATTAAATAAGCTAAAAATAATGAATGAGCGGTAGGTTTGTACTTGTTTCTTTTGGGAATTTCTGGGGGCTCTTCTGGAAAAGCCTATTTTCCAGCGTGCAGCTGCATCACTTGGTTTCATTTTTAAACATCCAGGTGTAGCTTTACTTGTGTGTTGGGTGCTGAGCATGGAGATGGACTTCTCCATGAGGTGGGGGAGGAAATGTTCTATTAATTCCCCATTTTGGTTCTGCAGGCTGGGCTCTCTGTTGACTGTGTGGCATGGTTGTGTTTTGCAGAGCTGCAGAGAGGTTTTTGTAAATACACACCCTGTGTGAACCTCAGCCTTTGTTTGACAGCTGTGGTGTTCAGGTGTTTGCTTTTACCTGGGATACACCTTCATATTTCCAACATTTCTGCAGCTGGATGTCTGTGTCACACAGGGAGTCGCTGTGGTGGGGTTTCTCCAGTTTTGGTGACTTGAGCACAGTTTACAGCTGAAGTCTGGAAAGCTTTAGGATAAATTGAGGGATTTCTGTGGTGTGGAGGGAGAAAGAGAATGCAGCAAACCCACACAGGGAGTCTCTTTTAACCATGATAAAAATGATGGAGATAAGGCTGGGACAGTGGAACAGGGCAGCTGAGCCTGGAATCCATGGAGTGTTGTGTTTACAGTCCTCAGCTCCCTGTAGTCTCAATAGCTGGAAAGTTCCCAGTGTCTGAAGAAGGCTGGAGAGGTGCTTCTTATCTTGTAAGTGCCTGTGGCTCCCTCTCCTCCATGGCACCTGTGTTCCCAGGGGAACCTGCAGTACCTGGTGTGTTTTTTTTCCCATGGCAGTGTCATGCTTTGAGGTAATCCCATTTAATTTTGGCTACCTCGGCTGTGCCAGCATGATCCATCCCCCTGGGGAGCAGAGTTTCTCCCCAGGACTAAAAACCAGAGGTTTCTATTTCTTGGCTGAATCCCCATGAATTCTTTTTAAGACATGTAATAGCTTTTTTGGAGCTAGGCTGTATTTATAATGGGGATTTTGTTCCTTTATGGCTCTCTGCACTAAATAATAGATCTGAAGGTTGAAGGTCATTATATCAGAAAAACTTAAAAGAGGATTATAATTCCAAAAGGTGTTTTTTCCTAAGTTTAAAATCGCTTTTGAAATGTCATTAAGAGGCACTTAAAATTGATTTGGTGGCTCTGTTCCTGCTGTTAATAGCATGGGAATGTGCAGGGTGAGTGAGATGGGAGCAGTGCTGAGGCAGGTGGAAGCAAACAGGGGAGCTCTAGGTGGGAGTTTACAAACAGCCTCGATATCTGAGGCTCAGCTGATGCTTCACAATGCAAAGATAATTCTAAGCTTAAATTATATCCAATTCAGAAAGTGAGGAAAGATTTACCTTTGGTTGTAGCTCTGCTTCTGCAGAGGGGCTGAGGGCAGACCTGGCACCCGCAGGAGCTCAAACTTCCCTCTGAAACACTCCAGTTACCTATTGTTAGTCCTTGCCTCATCTAAAGCATCTTTGCACCACTAAATAAAATCTGGCTGGCTTTGTGAAAGCAGCCTGTCCTTCCAGAAAAATCAGCTAACTCAAAAGGAGAGATGGGACCCTCCTGGGAAGGAAAAAGAGGGTTTTTCCCCCCTTTATCCTGAGCATGCTTGGCTGCATTCACTTAGCAGGGATTTGATGGTGAATCTGACAGGTCCTGTGTCCAGCAGGTCCTTCTGTCTTCCTGAGAGTCCCTACTTTGGTCTTTGGAGATGTAACCCCTCCAGAATAGTTCACCACGAGGCCTGACAGTTTGAAGGTATTCAGGGGTGATGAAGCTACAGAGGTTCATTGTCAGAACAGCACTGAGCTCCTGGGCTCAGTGTGGGTTGGAAAATACAGAGTTCAATGTTCACAAGAGGGTGTGATGGAGAAGCCCTGCCTGGCATGCACAGGGTGGGGAAAACCAGGAGATTCCTCACTTGCTAAAGGCCTTTGACACTTTTATCCAAAATCTGGGCCCTACAGTAAGGCCCAGTAAGATAAAAAGGTGATTATTTGGAGTGATAAGTAGCACATGTTCAGTAATGTTTTAGTAGGTAGGTAGTGAAAACCATTTCTTTGAGGTGTTCTACTGCTGGTACAATGATTTATTATTGAGCACCGTGGTGTGCTGGAAAGTGTCCCTGCCCATGGCAGGGGGGTGGAACGACACGAGCTCTAAGGTCCTGTCCAGCCCAAACCAATCCATAATGCCATTGTATAAAGTTTTCTGAAGGGGTCACAAGGTAAAGGCTGCACACACAGCGTATCTGAGCATGTGACAGTGTCACTTTGCCCTGTTCTCGTCATCCAGCACTGAAAGGTGGTGCTTTCTAGAATATTGGCTGATTGCTCACATGATCCTGCCAACACTTGTAGGTCCTACCTGGAGATACCTGCCCATTGTCACCTGCTGGGCTGCTGGGGAGCAATCACAGCATCTCATCTCTAGAACAAACCCTCAGGTCTCCCTGAGATGGCAAAACCTGCAAAAACTCTTTGATTTTGGGTCAGCAGTTCTTCCTCAGCATTTCCTTTGGCCAAAAGCCCTTGTTGTTTTTGATGGACTCTTCATTACAATTGGCAAGAAAAAAAGCAGAGGAGGGTGAACAATTCTGTTCATTTCCATTCCCTTTTCATAGACTTATTTGGGAGAAGCAGAGTGGGAGAGTGCTGCGTGCTGGCAGAGCTTTTGTATTTTATGTGATGGGCTGTTGAAAGCGTTCTCAAACTGCACTTCCTTTCCATGGGCTTTAAGGTCATTTCCCAGTGCTTGCAGACTCATGGCGGGCTGGGAAACCCTTCTCTCATCACCAGGGAATGAAACGCTCTCCATGGCTTTTTGGAGCCAACAAAAATCTCTTTGTCTTCTCTTCCCTCCCACTGTTTCCCAAGCAGCAAGTTTGCTGACAGACCTTGTCAGGAAGGGGGGAGTGCTGCTCCAAGATCCAGGCTCTTTGGGAAAATGAGTGGCTGAGGTGAAACGAAGTGTCTGGCAAAGTGTGTTTTGCTGAGGCAATCACACCTGGGAAAAAC
The DNA here is from genome assembly GCF_048771995.1 of Taeniopygia guttata. NCBI lineage: Eukaryota > Metazoa > Chordata > Aves > Passeriformes > Estrildidae > Taeniopygia > Taeniopygia guttata. Next base: position 1,980,882 of record NC_133049.1, read on the forward strand.
AGGCAAGGATTTTATGGTAAAAGAAGTTAAGGAAGAGGATGAGACTGTGGGACAAAGTTCAGAGACAAAAACATGCAATTCTCAGCCTGGAGGTGATCTTGGAACGATAACAAACCTGAGATTTATGCACCTGTGCAAAGCTGGTTCTGTATAACCTTGTTGTCCAGGTGGTGTTGTCCATGTGCAGTGACTTTGCTTGTGGTGATTTTTCTACTACAGAAACTGGATGGCTTCTACAGTGAGCCTGGGCAAGGAAACATTACTGGAAGATGGAATGCCACCTGCAAAAAAGCCCAGGTAAATTTAATTATACCCCAGTGAATTTGTTCTAACAAGAGCCTTTTCCTTTGCCTTGCATTGTTCTTTAAGGATTGTGACTCCTGGGGCCACAGCTGTTTTGTTTCCTGATCCAAGAACTGTGTGCTGGCTGCTGGCCGTGCCCTGGGCTTTCCTGCTGTTTGTGGAAAAAAGCCTTCACCCCAGAATGTACTTTTTTGGAGTTTTAACCCTCAGCCAGGGGATGGGGTCGCACTCAAAGCTGGATTTTGCTATCCTGTCCTGTCTCCACAGTCCTGTCCACTCACAGTGTCAGGTTGGACACGTTGGTTGTGCTTCTTCGCTTGAGTTGGATGGTGGTTTCCAGGAGCGCAGGGAGTTACTCAAATTAATATGGTTTAATTGCATGTAAAGGCTAAATAATTCATGCTGAGGCTCCCTGTGCTTCAAAGTAGGTGGTCTTACAGTTCTGTGAGTGGGAATATGACTGGTGGATAATTCTGTCTGAGACTGTGGCTGCTGCATGCTCAAAAGTTGTTGTGAACAAGCAGCTAATTCAACTGCGGGGTTGTCTCCCACTAATTTAATTTATTTGCAAGTTCTGGAGGGCTGCAGGATAGTGCTGTGTGGTGTCGAGGTTGATCAGTGACCCTGGAATGTGCAGAAGAGATGCTGGAGATTATTTTTTCCTTGCTCAGGATATCAGGGTAGAAACAAGTGTATTTATCAGCATGGAACAGAATGCCTTTTTCAGACATGCAGGACATTAAAACTTGGGTATTTATTATTATTTTGGATTTCATCTCTGTATTTCCAATAGTGCTTTTATACTAGCTCATTAGCATGAATTCTAATTTATTCCTCACATAAGGCTTGCAGTCCTCAAAGTAAACCCTGTTTATCAGCAGTAACAGTGAAGCCCGCAGCAAGGAAAGGGTTAACAAGTCTGTTTTCATAGGCAGGGGCTGAGGGAAGGCACAGCTCCATCTGTGTGGTGTTGGTTTCCTCTTCCCTTCTCTCTAAATATCACATGCTTGCTGATAAAGCCCATTTCTTCCATACAAGTTGCTTTCCCAGGCTGCTCCTCCAACCCTGCAGAAAGCAGCTGGACACCAGGCAAGGCAAGGAGCAGCACATCTGCTTAATACATGATAAAGGTTTAAAAGCTCTGTGCGGGTGTAAAGCCAGGAAAACAGGGAGGAGGGGAGGAGGAATAAGGAGAACACAGCCCTGCAGCCCTTTCATGTGACTCTGTATCATCTGGGATATTCCAGAAGGTTGGCCTGGAGAATCCTGCTGTTGCAGGCATCACAGGGAAGGGCTTGCTGGTACAGCTGAGGGAGTTCCTCAGCAAACTGGGGCTGGGCCCCTCCAGGGCAGAGCTAGGAGGAAGCCTTCCCTTACTTCTCTGTGCTGGGATAAGTGGAGCTATTGTCTCAAGACCCCTGTTCTGCACCTTGTTTAAACCAGGTCGCATTTCCAGCCTGCATGGGGTCTGACACACATTTCATCTCGGGATGTAGAATGTGTGTGTCCCATTCTCTAGTGCTCACCACACCTTTCCCATGCCCTCCAGTCTTCCAGCTAACTTCTATTAATAGACTTTCCTTATTCCAGATTTTTAGTGGATTAGCTTTGCTGCAGAAGCACCCCAGGGCATCATTGACTTCCCCGGTAAGCATCCTGGTAACAGATTTGATTCCCAAAAAGGTTGTAATTACGGACCTTGTATTGGGAGCATTTGTGCTGCTGATCCATGCAGCTGCCTGCTGTTCTTTAAGGACACGAAGCTGCTCCTCTTGTGCTCTATCAGAGAGCCCCAATGAATATTTGATTCAAAATTTAGGCACAGGGTGCCTCCCTCTTCCTCAGTCTGCGTGCGCCACCACCCCACATACCCTTCCACTCATGGTGGTACCAGCTGTGCTCCTTTCTCCTTTTGCAGGAAGCTGTTGCCAAGCCTCAAAACCAAGAAGCCTCGGGAACTTGTTTTGGTGATTGGGACAGGAATTAGTGCTGCAGTTGCTCCCCAAGTCCCAGCGCTGAAGTCCTGGAAGGGGCTGATTCAGGCCCTCCTGGATGCTGCTATTGACTTTGATCTCCTGGAAGATGAAGAGAGCAAACGGTTCCAGAAGTGTCTTCACGAAGACAAGAACCTGGTCCATGTTGCCCATGACCTTATTCAGAAGCTGTCTCCGGTCAGTGTGCTTGTACCTGCCCTGAGCATAGGATTTGGCTTTTGGAAATAGCCCGATTTGGCTCTCCAGCAATGGTGCCCCCATCCCAACAATTCCTCTACGTACAGGGAGCCACAGGTGCACTTACTGTGCCAGGTGCCTGTGACATAACCCTGCTTTGGGTTGTGGATGTGGGTTTTGGGTATTTCACCTGGACCAAGATGATTAAAGGGATGGAGCACCTTCCTATGAGGAAAAGCTGAGAGAACTGGGATTGTTAAACCTGGAGAAGAAGGCTTCAGTGGTGACCTAATTGTGGCCTTCCAGTACCTGAAGGGAGCTGACAAGAAAGATGGAGACTGTGCACAAGGGCCTGGAGTTACAGGACAAGGGGGAATGGCTTCACACTGTCAGAGGGCAGGGTTAGATGGGATATTGTGAAGAAATTCTTCCTTCTGAAGGTGGCGAGATTGCCCAGAGAAGCTGTGGCTGCCCCATCCCTGGGAGCATTCCAGTCCAGGCTGGAGGGGTTTGGAGCAACCTGGGATAGTGAAAAGTGTGTCTGCCCATGGCACAGGGTGGGACGAGATGGCAGAGTGGGCTTTAAGGTCCTTCCCAACCCAAACCAGTCTGGGATTCTGTGATCCTATGACTATGCTGAAGGAGAGCACCCACCCTGGTGCAGCCAGGGCTCTGTGTTTGCCCTACAAGGACCCAGAGCTTTGCAAGGTGTTGGGGAAATGTGGGTGGTTTTTATGGGGTCATTTGGCATGAGGTGTTACGGGGCCGGGCTCTGATCTCAATCTGTCTCCTCTTCTCAGCGCACAAGCAACGTTCGCTCAACCTTTTTCAAGGACTGTTTATATGAGGTGTTTGATGACCTGGAATCCAAAATGGAAGATTCTGGGAAGCAGCTGCTTCAGTCTGTTCTTCACTTGATGGAAAACGGGGCTCTTGTGTTAACCACAAACTTTGATAACCTGCTGGAGCTGTATGCAGCACACCAGGGGAAGCACCTTGAGTCTCTTGACCTGACTGATGAAAAGAAGGTAAAGGATGATTGTTTCTTTTGTCAGGGACTGTGGTGGTGCAGAATGTGTTCTCATGCTGCCTGAGGGCATTAAACTAATTGTGGTGGTTTTAACTGGTGGCAGACAAGCTCCAGGCAGAGGCTCTGGCTGTCCTGGGCAGCAAGCAGAGGAATGAGGAGGAATGCTCCTTTCTGGAACGCTGGTTTGCTGGCTGCCATCCAGTGCTCAGGAGGAGTCCTTAAGCCTGCTGTTCCTTTGATCTCTGTCCTTGAAATTTCTGGCTTGGCCTTGCTTCCACATAAGGCTCGGGTTGATGTTTCTAATCCATATAAGAAACTCCACACAAGATGCAAAGCTGAACTTTTTCTTTTTATAAGGTGCTGCAAAAGTGCTTTTTGTCAGGGCTGCAGGCTTCGAGGCTCCCCACTTGCTCCATGTCCTCTTCCTGCCATGGCTGGAATGGCTCCTCCTGCTGCACTCTCAGAGCTACTCTCTTCATGCAAAAATCCCTCCTCCTGCCCCAGTCAGGCTGTGAAACCCTGAACTCTGCACCTGCCCACCTCATCTCTCCATCATGGTTTTACTGGTGGGGAGCATCTCTGCCTTCTGTTTGCATGTTAAACACCCTCAGTGTCTGTCCTGTGCAGTCCTTGCTCTCTTTTCATCCTCATTTCTGTGCTTCACATTTCCTGCGTGACCTCTTAATCTACAAGGCTGGGAGTACTTACAGTGTTACAAGTAAGCATTCTAATTATTGCAAGCTTAAATGAGCTGAGGTCTGCAGGAGTAAACCGAGAGCCTTGGAAGCAGCTGTCTGAAATGGAGGTCAGCTCAGCTGGTGACTCTCTCAGAGCCAGTAGGGGCCACAAAATAAAACTTGATAGGTTTGAGAAACATACTGACGTAGGAGTTGTAGTTTTTTCTCCTTTTTCTGGTCAATCTAGCATTTTGATTCAGTCTTCTCATCACATTCACCAGTCAGCTGAAGTGTTGACTCAAATGAGTACCACAGGCTGTGGCTGCAGGCCATGGCGTAGAGGCTGATGGAGGAGAGAAGATGAGGAAGAAGCAGCCTCTTTGGAATGCTTCCCCAAAATGTTACATTTAGCAGTGCTGTGGTAGCCAACATGATGCACTCACCAACATTGCTGCTGGTTTGCGTTGTGCAGGTGCTGGAGTGGGCGCAGGAGAAGAGGAAGCTCAGTGTCCTGCACATCCACGGGGTCTACACCAACCCCAGCGGCATCGTCCTGCACCCGGCCGGCTACCAGAACGTTCTGCGCAACACCGAGGTCATGGTGAGCCACGAGGGGCCAGGCTCATGCAGCTACAGCTCCCACTGGGGTCAGCTGAGCATAGCTCAGCTGAGCTTAGACTGAGCCTCACAGAGGGTGGGGGACAATTAATTAGGTATGGGAAACAGGAGGGGTGAATTCCCTGGCCTGCTAAGGTGCTAGATCACCTCCCACACTTGCTGAAGGATGGCATTGCTGCAGAGCCTCCCCAGGGATAGGGCAGGTGCTGTCTCTTGTGAGGATGAAGCTCACATTGACCAACATCTTTCCCCTTTCTTAAAGCGAGAGATTCAGAAGCTGTATGAAAATAAGTCCTTCCTCTTCTTGGGCTGTGGTTGGACAGTTGATGACACCACGTTTCAGGCCCTGTTTTTAGAGGCTGTCAAGCACAAGTCAGACCTGGAGCACTTCATGCTGGTGCGGAGAGGGGATGTGGATGAGTTCAAGAAGCTCCGTGAGAACATGCTGGACAAAGGGATCAAAGTGATTTCCTACGGAGACGAATACGCTGACTTGCCCGAGTACTTTGAGCGGCTGACGAGCGAGATTGCCATGCGGGGCCGCACAGGTACGGGGCTGGGGCTGGGGACCCTTGGCTGTCACCATGCAGAGCAGAAAGGGGTAGTACCCCCCGTTCTCCATGCTGTATAGAGATTTCTGAAGCCTTTTTGTAAAAAAAAGCAAACACGTCTCTTAAGCGTAGCTGGATTTTCGGGTTACTTTTCTGAAATCACTCTATGTTTTAACAGTTTAAACAGCTGTACTGCTTCCCACGCTTGCCTCCCAAACTTAGTTTTTCATGTGCAGCTGTTTGTTCTGTTTTTAGTCAAGGGGCATTTAGTCTCACCCTTGTGCTGCTCAGCCTGAGCCAATGCTTTTATACAAGAGGTATCACTAATAAATCATAAAAGTGGGGGAAAGTGGGTTCACTGCCTAGAGCCTTGCTGGCAGGTATTCTGAGGGTTAACCCAGCCAGGAAAGCCTGTGTGAAACCTGTGTGAAAACGGGCAGCTGGCCCTCCACCTGACACTGATCTCTGCTCTGCCCCAGGTGTGCCCAAGGAGGCACAGCAGCTGAACGGCTCTGCCGCTGCCCACGCTGAGCTAAAAGGTAAGGAAGGCTCTCTGGAGCCAAGGGGCTTCACCCTGTGTCGCTCCCTGGAGTCCCAGGCAGGTTTTCAGCCTTTGCTTCCACGCAGGATGCAGCCCCTGAGCCTCAGCCCTGCCCAGGCCGAGCTGTGGCAGGGACTCCTGGGCCAGGCCCAGCCAGGCCAGCAGCCCTCAGGGAGGCCGGAGCCCACCACTGTCCCACTGCTGTCCAGCACTGAGCCAGGACCCTTCCGGCAGGGACAGGCCAGGACAGAGCCACCACGGATGAACACCTGGTCTAACATAGCAATTGTGGTTTTACTGGGGCTGCGTGTGCCTGCGGAGCGCGGTATCCCTGAGGGAGCTGCAGCCTCCTTTAACTTCATACCTAGTGCTTTTATATTCTGTATTTCAATTAAAAAATGAAACTTGAGCTTTTTTTTTTTTACTGGAAGCTCTAGTTTTCTAGTCCTGTCTTTTTACTGTACAGTATTTTGTATGTTGAAGTTGTATTAAAGGCCTGCTCACTGAACTTTGGCTGCTGTATCATTTAAAAGCCCTTTCACCCCTCACACTGGTGAGAGTTCACGTCCCCCAGACCCAGCAGGAAACAGGTCCTAGCTAGAGGCAAGTTATTTATACACAGAGAACAAATTATGAAGTTTATTTTATATAAATTATGTCTCTTAGCAGACAGCATTCAATTTATTGCACTATAGCACATCTGCAATACAGAGCTACAAGACATCGTCAGAGGTTTGTATTACTCAGTGTAGCACTTCCAACCGGGATCAAGAGGCACTCGGAGCGGGGAGAAAGGGTGCAGGAAAGCAGCAAGCAGCCACCATTCTCTTCCAGTATTAATGTGGTTTGGTTTCTTTTTCTTTTACTAGCAAATAACGCCAAGACCAGCAGGCAGGAGCCAGGCAGGGCACGCTGCCTTCCTTCTCTGGACCTGGCTGCTGCAGCTCTCCAGCTCCTGCCCAAATACGTGGTGTCTGGGGACCCTGCTTCAGAGTCCGGGTGAGGACAGATATGGGGGACTTTAAGGCAATTTAGCATGTCCCCTTCCAGCCCAGCACAGGCCATCACCTTTTTTTGGTTTATCAGCTTCGGTGGAGCTGCCATGAGCAGCAACATTAATAGCCAGATCTAAAGCTGCCCCTAAGCCCAAGTCCCTCCTGCCTCCTCCCTAAGCTGGTCTAAAAATCAAAAGCAGCTCAGTAAAAAGCCTTTCAAACCCACCAAAAAGCACAGCAGATCCTGACACCACCCACCCCCCCGTGCAGCATGAACAATACAAAGCTCTGGATTCGGCCTCCCTGCAAGGGAGCCTGTGTCACTGGACACAGAATGGAGGAACCCAAGCAAGGGCTTTTTCTGGATAAAAGGAGGTTTATCCAAAAAAAAGTACTCCTCATGCTGCTATTCCTCCATTCTGTTCTGCACTACACGGGAAAGACTAGTTGGTGACAGGGTAAAGCAGGTTCTTCTGTGACATCTGCACACAGCGATTTGGTGTTTAGGCCTTCATGAGCGCTGCGACCACGGCCTTGGCGTTAAGGCTTCGCAGATCACAGTAGGTTTGTCCGGTACCAACGAAAACGATGGGCTTGCTCGTGATGTAGGTCATGGAGATGGCGGCACCCACCTGCCGGGGACAAGCAGCATTGTGAAATCCAGTGCTCCCCCTCAGGGAGCTTGTCATTCATTCATCCCCCATGTGTGGAAACCAAACTTGTAAATTTGCATTCAGTGGCTTAAACACAAGAAGAAAGTGAGGAGTGCCCTGTGTTGGACAATTCCCGTCCCTCCCCTCCACTCACTGTCAGGACTATGCAGAGTCACTCAGCAGCCTCCTTACCTTGTCATCGATGGTATCAAACTTGGTGAGGACGATCCCATCGATGAGCCGTGGTGTCTGGGCCATGGAGTGATCAGCCAGGGCCTTGTTGAACTTGACCTGAGAGAGAAAAAAGATCCGAGAAAAGCATTTGTGGTGCTGCCACCATCCAATTCTCTGGTAAAGCCTACAGAAACAGGCTATGTACCCCCTTTATCTCTCAAGAACAAAGCCTCCACACTCACCAGCTGATCCACAGCCTCGTTTCCCACCAGTGCCTCCCCAACAAACAGGACGAGGTCGGGAGCGTTGACAGCGATGAGTTTGGCCAGCGCGGTCATCAGGGGTGCGTTGTCCTGCATGCGTCCGGCCGTGTCCACCAGCACCACGTCGAAGCCCTGGTTCCGAGCTGGCGTGGCAGGGAGCAGCGTGAAGGACGGCGCTGCCCCAGGACGGCACTGCCCCAGGACAGCACCGCCCCAGGACAGCACCACCCGCCCCAGCTCCGCACGTACCGTAGGAGATGGCCTCCATGGCGATGCCCGCGGCGTCCTTGCCGTACCCCTTCTCGTAGAGCTGCACCATGGTGCGCCCGCCGTGGCTCTCCGGAGGGTGCAGCGCGTTGAGGCGGCGCGTGTGGGTGCGCAGCTGCTCCACCGCTCCCGCGCGGAACGTGTCGCAGGCGGCAATGAGGACGCTGAAGCCGTTCTCGATGAGCCAGAACGAGATCTGCAGGAGGCAACAGATCAGAAAAGCCCGCTAGGAGCTACACAGCCTGACCCCATCACCCACTCCTGTGCTCCAGGTCCTGTCCTACCTTGGCCAGGTTGGTGGATTTCCCGACACCGTTGACACCACAAAAGGTGATGACGTAGGGCCGGCGATGGCGCTGGGCATCCATGACATCACGCAGAACATCCACGCGGCGCTGGGGCTGCAGGATCTGCACCAGGGCCTCCTGCAGTGCCTGCTTCACCGTCGAGGTCACCGCTGGGAAAAGGGAATGGAAAGAGGATCTGTCATGCATGGGGAATACTCCAGAGCTCAAACCATATGCAGGATGCCACATGGACACTTACTGGTGAACGTTCCCATCACCTTCCCTTCCAGTTTCTTGGCCACAGATTCACAGAGCTGCACTGCAATCTCAGCTGCCACATTTTTAGCTTTGAGGAAGACAGAACAGGGAATCAGTGCTGTGAGAAGGTTATGCACATCACACATTGGTGTCAAAGGAAGGATGGAGTCAAGTGTGCAGGATTCCCATCAGACCTGACTGCTGCCCCCCTTTTGCTGCACTCTCGAGGGCTCAGGGGTGACACAGGAACCCACCACAGTTCCTGTGGGCAAGAATATCCCAAACCACAGGCACTACCCGCACCGGGGCCCACTCAACAAAGTACAGGGAACCACCACTAATCTCACACCATGGATCCAGATGTACCAATCAAGTGATCCTTCATCTTCTCCAGCACAGGGTCCATGTCCTCTCTGGTCAAGCTCTTGGAACCCACCAGACCCTTCAGCATGCCAAACATGCCCCCCAGGCCACCCTTCTTCACACTGTGGAGAAGCAGAAGAGTCACACTGAGGTTTGAAAATGATCATCTGCAGAGATGAGATGCAGAAGAGCTTGCCCTGAGAGGACAAACACACCAGTTTGTGCTTCCTGCATTTCTGGTTAGACTAGAACGGGAGTTACGGGAGAGAAATCAACAACCATGTGACAAGCAAGGAAAGCCTCTACCTGGGTTTTGACGGGTTCTGGACAACTTTCTCCTCTTCAGCTTCATCATCACTCTCATACTCCAGGTCATAGAGGCGGCCAGGCTCCCGATTTTTGTCCCCCAGGGCCTGCAAGGAGAAGAAGCAGCTTTATGGGCTGAGTGCCACAATCCTGTTGTCGCCATTGAGGCAGGACGGGAATGAAAGAACTCCAGTTCAGAAGGCTTGATGATATGAACACTAACTAACTTGATTTCAAATACATTCCTCTTTTATAGAGAGCATCATGCAGACTAATTTCATTGGTCTTAAAGTAAAAACCTCCCACACCATTGGTGCGTAGTGAATGACGCACGGTGGCAGAACACATCTATCAACAACGTGAACAACACGAGAGATAGAGAATTATTTACATTCCTTTGCAACTCTTTCACAGGCTCTAGCCTGGTGAGAAACTCTCCTTTCCCTCTGACTGAACTGAGAATACCCATATCCTTGTTTCATGTTTCTTCATGTTCCCTTCTCACGCAGGCACAGAGACTTCATAATGCCCAGCTGATCCCAGAGAATGCATGACAGCAAATGGAGCCCGGCTTTTCCTTACCATGTCAGGGTCAAACTCCTCCACAGGACAAGCCTCCGCGCTGCCGTTGGTAGCAGAATTACTGTAATCGAGTACTTTGGCATTAGAGTTCCCCAGATCCCACACCCGGGGCTTCTTCCCCTTCTCCTTCTGTGCATCGGGCTTCGGAGATCTGGTGGAACAAAGACCAGAAACACATTGTGTTCAGTGCAGGGAAGCAGCAGCAGCCATCACCTCATTAGGAGACACGAAAAATAAAAGGCTGGATTACCCAAAAAGGCAGAAATTGACCTCTCTGATCTCTAGAGTTTATTTATCTGAACTTTAACCCTGTATGGCACCACTTCCCCTCAAGCCAGGTATCACTGCACTACTGCTGTCTGCTCACTAAAGACAGGTCTGGACCTCTCCCAGGGTTTCTGCATCTCCCAGCAAAGGAAATCAGGTTCTATCACCCCTCCAGGACCCCCAGCTATCTTCTGTCAGTCTTTTCAGCAAGGAGGGAAATCAGGGAAATAAGGTCCAGGAAAGTGAGGTCTGGCTTCCAGGGGTCACCAAAAGGAAGAGAGATTCAGCCATGGCCTAGTTCGAAGCATAGGCAGACTGACCATGCCCTCATCACCCACCTGGATTTCTCCCCAGCTTTCATGTGTCTCCTGAAGAATTCCTCCCGGTTCTTCTGCAGGATTTCATCCTTGGTCAGTTCCTCCTTCTCCCCTGCTGCTGAGAGCTGCTTGTCACCCGCAGATGCTTTACTGGGCGCTGCCACAGCTTCAGTTCCTGGCAGGAAGAGCCCAAACACAAGCTCAGTCCAGCTCCAAGTGGATTGGGAAAGCACAGGCTGCAACACATAGCTCTGGAATATATATTTCCCTCCCATTTATCTTCCCCATCAACTCACCATCCTTTTTGGAACCTTTGTTTTTCTTGTTCTTGACCTTCTCCTTTGGTTTCTCCCCTCGGGTTTCAATCATACACTTGACAGTCTTCTGGGATTTCTGAGACTGCTCAAACGTCTTCATTACCGTGGGAGCTCGGACTTTGCTGCTCTCCTCTGCATCCCTGCAGGGAGGTGACCCATTAGCCTGGATTTCAGCTCTTCCCCCGCTCCCATCTCTGCTCAGAACAGAAATTTAAGACAAAACCCAAGCTCCCTACCGGAGGAGGCGCATGAAATCATCTTTAAAATCAAAGGTGCCATTTAAGAGGCCCAGGGCTCCTTTCTGCTGGAACTCGTTGCGGTATTTGTCTCTGAACTCCTTATGGACGTCGTCTATCAACTTGTCCACGTAGGTTAGAGTCAGGATCTTCTGGAAGCCCACCTGCCAAGGAGCAGGGCCAACAACACTGCACTTCCAGCTCATTCAACAGCAGCAAGCAAGCAAAACCCCCTTGGTTTAATTCAGAGTTCTTTAACTTGGGCAAGCTTCAGCCTGCACTGTCTGCTCCACCTTCCCAGGCTTTTAAAATGCCCCCAAAAAGGTGAAGAACAGCCCAGAGCTTTGCTTCAACAGGTGATTCTAACACACAGAGGCTGTCTCATGGCAACAGGGACACATAAAGCAAGGGCAGAAAACCTTTAGCTTATCTGTGGGTCAACAGGAAAGGTTGCATGGATTTATGGAGATAAGGTGCCACAAGACTAAAAAACAAGAGCATTAAATGCTCCATAAAGTCAAGGGAACAATACACTTCTGGCTTTTGTTCAATAGCTCCGGCCAAAGTGAAGTTTTACAAGGCTGCAGCTTCTATTTGAGGTTTGATGAGTTTTAATCCTGTTGCAGATGATTAAAATAAGCTGCTACTGCAGTGGCATTCAGCTGACAGACACCCATGTTCCCCCTTCAGCAGGGAACCTGCCTACACTGGGGTCACTGCTCCACATCCCCCTGAAACGCTTATCAGAGCCCCTCACCCCCCAAAATCCCGGAGACAGAGGGGCCAAACCAGTCTGGGAGCTGCGGTCCAGCCCCACACAATGCAAACAGCTGTTTGCTCAAACCTCAGCACTGCAGGAACTGTTCCCCCTCTTTTCTTGGGCAATCCCCTTCCCTCGGGTCTGGGGGCACTCGGGGGCTGGAGGGACCCTCCTGCCACCACAGGGGTGCCTGGGGGGGGTCACTTACCACAAACACCAGCTCAAACTGGTTGTCCAGTTTGTACTTAAGTGTGAGGGCTTCATGGGTGAAGGAGTTGTTGCCGCCTCTCTCCTGGGGGAGAGGAGCTGTCAGCATGGGGGTGCCAGCAGCACCCACCATCCCCTCGTCCCTGTCACCCCCCTCTCCCGACCATCGTCCCTGTCACCCCCCTTTCCCAAAGCGCTCCAGCATCCCTTTCACATGACCCACAAGCCCTGGGCAGGTGGTCCCATCCATCCCCCCTCAGCTGGCTGATCCACCCGCCCGGGGTGGTCGTGCCCCTCAGTGCCCCGTCCCAGGCAGGTGGTCCCACCCAAGACCCCCATCCAAGGTGGGGAGGTGTTGCCTCCCCAAGGTGATGGTCCCACCCACGCCCCCAAATGTGACCCCACACCCACCCACGCCCCCAAAGGTGACCCCACACCCATCCCCACCCCAGAGCTGCCCGTGCCTGTGTCCCGTCGAACAGGCGGTCCCGCCTGTGTGCCACCCTCTCCTCCCCGTCCCCAGCCAGATGGTCCCACGGATGTCTCCCTCCCACCCGCTCCACGGGCTGCTGCCATTCCCCCAGAGCTGCCGGTGCTTCCCGCCGCCGGTCCCGGTGCCATTCCCCGCCAGCTCCGTGGGCTCAGCTATCTCCCTTCCCGGGCAGAGGCTCCCATCCCCGCTCCCCCGCCATGTCTGAACCCTCACCTCCCTCCCTCCCTCCCCAGGCAGGCGGTCCCACCGCCGCCCTCCCTCACGGCAGCCGGGCTCTGCCGCTCCCCCCGCGCCGGTACGTGACCCCCACCCAACCCTCCGCCCGCCAGCGGCCGCTCCCGCCCGACCTGCAGCAGGACGGAGCGGATGAGGGCGTTGACGGGGGCGGTGGCGGCGGGCCCGCGCACGCCCTGGAAGCACCAGAGGACGAGGCCGCCCTTGCTGAAGATGGTGAAGAAGTCGAGCATGGCGGCGGCGCCGGGCCCGGCGGGGCGCACACGTCGCTCTGCCCCGCGCTTCCGCCGGAAGCCCCGCCCCCCGCGCGCCATTGGCGGGACGGCGGGGGCGGAGCGAGGCCCGGCCGGGGGCGGGGCCATGCTGCGATGGGCGTGGCCGTGCTGCGGAGGAGGCGGGGCCATGAGATGGGCGGGGCCATGCTGCGGTGGGGGCGTGGCCGATCGAGGGGGCGTGGTCATGCTGCGGAGGGGGCGTGACCGAGCGAGGGGGCGGGGCTATGCTGCGGTGGGGCGTGGCCATGCTGCGGAGGGGCGGGGCTATGTTGCGGAGGGGGCGGGGCCATGCTGCGGTGGGGGCGGGGCCGTGCTGCGGAGGGGGCGGGGCCGTGCTGCCGTGGGGGCGTGGCGATACGAGGGGGCGGGGCCATGCTGCGGTGGGGGCGCGCTCTGCGCGCGCGGGGCCTGGGGGGGCCCGGGGGGCGGACCCCGGGGGGAACCCCCGAACCGGGGGACACCCCCCAACCCGGGGGGAGCCCCCAACCCGGGGGGAGCCCCGCAGGAGCCCCGGACCGCCTCCTCCGCACCGCAGCTCCGCTCAGCTCCGATTTCTTCCGCGGTGAGATCCGGAGGGGTCCCCGGCACCGCACCGGGGATTTGGGGGACGCGGGGAGAATGGAGGGGGGGTCGGGGTGTGGATGGCGGGGAATGGGGAGAGGGGCAGGTAAATTGGGGTGTTCCAGGGAGGGGTTGCTGGGGTGTGTGAGGATATACCGGGAGGTCGGGATTGATGGGAACGGGGGGCAATAGGAATGGGAGAGGGCTGGGAATGGGGGCGAGGAGAATGGGGGTGCCGGTAATGGGGGTGGGCTGGGAATAGGGGTGCGCTGGGAATGGGGGGCGAGGAGAATGGGGGTGCCGGTAATGGGGGTGGGCTGGGAATGGGGGGCACAGGGAATGGGGGGCGAGGAGAATGGGGGTGCGCTGGGAATGGGGGTGGGCTGGGAATAGGGGTGCGCTGGGAATGGGGGGCGCTGGGAACGGGGAGCGGGGGGAATTGGGGTGCGCTGGGAATGGAGGGCACAGGGAATGGGGGAGCACTGGGAATGGAGGGCGCTGGGGACGGTGGGCGCTGGGAATGGGGGTGCGCTGGGAATGGGGGGCACAGGGGAGGTTCCGAGTGTGTGTGGGAGGGTGCCAGAGGGGCCTGGGGGTGATCCCTGGGGGCTGCGGGGGATGGCAGTGGGCAGCATTGGAGGGGCTGGGGAGAATTGGGCAGGTTACTGGGAAGTGGTTCTGGGGGTTCACAGAGGGTGGGGGGATCCTGGGGGGTTCGCAGAGAGGCCCAGGGGAAGTCTGAGGAACGGGGGATATCCTGGGGATGTCCTAGGGAATGTCCCAAGCTCTATCCCGGAGCTCGAGCGGTCCGGGGGGATGCAGAGGGTGCCGGGGCAGTGCTCAGGGGGCTGCCAGCCGTGCCCCCAGCCCCGGCACCCACGGGGGGCTGCCAGCCGTGCCCCCACCTCAGCAGCCCCCTTGCCCTGCAGAGCTGGGGCAGACCCTGGAGCGCATGGCGCAGACCCTCAGGGATCAGCTGCCGGCCTCGGGGAGCGGAGGACGGGGCTGGGTCCCCCCGGGCACCCACCCCGACCCGCGGCCCCCCGACGAGGCCGACGTGGTGGTGGTGGGGGGCGGCGTGCTGGGCTGGTCCGTGGCGTACTGGCTGAAGGTGCTGGAGGGCTGGAGGCGGCGGCACGGAATGAGGGTGCTCGTGGTGGAGCGTGACCCCATGGTGAGACACCCCTCCCAGGGCAGGCTGTGGCCTTGGGGACTCCCCTGAACCCCTGATATTTTGGGGGGGTCCTCTCTTTCAGTATTCCAAAGCCTCCACAGTGCTGTCGGTGGGGGGGATCCGGCAGCAGTTTTCTCTCCGGGAAAATATCCAAATGTCCCGTTTCTCTGCCAGCTTCCTCCGTGACATCAATGTACGTGGGGTTATATGGGCTGGGGGTAATTTGGGGAATCCAGCCCCACTCACTGTGTTCCCCTGCCTCCTTACAGAAGTACCTCGGGGTGCCGAATGAGCCCCCCATCGACATCCAGTTCCAGCCCTCTGGATACCTGTTCCTGGCATCCCCCCAGAACGCTGCTGCCCTGGAGGCCACCGTCAAGTTCCAGAGGTGGGGCACCCCCATGGGACCCTCTCGAGGGGTTTCAGGGGTTGGGGGTCATCCTGACCCTCCTCCACATGCCGGCCATCCCCAGGGATGAAGGGGCGCAGGTGACCTTGCTGTCCCCCACCCAGCTGAAGGAGAAATTCCCCTGGATGAACACGGAGGATGTGGCTGTGGCATCCTATGGTAAGTGGGGAGGGCACGGAGACGCCCCTCAACACCCTTCCTCATCCTCATCCTCATCCTCATCCTCCTGCTGCACCCTTCATCTTGGCTGTATTTAGGGAAGGGGAGGTCCAGCCCCACAAAGTGCATGCCCTGGGGGGGTCACGCAGCAGTTCCCCCCCGTGTTTCCCTGCCCAGGTCTGGAGGATGAAGGCTGGTTCGACCCCTGGACCCTCCTCAATGCTTTCCGGCGCAAAGCCACATCCCTGGGAGTGCAGAGCTGCTCCGGGGAGGTGCGAGGTGAGGAATGGGGGTGCACAGCGAGGTTTCCCCCCTGCCACCCCCGGGACCCCCCACCTCACCCCAAAACCCTCCAGCTTTTGTCACCTCGGCCAACTACACGATGCCGTCGGCGCCGCCGTCTGCGCGCATCAAATACGCCCACGTGAGTGTGTGTGTGTGTGTGTGTGCCACCCCAGCTCCCCTGCGCTGCCCGTGACCCCCCTGTGCCGTGACACCCCTCTGTGCCCCCCCAGGTCTACATGCCAGACAGCCTGGAGTACCAGCCCGTGGCCTGTGCCATCGTGGTCAACGCCGCGGGCGCCTGGGCGGGGAAGCTGCTGGAGGCAGAGGGGCTGCCCAGGGGGCTGTGCCGGCCCCCGCTGCCCATCCAGCCCAGGAAGAGGTACTGGGGCACACAGCAGGGACAGCCTGGCAGCACCCCTCTGCTGTGGGTCAGCTCCTGGGCTCAGAGTGGGGGCACACCCCACCAACTCCTTTCTTGGTGCTGTTTTGGGGGTGTACTTTAGCACCCACCACTCTTCCGTCATGGGGGAGCACCTCAGCACTTTTATTTGGGGGGTGTCATCCTGGCACCCCTCTGTCTATGAACCCCTAGGTGCAATTTTTGTGGGATCACAGAATGGGACACATGTCCCAGCACCCACCACCCTCCAGCTTCTGGAGGGGATGGTGAGCTTCCTCACTTTTTTATTTGGAAGTGGGGTCTTGCATCCTGGAGCTCCAGTTATTCCTCAAGTGCTCCCATCCCCAGTGTCCCCATTCTGTCCCCATACTCCCAATCCCAATGTCCCCATTATCCCCCTCAGTGTCACCCCCAGTGGCCCCAGCCCCAGTATCCACAGTATTCCCCCAGTATTCCCAATTCCCCCATTATTCCCCCAGTGCTCCTATTACCCTGCCAGTGCCCCCAGCCCCAATACCCCCATTACCCCCACAGTGCTTCAATTATCCCCCCACTGCCCACAGCCCCTCCGGTGTGCCTAGGAGTGACATGACCCCTCAGTGTTATTTTTTTGGGGGGGGACAAACATCTCCACATCCCAGCCCCACTGCACCATACTGGGGGGCACGAGGAGCACCCCTTATGCTCCGTTTGGGGGTTCCCCAGGTATGTGTTCACCTGGCACTGCCCCAATGGCCCTGGCCTCTCTTGCCCCTTTGTCATCGACACCTCTGGCGCTTATTTCCGTCGGGACGGCTCCGCTGGGAACTACCTGGGCGGGATGAGCCCCCCCAAGGTGAGCCTGCAGGGTGCCCCCAGCTCATCACCCCCTGTTCTCTATCAGACACCCCCAGTTTATCCTTTTGCAGGAGGCAGAGCCGGATCCCAGCGATCTGTCGGTGGATCACGAGTATTTCCAGGAGCAGATCTGGCCCCGGCTGGCTCGGCGGGTCCCGGCCTTCGAATCGCTGCGGGTGCAGAGCTCTTGGGCGGGATACTACGACTACAACACCTTTGACCAGAACGGGGTGCTGGGCCCGCACCCCCGGCTGGAAAACCTGTTTTTAGCCGCGGGGTTCAGCGGCCACGGGCTCCAACACGCGCCGGCCGCCGGCAGGGCCGTGGCCGAGCTGGTGCTCAAGGGCCGCTACGAGAGCCTGGACCTGCGCAGGCTGGGCTGGGACAGGCTGGAAGCCGGGCAGCCCCTGGAGGAGCACGGCGTGGTTTGATGGGGGCAGGGAGGGGGGAAACTGAGGCACAGCCTGGACCCCCTCCCCAGGCCAGAGGTGGTGTCCTGTAGGAATAAAATGGATGGATGGTGAGTGTGCCGGGGAGTTAATGGGGTGCACAGCTGCCATGCTCCCCCCACCAGTATTCTCTATTCTGATGTTCTCATGGACATTTTCCACCACTTCAGTGTCCCCACTACACTCCATTCCTGAGAGCCAGGGAATCTCAGAAAACGGGAAGCTGGACAGGACAAACGCAGATCTGAACCAATGTGGTTAATCAAACGTGTTTCTATAAGCTTCTACATAGTTTACAGATTACAAAGGCACTCTGATTGGCAAGCTAACATTGTTTACCTTTTCTTTAAGGTGGCCAAACTTTTCACACTGCAGCTCTACTCTAATTCATGCTCGGATAGCTCATTACTTTGTAGTTATCTTAACAGAATTTCTGACTGCGCTACAACTGAATTCTCACTGCATCAAAGGCTTCGAGGCCCCATCAAGGCTGCTCCTCAGGCCTGGTCTGAGTGGGCAGCTCAAACCTCATTCCAAACATAAATCATGACCTCTCTCTCTCAGAAATTCTGTAACACATTCCCTCCCAGCATCCCCATTACGTTCCCATACCTGGAGTCCCCAGTATCCCACAGTTAACTACTGTCTTCCCAATTCCCCCTAATCCCAGTATCCTCACAGTCACCCATTCCCCCAGTGCTCCCATTACCAGCTGCTCTAATCCCCTCCAGCCCAGTACCCCCATTATGCTCCTAACCTCCAGATCCAGTGTCCGTGTTATTGTCCCTCACTGTCCCCACAGTGTCCCCACTAACCCCCATTTCCCCCAGTACTTCCACCACGATCCAGTGCCCTCAATATTTGCCCAGTGCCTCCAGTCCCAGCATCCTCAGTATCCCCACTACACTCCTGCAGTGTCCCCACCTCCAGTGTCCCCAGTATCCCCAGTATCCCCTAATTATCTGCCCCAGTATCCCCAGCCACAGTATGCCCATTACCCCATCCAGTGTTCCCATTATCTCCCCATTTCCCCCAGTATCCCCACAATGCCCCAGCCCCAGTATCCCCCAGTGTTTCCAGTATTCCTGCAGTGCCCCAGCCCCAGTATGCCCTTTCCCCCCAGTATCCCCAGTATCCCCCAGTATCCCCACAGTGCCCCAGCCCCAGTACTCCCATTCACCCCAGTACCCCCAGTATCCCCCAGTATTCCCAGTATCCCCCAGTGCTCCCAGTATCCCCCCAGTGCTCCCAGTATCCCCCAGTATTCCCAGTATCCCCCAGTGTTCCCAGTATCCCCCAATGTTCCCGGTATCCCCCAGTGTTCCCAGTATCCCCCAGTGTTCCCAGTATCCCCCAGAATTCCCAGTATCCCCCAGTATTCCCAGTATCCCCCAGTATCCCCAGTATCCCGTTCCCAGTTCCCGTTCCCGTGCCTGTGGCGCCCTCTGGCGGCGGGCGGCAGCACAGCGCATGCGCAGCTGCTCGTGTGGCGCGGGTGTCCGCGCCGCCCTTTGGCGCATGCGCAGCCGGTGCGGTGGGCGGTGCCCGCGCTGTGGGCGTGTCCCGGCGCATGCGCGGTGGGCGCGGCCGGGCCGTGAGAGCCGGGCCCGTCCCGCCGTGCGGCCCCGGTGAGTGCGGGCGGACCGGGGGCACCGGGGGCACGCTCGGGGGGCACACGGGGAACCGCCGCCTTCCCGCGCCGGGACAAACCCCCGCGGGGCTGCGGGCGCTGCGGGGGCGGCCCGAGGGCGTTCGGGAGCCGTGTGCCCCTCAGGCGCTGTGCGGGGAGGCTGTGGGAGCAGCCCTGAGGTAAAGGACGGACCCGCCGAATTTGGGGTCACGCAGAGCCACGGGGGGCTCTGCCCCTCCCCGGCTGCCTGAGGGGCACCCCCTCAGCTGTCAGGGTGCAGACCCCCCGGTCAGCCCTTACAGGGCCGATCCTGTGGGCGCCTTCCTCCTCCGGGTGTTCCGTGAGTGGGATTGTTGGGAGGAACCTGCCCGCGATTAACTGGGTAATACATCTGGAGACCTGGTTCCGCAGCTTGGGTCCCGGCAGGCTTTGACTCGGAATAACCAAAACAACCCCGTTTTTAACATGATTTTTAATTGTTTGCGTCCCGCGGCAGCGCTGGGGTTTGTGCCTTCAGCCTGTCCGAGCTGCTGGGAGGGACGAGAGGTTTGCATCCCGCTGGGAAAGCTCGGCGTTTGGGTTTTGCCGTGTTTCAGAGGCTGGGTTTATTTCTCGGGTGGTTTAGCAGAGCTGTTCTCAAAGCTGGGCTCGCTGTCGATGGCTGTGCTAGTGAGGGCCGGGAATCCTGCTGGAAAGCAGCTGGGTGGGACTGAACCTGCAATTCCCGGCCAGCCCACTGTCACAGCTGTGCCCTGTGTGTTCTCTCTGCAGGCTCCATCGTTTCCCATCTCTCCAGGATGAGAGAGGCTCGGGCCCGGCTCTCCCCCTCTCCCTGTAGTTGATAGTTTGGGAAGCAGAGGTGATGCTGGAGTCGAGATGGCCGACAGCGTGAGAATCTTCCTTCATGACCTCGTCAGGGTGAGTGAGGCTCCTGGGGCTGCTCCTGCCGCTTCGGGAGCACCCTCCTTCCCATGGCATTGCTTTCCTGCCGTTTCACTGCAGATTTTGGGAATTAATAACATTTGAAGAAGTCTCCCTGTTGTAAGTCTTGTGGAGACTACACTGGCTGAGACATGGCGTGAATCTGTGCAGGGATTCCTTCCATGGTTTCTGTGTGTGGATAAAATCAGGTGCACAGTTGGTGTTGAGCTGGTTCTTGGTGCCTTTTCCAAGGAAGGAAAAGGGTCTCCAGGTGTATCTCAGCCCTGTTGTGTGGTGTGGCTATTGCAAAGGTTTTAGTCTTGACAGGTTTCCTTTGGGCACAAATTAATGAAAAATCTCAATAGTATTAATAATAATATTAATTATAAAAGGACAATATATAACAACATGCAAAGTTTATAATATATTTTAGAGTGTACAATATTGTGCATGATTTAATAATAATAATAACAACAATAATAGATGAATGTCTGTGACCACAGCAGCTCTGTCCCAGCAGTAAGATCTGTGTCACCTCACTGCTCCATCCTGTCGTCATCCTGCAGGGTTAAATACAGGCTAAAAGGCACTCATGCTGTGGCACTGAGCAATGGCTCATGCTCAGAAATAGCTGCGTTTGGGAAACAGACAAAGGTTTGATCAAAGCTCTGTGGCCAAGACCTAAAAGCAGCAGTTATGTCATTGTCCAGTGCTCCTACACCATCAGCTGGAAGAGCTGCCTGGGTCAGGGCCCAGCACATGAATTTGGGATTGGAGTTTATCCTCTTTGGGCAAGAACTCCAAGAGCCCTACCAGGGTGGTGACACCATCCTGGCTCATCCTTAGGATCTTTATTTTAAAGGGAATTGTGATGACAATGGGTATGGGATCACCTGGAGCTGGAAATAATTGGACAGGATTCCAGAGTGGTTTGGGTTGGAAGGAGCCTTTGAGTCTTTCACCTTCCACTGTCCCAGGTTGCTCCAAGCCCCATCCAGTCTGGGCTTGGGCACTTCCAGGGATGGGATGGCCACAGCCTTTCTGGATATGCCAAATCCTAGGAGGTAGCTCTGAAAATCTGCCAAACATGGAGTAAGGAAAGACTTGTGGGTACTCTCTTATTAACAGGCATGGATGTGGCTGGTGGGAGGAAGTTTCTGGGATGAGGACAGATGCTTTTTTTTTTGTGAAGGTATAAGCATCAAATTCATAGCATACACTGAGACTTCACACATCCCAAATATTGGTGTAATTCCATTTTAAAATATTGGTGTAATTCCATTTTACTTGCCTCAAAAAGCTGGCAGGGGATGAGGAGCTTCCTGCCAGACAAGGCTGGGAGAGATTGGACTCAGATTTTTTGCCAGGGTTTTAAATAGTGCAGATTGGAAGAGAAGTTGCACCTTTACAGAAGAAATTACTGCTGGTCACGGAGATGCTGGAACGTGCAGTGATTTGGGTCACTGGGCCGTGGAAGAGAGGTGGTGCTGCTGCTCCAGCTGAGCCCAAGCAGCCAGGGAGCACGGCCAGCCGTGGCATCAGGAGGGTTTGGATGGCCTGGGTCAGCCACATCCCATTGCTGCTCTCTCCTCATGCCCACAGGGAATTAAGGACTCCATCTGGGGCATCTGCACCATCTCCAAGCTGGATGCCCGGATCCAGCAGAAAAGGGAAGAGCAGAAGCGGAGGAGAGCCAACAGTGCACTCGCCCAGCGGAGGTTTCACATGGAAGAGAAGAAGCAAGAGAAGTGAGTATGGGGTGTGGCTGGTCAGAAACGGGGTAATTCCCTTCTCCTCTGGTAGCCAGAGCCAATAAATGGGAAACACGTGGTATGAAACTCCCTTTTCCCACTCCCTAATGGGGCTGGAGCTGTTCCCAAGAGATAAGAAGTCAGGCCTTTTATGCTGTTTGATAATCAGTTCAAATTACCACTGAAAGAACGTGGATTTATGGGTTTCTTTTCCTCCTGATCCTCATTGCTGCTGGTAATTGTGGGATCGGGGAAGAAACAGCAGCTTGGATCCAATGACCACGTCGAGGCAGATTGAGTGTCTCTTTTCCTCAGCCCTGCTGTGTTTCGTAGAGTTTGGAGCTGCAGAACTTCAGTGGCTCTGGCAGTGCCAGAATTATCCCCAAGCAGGAGCAAACAGCATCTGTTCCCATGTCTGAGTCCCTGGCCATGCCAGGATGTCTCTGCTGCCCTGATGGCTCTAGGCTGGCACCTCACACAGTGCTTTTGGGCAGTAATGCACATTCTGAGACATATTTACCAATTATTGGCTGGCTGAAAGGTGAAAGAAAAGTCTCCCATGATCCTGATACTCCTCAGTGGTCTCTGCAGCTCCACATCTGGGCTGCCTCTGGAGAAAAATATAACTTTTTTTTGTTGTTGTTGTTTATATAAATAGCTGAATTTTGCTGGTTTCTTTGTAGCAGTATCACTCTGGTGTCAAAGCTGACTGGGACGATGCTGGAGAGTCCCACAGAGCTGCTCTTACAGCTCCAAATAGAGACACCAAAACCACCCTAAGCTGAAACAGCCCCTTCCAAGACCAAAACATGCCCAGATTTTCCCAGTTTTATTCTGGCAAGACTTTGAGGAGAACAAAGTCTGAGATCTATAATGTGTTCTCAAAAATCTGCGAGAAAGCTTTGCTTTTCTTCTGTTTCAGTGCAAATTTTGGGAATTAATAAAGATTGAAAGAGTCTCCCTGATGTAAGTCTTGTAGAGACTGCCCTGTCTGAGACCTGGTGTGAATCTGTGCAGGGATTCCTTCCAGGATTTCTGTGTGTGGATAAAATCAGGTGCACAACTGGTGTTGAGCTGGTTCTTGGTGTCTTCTCCAAGGTGTCCAAAACACGGGGCAGCAGCAGTTGGCACTTGTGAGGGAACATTTGTCCAGGTGCTGGGACATTAACAGCCTCTCTCCCACAGTGAACCGCGGATAGTGAGCCGGATATTTCAGTGTTGTGCCTGGAATGGAGGCGTCTTCTGGGTATGTGGAGATTTTTCTTCTTTATTAGAGTTTTTATTTTAAAACCCCTGTGAAAACCCATGTCCTGCTCCAGCTCTCATAGGCTGTGAGTGATGAGCCATCAGCATGGCAATAGGAATTGCTGGGAATCACCACATTCCCATCCCAGTGCTGTGTTTTAAGGGATTCACTCTGTGATACAGGATCACAGACTTACTCAAGAGATCCACACATGAAACCCAAGCTTCTTTTCAAGTCTTTGAGACTTCTCTCCTCCTGAACATTCAATCCCTGCTTTGCTGCAGCCTGGAATACTGTTTTGCCTATTGGATATTGACACCTTAAAGACATTTCCTCAGCTCTGACTTGCTATGCCTGGTTCATAAGGCTGATCCTTAATGGAGCCAACACTTCATAAATGAAATAACCAAATAAATGGCTTCATTTTGTCATTGCATTGGTGCAGAGTACGTGGGATGGGCGTGGAGATGTTAAAGTGTTCAGCTGTAGATTGTGGCTGTATTTAAACAGAAATCCTTGCTCCTCTGTGTTTGTGGATTGCTGGGGGAGGAGAGGCACGTGTGCCTTTGGATCTGTAGCCACAGGAGCACAAAATGCCCGTGCAGTGCCTCACTGAGGGCCCTTGTTTGTTTTTCCCTGCAGCTTAGTCTCTTCTTGTTCTACCGAGTGTTCATCCCCGTCCTTCAGTCGGTCACGGCGCAGATCATCGGTGGGTGCCTTTCCCTTGGGGCTTCCAGGGTGCTCAGCAGTCCATGGGATGAGCTCAGGAGTTTTGTCCCATTGAGCTGTTCCTCACACCTCTGCCTCCTCGTGTTGTTTTCCTCTTCTTCCCAGTCCAGTAGAAAACCAGGGGTGGGTCACCCTGCTGACAGCCTGTGCACATCAGGGATCCAGCCCGGGGGTCCTGCCGTTTCAAACACATTTCTCACTGTGTTTTTGCATTTAAATAAAAATCAAGTGGGTGGAAATGTGCTTTTAAAGACATTTAGAGAACTAGAGTCAGGAGAACTTCCCTGATGGCTGGGCCAGGAAGCATTTGGAGGTTCCTACACCAGTTCCTCAGGTGTATCTGTCTCTCTTCCGAAGGTGACCCTTCCTTACATGGTGATGTCTGGTCCTGGCTGGAATTCATCCTCACCTCCATCTTCAGTGCTCTCTGGGTCCTGCCCCTCTTTGTGCTCAGTAAGGTGGTCAATGCCATCTGGTTTCAGGTGGGTGACAGGAACCTGCGCCCTGCCTTGAGCAAACTGGGGGAGTTTCCTCACTGGGTGGGGCTTGATCAGGTGGTATGGGAGCACAAGGTTAAATCCCACCCCAAAACAGGCTCTGGGCATATTCCTGGTGGTCAGAAGCAGCTCAGGAGCTGGGTTTAGTTTCCCTGATGCCCCCATTGCTCTGGATTCCATTTTCCTCAAGGCCCTGTCTCTGCTGGCAGGACATCGCGGATCTGGCGTTCGAGGTGTCGGGCAGGAAACCTCACCCCTTCCCCAGCGTCAGCAAAATCATCGCTGACATGCTGTTCAACCTCCTGCTGCAGGCGCTTTTCCTCATCCAGGTGAGACAAGGAGCCACCCCAGCAGCTCAGGTGCTGCCCTCCCCTGCATCCTGAGCATCCCTCTCTCTTTTCCATCCCAGGGAATGATCGTGAGCCTGTTCCCCATCGACCTCATTGGGCAGCTGGTCAGCCTCCTTCACATGTCGCTGCTCTACTCGCTCTACTGCTTCGAGTACCGCTGGTTCAACAAAGGTGAAGGAGGCTCCCTGCGTGGGAAGAGGGAATTTGCCTGGATTGAGCATTTCCCTACGGAAGGAGCAGCCAATTTGGGTGTCAGAGGCTGATCTTCCATCAGTTTTTGTATGGGATGAGGGTAAATGTGAGCCAGCGATGTGCTCAGGTGGTAAGAAGGCCAGAGGTACCTGGATTGTACCAGCCCCAGTGTGGCCACAGCTCCAGGGCATTGCCTGTGTCCAGTTCTGGGGCCCTCATTACAAGAAGGACATTGAGGGACTGGAGCATGTCCAGAGCTGGGTGCAGAGCTGGGGAAAAGTCTGGAGCACCCAGAGCAGCTGGGGGAGCTCAGCCTGGAGAAAAGGAGGCTCAGGGGTGACCTGGCTCTGCACAGTTCCTGACAGGAGCGGGCAGCCAGGGGAGGGTCAGGCTCTGCTCCCACATAAAAAGTGACAGGATGAGAGGACATGGCTTCAGGCTGTGTCGGGTTGGACATCAGAATGAATTTCTTCACTGAAAGGGTGGTCAGGCACTGGAAGGGGCTGCCCAGGGAGGTGGTGTAGTCCCCGTCCCTGGAGTTGTTCAGGAAGTAACTGGATGTGGCACTCAGTGACAAGGTGGGGATTGGGCAAAGGAGGTGATTGGAGGTCCTTCCCAGCCTATCTCATTCTGTGATTCTGTAGCGAGGGTGTCTCCTCCCCATGGGTTCATTTCCATGGGATTCTCCTCTTGGCAGGAATCGAAATGCACCAACGGTTGTCCAACATCGAGAGGAACTGGCCCTACTACTTTGGCTTTGGCTTGCCACTGGCATTTCTCACGGCCATGCAGTCCTCCTACATCATCAGGTGGGAAAGCCCCTCTGGCCCCTTCTCCTCTGACACCCACTGAATGCCTTTATTTTATTTTATTTTATTATTGTATTTTATTGTATTTTATTGTATTGTATTTTATTGTATTTTATTTTATTTTATATTATATTATTTTATTGTATTTTATTTTATATTTTTTTATTTTATTTTATTGTATTTTATTGTATTTTATTTTTTTATTGTATTTTATTGTATTTTTCCCTTACAGCGGTTGCCTCTTCTCCATCCTTTTCCCTCTCTTCATCATCAGCGCCAACGAAGCCAGGACCCCCGGCAAAACCTAGTGAGTATCCTCCAGTGCCACCCACTGATCCGTGTCCAGCGCTCCCCAAATCCTGCGGGGGCGTTCTGGCACCCACAGCTGATGGGCTCTCTTCCCTTGCAGCCACTTCCAGCTCCGTCTCTTCTCCCTGGTGGTTTTCCTCAGCAACAGACTCTTCCACAAGACCGTTTACCTTCAGTCCGCCCTGAGCGGTGCTTCCTCCTCCCCCTCCTCCTCCTCCTCCTCCTCCTCGCCCTCTCCTGCCAAACACGCGGCTGCTCCGGGGCACTGAGCTGCCCCAGACCCCGGGATGTGGGGGGATGTGGGGGGATGTGGGACCCCCACAGGCTTCTCTGCGCCCCCGATCTCCAGGGACGGGCAGCACCAGCCTGACGAGGTGTCACTGTCAGTTCTGCGTCTCCCCCTGGAAATTTTTTTGGGGAAAATCTGGGTTTTTAACACCTTTGTGAGTTTCCAGGAGCCGGGTTGTGCCCTGCGCTTGTTTTATAGTGGACTCTTTTGTACGCCTTTCCCGTGCCATCCCCCCGCCCCGGGCCGTGGGTCGGAACCCCGTCACCCCTTTTGCCGCTGTGTCCCTCCCGTGTCTCCCCCGTGTCCCCCTGCCCCTCGTCCCCTTCCCGCTCCCTCCATCTCCCCTAACTCAGGTCGTGGGAGGCGGGCGGGCATTTCTGGGCGCTCCCGCTGCCGTCCCCCTGCCGTGCATGTACCGTTTCTGTCGGGTCGGGGAAGGAACCGGTGACGTTCAAACCCCTTTGGCTATTTCGGGCCGGTTTATCGACTTTTCTCTAGTATTTTCACACTGAAACATTAAAGGAGAAGCCACGATTCTCAGCCGCTCTCGCTGCTCGGGGCGGGGATCGCGGCCGCGCTCCCGCCGCGCCCCCGGTGCTTCCGCCGCCCACGTGGCCGCGCCGCCGCGCTTCCGCTTCCGCCCACGTGACCCGCCCGGCGCCGCCAACCCGGACGGACACGTCACGGCTCGTTCCCCGCCGGCACCGCCCCCCTGCCGCTCCGCCAATGGGGACGCGCCGTGCCCGATTGAGATTTCGGGGCTTCGGCCAATGGGCGCGGCCGCGCTTGGAGTGGCGTGCGCGGCAGCCAATGGGGAGCGGGCGGGGGCGGGGCGCGGGCTGGCGGCGGCGGCGGCTGCGCGGGGCGGATGGACGGGGCGGCGGGGCCGCGGTGAGGGACGGGCCGGGACCGGGACCGCGGCTGGGGGACCTCGGGGACCTCGGGCCTGCAGGTGGGGGGTGCCCGCGCTGCGGCGTGCCGGTGTGCGGGGTGTGCGCTGTGAGGGAGCGGAGCGGTCACGGCCTTGCAGGGAGCCCGGGCGTGAGGGGACAGGCAGCCCGGGGTTGGGGGGCCCGGCGGGCGGGCCGAGCCCCGGGGCTGAGGGGGCTGGAGCCTGGCGGAACTCCTCCAGCAGTGCTCAGTGTCGCTGCGGGTGAAGAGTGCCCCGAGGACAGCTCAGGGCAGAGCCGCCCGTGCCCGAGGCATCCGCACCGAGGGATGCAGGAAACAACCACCGCACGGCATTTCTGTACCGGGCAGTGCCCAGCCGGAACCGCTTTTGGGCACAGATTGTTTGGGTTTTCAATCTCAGGCTTTTCCGGGCCCGGTTTGTTTGGGGTTTATATCTCAGCTTGTCCCTCAGCGACCCGAAGTGCACATTTACTCACCCGTGCTGGGACTGAGCCTGCCCGCAGCACTGGGAGGGGTTTTCCCGACTGATCGGGCAAGAAACGGTTTGAAGAAATCTGAGTGTTTTCAAGGCAGAAAGATGTTAACGCTGTGATTGTTCAGTAAGAGTGCCACTTCCTTAGTGTGCAACCCCAGGATTTCTGTGGCTTTTCCTCCCCCCAGAGAGGTTGAATTAAACGGCCACGTTGTCTGGTGTGAGCAAAACCAATTTACTGTCCTTGTCTGCATTAACAAACTACTGGCATATATCTATATATATGTATATATATGTATATTTGACATAAGTGATCCAAACTGCGAGTAGCCAGGAGCCATTCAGATCTCCTGTGTGTGAGAAAAAGCACACATTTTATGCATTCTCCATGGATTATATTTAATTTTTTTTTGTGCATTGTTGCAGGTGATGGTTAATCTTCAGAGAGCACCCAGAGGGAGGGCAGGGTTTTTGCTCAAGTTTACACTGTGGTTTTGTTCTGTGCACAGAGAAACAGGCGCGTCCTCTGCCCCGGAGAAGTTCTGGGCTCTGTAAAGGAAGGAAAACCAGCCAGGATTTGGGGTGACAGCTCAGGTCAGGACAGGAGGTGAGGGGTGTGTGGGGGGAGACACAAGCACCTGGCAGGGGTGAAGGCTGAGCCAGCGTGGGGGATTTAAAGTCCAAAGGCTCATGAAGGTTTTAAAGGCTTTTAATCTTCCTGATTGTGTCCAGGCATCCTCAGGCCCTGCATTTGATGTGAGAATGACCAAGCTGGGGTTTCTCCGGCTCTCCTATGAGAAGCAGGACACGCTGCTCAAGCTGCTCATCCTGTCCATGGCAGCTGTCCTGTGTAAGTCTGTGCCCTTAGGGAGGGCTCCTGGAGCAGGAAAACCGAGGGTGACTCGTGGGCTCTGTGTGTTCACTCTCTCTTCTCTGTGTTTGCAGCTTTCTCCACAAGACTTTTTTCCGTCTTAAGATTTGAAAGTGTCATCCATGAGTTTGACCCGTAAGTGTCGTTTTCTCATGTCCTGGGGGTCTGTTGGGCTTTTTCTCTCTGGAGCACACGGAATTCAGGCACTGGTGCCAGGCTCAAGTTGATCCCCATTGAGCATGTGGGATTTGGAGGACATGTTTCAATACAGCTTGGTTTTTCTTTTCCACACCCAAATTCGCTTGGTACCCAGGGCTCTTCCTGCAGCCCAGATCCAAGAACCACCTGCCATTGCTTTTGTCCTGGGAGATGGTTATTCCTGACCTGGGCACAGCAGGAGAGAGAGCTGCTGGCACGATTTGTGTTGCTGATTGAATCAGTCCCAAGGGACTTTGTAAACACACTATTAGGCCCACTAGGAGGAGGAAATAACCTTTTGGGGCAGCTGAGGGAAACTGGGCCAGCTCCCTGTGCATGGAACACATGGGAGCAGCCCCCACAGTGTTGTCACACCTTGCCATCCTCACAGGTATTTCAACTACCGCACCACCCGCTTCCTGGCTGAGGAGGGCTTCTACAAATTCCACAACTGGTTTGACGACCGAGCATGGTACCCCCTGGGCAGGATCATCGGGGGAACCATTTACCCAGGTAAAGCTTCTGCCAAGCTGAAATGCACCTAGTGCAAAGGAAATTCAGGGACTGAAAACTGGGACTGCATCCTTGGCAGCAGCTCCCTCCTGGTGAGTCTTTGGAGCACCCTGATGGCAGTGTCATTTCTGTCCCCAGGCCTGATGATCACATCAGCAGCGATTTACCACGTGCTGCACTTCTTCCACATCACCATCGACATCCGCAACGTCTGCGTGTTCCTGGCTCCCCTCTTCTCCTCCTTCACCACCATCGTGACCTACCACCTCACCAAAGAGCTCAAGGTACAGTGGGCTGTGCCCCACAGGCTTTGGCTTTCCAGAGGAGCAGGAGCTGTTTGCCATTTGGGAGAGCAGCTGGCTCAGAGGTTTGGAGGTGACCACCACACTCCTCAAAACCCCAACCTTCTAGGAAGTGGCAGATATGTTTGAAAACTTCGTTTCTGTGTGCAGTTTTTATTCCTTTGAGTTATAAAATCCCTAAACCCAGATGTCTTTTCCCTGGCTGTTTTTCCCAGGATGCAGGGGCAGGACTCCTTGCTGCTGCCATGATTGCTGTTGTGCCTGGATACATCTCTCGATCTGTTGCTGGCTCCTATGATAATGAAGGTGAGTTTGTGGCCCCCAAGGAAACCTTTAAGGACTGCTGGGTGCTGGAAAGTGGTGCTGGAAGATGCTGCAGGACACAAGAAAGTCTCTGTCCTTTGCTGGTGATCCCTGCTGGGTTTGTGCTGAGCAAACCTGACCTGTCAGGGATCAGAAGTGGTTTTTGGCCGTGCTGTGAAGTGGAGGGAATGTCTCCCAGCTCTGGCAGCGGGTTTACTCCAGTATCCTTGTTTGCCAGTCAGAAGGGTTTTGTCACCTCCCTAAACTCTGCCTGGAACTGGAGCACTGTGGAACTGTGTGGTTCCTCTGTGCTTTTATCCCTGTTCCAGCACTGACATTGGGACTGGCAAAGGCAGCAATCTCATTGCCACTGCCTGGGGCAGAGGAGGATCCTGGTTCCTTTGCTGTAGCTGGGCTCTTAGGGGCTGTGTAGGAGTTCTTCCAGCTGGTGTGGCTGGAAGAAGCCACGTGAGCTGTTAGACACAAACACCACAGTGTTTCGGGCTAGAAACCAGATACCAAACGCTTTTCCCAGGCCTGTCTCTTTGTGTGATGGAGCAGCAGTGCATTTACAAATCTGTTTTTAATGGCTTGAGTTCTCTGCCGTGCCCCAGGGATGGCTTTAACAGCTCTGGATCCTTCCGCAGGTATCGCCATATTCTGCATGCTCTTGACCTACTACATGTGGATCAAGGCTGTCAAAACTGGCTCCATCTATTGGGCAGCCATGTGTGCCCTCGCCTATTTCTACATGGTGAGTGTCCCTTCTCCCAGCCCTGGGGTCAGCCTGACTCTGAGATCCCTCTGCTCTCACCAGGAAGCCATGCTGTGCTGTTCCTGTGTCAGTGTGTCCTGAGAGCTAGAACCTCTATGGAGGAGGAAAGGGAACGGGTCCTTTCTTCCCAAAACTAGTGGGTTTTGTGTGAGGTGTTCTTAGAAGCGTTGAAAAATCCATGTTTCTGGCAGCTGGGGTGTGGAAGATGCTGTAAGATAGAGCAGATCCTGGCTGGTATTGCTGCCTGTGATCCCAGAAAAGCTAAACCTCTGTGTTTCACCTCAGCTCTGCAGCTGTTCAGTCCCTGGAGCTTGTGGGTGTGTGTCTGGTTTGTGTCCTGGCAGGTCTCCTCGTGGGGTGGCTACGTCTTCCTGATCAACCTCATCCCCCTGCACGTCCTGGTGCTGATGCTCACCGGGCGCTTCTCCCACAGGATCTACGTCGCCTATTGCACAGTCTACTGCTTGGGAACCATCCTCTCCATGCAGATCTCCTTTGTTGGCTTCCAGGTGGGCACCAGGAGGACTTGCAGACTTGGGGGTGGGTTCTAACAGAACAGCAGCGTGCTGGCACTTGGTTTTACTACTTGCCTTCATCCTTGAGGTTCTGAGTGGGTGCTGGCTCCTTGTTCCAGCTTCCATTATGCTGAGTCCTTGCCACCTTTGGAAAAATGAGCCTTTGGCTGTGCTGGGTGATTTTCAAAGCTCCTTATAACCTTCCTGGCACTGATTATCTTTCATAAAAATATCTTTGGTTTTGGTGGAGAAAGCACTCATGCCATATTTGTCTTGGTATGGCAGGAAACAGGCCTGCCTGGCTCTTGTTTTCAAGAGAATCTGGTTAATTTTCCATATGAATCAAAGCAGATATAGAAAAAGAACTTGTACCAGCTGTGCCAGCCACAGGGAGGGGACATTTGAACATTTTCCTGTGACTGGCAGAGACTGTACCAAGCAGCAATTTGTGACAAAAGCCAGCAGCAGCTCCTGTTCATTTCTGTGTCTGACCACGCTGTGCTCCACTCCCAGCCCGTCCTCTCCTCGGAGCACATGGCTGCCCTTGGAGTCTTCGGCTTGTGCCAGATCCATGCCTTCGTGGACTACCTCCGGAGCAAGCTGAACCCGCAGCAGTTCGAAATCCTCTTCAGGAGTGTCATTTCCCTGGTCGGCTTCGTCCTCCTCTCTGTCGGGGCCGTGCTGATGCTCACAGGTAGCCCGAGGCTGTGGCATTACCAGGGTGTTTCACCCAAGGCATGGAATTTGTCCGTGCTAGCTCTGTGTTACTGTGGTGCCTGTGAGTCCCCTCAAAGCGGGAGGCTGGGACCTGCCCAAATTTGTGCATTCGCAAGGAATATTTACACAGCAGCTGTAGGATGGGAGGGGCAGAGACTCTGGGGACAGCAGGCTGGTGCTGCAGATACTGATTGTTGCTCTGTAGTAGTGAAGAGATACTAAAGGCAGAGGTTAGGCAGGGAAGAGTGTTTTAGAGTGAAATTGCATTGCATTTCCTTTCTAAAATGGCAGCTTTGAGTAGTAGAGATTCTAAATGAGGTCTGGGATCATTCATTCAGCCTCACATGTGCTCCCCTGGGAGAGTACGTGTCAGCATTGCCCGTTACTCTGCTGGATCCAAAGAGGATTTGTTTTCTCCACTTTCCTAGGGAAAATCTCCCCGTGGACGGGGCGCTTCTATTCCCTGCTGGACCCTTCCTATGCCAAGAACAACATCCCCATCATCGCCTCCGTCTCTGAGCACCAGCCCACTACTTGGTCCTCCTACTACTTTGACCTGCAGCTCCTTGTTTTCATGTTCCCAGGTGAGTTGCCTGACCCTGAGTTGGTCACCAGAGGTTTTCCTGCCTCTTCTGGCTATGCTGAGCCTGCTGTTCCCTCAGTGCCTGGTTTTATTTCATCTCTGAGCTGAACCTAACCCCTTTTTCTCCCCCCTCACAGTTGGTCTCTACTACTGCTTCAGCAACCTTTCAGATGCCCGTATCTTCATCATCATGTACGGTGTGACCAGCATGTACTTCTCTGCTGTCATGGTGAGGGCTGCGGGCGCCAGCGCCGCCCCTGAGTGCTCATAACCATTTAATTTGTTTTTCTGAACTGAGTGATGATTCTTTCGCCCTGAGGGCTTTTCTCCCTTCCATAAATGTGGTTTTGTTTCACCTCTCTCTGCAGTGAGGGAAGGTGAAGTTGCAAAACTCAGTGGTTTGGGTGTTACTCATGTCCCTGCGGTCAGTGCTGCCTGGTCAGTGTTTCTGATCTCCCAGAGCCAAGCTCCCAGTGCAATCTCAAACAAATTCTCTGGGTTTTCAGGCTGCTGATGAGTCCATTTTCACTTTTCCTGTGGCACCTTGAACATTAAATGTGGTTGAGTTATGGTGTGGAGTTAGCTACCAATCCTTGCTTCCACCTAAGATAGCTGAAGTTTCCCATGTGGGCCAATTTTGAGCACTTCAGGGAATTTCCCTTGGGGGTGTCAGAGATGGTGGCAGCTCCCACTAAATAAAACAGCCACAGGTTTATCCTGAGGCTGATAGATCCACTGAATTTGAGGTGCTGGGCTAGGAATGGCATCCAGTTCCCTCCTCCCTTGGATTTCTGCTGGATTCCTTCTCCAGCAGTTCTGCTGTTGCCATAGGTGCGTCTCATGCTGGTGCTGGCTCCAGTGATGTGCATCCTGTCTGGCATCGGGGTGTCTCAGGTCTTGTCCACCTACATGAAGAACCTGGACATCAGCCGGCCAGACAAAAAGAGCAAAAAGCAGCAAGACTCCACCTACCCCATTAAAAATGAGGTGAGCACCAGGACGGCTCAGGAGGACGCCTGGTCCTGCTGGGCTGAGTGCAGGAGGGTGATGGCCCCTTCCCTCCAGTGCTGAGACCCCGGGTTGTTCCCACAGGTTGCCAGTGGCATGATCCTGGTCATGGCGTTCTTCCTGATCACCTACACCTTCCACTCCACCTGGGTGACCAGCGAGGCCTATTCCTCCCCCTCCATCGTTCTCTCTGCCCGGGGTGGGGATGGCAGCAGGATCATCTTCGATGACTTCCGAGAAGCTTATTACTGGCTGAGGCACAACACGCCAGAGGTACGGGGCACTGCGGCCTTGGGCACCCCACACTGCCCACTGAGGCGCTGATGGCCGCCCCGTGTTCGGTGCAGGATGCCAAGGTGATGTCCTGGTGGGACTACGGGTACCAGATCACCGCCATGGCCAACAGGACCATCCTGGTGGACAACAACACCTGGAACAACACGCACATCTCCCGCGTCGGCCAGGTGGGTCCCTCCCTCCCCGCTGCCTTGGCCAGCCTTTGTGGGCACCACATCAGCACTGGCTGACACCACGTCTGCCCCAGGCCATGGCATCGACAGAGGAGAAAGCCTACGAGATCATGAGGGAGCTGGACGTCAGCTACGTGCTGGTCATCTTTGGCGGCCTCACCGGGTACTCATCGGACGGTAAGATCCTGCTGTGAGCCAGGTCAGACCAGCCAGGGCTGCTGGTGGCAGAATCCCACCTCCTGCTGGGGCTGTGCAGTGAAAATGGGCCTGGAATGCTCCTCTTTGGAGCTGTTCCTCAACTCGGCCTTGCCTCAACCCTCCCTCCTGGCCCCCCAGCTCAACTTGGCTTCTCGTTCTTTTACCTCATCCCAACTTCTTATTCTTTCACCCCAATGCAACCCCTTGCTCTTGGCCCCCCAAATCACCTCAAGCTCTCATTCTTTACCTCCCAACTCTGCCCTGCAGACATCAACAAGTTCCTGTGGATGGTGCGGATCGGGGGCAGCACGGACACGGGGCGCCACATCAAGGAGCACGACTATTACACCCCCACCGGGGAGTTCCGGGTGGACCGCGAGGGCTCCCCGGTGCTGCTCAACTGCCTCATGTACAAGATGTGCTACTACCGCTTCGGCCAGGTCTACACTGAGGCCAGTGAGTCCCTGAGTCACCCCCGGGGCGTGGCACTGCTTCTGGGGGGCCCCACTGTGCCCTGACATCTCTGGGGTGCAATGCAGCAGCACTGCCTGTGCTTTGCTCTCTCTCTCCTAGAGCGACCCCCGGGCTACGACCGGGTGAGGAACGCCGAAATCGGCAACAAGGACTTTGAGCTGGACGTGCTGGAGGAGGCGTACACCACAGAGCACTGGCTGGTCCGAATATACAAGGTATGGCACCAGAGCAAGCCCAGACCCACCCAGTTTGGGACAAAAATACAGAATTCTACCTTATGAACCTTCTTTTACTGCCCAGGTGAAAGATTTGGACAACCGCGGGTTGTCAAGGACGTAGAGGAGCCGGCGCTGGCCGCGCCGGACACCGCACTGACCCAGCCTTGCCTGTGCAGCAGAGATTTGGGGGTTTGGTGGGCTTTCGAGGGGGCTGTTTGGGGTTTGTTTTATACCGTTTGTAAGCGCAGGCAGCGGTGGGAGGACCCTGCCCGCCCCATCCTGCCGGGAGTGATTTTTATATACACACGGGGCCGTTGCCAAATCAGGAATTGCGGCTCTCACCGGGGCTGATTGAGCAGGAATTGTGAAGAATACTGATAAATAAAAATAAATTTGGTGGGTTTCTCCCCGGGTTTGAGGGGAAATGGGGGCGGGGGGCGTGGTCTGTGGCGGGAGCCTGGGTGGGCGTGGCTTGTGGCGGGGGCGTGGCCTGGTTGCCGGGGGCGTGTCCTGGGCTGCGCGCGCGCGTGGCGGGGCGGGGCTCGCGGCTCTGGCGGGAAAAGGCGGCGCGGCCGAGCCGGGACCGGGACCGGGATTGGGACCGGGATCGCGGCCCGGAGCGGGCCCGGCCCGGGCATGGCGGTGCCCTTCGTGGAGGACTGGGACCTCGTGCAGACGCTGGGTGAAGGCGCCTACGGGGAGTGAGTGCGGCGGGGCCGGGGGACGCGGGGTTGCTGCCGGCCGGGTCCGCCCCTTGCACGCCCCTGCCGTGCCCCGTGCGCGGCCGCTGTCCCCTCTGCCCCCATCGTGTGCCGCTTGCGCACCCGCTGCTTGGCCCTGCGTGGTTTTGCGCGGCCACTGCATGCCCTTGGCCACCACAGGCCGTGTGTGTGCCCACAGCTTGCCCAGTCCGCCCTGCTCGCCCATCACATGCCCGCTGTTTGCCGTTCCTCGTCCTCTGTGTGCCCGCTGCTCGCCCATCACACCCCCTTGCACCCCTGCGTGCCCATCGTGCCTGTGTCCCTGTCTGTTCCTGCCCGTTCCCGGTCCCCACGGGCACCATTTGCTGCCCATTCCCTGCCCGTTCCTTGCCTCAGTGGCGATATTCCCTTCCTGCTGCCCGTCTCCAGAGGCAGCATTCCCTCCCCATTCCCTGCCTGCTGCCCGTCTCCAGAGGCAGCATTCTCTCCCCATTCCCTGCCTGCCTCTGGGGGAAGCATTCCCGTGCCCATTCCCTGCCTGTCTCTGGGGGAAGCATTCCCGTGCCCATTCCCTGCCCGTTCCGTGCCCACCGCAGGGTGCAGCTGGCCGTGAACCGCCGCACTGAGGAGGCCGTGGCCGTGAAAATCGTGGACATGAAGCGCGCGGCCGAGTGCCCGGAGAACATCAAGAAGGAAATCTGCATCAACAAGATGCTGAGCCACGAGAACGTCGTCCGGTTCTACGGACACCGGCGGGAGGGGCCCACGCAGTACCTGTTCCTGGAGTACTGCCGCGGCGGAGAGCTCTTCGACCGCATCGGTGCGGCGCGGCTGCCCGGGGGTCGGGGGGCGATGGGGCATCATGATTGTCATCCCCACACGGCTGAGCACTGCTCTTCCCCTTCTTCTTCCCCCGTGCAGAGCCGGATGTCGGCATGCCGGAGCCGGAGGCGCAGCGGTTCTTCCAGCAGCTGATTGCCGGCGTGGTGAGTGCTGGAGGCGGCGGTGCCGGTGCCGGTCCCGGCACGGCGCTGACCCTTGCTGTGATCCCTGCATGGCACAGGTCCCCTGATCCCTGCACGGTACTGACCCTTGCTGTGATTCCTGCATGGCACTGACCCTTGCTGTGATCCCTGCATGGCACTGGCCCTTGCTGTGATCCCTGCACGGCACAGATCCCCTGATCCCTGCCATGATCCCTGCACGGTACTGACCCTTGCCATGATTCCCAGACCGCACAGATCCCCTGATCCTTGCCATAATTCCCACACAGTGCTGATCCCCTGACCCTTGCTATGATTCCTGCACGGTGCTGACCCTTTCCATGATTCCCACACAGTGCTGATCCCCTAATCCTTGCCGTGATCCCTGCACGGTGCTGACCCTTGCCATAGTTCCTGCACGGCACTGATCCCTTGATCCCTGCCATGATTCCCACACAGTGCTGATCTCCTGATCCTTGCCATGATCCCTGCACAGAGCTAACCCTTTCCATGATTCCCACACGGCACAGATCCCCTGATCCTTTCCATGATTCCCACATGGCACTGACCCTCTGACCCTTTCCATGATTCCCACACAGCACAGATCCCCTGATCCTTGCCATGATTCCCACATGGCACTGACCCTTTTCCGTGATTCCCACACGGTGCTAACCCTTTCTGTGATTCCCACACAGCACAGATCCCCTGATCCCTGCCATGATTCCCACATGGCACTGACCCTCTGACCCTTGCCGTGATTCCCAAACCATGCTGCCCCTCTGCCCCTTGCCGTGGTCCCGGTGCTGACCCCTCCCCTCCTCCTCAGGTGTACCTGCACAGCATGGGCATCACCCACCGGGACCTGAAGCCGGAGAATCTGCTGCTGGACGATCGAGGTGGGGGCAGGCGTGTCCCTCTCCGACCTCCATTAAGTTTTCATTTCTTCATTTGTGTTTTTTTTACTTGAGTGTTCAATTTGAATGCTTATATTTTGTATTTGAATTTTTAATGAAAGGATTTGATTTTATTCTGAATTTAAATTTTACTGTGCATTTTTAATTTAAAGTTTTTTA
Source organism: Taeniopygia guttata (assembly GCF_048771995.1). Lineage (NCBI taxonomy): Eukaryota > Metazoa > Chordata > Aves > Passeriformes > Estrildidae > Taeniopygia > Taeniopygia guttata. The sequence continues at coordinate 2,018,310 of NC_133049.1, forward strand.
CAATTTTTTAGTTCAATTTCTTAATTTAAGCTTTTATTTGAATTAGCATTTTAATTTTCTAATTTGAATTTCTTTTAATTTTATTTGTATTTTAATTCAGATTTTTAAGTTCAACTTCTAAACTTAAAACTTTAGAATCTTAACTTGAATTTTTATTTTAAACTTATTTTCAATTCAATTTTTTAAACAAATTTGAGTTTGAATTAATAAATAAAATTTTTACTTGCGCTTTGATTTCTACTTAAATTTGAGCTTGCATTTTAAATTAATGTCAGGGAGACGGGGGTGGGTTAATTTTGAATTCCGATTTAAAGTTTTAACTTGGATTTGCTTCTGTTTGGGCCCAGACAACCTGAAGATCTCGGATTTCGGCCTGGCCACGGTGTTCCGGCACAACGGGCGGGAGCGGCTGCTGAACAAGATGTGTGGGACCCTGCCCTACGTGGCCCCCGAGCTGCTGCGGCGCCCCGAGTTCCGCGCCGAGCCCGTCGACGTCTGGGCCTGCGGCGTGGTGCTGACAGCCATGCTGGCCGGAGGTGGGAACTGGGATGGAATTCCCAGGGGGTGATGTGCTGATGGCCAGAATTGGGAATGTTGGGTTGTACAGAATTCCCAGAGGGTGATGTGCTGATGGCCATGCTGACCAGAATTGGGAATGTTGGGATGGATGGAATTCCCAGAGGGTGATGTGCTGGTGGCCATGCTGGCAGAGGTGGGAATGTTGGGTTGTACAGAATTCCCAGAGGGTGATGTCCTAATGGCCAGAATTGGGAATGTTGGGTTGTACAGAATTCCCAGAGGGTGATGTGCTGGTGGCCATGCTGACCAGAATTGGGAATGTTGGGATGGATGGAATTCCCAGAGGGTGATGTCCTAATGGCCATGCTGACCAGAATTGGGAATGTTGGGATGGATGGAATTCCCAGAGTGTGACCTGGTGCTGATGGCCATGCTGGCAGAGGTGGGAATGTTGGGTTGGAATTCCCAGAGGGTGATGTGCCGATGGCCATGCTGACCAGAATTGGGAATGTTGGGTTGTACAGAATTCCCAGAGCGTGATGTGCTGATGGCCATGCTGCCAGAGGTGGGAATGTTGGGATGGATGGAATTCCCAGAGGGTGGTGTGCTGATGGCCATGTTAGCCAGAAGTGGGAATGTTGGGATGGATGGAATTCCCAGAGGGTGATGTGCTGATGGCCATGCTGCCAGAATTGGGAACGTTGGGATGGATGGAATTCCCAGAAAGTGACCTGGTGCTGATGGCCATGCTGGCTGGAGGTGGGAATTTTGGGATGGATGGGATTCCCAGAGGGTGACCTGGTGCTGATGGCCATGCTGACCAGATTTGGGAATGCTGGGATGGATGGAATTCCCAGGAGGTGATAAATGGCCAGCAGGGGTGGGAACACTGGAATGCCTCCAGGAATGGATGGAATGCATGTGACGGTTCAGTGGGTGGGGGGGAAATGCAGGAGCGGTGCAGAGGACATGGGGGAGTGTCTGTGGAATGTGCAGGGGTGTGTGTGTGGAATGCAGACGGGGTGCACGGGGGGAGAGCGTGGAGTGCAGCTGGGGATGTACGGGATGGGGAGGGAGCACGTGTGAGATGGGAGGGATGTGTGAAACAGAGATGGAACGTGTGGGATCCATAAGGGAGATGTGAAATGCATGGAGGGGGATGTCTGGAATATCCATAGGGATATAAGGAAGGAATAGAAGGTGAATGTATGTGGTGTATAGGGGAGGTATGGGATGCATAGGAGGAGCTTGGGGTGCATAGAGAGGAATGGGATGTGTGTGGGAAACCATGGGATGCACAGGGAGGTTTGGGATGCGTGGGGAGCACACAGGATCCGTGGCAGGGCAGGGTCACCTGGCACACCACGTCCCCTCCGTGCCACATGTGTGCCCAGGGGGTTGTGGCACCGAGGGGTGACAGCAGTGGGATCTCCCGGCAGAGCTGCCTTGGGACCAGCCCAGCGACAGCTGCCAGGAATACAGTGACTGGAAGGAGAAGAAAACCTACCTCCCACCTTGGAAGAAGATTGATTCCAGTCCCTTGGGTAAGCACCCGGCACCCAGCAGCTCCCTATGTGTACACACAAATATATACACACAAATATACACATATCCACACACACCATATTGTGTTCCACCCCCTCATCTCCCCCAGCACTGCTGCACAAGATCCTCACGGAGAGCCCCACGGCGAGGATCACCATTCCTGACATCCAGAAGGACCGGTGGTACAGCAGACCCCTCAAGAAGGGTAAGGGGCCGTGGGGGAAGGAGCTCATGCCCCCAGATTTGGGGGTTATTTGGTGTCCTGTCCCTTTGCAGATGTCAAGCGGGCCCGGCTCTCCTCGGGGGGAGTCACAGACTCCCCTGGAGGCTTCTCCAAGCACATCCGATCGGATACAGACTTCTCTCCCGTGAAGGGAGCGCTGGGGTGAGCCTCTGCTTCCCTCACACGGGTCTGCAGCTCCTTGCACGCCTCGGGGCTTGGGTGGAAACCCCGCACGACCCCTGTGATCGACCCAGATCCTGCAAAACCCCGTGCAGTTCCCACTCTGGCTCCCTGCAGTGCTCCTAACCCTTGTGTCCCCCCTTGCCTTGCAGTGAGGACAAGGCAAGCTACTCCACATCACAGCCGGAGCCCGGCACGGGCGGGATGCCCTGGGACAGCGGCACGGGAAGCATCGACCAGCTGGTGCAGGGCTTCAGCTTCTCACAGCCCGCCTGCCCCGAGCACATGCTGGTCAACAGCCAGCTCCTGGGCACCCCAGGCTCCTCCCAGGTCAGGGGGCACCTGGCACCACTTGGAATATCGGGATGCTGCCTCGCAGTGCTTGGGATGCGGCTGGGCGAGGCTGATCCTCTTGGGATTTCACCTCGTGGTGTTTGGGGCGCACCTTGCAGTGCCTGGGGGCTGCTCTGTGGTGCTTGGGGTGCAGCTTTGCCTGATGGGGAGTACTGGAGGTGTAACTTTTTGTTATTTATCACCTCGGGTGTGAGTTTGCAGGATTTGGGGCACAGCTTTTCAGTATTTTCAGGGTGATGCTTTGCCGTGGCCTTGGGGTGTTTGGGGGCAGCTTCACGTCTGATCTACAACACTGAGGTCAAACATTGCATTGTATAAATTGGGGTGCAGCTTTGCATCGTGTATATGACAATAAGGAGCAACTTTGCCATATTTATAACATCAGGGAGCAGCTTGGCAATCTGTGGGGTGTGGAATTTTATCATCTTGGGGTGCAACTCTGCAGCATTTGAGGGGCAGAGTCTCATCCAGTTTACAACATCAGGATCCAGTGCTGCACATTTTGCACTACTGGGGTGCAACTTTGCCTTAGATATGTAAGATTTGTTGTGTTTAGAATATCAGGGAACAACTGTGGGGCTGTGGCTGTTGAATATTTACCACCTGGGTGTGAGGTGCAGGATTTGGGGTACAAATCTGCAGTACTTTTAGTGTCAGTTTGTCACTTTGCCAAAGACTTGAGGGGCAGTTTCACATCTGATTTACAGCTTTGTGCTGCAGCATTGTGTAAGATACTGGGGTGCAACTTTGCATCATAAACACTACATTAAAGAGCAACTTTGCTGTATATGGAATATCAGGGAGCAACTTGACAAGGCTGGGATGCAGCTGTGAGTTTTATCATCTTGGGGTGCCACCTCCCAAGATTTGGTGTGTAAATGTGCATCATTTACGGCATCAGGGTGCACTTTGTGCAGTGGTTGGGGGCTGCTCTGTGGTGTTTAGAGTGCAACTTAGCACCTGATTTATGATCTCAGGGAGCAGCTTGGCAGCATTGGGGTGCTGCTGGGCAAGGTTTGTCATCTCAGGGTGCAACCTGGTGGTATTTGGGGCATGATTTTGCAGTATTTTGAGTAATAAAATGCAACTTTCCAGTTCCAGGGTACAGCTCTGCACCATTTGGGAGGCAACTTCACATCAATTTACAATATTGGGGTCCATCCTTGCACTGTTTATACCATTGGGGCACGGCTTTGCGTCCTATAGGTGTATTTAAATAGCATTTTTATGATGCCAGGGGCCGATTTTGCTCAGTTTGGGATGTGGCTGTGCAGCATTTCTGCTGTTTGGGATGCGGTTGTTGGCTCGTGCCATCAGGGGGTGCAGCTTTCCAACATTTCCTCACCGAAAGCCGCGATGTGTCAGTGCTGGGCTGGAACCTGGTGGGATCTGTGACCTTTGGGAGGATTTCTGACCTGTGGAATGGTTTTTTTGGGGCGGCAGAGCCCGTGGCAGCGGCTGGTGAAGCGGATGACGCGGTTCTTCACCAAGCTGGACGCCGACGGCTCCTACCGCGCGCTGAAGGAGGTGTGTGAGAAGATGGGATACGGCTGGAAGATGAGCTGCACCAACCAGGTGGGGGTCAGGGGATGGAAGTGGGGCTGGCACCCCCGTGCTGGGTCATCAGGGAATAATTCCAGGCATTCCCCCCCTTTGCAGGTCACCATCTCGACCACAGACAGGAGGAACAACAAACTCATCTTCAAGGTGAACCTGGTGGAGATGGAGAGCAAGATTCTGGTGGATTTTCGCCTCTCCAAGGTGTGTGGGGGGGTCAGGGTGGGGAAGGACCACACAAAGTGGGTGCAGGGAGGGTGGGGGTGACCACAGGAGGTGGTGCCAGGGGATGGAGGGGTGTAGGGCGATGTAAACCCCTGCCTCTCCCCACACAGGGCGACGGTCTGGAGTTCAAGAGGCATTTCCTGAAGATCAAGGCCAAGCTCAGCGACATTGTCAGCACCCAGAAGGTCTGGCTGCCCGGCACCTGAGCCCTCACACTCCTTTTCTGCCTCTTCCTTCTCTTCCTCCACCTCCTCTTCTGCCTCCTCGCTGCACCCAAATACTGTGAAGGTGTCTGGCCACCTGTTTTAGGTTTTGAAGGTTCAATAAAGCCCTGGGGGACACAAGGTGAGGCTGGTTGCTGCAAAGGGGAGGTTGCACTGGGTTGTTCACTCTGACAGCCGTGATGGGGCAGCTTTGCTCGGCCAGGGTGAATCCCACTGTGGGATCTCTGCCGAGCTGTGCAGCCCTAAACCAGCCCCAAGGGCTGGGAGCTGACCCCCCCGCCCCCCGTTCCTGCCCTGTCTCAGGGCAGTGCTGCCCTCATTTTCCAGCCTCTCTAATTGCTTTTCGGAAGGACTAACGAGCCCGAGAGCTGCCAGGGGTTGTTAGCGCTGGAGCGAGAGAGGAGAGCCAGGGATTAACCCCATCCCCCCCCAAAAAAGAGCATCCCCCCAAAAAACCCCACCCCAGGGTGCAAACCCTGAGATACACCACAATTTCTCTTTAAAGTGCATCGGTGTTTAATGACCGGGCTAAAAAATGCACTTTTTACTTGTTTACCCCTTCTTGAATTATTTTTTTTTTAATATCCTTTTCCCCAGCCTTTTTGTTTCCCTGGTGGGAACCCCCCTTGGGCGAAGCAATTAGCGGCGATTTTTTAATTGCATATTTATATTGCAGCTGGGGAGCGAGACCCCGGCAGCGGGCGAGGGGAGAGCAGGAAGACGCCGCGCTCCGACCTTGTTTGCTTTTCAGCTGGGATTAAGCACTTTTAATTGTCCCAGAGATCACAGATTGCGGCCAGGGGGGATAATTAGGCTGAATACAGGGTTTTCTGGTTCATTCCCCCCAGGAATTTATATTTCTAAGGGCATAAAAAAGAAAATCTTTGGGAATGCCTCGCCAAGGGAGGGTTGTGGACGGGTGTGAGGCTGGACACAACTTGTTGCACGAGTTGGTCTCGCTGTCAAAACAGATTAATTTTTCACCTGTTACCTGCTGTTAATGGGATATTTTGGGGGGTCACAGGCACGTCCCCTCCTCCCCAGGATGCTTCAGGGGAGGCTGGACACTGCTTCTGCTCCTCCACGATTTAACCAGGCTCCATTCCCATGGGAATCATTTTCAACCCTAATTTTTAGGGTCCTTTTGGATTTTTAACTCCGTGGAGAGGATTATTTCCCGCTTTCGGGGTCTGTGGGGGAAACTGGAGGGGGATAAAAGGTTTGTGTTCCTATGTGGCCGGGCAGGGGGGGCTGTGCTGAGGGGGCCCTGAAAGCGCCCTTTGTGCGGCCCCGCCGGGGACCGGCGCGCTCGGAGGCACCGGAGCGTGGCAAATCCTAAAACCAACAGCACGGCCGGGGCGGGCACCGGGGGCTTCTGCCCCCCCCTCATCCCGAATTCATGGCTCTGCAGCGGGCACAGGGGCTGTGCCAGCCCTCGGCCTCCTGGCAGCATCCTGGGAGCGGAGTGGGGGAGGCAGAGTTTGGGATGCGGTGCTGGATGCAGGATGGAGGGTTCGGGGTTCGGGGATGGAGGATTTAGGACACAGAGGGAGGATGGAGGATTTGGGATCTAGGTGTTGGTTGTGGGACAGAATTTGGGGTTCAAATGTGGGACATAGGGTTTGGGATGTAGGCACAGGATGGAGGGTTTAGGATGTAGATGCAGGATGTGAAATGGAATTTGTGATGCAGATATGGGATGCAGGATTTAGATTCAGGGTACAGGGTATTTAGGATTTAAACATGGGATGCAGGATTTAAAATGTAGATTCGGGATGCAGGATAGGGTATTTAGGATTTGGACATGGGATGCAGGATTTCGATTCAGGATACAGGGTAGAGTATTTAGGATTTGGACATGGGATGGAGGATTTAGGATACAGAGGGAGGATGTGGGATGGAGGATTTGGGATCTAGGTGCTGGTTGTGGGACAGAACTTGGGATGCAAATGTGGGACATAGGATTTGGGATGTAGGCACAGGATGGAGGATGTGAAACAATTTGTGATGCAGATATGGGATGCAGGATTTAGACATGGGATGCAGGATTTAGAATGTAGATTCAGGATGCAGGATGGAGTATTTAGGATTTAGATATGGGATTCAGGATTTAGGACACAGAGGGAGAATTGGGGTTGGAGGATTTAGGATCTAGGTGTTGGTTGTGGGACAGAATTTGGGGTTCAAATGTGGGACATAGGGTTTGGGATGTAGGCACAGGATGGAGGGTTTAGGATGTAGATGCAGGATGTGAAATGGAATTTGTGATGCAGATATGGGATGCAGGATTTAGATTCAGGGTACAGGGTATTTAGGATTTAAACATGGGATGCAGGATTTAAAATGTAGATTCGGGATGCAGGATAGGGTATTTAGGATTTGGACATGGGATGCAGGATTTCGATTCAGGATACAGGGTAGAGTATTTAGGATTTGGACATGGGATGGAGGATTTAGGATACAGAGGGAGGATGTGGGATGGAGGATTTGGGATCTAGGTGCTGGTTGTGGGACAGAACTTGGGATGCAAATGTGGGACATAGGATTTGGGATGTAGGCACAGGATGGAGGATGTGAAACAATTTGTGATGCAGATATGGGATGCAGGATTTAGACATGGGATGCAGGATTTAGAATGTAGATTCAGGATGCAGGATGGAGTATTTAGGATTTAGATATGGGATTCAGGATTTAGGACACAGAGGGAGAATTGGGGTTGGAGGATTTAGGATCTAGGTGTTGGTTGTGGGACAGAATTTGGGGTTCAAATGTGGGACATAGGGTTTGGGATGTAGGCACAGGATGGAGGGTTTAGGATGTAGATTCAGCATACAGGGTAGAGTATTTAGGATTTAGACATGGGATGCAGCAGACGAATTAGAATTTAGATAATATTGTAGGATTTGGGACACAGGTACAAGTTTCAGGATGCAGATATGGAACACAAGATTTAGGATGAGATGTGGGACATAGGATTTGGGACATAGATACAGGATCTGGGACAGAGAGCTTGGGATGCAGGTAGGGGACATAGGATTTAGGATGAAGAAGCAAGACACAGGATGGAGGATCCAAGATGCAGTTGTGGGATTGAAGACTTTGGGTGTAGATGTGAGCACTTAGGAGGTACGTGGGGACTTAGGATTTCAGATGTAGATACAGGATGGAGGCTTTAGGATGCAGATACGGAGCAGAGGATTTAGGACATAGATGCAGGATAGGGGATGGACGATTTAGGATTTTGATGGGCACGGGGGATTTAGTATGTAGGTGCAGGATGCAGGACAGAGAACTTGGGATGCAAATGTGGGACATAGGATTTGAGATGTAGGATTTAGGATGCAGGATTAGAATGGAGATGTGGGATATAGGATTTAGGATGGTGGACGGAGGATTCATAATGCAGGTACTGAAGACAGGATGGAGAACTTAGAATGCAGATGTGGGATATAGGACTGGGGATGTAAATGCAGGATAGAGGATTTAGGATGCAGGTGGGGGACATAGGATGTTGATGCAGGACAGAATGGAGAAGCCAAGATGCAGGTCTGGAATTGAATATTTGGAATGTAAATGGGGACATGGGATTTAGGATATAAACACAGGACAAAGGATTTAGGATGCAGGTGTAGGACATAAGATTCAGGACATAGATGCAGGATCAGGGATTGAGGATTTGGGGTGTAGATGCAGAACACAGGATGGAGGATTCAGGATGCAGATGGGAGGCACAGAATTTGGGATGCAGATACAGGCTGCCAGATGTAGGGCACAGAAGAGAGGCTCTGGAAGCATTTAGGATGTGGGATGCAGGATTCAGGATGCAGCCGCAGGATTTAGGAAAAAAAAAACGGGAATTTAGGAAACAGAGAATTTAGGATGTAGGTACAGGTTCCCAGATGCCATTTTCCAGCCACAGAACATGTGATGTGGGTGCAGGACACAGGAGAGGGGCTGCAGATGTGGGATGCAGGACACAGGAGAGGGGCTGCAGATGTGGGATGCAGGACACAGGAGATGGGATGAAAGGGCAGATGCAGAATATGGGATGCAGATACAGAACGTGGGGTGCAGAAGTAGAATTTGGGATGCAGAGGTGGGATATAGGACAGGTGGTGAGTGACATGGAATATAAAACGCAGATGAAGGATGTACAGGGCGTGGGTTGCAGAAGAGGGATTTGGGATGCAGAGGTGGGATCCAGGACACAGGAGATGGGGTGTGAATGCAGGACATGGGATGCAGGAGTGGGATGTAGGGTGCTGCAGGACATGGGATGCACCACAGCACAGCCCCAGCTCTGCCCAGGGATTGTGCAGCACCCCTGCAGATGGGGAGTGCGTGCAACGAGCCGGGAAATGCAGACTTCCAAGGAAAAAAGGATCGCTTTCCAAGCCCATACAGACATTTTGCAGCTCGTCCCCCATCTGGGAGGCAGATCCCAGCCCTTTGGCCACATCTGCCTGCCAGATGTGCCAGAGAGGGGAACAGAGCCCCTGTGGATGGAAAGCTCCCCACTCCCCTGTGTGCAGGCCAGGTTGGGAATGCAGCTCCACACCTGCTCTGGAGAAAGGCCTGGATGGGACCAGGGAGCAGTGGGAAGGGAGGAGTGGATGGGAGTGATCCAGCCTCACAAACACTTTCCATTGCAGTTAAGCTTTCATTCTGTGGCTGGGGAGGTGGCAATGAGTCACAGCCAGGGGACATGGCCCAGTATGCCCCAGTAAGGACCCTGGGCTGAACTTACCCAAGCCCTGGCTGGGGTGGGAGTTCCTGGACCTGCAGGGGTTGATGCCCTCGGGATCCAGGTGATGGGATGGGGATGGGGATGTGGGAGATGGGATAGAGATGTGGGATGCAGGGGGTGGGATGGAGATGCAGGAGGTGGGATGAAGATGTGGGATGCAGGGGCTGGGATGGAGATGCAGGAGGTGGGATGGAGACATGGGATGCACGGGGTGGGAATATGTGAAATACAAACAGAGTTTGGGGTGTAGGTGCAGGACAAGGGATGGTGCAAGGTGCAGGTGTAGGGGGGGGCTGGAGGAAGGTGCAGATGGAGGATGTGGGATGAAGGCTGCACGTGGAGGACATGGTGCAGGTGCAGGACCTGGGATGTAGATTTGGCATGCAAGAGTCGGGCTGCAGAGTGCAGGATGCAAGAAGTGGGATGCATGGGGCGGGGTGTGGGATGAGAGGCTCAGATGTGGGGTGGGGAATGCAGGGCACAGATACAGGATTTGGGATGCAGGAGGCAGCTGCAGGGTGTGGGAAGTGGGGTGCATGGTGCAGGGTGAGGGATGAAGAGTGCAGGGCTGAGATGAAGGATTTGGGATGCAGGGTGTGGGAAGTGGGATGCATGGTGCAGGGTGAGGGATGAAGAGTGCAGAGGCAGGGCTGAGGGTGCAGATGAAGGATTTGGGATGCAGGAGGCAGCCACAGGAGGCTGATCCAGGGAATGGGTGTGGGATGCAAAAGCAGCATGCAGTTGTGGGGTGCAACTCTAGGATAGAAGGATTGGCATGCAGAATCCAGGGTTCAGGATGTAGATGCTGGATTCAGGATGGAGATGTGGGGTACCAGTGAACTCCAGGATGGTGCTGCACCACCTCAAGCAGAGAAGAACGGTGGAAGCATTTCCCATCTGATTACTAAGGGCAAATGAGAGAATTTCCCAATAACATCAGCTTTTTGGGGACTGGAAATCCAATAGGAGTCCAGAAGCATTTTTATTTTCTGAACTGCCCCCATCAGCTCAGTGTCTGCAGGACAGAAACATTTACTTAGAGGAACAAACCCTAAAGCTGGAGCAATTCCATCTGAAGACAACCAAATCTAGCATTTCCCTCCTCTCTCCTTAGCATTTCCCACTGTGGAGGTGCCTGAGGGGCTGGATTTGTTGAATTTTTAACTCAGGAGATGTTTTAGCTCTTGCAAAAGCATCGCAGCAGCCTCGGGAATGCTGCCACATTAATAAAAGCAAAAATGCAGAGGAGTCTGTTAAGGAAACTCCTGCAAAAATCCCTTCCAGAAACATCGTGGGCAACATAAGCTCTTGGTTTGAGCTTTTTTCCCCCCCTGTTTTATTTCATTGGGAAAATGAGTTTTGGAGGTCATCACGTGCCCAGAGGACGGTGCAAGGTGGGTTTTTGCAGCAGGTTTGGCCCCTAGAGCCTCCTGTCAGTATCAGGGAGGGGTTTTGTGGGGGAAAAACCTGGAATTTACAGCTGAAAATTGGAATTTTCAGGTTAAAACCTACAACAATCCCCCAGAATTGGAGGCTTGGCACTGTGGATGCAGCCTGGCAGTGGTGCCAGGGACATGGATGAGGCCCCAGCAGTGCCTCTTGCCTGGCAGGCAGGAGAGGGAGAAAAATGCTTTAAAAAGGTAAAAAAAAAAAAAAAAAAAAAAGCTCCAAAGCAGAAGGCTGAGGTCATTTTCTTGGCGAGGAAGTCGGCTCCTTCCAAATGCCTCCGGGTCGGGTTTAATATCAGCAGAAACATTCTTGGGCAGGGTGGGGAGAAGGTGCTGCTCTCACCATCGAAAGCAGAGCCCTCAAACCCCCAAACACCCTAGGAAAAAAAACCCAAGCATCCTAAAACCCCCAAAATCAGTTCCCCAATCCCCAGGCTGCTTGTTTGGAACCTCTAGGTGTGGAGTAAATGAGTATTGGGGTGGGAGAGGTGCGAAAACAGCTCATGGAGGAGGGGAAAATCCCCCCTGGGAGCAGAGAACTGAATCTTTAAAGTGACTTTTGCGCATCGTTTGGCCACTGCTGGGATTTTTGGGATGTGGAGAGGAGGAAAGTGAGGGGGTCTGGCAGGGAAAATGCCATTTTCCCCACTGTCCTGGAGAGTTTTATCATCACTTCAATCCCTCCTTGATTTAGCATCATCTCTGCAGGCTCAGCACCCAGCAACACCCCCTGGGGCAGGGGGACCTGCGTGTGAGGAATATCCTGCTGGAAAATACATCAGAAAGGAGGGGGAAATGAAATGGATTTCATCTGCTGTGCTCTGTTCACAGGGCTGCCTGAGAAGCTCAGGGGCCTGCCAGTGCCTTGTGCGAGCCCTTGGCTGCCCTGCGGAGCTGTTGTGGCTTTTCCAGGGATTTTACACATTAGGACGGGGTGGTTTGACCGTGTTTGTTTTGCTAAACCTCACCAAAACCCAAACCAGAGCTCAGAGGGAGGAGGAGGAGGTGGGAGATGCAGGGAAAGGTTATTAAAAAATAGAGGCAAAACAAAAAACGGGATCTGAAGTGGAGAAATGAGTTTGGGATTGCAGCAGAGCAGGGATGTGGCAGTGGGAGAGATGCAGTGGGTGGCAGGGATGTGGCATTGGCAGGGATGCTGTGGGGAGCAGGGATGTGGGGGTGGCAGGGATGCTGCACCTTGCTGGGGATGTGCATCCCACAGAAATCAAGATTGGGGAAAAAAATTCCCCAAGAGAATTGAGAGGATAAGAAGCATCAGGAGGGCTCTGATCCCACTGGGAGGGAGCTGTGGAGCAATGCTCTGGCGTGGAAGGGGATTTTCCTCCGTGCTTGCACATTCCTCCCATCAGCAGTAAATCCCAGGTGGGCCTGGGGTGTGGCCCCACAGCCCCTCACTCCTCAATCTCAGGGTTTTCTCCCTGATCCCTTCGGTTTGTGCTGTCTGTACCCCATAGGTGCAGTCCCTCCTGTGCTAAAGTCCTGCTCCTGACGTTCCAGAGCAACCCCTCCCAAAATTTTCCCCATCCCAGCACTCATCACTTCCCTTTCAGCCTTTTATGGGGCCAGGCTGCCCTGGGGTGCAGCTTTGGGGTGGACTCTGCGGGGTTCCTCCATCTTCAGGCAGTGCTGGGAAGACCCAGCAGCAATTTCCTCTCCTGGGAAAAGGCCTGGGGAGTGTTGCAGAGTGCAGAGAGGTTTGTGGGATGCAGGGATGCAGCACACAGGGGTGTTTATGGGGTGCAGGGATGCAGTAACACACAGGGATGCTGGCAATGCCCAGGGATATTTATGGGATACAGGAATGCAGTAACACACAGGGATGCTGGCAATGCCCAGGGATGTTTATGGGATGCAGGGATGCAGCAGCACACAGAGATGCTGGCAATGCCCAGGGGTGTTTATGGGATGCAGCAGCACACAGGGATGTTTATGGGATACAGGAATGCTGACAATGCACTGGGATGTTTATGGGATGCAGGGATGCAGTAACACACAGGGATGCTGACAATGCAAAGGGACATTTATGGGATGCAGGGATGCTGGCAATGCCCAGGGATATTTATGGGATGCAGGGATGCAGCAGCACACAGGGATGTTTATGGGATGCAAGGATGCAGTAACACACAGGGATGCTGGCAATGCCCAGGGATGTTTATGGGATGCAGGGATGCTGACAATGCCCAGGGATGTTTATGGGATGCAGGGATGCTGGCAATGCACTGGGATGTTTATGGGATACAGGGATGCAGCAGCACACAGGGATGCTGACAATGCCCAGGGATGTTTATAGGATACAGGAATGCTGACAATGCCCAGGGATGTTTATGGGATGCAGGGATGCTGACAATGTACAGAGATGTTTATGGAACGCAGGGATGCAGCACACAGGGGTGTTTATGGGATGCAGGGATGCAGCAGCACACAGGGGTGTTTATGGGATGCAGGGATGCAGTAACACACAGGGATGCTGGCAATGCCCAGGGATGTTTATGGGATACAGGAATGCTGACAATGCCCAGGGATGTTTATGGGATGCAGCAGCACACAGAGATGCTGGCAATGCACTGGGATGTTTATGGGATACAGGGATGCAGCAGCACACAGGGATGCTGGCAGTGCACAGGGATGTTTATGGGATGCAGGGATGCTGACAATGCACTGGGATGTTTATGGGATGTAGGGATGCAGTAACACACAGGGATGCAGCACACAGGGATGTTTATGGGATGTAGGGATTCAGTAACACACAGGGATGCTGGCAATGCCCAGGGATGTTTGCAGCATCCAGGGCTGTTTGCAGCAGCGTGCAGGGATGCTGGCAGCACACAGGAACGTTTAGAGTGTGTGGGATGTCAGCAGCACTCGGGAACATCAGCTGTGCACAGGGATATTTGTGGCACACTGCAATAACTGCAGCATGGAGGGATGCACACGAAGCCACTTCACAGGAACACCTGCAGCAGCTTTTCAGGCCTTCCCTGCCTCAGTTTCCCCTTCCTGAGAGCCAGGGCTGGTTTCTCAGGGCTCAGCCCCATGGGATGCTGAGGCACAGGGAGACCTGGCCGTGCCACGGCCGCCGGGCTGTCGGCCAGGGCAGCGCTGGGGGCCCGCTGCTCGCCAGATGTGATAAGGAAAGGTTTGGCCCAGGCTGGAAAAAACAGACAAAAAGAAGAGGAAAAAAAAGAGGGAAAATAAAGAAAGCAAAAGCAAAGCAAATTCCTTGGCAAATCAAAGCAAAATGCTCGCACACGGCCTTGCATCCAGGCATCCGTCTTGATAAGGGGCTCTGGGGAGGAGGAGGAGGAGGAGGAGGAAGAGAAGGAGAAGGAGGCAAGCTGACACTGGGAACCTGACAGCAATCCCACTTCAGGGCAATATACCTGCCAGCTTTCCTACTGCCTACTCCCAGAGCCGGCCTGCCTCAGTTTCCCCACTGCATGCACGCACTGAGGTGTGGCAAAGGGGTTAAAACCGCCTTGGAGGGGTTAAACGGGGCGATTTTCTGCCGGGGTTTATCCAAAACATATGTTTTCACCACTATTCGAGTTATCTGGGATATTTCCTGCGTGTTTGCTCCTATGGCAACCGGCCCAGCATGAAAGACCTATTTACTGGGCCCGGGGATAGGGAACAGCCATATGGTGTCAATTTTGAAGGCGCTCCATCCCCTCCACCCGTCTCCAGTTCTCCCTCCACCACGGTCTTGGCCCCTCAAGAGGCGTCCACCACGAGCTGGGTCCAGCTGGGGTTGGGAATGGGCACCACCAGCAGGGTGAGGTGGTGGGTTGGGTTTCAGGGAGCTCAGAGAAGGTGGAGATGGGCTGAAACAGCGACCTGGGATCCTTCAGGGGACAGGGATGGAGTGAAGGTACCTGCAGCACCCACCTGAGATCTTCAGGAGATGGAGATGGAGTGAAGGTACCTGCAGCACCCACCTGAGATCCTTCAGGAGACAAAGATGGAGTGAAGGTACCTGCAGCACCCACCTGAGATCCTTCAGGGGACAGGGATGGAGTGAAGGTACCTGCAGCACCCACCTGAGATCCTTCAGGGGACAAAGATGGAGTGAAGGTACCTGCAGCACTCACCTGAGATCCTTCAGGGGACAAAGATGGAGTGAAGGTACCTGCAGCACCCACCTGAAATCCTTCAGGGGACAAAGATGGAGTGAAGGTACCTGCAGCACCCACCTGAGATCCTTCAGGAGATGGAGATGGAGTGAAGGTACCTGCAGCACCCACCTGGGATCCTTCAGGAGACAAAGATGGAGTGAAGGTACCTGCAGCACCCACCTGAGATCCTTCAGGAGACAGGGATGGAGTGAAGGTACCTGCAGCACCCACCTGAGATCCTTCAGGAGACAAAGATGGAGTGAAGGTACCTGCAGCACCCACCTGAGATCCTTCAGGAGACAAAGATGGAGTGAAGGTACCTGCAGCACCCACCTGAGATCCTTCAGGAGATGGGGATGGAGTGAAGGTACCTGCAGCACCCACCTGAGATCCATCCTTCCTAAAGACTGAGGCAATTTTTGGTGCCAAAGCAGCTCCATGGCCAAAATACAGTTAAATGGCCAAATTACAGGAAAATGAGGCAAAATCACCCTCTAATCTGCTGGAAAAAATAATTAAAGTTTTTTTTTAAAAAAAGTATTTTCTAATAATTGTAATTTTCTTTTGTTGCCTCTGGGTGTTTGCTGCAGGGGAGATGATAAAGCTGGGCAGGACCAGGCACGGCGTGGGACAGGGGATTTTGGGAATGATTCACTCCCAAAGCCTCCCGCAGAGATATTTCTGATGATGAAAAAAAAAAAAAAAAGCCAAAAAAGATTAGTTGGGGCTTTCTTAAGAAAAAAAAGATGTTTTACAGAAGTGACCCTTCCCACTAACCTCACCAATTTTCTTTTTAATAAGGAATAAAAACCCTTTCAGCCAAAAAAAAATCTTTACTATGAAAACATACATTTGGGTCAAAAAGCCACTTTTCACTGCGGGGAAAATAAACCAACAAACCCCCCTGACCAATGCACGAAGTGATGGGTTGGCAAAGCTCATTGGGATATGGGGTTTCTTTAGAGGCAACATCTCCCGTCCTCTATGTCTCCTCTCCTCTCCTCTCCTCTCCTCTCCTCTCCTCTCCTCTCCTCTCCTCTCCTCTCCTCTCCTCTCCTCTCCTCTCCTCTCCTCTCCTCTCCTCTCCTCTCCTCTCCTCTCCTCTCCTCTCCTCTCCTCTCCTCTCCTCTCCTCTCCTCTCCTCTCCTCTCCTCTCCTCTCCTCTCCTCTCCTCTCCTCTCCTCTCCCCTCCCCTCCCCTCCCCTCCCTTTAGTCCTTCTTCTCCTCCTCTTTCCCTCTCCTGTTGTTCCATCTTGTCTCTTCTATCCTCATCATTTTCATCTTGTCTCTTCTCAACTCCCCATCTTCATCTTCTCTTCCCAGGTGATGTGTGTTTCCATATGTGCTCCATCCCAACACCCCTCCAGCCTCTGTCCCTGTTCCTGACCCATTCCCTTGGAGTGGAAATCCCAAGATTGCCCCTCACACACAGCCCTGCCACGCTGCAGGGCACATTCAGCAGCTGATGCCACCCAATGCCACCTGCACTGCCAAGGGTGGGGGGCACCAGGCTGACACCAGCTGTCCCCTTCCCAAAAAGGACCACAAACCTTCCCTCGACGGAGATCCCTGGATGCCAAAGGGCACCGGGGTGTTGGGCTGGCCCTGCGGGGAGACACAGGGACTGGGACAAGGAACATGGGACAAGAACCAGCTGGGATCTGGGCCGGGAGGATGGCACAAGGACAAGGGATATGATGATGGGGACAGGGACAGATGATGGGGACTGGGATGAGTGATCTGACGGGGACAGGGCTGGGATGATGGGACCTGGACGAGGTACATGCTGAGGGTCAGGAGAATGGGAATGGGAAGGAGGTGCCTGCCAGGGATGGGATGATGGGACCTGGACGAGGTACATGCTGGGGTCAGGAGAATGGGAACGGGAAGGAGGTGCCTGCCAGGGATGGGATGATGGGACCTGGATGAGGTACATGCTGGGGGTCAGGAGAATGGGAACGGGTACCTGCCAGGGATGGGATGATGGGACCTGGACGAGGTACATGCTGGGGGTCAGGAGAATGGGAATGGGAAGGAGGTGCCTGCCAGGGATGGGATGATGAGAACTAGGCCAAGGAAGCTGCTGAGGATGTGGAGGTGGGAACTGGGATGTGGCACTGCCGGGGACGGAAACCAGGGGACCACAAGGAGCCCAGTGGAGCCCAGCATGGCGGTGGGGAGCATCTCCCATCCTCAACCCCTCCACCCTGAGGCACAGCAGCACAGGCAAGCCCGGGGGGCTCGGCCTGGCTCCCCCCAAAGCCGAGCGGCTCCCGCGGGGCCCGGAGCACCGAGGGCCGGGGCACGGGCAGCGGGCAGCTCAATGCCGGGGCCTCACTCCCACGAGTGGATGAAAGGCTCCCTGTCCAAGCGGCATTAGACGCGCTGCGAAGGCTCATTCCCGATCGGTCACGCTCCGAGGCGCAGCTGCAAAACCCCCTCCGGGAGCCCGGGATGCTCCGGGGGCTTTGTTCGGAGCAGCCCCGCTTCCCGGGGAACCGTGACAAGACGATGGGATTACGGGGCAGGAGAAATGAAATAAAATAAAACCCAACCTCGCTAAGACCACGCTGGCTGGGCGGAAAAACAAAGGGGAGCCTCAAATTCCCCTCGTGCTCCTGCCAGGAATGATGGCCCCACCTGGGCGGGGGGAAGGGGCACGGAGAGGGCTTGAGGATCCCCAAGGAGGGAAGGTGGATTTTTGGGGGTGTCACCCCCATTTCTGCTCCCAAATCCTAGCGCTGAGCAAGCAAGGAAAAGGAGGAAAAACTTGCAAGGAAGCAAAACTTATGAGGAGGAGAAAGCTTGTGAGGAAGGAAACTTCTCAAGCAGGAAAACTTGAAAGGAGGGAAACATCCAAGGAAGAAAACTGTGTAAGGAGGAAAACTTTACATGGAGGATAAACTTTGGGTGGGGGAAAATATCACAAAGAAGGAAAATCTCAAAAGGAAATGAAACCTTGCAATGAGGAAACACTCAGGCAAGGAAGGAGATCTTGCAAGGAAGGAAATACTTGAAGGAAGAAATAATTTCAAGGAAGGAAAACTTTCAATGTAGGAAAAGCCTTGTACGAAGGAAAATTTTACAAGAAGGAAAACCTTTGATAAGGAAGGAAATCTTGCAAGAAGGAAAACGTTGAAGGAGAAAAGCCTTCCAAGGAAGGAATCCTCACAGGTTTGGAGGAAGTGAGCAGGTTGAAGGGAGAGGTTCTGCACCCTGCTTGTGGAGCAGCTCCATCCCTCCTGGCACAGGGCCCGGCACGGTTTGGCTGAAGTTAATTGGGTTAGTGAGCGGCTAAAGGGCGTAGCTTGTCCGGGCGCCTGCTCCTTAATGAGCATCTCATTTGAATCTATGCAAAATAGTAGGGAGCATGGAGACATGCTAATTAAAGTGATTGCTGTTCGCTAATTAAGCAGCAATTCTCCTGCCCAAGAGGGTATTCTCATGCAAATGAGCTCAAGGAGGGGAAAACATCGACCCAAAAATTGTACAGGGAGAAATTGCAATTTGGCACTGCCCCTGGTCGGCAAAACACCTTCATTATGATCCCCATTTTGAGTATTTTTATACCAAAAAACCAGACTTGGCCGTCTCTTCTGTGCTGAGAACAATCCTGAAGCCCTCATCTTTTCCAGCGGCTGCCATAAATCAAGTCATTTAACTCCTCAGCTGTGCCAACCCCGATTTTGTTTATTTTGGGGTGTTTTCTTCAGATTATGGGATTTTTAATCTGCTGAGGATTTTTCTACTCTTCATTTTCTTTCTTTTTTTTCCCCCTTTCACACTTATGGAAATAATGACGTACTACAGGAAATCTCCTGAGGGATAAAATTAGGGCTGGTAAACACAGGGCAGTGCAGCATTTTGGTCTCACAGGTTTGTCTGAAAACCATGAGATTTTATTTCAAGTCTAGTTTTTTAGCGGGGGGGTTAAGCTTATTTTTTCTTTATTTTTAAACATAGCATCTGTGTTTCTTTGCAGTCCATGCGGTGCTGAAACCTTTCCAGGTGAAACTCTCCTTGGGATAAATCCCTTTCCAGCTACCACTTGTGAGTGCGACCAAAAGAGTGAATTTAAAAAAAAAAAAAAAAGGCAAAAAACAAGGCATTTGGGGCATATTTTGGGTGCATTTGGGTTCTTTTGGAAGGGGTCAATGGTTTGGGCACAGTATGAGCCCTTCATAAAGCCCCTTTTTGCTATTTTTAGCCCGAGTATGGGGTTCTTGGTAGCGTCATCTGGAGAAGGATGATGCATGGAGCATGTGTGGGGGCATTTCCCACCCTTTGGAGAAAGCGAGAGCCACTCCCTCGCTCCAGAGCACACAGAGTGTACGCTGGCAGGAGAGCCGGAGTGGGAACCGTGGGCTCCCGCGTGGAAGCGAGCGGGCACGGGATGCCCGCTGCCCCGGCAGAGGCTCCCGGGAGGCCGCACAGGTGAGAGGCGCCGCGGTGCTCGGAGCGGGGCACAGCGTGCCCGGCTCTGTGCGCGACTGTCACGCACAGGTGGCGAGCTCGCGTGGGTGCGGGAGCGCACGGGAGCGCGGCTCTGCGGCTGCCCAGCGCCGGTCCCGGGGGAGCGCGGCCGCTCGGTGCTCGGTACCGCAACCGTGGGCACCGCGGCCGCTCGGTGCCCGGTACCGCACACATGGGCACCCCGGCCGCTCGGTGCCCGGTCCCTGCCTGCCCAGAGCACCTGCTGTGCGGGGCCGCGGTGCTGCGGGTCCCGGCTCGCACGGATGCCGGGTCCGGGCGGTTCGGAGCCGCGGGTCCCGGTTAACACGGATGCCGAGTCCCGGTTAACACGGATGCCGGGTCCGGGCGGTTCGGAGCCGCGGGTCCCGGTTCACACGGATGCCGGGTCCCGGCGGTTCGGGACCGCGGTGCCGCGGGTCCCGTTTCACACCGATGCCGGGTCCCGGCGGTTCGGAGCCGCGGGTCCCGGCTCGCACGGATGCCGGGTCCAGGCGGTCCGGTGCCGCGGGTCCCGGCGGTTCGGAGCCGCGGGTCCGGGCTCACACGGATGCCGGGTCCGGGCGGTCCGGTGCCGCGGGTCCCGGCGGTTCGGAGCCGCGGGTCCCGTTTCACACCGATGCCGAGTCCCGGCTCGCACGGATGCCGGGTCTCGGGTCACACGGATGCCGGGTCCCGGCGGTTCGGTGCCGCGGGTCCAGGCGGTCCGGTGCCGCGGGTCTCGGGTCACACGGATGCCGGGTCCGGGCGGTTCGGAGCCGCGGGTCCCGGCGGTCCGGTGGCGCGGGTCCCGGCTCGCACGGATGCCGGGTCCGGGCGGTTCGGAGCCGCGGGTCCCGGCGGTTCGGTGCCGCGGGTCCCGGCGGTTCGGTGCCGCGGGTCCCGGCGGTCCGGAGCCGCGGCTCCCGGTTAACACCGATGCCGGGTCCGGGCGGTTCGGTGCGGCGGGTCCCGGCGGTTCGGAGCCGCGGGTCCCGGCGGTTCGGAGCCGCGGGTCCCGGCTCGCACGGATGCCGGGTCCCGGCGGTCCGGTGCCGCGGGTCCCGGCGGTTCGGTGCCGCGGGTCCCGGGTCACACGGATGCCGGGTCCCGGCGGTTCGGAGCCGCGGGTCCCGGCGGTTCGGTGCCGCGCTCTCCCGGCCGAGCTCTGCCCGGCAGCGCACGTGCATCCCCTCCGCCCCTCCCGCTCCCCTTAAAGGGCCCGCAGCGCCCCGCTCGCCGCACGCTCGGGCCGCGCTGACCGCCGCCCGCTGCCTCCCCTCCCCGGGCGGTGGGTCCGCCCGCGGGGCACCCGTGCTCCCCCCAGGCCGGCGTTGGTTCGCTCCGCGGGGCGGGGCGGGGCGGCGGCGCCTCCCCCGACACGGGGCGCCGGTGGGAGCGGGGCGGGGAGCGCAGCGCGGGGGGAGATAAGCGGCGCCGAGCGGCCGGGCGGCGCTGGATGGAGGCTCCCGCCCGCCGGGACGCCCGCCCCAGCCTGGAATGTCCTGGCGAGCCGCCGCCGAGCGGCACCGGCACCAGGACCGGGACCAGGGAGGGGGCGCGGCGGAGAGGTAACGCGCGCGCTTCCCGCCGCCGGCGCGCGCTGAGGGGGGCGCGGGCGGGCGCGCGCCGGGAGGGGCGAGCGGGGCTCCTCCGTGAGGGGCTGAGCGGGGCTCCGCCGTGAGGGGCGAGCGGGGCTCCCCCGTGAGGGGCGAGTGGGGCTCCCCCGTGAGGGGCTGAGCGCGGCTCCCCCGTGAGGGGCTGAGCGCGGCTCCCCCGTGAGGGGCGAGCGCGGCACCTCCGTGAGGGGCGAGCGCGGCTCCCCCGTGAGGGGCGAGCGCGGCCCGGGGCGGCCGCAGGTGGCGGCGGCTGTCACCGCGCCGGGCTCCGCTCGGTGCCCGCGGTGCGCGGGGCTGAGCCGGTGCACGGCGCTCCGGGCAGCGGGACGAGCCCTCCGAGCCCGCCGAGCTGCCCGGCGCTGATTTATGGTCTCATTTCGCAGGGAACGCGCCTCCACTCCACTCTATTTGTCATTTAAACGCTGCTCTGCTTGAAGGGGGTGCCGTAGGGGATGGGTTTGGGGTCGCGTCAGCCTCTTAACCGCCTTAAAATGGTTAATCTCAATGTTTTTAACCTGTAAGGTCACTTTTCTCTGCAATTAGAGCGGTGGAAAGTCAGTCCCTAAGGCAGGAGGTGGTGTGTGGTGCCTGAGGTCTCTGGCTGTAAAGCATCCTGACATCTTATCTCTGTTATTATTATTTTTATTGCATTAAGCTGCCTACCTTCTTAAAGCCACGCGATTCGTGAATTTTAAATTACTTTTCCTTGCTTTATCTGTCTCTTTGCCAAAAACAAATATAAATTACATAGTTCCTGACTTCTAATGGAAGAACTTTCCAGTCGTCTCTCCCATGCTTCCAATAATGATGTTTTTTAAACCAAAAGGGATGTGTTTTTCAGCCGTGACATACTGTCGGGCAGCAAACAGGCAATATTTATTTTGCTCCTGCCTCGTAACTGTGTAAAGGGTTGATGAAAGGGTAAATGTGATGGCTTTATGTATCTTTTTCTTTTTAATTATTATTTTACTGCTTTCCCCAACTGCTTTGCTGCCTCTGGGAAGGAGTAGTCGCGCAGAGCCTGTGGCTGTAAAGCTGTCAGCTCTGAAGGGCTGTTTACTCAGTGAGTTGTGTCTTTCACACATGCACCAGAAATACAATTTACTAACCCAAACACCAGCCACGGTCACCGAGGTTACGGGCAGCGTGGAAGCTTTGGGGTTTTATCCTTCGTGGCCCGGTGCTTTCCTTGAACAAAGCAGGTAACCCTGGGGCCGAGCTGTGTGGAGCCCGTTTGCTTTTCTCCTCATCTCCCACAACCAGGGTGTTTTGACAGTTGCGATTTATGGGGATGTACAGCCTGCCCGTAGCTGCTTTAAGAAGAAAAAGTGCTTTTGTGGTAGCGGTTCCTGTGGGCGACAGCCAGCTCCTTATATATTCCAAAAATTCACAGTGAACGTTTCTCAGCACTATTTCTTAATGCTTTTCTGTTCAACTTGATATTATTTGCCTTAATTACTGCCAGCATGCTTTTGTTCCACCAAATTAAAATAGGTGTCGAGAGCATGAGTTGAACACATTGAAACCAAACCTTGCTTTTTCAAAGCAGCTGCAAGCCTGTCTTGTGGGGAGGACTTGGTAATGGAGTGATTAAAAAGAAATAAATATTTTTGACCTGTATTCCCCTTTCCATAAGAAGAGGGAAGCCTCTGACTGGCTTGGTCTGCATCCCAGAAAATCCTCAGGGTTGTGGGGAGACTGTTGCTCAAAGCTGTTGAAAGCTAGAAGATAGAAGGCAGGATCCACTGAGTTACCTGTCGTGTTAAAAGGTTTTTTTTTTTCCTCCTCAAGGGGTAGGAAGTGAGATGGGAACCTGCGGTGTGGAGGGATTAGTAACTCAGCCAAGGATGAGCGGGATGTGGCTTTGTTGCGTGGATTAATGTGATTTACACCCTTAAGCTGCTTTGAGTGCCCGTGTGTGCAAGGTGAAGTGTGGCTGGGTACACCATGGGAAGTAGCTTTAGGGTTGGTTTTTGCCATCCTTCATGCAGTCTTGGGGATTTTTCATCCTTTTTCTCTGCTTCTTTGCCCCCAAACCCTGGGATAGTGCCAGTGGGGTTTGGGCTGGCCCCCACCATGTGCGCCCTGTTGGATCACTGGGTTGTTCTGGTGCTAAAATTTTTGGGTTTTACCCCAAAACTGAGGAGGGGGTGGAAAAAAGCCTTGCAAGGAGAAGCCTGACTGTGCAGGGCAAGTCCCACCAGTGCTTTCATTATCTCAAGGTGTGCTGTAAGCCCATAAATGAGGCTCCTGCTTACTTTGGCTTGCTGGTGTGCCAGAGGAATAAGGCAGCTGTGCTCTGACTTCAGGTGATGTCACTTGAGGATTTTAACTGTCAGAGCTTAAAAATACCCTGGCTTGTTTAAAGACTGCTTCTGCAGATGTGGAAATGGGGAAGCAAAGCAATGGATTGTGAGTGCACAGCCACGTCAGGGTCCAGCATCTCATAAATCCCCCTCTGCCTGTCCCACAGCCGATCTGCTCTGCCTGATGAGGCCTCAGGTGTGCCACAACCAGGGCAGTAATTGCTAGGTGCTCAAGATGAGGCACTACCATGAACTGCAAGACCAACAAAGTCTCAGTGCCAAAAAAACTAATGGGGTAACCGGTGATGATTAAATAATTTTGGGAATAAAGCTGTTTTCTGATGGGGTGGAACAGTCAGCAGCACCTTCTCCTGTAGGGTTGGTGGTGTTGGTGTGACTGGGTGTGTACAGGACGGACTGCTGTGATTTCAGGTTGTTTGCAGGGCTGGGTGTGAGGAGCTGTGGGTCAGGGGCTGGCTCTGAGTGTTTGTATGTGCACGTAGAATGAGCTGTATTAAGAAGGTTCCCTGCAGGTCATGTGAATGTTTCTAGTTCTGTGTATAAGAAGGCACTGAGCTTTACCTGGATTTCCCATATCACCCACCAAACCCACACCTCACACCTTCTCCAAGATCCTCTCTTTCTCCAGGCCTTTGAGCCTGTGCTGGAAAACCTCCTGCTCTGCATCTCCCTTGTTCCCATGTCCACAGATGTGACTCTTGAGGGGTTTCATTGCAGTGCTGTGGTCTTGGCACATAATCCTATACAAAATGACGTGGGAATGTGGTGAACCTATTGGTGAGCTTCCACGAAGCTTCAAAACCTTTGGTTTAGTACCAGAAGCCCTGAGACTGAGCAGATTTTCACCCACAAACCTGCTGGGAATGGGTATCTCAGGTAGTGCTTTTTATGGAATTGCTTCAATTGGCAACTCATCTTTTGTTAGGCAGCGTCTCATTTGTATAAATTAATTGACACTGTAAACTTGCCCTTTGTATGTGGAGTCAGGTTTTTGTCTCCTGCCTTGCTTATGAGCTGCTGACTAGTGAGTGGCTCCCTTGAGCTGAGTTCTGCCCCTGCCTCCTCGCTGCAGTGGTCTGCTGTCAGTTCCCTGGTTTTTGGCATTTCAGTGGGCTGGGGATCTTCAGAGCCGGTTGCTATCTGCAGCTGGGGTGAGACTGAGCTCAAAAATGGGAATTTGCAGCTTGCTTTGTAATCCTGACTCTTTAAGCTGGTACTTGGGCACCAAACTGTGTTCTCTGTCCACTATTTTTGCTATTTTGACGTATTTTGTTAATTTGGACCTTTTTTGTTGTTTGGGCTAGTACTTGGTCGGTTCTTCAGGTGTTTTCCCTTTCCTACTCACTTTCTGTTCTCCTGGAGGCCTCCCTGAGCAAACCCTGCTATTGTGTATCCCCTTTCCCTGCCTCATTTGCTCTGGGATGGTGTTTGTCTTTGTCAAAGTCAGCAAAAACATCTTTGCAGTGTTACTTTGGCTGGTGGGAGATCTCTGACTATGCTGGTCCAAGGATTTCTAGACTAGATAGTTTCCCTCTGTGTGTGTATGTTCACTTTTTCAGTTGAGTGTTCTTTCAGTGATTTCCTTGGTAGATGGCTCAGTACAGCTTCCAGGGCTGAGTGTGTCAGAGTTTTCCACTTCTGTTCCCTAGCTCACTTCTCCCTTTCTGGTGGGGATGGTGGTTCTCCAGTGACAGGCACCACTTCAGGGGAAATGCTTCTTCAGCCCAGTAAGGGATTGAGCCTTGTACATCCAGACCACCTGCCAATTCCATTAAGCCCATAGTCATTCTTTCTGTGTGAGAAATATCTGCTGTCTTTCAACAGGAGGGAAAACAATCATGTAAGGTGGGTTGTTTTCCCGTTTCCATACCTAGGAGATGTCTTGGAGCTCTTCTAGCCAGGTGGGACTCTATTTTTTTTTTTTTTCCCCTTCCCAGTTCCTTGGGCGCAGTTTCACATTACAGCTCCATCGAGGACTCGCTGCTGCAGGAGGTGGCAGGTACATTCCTGCCTCTTCCCTGCTGCGGGAATCCAGCGCTGGAGCAGCCGCAGGGGAGTGACTCCAGCTAACCCTTCAAAAAAAAAAAGTACCCAAGCCCCAAACTTCCCTGGATCTTGCCCCGCAGTTAGAGTTGCTAAATCTTCCACTTGGATGACTGGGAAGGCCCTGGGGGGCTGGAGGGGCTGGTGGGGGGATGGTCCCTTTTGGCAGCACGGGCTTCTAAATTGGCTTTGCTGTCTCCTGATCCTGTGCTCACTCTGCTGCTGAGCCACGGGTGGGTGCCTTGCAGAGAGGGAGGGTTATGGCCATCTCCCTCCATATCCTGCCTCTGGAAATGCCCAGTTGAACCAGTCCAGCTCCCAGAAACAGCATGGGAAAAGGATAAAATCATTCCCTAAAGCTCAGGGTGAGCAAGACCAGCTTGGCTGGGATATTGCCATCAGCTTGGCAGCAGGAGGGAGCTGGGGCAGGGGAGCTGAGCATGCCAGGGAAGGAGAAGGAGACCATCCCTTTGGCAGTGGCTGAGCTGAGAGGTGAAACCACACCCTCGGCCTCACCTGTCTCTCTGAGCATGTCTGTGATTTATACCCTGGGTTCGGCTGTTTAGCTTTCCCCGCAGACTCCAACCATTGAATCTGATAATGAACCAAGTGGTTGAGTCTTATTTGTTTAATTTAAAGAGAAGTTTAATGTTTCCTTCCTCGCCGTGTATGGAGACTCTGCCTCGCAGCCCGTGGTTTTCTTTGAAATGAACCTATAAAATGACAAGATAAGGACTAAAAACTCGAGTTGTGGGCAGCTTGTCATTGAAACAGTCTTGGCAAAGAGGCTGAGCACCACAAGTGTACATTTTTGGGGGGTTTGAGGGTGTTTTGTCTCTGCAAAGGTGTATGAGGTTGCCTGTCAGGTGTTCCCTGCCCGCTCCCCTTCTGTGTGCTGGTGAGCCCTGGGCATGGTGGGCTGCCAGCTCCAGCAGAGAGGGGCTGAGGGGAGCTTCTCGGCCCCCCTTAATCTTAGATGAAGAACAGACAGATCCTGCATGTCTCTGTAATCGCTCTGTGGCATCTGCTGAAGTACAGACATGCTGCCATGTCCAGCCTCCTGGAATTGCTGTTATATTCTGTGTAGACACCTTCTGTCCAAGTGCAGCCTGCTCTAGCTGGAGATGCCCCTGCAGGGGGATGGGATGGCACTGTTTCCCAGTCCCCAGTGAGTTAAAGAAAGCATTTCTCTAGGTAAAAGGCCTCACTGTAAAGAATCTTGCAAGAAATTAATCTTTTTTCCATGCCAGTTTGGATGATAAGTACTCAGGTGACTGTTCTTCTCCCGGGGAACAGAAACAAGGGAAGGGTACAGTTCATGTGGCCTCTTCTGAAACAAACAGTGATTGTTTGGAGTTGAAATGCCCTGCTTGCTTCCAGATCAATCCACTTGAAGTTACTGTAGACAGGTGGTATGTTTTCAGCTTTTAATTTCTTTTTTCTTTTTTTTTTTCTTGCTTGTTGTTAGTTGAGAGCCGATAGATCGGCCCAAATAAGGCCATGAGAAAGGCTGGCCATTTCCAGGAGGATCCACAGACAGTCAGTGCATGACTTGTTGCCTTTATCTCTGAGATCAGGAGATTCCTTTGCAGTGATGGATTAATCCACCCTTGAGTGAATAATATAACTGAGAACAAGTAGGAGCCAGCGCTCCAAACAGATGATTTGTTCAGTACGTGTGTGCCTCCCCTCCCCCTCTGAAAAGCATCTTTCTTCACCGTTTCATT
Organism: Taeniopygia guttata; assembly: GCF_048771995.1. Classification (NCBI taxonomy): domain Eukaryota; kingdom Metazoa; phylum Chordata; class Aves; order Passeriformes; family Estrildidae; genus Taeniopygia; species Taeniopygia guttata. The sequence continues at coordinate 2,045,630 of NC_133049.1, forward strand.
CAGGCTGTTGAAACCTCACAGCAACCTGTGTCTGCGCCAGCCCTGGCCCGGCGAGGGCCAGCATGGGGCTGTGCCAAAGGCCTCTCTCCCAGGTGCAGGAGAAGATAAAGCAGCATGGAGAGAAGGTACCCGTGGGCTGCTGGGGCTGTGCTGTCACCTGTCTGCTCTGGCCATGACATCACCTGTCTGCGTGTTCTCCTGACTGCAGGTGGGAGTGTTGGTGCTGGCACCTGCCCGGGGTGAGCTTGCACAGCTCCAGTCCCTCGCTGGCAATGACTGCACCCAATGTGAGGCAGCGGGCTCTGCAGCCAGGAGAGGTTGTGTAAAGGAGCTGGAATGTTGGGGCTGGGGGAGTGAATTCACTGGGCACAAGGGGATGGCAGTGAGTGGTTTGAACAGGAATATGATATTTAGGAAGATGGTTCTTCAGTTGTGCCATGGCAGATCTGTAACTCATCAGCAGAGCCACAGCTCCTGGAGGTGCTTGGGGGTGTCCTGGAGCTGGACACCGAAGGCTTCAGTGACACGTGGGCAGTCCTTGTTAACACACCTCCAGTAGGATCCAGGGCTGGAAGGGAGTTGTGCAGCTACAGCAGTGGAATTCACGTAGTGAGATCTGTTATCATCCCCGTGGATACACTGGAATAATTCTTTGGCAGCTCATATGCTGGGTCTTGTTGCTTTAACATCTTGGAATGCATCAAGGTCTCCTCCTGTTGATAGGCTCAAAGGTGTGAGGTGCCTGGGGCTCCTCCTGCTCAGGAACCCCCGCAGGCAGTCACAGTCTTAGTGAGAAAAGCTTTGATTGCTCCAGGTCAAGTTGGTGGAAGTCCCCAGCTTCGACTTTCCGTGTGTCATGAGTGCCAGTAGCCTTGCCTTGATCCCATGCTCTTGGGATGTGGGATTGGAAGCACTGGTGGCAGCTTTCAGCTGCGTTTTGGAGAGTTTCTGTTCTCTGTGGGATCAAGATAACATATTTAAAATGGCATTTTCCCTTTGGAGAACAGGCTTTGCTGCTGTTGGCTGTACATAATTTCTGGGAGCTGAGGAGTTTTGCTGTGTAATGTTCCAACTCCATGTAGATTAAATGTATTGCAGAGTCAAAATAAACAATAGCATGTGGTTTTCCTTGGTTCCCCCCCCCCCCCTTCCCCACAATAAGAGTTCACTAAAGTTCTTGAATTAGGGCTCTGCGTGCCATACGCTCAAGCGTAGGCTCAAATTTTCATAAAACTTGCTGAGGGCTGTTACTGCTGGGGATCTTTCACCTTTGGGATAGCCTTGGAAATCTCTTTGTTTCTCAGGAGCTTTTTCTGAAGGTGTGTTTCAGTGTAGCACTCAAATACTTGTTGCCTTAAATGCTTTGCAGTGACAGTGTATTGCAGCTTGATGGAGATTTGAGACTCCTCTAATAAAATGCAAGAGAAGGAGGAAAACCCCGAGGGTTTTTTGGAACAGAAGATGTTTTCTGTTCCTGCCACTAATCTCTGTTGCAGAATGAAATAGGAATGTATACTTTAAATCTCTGTCAGGGTGTAGAAGGAAGCTGGCAACGGATGTAATCAAAAATGTTATTATCAAAACTCTCTAAGTATGTTGAAATTTCAAACTTAATGATATAATTTTAAATTCAGCTATTCAGACTGAGGCATGGTTCTGGGGTGCAGATTGCACTTCCAAATTGTGCATTGAGATGGACCAGAGAGGAGTTTGGAGCAGACTGTAGGTGGTGGGTACTGCAGTGGTATGGCTGGAATCTTCAGCCTGTGATTTCCAGTGACTGGGGTGGCAGCATTAAATTGAGGAGTGGTTTTATAGATTATCGACTTTGTGGCTGAGCACTTAAAAAAGGGTCCAGTTTCCAAGTTAGCATTTTTCCTAATTAGTGTGTTTGTCGTGGCTTGTATGTAACCAGCACGTGTAGAAGGTGTACGTGCTCAGAGTTTGTCTGAAACAGCTCTGGGCACGGTGAACACAAGGAAGCACACCAGAGCTAATGTGCAGCAGCAAAGACTCTACCCAGTGCGAGAGGAGACAGAAAGTTTCCAGCCTTAGACTTGGAATAAGGGAACTGCGAGTAACCTTCACCCTTCTGACCCTTCAGCCTTGAGTGGAGAGGCTGCAGGTTGAGGATGCAGAAGAAGCTCAAGTCCTTCTCTGAGCCAAAGGTGTGAAGCTGTTTATTTTCACTGGGACAATGTATATATTGCAGGAGGCAGATGCTTGCCTGCTTAACCCAAGCACTCTCTGCTTATCTGGGCTCTGGCGAGTGTACAAGTGTTGTCCCTTCTAATCCCCCAACATTAAACAGTCCAGGCACCTTTCCCTGGCTGAGCCTGGGACTGCTTTAAAAAACACACAGAGAGAAGCCAACAAAAAAAAACATTTGCTTTCTTTGCCAAGTTTAAATGAAGACTAATGCCGTGGTGCTGCTTAATCTTGTTTTTCTTGCTATCTGATGGATGCTAACGTGGGATGGAATCAATCCCGGCAGCCGGTTATCTTTGCAGGGCCCCCATGTTGCTGAGCTCGGCATTAAAGTCTCGTGGGGGAGTTGATTTGCTATGAGGAGTCTGGAACTTTCTTCCTATGTGGCGAAGCTGTGGCTGTGGTATCCATCTTCCTTTGGGAAGGTGTCTCCAGGAATTGCCAGTCTGCTGTTGGACGTCCAAACAGAAATCCTGTTCAGCAGAGCAGGATATGTCTGAGCGAGTGGGAACGGGGCACAGTCAGGTGAACCTGGCGGAAATCTCTCTCTGGTCTCCGTGATGAAACTTAACTCTTTTCCTATCAGTTGCTCATGTTTGAACTGGTTCTCCTGGGAGCAGCTGCCATGGCCCCGATTTGCAGGAGGTGGTTTGGGCTCTGACTCACGACCTGCCATCGGGAGGGTGCTGCCCCGAGTGCCCCCAGTCCCGGGCAGGGGTCCCTGCTGCTGGCAGGGCTGAGCTGGCAGCTTGGGCTTGCAGGGGGTGAAGCAGGAGGGCTGGAGGAGCCAAACCCTCAGGCCAGAGCTTCGTGATGACTGCTGCCTCCCTCCCTTGGATCAACACTCTCCTTTGGCTCTGCTGGCATGAGGAAGGAGGCGGGAAGCTACACCGGTGCTGGGTTGTGCAACACCATGAGCAAAGCCAACCCAAAACCTCCCTCTCTTTCCCCCATGTTCCACTACCCCTCTCCTTGCCTGGGATCCAGGTTGGTTTGTTGTAGCAAACCTGGCCTGACCAACACAATTTTTTCATTTCTTTTTTCTGCCAAGCTGCTGCTTTCATCTGGGCCTGAGGCAAAGGGGCTCCTTTTGCTAAGCAGTATTGTCAGTTGTGTCAGGATTCCTTCCCTCGAGGTGAAGAAGTGCAGAAGCGTGTGTTTGCCAGAGAGCTCGGACTTCAATTTTGAAACCAGGTTTGGTCTTTTGAGCATGGGGGAAGGGAGGGGAGGAGAGCAGTAAAACTGAATTACTGTAAGGCTGGAGGATGGATTGTGTGAAGGCTTGTTTTAATCGGGGGAGGAAAGGCCGGGGTCTTTCCTGCTCTCTCCCTCAGCTGTCCCTGGTTAGCTGGTTTGCTTTTTAATAAGCATTGTTCTGCCTGGAGCCTGGGTCCAGCAGCAGGGAGTGTTGGCATTGCCTGTGACAGCGTGTGGACAGCTGTAACAAGAGGGGAGGCAGTGACTTGGTGTGCAGGGCAGCACTTTTGTTTAGAAAGCAGAGTCCAGATGGGTCTGTTGCTCCAGTGTGAGCACAGTTCCAGCACGGTGAATTCTAAGGTGCCTAACAACTGTGTGTAGCACAGGCTTGGCTCTCCGGTTCCAGTGCACCTCCCATATCCTGCAGCCATGAGTTCACAGGCTCCTAATTGCCTATGATGTAAGACAGCAGTAGATGAGGTTGCTATAAATTCTGGCTGCAGGTGTGGATTTAATGGCTGTGCTTCCCTTTAAGGGCTCACGGATAGCATGGATCCCTGCAAGTTACAACAGACCGAGTTGGACTCGGGCTAGCACAGCTAAAAGAACCCATTTGTCTGCGTTTTTTAGAGCTGTTGCTCGCTGGAGGCTACCAAAGGACGAGGTGTCAGTGTTCATGTGGAATTGCCTGGGGAATGAGCTTGCTGTCCTCTAACAGAGCTCAGCTATGGTTCCAGATCTTTCCATCAATGTTCTCTTGGGGCTAAACCACCCCGGTGTGAGAGTGTCACTGAAGAGGACCTTTAGGCAGCCTGTGTGGACACAAACACCTTTGTCTGAGAGTCTGACAGCTTTCTCTGATGACCAGACAAGACTGTGGTTCTAGTCATTTTTAATTTTTATTCATGCTGGATTTTGGTTTTAGAAACCATAGACAAATTGGGTGATGGTCCTTGATATACTCAATGCAAACTTTTTGGAGGCAGTTATTCCAGCTTGCTGTGGTGTGTGCACCTGTAGATTGGATAGTTAGGATGGTGACTTCCCTAGCTCCCTTGAGAAAAGGGGCATGGCTCACTTGGAGTTTGGTTTTGTATATTTTTCTTCAGTTTTGCACACATTCTTGCAGTCCAGGGTTTATTCAACATACCAGGGTGGTGCTTCATGAGCTGAGCTGAGGCCTCACGCTGTTCAAGTGCTAGGTTCCTGTTGTTGGATGTCCATTCCCAGCCCCTCCTTTGGGCTGGTGCTCCAGGACTGCGTGGGGAGCTGAAACTGCTCCCTCACCCAGGTGAAAACTGAACCTCATTTTTCCTCTGGCTGAGTTTTCAGCTGGATCTGCCAGCAGATCTGACTCACTTGCGGGCCGCAGGATCCCTGGTGCAGATAGGAGGATGCAAGCCAGGTCCTGAAGGAAGGTGTTGCTGCCCTCCTCGGCAGCAGCCCATCTTTAAATTGGCTGAAAAAACTGGTTGCGAAATCTCATTCTTGCTAAAAGCCAGAGCTGAAGAAGTAAAGCAGGCGCCTCTCTCCAAGGCTGAGGCCAGCCCTGAGGAAGGAGGGGAGGAGGTGTTGGCCCAAGGACCCTTGGAGACATGGCTGAGGGCAGCAGAGCTGTCACAGGTGTCCCTTCAGTGGTATGGCACAGGTGTTGAGCTAAATGTGGGGAAGAAAATGAAGATATGAGGCAAAGTAGTGCTGAAGCAGGAGAGATCAGAACAAGCGAGGTCTGGTGGGCCCTCAAAGAGCAAAGGGTGAGAATTTTGTATGTATTTGGCCTACTGTGATGGAACTGTTAAACTAATGATACCCTTAGCTCCCTTGGGGGCTAAAAGCCCTGATTTAGGCATTTAAGCATAATTGCAGCCCAGCAGAACTATGTATCAGGCTAATGCTCTGTTTTCTGCTTCCCCGAGGCCAGAGGAGGCAGGAGCCATTCCCACTTCATTAGTGTGGCAGCAGGGGGACTGTCTCAACTCCTTTGCTGAAGTTAATAATAAAATTAAACTAATTGTTATGCCTGTTCGTGAAGAAGAAAGTGTGGCTTCTGGGATGATTTATTTATTTTTCTCCTGCTGCCCGTCTTGCTGTGAGCAGTGTTGGAATGGCAGGATGGGAACCCCAGCTCTCCTCCCCCCTCAGAGCACAGATGTGACTCGGGAGTGTTTTCATCTGTGTGTGCCGAGGCACAGTACACAAACTGTTAAATTTCCTTCCCTCTGCTCCCAGCTCCATTCCTCCAGTCCATGCCAAAGCATGCGTTCTTCTATCAAGACCATATGTACGCCAAGACCAAGGTTCTAAAGTCAAGGTGTTTTTGAAATATTGGAGTGCAAATTAAGTATCTGAGTAATCTTAACTGTCTTCTAAAAAAATTCTCTATCAGCCTCACATATAACTCAAAAGATTAATGGAAGGCTAAACTTTGATGCACGTCCAACAGCTGATACCAACCATGAGACTTTCCAGGCTTGAAATCAAAATAGAAAAATCCAATAAAAAAATACCTCCTTCTCTATCTTTGAGGCACACAGCCTCTTGGCCATGGTTTGGGCTAATACTTCTATTTTTTCCTCAGTTGCTTAACCTCTTCTTGTGTCACCTTTGTCCTGTGCCACTGGACCTTACCTAGAACAGTTTGAGTAAATTAATGACAATATTTAGGGTGTTTTATAGCTAATCTGCCTGATTATTAGAAAGACCATCAGGATGTGGGATCCCCTGTCCTCTCTGGGGCTCAGTCAGTCTTGTTTGCTCAGCACTGTTTGTTTTTCCTGCCATCTGCCACCCGAGCAAACACTTGCTCTGTATTTTGACAAAAATATCAGCTTTCAGGTCTTTAAGGTCCCTTCCAATTCAAGCTGTTCTATGAACAGTGATGTGCCATTAGAAATTGCTGCACAATTGATAAGGGACTTTAGCCCCAGAATTGTTCTTAGGATTTATCACTGATTCATGGGGGGTTAAATGCTGTGAAGCAAGAAAAAAGCTCCATGCAAGGCTGCTTATAAAAATATATGTTACCTAAAAAGTTGTAAAAATATCTAAAAATAGGTTAAAAGAGAAAAATTCCTTAGGTGGGAATTGGCATAGGTAGCCCTGGATCTGGCTTAGCACTGATGGGCATGGGTGCCAGGTGTGGGTATGGGCAGAAATGTGGAGGCATTACTGAAACCCAAGCTGGGGATTGCAGAGTTTGAGCAACTGTAATTTCTCTCCTTTATTCAGGAGATCCTTATCCTTCTGATAAGGATCTGGAGGGTGCACTTTCATTTGTTTAAAGTGCAATAAATAAATATGAACAGAACATCAAAGGATGCTTTTTCTTGTAATTTTTGACTGCCTCTGCCCTCAGTGTTTCTGCAGATCCCTTGGCATCTGTTTCATTGTTTTCTGACCCGTTTGTGTCTCTCACGCTTGGTTTATAGGGTTACTGTCAGCAAACTGATTTTTCTGGGGTTTTCACTTTTGCATGTTTTTTTTTTGGGCATTAAGAAAATCCCAGGCATATGGGACTGTTCGGCAGAGTTCTGTGTGTTTCCTAAAAGCACATGCAAAATCCCTTTGAAGAATGTAATTTTATTGCTTACGCTCACAAAATCCTCTCTTTGGTGATGCCATAATTCCAACACAAATGCTTAATTACAGTATTTTTTTTACAAAATCCCCAACCCTTCTGTAGCTGCCTGGCTCCTTATCTCCAGCGCTCGGCTTCCTGTGATTTAGTAGCACACAAACTGCAGCTCCAGAGCTCGAGGTGGAGAAGGGTAAAACAGGAGCACTTGAATGTTTTCTGCCCAAGCTGTGATTACAGCCCGGCGTTTCCCGGCGCTCGAGCCTTCTCTTCGGAGTGTAATTAGGAACACATTGATTCTTATTGCAGCTGGCAGCTGCTCGCTATTGCCTTTTTCAGCTTCTGACCCCCATAGTCCCGCTGACCTTTCCTAGGGTTAGTCGTAGGCCCTTTTCATTGTGATGGGCTCGAAGTGGCTCATGTGGAGTTGATTATTTCCTTGCTTGTCTGGCCTTTTTGGTGCCATAACTCCAAGTCACTTCCATTTTTTTCCCCTGCTTTTGGCTGACCACAGTGAAAGGAAATGCTTTTGCTGGCGACAGGATCGGTTTGCACGCTTGACTGACTCGATTGAGACCCTGAAAGGGGGGGAGGGGGAGGGTAATGAACACTGTAGGTGCTGCATTTGCTTTTTAAAGGTTGATGTTAATGATTGAGTGGTCATTAGGCATTCATAAAAATGAGGCTTCGGCTGGCTCCGTTGCCTTTTGGCACTCCGGGCCCTGCGGGCTGGCATTAGGAGCGCGTCTGTTGCATCCCGTGGGCAGCGGTGGCTTTGGGAGCGGCTCGGTGGGCGCAGAGTGCTCTGTTGTCACCTGCTCTGTCCCGGTACCGCAGAGCCCTGCTGTCACCTGTGTGGCACCGCCGGGCTGTCCCGGTACCGCAGTGCTCCACTGTCACCTGCTCTGTTCTGGTACCACAGTGCTCTGTTGTCACCTGCGCTGTGCCGGTACCGCAGAGCCCCGCTGTCACCTGTGCGGTACCACCGGGCTGTCCCGGTAGCACAGAGCCCTGCTGTCACCTGTGCGGTACCGCCGGGCTGTGCCGGTACCACCGGGCTGTCCCGGTACCGCGGCGCCGGGAATGAACCGGGCAGGTTGGTCCCTGAAGCCGCGGGCAGGCAGTGCCGGGGGCTGCCGGGGGCTGCCGGGCTGCAGCCCGCTCCTCCCAGCCCCGAAAGCTAATGAAGTCTATGTGCCAGCTGTTACACTCATTTTGCCAGACCCCAGGAGGACAGCATGAAGACAGTCAGTGATCAAAGGCTCTGGAGATCACTGAGGAGCCGAGCGGCAGGAATGTCTGATTGCTTTCTCTTGGAATGCCACAGGCTTCAATACCTCCTTTTTTTTCTTTTTTTTTTTCTTTTTTTTTTTTAAGGTGTCTTGGTGTGAGATTTAATGATCTAACTCAGCTTGCTCGCGCTGAAGCCAGAGTATTTTACTTAATTCAAGGGGATTCATTTGCTCTAAATTTAGGTGGTTTGAAAATTTGTGGGTTTTGTTGTACTGATAGCAAGTTAAAATTAAATTTTTCTTGGTAATTCTAATAAATGACCTAGGGGAAAATAACCCAATTTGCTGAGCTTTGGGTGTTAAATCACATATGGCATTATAAAGTGAGGTGGGATGAATCGATTTTGAGTTGGTGCTGTTTAGGAAAAATGGGAAATCTGTGTATCCAAAGCTGGGACACTCCAGAGGGCTGTCACAGTGCAGCTGGCGGGCAGTGCCATCCCTGAGGCTCAGTCACTTTTTCCTTGGGCTTCTTAGGAAAGGCTGTCAGCTCCTGGAGGCGGAGTGGGCAACCTGAATAACTCCCTCTGTTCCCGAGCGTGCTGTTTCCTTCCTCCTCCTCCTCCTTCTGCTCTACACAACATTTATAGGACCTGGAACGTTTGGGTAGTGCAGAAACCCTTCCTCGTTTGGCTGTTCCTCGTGGAACAGCTCCCTGAAGGTTGGGAGAGCGTTGGAGCAGGGAGTGATGGAGCAGGAGTGCATCAACAGAGGGAGGTGGGGTGGTGGCTCTTGGGAAGGGAGGTCCTGGTGGTGTCCTGCCAGCTGGTCTGAGATGGCAGGAAGATGATTCAGGGAGCTAAACCAAAATGGGGATGAGATAATGCTCTTTTCATAGTGACTGCCCTCAGCTGCAGGGTGGAGAGGAGAAGTTCACGGTCCAGTAAATAAATGGGGCAGGATCTCAGCTGTGTTTGGAAGGACACTGGAGCTTGGCACTGTGGGAATGCATGGAAAACAGCATTTTGTCATCTTTTAGAGTGTGAAACCTTATTTGGGGGTGAACTTGGGTAGGAGTGAGTTAATTTGGAGGTGAGGGTTAAGTTACGGTGCTAGGACCAGACTTGTGGAGCTGTACTTTAAAGACCACTGGTTTCTGGAGAAACAGTGACAGACGTGAAGCTTTGGGAAGAGACAAAGGGTCACTGCTAGGGCTGCAGAAATCCTGGCTGCTCTGCTGCCTGTGCCTCCCCATCTTGGCTCAGTAGGGTGCTTCAGTGAGCCCACGGGCTGCTCCCTGGTCCAGGATAAGCCATGTCGTGACCCTGGTGACCCTGGTGAGGTCTCCAGGCCGTGTGATCATGTGCCAGCTGCCCTGCAGCATCCTGTGTGCCAGGCTGATGTGCCATTCTGCTGTTGGGGACAGCCCTGCTCCCGTGCTGGGAAACCACTGCTGACCTGTGCCTTCCCCTCTGTTTGCAGTTAGAGGTGATGGTTTATTTTCTTGCCTGTGCATTCCAGAGGTTGCTGGGCTGAAGCTGGGAGCTGCTGGATGCCTGTGCCCACAGCTCTGTGCTGAGCTCTGTCCTTTCATAAAGGGTCTGTGACAAACGAGGCACACAGCTAGAGCTGTGTCATGTGCAGAAATACTTCATCTTACTAATTACATCCAGAAGTACCAGGCACACGTTTCTGGATGCCCCTGTGTGTGCAGTGTGCTTCCCAGGGGCAGGCATCCATTGGAATGGTCGGGATGACCCCTCCCCCTGACACAAGTCTGTTATCTTCCTTGTTTCCCTTGATCCATGAGCAATAACCTACTTTAGAGCTGACAAGGAGGTCAAGTGCTGCATGAAGATAACTGGAGGATGACTTTTAGGTGAAGAGGTCTGGGTGGAAGTAGGAGAAATGTGGCCTTTGCCATGCTCTGCCTTTCTGCTGGGCTGGAGAAATGGCCAGTGAAAGTGAAACGTGCATTTTTCTGATCCACAGAAACCATGTCTGTCTCTAGTCAACCTATAATATTATTTATATTAATAACTCCTTTTTTAGTTTAAAATGCTCAGACAGTGACACCTCTTACTTCAAAATAATTTTGACTATTTGATCCACAAGCGATGGAGGTACATCCTTCCAATCTAGGAATAGTGAACGGGGGCAGAGTTGTTCTGAGCAGAGCTCATCTTGGAGTCAAGGGCACTAAAATGGAGTCACATCTAACCAAGGTGCTCCTTTTTCACAGGACCCCAGTGACTGGTATTTGCTGTCAAAATGTCCCAGATTTGCTGTCAAAATAACCCCTTAGGGTTATTGAAAAGATGGCAAAGGGGAAAAAGTCATGGTTTTCCATCTCTAGGGCTTTTTAATAAAATATTGAAGAGACAGTTTCTCCATGGGATTTCTAAAGACCAAAAAACTACAAGCTGTGTCTTGCCCTCTTCTCTGTATTTAACAAGAGGCTTCTGGAGCGTCATCATCTGCAGAAGAAAAAGAAAGAAGCATTTTTGGGTTATGTTGTGTGGCTGGCTCTTATCTTCCCCTGTGTTCCCAGATCTACCAGTGAGCAAGATGTTTCTGCCATCCCTTCAGAAGCAGATGTTGAGAAGCTTCAATTCAGATGCCCGAGTGTTGATGCTGAACAATCCTACTCCAATTAAAGACAATATTTTTCCTTTTTTTCCCCCCAGTCAGAGAACTTTGGTCTTTGTGGCTCGCTCTGTGTACTCACTGCTTTGCAGTTGATCTTACCACTCCACAAGCCTGCAAAAGCCAAACTGGTAGGTCAAAAGAGGAGTAGCTGTTGACACTGGCAGCGAGGAACATGTAAGGAGAAAGATAAACAGAGGGAAATCAGAGCCTGGATAAAGTAGATCTCCAAAGATAAAGTTTAGTTAAAGATAATGAGCTGGCCTTGTTTAAAAAGACAGCTGCAAAATAACCCAGTAGCTCCATGTGCTGGGGTTAAAGTTGACCCAGAATATACGTTTCATTGCTTTTGATAAATAAATAGTGGAGGGAAGATTTGGCAAAAAGCAACATTGCCCCCAGCCCTCTTCAGCAAAGTGTTTGATGTTAACAAGTTCTCTGGGTGTTTACTTTGTCCTCTGCGTGCGCTGGTGGAGCGGCGCTCCTGCCCTTGAACCGAGGGAGAATTCAAATAAACCAACCCCTTCGGCACAGCTGGGCTCTTCTGCCATCTGCGGCTTCCCAGAGCAGCCCCGGCTCGCCTGGGGAACCAGCCTGCGCCACAGGATCGCCGGGTCTTCCCAACAGCTGAAAGAAATGTGCTGGATCAGATAAAACTGCCCAGAAACGGGAGCAGAACTCGATAGCGTTTCTTGCTGCCCTCTCGAGCTGTCAGTGTAACCCTGAGTGCAGTTTGTGGGCAGAAGTGGCGGTGAGCAAACAGCTCCATAAAATCCAGAGTGATTCTTTAATTATGATTAGAGGCTTTTCCTGATGCTGAATTTGCATATATACTTTACAGTGATGCACTGATGATAAAATATGGTTGTTTTTAAATAAACCACAGGAATAATTTTGTTGTTGCTATCTGGATACAGCTTCTTGGAAAGCAAATGGCTCTATGAACACTCAATAAACTGGGACTTATTCCTACCAAGCATGTGTATTGCTGCACTTGTTTCTGTGCTGAAGTAAAACTCCCAGTTATTGTGTGTGTGCTGGATACGTGTTTATATACGCAGCTGATAGATGAGATGTTTAAAGTCTATGTTGAGTGTTATCAGCAGTGGAACTGTATGGCTGGGCTGATAAATGAAGTAACTATGCTAAATGAGCTCAGATCTTATCCATCATAGCATTGTGCAAGGCCAGTTGGACATTAACATGAATGACAGCCGTGGATTTATTGTTTTCTTGGAGAAACCAGTGTTTGATTGAGACTCAGAGTGTCAGAAACACCATTCCTGAGACTCACCCCGGGCAAGTTCTGTTGCTGGTTCCATGATTTAATTTGTATTTTGCCGGTTTAACAATTTATTGTAGAGTCATTTAGGTTGGAAAAGACCTCTGGGATCGTACTTAGTTTGTGTTTTGCTGGTTTAATGATGTAGTTTTTGTTTTTGATGATGAAAGTGAGATCTCACATAGCTGAATGGTCGTGTGTGATCTGGCCAAGGAAAGGACTGCCCTCTCTAGAAGCAGCTATGGAGATAAAAGTGGATATAATGCATGCCACAAAAGGATATAGGAGAAAGCACCATTTTTTTGGGAATATAAATGAGAACAAGACTAATATTAGTGGTTTTTCATTGCTATGGTTTGCCTGTAAAGCCCAGCAGAAGGAGCCAGCAGATGACAGGTCTCAGTGAGCAGGTTTAGAGCAATTGAGAGCGGTAGCGGCATCGCAGCAGTAGATTCATTGAAACTTGTAAAACAAGTGCGGCCTGATGATAGATGGTCAAATGATTATTGTTTGCAAACAATATTATCTCCAATAGATAAGCTGTTTACTTTGGACTCCAGCTCCTCTGGGTGGAACAGAGTCTAATTTATCAAGGCAGAGCGGTTCAATGCGGATGCCTAATACCCCAGCTGTGGAAAAACTCTTACATTAAGAATAGTACTTGGAACCACAGTGAAGTTCAGCTCTAACTCACTTTTACAGATGGTTTCTATATTGCAAAGAATATTAGCTGTTTCCTGGTTGTGCTTTTTTTTTTTTTTCTTTAAACCCCAAACACTTTGTTGTAAGAGAGTTAAAAGACGAACTCCTGAAACTCACAGTAGACATGTGCCTGTTTGTTTTGTAGCTGTTTCCGTGCCTCATCTTAGTCTGGAGCTTTGGGCTTTCAATTTGGATAATCTGGCGCTATGCATCCAACCCCTGGGCGCTTCCAGGCACTGCTCCTCATTGCTGCCACCAGCCTTGTCACTGTCACCAGCACAGGTAAGATCTCGCCCAAGCTGGGGGCTTGGAGGTTTTGGGGTGGAGCTCAAACTTTGGAACAAACAACGCTTGGGAGTGTATTTCAAAGTGGCCAGCTTTAATGGATATTGTCTAAGAGCTGCTTTTAAGGAAGCATGGAGCACTGAAACACAGCCTTACATTCAATATATGACTTTGCTTGTGAAAACTTGGCTCAGGACAAGATCCAGAACATGGAAGACTCTGGGTTACGTGGATTTGTTCCTTGGGATCTCCATGGATTCAGCTGGATGCCGGTTCTGCTGCATGCAGTGCATCTTGTGTTCCCAGGGGTTGGGAGGGGTTTGGATTTTCAGGGGGAGAGAGGAATCAGCCCTTTGAAATCCGAAAGCTGATTCGTGGCTGCAGTTGGAACAGCTCTGGTGTTAAAAAAAAGAGGAGGGATGGTTTTAATTGACACATCTGCTCTGTGTAGTCAGCTTGTCTTAACGTAACCACACAAAAAAGAAGCTTTTACTACTTTTAGCACTTCATAGCCAATCGTTATGAGCAAATGGGATAAATTTTATTTTTCAAGCAGTCATAGGAGATAAATTCCAGCTGCAGGGTCACTGCTACCAATTTTGCCTTTTACGCGAAGTGCAGTGTTGGTGTCAGAAGTGAGGGCAGGGGCGAAGATGAAAGTAGCAGTATGATTTCATAGCAATTGGTGGCAAGCAAACTGAAAGGTCAGTTCTTCCTTCTTATCCCTGGAAATTCAAACTGAACTAATAGGAAAAACAGTTTTCTAATTAAAAGCTAAAAATGGACATCTGGAGTCCTGTGAAATGCTTGGATACCATTTTTATGGATTTCATCTTTTTTTGTTAAGTGAAGCCACACTTTAATTTCCAGTTTTATTTTATGTTTATGCAGATAGTTTATGGTTCAGTTAAAAATGTGCAGTTTCTCATCTGAAACTCATAACCAGAGCTGGGATGGACTGACTTGAGAAGAAAAGCATGAACCCAGGGCCCCACCTATAAGAAAACTGTCTCTGACTTGGATGTCATTTAATATCATCTTGACCCGTACTATCTGGAATTCCTTAGATCCTTTAAAAAATAGAAGTCATTTTTCCCTGCCAATGTGTTTATTTTTAATTTAGTTTTTTCTCCTAATTTATATTACTAACCAATTAAGTATTACTGGTGTTAATTGTGTTTTACTTGCTTCCTTCATGCAAAATCTTTAGTGGAGAATTCAATAGAAAACAAATGGAAATACTTCCCAGTGTTTCATTGGCCAGGATAGGAAAAAATCTCTTCCAACAAGCAGGAATTTTCTTCTGGCAAATAAATGGATTCTCATAACCAAGTTCTGTGGAATTGAACCTTTTATTTATTAGCAGCTCTTCCTGTTTCTGTTCATCTTTACTCAGTAAAGATAATGGATGCCCAATTCATCATCCTTGTCCTGATGAAGTCCATGTATTTGGAATTAGCAAGAGCCTTTGCTGTTCGTCCAGCTTTTTTTTATCCGGCTATTTTTAATTAGTTCTGCAGACTTGGAGACGGTTCTGTGTAAATACCTGGCAGGCTCCTGCCATTTCTAGCATTTTACAAGTCACGTCCGGGCCTGCTTCATATGGGACAGATCAGCTACAGCTGCGTGTTCCTGTGCTCCGTCTCTTCAGGTGACGGGTGCTGTTTTCCTCTGGGTAAATCCAGTGGGATTGCAATTTTTGCTGGCCCTGGCAAGCATGGTGCCTCTGCCTTGTGCACACTTGGGGATGTACTTCCCCCTTAATGGACCTATCTCCATTTAGTTGTTGTTACCCCCTTTGTGGGGTTTGAATCTTGATTTTTTTCCCAGTGTTTGAGAGTGAGCAGGACTCTCCTGTGTTCCTTTTGCCAAGGAAGGGCAGCACTTTCTTGAGTATCACTTGCAATTCAGAGTTTAGAGACCCTTTATATGGTGAGTCTTTCCTACCAGTCAACACATTGTTAACCTTATCACCTGTGTCCATGCAAAATCCTGGTCTCTAACTCAATATCTGTATATTTTTCCTTTTAGATATAACCCCCCGTTTTATTTCTGAGCCCTCGTCTACTGTCCAGAAGTCCGGTGAGCCCGTCCAGCTCCGCTGCTCTGCCGAGCCCTCCACAGCTCGCATTTCCTGGCTGTTTAATGGGGAGCCTCTGAACAGCAGGGTGGGAGAAGTGGAAATCCAGTCAGGGTCTTTGACAATCGTGTCCCTGAGCCCGGCGACGTGCGGGCGCTATCAGTGCGTGGCGAGCAGTGGCGTGGGTGCTGTGCTGAGCCGGCCGGCCACCGTGTCCATGGGCAGTAAGTTCATCTGCGTTTCTGCTCTTTGCTCCTTGCAGATTCTCAGCTGACTTGTATGGTTTGTTCTTCTTTGACTTCTAGAAAACGCCTAGATCAAAATGTTCTGGGGTGTTTTTTTTTCCTCGGCCGGTACTTAGAATGTGATGGATTGTACACGACTTGCCTTTTTTTAAATTACATCATCTGAGACCTGTTAGGTGATGTAGCCCTGGAACAGATTCCCCAGAAAGCTTGTGGATCCCCATCCTTGGAGACTTTTAAAGCCTCAGCTAGACCAAACCATACCTGATGGATTTAGTGTTTGTGTCAGCCTCATTTTGAGTTGAAGGCTCTCAAGGATCTCCTTCAGGAAACACAAATGTTATTTAATGAAATAATATTCATTTCCATGAATTGGCCTGAAAATACAAGATTCCAAAATGCTTCCCTTCACAAAGGATGTTGAAAGAGCAGCTGAGCTGCCATGCCATTGTAAAAGCATGCTTGGGAGTTGAGGAGAAATCTCTGGTAATTGTTGCCTGGGAGCTGCAGATTTTCATTTGATTTGAGCAAACCGGTGTTGATGTTCTTCAGGTGGGGACAGTCTTCTCACCTCTTAGGGACAGCTTCTGTTCTCTTAGTTGCACTGGTTCTTGTGATCAGTCTTTGCCTTTATGCTTGATCTATAAACTCTGTGACCTCAAGGGATTTGGAAAAGGAAGGACAATGTCTTCCACGTGGAAAAGACAGTGCAGTGCTGAGAATGGGAGTACAATATTCCTGCATGAGCATGATTTGTGTGCTTGGGATCTGTGGGCTGTTTGAATCAGGTCTTTGTCAAGCAGGGTTTGAGTGATTTCTCTGGAAGGGTACCTCATCTATGGAGCATGTCCAAAATCCCCTTGGGAGGAAAATCTCTTATAAGTGTTTTGGTAAAGTACTGACCCATGGCCAGTCCCTCTCAAGAGAGCTCCAAGGGTGGCCAACATAAGAAAACTTCACAGCCTGAAAGAAGTTTGAACATGGAGGGAGTAGAAGAGCAGCTTTCACACTTCCCTTGGAGGTTTTGGCAGCACACAGGAAGGTACTGGGAGCTCTCTGCCTGCCTCACAGCACTGCTGTGTTCATTATCATCCCAGAAAGACAATTCCATGTTTTTATGGACAGGCTTCCTGCTGTCACTGTGAATTGTCTTCTGTAGTGCCCTCAGAGTGTGTCAGGAGTCCTGCAGCCTTTCCAGTGTCTCTGCTGGCTTTTCTGGGAGCAGTTGAGGGGATGTAGGAATTCTTTTTTTCTCCTCACTGTTCCCAGGTAAAAGCTTTTTGTAGTAAGGAGGGTGGACAAGGAGGGTTTATGGTGTTATGGGCTACAGGATAGCCAGGCCTTTTGATGTGAATGTCCAAAAGCTGCACCAGAGAAGATAATCAGCATGAAACCAGCTGTATTCTGAACACAAACACTGAGCTTACTGCCCTTCCCCTCTCCCAGGCCGTGGCTGCTCTTACCCTGTTCCCAACTCTCTCCAGGTTTAGCTGCCTTTGATGCCTTGGGCACAGCTGCCGTTGCAGCAGAGGAAGGAGGAACAGCTCTCATCAGGTGCAAGGTGCCAGAAAGTCACCCCAAAGCACAGGTTCGCTTCCAGGTGCGAGGGAAATGGCTGGAACAATCAACAGGTGAGGTGTTTTGTGCAATAGAAGTATCCAACAAAAGCTTGCCTAGAGTTTTTTCTTTGAACCTAAAGGAAAAAACTCCTCTGGAAAGTTGCAGAACCTCCTGTGCAGATTACTTTATCTAAACCTACCCTTGGAAATGAGTCTCCTTTGCATGGTGATTTCTTTTTGATCCTATATTTAGAATAAATAGGTGTAGCTGATAAATTAATTTTTAAAAATTACAAAAAAGGAAGATATCTTCTGAAACGAAATTAAATATAATCCTCTTTTCACCTTCCCCACTTGCTTAGCCAACTACCTAATTCTTCCATCTGGAAACCTGCAAATTTTGAATGTATCTTTAGAAGACAAAGGATCCTACAAGTGTGCAGCATACAACCCAGTTACTCACGACCTCAGAGTAGAACTCACTGCACGGAAGCTCACAGTCACACGTGAGTATTCAGTTCAGCTTTCCAGAATTAATACAGCTCAAACAGAGTAAATAACATCCTTCTTTTAGCAAGAGCCTATCAGTGCCTCCAATACCATTGTATGTAAGATCTCTCCTGCATTCTTTGCACAGTCAGTTCTTATTTCCCTTCACTGTGGAGGAGCAGCATGACTGCTTTTCAAATGCCAGGCAGACACCTTTGGAAAGGGGATGCTGCTAATACTTCTGTCCCCAGATCTGTTTTGGAGCAGGACTTCTGGGAAGCAGTGTTACAACATTGTGCTCTGTCCCAAGTGCAGTGTTTGAAAGACATGGAGGAGGACAGAGAATGGGATGGGAGGGTGTGGTTTAAAAGCTTGGTTGGTTTTTCCTGCAAGGAAAAGCTAAGAGAATTGGGATAGTCCAGCCTGTAAAGTAGAAGGTTTAGGGGTGACCTAATTGTGACCTTCCAGTACCTGAAGGGAGCCTACAAGAAAAATGGAGAGAGAGGGCCTGGAGTGAGGGTGAGGAATGGCACTGATGGAGAGTAGGTTTACATTAGATGTTGGGTCCCTGTGAGGGTGCTGAGGCCCTGTGAGGCTCTCTGCCAAGAGAAGCTGTGGCTGTCCCATCTCTGGAAGTGTTCAAGGCCAGGATGGACAGGGCTTGGAGCAGCCCGGTCTAGTGGAAGGTGACCAGACGCCCAAACCATTCTGTGATTCTATTCCACGATTCATCTCCTTTCCTCCAGGCCCTTCTTCAGGTGGCTCCCACATCCTTCACCCGCTGGCTCCCCAGAGCCTGGCAGTGCCCCGGCACAGCACGCTGACCCTGGAGTGTGTGGTCAGTGGGTCAGCTCCGGCCCCCATCCGCTGGCTGAAGGACGGCTGGGATGCGCTGAGGAGGGGCAGGTGGAAGCTGCTGCACTCCCACCTGGTCACGGACTGGCTCGAGCCATCGGATGCTGGGAATTACTCCTGCGTGGTGGGAAGTGACTCTGGAACAGTGAAATATGTTAACTATTCGCTTACTGTACTTGGTAAGAATTAAAGACATTTGCACATCCAGGCAACAAACATACCCTTCACATACCTGCTAGTTTTGGCACCTGCTTCCAAACAACCTTGCATTCTTTCTCAACCTTAAGCATATTAAAATAAAGAATACAGATCTGTTTATAATGACCACATCCCATTATTTCTCCCAAGTTAAAATCTGTAATTATTTATCTCTTCAAACCATTTGCAGTCTGAAATAATGAAACAGTGAAGGATAACAAACTCCAAGGGAAGAACTGATCCATTTGTTTTCCTGCAGAGTTCCAGTGTCAGTAATGTGCCAGAGACCAGATTTGCTTCTTTTGAGAGGTTGTATGTGAACAAAAAGTGGTGAGGGAAGGTGATATTGAGAACATAAACAAAAGCAAAAGAAACATAATCATATATTTGGCCTCTTTTGTTTGGCTGCTAGTTGTTCCTCACCTCCCCTTTCCATTGTAGCAGATTTTCGTGGTATTTGAGTTTTTCTGCATTGACAGATTTTGTCTGGGTTTTGAAATGTGTATGTTGGAGTTACTCAGAAAACAGGGTGTTGACACACAGCACACCTCTTTTTTGGGGGATGTCACTAATTAATTGTTTTGAAAATAGAAGTCTTTTATTTACAAGATTAATGCAAACATGTGGCTGTTGAAATAAAATGGAGAAACCATTCAAATAAGCCGATGCGTGGGAAAACCAGCTTCGGGCTGTGCAGCTTGGAGTGCTTGCTCAGCCTTTGGCTGTGATAAGCCTGTGTAATGTTTCACAGCAGTTTTTTCAGGACTTAGACTAAGTCATTTATGTAGAATCATTTCCCTTTTCCAGAACCTGCCTCACTCTCCAGGGGACTGCAGGACGAAACCGTGGCCGCGGGAGCGAGCGTCCATTTCTGGTGCGAGGTTGGCGGCAGCCCTGCTCCCACCCTCACCTGGCTCCACAACGCGGCTCCTCTCCGCCCCTCCCCACGGCATTTCCCCACGGGAAACCACCTGCGGATCTGCGGGGTCACCCTGGAGGACTCTGGCTTGTACCAGTGTGTGGGGAACAATGGAATTGGGTTTGTGCAGTCCACGGGGAGACTCCGTGTCCAGCCAGGTAGGAGCACTTGCAGCCCTCAAGAACTCACATTAAGCATTTATACTTCAAGCTTTATGCTTTGTGGTATTTTTTTTTCCCCCCTAGATTATGTATTAATTTGTTTCTGACCACTAATCTTACAAAGAAGGTGCTTTCAGCTGGATTTTAAGAGGTGCAGGGATTTCTGGGGTAGTGTGGCTACTTGATGCTTAAAACCTGGATTATCAGCTGCAATCAAATCAGCTTATGATTGGTTTTGATGCGATTTATTCTTAAATAGAATCAGGATCCTGTTGTGCTGGATGAGCTGGTACTCCTAGTAGTATTGGCTGCTGAGTAGTTCCTGCTCCATAATCAAGTTTACTCAACAATCCCCAGGTTTGGGGTTAATGCACACTTCCCCTCTATCAGATTGGCAGGATCAGGTACCAGTAGTCTTTTTGATCTCTTTTCTATCTAAGATACCGTCTAATACCCAGGGAAGTTGATTTCTGCTGGCACAAGGATGCTGGCAAGACTGCTGCTGTCCCCATTCTCTCCCTGTTGTGTGTAGCTGAAGCTTTGAACCTTCTCTGGACCAGTTATGGTTGGTGTGAGCTGTGCAGAGCCTGGCTGAGCAGAGATTTCGTGGCCTGTGCATGTGTGGAGTGGACTAAGCCAGTCTTGCCTACACTGTGTTCCACACTGACAGTCAAGTCTTTGACATTTAGAGAATTTAAAGTGCAGTTTGAATATAGGTTTTTATCAGCCTTCTCTAAGGTGGAGTCTGTGCTGATGTCTTCAGACTGGAAGGGAGGTCTAGAGATGTGTAGAGAAGAAATAATTTTTCAAATGGTTAGAAGGAACCACATGTGATTTTATAAATCGTATTGACTTGTTCTGGCATTAAGTGTCATATCCCTTAGCTGAATTCATTCTTTGGTTGCTTTTCCCCCCAGGCAAAGACTCTGTCCCCATCATCATCTCTTCCCCAGCCAACACCACCGTGGTGGCTGGTGGGGATGTGACCCTGTCCTGCAATGCCACCGGCCTGCCCGCTCCTCTGATCCGCTGGTACGACAGCAGAGGCCTCGTGGTCAGCCACCCCACCCCGGGGCTTCCCCCCACAGCACAGAGCCCTCCCCCAGCAGGGCCAGAGCCCCTCTGCCCCTCGGTGCCCCGGGTGGGCTGGGGCTCGCTGCGCCTGCGGAACGTGACCGCGGAGCGCGCGGGGCAGTTCCGCTGCGAGGCCAGCAACCAGCACGGCTCTGCCCTGTCCACAGCCTTCCTTACTGTCGGTAAGTTGAAGCCCCAAACTGCCCTCTTGGCTCCCTCATTTAGCTGAGAAATGCCTCAAAACAAGAAATGCGTGGCAGGTGGGTGGGGTGGAGTCTCAGGGAAAGGAAGGAGAGGAGTCTTGGTTGTCTTCATGGAGCAGTTCCTCCATCCTGCCTTAGGTAAAGGAGGAATTCTGTGTGCATTGCATGGACTTAGCATCTTCCATGTGAAACAAACTATCTGAGGATGTGTTGGACTAAGCCCTTTTCTGACTCAGAGATGGGGCAACTGAGAGGACGAAATGCCTTTCATGCCTTAAAGTCGATTATCTAAAATTACTCCTCGTTAGGTCCTAATACAATGCATCTTTCATAGCCCTATTTCTCCAAAGTATCTAGTAATACTTTTACAAAACCATCCTTTAAAACTTGTTTCTATTTCCATTTCTCTCTGAACAATATCTGTCCTATTCCATAGCATTTCTAAGTCAACATTTCTTGTCCCAATGTTTACATACAAATACATACTATGTGAGCCTTCTGTCAGGTTTTGAGAATTTTCTACAAATCCATTTCCCACAAGGGTGGTATTTTTTTATTTATTTATTGAAATTGCTACTAGGAAAAGACAGTACTAACATTAAAGCAAGATGGGAAAGAGCCTTTCCTCACGTTGGAATATTATGTGACATTAATAACAGGTTTGAGCTCCCCTAAGTTCCCTTCACAAGAGCTGAGATACAGATTTTTAGTTACATGAAGTTACTTAAGTTTCTCAGCTCTTTCAGCACCTTGCCTCAGTTAATTTAGCTGAATGCCAGGGAGATTTCAGGTCAGTGGGATTTAATATGTGGCCCCATATTTAAGGTTCTTTGGTTAGAGTTTAAAACTCCTGTAAATAACATGAAAAGATGCTTAAAGGTTCACTTAGGGGAAAAAAAGAAAGAAGAAACCTCAAGAAAGTGATCCCATCATGTAGTTTTATAAATCAGTTATTTTTGGACCTTGCTGAGTGGAAAAACGAAACTAAATATCATCCCAGAATTCAGCTTGTGTTAAAGAGAAAAATCCCAGTGCTTTGCCTCAGAATTTTATGGCAGTGAGTTCAATTTTAATGCTTTGTTTATTAACTTTTATCGGTTTCTAATACGTTGTACTGGCTGCTGATTATGGTGCAGAGGGTGGTTAAGGCATTTGGTTTTGATATAAATGTCTCTGAGGACTTTCTGGGAGCTGTTAGGGGTTTAGAACAGTTCCCAGCCATGCCAAAGACATGCTCAGGCACTCAGCTGTTTAATGAAGAATTCCTGCCAGGTAACACTTCCGAAGCACCTGAATGACTTCAGCTGGGATTCCATTTCTTTGGTAGAGGGATCAGCTTAAACACCTCTCAGCCCGAGTACCCAGTCCCGTAATTTGCCTTGTCCCAGCACACAGTAAGAAAGCCCATTTGGCTGAAAAATATATCTTTTTTTTTTTTTTCCCTTCTGCTGGATCTGTTCCAGGCTGTGATTCATTGCATGGTCTTACAGCGGGCAGGACAACTTCAGCTGCCATCATAGTGAGAAACCACCAAAATGTAAAATGATGCCTCAGGATCCTGTACTCACAGCTCTCCCTTTTTTGGGTCTTTTTTAGATAGTTGTAGGGTTGGTCTGCATGGCAGGAGCTTCCCAGAGCTACTGAACACAAGGTTAAATCTCCAAAATAACTTCATCTAATGGAAATAAAGGAGAAAAATACACTGCAGGCAGCCTGAGTAGCAGGAGAGGGAGTGAAAAACACAGGTGGGTGTTTCAGGGGCAAACAGGCTGAAGTTGCTCCTACAGAAACCTTAGAGAAGCTCTGAGAAGTCCTAATGCTGTGTTCAGGTTTTCAGAGGGCTTCCCCAGCCTGTGCTGAGATATTTGGAGAGCTTGGAAAGCAGGGAGGATCCTCTGGCTGTTAAAGGAGCAGGGAAGAAGTGCCTGGGAATGTGACCTGTTAGCACAGCAGATATAAATTAAAACCTGGAGCTGCTGGCTTTGCCTGGGGCTGTACCCTGGTCAGGAGGGGAGCAGGGGAACAAGCAAAGGTGCTGTAAAACACAGCAGGTGGGGGAAGGTTTCTGCAGGAGGAGAGGCTGAAAACGTGAGTGCCCTTCCCCTTCGAAATGAGGCAGCTGAAGTTGAAACAACAGCAGGCAGTAGAGCTCTGGATATTGTGGAATGTATGAGTTGGAGCCAGGCTGGGAGAGTTGGGATGGTTCATCCTGGAAAAGAGAAGGATCTGGGGAGATCCTAGACCCCCTTCCATGCCTAAGAGAGCTGGAGAGGATTTTCGTACAAGGGCCTGGAGTGACAGGACAAGGGGGGAATGGCTTCACACTGCCAGGGGTCAGGGATGGATGGGATATTAGGAAGAAACTCCTCCTTGTGAGGGTGGTGAGGCCACAGAGAAGCTGTGGCTGCCCTATTCCTGGGAGTATCCAAAGCCAAGTTGGGCTTGGAGCAACCTGGGATAGTGGAAAGTATCACTGCCCATGGCAGTGGGGTGGAACTGAATGGCCCTTAAAGTCCCTTCCAAATCAAATCATTCTAAGATTCTATGAATACATTCTTTTAATGCCCAAATTTTGGTCACTCAGTCCTTCTCCAGTTGCTGATGGTGTCGGGATTTTGGGTGCATGCAGCCTTTGACCTGACTCAGGTGTTCTGGTGGGATTGAGGGAGAGGTGAGCTGAGGGAGAAAAATCTCCATGGCTAAAGGGAAGGGGATGGCACTGAGAGCAGCAGCCAAAAAAAGTTGCATAATAACACAGCAGCAGAGAGAAGGCTAATGCGCTGGGTTATATGGGTAGTAATTATACCAGAAACTTTGCAAAAAAGAGCTTTGATCTGAATTCTCAATGGGAATTGTTGCCCAGGGGTTGTTTTCCAAAGCAAAAATACAACAACCCAGCGGTTGTTGACGACTCCCCTCCTGCAGCAATAAACACAGCGCTGGCTGTGGGTCTGCTGTCACCAGCTGAAACCACAACTCATCCTCCACTCCAAGAGTCCGTGTCCCCAGTGCCAGCAGGCGCCAAACCAAACCGTGCCCACCCACATCCTCGGGGTCCACCACGCTGCTGAGGGCCTTCCACCTCCTCCCATTTGGTTCCAATATCACGCCCCTCCCGCTGCTCCTCTGACAGCAGAGATACCCTTTAGCTCAGGGATTGTTCTGGGAGTGTCTGGCGTTTTAAGACCATCTGGGCTTTGGGGACATCCTCCCCACGTTGTTGCCTTCTTCCTGTCTCTGAATTTTGTGGCATTGCTAAATAAATGAGAAGAAACAAACAAGGAATGCTTGCCGAGAGCATGTCTTCAATTTGAAAAGAGAACTTTCCTTCCCAGCTTTTTAAAAAGTGGCCAAAAATAGCAGCCACACTTGCTGCTGGTATTTTAATGGAGGTTTGAAGGAATCTGAGTCAGCCAGGCTAACACTGCCTAGGCTTTACATTACCAAGGAATTTGTTTGTTTTGTAAACCAAGTTCCCTTCATTCCCTTCCCCTTCCAGACCCCGGCACGTAACATAAACCTACACAAATCTGAAAGGACGGACAGGGCTCCGAACATCTGGCTGTCCCACTGCTGCTGTGTGCAGCCGTGAGGAGCTGTGCTGCTTCCCAAACCTTCTTGCTTTAAGTACTGATGTTTTCTTGTCCTGGATAATCTCAGATGTCCAACCTGCCACCCTTTTCCTGCATGAAATTCTGATGAGCCTTGCATCAGCTGAATAGGGCTTTTTTTTGTCTTGTGGTGTCTTTTAGAGTACTGATACTATATAGATTCCTTTTTCATACCAGCGAAAGTAAATAGGTTGGAGGAGGCTGGAGAAGGATTTCTAGAAATGTGTTGGTATTAAATTGCATATAGATCTTCCTGTAAACTGAGTTTATTCTCAGCATAAATTTTCAAATGAAGTAGTTGAGTTGCGCAGCTTTCAAAGCTTTTCTAAATTGCAGCTAAAACCTCAGAAACTGGAGTAGGAGAATGTCCTCTTGTGTGCATGCCAGTGCAGGCCATGAAAAGTTCCTTGTACAACGACATACAAATTACTCGGTTTGTCTCACAAATTTAGCTATATACTTATTTATTTCTTTTAACATGCATTGCCATGACTTAATTTAGTGGTGATACGGTCAAACTGTGCCTGTAGACCTTGAGTTTCAGGTTTTCTCCCTTTGCTACTGTGAAAAAAAACCCAAACCAAATAAAACAAACTGAACCCCACTGCTGTGCCCTGAAAAAACACCCAGGCCGCAGCTTGGCACCAGGCTCGGATCTGTGTGGGCACCTCTGGACCTGGCGTTTTGCAGCAGGGCTTGTTTGGAAATGTCACTCTGAGATGATTTAGTGTCCCCTCGGCACAGGGTGAATGTACGTCATCGTGGGGATGTAACCAGACCCTCCCTTTGCAGTCCCTTCAACAACTGGCACGAGAGCAGGAGAAACAGCTCCTCTGGAGCTTGCCCAGAGCGACGAGAGCGGCAGCGATTTTGGTGCAGAAACGGCATTTTCAAGCTCGCCTCCAACAAATTCTCCTCTGGACGCGGCTGCGATGGAAAAAGCGTCGAGCGCCGCCCCGCCCGAGGCCCCCATCATCCTGAGCCCCCCGCAGACGCCCAAGCCGGACACGTACAGCCTGGTGTGGCGGCCGGGCCGCGCCGGGGGCCTGCCCATCAACGCCTACTTTGTCAAATACCGCAAGGTACCGTCCCCAGCCCTGCACAGAACACCCCGCGCGTCTGGGGGTGTCACAGGAGCCAGCAGTGCTGCTGGGCTCTGGTGGGCGCTCGGGGCTGGTGGCTCAGCCTGCCCAGAGAGAGGTCCCAGAGGAGAAACTTTCTAGGGGTTCAGGTAGTCCTTCAGCTGGTAACCTCAGCAAGGAGCAGACAGCTCAGCTCTGAGCACTGATTTCAGTATGAACAAGGGGCAGGCAGCTCAGCTCTGAGCATTGATTTCAGCATTAGCCAGGGACAGGCAGCTCAGCTCTGAGCACTGATTTCAGCATGAACAAGGGGCGGGCAGCTCAGCTCTGAGCACTGATTTCAGCATCAGCCAGGGACAGGCAGCTCAGCTCTGAGCAGTGATTTCAGCATCAGAAAGAACCAGGCAGCTCAGCTCTGAGCACTGATTTCAGCATGAACAAGGGGCAGGCAGCTCAGCTCTGAGCAGTGATTTCAGCATGAATAAGGGGCAGGCAGCTCAGCTCTGAGCACTGATTTCAGCATGAACAAGGGGCAGGCAGCTCAGCTCTGAGCACTGAGTTCAGCATGAACAAGGACAGGCAGCTCAGCTCTGAGCACTGATTTCAGTATGAACAAGGGCAGGCAGCTCAGCTCTGAGCACTGATTTCAGCATCAACCAGGGACAGGCAGCTCAGCTCTGAGCACTGATTTCAGCATCAGCCAGGGACAGGCAGCTCAGCTCTGAGCAGTGATTTCAGCATCAGCCAGGAGCAGGCAGCTCAGCTCTGAGCACTGATTTCAGCATGAACAAGGGGCAGGCAGCTCAGCTCTGAGCAGGGATTTCAGCATCAGCCAGGAACAGGCAGCTCAGCTCTGAGCAGTGATTTCAGCATCAGCAAGGAGCAGGCAGCTCAGCTCTGAGCAGGGATTTCAGCATGAACAAGGGCAGGTAGCTCAGCTCTGAGCACTGATTTCAGCATGAACAAGGGCAGGTAGCTCAGCTCTGAGCACTGATTTCAGCATCAGGAAGGGACAGGCAGCTCAGCTCTGAGCACTGATTTCAGCATCAGAAAGAGCCAGGCAGCTCAGCTCTGAGCAGTGATTTCAGCATCAGCCAGGGACAGGCAGCTCAGCTCTGAGCAGTGATTTCAGCATCAGCCTGGGACAGGCAGCTCAGCTCTGAGCACTGATTTCAGCATGAACAAGGGACAGGCAGCTCAGCTCTGAGCAGTGATTTCAGCATCAGGAAGGGACAGGCAGCTCAGCTCTGAGCAGTGATTTCAGCGCTGCCTTGTGAGGTGTCCCCAGGCTGCAGGGACAAAGAGACAGGAGCGCCGTGTAGCAGTTCCACAGAGCTAGCCTTTATTCCAGTGCCCTGAGAAGGAGGCCAGGGACGACACCTCCATCCCAGGGCAGAAATTGGGGTTTTTATGGGGAAAAGCAGGGGTGATACAAAGGAGAAAAATCCAGTGGGTTACAAAATATCTACATGGGACCCCAAAGCAAGCTGGGAACTCACCATGACCAAGGAGGGTTTCTCAATCCAGGAAGGTTGAGATGATCTTAGCACAGCTCATTCGAGGGACATCTCTCCAAGGGAGAGGCTTGGCATGCTTATGTTTCCACACTGGTGTGAACCAGGACATGGGTTCAGGCCAGGCAGAACACAGCATGTAGCTGAAGCACAATGTTCCTGTGCCCACACAGCGTGTTTGAGGGATGGCTGACATTGTCACCAATACACTGCTCTGTCTAATTTTAAGTGAGAGTTATCCAGGCTTTTCTGTCCTGTACAGTGTCATTAGGGAGAATGGGGATTCAGGGCTTGTGTACAAAATCAGTGGGGTTAAAAATGCATTCAAATGTGAGCCAGCTTGAATCTGTGTGTGACAGCAGAAGGGAAGCTGAGCTTTACCTTAGTGCATCACCAAGTTTGCTGCTCTGGGTTCCAAAGGGACTCAATTAAACTGAAGTTATCAAATATGTAAGTGAACTGAAATTTGCAGGGCAGTACCTCCTATGGCATTAAAAATGGTGTGTCAGCACTGAGCTCTTTTGCTTAACATCATGTGGTGGAAATACTGGGGTCTCCTGTGCAGAGCCAGGAGTTGGACTCCATGATCCTTGTGGGCCACTTTCAACTCGGGAGGTTCTGTGATTCTAAAATCAGAACCAAGCAATGCCTGTGTCTCTTCTTCCAAGCAAACCAGTTTTCTGCATGGCAAAGCTGTTTGATTTATTTTTCATAAGCTTTTTAATCCTCTGCATCCTGATCTTGTCTTAGCCTGGAGGGAATGATTAGATTTTTGACCTGTTGGTTCCTGAAAACCAAGTGCCAGAGTTTGTTGGTGATAATTTCTCATCCAAAGGTGGTTGGTTCACATAAGCCGTAGAAGCTCTGAATGCTTTTTTGACCTTTTTGATGCTCTCCCTTCTCTCACACCAATCCTTTCCACATTAAATGTGTTCATGCATCTCTCGGCACCGAATTTATCCTGTTTTTAGGGTGGTGCTCTCTTTCTGTCATTAAATGATTTTATTGATTTCCCTCTTTTAATAGAGGAAAAAAAAAAGTTGGGGGAATAAAAGCTTTGGAGTGGCTGCTGTAGAAGAAAACAGTTGAACAAAGACCTCTGGCATAACCTTTGATAATCCACAGTGTTTAGATCTGCCTCCAATGTTTTATTAAAGTCTTATATTGTTTAGTAGTTTATTTTTGGTGGAATCTTTGTCTTTTCCTTTGGGATTTGGTGTAATGTTTTCCTGCAAAGGTCAAGCATTAAGAGACTACCCAGAATGTCTTTCTTTTCTTTAATGGAGCTGGTGATTTCACTGCTAAGTTAAAAACTGGTTTTGTTTTTTAAAAAAGTAACGTGCATTGGTAAACTCAAATTTTTGGTCTCCCTCCTGACATTTTTGCCATCCTTAAGGAGTAACTAAGACATACTTTTTGTTGCCCATTTTAGCCAATAAATATTTATAAATGCTGAAATAGAGGGAAAGCTTGGCTAGTACAGGGAAATTGTCCTTCTTGTTAGGGTATTGGGTCCAGCCCTTTAGTAGCACACAGCTGAAGGCGGAAAACCATTTGGGCTCTTGCAGTTTTAGCCACAAGTGAAAATGACAAAAAACCCAGTCAAAACCAACTCCGTGTATGTGCGTGGAGAGGGAAAAGAAGTTTATCCAAGAAGTGCTGTCATAGTGGGTGCAAAGCTGCTGATTTGTAGTAGAAGCACTTGGAGACAAACCGTAGGTAAATGTAGGAGAATAGCAGGAGTTCTGGTGAGGGGCAGAGGTGCTTTGGTGCCTGTATGTGGAGCAATGCAGGGTTTGAGCAGTTCCCAGTTCTGAGCATGCTGTGCTGATGGTTTCTCCCTTGTGTGCACTTGGAGACAAACCATAGGTAATACCTACATAGGTAAATGTAGGAAAGCGGTTTTGGTGAGGAGCAGAGGTGCTTTGGTGCCTGTGTGTGGAACAATGCGGGGTTTGAGCAGTCCCCAGTTCTGAGCATGCCGTTTCTGCCTCGTGGTTTCTCCCTTGTGAGCAGCTGGAGACAAACCATAGGTACATGTAGGACAGCGGGAGTTTTGGCAAGGGGCTTTGGTACCTGTGTATGGAGCGATGTGGGCTGTGAGCAGTCCCTGGTTCCCTGTGTGCTGTGGTGACAATTTCTCCCTTGTGAGCAGCTGGAGACAAACCACAGGTACATGTAGGAGAACAGCAGGAGTTTTGGTGAGGGGCAGAGGTGCTTTGGTGCCTGTGTGTGGAGCAATGCAGGGTGTGAGCAGGCCCCAGTTCTGAGCATGCTGTGCTGATGGTTTCTGCCTCGTGGTTTCTCCATTGTGAGCAGCTGGAGACAAACTGCAGGTACATGTAGGAGAACAGCAGGAGTTTTGGTGAGGGGCAGAGGTGCTTTGGTACCTGTGTGTGGAGTGATGTGGGCTGTGAGCAGTCCCTGGTTCCGTGTGTGCTGTGGTGACAATTTCTCCCTTGTGAGCAGCTGGAGACAAACCACAGGTACATGTAGGAGAACAGAAGGGGTTCTGGCGAGGGGCAGAGGTGCTGGGGGTGCAGTGCAGGGTGTGAGCAGTCCCCAGTGCCACGCACGCTGTGCTGACAGTTTCTCCCCTGTGTGCAGCTGGAGGACGGCGTGAGCCCGGCGGGCGGCTGGCACACGGTGCGGGTGCCCGGCAGCGAGAACGAGCTGCGCCTCACCGAGCTGGAGCCCTCCAGCCTCTACGAGGTGCTGATGGTGGCCAGGAGCGCCGCGGGCGAGGGCCAGCCGGCCATGCTGACGTTCCGCACCAGCAAGGGTAGGTGCAGCACAATGCGCCCTGTGTCCTGGCCTTCCAGAGACATTTATTTAATGACATCAGTCATTTAATGGCATCTGCTAAGCCATATGTGGAATATTCTGCAACTTATTTGCTAAAGAACAGCCTCTAATAGCTAAAATTGCTGTAGGGCAAACTTCCTTGAGTGTGAGGCTGTTGGTAAGTAGAAGGTTTTAAAAGCTTGATAATATTATTTTTGGGGTGATTGTTAAGATTTGTACTGTGAGGTTTCTCTTGCTTTAAGGATCAAAGTTGGGAGCAGCCTGTCCTTGTTGATGTTTTTAATCACAGAAGAAACTCTGCACCATTGAGTTTTCATGTGTCAACAAAGCTGTTCCTGGTTTGCTTTGCAGACACCTCAGTGACAATCTTTGCTGACCACAAGCCAGCTGTTCTGATAGTTGTGTGCAGACAGCAACAAGCACAACACTCCTAATCAGAGCATTTTTTTTCTCAAGCTTGGACACTGGTGCCTGTGCTCTTTAGCACACAAACAAGTAGATATTTTTTGTACAACTGTCCAAGAATGGCTTTTAAGTGACAGAGGGTAGGGTTAGATGGGATATTTGGAATAAATTCTTCCCTGGAAGGGTGGTGAGGCCCTGGCACGGGGTGCCCAAAGAAGCTGTGGCTGCCCCATCCCTGGAAGTATTCAAGGCCAATTTGGATGGGGCCTGGAGCAACCTGGGATAGTGGAAAGTATGCCTGCCCAGGGAAGGGTGTAGACCAAGATGAGCTTAAAGGTTCCTTCTGACTCAAACCCCTCTGGAATTCTATGAAGGACAGGATAGCTTAATTTTTTTAAAAGAACTTAATGTCTTCATTAAATTTGTGACACATACTTAGATTCTTTGTCCTATCCGTCTTTATCATCATCCTATCAATGGACAGATACAAAACTGATGGCCCTCAACCTCTGAAAATCTCTCAGCTGCTAAAAAAAGTCAACAACTCCCTAATTGTGACCTACCCACCCCCCAGAACATTTCTGCCTGATGAAACTTTGGGTCTCAAATCCTGGCTGACCTACTACTCGCCCTACATGGCCCAGCAGACACAGCCCCAGCCTGCAGCACCCTCGGCCCCACACCCAGGAATGCTCAGTGTGGCTGACTGGTCCCTCACCTGCTCCAAAGGGAGCCTCATTCTTCATCTGCATCCATCAGCACGCTAGATGAGGATTCTATGGCTCCTACTTACACTAACCTCTAACACAGGAGTCCTTCTCCTGCTCCCCCTTCACAGGTTGTGTGCTACCATGAGGCCAAACACCATTTGGAGAGGCCACAGTCATCCATCCCCAGCCTCTTCTCAGCCTTCCCCCTCCTTGCACAGACCCCCAGAGGATGAGTCTGAGAAGAATTCTCTGTAGAAAACCCCACACTTACCTGATTTTTTGTGCTACACCTCCTCCCTTTATCATCACAGGTGCACATTCCTCTACCCCACCTTTCTCCACGTGTCAGATTCAAACAAGCCCAAGGGGATTGTACCAAACTCTGGCAAAATCCCATTCCACCCATGCTTTTCCATAAAAGACAGCCTAGTGTTCATACTCGTGTTCCTCCTCCTGCTAACCCTCCCAGCTTACTGGGAGGCCGAGAAAGCTTCACACCAGCAAAGCCACTTGTCACAGCCCATCATATTAAACCCAGGTGATGCTTCCTCTTCACTGTCCTGTGGTCAATCCCTGGCAAACTCGGGGGAGTCAGTGCTGCCACCCCTGCCTGGCTCCACACCATCCTGCCACCTCTACTGCCACAGGTCAGAAGCCCTCTCAGCCTGGTGTACTGGCTCCAGCTGCTTCCACAGCACTGTGACTCCTTCTCTAGGCATGGATTTCAGTAATTTTCAGTAATTTTCCCCATCTGGTGATGTTGTGATGAGTGGGTTTGGCAGCACAGGCAGGAGCTGGCGGCATCACCACTAAGCAGTGTGTATGCCAGTACTGCAGATGGGCAGTCACTGACCCACAGCCAAGTGCCTGGGTGGGAAATCTCTCTTGCTCTCCCAGAGAAACTCCCTGGTTGCTAACCTGACTGTCCAGCTTGGGATTTGAAGCCAGGGCAGCACAGGAGAAAGTGACCTTTTAGAGTGAGCATTGACAAGCAGCATTTCCTTATGCAGGCCCTACACTGATGTACTGTCTGTCAAATCTTCTTAGAAAGAACATCATCCTCGAAAAACACACAGGCTCCATCTCCACCCGCAGGAATCCCCAAACATCCCATTGTTCCTGAAGGCACAAATAATTTCGGTGTCATCCTTCCGGACCTGTCTCGCCACAGTGGAGGTAGGAGTGTGGATGGTTTGTGGTTTGGGCACTAAAAGTTGTGTTGCAAGGAGCTGTACCTGAGTTAACCTGTGTTTATTACTGCTCCAGGTGCTTGTATTGCCTCCTCTATTTCCTGTTTATTCTGAAGTTACTCTGTTACATAGGATATTTCCTAGGACGTTGCTGCCTGCATGTGTGGCTCTCAAAAAACAAGAGAATTTCCCCTTACAATCCATGTTCTTACTGCTCATTTTTAAACCTGTAGTTTCTTTTTGCTAAATACTCTGGTTTTCTTTTTCCTTCCACCGAGAAAGAGCCAGAGGAAGAGGAAATGGGAAGTGACTGTGTCAGAGCTTTAAGTTCTCAAAGTGTGTGATATCGGTTCTGAATATTTTCCTGTGGATTCCCAGGGACAGGCTTATTTCTGATGGTGAGGAGATATAAGCACTTCCCAGTAGATGTGATTTTGGCCCAATTTCTAGTGAAAAGAACATGTTTATAGTCCTTTTTCTCATCCCCCCTTCCCCCAGCCTTTGAAGTCCTTGGCCTGGTTCAGGCAGATTTACTCAGGGGCTGAGATGTCAAAGGTATCTAAAATTCGGGGTAAAGCCAAAGGTGAGTGGAGAGGTTTAATAACACGGGCAAGGAGCTGAGCTTGTGGCAGCACTGAATGTCAGAGAAGCCACACAAGGGCCTTACTTGTGGCTGGTTGCAAATGCTCAGCTGCTTCATGCCCCAGAGCTGCCAGCCTGCTGCTCCTTGCTCCACTCCTCAGCACCAGCTCCATGTACATGAATCCAGGCTGGTTTAGTAAAGCCTCACAGCTCTTACAGCCAGATTTACTAACACCCCTCTTTCCTTTCTCTCTGTCCCACTGCTGCCTGTAACTTCAGTGAGTTCCGTAAGTACATCCTGGTGCATGCTTTGTTCTCTCCCTTCTCATTTCTCCAGAACTCATTCATGCAGATGGGTTGAAGTCTCATTGGGTCTGGAGGGATTTTGGGGGCTTGAAAATAATAACCATGTTTTTCTTGTTCACTTAGTGTATGTGTCTGTTTTCATGTAGAAATTGTTGGAGTAGTGCAATACCATTTAATTTTTTAATGTTACATTGGTAAGATAATAAATTCCTCTTGAAATGTCTGCTCATCATCCATCTTTTTCAGCAGAGTAAAGGCAGTGGTGATTTCAGGAGGATTAAAGATTCTCCATGTTAATATGGGAAATCCAAGGCAATCATCAGCAACGAGTCTGATCTGTTGTTAGTGAAATTAAGTTTCAGCTGGCTCTAATCCTCTTGTAACCGAATTTCCCCTTTCAGTTCCAGAAGCTCCTGACCGACCCACGATATCCACGGCATCGGAATCGTCCGTCTACGTTACGTGGATCCCCCGTGCCAACGGGGGCTCCCCCATCACTGCCTTCAAAGTGGAGTACAAACGTCTGGGTCGCAACAGCGACTGGCTCATCGCAGCTGGCAACATCTCTCCCTCCAAGCTGTCTGTGGAAGTTAGGAACTTGGAGCCAGGTATCAGAAATGATCCTTCATAACTGCAGCTCTTCAGTTTTTTTCGTTTTAACTTCTGCTTGGATTACCCTGTTTCTGCTCGATTAGGTTTGGGTTTTGTGTATGGCCTAGGAGCTCGTTACGTGAATTTAAGTTGATTTCTGGCTTTCCAAGTGGAAAAAAACCACACCGTAATTTAATACTTGTTCATGTGGAGAGAAGGGTTGTGTATCACTGCTATTTTTAACTTAATTGTCCTTCTAGTGAGTACTCAGAATGTAGAGAAAAATGCATTAATGGAAAAATGTCTGTCCTGACTTCTTCCAGTGTCTAGCCCTGAAAACTCAGGCAAAAAACACAAGAGAAAATTGAATGGATGGTGATAGGGATCCTTTGAGGCATCTTCTCAGTGCCCACCAGTTTAGGGATTTCGTGAGGTATCTCCAGTAGCCTTTGGATTTTCCTTGAGTAACTTCTAGAAGCTGTTTTTATCTCCACATCGGTCTGTGGCGAGGACTCCTCTCGTTTTCTAACTGGATGCTGTGCAAAAAGCACTTCCTAATCTGTTTAGTCTCTCTTTGAATCCTCTTTCCAGTGCTTGTTTTGCTACAAGGGCTTCTTTCTTTCGCCTCTTTCCCTTAAAAGGAGAAATGTACAGGTTCCGCGTGATCGCAGTGAACAACTACGGGGAGAGCCCGCGCAGCGCGGCGTCGCGCCCCTACCAGGTGGCCGGATTCAGCGGCCGCTTCTCCAGCCGGCCCATCGCCGGCCCGCACATCGCCTACACCGAGGCCATCAGCGACACCCAGATCATGCTCAAGTGGACGGTGGGTACAGCAGTTCTGTTCTTCCCTCAGCTTGTGTTCAAAGTCAAGGATTAACAGCTGTTTGTGGAGTGGTGAGCGGGGATTTCCTCCCCCCACCTGGAGATGATCGTGTTCCTAGGACAGGGCTGAGGCACTTCATGGCCGCGTGGTAAAACTGGGGGACATAACGGGCCTTGTGCCTCTGGAGCGCACTGCCCCCATTTCCAGACTTTTTCTCACTCAGAGGCAGCCCTGTCAGTTGTCTGTTGGTTTTTGCACCATCTCCCAGCTTCCCTCCACCCCACTCCCCTTCCAGCTCCCCGGGGACCCCGCACACCCTCCTCGGGTTACGCCAGATGTGCCCAACTGGCAGCTCCAGTGAGAGGCTGCAGCCGCCCCAGTCCACCTGCTCTGGCACAGACATCTCAGAGGCACCAGTGGGCTTAACTCTGTCCCAGGCCCTGTTCATGCCATGAGTTGTGAGTGAGTTGGCTCCGTTTCCTGCAATTCCTGCTGCTTTTGTCAATCCAGGCTGGGGTGGCTGGGAGTGTGTTTCAAACCCGCAGTCTTCCCTCACTCCAGTGGAGGTTTCATGTTAGAGAAACATTTTCCTTTCCCCTGTTACCTCGTCTATTGTAAACAAGTACTTTAAAGTCCTTATTGAAACCCACAGAAATTCTTTGCTCTTGTTTTGAAATCTAACCCCCTGGTATACTTTGGAGGATTTAATGTGTAGAGTTCCCAGTGTTAGTTTGCTCTGCTAGCTCAGCCTTAAGAGATGTTAAGGATAATAAACTTAAAATAACCTCTGGTTCCTCAGGAGGCTGCATAACTTAAAGATTCTTGAGCTGATTTTTAGAGTGACCTTAACTATTTCTGAAAAGTTTTATGGTTTTAACTTTTCCATTTCCATTAATCATGCAGATTTTCAGGCTGTGCATGGTCAAAGCCTAACTGAGGGTTTGGGAAGTGATGAGGGAGGCAAGTGTTGGCCCAAGCTCAGCCTCTTGTACCCATCCTACTCTCTGGCTACTCAGGGGAGTTCAGTCACCTTTGCTTACACAGCCTTATTAAAAATACTCATATTTGCAGAGGATGAGCTACTCGGTGATGACAACTCAGCAAGGACTCAGTTAAAACTTTTCTTCTCTCATGCAGTCTCTTAAAATTCTTTTGTAGTACATCACATCGAGCAACAACAACACGCCCATCCAAGGATTTTACATCTATTACCGGCCCACGGATAGCGACAACGACAGCGACTACAAGCGGGATATTGTGGACGGTACGGTGCCTGCTTGGAGAAGGGGAAGGACGTCCTGTAGCCATGTAGGCTGTGTTTATATGAAATCTAAACTGCTTTTCCCAAGCAGTCTCTATAATATATCTCACAGAAGGAGCTATCTCAGCTCCCTAACGTCGGGTTTTGCCCACACGTGAGCTGGTTTCTTCCCTCTGAAGCCTCTTTGACATAGAAGCTTGAGAGCTAAATACAGGGTTTAAGTTTGGCTTGTTATACAGCTGCAAATCCTTAATGAAGGTCTATTTAAACTGGTGTAGCTTCAAGTTGTATAAAGCGAAAGCAGTGTAAATGAGGTTTAACCCAGGATGAAAACATCTGGGTTACAGACTGTACTAACAACTAGCTGGCTTTTAAAATTATTTACCCCAGCGTGGACTTTCTAAGCTGGTAGTACCTTGTGTGTAATTGCCCTTCTCTCCTCTTACCTCGCCTAATCACTCCTCCTGCTTGCTATAAGGAAGTTGCTTTTAGCCTCAAGTGCTGTAGCACTCTGCAAATGCAAGTATGTTTGTGCTTCATTTTGCCTTTTAATCAAGTTATTTTTTTCCCCTGTGCATATTAGATCATCATTTTCCTGGAAGAAGTTATTAGATAATGTCTATATTAGTCCAGAAGTGGAAAACCCTGTTAAAAATATTTTATTTAATGTCCTTATTGCTCGGGCTGAGCAAACGCAGTGATCTCATTCTGGCCCGATGACGTTAATTATTTTTTTCCCCCTCATTTATTCAGTTACAAGAGGAATGGACCTTTATTTTGAAAATTTTCCCCTGCCAGACAATACTGCACATAGTACTTTGATGCATGACATAAGCTTTTGCACACTATAAAGCTATTAAAGATCCAGAGTTTGAGCTCAGAGGCTTTAAAGAACCTTATGCAGGCTTCACCTTCATCTGCAAATGTATTTTAGCTTTTGCTAGACAGAACTTGTGTGTTTATAAGTCTTATACACTGAGCAGTTAGTTGTTTAAGTGGGCTCCACTGTGCTGTGAAATTAGCTTGTTTCGGGTTTTTTTCCGAGCGTGTGTGTATTGAACTCTTTGTGGCAGTCTGAAACCATTAGCAGCTGCTCCGCTCTGCCAGAGCCTGCAACAGAAATCACTTGGTGGAAAGATTTAAGCTTCAACTTTTCTTTACTGTGCTCCCCTAAATTAGCTTTTCAGGAGGAAAAAAAAAAAAAGGAGAGAGAACTATTTTCAATTAAGTTGTGATTGGAAGCACTTGATGTGAA
Source organism: Taeniopygia guttata (assembly GCF_048771995.1). NCBI lineage: Eukaryota > Metazoa > Chordata > Aves > Passeriformes > Estrildidae > Taeniopygia > Taeniopygia guttata. Next base: position 2,082,674 of record NC_133049.1, read on the forward strand.
ATATGTAGAGGAACATGTGACTTAAGGTATTTTTGCCATAAATCACTTGTTCTTTGCTTTTTTTCCCCCTCTGTTACCTTTGAATTAATCTGCTTTATGACAGGGAATTTTATCTTGAAATGACTGCAGGAGTTGTGGAAAAAGTGTTGTGATGCCTGTGCTAGCTAAGTGCTTGCCGCAGGCTTTCCTCACCGCTTCCTGTTAAGTCTTGTCTTTCGAGACATTCAAAACTCTGCAGAAACCTTTTTTTTTCTTCCTTATAAATGCCGCTGCAGGCAAAATCAGATTTTATTTGAAGGAAAAAAAAAAACCAACAAGCAGAAAGCTCTGATGGCTCCTAGGTATCTCTCAGCCGCTTTAAGCAAAAGCAAAAAAATCACCCCTGTCCTGCAGCGATGGTCTGCATTTCTCCGTTTCTGGTCTGAATTTCTCTGTTTTCGAGAATCCTGGAGATTGAATTTTAAATGTAAATGCAGTCTGATGTCAGTTGTTTAAATGTTTTCCCTTGCTAATGGTGCACGAAGAGGACAGTTAAAGTGCCTGTACTGATTCCAGTTCCACTAATGGTTTGAAGCGGAAACCTAAAACCTGGTGTAGTAATTACCGAAAGGAATGCTTGGGGGTGGGGGCGCCGGGAAAACCGAGTCTGAATCTTGGGAAAAACGTGCGATTTAGGGAAAGGCAGCTCCAGCCTCAGCCAGGGCTTGTCCGCCTTCCCTGGGACGTGGACACGGAGCGTGCTGGGCAGCCCCTGGTCCAGGGGGGCCCTCCTGGGTAACCCCACCCTGCTGGGGCCGGGCAGAGGGTCTGGACCGGGGCTGGGGTCCCGGAGGAGCTGGAGCAGCATCACGGTGACAGCCCCTGCCCGCCGAGCACGCCCGAGCCCTTTTATTAATGCTTAAATCAGTAGGTGGTAGACAGTTCCTTAGAAACAGTGGAAACAGTTCAAGGTGGTATTTTTCCAAGAGGGATTAAGAGCACTCAAACAGTTAATTAAACTCCCTAAAAAAAAAAAAAAAAAAAAGTCGCTATTTAGTAAAATTTGTCACAAGCCCGTGAAAGTAAAAACTGGGAGTGATTTATCCTGAAGTACTGAGCACTTCAGGAGGGTGTCTAAATGAAATGCTGGCCAGGGGCCAGAGATGACAAAACCGTCCTATTAGAGAAGAGTGCTTGGCCCGGGCTGAGGCTCGGGCTCTGCAGGGGCAGTGGCACAGGGGCAGTGGCACCGGGACAGCCCTGCTGCATTCCCAGGATGGTTCATAAAATGCATGTTCAATTATTTGGGGTTTTGGCCAAATTGAGCAACCCAGATGTGTCCTTGCTGTGTGACACCAATGGCTGCAGTGGTACCTCGCACCTCTAGAAAGTCTGCTCACAGCCAAGTTCTTCCTTGTCCCAAGCTCTCTATGCCCATTTTCCTTGTAATTTGCCCAGTGTACTGTAAATAGTCAGCATAATCCACCCTAAACCCATCCCTTTGATGCTTCCATGTTTAGGGTGCACAGGGCTGCTGTTGAACTTCAGTGCATGTGTGGGCACTTGGATGGCTGGGTTTTGAGTTTAGTGAGTTCTGGTTTTGTAGAGAATGACTTTCTTTAAAAGAAAATACTGAAAAAAACACTTTCATTCATCAAAAGGTCCTTCTAATAATCAGTTTCACCAGATAACTCAAGTCTTAGAGAGTAATGGAATAATTTAGGTTGAAAGGGACCTTCAAGATGATCTAGTTCCAGCCCTCTGTCATAGGATGTCACTCGTGGAGCATGGTTTCAGCTAAGTCCATAAACTACTACTGAAGATTTTTGTGCTAACAAGACAAGCTGCAGTGCCCCTGCATTTGGTGGAAAAGGTCCCTGCAATGGCCCTTGTCCATAATTCTGGCTCCTGTGGGTAAATGAACTGCAATCAATTTACTTTTTGTCCCGCATACAGGTACAAAGCAGTGGCACCTGATAAACCACCTGCAGCCTGAAACTTCTTATGACATTAAGATGCAGTGCTACAACGAGGGAGGGGAGAGTGAGTACAGCAACGTGATGATCTGCGAGACCAAAGGTGAGCTGTGGGGCCGAGCCGAGGTGGCATTTGGGACGGGAAAGATCCACTGGGGGAATTTCTATGCAGCACAAAAGTCAGCTGCGATGATGACCATAATTTTCTGGAATGTTTCGGAGGATTGTTTTGTCTTCGGAAGCTGGGATTGTTTTGAACATATGGAAAATGATCCGTTGCACTCCTGAGGCTCTCAGCAGAGCTCTGCAGCTCTGCTGCCCTCAGAGATAGCGCTGCTGCCTCTGCGCTGCTGATGGCCTCTCCTTAGGAGACAACCATGCGCCTGAAGATGACAGAATTGATTTGTACATCTGTTTTATGTCTTCAGGGCTCTGTGACACGTTGTATAAGTGCAGACCACAGCAATTGATGGCTGTGTTTGCTGCCTCCATCCCTAATCCTGCATGCCTCTGGCACAAAGTTTGTACTGTTCTCGGGAAGTGTCAGATATGGCAGTCACATTTATTTTGTGAAGAATTCCTGTCTCCTTTAATCTCTAAAACCAAGTAAGGCTGTAAAGGGAAAATGCAGACAGTAAACTTCAAATGCAGTGCTATGAAAAAATGTTTGAGAAAAAAAAAAGAAAAAAGCCCTCTGGGAGCGGAAGCATCAAAATTCAGTGAAGTGAGTAGTGAAACCTTTGAAGGAAGGAGTAGGAGCTGCAGGGCTTCAAGGCTGCACACACGGTTGGTCTCCCTCCTGCAAGGAATATAACTTTCTTCTCTAATTCTTAAATGGGCAAGATGTAATCTGTCATTCACACTGCCTCTTCCTTAAAATTTATCTCCCCCAGGCTCATAAGGGTGATCTGGCTTATCCAGCATACCTGCATGGAGGTGCTTGTGTCTCTCTGACCGGCTTCACTCCTAAGCCAGGCACCTCTTTTAGGGTTTTAGTGTCAAATGAAATAAATCTGAGCTGTGGTGTACTGGAAACTAATGTAAATGCTATTCCTGGGTTAAACCAGCATCTAATTTTCAGTGTTTTTCTGTTCATCTCTTCAACTGTGTGGTTTGGAAAGGGGGTTAGCAGGGTTCACATCAGATAAGAGCAGGTCATCTGGCAGAGCATGGGTGAGAGAAATGAGTGTTGTGGTTTTTCCTGACCTCAGAAGTGGAAAGATTTGTGCTCTTTCAAGTTGAGAGTTACAGCAGTTGCAGCCACGGGTACCTCGAGTGGCTCGTTAAAGTTCCAGTGACCTCAAAGAGGGGGTGAGCAGGGGGGATAATCACCATTTTCCAAGGCAAACAGTTATTACCCAATAGGAGTTGGCATTCTCATTGTAGGATTTAATACTGCCTTGGAAACATCGGGACTCAGACTCGGCAGTAATTATTTTCATGTCATGATGAAAAAACACTTTAGAAAATGCATTTAGTGGATGCACACGTGCTTGTCTCTACCCATCCAGTGAAACGCACGCCGGGAGCGTCGGAATATCCTGTGAGAGACCTGAGCACGCCACCCAACCCCCCCGAGCGGGCCGGGGGCAGCGGGGCTGTGGCTGCCAGCGGCCCCGTGCGCAGCAGTGACATGCTGTACCTCATCGTGGGCTGTGTCCTGGGCGTCATGGTCCTCATCCTCATCGTCTTCATCGCCATGTGCCTCTGGAAGAACCGGCAGCAGAACGCCATGCAGAGTGAGTGGGCATTGCTTTCATGAGGAAAATATTACCAGAGTAAAATTAGGAATGTCCACGCTGCGTTTTATGGATGGGCAGCAGTTTCCTGTTAGGAGCCAGCTTGCATTTCTGTAGAGGCTTGTACTTCCAGGTGTGTCTTAGGTGCAGACTTGGGTTTTTAAGAGCAGCAATGTCTCAGTTTCTTCACACTGATGCTCCCTGCCTGTCCTGCTGCATCCCTGGAGGATTGTGATACAGTTTCACCCAGGGAATATTGTTGGACAGACCTGAGCAAAGTTTCTGCAGTTTATGTTTAACTTTAAGCCCCTGCATAGGTCTCTGATGATTGCAGAGGCAGAATGTGTGTAATCGTAATCTGTAGTTTTTCCCCCTCCACACAGCCCCCGGAAAAATCTGACTAGCTCAGAGATAAGGGGCTGTGAGGGGAGGAATACCAGGAGAGGGGAAAATATTCAAAAGAGGCTCTTACCCCAGGGAAGCTGGTTGGGACAGCTCTCTTTATTCTGTGGTGTGCATGGGAGAGCGGGGCAAAAGAGAAAGAACAGGAAATCTCAGGGGTCTATATAGGTTTTGGACAGGATGGGCTTTCCTGGCTCTCCGCCAGCCCTGTTGGGGCAGGAAGGAGGATCCAGGGGTTATCTTGATCAGAGTCACAGGGCCCGGGGAAGGGGGGCACAGGGTGCCCATGAGCTCGCTGTAACAGTAATCGCGTGTTAAATTTGTGGAGAGTTAAACCCTGGATCTCTCCCTTTCTTGAGTGCATCTGGAAAGAAAAGAACTTGCAGCTCTAGGACGAGTCTCTTGTTACCTCTTAGTCCCTGCACAATGAGATGGCATTCAATGGCCAAGTCTTCCAGAGAGGTGTTAATAAGGAAAACCTGTTCATTAGCAAGCAGGAGCCTGGAGCAGGAGCTTTGCAAGGTGCTCTGCACCCACCAACAACCCAGAGCCAGCAGAATCTCTGCACTGGCCTTTTCTGCTCCTTGTGCATAAATCAGCCTTGCTCTTGCCACGGCCTGTGGTTATTTTTAAACTCTCTTACTCTCCTACAGAGAGAAATGTAGGAGATAATGAAGATAGTGTCTTCAGCTGCAGCCCAGAGAGATCTTCTGGAAGCAGCTTATAGCAGATACAGCAGAGGGGCTGTTGGTGATACAAAAGGCCTGGTTTTAGGACGCTCTTGTAGTGATTGACATCAGCCAGGTCCTTCCAGACCAACATTTCTGGCCTGCTCTGCAGGATGTGGCTGTTTGCCATGTCTACTTGCGTATGCTCAGCAGTTGGATATCAGAATTAGTTCACAAAAGCTGGAGAAAGAAAAAACAAGTTTCTTTATTTTTAGGGATGCTCATTTAACTTTTCATTTATCAGTAGAGGTGCTTTCAGTAATCATGTCTTTTGCAGAATACGATCCTCCAGGCTACCTGTACCAAGGGGCAGAAATCAACGGGCAGATGATTGAGTACACGACCTTACCCGGGACGAGCCGAGTCAATGGCAGCGTCCACGGAAGCTTCCTCAGCAACGGCCTCAGCAACGGCTGTCCCCACGTCCATCACAAAGTTGCCAACGGTGTCAACGGGATCATGAGTGGAGGAGGAGCAGGACTGTACCCAGGGCACACCAACTCCCTGTCCAGAACACACATGGACTATGAACATCCCCATCACCTTGTGAATGTAAGGCCCTGCACGGGGTGGGAGGCTCAGCCCAGACCCTGGGGATTATTCAGGGGCTGTAGAAGCAGGCTTAATTTGTGTGGGGGAATACCCATCCATTGATAACAGCCAGTTCCACTGAATTCCTTATCCCAGAGGAAGCAACTGGGCTGATATTTGTGATGCAAACATCATGGTTTTCATTTGAGAATATCAGATGACAGCAAGAATTCCACTTACTCTGGGAAATCTGCCTCTACCCTCCTCCTAACAGCATGTAAGCTCTGAGAATGCCTCAGTGCTGGGCTGAGATACTTTACTTGTACATATGGTATTTCTCAATCTCCAAGTTAAATACATTTAATTATAGCTGCTTATTCTGCAGCTTTATGGATCACCCGTTTTTCCCCACCTGTTTCAGATCTGTAACTCTGAGCAATGCTATTAATTATGGCAAAGCACGAATGGCGCAGGAGGTTCCATGGAATGAAGTGCCCCATACATCTTGAACTGCAGCAGAGCAATAATGCTGCTTTTTTTTTTTTTTCAATCCCCTGTTTGTGACTGTTGAGACAGGCTCGTTTTTTGTTTTGAAATTGAAAATAAAATTAAAAACTAATTTCAATCTGCGATCCAGCCTTTGTATGCTGTGGAAAAATACTTCATTTGCTGAAACGTGTCCTGTTTCCAAGAGAGAATAATGATTTCATTATTGTCTATGGAAACAGATGGCTTGCATTCAAACTTACTAAACTTACTCAAAACTGTGAACATTGCCCAGGAAAACTGAAAGAAAAAGTTCAAAAGTCTGAATAACCCATGCTGTTTCTGGAGAAAAAAAACGGGTCTATTGTTTGTGTTGGTAATTGAGCACAAGCACTTCATTTTATTGAACAACAAATTAGCACTTGCACAGTAGTTGCCACTTCAGTTCCCTCAGTCTGAGCCCAGACCAGTCAGTTCTTCACCCCATTCTGCCTTTGGCCTCCCCATGGAGCAAGAAGTGCCCACTTTTGGTTGTTTTCAAGAGCAACCAAGGCCCAAACTAGTTTTTTTTTTGACCTGTCCAACCTCCCAGTGGGTGAAACTCCAAAAATCTCCAAGCCCTCAGGGCAGGAACATTTGCAGTGCTCAAAAGCTTGCCCTGGAGAAAGACTGGAGTTGCATTATGTTTTGTCCCTTCCATTTTTATTTTTTTGGGGGTGAAAAAAGGAAATATGTTTGTGATAACGCAGGTCTTGATGCCTGGAGCTCCTCTGTGCCTGGAGGTGTCCACCCAGCTCTGCCGTCTTGCTGGGAACAGGTTGATGGGGTTGAGTTTTCCTTTCCCCACTCCCTGTTGTAGAAAGTTTGAGTTACACAATCTCTGCCCATGGAGAAGGGCTGGGACTGGCATGTGGGTGAGGCTACACGGAGGAACAGGATGTTCTGATCTTCATTAGGTCGCTCTTTATTGTTTCGATGATTGGCTTAAATGAGCAAGGGAGAAACTGGCTAGGATGGCAATCAAGACTAATTAGGCATTTCCTCAGTGCTCCTATCCCTCAAAAACTTTAGGATAAGCTCTGTTTTTACGAAAATAGGGATTGCTAGAAGTTGCCTACCACCTGAGCTGCCAAAAGCTCGGTGAGCCTGCCCAGCCTGGCTCCCTCCTGGAGCCCAGTGCAGGAGGCTGGCTCTGCAGCCCCCTTGGAGTGGCTCCCACATCACTGTCTGCCTGGTCCCTAACAATGAGGTATGTGTTAATCTGGGCATTTCAACTGGCTTGTAATGGCCCCGTTAGCCAAAACCAACAACACAAAATCCCTCTCACCCGGAGTCATTGCTGGCTGAGGAATTACCCCATCTGTACAAATACGAAACGGTTCAAAAATCAGTGTAGTGAAGTAAACTGATCTAATCGGAGTAATTACAGGAAAGTGGGATGGGTTTGTGTGTGACATCAGCCCTGCAAATTTAATCCTCTGTCTCCCTAAACAAGCCTTGCGTGCTAATGAACAGCAATTCGCTTTCGTGTCTGTCATCAGCGTTAAAAATAAATATATTTACAGTGTGTTTATTAAATTAAACCTCAGCATATTAAGCTGAAAACAGACCAGGGAAATGACCACATACTTGTCTAAGCTGCAGTTATTTACTTTTCCCTGACACACACACTGGCAAAGCCCTCCCCTGGCCTTTGGACAATCGCTCAGTGTTGCCGTGCCACGTACAGCCCAGAGCAGGGCATCGATAACGTGACCAGAGGGGGGAAACTGAGGCAAAGAGCTCTTGGGTGTCCCAATAGTGATTTGGTTAATTTGATTAATTAGTAATTGTTAATTCTTTCTGCTGCAGGGTGGTGGGATGTACACAACAGTGCCGCAGACTGACCCCTCGGAGTGCATCAGCTGCCGGAATTGTCGGAACAATAACAGGTGAGAAATGACAATTACAGGTAGAAATTACAATAACAGGTGAGAAATTACAGTAACAGGTGAGAAATTACAGTAACAGGTGAGAAATTACAAAAACAGGTGAGAAATGACAGTAACAGGTGAGAAATGACAAAAACAGGTGAGAAATGACAAAAACAGGTGAGAAATGACAGTAACAGGTGAGAAATGACAGTAACAGGTGAGAAATGACAAAAACAGGTGAGAAATGACAGTAACAGGTGAGAAATGACAGTAACAGGTGAGAAATTACAAAAACAGGTGAGAAATGACACTAACAGGTGAGAAATTACAAAAACAGGTGAGAAATGACAAAAACAGTTGAGAAATGACAGTAACAGGTGAGAAATGACAAAAACAGGTGAGAAATGACAAAAACAGGTATGAAATGACAGTAACAGGTGAGAAATTATACCAACAGGTGAGAAATGACACTAACAGGTGAGAAATGACACTAACAGGTAGAAATGACAGTAACAGGTGAGAAATGACAATAACAGGTGAGAAATTACAAAAACAGGTGAGAAATGACAGTAACAGGTGAGAAATGACAATAACAGGTGAGAAATGACAATAACGGGTGAGAAATGACAATAACAGGTAGGAATGACCTGCCCAGAGAACAGCCCTCCCTCTGTGGGCTGGGGTGGAGCTGGGGCTGGCAAAAGATGAGAGCTGGAGTCCTGGCTAGCACAAGGAGCTCCATGGATGACCTGGAGAGCAGCTGAGGATTTTCCATAGGACAGAATAAAACAAATTGTTAAAATCCCAGAGCTCACTTTGCTCAACATGCTCCTCTGATGCTCTCTAGGAAGTGAAGCAGGTTGGGCACTGGATTTTTTTTTTTTTAATCTGTATTTCCTGTGTTTTTTTCAGTTCTGAGATAACAAAATTATTCCATATGGAGCTTGTCAAATCGGATTTAATTGGTCTTCTATATTTTACACTTCCTGATATTCCCTTAAGAACACTAACCAACTCACTCCTTTGCCTGCACAATGCTGTTCTTTGTAAAACATGGGATTTGAAATCCTTGAGGCCTTCAGGAGATGACCAGTTGTCAGAGTGGGATGCATTTATTTTCATGTGAAAAAGGATTCTTGTGTAGAATAAGGGAAAATCTGTCTTCTGCATTGTAGCTGGGAGTTGGAAACCTAATAAAAATTACTAAGTTTTCACTTTTGGAATTATTATCCTCCTTAGGCTTCTGACTAAATCTCTGGTTATTTTAATGCTTAGAAATAGGACTGAAAGTCAGACAAGCTGAGCTGCTCTGACTGGTAGGTTCTGGGCTTTTTTTTCAATCATACTTTGATTTTTCAGTATTGTTAAAATCTTCAGCTGCCTTTAAGTATGCATCTGGCTAAGCAGAGTTGAAATTAATCTTTGAATCATTGAATATTCTGAGTTAGACCCACAAGAACCATGGAGTCCAACCCCTGTTGAACAATAAAGCTGTTGTTGAAGGCAGAGAACACATTCACTTTATTTTCATAGTTTTACTTTTTAAAATAACACTTATAATGAGCTTGAATCCTTCTTGCTTCCATAAATATGTGCATGACGGTGCAATGCTGACAAGCTGCTGCTTGCAGGTGGAGCTGGGCATGCCTTGCCTGGCCCAGTGTCCCTGGCAGGTCTCAGGAAAGCTCAGTATGTTCCCTCACATCCCAATGCTGTGATTTTCAGCAGCTCTCACCGGGATTCTGAGACTCGTGGTAATTTAGAACACACCATATGTGTTACACTGTAATTAAGAGCTTGCTTCCAGTGTTAAACACATTTAGTGCTTTATTTGCCCTTTTTTTTTTTTCCATAAGAAAGCGAGGCAAAGAGTTCCATCCTCTGCAACTGCACTGCTCCTCCCAGAGGTCATCAGCAGGGCCTGAACTTTGAGTTTTCACAGCCCCATTCTATATTTGACTGCTTGATAGAGAAACAAGTTGTCCCTTACAGCTGCCTTGCCCCGGAGGGGATCATTAACCCCGGTTTGGCAGAGAGCTGCGCAGCGGGACCGCTCTGTTCCTGTCCTGCCGCTGGGGGAATGCAGAGAGGACATGGGAGAGGGGAGTGCAGAGGACCAGAACGTGCCTCAGCTTTACACCAGGGAGCTGGGTGTATGGCCAGGGTGAAGAGGAGAAGGAGGAGGAAGGCCTGTTGGGTTAGTGCAGTCAGCCCAATAGGTTTTTTGGGATAAGGCTGAAGTGTTTTTCCCATTTTGTTCAACCTCACTGCACAGGTGAGGGCTGTCCCCCTGAGCTGCCTGTCCCCATCCCAGCCTGGAATCAGTGCTGAAATCAGGCAGTTCCCCCATGGCAGCAGGGGAAGGGAGGTTCAGGTGGGCACACCTCTGGCAGGGCATGCCAGACCAGGAGTGTGGCCTTGGTGCCATGAATTCCTCACTGCCCATTTCCACCAAATGCCTGGAGCTGTTGCTGATTTGAGACGAATGCAGCAGTTTTGTGAATTGTGACCACGTGCAAATGAATCCTAAAGGTTCAGCATTATTTCATAGCTGTTTTCAGCAGCAGCCATCTCAGAGCAGGTTTTATTATTCCAGTGCTGAAATCCCTGGGTCTTCTGTTTAAATTAGCACTTTATCCCTCATAACTTCTCGTGGAGCCTTGCCAGAGGGAGAAGCTGCTGAAAACTGGAGACCTGCTTTGCTATTGTGGACAAAACCTGTGGTTGACAGGATTGAGAGCTGATCTTTTTTCTTCTCTTGTGCCTTTGTGCTAAAGCTCTCAAGATACCTGACGTTTGCAGAGGAATTTACACTTTTGCAGATCTCTCTCCTTTGCAAATTCACTGTATTTTGGTCAGAAATCTGAAATGCACAGTTCAAATGTAGGAACATCAGTTTATTTTTCCAGCTTTTTAATCTAAAGTATGATTTTTTTTTATTTTATAGTTTAGTAGGGTTTCAGTATTAAGAATTGATAGAAGATGTGTTTTCCCAGCAGGGATTTTACAAGAGTCTTCCTCCACACTCTGCTCTGGATATCCCCATGGCTAGTTTCCATCAAAATGTGGTTATTGAAGCTTAGAAGGCTGAACTGCTGTGTTGAAACATCCTTCAAGCTCTTACAATAATACAGAGAACTTCACTGACCCCTGTATCTTTAAGAAGAAACCCCAGAAATGTGCAAACTCAAACATTTAGATGGGTTTCTCTGAGCCTTTTTTTCTAAATAATAAGTGAGTACAGTCAAAACCTCTGCGGAGAGAAAGGCAAACTAATAAATGGATTTGTTTGAGGACCAGATGTGTTTCATGTGGATTCTCCAGTGGCTTCTGTGGTATTTTGGTACTTGGAATAATGATTTTAGAGGCAGTTACAGGAGTGGGAGGACAAAATAGGAGAGTGAAGGTTGAACTTAGTGCTGCTCCATCCTCAGAGTTTTTGGGATGGAGCAGGCTGCAGAGGGAGCCCATTTGTGCTGTTCTGGCTTTGCAGGTAAAGCATCTGCCAGAGGGAAAGCTCATTACAGTTCCTCCTCTGACAAGTTTGTGTTGTTGGGGTGTTTTGTTGCTCTTTCAGTTGTGGCAGTGTTGATCCCAGGTTTTGGTCAGGTTTCAGGTTTGAACTGAGGCTCGAGGCAGGGCTTTAGGACAGGTCCCCCCAGCGTGATGGTTTTCCATATTGCCATGACTTTTTTAATGGCATAAAAGTGGTTTCTGGGACTTGGGCAGGACTTAACTGAGACTGCCAAGCTTAACATGTCCTGGTTTGAAACCCTTCTGAGCTCAGTGCTGGGCTGCTGTCGAGGTCAGCTCTGCTGGCTGCTGCCCTGGCACTGCTGCTGTCCCAGTCCATCTTTCCTCCTTTTCCAGCAATTTTTCATCTGTTCTGCTCAGGTGTGGGCCAGAATCAGTCTGGAGCAGCACATAGTGCTGCTTGCTGAGCCAGCAGCTGAGCAGGCAGGTCCAGGGATCAATTTTGATGTTTCCAAATGCCAGTCTTACACAGCCCCAGGGATGCAGATAGCAATCAGCGCTGGGCTGATCCCTGTGAGGGAAGCAGGTGAGGGATGGGTTTACATCTGGTCAGAAAAAAAAGAGAAGAAGGGTGCTCAGAGTTGTATCTGCACTCGCACATAAAGATCTGGAGCTTATTCAGCTTTCACAGGAGCATTTTGGGGTGTCACTGGAGGGTGTGAACACTTTCCATCCTTATTTCCATGTGTTTATCTGTGGATCCATCTCTATCCTGCACCAAGGAGCATCTTGGCGTGTAGTTTCTCAAAACTTCTAGTAGCTGTGCAAGTGAACCTTTAGCTTTTTGGGTAGTTATGGCTTTCTTATGTAGGAATTGTTTATATAAATGTTCCCTGAGGGCCACATTGTTCATAAGGCTGCAAACACTGAGGTGTTCTCCCTCATGCCACAATGGTATGTGTGTCAAAATCCTGCTTCTTTTTGTTTAAAGCTTAAATTCCTCAGCTGTAACAATTGATTCAGTGCTTTAGTTTCAGTTCCACAGCTTTACACAGGTATTACAGGGCCACAATCTGACTTACACTGCAGAACAGGGGGGTTAAATTTGTTATATTGCATCTATTTTTCTAATTTGCATTCACTCCAGTAACACTTAGTATTTATTTTTCAAGGTACCTAAGTGTGCTGCTTGGGTTTCAAATTTGAGCTCTTTATCTTGGCAGTGAAAACATGTTTTATGGAGTTGCTTTGATGGAGAAATGGACTCACAAGTCAGGTCATGGGGTCTCAATTGATGGGGGAAGGAGCTGAGCGTGTTTTGAATGTTTTCAGCTGTCTGCTGGGAGAAAGAAAACCACTCAATCCTTTTCTTAACGTCAGAATCTCTCCACAAATATATTTAAAACTGATGTGACAAATGCTCTGATTGTTGATGTGGTAAAACATTTAAAAGTTGTGTTGGGAAGACGGCGCTGTGAGTAACTTTGGCCTCCGTCCCTCCCGCAGGTGTTTCACCAAAACCAACGGCACTTTCAGCAGCAGCGCGCTGCCCGTGGTGCCCCTGGGAGCCCCTTTCCAGCAGGACGCTGTGGAGATGAAGCCCCTGAGCCCGCAGGTGATGGTGGCCATGTGCCTGGCCGCGGCCAGCCCCGAGTGCAGCGCCCGGCTGGAGCAGGAGGGCCGGGAGAGCGCGGAGCAGCCCCCGGCACCGCGTCCCTGCTGCCGGGAGGATTGCATGGACGGTGAGGCATCCCACAGAGGATAGCACCTGGCTGGGAAGCTGGGAATATTCTGTAGGACATCTGTAGGGAGCTTAATTTATTGCAGAGAAGTCAGTAATTAAACCCTTGTAAGAGCAGGCTTGGAGGAAGGTGAAGCGTCCCGCCTTTCCCATCGTGGAAAGTGGGAGCAGTGCTGCTCCAGTGCCATGCCCTTGTGATTGATGCCTCTAAAATGGGCTCATTGACACACGAGGAGGCTGTGACTGATGGATGCTGCACTCACAGCACACCCACTGGCCCCAACAGGCATTTCAGAGCCATCCTAGAGGCAGGAACCGGCACAGGGAGGGACCTGGTCTCTGGTGGTGGAAGGAGAGCCTGTTCCTTGTCCCATCCTGGAATCATTGCACCTTGTGTGCTCTGCACCCACCCCGTGGCAGCAGGGGGAGGGAGGTTCAGGTGGGCACACCTCTGGCAGGGCATGCCAGACCAGGAGTGTGGCCTAGGTGCCACAAGCTCCTGAGTGATTCATTTCCACCAAATGCCTGGAGCTGTTGCTGATTTGGGGTGAATGCAGCAGTTTTGTGAATTGTGACCACGTGCAAATGAATCCTAAAGGTTCAGCATTATTTCATAGCTGTTTTCAGCAGCAGCCATCTCGGAGCAGGGTTCATTATTCCAGTGCTGGGCTGATTTCCTCAGTGTGAGCTGTTCAATACAGATAGAGCCCATGCCCTGTGCTTGTGCCTGGTATGGTGGGAATGGGCCTGAGCCCAAAGAGCATCACCCACTGGAATTAAAGAGTTCTGAGGGCCTGTGATTCTGTTGAGCTGACAGAGAATCTCCTGAAAACCCCGACACAACCACCTGCCCTGCTCTTGCTTTGCAGGCGGCAGCTTCCTGCACTCGGAAACATCGAACCACATTTTGAGTTGGAGTCCCCTCATTCTTCAGCCTGTTTCCAAGGACTGTAAGGAAAAACCAGGATGGAGTTCATCTGGAATCACCCTAAATGGTTCTGGGGACCTTTGTCAGCTCCAGCTGCGGGAAACCTGAGGCAGTGACCGCTGTCCCCACTAACGCCAGAACTGCACCGCAGCACCGCTGAGAGGGAGTCACGGGGGGATGTTAATTATAACAGAGAGAGTCACTATTTATTTTTTGTAGTAGTGTCATATGAATGTATCTTGGTTTCAAAATGGTTGCCTTTTTATATTATTTATGCCTTGAAATCCCTTTTTTGTTGGTTTTTTTTTTTTTTCTTCCCCCCACACACCACAAAACTAGCCTGGTTATGTGTATAAGAAAGAATTGTAATAATATAAAGAATGAGGATGGGAAATGTGGATTGTGTTTCCGTGGCAATTTACCAGTGGGACAAGTGCTTCCGAGGAGCCCGAGAGAGGGATTTGAGCAGGTCTGAAATGACCAACAGCTGCCACCTCCCTGGCGGCTCAGTGACATGGCACTGGAACCCTCCTTTCCATGAACACCTCCTGGCCTCTGCTGGTTTCTCTGGGAAGATCCCGATGAGGAAATAAGATCAATAAGAAAAATGAGCCCTGATTGAGTCTGTCCTGTGCAGCTTGAAGCAGAACTTGAGTCAGTGACTGTGTCTTTAGGTGCTCAATAACCCTTCTGCAGAAGTACAAGTGGAAATCCAGCCTGTCTCACTTTCCCACTCACAGAAGACAAAATCCAGTTCAACTCTTGATTTGAGGCATTACTAACAGCTTGGATAGCTCTGAAATGAAATCGGTCATAGTGAAAAGCTCCCAGCAGCCCTGGCCACGACTGTCAGGAACCTGCCCATCCTGGACACAGCACGATGGAGGTGCTGCAACCTTGCCTACAGGGTTTGGGTGGGTGTTTTCATTTTTCCTTTCCAAACTGAATCCCAGTAAATAAACCAAACCAGTGCTTGCAAAGCACTCCATCCACCCACACGAGTCACAGTGCAAAGCCCCAGAAATGAAGCACACAGTTGACAGTGATGGCCACCCCGAGGGGACACGTACAGCCCAGAGCAGCGTGTCCCTGGCCAGTCTGGGAAGGGAGGGAGCCGTGCCAGCCTCGGCTGCAGCTGCCCCAAAACCCTGGGGAGCTCAGGGCTACTGGTGCAGCTTTGTCACAATTTGGGGAGTGATGTCTGTGTGAGGAGGAAGTCCTTGAGATCTGCTTCAGTAGCAGCAGCTCCATGGCTGCTCCGAGTGTTGGAATGGGGTTTTTTATGTTTCATAGAATCCCAGAACAGTTGGATTTGATGATTCTTAAAGCTCATCCCATTCCTCCCCTGCCATGGGCAGGGGCACCTCGACTATCCCAGGCTGCTCCAAGCCCTGTTCAGCCTGGCCTTGGGCACTTTCAAGACTGGGACAGCCACAGCTGCTCTGGCACCCTGTTGCCAGGCCCTCCCCACCCTCACAGGGAAGAATTTATTCCCAATATCCCATCTAAACCTGCCCTCTGGCTGTGTGAAACCATTCTCCCTTGTCCTGTATCTGCTTGTTTAAGAAATCCCTCTCCTTCCTTTTTATAAGCCCACTTCAGGTACTTGCAGGCCACAATGAGCTCTGCCCAAACCCTTGTCTTCTATTGCATTATTTGTAGTTATATGTATTCTTTTGCCTTTTTTTTTTAGGGTTGAGCATCCTCCTATCCAGAGCTGCCTTATTCCAAAGTTCTCTGCACACCATGGACTTCACACCCTTGTCTGCCACATACCCCAGAGCCACCACAGATCTCCCTCCTCCCTTTTTGTTTATCTCGTCCTCACAGCCTGGATTTTCCTTTTGCAGGATCTGCTGCAATGTTTTCCCCTTTTCCAACAGAGATTGGCCCACAAGTGGTTGGGATTTAACTGTGGCTGCTTCGTTTTTGCCAAACACTGAAATTTAACCATGGTTTTACATTTAAATTCAAATTTAACCTTGCTTAAATCTCCCCTGTATTGTGGGTGTGTCAGATAAAGACGCTCTGTTTTCCAGAGAAGCTGTAATATCCCTTTGGAATGTTATGTGTTTGAAGTGATGGTTTTGCAGGAGTTTGGGTAGGGTTTGTGTTTCTGGGGATGGTTTGATAAAGGGATCAGTGCTGCTCTATGGCTGCTGTGGGGATTGATACTCTGTGGGCACTGATCAAGGTTGGTTTGTGTGGCTTGATACTTCCCAGTGGGTAATTATTAACCAAATACAGGAGAAAATGGCCCCAGATGCCCTTGTCTTCACACACATCAGAAGATGAGGACTCAGGAAAGCTGGGAACTGCCTGACAGTTTCCTTGGACCCCGCTTCCCTTTGTGCTTGCACCAATGCAGGGAAAACCACCTCCAATCACTATTTTTTACCTCCTGTGGTTTGGCCTGAAATTAGGGGAGTTTGGGGGTGAAGATGAGGCTCCTTCCCACGCAAAGTTTTGTGGCTGTTTCTGTACCACAGAAACCTCAGCACAATCCCAAAGCAGCACCTCCAGGCAATGCCAGCCCTGGGAGTGCGAGCGGCGCTTCGGCCCTCGGGCTTTTTTCCTGCCATCGGTGAGAAACTATTTATTGTAGCCTAAATATTTATTTTACTCCAGCAGTAACTGCAGGCCTGTGGCTGGGCCGGAGGGGCTTTCTCGGGGTGCTGCATTCGGAGCAGCCCAGCACGGCACGGGTGGGCGTGGGGAGAGGAGGAGAGGGAAATAACCAACGAAAGGCGGAGCGGTCACGGCGTGGCTGTCACGGCGATGGTGACATTAACTGGTGGGTCATCGGTGGTGCCTGGTGCTGCTGAGAGTGGCTCTGTAAGGGCTGGAGGAGCCGCAGGAGGGGCTGGGGCAGGGGGAAGGTGGCTCAGCCCTCGGTTTGCCCCAGTACCTGCTGCTGTGCCAGGGGCACACGGGTGTCCCTGTGCTGGTGCTGCTTCGGTACCTCCTGCTGCCATGCCGGGGGCACACGGGTGTCCCTGTGCTGGCCCTGCTGCCTCCTCCCCGCCTGCAGCTGCCTCAGCATCCTCCGCGGTGCCCACGGGCTCCTGGGCACCATGCCCGGCCCTACAGAACACATGGGGTCTCGCCGGTGCCCGCTGGGAGCGGAGGGGCAGAGGGATTTGGGCACTCACGTGCGGAACAGCAGGTCGTGCAGCCCTGGGGGGACAAACGGTGTGAGCTGTGACAGGGTCAGGGGTCCTGTGCCCCCCTGAGCCCCCTGGCACTCACTTGGGAGGGTCTCCCGGTGGCGGGCGATGCAGTGCACGGCCAGGAGGGATGCTGCGCTGGCCACCAGCATCCCCGCCACCGCCGCCCCCGTCACCGCCGGGTAGGCCTCGAAGGGAGGCTCGGCTGGAAGAGAGCAGAGGGAACATGGCAGGCAGCAGGGACGGGCAGAGCCCAGAAAGGCCCGGGAAGGTGCGAGCCTGTGCCTGAAACCTACTGCCGGCTGCTCTCCTCAGCTCCACCGGGATGGAAACGCTGCCCTTGTCCACTCAACCCTCGCTCTGCCCCCACGGAGCAGCCCCTGCCCGCTTCACCTGGGGTCTGCACCTCGGAGGGGTGCCCGGCCGTGCGGTGGTTGACGGCCAGGACGCGGAAAGCATAGAGCACCGCGGGGTCCAGCCCCCCCAGCCGCCGGTCCCGGGAGTGCGGCTCGATGTCGCCGGCGGCTGTTTCCCAGGGGCTGGGGCTCTCCCGGAGCCGGAGGGGCTTCTTGGTTTGGCGCCGCTGCACCACGAAGCCGGTGAGGTTCCCGGCGCCCTGCGTCCGCCACTCCAGCCGCACCTCGGTGCGCGCCCGCGTGTACCGCAGCTTGCTGATGGTGACGTTGGGCGGGGCGGGGTACCCTGGGCGAGATGGCACCCGGCAGGAGGGGCTGGATGCCCCCAGCCCGCCCTTGATGCCCTCAGCCCGCCCTTGATGCCCCCAGCCCGCCCTTGATGCCTTCAGCCCGCCCTTGATACCCCCAGCCCACCCTTGATGCCCCCAGCCCGCCCTTGATGCCCCCAGCCCGCCTTGATGCCCCCAGCCCACCTTTGATGCCCCCAGCCCGCCCTTGATGCCTTCAGCCCGCCTTTGATGCCCCCAGCCCACCCTTGATGCCTGCAGCCCGCCCTTGATGCCCCCAGCCAACCCTTGATGCCCCCGGCCCACCCTTGGTGCCCCCAGCCCACCCTTGATGCCCCCAGCGCACCCTTGATGCCCCCGGCCCACCCTTGATGCCCCCAGCCCACCCTTGATGCCCCCGGCCCACCCTTGATGCCCCCAGCCCACCCTTGATGTCCCCAGCCCGCCTTTGATGCCCCCAGCCCACCCTTGATGCCCCCAGCCCACCCTTGATGCCCCCAGCCCGCCCTTGATGTGCCCAGTTCACCCTTGATGCCCCCAGCCCGCCCTTTCCCTTCCCGGGACTCACGGTCCACGCGGAGGCGGACCGGGAGGGTGGCGGTGCCCACGGCATTGGTGGCGGTGCAGCGGTAGATCCCGCTGTCCCCCGGCC
This sequence comes from Taeniopygia guttata, assembly GCF_048771995.1. Lineage (NCBI taxonomy): Eukaryota > Metazoa > Chordata > Aves > Passeriformes > Estrildidae > Taeniopygia > Taeniopygia guttata. The sequence continues at coordinate 2,101,093 of NC_133049.1, forward strand.
ACTCGGCATCGCGGACGGTGAGGTTGACCCACTCTTCTCCCTCCTCCAGCCCGTACTTGGCCAGCCCCGGTGTCACCTCCCGCTCCATCGGGTCGTACCACGCCACCGTGGCCCCGAGCCTGGCACTGCCGCCGCGCTGCCGGCACGCCAGCTGCGCCTCGCCGCCCTCCAGCACCGCCACTTCGCTGTCCGCCTGCAGCTCGGGGACCTCTGCTCGGCGACAAGGGGGACGCTATGGTGCCACCCCCATGGCACGGCGGGGGCACCGGGGGCGGCTGCGCTTACCGAGCCGCAGGCGGCACTCGGCGGCCGCGGCCCGCAGCGGGTGCGCGGCCGCGCAGACGAACTCGCGGCCCCCGAGGCTGCGGTCGGTGCTGAGCACCAGCACGGCCGGGGAGGCCGCGGGCTCGCCCAAGGCCCGGCCAGCGCTGTCCCGCCAGCGCAGGGTGACGAGCGGTGTGCCCCCGTCCCAGCGGCACCGCAGCATCACGAACTCGTCACCCTTGGTGGCCGCCGCCGCGCAGGTGGGGCTGCCGGACGGGACCCCTGTGGGACGGAGCGGTGTCACAGTGGGGCACTGCCACGCTGTGCCACGGCACCCCCATGAAGGAGACACCGCAATCCCGGCCGTGCCACAGCCTCCCCCATTTCGGAGCAAGCTGGAGGTGCTGAAGGTCCCAGGAAAAGCAGCAGCACCCTGGGGCACCCATCCCATGGTTTGGCCATGGCGCGGGGTCAGTGCAGCTCTGCTGCACTCAGAAAGGGGGTTGGGGGCAGATGGACCCACTGTCACTCACACAGGGTGGTCCCACATGCAGCCCCCAGTGGCAGCGCGGGGTGGGAGGCCAGGCAGGAGAAGGAGCTGCCGTTCCTGGTGCCTGCCCCTGGCTGGATCCTGGTGGCCATGGAAAAGCTGGTCCCCATCAACCCCTCTTCCTCTTCCTCCTCCTCCTCCTGGGGGCCCACCCAGCGCAGCCGGGCCAGGGGGAAGCCCCCCAGCCAGCGGCACCGCAGGGCCACATCCCGCTGATCCTCGGAGGCCAGGGCAGAGCAGCTGGGGCTCCCGGCTGGTGGATCTGCAGGAGACCACCGGCACTGGGGGAGAGCGTGGGCTCCCCCTGCCCCACCTCAGCCTGCCCCTGCCACCCTCATCCTCACCAGGAGCTGCGCGGGTCCGTCTCACCCCGTGGGGACCTGCCGGCCCCCCGCGGGGTCACTTACAGTAGACGGTGAGGACGATGGTGGCCTGGGTGCGCGTCTGCAGGTGGCTGTTCTCGGCCAGGCAGGTGTATGTGCCCGCCTGGGCACGGGCGATGGCAGTGATGACGTAGGTCTGGCCGACGTGCACCTGGGAACCGTTGTGCAGCCAGACATAGCGGCTGGGGGGGTTGGAGGGAGCCAGGCAGCTCAGCACCACGTCCTCCCGCTCGCCTGCTGAGAAGCCCCCCTGTTCGGGGGAGAAGGGCTCCACACGGATGGCCGGCTCATCAGGGCCATCTGCGGGGACACGGGGCCCTTTAGACAGGGACAGCCCCACAGAGGGGACACAGCCCTCCCTGCGGCTTCCTCCCACCGGTGGGAAGCAGGGCAGCAAAGCCCCCTTAGAAAGGGTGCGCCGTGAGGGCTGTGAGCACACCATGGCACACAGGGCCATGGAGGCATCGTGGTGCAGCGCACACGGTGGCCATGGGGACTAGAGAGGGATTATGCCAGTGAGGTGTATGATGGCCATGAATATGTGAAAGCAACAATGAGCCATACCGTGGTGGCCACAGAAACATAGTGGTGGCCACAGAGGCATCACAGTGGCAGGATACATGATCTACATGGATGTTCCATGATAGCTATGGACATACCATGGTGGCAGGGTGCTCCGTGGCCATGGACAAACCACGGAGCATTGTGGTGGCCATGGCATGGATGGCATCAGCCCTGAAGATGCCCCCCCAGCTGGTAGCTGAGGGCCCCCCGAGGTGGGTGGCACCCAGGGCACTCACAGACGATGTCCAGGTAGACGGGGTCGCTGGTGCGGTTGTTGACCTCGTTGCTCACGGTGCAGATGTACCAGCCCGTGTGGCTGCGGTTGGCGGGTGTCAGCTGCAGCTCTGCCCCGGAGCCCCCCGGCCCCACAGGGGTCACTGAGGGACCCCCCCGGGGCTCCTGGTGCTGCCAGGAGAAGCTCAGCGGCTCCGTCCCCTCCCGCACGGTGCACGTCAGGGCCACCGCTGCCCCCTCCGCTGCCGCCGCCGCCGTCGGCCGCACGAAGGGCTTGGAGACGGGCACTGGGGGCACCGAGTGTGAGCGGCCCCCACAGGCATCAGGCTGCCCCGGGGCCCACCCATCTCCCCCGCCCAGATGGATTGTTTGGCCACTGAAGTGCCATAGCAGCCGGTAGAATGGCTCGTGAGGACACCTGCAGGCTCCTGAGGGGCCCTGGCTGTGGGCACAGGGACCTGCTGGGGAGCTACTGGCACCAGTTTGGGGTGGTGGGATGCTTGGGTAGCCAGGGCAAGGAAATAAGAGTGGCTTAGTGGGCTGCTGTGTTGGCTTGTAGGGGGCTACACTAGCTGGAGGCAAGGGAGGTTTGCTGGCTGATGGTGTCCTGTGCTGGCTAGTGGAGCTCTGGGTTGGCTGATGAGTGCTATGTTGGCCTGTGTTGAGCTGCCTTGGCTGATGGGATGCTACATTGGCTAGTGGTGTGTTTTGGCTAGTAGGATGCTTTGCTGGCTAGTAGCAGGCTACGTTGGCAAGTAGGGTACTCTGCTAACCAGTGGGGTGCTTGATTGTGAATGGGATACTACAGTTACCAGTGAACCACCATGTTGGCTAGTGGGACTCTGCATTGGCTAGTAGGACACTACGCTGGCTCGTGCTATGCTTTATTGACTTGTGAGGCCCTTTGCTGGCTAGGGGGGTATTTTGTTGGCTCTGTTGGCTACTGGGCAAGGGGCTGGGCTTGACGATCTAGGAGAGCGTGATGCTGGCTACTGCTGGCCAGCAGGTCCCCCCAGGTTGGCCACAGGCAGGGACTTACCCAGGACACGCAGGAGGACAGCGGCATAGCCCACGCGGAGCCGGCCCCGCTCTGGGAAGAGCCCCTGGCAGAGGAAGCGGCCCTGGGCGGCCGCCCGCAGCTCCCGCAGCTCCAGCGTCCCGTTGCGCAGCGTCACCCGGCCCAGCGTCCCCGCGCCGGGGGCCGTGGCCACCTCCCTGCCCGAGCCCACGGCCACGGCCCGTGGGACCCCCTCTCCCTGCGGCGTGAAGCTCCAGAAGACCACGGCCGGCGGGGCGGCGGCCACCGGCCCACAGCTCAGCTCCACGGCCCGGCCTCGCACGCCCGTCGCCCGCCATTCCTCGTAGGCCGCATCGCCGGCCGCCAGCGGCTGCCCTGCCGGGGAGCGCGGCCGTCAGGCCTCCCTCACCCCCGCCGGGACACGAGGGACACGAGGGACACGAGGGACACGAGGGACAGCTCGGTGCTCACCCCCCGCCAGCGCCGGCAGCAGCAGCAGCAGGATCCCGGGCCCGCTCCACGGCGGTGGCAGCGCCCGGCCGCGCTCCATGGCGCCATGTCCACACGCCGAAGCAGGGCTGCGCTCTCCCACACGATCTGCTCTCCGGTTACCCCCGGGTAATTAAGCCCAGCCCTGATTAACTGTTAATTATTCATCAACCAGCTAGCACAGGGGGAACCCGACGCCGCTGCGGCCTGGGCACCTGCAATCTCAGGGCTGAGGAGCGGTGCGCTCGCTGTGGGAATGGCAGCATCCTTGCAGTCCCCCCATGGGGGAATTTAATCCCTCAGGGTTCCCTCCTCCACACACAATATTTTTTTGGCTAAAGGAGGGGAAAATCTGCCACTCCCCTGTGATCAAAGCTGGGGGGTTTGGAGCTGGGGAAGCCAGGCGAGGAGCAAGGTTTGATATTTCATCTCCCACTGTCTGCAGCTCCCCAGACCATCAAACATTCATAGGGGCGGCTGGGCCGTAACGCAATGCCAAGGGGCTGGAGCAAGCTAGGGGGATTTGGGGGTGTACTTGGTGAGGGGGATCAGGGAACACTCAGCAAAGTCTGCAAAACTACCTGTCATCTCCCATCTTCCTCACTGATCCTTTAATTAGAATTCATTGCTTGTTACCAAAATTACACTGTTAATACCAAATGTGTGTACTCTCCACAGAGAGGCTTGAAATGCCCCAGAGGGTTAAAGCTGGCAGCAAGGAAGTGCAGAGCCAGGGTCAGGTCCTGGTTCCACTGCCACACCCCTCTGGCTGCGCTCTCCTCACGTTTTTGTCATTTTTTTGCCCGTTCAGGTCGGGTTTGGGTAGAAATCTGGATGAGAACAGGGCGCAGCAGCCAACCCAATAAATGACACCATTGTCAACACTGACCTAAATCAAACCCCACCTATGAGGGCTGATCTATTTCAGAGAGTTTTGGTAAAGAATGAGACATCCTGGTGATTACAAACAATTTCTTTATTAAAGATTAACAAAGGCACAAACACATCCCAGTCCCTGGACTCCAACTTCTGTCCACACTGCCAGGGCCCTGAAGACTTGGGTTTCAGACCCCTGGGGTCCAACCTCTCTCCCTCACCAACAGGATCCTGAACACTGATTTTGGATCCCCGGGGGGCCAACCTCTCTCCTGCACTGCTGGACCCCAACACTTGGGTTTTGCCCCGGGATCTGGGATGACAGCAGTGGACTCCTGCTGCCATCTAGCGAGACGAGGTTAGCTCCAGCCTCTCCTCAGGCAACACAACAGAACTCAACAGCTTCAGGAGGATACGAGAACCGGGAAGTCTTCCCCTCTAACTTTCCCTCCTGTTTAGAACTACAACTTGGGTTTGGGATAACGAATCCCTGCTTCTCACTCAGCTGCAAGCTTCTCCAGCTCGTCCATGTCGTAGGGATCCAGCTGCTTGATCGTGGTCTCTGTAAGAAGGAAAGAGCAATTGTTGGGATGTGAGTGCAGAGCTCACTGCAGCATTTCCCTCTGCAGGGAAATCAGCTGGGACAAAGCTGGGAGGGGAACTGGATCAGGGCAGCAGGCAGCAAGCAGCACGCAGAGCTCAGCCTCTGGTGTGCCCCCACTCCCTGTCCCCACCTCCACGGCCACACAGGACAGGGAAGGTTTGTACCCTCCAACTGCAACATCACAACATGAAAAGCACAAGTCAGATCGCTGGGGGCTCATCCTAACACTGGATCCTTTTGCCCATGGCTGTGGTTGGGCTCACCACATGCCAGTTGTTCCAGCTGCTCATTGCTTCTACTCCATGGCAGCAATCTTTGCCAGAATGTGTTCTCTGGCTGGTGTCTGCCTCAGGCTCACTCCAGGTTCCAAGCACAGGTGAACATTTGCAGGAACCAAGAGGGTGAGTGGCTTTGAGGTCAGAGATGTGGAAGGGACACTGTTTGCTGCCCATCAGAAGGCTTCTATAACCTTCTTTCCTCTAAAAATCACAGAGAAAACAGGCACTGTGATTCCAAAAGCCATCAGTGCAGCCCTGGCATCTGGCAAATCCCATGAAAATCCTCTTGATGTTAGCAAATGACAATCAATTTCCACTCAGGAAAGATTTCCACAGCTGCCATCTCCTCTCCCACAGCCAGGGCTGAGCTGAGCTGGGGTACCAGGTCCCCTGGGACAAGTGCTTGCAAGGAAAGGCAGAAAAAATGCCTGAAAGAGGGGAAAAAAAGAAAGTGCTGAGGCATCCTGGGTACTGGTAACATCTCTTGCAAGTTGCACACAACCTCCAGGGCTGCTTCTTGGGAAATTTGCCTGCTGGGGAGCAAAAATCACCCTAAAAGCTGTATCTGTCACCCGTTCCCAGTGAGAGGAGCCCTGGGGAGAGGAGCAGCACGACAAGGACTATTTGCAAGCAGGAAATGAGCTGGAGGGGGTCACAGTCCCAACCCCGCCCCTCAGAAGGGTGGATCCGTGTGGATACTCACGGAAATACTCCTCTATCTTGTGCACCAGCTGCACGGTCTCTCTCTGCACCACGCTGAAGGCGATGCCGCGGTGCCCGAAGCGTCCCGCCCTCCCAATGCGGTGCAGGTAGGTCTCAAAATCCGGCTCGCCGTCCTCATCCACGGGGAGGCCAAAGTTCACCACGGTGGTGACCTGCTGCACATCAATGCCTGGAAGAGAGGGAAAGGATCCCCTTGGGATACCCTGTCCCACGTGGAAGAACAGCAGACCCGGCGCATTTTGGGCTGTCAGAGCTGGGTTTGCCAGGATACCTCTGGCACAGACGTTGGTGGCGATCAGGACCTTCTCCTTGCCCTCACGGAAGCGCTGGATGACGCTGGCCCGCTGCATCACTGTCAGCTCTGCTGTCAGGATGGCCACTTGGTGCCCGTCCCGGCTCATCTTCCCTGACAGCCAGTCTGCCTGCCTCCGGGTCTGCACACACGGGGACAGGCTGAGGCCAACAGCTCCCTCTCCAGAGTCCCCTGCCCCTTCTGAGGGAGCTCATGGCAGTTTTCAACACTCCCCTGGGGTCTACTCCTTTGTTTTGGGGCTCTTGGGAGGAGCCCACTGTGCCCACACTGTAAAAGGACCCATTCCTGCTATTGCCAAGGGGAGAGGAGCGGTGCAGGGCTCTCCCAGGCAGGCCCCTCACCTGGCAGAAGATCATGACCTGACCGATGATGAAGCTGCTATAGAGGTTGCAGAGGGCCCTGTACTGCTCATCCGAGCTCTGGCACACCATGAAGTACTGCCTGATGTTGCTCAGGGTGAGCTCCTCCTCACGCAGCTTGATCACGATGGGGTTGGGGATGATCCGCTCCGCAAAGGTCCGCACGGGCTCCTTGTAAGTGGCTGAGAACAGCAGCACTTGGCAGCTGTTGGGAAGAGCCCTGGGGCAGGGAAAAATGGTTTAGTTGTGTTAGGGCATGGGCTGGACTCCATGGTTTTGAAGGTCTCTTCCGACCTGGTCATTCTGTGAAAAGCTCTGTCAGCCCCAGAGAGCAGCTGCAGCTGCACAGGAGAAGGACAGAAACCCTAATTTAAACTGATTTTGTGTTGCCTTCAGTGACAAGAAAGATTGAGAGGTACTTTTTACAAGAGTCTGGAGTGAAAGGAAAAGGGGAGAATGGCTTCACTTTGAAAGAAATCAGGTTTCGATATTAGGAGGAAGTTCTTCCCTGTGAGGATGCTGAGGCCCTGGCAGAGGTTGCCCAGAGCAGCTGTGGCTGCCCCATCCCTGGAAGTGTTCTAGGCCAAACTGGGTGGAGCTCTGAGCAACCTGGTCTAATGGAAGGTGTCCCTGTCAATGGGAAAGGGTGGGAACAAGATGGGCTCTAAGGTCCCTTCCAATTGAGGCCATTCTAGGATTCTGTGAGTCAATCCAAGGCCTGTAACAGCTCAAAGGAAAGCTAAACGAGGTCAAGTGTCTTCTGTGTGCATGCAGTGCATGCAGTTTTACAGACAGACAGACCTGTGGACAATCCTCCCTGGCACCATGGGCACACTCTCACAGCCCTTTGGTGAGAGATTCCTTTAAAGCTGAAGAAGAGAAGGGAAAGCAGGGATCAGGAGCCCCGCTCTCAGCAATCCTCACCTCTGGATGCGGATGCTCTGGCAGGAGAGGCCCTGCGTGTCGATCATGATGTCAGCCTCGTCCAGCACGAACAAGGAGATCTTGGTCAGGTCCAGGACGCGTTGTTTGAAGCACCAGTCCAGAGTGGTGCCTGGTGTTCCGATGATGATCTGCTCCTCCAGCACTGTGCCCTTCAGAACTGCAAGGGGATAAAAGGCATTTGGCTGCCTTCAGGCACGGAGCTCTCTGGTGCTGTGTTTTCCCTGGGCTTGCTCAGACTCTGGCTGCTCAGTGATGCCTTCAAGGGGTCACCATGACACTTCCCTACAGCCTTGGGGCATGGGAACCATCCCATATGAGAAAAGGAAGTGTGCAAGCAGCCAGTGATGGTGGAAAATCCTCCTCAGGATGAGAGCAGGACAGATACTACCTAATTGGTTATCATGGATGTTTGGGCAGTCCCTGGTAGCTCCAGGCTCTAAGAGGGGATCCCTTCCCATTTCTGGAGCAGTGCCAGTCGCTGTGCTGGGCTGGACTCACCTCGGTTTCCCCGGACAGCGTAGTTCACCTTGATGTCAGTGCAGAACTTCCCGATGGCCCGCACCACCTGCCCGATCTGCAGAGCCAGCTCGTAGGTGGGAGCCAGGCAGAGGCACTGCCAGGAGAGCAGAGAAAGGAGCTGTCAGGCCTGGGATAGGGCACACTGGGCAGGGAGAGGAGCATCCCACAGCACTGAGGCACAGGGGATGGGGCAGCATGGCTGGAGGTCCAGGAGCTGGGCTGTGTTCCCAGCTCCAGACAAGGGGGCAGAAAGAAGCTGCTGCTGTTCTTTTTGAGGAGGAAATGCGTCTCTCAGAAGCGTGGTGCAGCTTGTTCCTGTGCCCTAGCTCAGTCACACTGTCCATACACACAAAAGGAGATCTTACATGGCTGGAAACAGCTGGCAAAGCTGGTTCTGCACCCACAGAGGGGACTGGGAGTATCTGACCACCAGAAACCAGCGCGTCTACAGCTGCTCCTCAAAACCTAAATTCCAGGATAACTGAAGCCTGGATTGATCTACTCTGGCAAGTCAAAGCACCTCCCTGAGGTGTGCACCGTGCTTTTGGTCCTACCTGCCACTGGGCCCTGGAGGTTTATCATCCCACTCCAGTGGGTAAAGTCACACAGGAACAGGAACAAAGCCCAGAGCTCTGCCCCTGGCAGTGTCCTGGGCGTCTGGGCCAACCCCTCCTGCAGCAGCTCTCCCTGTCCTGCGTTACCTGCGGATATTTCTCGCTGGCACTGGCTCTGCTCAACATGGCCAAGACAAAAGCTGCTGTTTTCCCTGTCCCTGACTGGCTCTGGGCAATCAGATTTTGGGGCCTGCAAGGCAAAAGCAGCTTAGTGGAATGGAGGGGTGGGGGTGTTCCTGCTTGGCACCACAGGGCTGGGATGCCGCGAGGAGCCGGGGCTCAGCCGCGCTGTGTTCTACTCACGGGTGCGCCAGCATGAGTGGCAGAGCCTGCTCCTGGATTTTGGATGGTCTGTTGAAGCCCATCATATAAACCCCCTGCAAGAGCTCCTTCTTCCTGTGGAAACAAAGCATTCAAGCGCCCACGTGAAGGAAGCTGGTGCCATGGAGCATGGTGGGGCTGGGGGCTGTGGCAACTCACAGGGGCAGCTCCTCGAAGGTCTTGATGGAAAAGAGTGGGGAGTTGGGGTCCCGCTGCAGGATCTCCACGTGCTGCTTGGACTCCACCAGGGATGTGTGGATCAACTTGTTCATCAGTGACAGCTCTGCCAGCGGCACTGGGAAAGGCAGCAAATGTTTCATTTACTCATAAATAAAACAAATGGAATCACAGAGTCATTGGGGTTGGAAGGGATATCTGAAATCACCCAGTCCAAACCCCCTGCCATGGCAGGGTCAGCTGGAGAGATGCCATAGGAACATGTTCCTGTAGGCCTGGAATGTCCCTAAAGAGGGAGAATCCAGGACCTCCCTGGGCAGCCCGTCCCAGCGCTCTGCTGCTCTCCATGTCAAGAAGCTCCTCCTCATGCTGAGGTGGAACTTCTTGTGCTTTAGTTTACAACAAAAGGCTTGTAGTGGGAATCCTCTTCTCTCTCCAGAGGATTTCTTATTGTTCTGTGGGTTCATTAGAAACACTGCAGACAACATCCACTATTCCAGACTTACTACCACTGATTTATTAAAAAATATGGATATTGATCTAGTACCGATATCCAACTGTGACGGACAAAAACTCTCTAACAGTTTAAAGTTAGAAAGTGTATGTTTATTCGACGCCGGGCAGCATGCGGGATAGCTCCCAAATACACACCGCCCCTTCCAGGTGATTACAGAGTCTTTTTATCTATACAAGTATTGAATACACAAAATACAAATACATATTCATAATTTTGGTACATCCCATTCCTTGCTTCATATGCTAATCACTCCAAAAGCCATTCAGCATGCGTAGTTTGTCCCTTGAAATGGGTTGGTGTCCCTTTCACGGGGAGGGGTCCCAAAATGAGGAAGTAAAATGAAGTCTTCCTCGTTCTGACCTTTCTACCTTTCCAATGCAAGTATGACAAATGAACTCTTGGTAGAACTCCCATTCCTTGTCTTCAATTGGTTTCAGAATAGAGGAGGCCCACAATTGTCTTATGTTCCTAAAAGCAATTTATCAGTTTCTATATTCTTCATTATAAACCCAGCTAACAAGCAATCAATTATTAGTTAACTACTAACTCCTAACTTCATCAAGGCCTACTCATTTATTATTCTTATTTTAATTAACTCTAGTAAGGCTTATTTCTAACTAAAATCTTAGCTCCTCAAAAATCTCTAAACGCCTTAAAGTTTACGTTTCACCACCATACTCAAAAATGAGCACCTGGACACACACTGCACTGAAGCGTTCCGTACAGCGGGAGTAAAACAAACTGCTGATTAAATGATGATAAATACTGCGGGGCCGGGCTGGCTCCGGGACCCCTCGGGACCCACCTCTGTCGTCGTCCCGCGGAGGGGCGCGGGGAGCGGGGAGGAGCCCGAGCCCGGGGGCCGCGGCCCGGCCGGGCAGCTCCGGCAGCTCGGGCGGCTCCGGCGGCTCCGGCGGCTCGGGCAGCTCGGGCAGCTCGGGCAGCTCGGGCAGCTCGGGCAGAACGGGCAGCTCGGGCAGAACCGGTGGCTCGGGCCGGCGCAGCCCGGGCGGGCGGGGGCCCGAGCGGCGCGGGGCGGCGCCGTGCCACGGGCAGCCCGGCCCGGGGCCGGTACCGGTACCGGCGCCCAGGCCGCGGAGCCCGCGCTCAGGCCCCGCCATGGAGCCGCCCCTCAGCGCCGGATGGGGCGGGAACATCCGGCACGGGCACCGGCGGCACCGGCACTGGCATTGGCACCGGCATTGGCACCGGCACAGGCACCGGCACTGGCACCGGCACTGGCACCGGCACTGGCACCGGGTACGGCCGGGGAGCCCCGCGGTGGGCCGGCTCGGGCTGCGCAGGGACTCCGCAGGGTACCGGCACTCCTCCCCGTAAGGCTTAGCGGGTTCCGGGCGCGCAGAGCTGTCGCATGGGGAGAGGGGGACAGGGATCGTGTTATAAATTATGACACGGGACCAATTTGTGTCACTTTGTAAAGAGAATTTTATTAATTTAGCAAGCAAGCAGTACGGGCAAATGCAGCGCTGGGCGGCCGGGGAGCCTCTGCTCCCCACAACGGCTCGCCCCGCACCTCCCGGTCTTTCAGTTCTTATACCCCTTCAGTTACGGACTTTGTGATATTCTCGACGTGCTCTGCATCTGCGCGGCGTGTTGCGAGGGGTCTTTGTTCTGCTGTCCGGTGGTCGTTTGAGGAAAGCTCCTCTTCTTCTTCCTCCGAGGTAGCATTAACCCTGCAATAACTTCTTTAAATATGGTAACGCAGCCTTCAAAGATCTCTCAATTCCACTGTCTACTAATAGCAGTACATCCTGCCCTCCTGCCCCACTGTTTCCTGCGACTTACACAATCCCTGGGGCTTTTCCTGATGAACAAAAACTATGTTATTGTCTTTCACAGGGGCTGTGTCCCCCTCCCCGCAGGATGCTGAGTTCGGGGACACCAAGAGGGAAGGAGGTGTCTCCAAGGTGATGGAGATGCAGGGATCACATGGGGTTTTGGGGGTGCCTGGGATGTTGGGGGGACAGGGACCTCAAAGGGCAGTGAGGGTCCCCAGCTGCACAGCGGGATCCTACTGGTGCCAGCACTGGTTCCCATAAGGTTTTGGGCGTCTCTGGGGCATAGAGGTCCCTGGGGAGATGGATGACAGGGACCTTGTGGAGCAGGAAGGCTCTGCTGCAGTCAGGGACCTCACAGGGTCAGAGAGGGGAGGGAAGGCGCCCTTGGGTGCTGAAGGAGCATAGAAGCTGTAGGGTTGGGTGCTGTCCCCCAGAGGGTTTGGGGAGAGTTTCAAGGGTTCTGGGGTGCAAAGACCCCTTCACAGATGGATGGGGATCCACAGGATGCTGGAGAGTCAGGGGCTTCCAACCTGGAAGTTCCCCCAAGATGCCAGAACCCCTGCATTGTGGGGTGACAGCGGAGTCCTCAGGCTTGTTTGTCCCCCATCTGGGATCACCTCCAGGGGAAGTTCAGGGGAGGCTGGACACAGGACTCCAGGCTGCAGCTGTCACATGCTTCCCACCATCCCACTCCCTTTTCCAGCCAGCCCACTGAGCTTTCAGGGACCTTTTCCTGCACCAGAACTGCCACCTTTTCAGTCCATTCCCATATCTTGGAAAAAAATTAACACTAGGAATAGCAATAGCACTACTAGTAGTGCTAATAATACTTTGCTTCCATCCTAAATCTCCTTTATTTTAAAGATGAGGTAAAATAAGGCAAAGGCAGAAGAGTTAGGTGATGCAGAGATAAGTCTGGAATAATGGATGTTTCCTCCAGTGTTTCTAATGAACCCACAGAACAATAAGGAATCTTTGCAGCTGCTTTATTGAGAAAGAAAGATATTGCCGAGACATTGCAAAGAAAACCTCCTCCACACCAAAGCTTAAACTGCCTGAAGCACACCAGGGGGATTTTCCAGACTCTGGAGGATGCTGAGGAGGAGAAAGCAGCGGGGCTGGGGCTCTAGGAGCAGGTGTTCCGACGGGGCATGTGGCAGTGGGCCAGGTCCCAGCGCACGCCGAAGCGCAGGGAGTCGCGCTTCTTCATGGTGGGCACCTCGTACATGTTGGGCACGAGGCGCTTCTGTGCCCGGCGCGGCATTCCCGACTCGAGCATCTGCCTCCGCATGGCCCAGCGCACGCCCTGGTGTGAGTCCTGCCCAGGAAAGTTGAATCTCTTCCAGTCTTGCCTGTAGGCGTTAAGTCTGGCCACCGGGTCAGCTCTCTTCACTCTGTCAGCCCGTGGAGCGATGTAAGCGGGCACCGTGCGCGGCCGCCCTGGCACCGAGCGGTTGGATGTAGTGTCGCTCCCAAAATCCCCCAGCTGGGAGTAGGGCCTGTCCTCAAGGAACCAATCATCATCATCATAGTCCTCCAAGGTGCCGCTGCTGCTCTCTGTTTCCCCTTCGGAGATGGTGTCATCCATAAAAGTCCTGGAGTGCTCCAGGTTCCATGGACTGGTGTTTATATCTGGCTCCATGCTCGGTGACTCATTGGAGACCTCCACGCTTCCATCGGGTCTGTGCCTCAGCACCTTCCTCTTCATCACCAACCTCCTGGTTTCCTTATGATCCATGGGAAGGGCTGACTGTGTGCCAGAACCAATGGATGTGTCAGCATAGGGATCATCCTGGAAACACAAAGGCACCTCGCAGCATCTCTGCCACGAGCTTGGCTGGCTCAGATCAGCTGCCAGCTTCTCCCTGCACTCTGCTCTTAGCACCTTCTCCATGGTTCCCACCAAACTCGGTGGATCCTGCAGAAAAAGAAACCAGGGTTAATTTATTGCAATACATTCAGGTTGGCTAAAAAATGTCAGAGGGGCTCTGATGCTCAAGTTTTTGGGTTCAGGGGTGTTGATTTAGGTTGGGGGTGTCCTCAGTGCACTGCTAAACCTCCTGCTGCCAGCAGAAGGCTCTTCCCTACAGTAACACAAACACAACCCCTAAATTCCTGCTAGAAAACTACACTAAAATTAATTACCTGATAAGTTCTCATGGAAAAACACAGGGCAGGTTCCATGCACTGGGTGAGAGATTAATGGTCTTTCCTTGTACCTCTGCTTCTAAACCCACAATATTTAGTCATAATTTAATCAAGAGACATCCAAGAGGGTGTTTTACTTCCAGGGAAGGGAAGGGCTTAGTGCAGTGTGTTTTGGTGCTCATTTATGAGTCTGGTGATAGTAAACCTCCACCTTGTGACAAAAAGGGATCCAGACATGGATTCCACTCTCAGCACAGGTTTAGGATCTCTTTAAGGCGACTTGAAAAGCTGCAAGTGTTGCTGGTGGCACTGGGAGCAGTGGGAGCAGATGGTGGGGCGGGATGAGTGGCAGCCGTCAGCACGCTGTCTGCAGCGGGGATGCAGGTGTGAATGTGACAAAGGCTCTGTGATGGCTCCCCAGAACGTGCTGCTGCTGACGGAGCAGATCCCATCAGCTGGGGGAAGAGGAGTGATTGAGGAGTCCAAAAAAAGATTTGAGTGAAATGAAGCTGCCTGAGCTAAGCACCAGTGGCCTTGCCCAGCCTGTGCTCCCCTGGGAACACCAAGGGGCTCAAACAATGAAGACTGACTCTGTTAGTAACAGTTATTTTGCAGAACGAGCCTAGAGATCTAATAAAAACCACATAAAAATGCAAATCCACCGTTTGTTTTTCTTTCCCTGCAGACCCCAAGGATCCTCCAGCAACAAACTGACATTCCAAGGTGGTGGCTATGGCTGAGGAGAGCACGGCTACTGACCACGAGCAGCTCCTGAGGAGGGTGCAGGAGCTGGAAGTGGAGGTGAAGCGGCTGCAGGAGAAGCTCCAGGAGGACAAGGAGGGTGCTGGGAAGAGAGAGGCTCCTCCAGCCCCTGGGAAAGGCAGGAAACGCCAACAACGGCCCTTTGATTTCGCTGCCCACAGCCGCAGACACGTGGCACTGCGCATCGCCTACCTGGGCTGGGGCTACCAGGGCTTTGCCAGCCAGGAGAACACCCCCAACACCATCGAGGAGAAGCTCTTTGAAGCCCTGAAGAAGACACGGCTGGTGGACGACAGACAGACATCCAACTACCACCGCTGTGGGCGCACGGACAAGGGTGTCAGCGCCTTCGGGCAGGTCAGCATCTCCACGGGGGCTCCTGTCGCTTCTCCTGGGTGGGATGGAGATCTGATGGGGTCACTGTCCCACAGCACAGCTTGGATTTGTTCTGTAAAAGCCATCAGCTCTTAACCCTGGGAGTGAACCTGGTAGTGGCTTCCTGCACGTGCAATGATGATTTTTCAGTGCCATTTCCCCCCCATATTAGTTGTTTTCCAGGGTCCCGTTTTAGGAGGATAAAATGTGTTTTAGGCTGCAGATTCCCCAATAGCTCGGTGATGCCCTGCCCTTGGCAGGGCCCTCTCGGCTGATTTAACTTGCCAACCCTACAAAAACCCAAAATCTCCAGGAGCCTGCTCACTTCCTGCAGCATCAGGCAGCTGAATTCCTGCACAGAAGGGTCTGAGGGGAGCTGCAGCCAGCGGAAGGGAGTGTGGGAGTGGGAGCTGGAGGGAGGGAAACAAGCTGGCCTGCTTGGTGGGCATGGAGCCATCAGGCTGGCTGAGACACTGGGGAGAGAGCAGCCTTGGTGGCTTCACCATAGGGCTGGTTCACCTTTCTTCCCTCCCAGCACAGAAAGCAAAGCTCTGGTGTAGGTTTAACTTCAAATGGCTGCTCTGCTCTCCTTCACAGGATGAGCCACATGAAATCAGGGCATTTAGTGCCTTCTCTTGCACCACCTCAGCATATGGCACCCACGGTGGGAATGAACTTGTTCCTACACCCGGCTTCCCGGGCAGCCAGGCTGTTACTGCCTTCAAGTCATCACCTCCAGCTTGAGAAAAAAAAGCACGTTATAACCCTGTGACTAAAGATGAAGCCATTCCGAGACTGTGCTACGTAGGCAGCCTGCAACTTTCCCTGTTTTATTAATGGAATCCATGGCATCTGCTCAGGTCCTCAGAGGCACTCGCAGCTCTGCCATGGCAGGACTGCCTGATTGAAACCACCTTCATCTGTAGGAGATCCTGGATTTATTTCCCAGAGGTGTGGGAAGACTTGGCTCCATCCATGCTCTAATCCTGGCTTTCCTCGTTTCTGCAGGTGATCTCCCTGGATCTCCGCTCCAGCCTGCCAGAGGGGCAGCAGCTCAACGGCCACGGGGGCGAGGGGCAGCAGGAGGAGCTCCGGTACACCCACATCCTGAACAGGGTGCTGCCGCCCGACATCCGGGTGCTGGCCTGGGCCCCCGTGGGGCCGGAGTTCAGCGCCCGCTTCAGCTGCCTGAGCCGGACCTACCGCTACTTCTTCCCCTGCGCCCAGCTGGACGTGGCCCTCATGGACACCGCGGCCCAGCGCTACGTGGGCACCCACGACTTCCGCAACCTCTGCAAGATGGACGTGGCCAACGGGGTGCTCAACTTCCAGAGGACGATCCTCAGGGCCAGAGTGACACGGGTGAACGGGGGAGGAGAAGCCAGGCCACGGGATCCCTTCCAGCTGTGCCAGTTCGAGGTGACGGGGCAGGCATTCCTGTACCACCAAGTCCGCTGCATGATGGCCGTGCTCTTCCTCATCGGGCAGGGCATGGAGAGCCCAGATGTCATTGATGAGCTGCTGAATGTGGAGAAGAACCCCCGGAAACCGCAGTACAGGTAGGGACTGGTCTGGAGAACCCAATGGGCTGCTCCTCACGGCAACAGCTGTGCCTGGAGTGCTGCTGGCAAGCCATGCCAGCACATGAAGCAGTCTCACACGTGCAAACAGGCGGCCAGTGGTTTCACTGGAACGTATCCTCAAGGATCTCTGTTTTCTTGCTCTTGAGCTAAGTTTTGATAGCAGTAGTCCTTGGTGTTGGATGAAAATTAAGTCACTTTTTACTCAGAAAGGAAGTTCTGTGAAGGTTAGGGCTGTTTTTGGCAGATCCATTGTTCTCGAGCCTTTTTGTGGTCCCACGTCCTCTCCTTGTCCCCAGCATGGCGGTCGAGTTCCCCCTGGTCCTGTACGACTGCGAGTTCCCAGACCTGCAGTGGCTCTACGACCCAGAGGTGCAGGGCTTCAACGTGACACACTTGCAGCAGCTCTGGGCCAGCCACGCCGTCAAAACCCACGTGCTCCGGGACATGCTGGCAGGGCTGGATGCTGCTCCCATGGCCACAGGAAAAGGTAGAGGGAGTCTGGGGGTAGTAACTTGGAATGCACGCTGACAGGCAGCACACTTAGATATTGGGAATAAATTCTTCCCTGTGAGGGTGGGCAGGCCCTGGCACAGGTGCCCAGAGCAGCTGTGGCTGCCCCTGGATCCCTGGCAGTGCCCAAGGCCAGGCTGGACAGAGCTGGACAGAGCCTGGGATAGTGGAAGGTGTCCTGCCCATGGCAGGGGGTGGAACTTGATAAGCTTTAAGGTCCATTCCAACACAACCGTTATGGGATTCTGTGAATTACAGAGGATTAACTGGTTAAAAAAAAAAAAAAAAAAAAAAAAAAAAAAAGGGACGGGATAATTACAATTAAACGTTGTCTTTCCATGCACAGATCCAGGGAGCAGCCTGGTGCCCTGGGGTGAGCTGCAGCCCCCGCTGCACAGCCAGATCAGCGGTTTCCTGGAAGGGGTGCAAGCCCGCAGCTACAAGCCGCTGCTGGCCCGGCCCCGCTGCGAGGGGCTGGAGGCGCGGATCGAGCACTGGGTGCGGAGGGGCCGCATCGAGCCGCCCCCGGGCCCCGAGGGCAAGCGGGGCAGCGGCGCAGCCCCCGAGCAGCTGCCCAAGAGGATCTGTGTGGACCCCGAGTGACGCTTCACCCTTTTTTAAAATGCCTGGTATTGAAAAAAAAAGGTGTTTTTTCAGTGCTATTTTTTATAAATCTCAAGATTTATAACGGTGTTGTGTTCTGGCTTGTGGGCAGTGAGGGGTGGCTGCGGCGGTGCTGGCCGGGACCCCCCGCCCCTCTCGCCCCCCGTACCTCGGGCCCGGCCGCGCCGCTCCCGCTGCTCCGTTGGGACCCGCAACCGCCGCCGCGGTTTAAGCACCTCCCCCGCGCCGCCATTGGCCAGCGCGGCTGTCGCTCAGCTGGCAGCGCCTTCCCATTGGACAGGCGCTCCGCGGTGCCGCACCCGCGCCGCCGCCATTGGCCAGCAGAGGGACGCGGGGAAGGAGGTGGAAGATGGCGGCGGGTGGTGTGGCGGCGAGGCGGTGTTGGCGGAGCGGCGCGGGGCTGGCCGGGGCCGTGCGTGGCATCTGTGGGAGCGGACGGGCGACGGCGGCTGTGCGGGCGGAGGAGCTGGCAGAGCGGCTGCGGAAGAGCGAGGAGAAACAGCGAGAGGTGAGCGGAGTGCAGGCCTCTGGGCCCGGGTCTCCGGACTACAAATCCCGGCGTGCACAGCGCGGGCGGTTACGGGCAGCGGGCCTGGCGGTGAGGTGGATTGGGTTGGGATGGGAGAAAACCATCCAGTTCCACCCGCTGCCATGGCAGGGACACCTTCCACTATCCCAGCGTGCTCCAAGCCCCGTCCAGACCTGGCCTTGGGCACTGCCAGGGATGGGGCAGCCACAGCTGCTCTGGGCAACCCGTGTCAGGGCCTCACCACCCTCACAGGGAAGAATTTCTCCATAATATCCCCTCTGTCTGTGTGCAAGCCATTCCCCCTTATCCTGTCAGTCCAGGCCCTTGCCCAAAGTCCCGCTCCAGCTCTCTTGGAGCCTCTTTAGGCACTGGAAGGGGCTCTGAGGTCTCCCCAGAGCTTCTCCTCTCCAGGTGAGCACCCCCAGCTCTCCCAGCCTGGCTCCAGAGCTGAGGGGCTCCAGCCCTTGGAGCATCTCCGTGGCCTCCTCGGGACTGGCTCCAGCAGCTCCAGCTCCTTCCCGTGCTGGGAGCCCTGAGCTGGAGGCAGCTCTGCAGGTGGGTCTGTGCTGGGGGGCAGAGGGGCAGAATCCCCCCTGCCCTGCTGCCCACGCTGGGGATCAGCCCAGCACAGGGGGGTTCTGGGCCAGGGCCTGTCCAGCTCTCACCCACTGCACCCGAGTGCTCCTCCCAGAGCTGCTCTCCAGCCCCTCATCCCCAGCCTGGACTGGTCCTGGGGGTTGCCTGACCCAGGTGCAGCACCTGCCCTTGGCCTTGTTGAACCTCATGAGATTGCCCAAGGCCACTGATCGCTTGTCCCGATCCCTCTGGATTCCAGGCTGTCCCTCAGCCATGGAGCAGGAGCACATGGAAGGCGAGCAGATCGCTGCAGGTCCCAGTGCAGGTCTGTGTGAGAGCCAAGAGCTGTTCAAACCCCAGCACTCGTTCTCTCCTCAGCTCCCCAAGGACCCGACGCAGCGATGGCTCCGGGAACTCGCTGCAATGAGCCAGCAGCTGCAGCAGGTTCACCCCAACGTCCTGGCCAAGATCCTTAAGCAGAGAACTCTATACCAGAATGAGGAAATTGTGGTGATAGACAAACCCTACGGGCTCCCCGTGCATGGTGAGGGCAAGTGGGGAATGGAAATGGATCCGTGGTGCTTATGGGGTCCTCTGTCTCTGTCCTTCCTGTGCTGGGCTTTCCCTTCCCAGGGAGGGCTCCAGGGGCTTGGTCACTGTCAGATCTCGGCCTTCCCCTGCAATTTTGGGATAATTTAGGGTGCATGGGGAGTACGAGAGATGAGACTCCTTGCTGCCCTGGGTCACACAGGCGGCCCTGGCATCAAGAACTGCATCGCTGATGTGCTGCCCATTTTGGCCAAGATGCTGGAGAACATGAAAGCTGAGCCACTCCACCTCTGCCACCGGCTGGACAAGGAGACCACGGGTGTGATGGTGCTGGCACGGAGTAAGGAGGCAGCGGAGAAGATCCGTCTGCTCTTCAAAACTCGTCAGGTGGAGAAGATCTACTGGTAGGAAAGGCTTGAATGAAAATGGGGCTGTAAAAGGCATTTAAAGAAAGGATGAGCCCCCAGTTCCTGAGGTGTGGGGGCTTTGTGGAAATTGAGGGTGTTGTTTATCCCCCACCTTCAGCACCATTTTATGGGACTGGCTTGTGAGAGAGGGGCTGAGGGGAGGGTTCCCTTCCTGTGAGAGCAACACCCCACAGACCTCAGCTTTCCTTTTCCAGGGCAATTGTCCTGGGGGACCCGGACGCTGTTGAGGGCGTTGTGGAGATCCCCATTGTGGAAAAGGAGGTGCAGAGCCACCAGTCCCACTACAAAGTGAGTCTTGTGTTCCCTCAGCCGCCATTCTGGCCAGGCAGCCCCAGCATCCCCTTCTGTCTCCCCCAACTCCCCCTCTCACCCCCCTTCAGATGACGCTGGCTCCCAAGTACCGCCTGTGTCCGGAGGACGGGAAGGTGATGAAAACCCGCGGGCACCGGCACGCCGAGCGCGCAGTGACGCGGTACCGCCGGCTGTGCGCCGCCTCCGCCTGCTCGCTGCTGGAGCTCCAGCCCATCACCGGTGAGTGAGGCCTGCCCGGCTCTCCTGGGGCTGGATCCGCTCTCTGTGCAGTCAGCAGCAGCTCTGGAAGGGGGAACTTGGGGTTAGACAAGACTGGGATCGTTTTTGGCACAAAGCTCTGGGATGAGCCCTGCTGGGGTGACGCTTTGCTGCCGAGCTCTTTGCCAGCTGCCAGTGATTTGTGCACAGCTTTGCCCAGCATTGAGGGTGAGGCCTGGCACAGCTGGATGTCAGCTTTATCCCCCTTTTCTCCACAGGGGTGAAGCACCAGATCCGGGTTCACCTGGCCTATGGCTTGGGATGCCCCATCCTGGGGGATCACAAATACTCGCACTGGAGCAAACTGGCACCCCAGGTAAGGCAGCTCTTGCACTGGGGAGCAGCTGGAGCTGGACACGGCCCCTTGTGTCCCCCAGCTGCTCGTGGGCTGGGATTTCAAGTCCCAGCTGAAAAGCTGCAGTTTTGAAGGGAACATTTTCTGTCCTTGCTGCAGAAGCTTCCTGAACACACCCTGAGGAGGCTGAAGCTGGAGCAGAGCAAGGCTCGGCACCTGCCCCTGCACCTGCACGCCCACCGGCTCTGCCTGCCCCTGGGCCAGCCCTTAGACTTTGTCTGCAAGCTGCCCCTCTTCTTCCAAAAAACCCTGAGGAAGCTAGAGCTGGACATCCCCAAGGACTGATGAGGCAGGACTGGAATGGTGCCATGTATCTCCATATCTCCAGCACGTGGCAGCAGCTGTGCCCCCTTGGAGCCAGTGGTGGGGTGAAGCCTGCAGTCTCTGTGCTGGTGCTGATGTTGCTGGATTCAGAGTGGGTGCCTACATGAGCTTCTGGCCCAGGAAAGGAGCTGGACATGCTGAGGAGCCTCTAGCAGAGATGAACAAGGCTGGGTCAAAGTTGGGTTTTGCCTGATTCATGTTTTGAACTTGTCTCTGGGCAATAAAAGCTCCAGTTCCCTTGAGGGAAGGTGGTGTGTGTCTCTGTGCTCTGGCTGGGTGGGACTCAGTCCCTGTGTATGTTTGAGCAGATGTGGTTGCATCTCCTCCTAGATTTTGGAATTGTCACTTGTCTCTCCAGAGTTGTTTAGCTCAGATTTGGAGAGTCCCTTCGTTGGAAAATCCATCGAAAGTGCAATTTGGCAGTGGCTGTGGTATTTCTTTGCTGTGCTGAGACTGCACAGGGAGTTCCTTGGCTTGGCTGGGCTGAGCAGCTCTGTGACTGCCCCTGCTCTGTGCTGCCAGCAGCATTGGTGTGGGTTTCTCAGCACTGTGCTGCTGGGTAACTGTTCTGTCCCACTGCTCCTTCAGTTACCCTATTCCTTATTTTTAGAACCCCTTATTGAGATCCCCTGCCCTTGGGAGCTTTCCTTGGAGCCAGATTCTTCCCCCTGTGCCCTGAGAGGGAGACAAGAGGAGGACTGACGATCTGCAGAATTGCAGCTGATGTTCTGCCTCAAAAATACCTCATTTGATGTCTCCTGACCTGCCTGGGAAGCTTGGGACTGGGCAGCAGGATGTTCTCTGGCCCCTCTGACTGGTTTGGGTGATGGAAAGGGGTTTTTATGTCCCACAGGGCCACTGTGTATCTGGCTGGGGCTTCTTGCTGTAGGAGGGCCCGGTCTCCTGGCTCCTTGCTGAAAATAGCTGGGGACCCCCATGCCCTCGGGCCACAGTGCCAGAAATCTGTTGGCTGATGAGAGAGGGACATAAAACCACGGGGAGCCAGGAGCGGCTGCGGCCGGGCAGGAACGCTGCCCTGCAGGAATGCTGTCAGGGAGGAAAGCTGCTTTCCCAGCCCGCTGCCTTCCCTGCTCGCTGCTGCGGCTGCTGGGGTGGGTTTTTCTATTTCTGTTTGTGAAAAGGCTTCCCCTGTAATTACGAGGTGATTTAACGCCTTGTCTGACACAGCTGCAGGACACAGCACTCAGCGGGCTCTCGGCAGGGACTCCTCAGCCCAGCAAAGTCGCTCCTTGAGCCAGTCACACCTCAGGCAGCCTTCATCAGTGTCTCTTCCTCACTTCAAAATGTCCCTCTCGCACACGGCTGCTGAGTACATGCTCTCTGATGCTCTGCTCCCGGATCCCAGCAGCTCCCGAGCCAAGGGCTTGCGGCTGGAGCTGCCCAGCGATCGCCTGCTGAAGTTTGTCACCGTGGGGCTGCCCCTCTTCCTCGTCTCACTGGCTTTCGCCCGGGAGTTCTCTGCTGGTGAGTTGCAGCTTTTCCAATGTGTTCTTCAGTGGTGATTTGGTTGTTGTGGCAAACCCCTTGTATTCTTGTATTCATGTATTCTGCACCATGAAAGCGGAACAGCCTGGAAATCCGGTTTTAGGAGCTGTTCTGCCTCATGGGTGTTTATTGATTGTTCTTAATGGATCATAATTCCCTGGGAGCGTGTAGGAACAGCTGTGCTAACCTCAGGAGCAGCACTGAGACAATACCCAGCCTCAGCTGCTTGTGCACAGCACCTTTGGGTGCCATAGGCTTATTTCCAAGGAGGAGGAAGAAGAGGAGGAGGGTGCCAGCAGCATGGAGAGATGCATTGTGACCTCAGGCTAAATCTGGCCTCGGCCAACATCTAACTGCTCTCCCTGAGGATTTGGTTTTACTCCAGTTTCTGGCTGGTTAGCCTATAATTCCCTACGCTGTGTACACATTGCTACACACAAAGGGTTTGTGTTCGGGAAGAGATGGAAAAGTCCTGGCTAGAAACACAGCAGCTCCAAAATGACCATGAAAAAGGCTTTTTTTTAATTCAAAGCAATGCCTGAAATGTAATTACCCTCCTGTAAGGTATTTGCTCGTGGCTTTGGAGTGTTCCTCCACCCTCCATGGCTGAGGTTTGCTCTCCTCCTCCTCACCCCAGGCTCCCAGATCAGCTGCTTCTCTCCCACCAACTTCACTGGGAAGCAGTCCGCCTACACCGACACGGCTTGCTGGGACTCCCTCATCCACCATGGCTTTGACGCCGAGGGACGTGCCATCACCAAGTCCCTCTGGGCTCTGAAGGTAGTGTCAAAGTCACTCTGGGCGCTCCTGCATCCCATCTGGGCGTCCACAGCAAGAGCAACTTGACATCCTCAACAACTGTTGGTGTTCTTTGCCAGGTCTTCCCCTACTCGCTGCTGGTGGTGGCGGTGCTGATGTACCTGCCATACCTGCTGTGGCGTTACGCTGCCGCCCCCGCCCTGCACTGCGACCTCCTCTTCATCATCGACGAGCTGGATAAATCCTACAACCGCTCCGTGCGCCTGGTGCAGCACATGAAGAAGGTCCAGCAGGCCAGTGCCGAGCCGGAGCAGTTCTGGGAGGAGTACGAGAGGTGAGGCCAGGCCAGGTCACCGTGGCCCTTGGAGTCCCTCCAGTGGTGCTGTGGCTGCACCCAGGATGGACCTGGGTGAAATGGGGGGTGGCTCTCACTCCCCCTGTGTCCCTCCTGCCCCAGGGCCCGTGAGGAGAGGTATTTCGAGTTCCCATTGCTGGAGCGGTACCTGACCTGCAAGCAGCACGCCCACGCCCTGGTGTTCATCTACATCCTGAGGAACCTGCTGCTGCTCCTGTTCTTGGCTGCCACCTGTCTCTACCTGGTCTTTCTCCACCTTAACATCTTCTTCCAGGACGAGTTCAGCTGCTCCATCAAAACGGGGTTGCTCCAGGCGGAGCCGCACATCCCGTCACTCATCCCTTGCAAGCTGGTCTTCTTCTCCGTGTTCCAGCTCATCAGCCTCTCAGTCGGCAGTGTCTATGTCCTCCTCATCCCCGTTGTCATCTACAACGCCCTGCAGCTCTGCCAGTGGGACAAGGGGCTGCTCTCTGTCTACGAGATGCTGCCTGCCTTCGACCTGCTCAGTCGCAGGATGCTCACCTGCCCCCTCAACGACCTCAACGTCATCCTGCTCTTCCTCCGTGCCAACATCTCCGAGCTGACCTCCTTCAGCCGCCTCAACGCCGTCAGCGCCCTGAGGGAAGCCACTGCCAACAAGGAGGACATCGACACCGTCATCGATTTCATGACGCTGCTGGCTGGGCTGGACACCACCAAGCCCAAACACCAAGCTTGCACCCCCGAGGCCGAAGGCAGCCCAGCCCTCTCCAATGGTGCAGCCCTAGGTAGGCTTTTTGGGTAGACACAACTTCTTCCCTCTTCTCTGGGCTCCCACACCACAAGATCCCGCCCTTGAAATGTGGCTGGACCACCTGAAATCCTGTGCCAAGACCTTAAGGTGACTGGGGCATAGCTGGGGGTCACTGTGAGGGCTGACAAATCCTGGAAGAGGTTCTGGCATGCAGAGTGTGATGCTACTGCGATCCAAGGTGTGGGCAGGGGTTGCTATAGGAACAGCAAGCCAAGAGATTGCTGCTTAAATCCAAGCTCTGGGCAAACTGCGGGGCTGGGAGGGTCCCTGTTTTTGGCAGCTCATCCTGCTGGGAGTGGGGTTGGGAGTTTAAATCCTGGGGTCCGATGCCAAGGATGCCATGCCCACCCCCTTCTCCCATTCATATGGCACTGGTGGGTACAGTGATGCTGTGTGTGGAGATGGAGATGGGTTCCAAGATAAAACCACATTCCCAGGACCTACACTGCTCCCTCTCCCACGTGCTTTGGGTCTTTTGGGGCTGGATGCCTCCTCTGGGGTCTCACAGGGATCCCTGGCGCTCATGGCAAGTGGTTTGCAGGGTGTGTGAGACAGCCCAGCCCCACAGGTAGGAGCTGAGAGGCCTGGGCTTCATACCTGGCCCTGAACACAGTCTGAATTATGGTTTAAAAAATCCACAGACTGAGCTGGAGTCTGCATCCTCGTTACCATGGCAACCCAGGGCCACCACAGCTGGCTCCTGGGCCAGTTACTCGGTGCTGGAAAAAGCCCAGCCCCTAGTCTGCCATTGCCCAGCTAATTAACTGTGTGCTCTTCCCCCCTTGTCTAGAACCAAAGCCTGGAGTGGAAACGATGGGAAAAGCCTCACGGGACTCACTTGGCTCTGCCTGATCCCGAAGAAGGCAGCAGGCAGAGATCTTGTGATCCCTGGATCCACTTCTCTGACACAGCTGTGCTGCAGCAGCCGGGCTGAACCCACCTGTGCTTCCTGCACCTGGCCTTTCCCTTCTTGTGTACATTTGTCCAGCAAAAAAAGGTTAAATAATCCGTGTTTTGTGCAGAACCTCTTGGGTCTCTTATTCTAAGTGCTGGGTGCCATGCTGTGCCTCTTCCACATAAATTTCCCTGCTCTTATGGCAAGAGGTGGGGAATAGAGGATTAGGAGTGCTCATCTGAACGCAAAAAAGGACTCAGGAATAAAATGAGATGGTTCCTTAACTGTTTATTAAGAGGGAAGTGGAAGGCACTTGCAGCCCTCCACAGCTCCCCGTCCCAGCCCAGCATTTGGCTGTGCTTTTTTGGCACAGCTCCTTTCTCCCCCTCTCCACCCTGCAGCTGGAAGTTGATCCCTGGATCCTAAGAGCACCCTGCCCTTGGGATCAGCAGTCTGTGCCCAGAGAAATGGGGTGTCAGGGGGCCAGGACCAACTCCATGGACAAGAGAGCAGCAGTGAGGGGTTCAGCTCCCATTGGTGTGTCCTGCTGCTTCTCCTTACATAATTTTCCATATATTTAATTGTAAATTGGTTTCTCCCCCTTCCCCCCACCCTGCAGCCTTGGCTCGAGTCCACAGAGGAGCTGAAAAGTTGTTTAATTAATAAGGTAGTAATGAAGCCTCTGATTCTCTTGCTTGGGAAGGGACAGTGCCAGGAGCCATGAGTGCTTTGTCAGAGGTCTGAGCTCACACATCTCCCTAATTTAGGAGGAAACTGGAGCCAGGGAGGAGCAGCAGCTCTCTCCCTCCGGCAGCATTCCCTGCAGGGAGGGTGTCCAGCAGGAAGGGGGGTGCAGGCAGCCCCTGGGAGTTGTAGAGGGGGCAGGCCTGGTACTCACAGGGCCACTCGGCCCAGGCATAGCGCAGGCCCAGCACCAGCGTCCTGCAGCCACTCAGGGCCAGCATCACCGTGCGGGACCCTACTGCCACCACTGGTGCCAGCAGCCACTGGCATGGGGATGCCTGGCTGGGGCAGCACACCTGGGGAGGGGAGAAACTCCCATCAGTGTTGCCTTCCCTTTCACAGCTCTTTGGAGAAGATATCCCAGTCCTCACCTCAAATGCCTGGGCATCCCTCTGACGGCAGATGAGCTCCTGGCTGTAGGTGACATTCAGCAGGCCCCTGGTCACCTCCAGGACAGCCCGGGTGGGATATGGTCCCTGGAACACAAGGCCCTTGTCCCCATATGCCACAGCCATGGCACCCAGCAGCAGTCGGTGAGCCACGTTCTGCTTGTCCCGGGGGTGGATACTGCCCAGGAAGAGGAGGAAGATGGAGCTGGAACCCAAAACCTCCATCCCTACACCCTCACGCCAGCCCAGGACTCACCTGCCATAGGGAGAGTGCTCATCACCCAGATCCATGGCTACAGCCATGAAAGTGCTGGGCATCCTGGCATTGGGAACAACGCCCAGGTCGGCTGTTTGGTGCCAGCGGAGCCGGGCAAAGCTGTCGTCTGCACTCCAGCGGCGGTAGGTGGACAGCTGCGAGGCACAAGTGAAACAGGGGAGTGGCTCAGATCCAAAACTGGCCACTGTGGTCCCTGCCTGGGAATTTCAGCACTTGGCAGGATGCACGTGTGTTTACAGACATCCCCCAAGGACAATGGGGGATGTCACCCCTCTCAGCCCCCACACCTGCACAAAGCCAAAGGGGAGGAGTGGCTCCGTCTGCCCGGCTGATCCGGTGTGGAACGCCCAGCGCCAGTCGGCAATGAGTGCAGGGAAGGTGCAGTTGTACTGGTCTGTGTTCAGGAAGGCATTGGCCTCACCTGTCCCCCAAAAAGAAGGGCTGGTGAGAGCTTGCAGGGACAGTGGGGGTGCTCCATCCCAGGGGATAGAAAGGGGGGCTCACCCTGGTACCAAGCGACACCCCGCAGGGTCATGTTGAGCAGCGGGTGGATCATGGCGTTCCAGAGCACGGAGGGTGTTTGTGGGCCAGAGAGATGCTGATGTGGAGAGGTGCTGGAAGACAAAGCAGGTTTAAGGGAGGTGCAAAGCACAAGGCAGCCTTTAGGTTAAAGCAAGCACCATGCCAAAGGGAGATCTGGAGTCCCTCCCTTCTCCCTTTACCCACCCAGACGTGCCTTATGCTCTTGGCATGGGAGGGCTTTTTATCCAGAGGGGGCATAGTGATGCACAGAGGGGGCTGTGAGGCTCCCGGAGAGAAGGCGGGGTGGGAAGGGATGAGGATACTCCCCAAAAGCAGCAGGGTACAGAGCAGGAGGAGTTTCCACAGCACCTTCTCTCACCTCCCTGTGTCCTCTGGGAGCCCACATGCCTGCAGAACTCGGCGGGAGGACCAGGCCTCGATGGGGGTCCCCCCCCAGGCCACCTCCACCAGCCCGATGGGGAACCCCAGAGCCTCATACAGAGAGCGCCCCAACAGCCAGCACACGGCCGAGAAGTAGGTGAAATTCCCATGGCCCAGGTTTTCTGCTCAAGAAACAGTGGGCTGCAAAGGGAAACAGTGGGGAAAAAGCCATTTGCAAGCTCTCTTTTGGAGGCACATTGCACTTACCAGCTGTTGGAATGGACCATGGCAAATCAATCTGCTCCAGGTCTTCCAGCTCCACTTCGGAGCGGGCAGGTGCCGCAGCAAAGACACGGACGTAGGGATAGCGAGCAGCAGCAGCAAGCTCCTGGCTGGCATTGGCCACCTGAAGAAGGGCCAGGAGCATGCAAGGCAATTCCCTTCCTGATCCCTACCTGGTCCTGCCTGATCTGTGGTGTGGGGCCTTACCTGCAGGACTGTCATTGCCATGTTGCTCTGCCCGCTGCAAAGCCACACATCTCCAAAGTAGATGTCCTGCAGTGTCACGTTCTCCAAGCCCTGCTCAGCCCTCAGGGCATAGGGACCACCCCGATCCATTGGGTCCAGGACAGTTGTCCAAGTCCCAGAAGGCCCTGGAGAAAGAGGATGGTGCTTATCTTCCCTTATGAAGGCCTCAAGACCTTCACCAGGATGTTGGATGAGCAGCCAACAGCCACTGGGGAAGGAGAGGCAACAGGGAAAAGCTTCTCCACCACAGAGATAGGTTGGGGAAATGGATTTCAGAAGCTCTTTGGCATCAGAGGGACCCTTCTCCTGCAGGAATTTAGGGGTTAAAAAAGAAAACCTGGAAAACAAATGTGTGTCAGAGCAGAAGCTGCTGGGAGGAACTGGGATTACAAGAGCAGCTTGGTGTGTGTGACACTGAGATGTCTCCAGCTAATTTTAGAGGCGCCAAATTGAAGCGTAAAGATATTCTGCTGGAGCTTAGCGTGGATTTTCTGGCTGGATCCTGCAGATCTCCTGGATTGCTGCTCTCCCACAAGACACCTCCAGGCTCTTCATCTCATAGAGGTGCCCTTGGGCAGCACTTTTACCCTCCAAAGATGGTGAGTTCCCTCCCAACTCTTCAAGCAGTGCTGTAGCTGGATTTGAGGTGCCCCTGAGCCCTCCCAGCTCCAGGAAGGCTCTGCTTGCACAGACAACATCCTTATGGGCTTAGAGATCCTACAGGATCCCCCAAGGGGGCTCAGATTGAAAAAGAACCTGGGGATGCTCTGCAGGTTCCTCAGACCTGGTTTAGACAGGGAGAGAAGTTAAACTCCCCTTGTCCCCTCCACAGCCTCGGCTCCAGCCTGTGCAGTGCCACCCACTCCAGCAGCAGCTCAGCACCCACGGGATCCACTGCTGGGAACCAAAGTGAGCAAAGGCTGGCACTGCTGGGGAGGGCAATGGCTGAGCCCCCCAGGTCTTCTGGAGAGGGAAAAGCACGAGCTGGAGATGTCACCAGCACCTCTGCAGCCCCAGGGCAGCAGTGTGACAAACACGGGGGTGGTGCCAAACCCTGTCTCACCCATCCCACCTGATTTGGGCTCAGACAAGTTCTTTGGCCACCAAAACCATCAGCCCCATTTCTAGAGAAAGTCTTGGACTGACCTTTAACCTGTGCTGTTTTCTCCATGATGATGAGGCCACTGGCACCTGAGAGGGTCAGGGTCACCACGGCCCCCTGCCCCCCGTGGCCCCACACCACAGCCCCTGACGGCTTCTGCTGCAGCACCATGTGGTCACCATAGTAGGAGGCAAAGCTGAGCATTCCCCCTGCAATCAGCAAACAGTGCAAACATCAGCTCCGAGAGAAAAACACCCTCAGCATGGCCTCTAACCTCCTCTTAAATACAGGTTATTTGAGAGCCCACTGAATGCACAGACTCCTGGTCAGCTTTAAGGTGGTTAAAATCACCACAGAGATGAGGAACAGGCAGAATTTAAACTCCACAAGAGGGAGTTCACCTCCTAAAGTACAGGGAGCATGTTACATCTTTATTACATGGATTTGGACACAGATTTTGTAAAAATTCCTCTAATAACAGCATAGGAGTGTCTCTCTCAGCCCAGCCTTACTAATGAATGTTCTGATGCATTCTTCCCTGGAAAAAGGTTTGTCGAGGGGTGGGATGGAAAACATCGGGTGTGCAGCATTGGCAAAGGCACCCTCAGTGGGGATGGAAGCAGCAGGCTCAGACCTGGCACCTCCAAGAGCCCCGTTTTTGCAGTGTGAGAAGAAAATCATGTTTGAAAACAGGGTCAGAAGTAATGTGTGAGGGGTGATCTGGGCAGAGAACCCCAGTGACCAAATCGGAGCTCATGGAGCCTCATCTCCTCTGCAGCTCATCCTAGGCTGGGTTTTAGGAGGGGAAGGGGAAGGGAAAGGGAAAGGGAAAGGGACAGGGAAAGGGACAGGGAAAGGGAAAGGGAAAGGGAAAGGGAAAGGGAAAGGGAAAGGAAAGATGTCCTTGGCCCTTCAGGAGTCAGCTGCATTGCTGGTCCCGCTGCCTCATGCCACAAGGCTCTGAGAGTTATATAAAAAACAAGTCGGAGGAGAGAAAAAAACCTAAAACTGAGACGCCAGGGAAGAGTGGAAGCTATAAAAAGCAGCTGGGAGGAGGGAAGGGAAGAAGAAGGGAGGAGGGAAGGGAGGAGAGCCCACGAGACAGCACCAAGGAGCCGCATGCGGCTCCCACCTTACGTAAACCATCGTCCCACGGCAGCAGTGCTGGGCCAAGGGCGTTGGGGAGGGGCTGGGGGTGTGAAGGGTATCAAAGTGAGACCTGGGGGATGCAAAGGGCATTGAACTGGGGCTTGGGGGGATGCCACGTTTGTCAAAGTGGGACTCAGGGTGTCAAACTGGGGCTCTGGGAGTGCAGAGGGCACAGAAGCAGAGCTTGGGGGTGCAAAGAGTTTGAATGATGGGTGTGGGGTAACAAGGGCATCTAAACTGGGGTAAAGGAGAAGCCAAAGGCATCAAAGTGGGCCTGGGAGGGCACCAAGGGCCCCAAAGTGGGGCTCAGACTAGTGCCAACGTCATTAAAGATGATCTGGGGGTTTAAAGCTATCAAAGTGGGGCTGGGAGGATTTACAGGAGGTGCCAAGAGGGGCACCCGAAAACTCGGGCTGGGGAAGTGCCAGTGCACATAGGAGGCTCGGAGTGTGCAAAGAGCACCAAATGAGGGCTTGGGAGGGCTTAGGGAATTCCCTGTGCATCGGAGCAGGGCTGCTGCGATGCCAAGGGCTCTGGCGATGCCAGGTGGGTCTCGGGGGAGGGTCTCAGGGGAGGTTCCAGGGCCTGGCTGCAGAGGACACCCGCGGGGCTGGGGGAGGTCGGAGGGTGACCCTTTACCTGCCACCGCCGGAGCCAGGGCCAGCAGCGCCAGCAGCGCCCACGCCGCCATCCTGGGGGACCACGGACCGCGAGGGCGCCGGGAACCGCCGGTACTCCCGGTATCGGTCAGTACCGCCTGATACCCCCCGGTACTCCCGGTACTCCCGGTACCGCCCCCGGTACCGCCCGGTGCCCCCGGTACTCGCGGTACTCCCGGTGCCCCCGCTGCCCCCGGGCCGCCCCTCAGGCGGGCCCCGCGCGCGGGGGCGTGGTCTGCGCACGCGCCGCCCGTGAGGGGGCGGTTGCCCAGCGACGGCGTCCGCAACACGGTCTGAGGTGCCGGCGGCGCCCGGTCCGGCTCTGACGGGAGAGCCCGAGGGGAAGGGCCCGGAGCGCGGGGCTGAGGGTTGCGGGGCTGCGGGGGGAGCCGGGGATCACCGGGGAACGGGAGCCGGGCCACACCGGGGAACGGGAGCCGCGGCCCCCCCCGCCCGCTCCCCCCGCCCAGGCCGGGCCGCGCGCATGCGCAGTGGGCAGGCAGCGCCTCGCCCCCTAGCGGCGGCGCTGCCCCTCAGGCCTCGGTCCGCGGGTTCGAGTCCCGCCGCTGCCCGGTGGCACCGGGTACCGTGGGCTGTGCTTAATCACGGGCTGTGCCGCTGCAGGGAGTCCGGGAGAAGCGACCATGTCTATCGCCGCCTCCAACACCAGCATGAGGGTGCCCGCCGGCTTCCGGAACCTGCTGGAGGGGCTGGCGCGGGAAGTGCTGCGGGAGCAGCCCACCAACGTGGTGGAGTTTGCAGCACAGCACTTCCAAAAGCTGCTGGAGCAGAGGGAGGGTGAGTGGCCTGGCCCAGCACCCACCCCCCACACTGCCATCCCCTGTCCCGCGCTGCATCGCCTGCCCAGCCTGCTCCATCTGCCCATCGCCAGGGTGTCAGTCCTGCCCCACGTGTCCCTTGCCCAGGTGTCAGTCCTGCCCCACGTGTCCCTTGCCCAGGGTGTCAGTCCTGCCCCACATGTCCCTTGCCCAGGTGTCAGTCCTGCCCCACATGTCCCTTGCCCAGGTGTCAGTCCTGCCCCACGTGTCCCTTGCCCAGGTGTCAGTCCTGTGTCCCTTGCCCAGGTGTCAGTCCTGTGTCCCTTGCCCAGGTGTCAGTCCTGCCCCACGTGTCCCTTGCCCAGGGTGTCAGTCCTGCCCCACGAGTCCCTTGCCCAGGTGTCAGTCCTGCCCCCTGTGCCCACCATCTACAGCATCAGGCCTCTCCTGTGTGCCCATCACCCAGAGCATCAAACCTGCCCTCGTGCCCATTGCCCGTGGCCTTGTGCCTGTCCCAAATGTCCACCACCAATGGCCATCAGCCCTCCATTTGCGCCATCACCCAGGATGTTGAGCTTGTCCCATGTGCCCATCACCGTGGTACTGGGTGCCCATTGCATGTGGCATCAAGCCTCCTCCTTCCCCAGCTGGTGGCACTGACCCGGTGGCGTGGGGAGCCATGCTGGAGGACGACCATCTCACCTGGCCCCCTTCCAAGGTAGGCTGCCCTCCATCCCAGGCCCCTCCAGACAATCTGAGGTGCCAAGAGCTGCAGTGGGTCCCTGCTCCCACCCTGTTCCTGCCACTCTTGTGCCACATCATCTAAATGTTCTTCTTTCCTCCAGGACCTGAAAGAGGCCAAGGACATGGAAGGGGAGCAGGGAGCACCAGGCGGTGCAGGCAGCGCACACAGCTCTGGATCACTGTGATTCCGCCCCAAAATGTGTGGAGAGGAGCCAAAGGGGAGCATGTCCCCATAACCCTAATGAACTGGGACACCTCTCTGGAGATGCAACTGCAGCACTTGCCCTGAATCCCCCATTTCCCACTGTCCAACCCCAAAACCAAAAAAACCCCCTTGGTTCTCCCTTGGCTCCTGCCCTTTTCCCACGGGTGGGTTCTGCACTCCCATCCTGCCCCTGCGGTGCTGTTTTAATGAGGAATTTTATTAACGAGGTCCCCGCTGTTATTAGTGTCGATCACCTGAGATTTCTCCCCGAAAAATCCTGGCTTTGGGGCTGAGCTGAGCACGGGATGATATTTTTAGCCTCTATATTTAGGCCCCTGCATCCCTGGAGGTTGGAAGAAACTTCATAACATCCCAGTGTGAAGGAATGATGTGACATTGCTCCTCTCCTACCCCCCTTCATAAGCTGAGATACCTCCATGGAATTCTGGGGGGCATGCAGGGGCCCCCCAGTCCTATTCCCACCCATGAAATTCATATTTTCCTACCCAAAAAGTGGGGTTTGCGTCGAAGCCGGCTGCTCTATTTTTGGAGAGGACTGAACCCCCCCATCCGTGCTCACCCCGTTTTTACCCCCTCTTTCCTGTTTTCCATCGCCATATGTGGAGCTCGCCCACGGCACGGGGCATGACAGCGGCTCCCCTGGGAAAAACAGGAAGGAGGGATGGGGAAAAAAAGCTGGAAAAAAAGCTGGCGGGGACCCCGTGCCAGGGCTGATGCCAACCAGCTACGCCTTGACCCCCCTGCAGCACCGCCTCGCCGGCTGCCGGCTCCTGCCTCGGCAGCCGCCCAGGGCAGCGTTCCAGCATCCAGTTCCCTTTTCTTTTAAGGATTTTTCCCTGTTTTTAAAGGATTTTTTAACACCTCGGTGCCACCATCTCAAACCACGACGGCGGGATGTTCTCAGCAGGTCTCGCCAGCTGCGCTTCCCGTTCCCCCCTTCCAAAATCTGAGTTGTTTCCCTCGGAATTCAAATTTTGGGGGTGCTGGAGCACCTGAAAAAGCATCATCCACATGAAGGGGTCCACGGAGGAAAAATGCAGAGCCTGGAACAGGCTCAAAACCCGCCATTAATGATTAGAAATGTTCTGGCATTTCGCGTCCCTCCTCCGCAGCCACAGCCTGCGGGAGACGGCGGCGCTCGGCGGCTCTGCCAGGACCCGGCTGCACGGATGGAGCAGATTTTGGGGGCTAATTGAGGGACTAATCCTAATTTTGGGGCTAACTTCTCGGATCCATGACGGATGAATCACCCCAAAAACCCTTCCCACATAAGTCGCCCAAAACACCCGGTCTCCTCTCATTGGAGCAGGCAGTGATGGATCTGGAGGGTCTAAAATCCAGGGAAAAGGATCTCTTCCCATCAAAAATCCCAGCAGAGCTGCCAAGGCTTCTCCTGGAAGCTGCAGCAGGGTTTTTTGGAGCAGAGCTGTTCCCACCCCCCACCCCCCACCCTGGTGTGCTGGTGGGAAGAAGTGACGAGGGAGAAGTGGCTCCAGTGGGGAGAGCTGAGTGCCAGTGGCTCACAGGGGGATTGGAGAGATCCTTGGGAACATTTTCCAAGGGGGAATCGGTGCCTGGTGTGTGCTGGGGCAGGGGTGACCCCCTTCAACCTCCAAGTGTGGGTGAAGCAGTTGAGGAGGTGGCAGTGGTGGGATGTGCCAGGGATGGGGTGGAGTGGGATGGGGAGCAGGGGGTCCTGAGGAACTGGGGGGCGTCAGGGGATGAGAGATGCCAGCACCTGCACCCAGCAGGAGTGGCCTTGGAGAAAGAGATGGAGATGGGATGGGAATGGGAACAAGCTGAGGAGAGGGACAGGGATGAGCGTGAGGATGGAGATGGGGACAGGGAGAGGGACAGAGATGATGGGGTTGAAGCTGGGAATGGCATTAGGAAGAGGATGGGAACAAGAAGTGGCATGGGGATCAAGACAGGGATGGTGACAGAGGTGGGGACAGGGACGATGGTGGGGATGGAGAAGGTGGTGGAGGTGATGGGGATGAAGTATGGGATGGGGACAAGGCTGGTGGCAGCAGTGGGGACAGTGCCAGAAACAGTGATGTCAGTGGGACAGGAATGCTAACGGAGATGATGATGATGATGATGATGGTGGTGGTGGTGATGATGATGATGATGATGATGATGATGATGGTGATGGTGGTGGTGGTGATGGTGGTGGTGGCAAAGAGGAAGGTCAGTGCCACCAGGCTCCCAAGCAGGATGACCCCTGTGAGCAAACTTGGCCAGGGACAGTTTGGGGCCCGGCTGTGCGGGTGTGTGGGGGTGCTGGTGCCCGCCTGGGGGGGGGCCAGGCTGTGTTTTGGGGGCTGGCTGGAGCAGCATCGGCGCGGAGCCCACGGGCGATTTATGCAGTTGCTTAGCAACTCCCAAACCCAGATTAGAGGCGAGCGAGGCAGCGATGGGGGGGTGTGGGCTGCAGCCCCCCGCATTGCCCCGGGGGTGCCTCCTCTTTCCCGGGGTGCCCCAGCTCACCCTGCCAGTCCCAGCAGCTCGACGTGGTCTGGGGTGGCAGCAGGGTCTGCAGGGAGCACCGAGGGCTGTGAATATGGCTGGGACTGCAGGTCTGGTTGGAGAACACCCCAAATTGGAGGGGGGGGGGTCTGATGCTCCTATGAGTGGGGAAGGGACCCCCAGACCCCAGAAGTGGAGCCCACTCCTCTGCTTGGAGCCTGCAGCTGGGCACATCATCCCTGGGGTTCTGTGGTGCTCTGTGGGATGCTATATCCCACCATGCCCACCCTTCCTCACCATCTTCATCCGTGCCATCCTCATCCTCACCCTCCTTCAGGACCAAGTCCTAAGTAGGTCAGGAAGGCTTTTTCACCCTGTGCAAACCAACCCGGGGGGCAAAACCTGCCTCCAGCATCGCTGTGGGTCATGTACCCCCCAAAAATGAACTCATTTCCCCCATTTGCTATAGTTTTGTCCCCCAAAAAACCCTCCACGCCAAAGGCAAGGCTCATCACATCTTGGCTCGCATCCCCTGCATGCGATGTTGTGTTCCACGAAACTCCAAGGCGAGCTGCCGGCTCCTTTAAGTGTTAGGAGGGAGTTGGAGGCTGCAAAATAAAATTGGAGGAGGGAAAAAAAAAAAAGAAAATTATAAAAAAAAAAAAAAAAAAAGGCGAAAGGGAGGGAAAAAAAAATCAGGCACCCCTCCTTCCCCCCCAAAAGCCTGGCAGGGGTGTCGGGCTGATAGGCTCGCCCGGAGGAAAGCGCATTACGTAGGCAAGCGGCTCCGCTCAACTTGCCACCTGCGCCGGGAGAGCTGCCGGGGAAGCGACATCCTGCCCGAGCCCCTCGCCCGCCGCTGGCCGCCCACCGCCCTCCGCCATGGACTGCTGCAATGTAGGTCCCCTTCCCCTTCCTTCCCCTTCCCCTTCCCCTTCCCCTTCCTTCCCCTTCCCCTTCCCCTGCCCCTTCCCCTGCCCCTTCCCCTGCCCCGGCACCCCCTCCTGCCCCCATCCCCATCCCGCTGCTGCCCCGGGCTGGGGGCGGCCGGGGGGGTTTGGGCTGTTGGGGGCGGGGGGCGCGATGGGCGCTGCACCCTCCGAGAGCTCAACCAACTCCGCGACCCCCAAAGCCTTCTGCCCCCCGAACCCCCACTCCTGCCTCGCACCGCTTCGGGATCCATCCTGCACCCCACAGCCCGCTGAGGAACCCCCCTGTCCTCGAATCCAGCTTTAATTCAGCTTTTTCTGCCCCCCACCCCACAATTGCTCTACAGGTGGGATTGGGGGTTGCATGTGGATAAAGGGCTTGATTGGGGTCGCAGCCCTCTCTCCTCACCCGAGGGTGAGCTCTCCTCCCTCCTGGCCACCAGCCGGCTTGGGGAGAAAACCACATCCTTTCTCCCTCATCCCCTGACTTTTCCTGCCCCTTTTCCTCCCCATTTCCCCCTTTTTTTTTCCCTTTCCCCACTTTTCCCCTCTGTTTTCTCCCCATTTCCCCCCCCCTTTTTTTTTCCCCTTCCCCACTTTTCCCCTCTGTTTTCTCCCTCCTGCTAAGACAGCAGCACAGGGAAAAGCCCCCATCTCTCCTCCTGGGCACCTCCAGAGAGGCAAAGCCCACCCTGGATATAGGAATTATCCTGCCTGGATATAGGATTTCTCCCTTATGTATAGGACTTTTTCCCTCACATGTAGGATTTCTCCTTCTCAATATAGGATTTCTCTCCTAGATACAAGTTCTCATCAGCTGCATAGAGGTTTTCACACCATGAATATGGTGTTTTTCCATTGGAAATAGGATTTCTCCTATGAATATAGGATATGGCCCCCTGTTTATGAGTTTTCTCCCCTGAATATAGGATGTCTCCCCTGGATATAGGATTTTTTTCTCCTGGATATATTTTTCCTACCTATATACAGGATTTCTCAACTTGGATACAGGTTTCTGCCACCTGTATGTATGATTTCTTCCCTGAATATAGGATTTCTTCCCTGGATATAGGATATAACCCCGCATATATAGATTTCCTCCACCCGTATATGGTATTTATTCCCTGGATATAGGATTTCCTCTCTCCTAACATAGGATTTCTCTCTTGGCTATAGGATTTCTCGCCTGGATATAGGATATGCCCCTCCGTGTATAGGTTTTCTCCCTTGACTATAAGATTCCCTTCTCCAGATATATTATTTCTCCCCTGGATGTAGGTTTCTCGCACCTGTGTATAGGATTTCTCCCCTGGATATAGGTTGTTCTCCCCCACCTCTGCATATATAGGATCTCTTTCCTGAATCTAGGCTTTCTTTCCTAGATATAGGATTTCCTTCCCCTGGCTATAGGATTTCTCCCCCGGCTATAGGATTTCCAGCCCTGGTTATAACATTTCCACCCTGGACATATCATTTCCACCTTGGACCTGTCCTCACCTTTCACAATGGTAAAACAACCCGAGTAACTTTGTGGAGCCACGTCAGGCTCCAACGGGATGAGCTTCCTCCCCCCGCCCCGAACCTACAGCTTCCAAATAAACCCCCCAAAACTCCTTTTAGTCCTTTCAAGTGCTCGTGGGGCAACATAAAGGCATCACCCCCACAGCTGCTGGCTCTGGATCATCCAATGCCAGCTCATTTCCACCTCATTTCTTTTCCCCATGTTTTTCTTTTTTTTTCCTGTGGAACTTGGTGCTGAGTCCAACTGCTCTGGTGGGATGTGGCAGGAGGGGAACGGGTTGCAGTGATTTATCCTTGGCAGGGCTTTTCCTCCCTTCTGTTGTCACGCTTTCCCAAATTTCCAGGTGTTTTCAACCCAAGCCCTGAGGAGGGATGCAGGACGATGCAACAGGCTATGAGGAAAGGGGAAACTGAGGCATGACCTGCTCATTTTGTGCGGGATGGCCCCCAGCCCCCTGCCAAAAATACCTGCCAGAACCCATCCTCTGTTCCCATGGATTCTCTTCTCCCTGCATCATAACCCTGGCTGGAGTCTGGCTTCCTGAGCCGTGTGGTCCAGGGTGGGATTTAGGAACGAGTGGGAGGTGAAGCATCTTCCCCCGCCTGCAGCTTTGCTTGCCATTTCCCCAAGACACCTGCAAGGGACCCTCATTTTTAGCAAAGGAGCCTATTTTTAATGAGTAAACCTAATTTTTAGAACAGGGGCTGATTTAAGACCTTCTTGACTGGATTGATTTGGGGAGGGGGCTGCGCTGGTGAGGTCCCACCACTGTAACCCTGCCATTGCCACCGTCAGGAGGGAGCCTGCACAAAGCTGGACGAGGACATCCTGGACATCCCTTTGGACGATCCTGATGCCAACGCGGCAGCTGCCAAGATCCAGGCTAGTTTCCGTGGCCATATGACCCGCAAGAAGATCAAAGGGGGTGAGATTGATCGGAAAACCAAGGACGCCGAGTGCACCAACAGCACCCGCGGCGGCGACCTCCGCAACGGTGACTAGGTACACCCCAAATCCCGCTTCTTCCCCCCAAAACCGGGTCATTGCTACAAGGAAGCTGCTCTGAGTGTCCTTTGCTCTGTTGATTTGGGATGGAGCATCCTTCCCTGCAGAGATTTGGGATGGAACATTCTGCTCTGCGCAGATTTGGGATGGAGCATTCTTCCCCGCGCAGATTTGGGATGGAGCAACCTTCCCCGCACCGGTTCAGGGTGGAGAAGGGGTTTTTCCTCCCAGGAGATGGCAACACACAGGCAGGCAGCCCCTGCCTTGCCCTAAATTTGGGTGCGCGCCGTAGTAGTTGGGAAGGATGGGAAGTAGGATGGGAAGGCGCAGCCCTAGATTTGGATTGAATCTCTCCCTTAGCAACACCACCCCGAGCGCCTCGCCTCAGCACATGCTATTTTTAAAAGCCTGTGTCACAGTCTCCTGGCAGGAAAAGGTAAATTTAAAAAGCGCCCACGGTGCCGAGGCCGCGTGGCATTGGAGCCCGGGTGGCGGCTGCGCCGTGCCCGGCCCGTGCCCCGTGCCCCGTGCCCGGTGCCGGTGCCAGTGCCGTGAGCGCGGCTGGCCCCGGACAGCGGCGGGGCCGGCCCGGGGCTGGCGGCGGGAGGCCGTGCTGCCGGCTCGGCCACGGGAGTGTGGCGGGGCTGGGGTGAGACCGGGTGCGGCTGGGATGGAGCTGGGATGGAGCTGGGATGGAGCTGGGATGGAGCTGGGATGGAGCAGGGAGGGAGCTGGGATGGAGCTGGATGGAGCTGGGATGGAACTGGGATGGAGCTGGGATGGAGCTGGATGGAACTGGGATGGAGCTGGGATGGAGCTGGATGGAGCTGGGATGGAGCTGGGACACGGAGCTGGGATGGAGCTGGGATGGAGCTGGGATGGAGCTGGATGGAGCAGGGATGGAGCTGGGATGGAGCTGGGATGGAGCTGGGATGGAGCTGGGACGGAGATGGGATGGAGCTGGGATGGAGCTGGATGGAGCTGGGACGGAGATGGGATGGAGCTGGGACGGAGCTGGGATGGAGCTGGATGGAGCTGGGACGGAGCTGGGATGGAGCTGGGATGGAACTGGGACACGGAGATGGGACACGGAGCTGGGATGGAGCTGGGATGGAGCTGGGATGGAGCTGGGATGGAGCTGGGACAGAACTGGGATGGAGCTGGGATGGAGTAGGAACGGAGTAGGAATGGAGTAGGAATGCAGTGGGGATGTAGTGCAGATATAGTGGGGAGGAACTGAAGACGGAGCGGGAATGCAGCGGGGAGGAAGAGAAGGATGCAGTGAGGATGCAGTGGGGATGCAGTGAGGATGCAGGGAGGATGCAGTGAGGATGCAGGGAGGATGCAGTGGGGATGTAGTGAGGTGCAGTGGGGATGCAGTGAGGATGCAGTGAGGATGCAGTGAGGATGCAGTGAGGTGCAGTGGAGATTCAGCAAGGCTGCAGTGGGAAGGAACTGAGGAGGCAGTGGGATGGAACTGGAGCTCAGTTGGGACCCAGTGGGGATGAACTGAGGGTACAGTGGGAACAGAGCTGAGACGTGCTGGGGAAGCAATGGGGATGCAGTGAGAATGCACTGGTGATTCAGTGAGAATGCAGTGAGCATGCACTGAGGATGGGGAGGCAGTTCAGTGGGGCTGGGATGAGAATGGACTGAGGTTGCAGTGGGGATTTTGTGAAGATCCAGTGGAGACAATGTGGAAACACAGTGGGGCTGCAAAGGGGATGCAGTGAGGATGTGTGGGGACGAACTGGGGATGCAGTGGGGAAGCAACAGAGATTCAGTGAGGATGCAGTGGGAAGGAACCGAAGATGCAACGGGGATTCAATGGGGCTGCTGTGAGGATTGAGCAAGGATGCACTGGGGCTGCACTGGGGCTGCAGTGAGGATGTCACAGGACTGCAGTGGGGAGGCAACTGCCAAGTGCAGGTGCTGTGCAGCTTCTTAGGACCCAGAGGTTCCTTTGGGATGCCTTGTTATGGGGGGCTGAGCAGGTTGGCAGCAGGGGAGCCAGGTTCCCCTCCTTCTGCCGCGGTGCTCTGCCTGGCGGGGTGCAGGCAGAGGTCCCCCCGGGTCGCTGGGCTGGGTGAGGACAGGGTGGGCAGGAGGGGAGGCAGGACAAGGGTGTGGGCAGGGTGTGGGCGGGCTGCAAGTAGAGCACGGGCAGGGTGTGGGCAGGGGGAGGGCATGGAGAGGGTGCGGGCTGCAGGGGCAGCACGTGAGCAGGGGGGCAGGCAGGGTGCAGGGTGCAGGGTGCAGGGTGCAGGGTGCAGGGTGCAGGGTGCAGGGTGCAGGCAGGGCATGGGGTACAGGGTGCAGGGTGCAGGGTACAGGGTGCAGGGCACAGTGTGCAGGGTGCAGGGTGCAGGGTACAGGGTACAGGGTACAGGGTGCAGGCAGGGTGCAGGGTGCAGGGTGCAGGGTACAGGGTGCAGGGTACAGGGTGCAGGGTGCAGGGTGCAGGCAGGGTGCAGGGTGCAGGGTGCAGGGTACAGGGTGCAGGGTACAGGGTGCAGGGTGCAGGGTGAAGGGTGAAGGGTACAGGGTGCAGGCAGGGTGCAGGGTACAGGGTGCAGGGTACAGGCAGGGTGCAGGAAAGGTGCAGGGTGCAGGCAGGGTACAGGCAGGGCACAGGGTGCAGGGTGCAGGCAGGCACAGGGTGCAGAGAGCACTAAAGGTGCAGAAAGAACACAGGGTACAGGCAAGGCTCAGGGTGCAGGGCACAGGCAGGGCACAGGGTGCAGGGTGCAGGGTACAGGCAGGGTACAGGCAGGGCACAGGGTGCAGGGCACAGGCAGGGCACAGGGTGCAGGGTGCAGGCAGACACAGGGTGCAGAGAGCACTAAAGGTGCAGAAAGAGCACAGGGTACAAATAAGGCTCAGGGTGCAGGATACAGGCAGGCACAGGGTGCAGAGAGCACTAAAGGTGCAGGAAGAACACAGGGTACAGGCAAGGCTCAGGGTGCAGGGTGCAGGGTACAGGCAGGGTACAGGCAAGGCTCAGGGTGCAGGGCACAGGCAGGGCACAGGCAGGGCACAGGGTGCAGGGTGCAGGGTACAGGCAGGGCATGGGGTGCAGGCAGGGCACAGGGTGCAGGGCACAGGGTGCAGGGCACAGGCAAGGGCCAGCCCAGGCTGACCACTCGCTCTCTCCTTGCTTGCAGGGGCCACCAGCTGCTCAGCGGAACCCCCTCACCACCGAGTCCCCCCCACCGCCGCCCGCCGAGGCCCAGGAGCCCCTGCTTCACCCCCTGCCCCCCGCATGCGTCCCCCGGGGTCCCCCCACAGCCAGGCTCGGCCCCTGTCCCTGGCTGCCCTCCCCCAGCCCAGACACCCCCTGCCCCAATAAACGCCCCTGCCAGAGCCCCCCCTGTCCTCGGTGCCTTTTGGTGTCACCAGAGCGGTGAGGTGACAGCGGGCAGGGGTGGGAGGGGCGTGGGGCAGGTGGGGCCCGGCAGTGATCTCCCATGGGAGCGTGCAGCATCGTACAGGCACGTGTGACATCCCTGCCACGCGTGTGACAGCACTGCCACGTGTGTGACAGCACTGCCACGCGTGTGACATCCCTGCCACGCGTGTGACAGCACTGCCATGCGTGTGACAGCTGGCGTGATGTCACACTGGTGCTCAGGGTGTGGTGGGACATCACTCATGGCTGGGACATGACTGGTGCTGGCATGAAGTCACTACTGGACAAGTGACAGCTGCTGTGACACCATACAGGGGTGTGTGACAC
This sequence comes from Taeniopygia guttata, assembly GCF_048771995.1. Taxonomy (NCBI): domain Eukaryota; kingdom Metazoa; phylum Chordata; class Aves; order Passeriformes; family Estrildidae; genus Taeniopygia; species Taeniopygia guttata. Next base: position 2,143,442 of record NC_133049.1, read on the forward strand.
CATACAGGGGTGTGTGACATCACTGCTGGATGTGTGACACTGTGCAGGGATGTGTGACATCATTTCTGGATGTGTGACACCATAAGGGTGTGTGTGATGTCACTGCTGGATGTGTGACATCATACAGGTGTGTGTGACATCACTGCTGGATGTGTGACACCGTGCAGGTGTGTGTGATGGCTGGAGTGACATCATTCCACTGTGTGTGACATCACTGCCAGCATGACCGTGGGTGGGACATCATACAGGCACGTGTCACACCAGCGCTGCCGTGTGATGATGTGACACGATGCAGGCACACATGACATCCCAATGGACATGGGACATGCCTGTATGGCGTCATGCAGGCGTCAGGCAGGCGCTGTGATGTCACACACTCATTGCATCATCACACCTCCTGACACGGGGAGTGACATCACGGTCACAGGTGTGACAACATGTGCATCATGATGTCACCTCACCCTGAGGATCTTGGTGCTGCACTGTGACATCACCCAGAAGGTCGTGGGACATCCCTCCCCGCCTTGAAATCCACACAAACTCACCCAAAGCACCGGTGCTGGGCAGTGCTGCAACTTTTAATCAGAAAACCCCTAAAAAAAGAGTGTGTGTGTCTGTGTGTGTGTGTGTGTGTGTGTGTGTGTGTGTGTGTGTCCCTGTCACCACCCTCCCCCCCAACTTAAAATGCTCTTTTATGAAAAATCCCTCATTTCACCTGATATATAGATATAGAAAAAAAAAAAAAAAACCAAGAAGGGGACCCCCTGAGGCAGGGCTGGGGCTGGTTTGGGGGGTGATATTTATGGGGAGACTCGGTCCCTCCAAACCCAGAGAGCCGCTGCACCCATTAAACACACCCACCATGAGTCCAGCTGCTCGAGGCATCTGTTAAAAAGCAAAAAAAACCCAAAAAGGGACAAAAGCCACCCCATGGTGCCGTGGGCACCCCAGTTTGGTGGGGTGGGCTCAGACCAAGGAGCCGGCCCGGCTCTGCGCTGGCACCATGACGGGGACGGCGCCGGTCCGTGCCAGGCTGGAGGGGGGCACGGAGCCCCCGGGAGCGGCGGGGGGGTCCTGGCGGCGCCGGGAGGTCCCGTTAACGGCGGGGGGGGACAGGCTGGGGGGCCGCCCCCCGGGCCGGGGAGGGGGTCCCCGGTAGCTGCCGGTGGTGGTGAGGATGGAGGCGGTGTCCGAGGGGGCTCTGGCCCCGTAGGTTTGGCGGCTGCCGGCCAGGGAGGACAGGGTGCTGGTTTTGGACATGGTGTCCGAAGCTGGTCTCCTTGCCCACGATGGGGTTTTGGGTGCCACGGCGTCTTCCCTGCCAAGAGGGGAGAAGGTCAAAAAGATCAGCTCTGGGAACCCTCCCGTGCATCCTCTTCCTGAGCAATGAGGTTGTACAGGCATCCCGGACCCCAAACACAGGCACAAAAGGGGAAGGGGAAAACAGTGGTGGAAAATGCCCTCCTTAACTCCGACATGACAACTGGCCAGAGGTGGAATCTTTCTTCCTGATTGTTACCTCTGGAGCATATTGATGACTGCCCAGAGATTAAGAACTCCTCCCCACTGTTAACTCTGAACGTGAGAAATAACAGGCCAGAGGTGGAAACACACTCCTCACCCATTAACCCTGAAAGCTACGGATGATTTGAACCCCTCCACAGGAAGAGAGCCTCACTTGATCTCGTTGGGTCCCTCCTCCTGGCTGTCACGCTTTTTCCTCCTGTAGCCAACGAGCTTCTGGGCAAAGAAGATGATGGTGGCCAGGGCACCCAGGGAGCCCAGCACGGCGCCGGCAATCACTGCTTTGGTGCTTGCTGCCAGAGAGAGAAGAGATTCCCTTATTGCCTTATTCCCACGGGGACCTCATGGGGACTGTGTCCCCCTCCCCGACCCTGTGGACACGTACTCACTTGAGTGTACCTCCAGGACAATGCTGCAGTTCTTAGAACCCGCTTGGTTTTCAGCCCTGCACACGTAGACCCCCGACATCTCCAGGGAGAGGTTGGTCAGCTTGAGGGTGCCCTTGACCCGGTCTGCAGGTGAGAAATTTGGGTGCTGCCTCAGAGCCATTCCTACACTCTCCACCTCCTTATGCAGGAGGAGATAAGGAGTAGTTACGTTAAGAAGTGGTTAAGGGGATGAAGCCAAAAATCCTTCAGCTGAATTTTCTCAGGATATTCCAACCCAACCACACACCCCACTCCCATCCCCACACTGGTGCCACCTTACCCTGGGCAGGGGGGAAGAAGACCTGCAGGGTGGGCGGCTGGCGCTGCCACTGGTACATGGGCGAGGGTTTGCCCTTCCTGGAGGAGCAGCTCAGGGTCACGTTGGCCCCCACGACGGCGTTGCCGTGCAGTTGGCAGGTGGGCGCGGCCGGTGGCACTGTGGGCACAGATGTCACTCCTGAGGGGCACCACGGGGAGGCCCAAGGGAGCCGGGGTGACTGGAGGAGCCTTACCCAGGACGGTGAGGTTGATGAGGCCGATGTTCTTGTGCAGCTTGATGGAGTCATCCACCACGTTGACGGTGCACATGTACTGACCCGAGTCCTGCTCCCGCGTGGCGTTGATGAACACTGAGATGTTGTGGGTGAAGATGGGGTGCAGGAACCCCACGCGGGGCTTCAGATCTGTCTCTTCCACCTTCACCACCCCGCCTATGTAGGACAGGATCTGCACAGGGGAAAAACCACATGCTTTCCCTTCCAGATCATGCTGCTGGAGAGAAAAGGCCCCCAAATCCCAAATTTTGTAGAGCAGTGGTTGCTGTATAAACCCCCTCCTGCCTTACCTCCCCTAAGCATCCTGGACATGGGAACTGCAGGCAGCTTCCCACCACAGCACAAATACCCCTGGCATGGGAGCTATGAGCAACTGTCCCACCATGAGCATCTCCCCACCAGGAGCACCACAAGTGGTGCCCCCATTGTGGACATTTTCCCTCTGTAGGCACCATGGGCATTTTCCAAGGACATCTCCCCACCATGGGTATCTCCCCATGGTGAGCACAAGCACCTCCCTATTGCAGGCACCCTGGGCATGACCCCAGAGTGGGCATCTCCCCTCATGGGCACAATGAGCATCTCCCCACTGTAGGCACCTCCTGATCATGAGGACCACAATCATCTCCCCACTGTAGGCACCTCCTGATCACGAGGAGCACAATCATCTCCCCACTGTAGGCACCTCCTGATCACGAGGAGCACAATCATCTCCCCACTGTACGCATTTCCCACCGTGGGCACCATAAACACCTCCCTGTATGGGCATCTCCCCATCTTGGATCTCTCCCCATCTTGTGTCTCTCCCCTCTGTGGGCACCACAGGACCATCATGGGCATCTGCACATCACCACGAGCACCCCCCTTCAGGGGCACCCACCGTGGTGGGCACCATGAGATTCCCCCACGGTGGACACCCACCCATCACAGCACCACAAGCAGCTCCCCACGGGGATGGGGATGGCCCCATGGGGATGTCCTCATCACAGGCACCATGAGCATGTCCCCCATGGTGGTCACCCGCCCGTGGTGGGCGGCATGAACTTCGCCCCATCATGGGCCAGCTCTCCACCTGTTGGAATCTGTGGTATTGATGATTCTCAGATTGTAGAAAGTCTCTGTCTGTCAGCCCCGCTGCCAAAGCAGAAGCCATAATTGGTCTGTGCTGTTTCAAGGTTGTTTATTCTGTTTATCTCTAACATGTTCTGCTGCCCTGCCGCAGCTCTGTCCTGCAGGGCAGCGTGTGGGGCTCTGCCCTCAGTGGGATGTTACAAACATTAAATACCACAAACTACCTGTGCTGGATTTACAATAACGTGCCAATATCTGTCACCTACGTTGGACAGTGTGTCCCCAGCCTGAACCAACAGAAAAATGCCAACACCACAGTGAAACATGGAGGGCATGAAGAAGGAGAAAAAGGACAAGGCACACCCAATTTCCTCCATCTTGTCCCCTTTGGACCCCTAATCTAAAAACTTAAAATTTTACTTTTGCACCGTGCCACACTTAATTATTCCTTATATCAAACACTCAGAGGTTGTAATTCATCCTGTAAGATTGAAAACTCCTCTCCATGGACAGAGATCACAGCCAGTGTCTCTGGGGGCTCTGTCCAGGGGGGTTCCTGACCCCTGCCAGGGTCCCAGACCTGCCAGGGCAGCCAGAGGGAAGCTCTGGATTCCCACATCCACCATGGGCACCACAAGCATGGAACAAGTGGGAACTGCACACATCTCCCCATGGGCACGTCCCCACCGTGAGCATCTCCTCTTTGTGGGCATCTCCCCACCATGGGCACCACATCGACACCCATTGTGGGCCACCATGAGTTCCCCCATCATGGGCACTTACCCACTGTGGGCATCTTTCCTGCATGGGCACCATGAATGCCATCCCATCATGAGCATCACATGGTGGGCACCATGAGCTTCCTTCCATCGTGGCCACCTCGTCACCGTGGGCGCCCTTCCACCGCAAGCACCGTGGCCACTACCTCATGCTGGGCACCACAATCGTCCCCCACCATGGGCACCACCCCCTCCGTGGTCACCTCCCAGCTTGGCCCCTCCATCTCCAGTCCTGCAGCCCCTGCCCTCTTCTCACCTGGAAGGGACCAGGATTCTTGTTCAGCATCCAGGTGACGTAGGGCTCGTTCTGGGAGTGGCTGGTGTACCAGGCAGGCAGCACCGCCTGCTGCCCCTCCACAGACAGCACCAGGCTCGTCCCCACGTGCACCTCCAGCACGGCCAAGGAGACACCTGCCCGTGGGAGAGGGAAGAAACCTGGAAATGACTCAAGCCCAGGTGTTACCACTCCCCACAAAGCCTCACTGGCTGTGGGAAAAAACCCCATTCCCAAGACAAAAACAACAATCCCAGGTTATCACCAGGAAGCTGAGCCAAGAGAACATTTTGCCTCCTTCCCCGCCACAGGAAGGGCTTTCAGGAAGGACGTTGCTGCTCCCTCCCCTCCCAGCTTGGGAATTCCTAAGGCCCAAGTCACCCTTCCCAGGAAACAGCCAGCTCCAGCAGGCAGACACCCCCTTAGCTCAGTTTTGGGGTACGCCCAGCCTCCCACGACGCTGCACCAGATCCCATGGGATTTATTGTAGGGCTCCACGTATGCACCCAGTATTCCAGTATCCCCCATTTTTGCTGCCAGCACTAAATTGGGATAATCTATGAGTGGCTTTTTCTGGTGCCCCATCTCATTTGACCCCAAATATCCCACCCCATGTCCCCTGCATGTCCCACTGGGAGGAGGCACTGGGGTACGAGTGGTACCCCGGAGCAGAGAGGGATGCTCAGCTCCCGGGGGAAGATCGTTCCCCAGCTTTCCCCAAGGGCTCAGCCAGGAAATGAACGGGCTCAGGCACGGCTGGGTGTGTGCTGGGGCTGTTTTTTTCCCAGGGGAACAACACCGAGGCTCTGAATCCCAGCAGCTCCATCCCTGCATCCACCCATCGATCCGTGACCCCGGCTGGCCCCGCTCCTGCCGGCGCCCCGGGGATGCAGGGGGGAAAGGATGATGCTCCCCCCTCATCCCAAATCCTCCCTTTGCAGGGAAAAACCCTGGCTTTGAAGGATTTCAGGAGCTTTCAACAACCTCACACTTTTCCCTAAGAGCTCAGAGGGTTTAATTGGATTTTTCCAGGGTGGGAAGAGGAAAACAAGGCACTGGGGGGTATTTTTAGTCTCCTCCTGCATCTGTTCATCCCCCTCCCGGCAAGGCTTTGGTGCCATTTCCGGACGGAGCCTTCCAGCTCCAGGCAGGAAACTCTGCTCCGCCTGATAAGTCTTCTCAGGAATTAAAAAAAATAATTACATTTCCTTTCTCTGGTGAAAAACTGGGAGAAATAAGGGCCAGTCTGGTGAGGATGCGTAAAAATAGCTCACCCAGGCTAAGAACATAAACCTTTAAATCCTGCAGGGTTTGGGGGGGGAGATGCTGGAGGCGCCTGCAGGTCCCAAATCATTGATAAAATTATTTATTAATGATATACAGCTGTGGTATCACATCCAATAGAGAGTATGGAAAAATAATGGTAATTATAGCATATTTATATGTAATTATACAGATAATTGTATTAAATGTAAAGAAAGTGGAATGAAATATGGGATGGCGACTCATTAAATTGGAGTTTCCAGAGCAAAATAGAGCATTGAGAACGTATAATTAGTAATAGTTATAAATACAGGTATATTTTTGTAAGAATAGGGATAATAGTGGGGATGTGAGAGTGATAATAGTGCTCAGAATAATGAGAGTAATGATCAAAGTGAGAATAATAATTATAAAAGTGGGAATAATAATGATAAAAGTAATATTAATAATGGGAATAATAATAATGGTAATCGTGATTATAATAATTATAACAATGATTCCAATAAATAATGATGATAGTCATAATAATTATAATACTGATAATAATAGAAATAATAACAATAACAAAAATAAATTATGCAGATGGCACAGCCCCTAAACTTCCCTACATTCCCAACAACTGGGAAAATCCAGGTGTTTTCAGCCCAGATCCTCCACCATTATAAAAGTGTGTTAAATTGGGATTATCTTGAAGAAAATAGATTATATTCAATAATTGTATTGTAATTTCTATTAGAAATATTAGAGATAACAGGTAATAGACCTTGTTGAAGAATTATAATTGCAACTTAATAAAAATAATTGTAACAGTTATAATAGCTATAATAAGAATTATAACAGTGATTATAATTATAATAGTAATAAAAATGATAAGTATAATGATGATAACGATAATAATAATAAAATATTCTTAATAATGTAGTTCATTAATGATTCAGATGGCATCAGTAAATGACTCCACAGCTTCTACACCCCCGTGCATTCCCAACAGCTGGAAAATCCAGGTTTTTCATCCCACCTCCTCCATCAGCATCGTTTTTTGGGCACAAAAAGGGTGTTGGGCCAAAGGGTGCTGGGGATTCCTGGGGAAATCCAGGCTCCAGAGAGGGAAAAATGCTCTGGCAGCAGCCAGAGGATTCCCATCACACCCCAAGGCACTAAAACAGCCCCAAAGCTGCTCCAGGCGCTGCAAACTGGGGTGTGTTCACCCTGAAACCTAATGATGAGCGCGTTAATTATGTTAATTGTGCTCTGGGGCTGCAGCTTTGCTCTGTCATCCTTAAAATTCCTGCAGCAGCAGGAGATCCCAGCTCCATCACCTGTATCGGGGGAGGGAGATGGACACAGACCTGAAGGCTGCTCGCTCCCCAAAATCCCCTTCTTGCAGAATTCACCCAAATTCCTCATCTCAGACAGCTGGGACCCCAAAAAAGGCCGGTGGGGCGGGTTTGGAGCTGCAGCACGGGATGAACCCCCTGGCACAGCTCTGCCTTTGGCCACCTCGACGCTCCAAATCCTCTAATGCTTTAACCAGATCGAAAAAATTAAGCTGCTCGTGGTGCTCATACACATCCAGGGGGGCCTGGGGCCCTCAGCCCCTCCCGCCTGCTCTTTGGGCTCAAAACCTGATTTTTATCCAGCTGCCCTGAGCTAAACACCTGCCCGGGTGTTTTCCCTCCTCCCCAGCCCATCTGCTGGGATTTTTTTTTGCATATGGAAAAACAGAATAGACTTAAATTTACCTTTAAAAATAGCTATAATTTTTTTTTCCCTTATGGAATAAATACCTTTCAATTTAGCATTTTAAAATATTTTAAATTTTCCCGTGAAAAAAAATTTAGAAACAGCTTTTAATTTCGCTATGGAAAAAAAAAAAATCACCTTTAAATCCCTGCAATCTTAACATTAATCCCTGAGCTGATATCAATCACCGTATCCTCATCTAAAATTGCATCCTTTCACCCCCCAGAAAAAGCTGTGTCTTGCCTCTGGCACGCCCTGAACCCCCAAAAATCAAACTCCCCGTCCCCGAGTTTCTAAACCATTAACTGTATGGGAATTAAATCCCGGAGGCAGTTGGGGTTTGATGACCCTGCTTGATAGGATTAAGGCGCTGGAGTCATGTGAAACCCAGACCCAAATTAAATCCCAAAAGACCAAGCTTGGGATTTAAAATACACAGCGGGAATCTGGCCGGAAAAGGGACCCTTGAAAAAGCTTGGAAAAAGGTCAGGGAGCATCTCAGCACTGCAGCGCAGCCAGTCGCCTTCCCTTTTTTAAAATGATTTTTGGGGAATTTTTTTCCTTTTCTTCCCTTAACTTTGACTATTTATAAACGGGCAGATAGGAGATGTTGGGCTGTGGAGCCGCGTCCTTTGGGAAAATCCACAGCGGCATTTCCCACGACCCCGGGGCAGGGGGGGGGAGAAAGTGCCCTATCCTCCAGAGAGACCAAATTTGGGGAAAAAAAATTAAATAATGCAATAATCATATGTGACTTTGCTATAGATGGAAACATGCTGCACCCCTGGTGTGGGAGGGAGAGGCAGAGATGGGATGGGGTGGGCAGGGGATGAGATTGGGATGGGACTGAGGGAGGGATTGGGGATGGGATAGGGACTGGGAAGAAAACAAGGATGGCAAATATTCTTCATTTTACTTTTCCCCATCACAATCCCATGAGGATCCCACGGGATGAGGAAGGATTGCTTGAAAGGAAGACTAAAAGAAAAACACACATTTGGGGTTCAAAAGAGTCTTTTTGCTACATTTTTGAGCTGTCACTGCCTGTGATGTCACATCCCAGGGCTCAAGGGTGATTTTTTGTGGGAATCCATCATGATTCCACGCAAAAAACACCATCAGGATGCGGCAAAGGAGCGCCCTGGTGGGATTTAAGGGCTGAGTAACCCCCATGCCTCATACAAACATGCTTTAATTAACTTTTATCAAGGAAGAAAACCTCCAAGGAGGAACAAGTGGCGGCTCCAGGACCCCCACCCAATGTTCTGCTGGAAGGAAATGCTGCTGCCATTGTTTCTGGGGCCGTTTCCTTTCCCCAAAGGCCTCTCCTTCGCTGGGAACGCCAAAGGATGTTTCCTTTTGGAGCAACTGTGGCAGTTCCAAAAGAACTCAAATAAGATGGGAAATTAGGGGTGGAAGAAGGGAAAAACCCGTGGACAGAGAAGCACTGAGATCCCTAACCTCAAAACCAGCTGGGGTGGCTGTGCAGCTCCAGTAAACAAGGGAAAACAAGTGGATTTTTTCCTTCCAGTGCCACGCAGGGAGGCGAACTGTGCACTCTCACTTTGGAGTCCCTGGCGTGTCCCCATGTGGGGGTACATCGGCTTTGGGGGTGCTGGAAGTGGCAGCTCCAAGTTACAAATAGTTTTTCCCGGGAAGACTCAGATTTTTTCCACTCCGAGCATCCTAAAAGGGGTGGGTGGTGGATCTCTCTCTCACACTTTCCCTGCCAAGCTGCCTGCTGGGGTAGGGGACCGGGGGCACAGAGACAGGTGGGTGCTGTGACCCCCGCCCCTGCTACCCCACGGTTCTTGCCGGTGCCACCCTAAAGCATCCCAAATCCTGCCTGTGCCGGGCTCCGGGTGTCTTGCCCGGTGCCTCCGGCTGCTCCTCGGAATCTCCGGGTCCTGCCCGATGCTCTCCCAAAATCTCTCGCTCGGTTCTCCCGCTTTTCCCGAGTCCCACCGGGCGCACCCCCGGTACCCCACCGCGTCCCTCGCGGCTGCTCCCACACGCTGCCCGGTGACCCCTCGGAATCTCCGGGTCCTCACCGACGCCTTCCCAAATCTCTCGCTCCCAGCTGCTCCCACACCGTGCCCAGCGACCCCTCGGAATCTCCGGGTCCTGCCCGATGCTCTCCCAAAATCTCTCGCTCGGTTATCCCGCTTTTCCCGAGTCCCACCGGGCGCACCCCCGGTACCCGCCGCGTCCCCCGCGTCCCTCGCGGCTGCTCCCACACCGTGCCCGGAGACCCCTCGGAATCTCCGGGTCCTGCCCTATACCTTCCCAAATCTCTCGTTCCCGGCTGCTCCCACACCCTGCCCGGTGACCCCTCGGGATCTCCGGGTCCTGCCCGATGCTCTCCCAAAAGCTCTCACTCGGTTATTCCGCTTTTCCCGAGTCCCACCGGGCGCACCCCCGGTACCCCACCGCGTCCCCCGCGTCCCGAGCGGCTGCTCCCACACCCTCGGAATCTCCGGGTCCTGCCCGATGCTCTCCCAAAATCTCTCGCTCGGTTCTCCCGCTTTTCCCGAGTCCCACCGGGCGCACCCCCGCGTCCTGCCCGGTACCCGCCGCGTCCCCCGCGCAGCCCCGCCGGACCTCCCCGGCCGCATCCCCGAAGCTCTCCCGGATCCTGCCGGCATCCCCCGCGCCCCGCATCTCGTCGGGCCCCCTCGGGGTACCCCTCGCCCGGGGCTCACCCAGCAGCGCCGCCAGCGCCAGCGCCGCCCGCCGCAGCGCGCCCATGGCCGGAGCCGCTCCGCAGGTGCGGGGGGGCCGCGGTGCGGGGCGGGCCCGCGCAGGTGGGGGCGGGCCCGAGCCCTCCACACCCCGCGGGGGTGTCCGCTCCCCGGCACTGACCCTCCCCCGGGTCCGGCCCTCCCCCGAGCGCGCAGTTATTCGTTAGTTATATGGGTTGTTATTGCTTCTATGGGCAGCGCAATGTCAAATGTCAGCCTCCCCCACGGGGAGCACAGCGACCCCAAATCTTCCCCGTTCTCATCCTTCCCACGCCGGCAGGGTGGAATATTTCCCGTTCTGCACCCTCACACTCATCCAACACCCCCCACCCTGCTTCAGATCCTGAAAAATAAACAATATCCAGAAAAAGGGCAATTTTGACTACCTGGTTTTCGGGAGCCTCGGGTGGATCCTCCCCGGCTCAGCCAGGGTTATCCCGGTCCTCGATCAGAGCAGGGTCAGACCTCAAGCCCCAGCAGAGATTAGACACTGCTGGAGGAGGAGGAGGTGGTGGGGGCAGAATTAATCCCTTCTCGCCCTCGCCGCCCCGCCGTAAATCCAGCCTAGCCTCCAGGAGTGCAGGGAGCAAGGAGGCTTTGGGGGATCGACCTGGCTTGATCCCACCAGGAGCCCACCTCTCCCTGGCAGCATCCTCACCCTCTGCTACACCCGGTGCTCCTGGGGGCAACTCACCTTGTTCTCCCTCTACTCTGAAGGATGGGAGTGGGGAGGGTGGGCTGGTGACCCACTGGTGACCTGCTCCCCTTCCTCACTCCACCATCTCGGGGCTCAGCTGCACCCAAAGGCGATGCCAACTTCCAGACTGGCAGTGATCCTCACTTCTGTGGGATTCTGGGAATCTCTGCAGGGAGAGCAACCAGCTCCAGCAGTGCTCACCCCACATAGAAAACATCAGCAACTCCTCCAACAACGACCCCAGGAACAAAACCCTGATGGGAATATCCACAGGGACAAAATCCTGATGGGGACATCCACAGGGACAAAACCCTGATAGGAATATCCACAGGGACAAAACCCTGATGGGAATATCCACAGGGACAAAACCCTGATGGGAATATCCACAGGGACAAAACCCTGATGGGAATATCCACAGGGACAAAACCCTGATGGGAATATCCACAAAGACAAAATCCTGATGGGGATATCCACAGGGACAAAACCCTGATGGGAATATCCACAGGAACAAAACCCTAATGGGAATATCCACAGAGACAAAACCCTGATGGGGATATCCACAGGGACAAAATCCTGATGGGAATATCCACAGGGACAAAACCCTGATGGGAATATCCACAGGGATAAAATCCTGATGGGGATATCCACAGGGACAAAACCCTGATGGCAATATCCACAGGGACAAAACCCTGATGGGGATATCCACAGGGACAAAATCCTGATGGGGATATCCACAGGGACAAAACCGTGATGGGAATATCCACAGGGACAAAATCCTGATGGGAATATCCATGGGAACAAAACCCTGATGGGAATATCCACAGGGACAAAACCCTGATTGGAATATCCACAGGGACAAAATCCTGATGGGGATATCCACAGGAACAAAACCCTGATGGGAATATCCACAAAGACAAAACCCTGATGGGAATATCCACAGGAACAAAACCCTGATGGGGATATCCACAGAGACAAAACCCTAATGGGAACATCCACAGGGACAAAACCCTGATGGGGATATCCACAGAGACAAAACCCTGATGGGAATATCCACAGGGAAGAGCTCGGCACCTCCCCAAACTCCCCCAGAGAAGGAGAAGGATGTGTGGAAGCCTCTGTACGTGTTTGTTTGATTTTATTAGGACCGACACATTCATCGTATGTCACAACGTCACCGATGGATGAGCTCCAGGAAATAAAACCCACCGGCCCCGGCGGCTGCGCGCGGGGCTGGACCAGGAACACGCTGAAAAAGGCATAAATGCGTCCTCCCCCACCCCCCTCCCACTCCCTCCCCCTCCCCACCTCCCCCTTCTCACAGCTTTGATTGTATCCATAAGCAATGGGTCGACAACAAAACAAAAATAATCGTTTTTTTCTTTCCCAGCTGCCAGGTTGTTCTCACAGAGTTTTTGGAACTCGATTTAAAAAAAAAAAAAAAAAAGGAAACTGAAAGGAGAAGAAAAGACAAAAAAAAGGATAAAAGTGAAAATAGAAATAATAAAAAAACAAAATTAAAAGAATCAAAAGAAAAAAAAACCTAAGGAAAATGATAATGAAGTTTAAAAAAACAAACAAAAAAGACAAGATAAAAAGAGGAATAGAGAAAAAAGAAAAAGAAGAGAAAAAAGAGAGAAATAAGAGAAAAAATAATTATTAAAAAAAGACAGTAATGAGAAAAATAGGGAAAAATTAATGAGGAAAAAAATAAAGAAAAAATAAAAAAGCCAGGAATTATTTTAATGTTAAAAAAATTAAATAAAATAAAAGCAGATATGGCAACGCTACTGAGGATGTGGAATACATCACGGAACCCAAAGTCTTTGCAGGCAACACTGTTTGGAGAGAGGAGAACACTCAATGGTGAAAAAAGTGAAGTTCTAAATTATATACAAGATATCTAAGGGTGGCTTTGAAAAACAGTCCCCGGGCCGGGAGCTGGGGTTTCCCTCGCCGTTATCTATTGCTTATCGAGTCAGATCCAGAGGAACACTTAGAGACGGATGCATCCGAATGAGACACCGTGGAATAAAGGGAAGAGCAAACCCTCAGTTCAGTATGAAAACGCCGTGTGTGCGAGCCTGTCCCATGTGGAATGTACCGACAGTCGTCCCGCGGGCCCCGCCGGCCCCGCGCACCCCAACCGCGCTGCCAGGCGGAAAAGTCCCGCGTGCCCGGAGCTGAACGGACAGGATCCCAGTGAGATGGAAAATGGGGCGCAAAGCCCTGATCCTTATGAAGGACGAGACTCAGTTGTTAAATTTTAAGGGGTACCCGATGGCTTTTTCCAGGCACTCTACCAAAGAGCCAGCAGACAGAAAATCCCTCTCCACTTCCACAAATTTGATGTAGATGGATTTGGGTGAGACACCGGGCTCTACGACGCAGTTCTGAGATAAAAAGGCGTTGATCCCGACCCAATCTTTGCTGAAGGTTTTGGTGTTTGCCTGGAAGTGTAAAAACAGGCACTGCTGGAGAGTCCGGACCTCGGCGATGCCGAGGTAACAGTAGATAATCCGGGCAGATTCCATATCCACCCGAAGGGAAGCCTGTGGCGAGGGCACCTCGAGCTCCCCTGGAGTCTCATTGCTGGGGTCGGGTGCCCGGTGCTCGGCCAGAGGGGAGGGGAGCTTCTCGTGGCACTCCTCATATCCAATGGCATACAGACCAGGGCTTTTTGGGATCCCTCCTGGTAATAAATACTGCACCACGTTCCCTCCAGTGGGTTTGGAGTGAGCGATGGGAATCCAGTCGATCTCCATGTGCAGCTCCAAACATCTGGCTTCGCTGATGGTGATCTCCAGGAATTTGTAATAAACATTTTTCCAGTTCATTTTCTGTACTCGGGTCATGATCACCCGACCCTCCGGTTTTTCCGAGTTGAAATATTCCCGGAGCCGCTTGCCCAGGGGCACCTGGGAGCTGATCTCCGCGTAGTGGTAACGGATGTCCTCCTTCCAGCGGGTGTTGTACCCAATGCCGAAAATGGCCAGTTTGTTAGAAAGGTGGAGCCTGGAGAAGTCCGTCCAGCTCTGAAACAGCTCCCACTTCAACTGGACCGACTCCAAGATTTGCATAATGTTCTGCATGACGTCACGCTTCCTGCAAATTAAGGAACAGGGAGAGAAGGATAAAGGCATCTGAGCTGAAAAACTTTCCCAGCCAGTGCACGGAATGCATATTCAGAAAATATGAATTCCCATCAGCTTTCTTGCCTGACTTTTCTTACTACTATATATATATATTTCTGGGGCAGTTTATGGGTTGTAACAACGCCCTGATGGGGAATTTTAAATTAATCTTGACAAAACAAAAACAAACCCAACCCCAATGCCTGCTGATATCAAAGCATCTCCAAGGAAGCATGTATCTGGCACTGCTGAATAAATACATGCTTAACTACTGGGTCATTCTTTACAGTCCTGGGATTTAGTCAGCAAGTGGCCCATGAGCTGCACCCTAAACTCACAGCTGCCACTCAAAAACACTTCTGCCTTGTTGTTACCCCCAAATTAATGCCAGCAAATGGGACTGTAATTGTAAAAACCCCAATGGAAGCATGAAGCCACTCCCAAGGGCTCTGTCCTGGCACTGTGGTGGAAACCCAGCTCAAGTGACCAAACCCCATGAGCAGAAGATGCTCCCAAACACATCCTGGATGCTGCGGGATGGACAGCAGCAATCCCTCCAGACAGCCAAGAAAGAAATCCTCACACTGCCAAAAATGTGTTTTCACTCCCAGCAGCAAGGTTTCAGAGAGGGATTTACATCAGGAGAGAGCATCTGCGTGCACCTGCAGCGAGCTGGAACAGCTTCCTCCAGGATAAATGAGACCATTAGGGTGTAATTAGCTGGTAGGGAGAACTCCTAATTTGGGAAGTTATTGTTCTATAATCAAACCTGTAGAAGATATTGCAACTCGTTTGCTAACAGAGTTTGGTCCAACAAATGGGATGTAAAAAATCTTTCCATGCAACTCTCCTTCCTTTATCTGTTGTGTCATATCTGGAAAGATGAACTGTGGAGGCCACTGCACTCCCAGGAGGATTTTTTTCCCTTCCACATCTTACAAGGAGCACATACTGTACCAAGTGACACAGGTTTTCTTCTGCAGGGCACATGCGAATTTCCCTCCTCCTGGAGGTTCCTCAAGATCACTTGAATTCCCTAAAATCAGCTCTTCCCAACAGAGTCCAGCACCAGACTGGGGAGGGACATGAAGGCCTCTAGGAGCAGACATGACACCCCACAACCAAAGCTGACTCTGGCAGATGCATTTCTGCCCAATAAATCCCCATGGGGAGTAGGTCTTTTTCCATCATAATGTAAGGAAAACTGGACTGGGAGCTGCAGAGCTTTCCTGTGGTGCTGGAGAGTCCCCACTTTAGAGCCTTTCATCCCAAAAAACCTTTTACAGGGCACGTGATTCTGGCAAGGTTCTCCAGCTGCTGGGTGTCCTGCAGGTGATGGAGGCTCTGGGCTCAGGACAGAGCTCTGGTTTGACATATGATGGTTGGTGCACACCTCTGCAAACCTCACCTGTCCAAGCCCCCCCGAGCATTTCTGAGCATCCAGGTTGGGACAGCTCCCTCCTCAGTGACACTGGCACCACATCCATCACCACCTCATGAACCTCACCTGCCTTGTAGCACCAACCATGTCCGAAGTTCCTTGAAAATACCTTCAAAGCATTTTGGGAAGTACATTTCCACCACAATTGGAGTGTAACTGAGTTTCTAGAGCACTGAGGAGGGACAGGCTAGACAAGCAGAGCTCAGGGGTTCTTAAAAACACTGATTCCATCAGCACTGAAATTCTGTTTCTTACTGCAAGTTATTCCTGAGGCGTCAGTTCCACTACGCGGCAGCACCAGAGAGAAATCCCATACAAGAAGAATGCCTGTTTACCCCAAATCCATTTCCATTTACTCAAACACTGTGGCAAAATTGATTTAAAGCTTCCCTGATCCTTTGCCAGGCTTGGAAAATATCTTTTTGAGGCTTCTGGAAGTGCAAGTTTACCTTGTGGGCACAAGGAGGTAGGACAGCCAAGGGGGACAGGGCAGTGCTGGAGCACAGCTCGGTGTCTCAGCACTGGCACACACGCCCGACTCCTGACAGCAGCTGAGCTCCAGTTATTCCCCACCCAAGGCAAAGACAGGAGAGCACGGCGTGGGCAGGTTTTCATTCAACAGCTGAGGAACTGAAAGCAAAGCCCCCACCTTTATTAAGTGCACTATAAATACTCTGCTCAGTTTAGCTCGGCACAACCCAGAGCCCGAGCTCGGCTGCATTAGTCACTGCAACTGCTCCTGCAGGGAATGGGAATCACTGCATGAGAGCACAGCTTCAGCAGCACACTGAGAAGGGCTTTCCACAGGGAACTCACTGCTTCCAGCACAGAGGAAAACAGGGAAAGACAAATTTTAAGGAGTTTTACTTTTCAGGTTTAGCATCTTCTTGCTTTTGCCAGGACCCGACTTGGCTGAGCTTTGCATTCCCAGGTTGAATCCAGGATCGACGACTTAGCCAAGCAAAGGTATCATAAGCAGTAAAAATTACTATTATTTCATTATTTATTAAAGCCAAATGTAATTTTCATTCATTCAACAATTTAAAACTATTTATTAAACATGTACTTATGTATTTGCTTTATTTGTATTGTTAATATGATTCATTTTTCAGGAGGACAATGGGAGCTGAGCAGAGTGTTGAACCTGTTGTGTGT
This sequence comes from Taeniopygia guttata, assembly GCF_048771995.1. Classification (NCBI taxonomy): domain Eukaryota; kingdom Metazoa; phylum Chordata; class Aves; order Passeriformes; family Estrildidae; genus Taeniopygia; species Taeniopygia guttata. The sequence goes on from NC_133049.1 coordinate 2,160,243, forward strand.
CTCAGGACAATCTCACTTCTCAGCTGCAGAAGGTGCCCTAGAGCTGCATTTTCCCTCATCATCAAACCATCACCTCCCCGCTGGAGTCTGGGACCTGCATTTCTTCCTCCTTAGAAGCTTTTGCAATTCAAATTAGGAAAGACTTGAGACAAGAGTAGGCGCAAATTTGTTCTAAGGCGCTGTTTCCAAACCAGGCAGACTTCAAAGGGCCCGGAACAGCTGCTTGCAGTGAAGCTCCACAAGTTTTCTCAAGTTCATCTTCCCAAAACCGGCAGTGAATCAAACCACTTCTCCAAGTCTCTAAGTAGCATTTCACTTTTCAAAACACTTTTCAAAGGGCAGGCAACAGCAGAGCCGACATGGGGAAGGAGCATCCTGATTGAGGATGGGACATGGATACAGGTTACCTACTGCCCTTTGCTTCCCATACTGTCAAAAATAAAGTGAAAGGTGGGAAGTCCCTGTGTGTCACAGACTCAGAACACTTTGGTCTGCAAGGGACCTGAAAAGCTCATCTCATTCCCATCCCTGCCATGGACAGGGACACCTTCCACTAGACCAGGCTGACCCAAGCCCTGTCCAGCCTGGCCTTGGACCCTTCCAGGGATCCAGGACCTCTCCACTCTCACAGAGAGGAATTTTTCCCAATATCCCATCTAACCCTCTGGCAGTGGGAGCCATTCCCTGTGTCCTGTCCCTCTATCCCTTGTCCCCAGTCCCTCTCCAGCTCTCCTGGAGCCCCTTTAGGCACTGGCAAGGGCTCTGAGCTCTCCCTGGAGCCTTCTCTCCTCCAGGTAAACACTCCCATCTTTCCCAGCCTAACTCCAGAGCAGAGGGGCTCTGGCCTTTGCAGCACCTTTACCATGTGCCCCTAGAGCAGCCCGTGGCTCTCTCTGTGGCACTTGGAGACACACTGCTTGAGTGGGGCAGCTCTGCTGTCCCACATCGTTGGGAAGTTCAGAGGAGATGGGATATTTGCTCTCTGACACCCAGGCAGGTCGTACATGTGCTGAAACTAAAAGTTATCCATAGGATGCCCACTAAATCCCTAGAGCTGCAATTGGCCTTTTTTCCTCCCAGATTTGTACCTTGCTTTTCTCCAGCCCTTTCAGTGTTTTGGGGCTCTGTTACACCTTATCTTCATCCAGCCTTCCTTCACCCAACCACACTTATTAATTGGTACTTGGGGAACCTGGTCCAGACATTCCCTATCCCTTGATTTCTCCTTTGCTCATATCCACTCCTGTGCCCATAGCATTTGGCTGCACAAGCTGATGGCAAAAAACTTCCTGCTATGAGCAGAACCAAACTGCACAAATATGAACCCAGTGCAGCGAGTTCCCGGAGCCATCGCTGCGTCGGGTCCTTGGGGATCTGAGGAGAGAACGAGACACCAGTGGTGGGGTTTAAACAGCTCTTGGCTCTCACACAGACCTGCACTGGGACCTGCAGCAATCTGCTCGCCTTCCATGTGCTCCTGCTCCATGGCTGAGGGACAGCCTGGAATCCAGAGGGATTGGGACAAGCGATCAGTGGCCTTGGGCAATCTCATGAGGTTCAACAAGGCCAAGGGCAGGTGCTGCACCTGGGTCAGGCAACCCAGGACCAGTCCAGGCTGGGGATGAAGGGCTGGAGCAGCTCTGGGAGGAGCACTCGGGGTGCAGTGGGTGAGAGCTGGACAGGCCCTGGCCCAGAACCCCCCTGTGCTGGGCTGATCCCCAGCGTGGGCAGCAGGGCAGGGGGGATTCTGCCCCTCTGCCCCCCAGCACAGACCCCACCTGCAGAGCTGCTCCAGCTCAGGGCTCCCAGCACGGGAAGGAGCTGGAGCTGCTGGAGCCAGTCCCGAGGAGGCCACGGAGATGCTCCAAGGGCTGGAGCCCCTCAGCTCTGGAGCCAGGCTGGGAGAGCTGGGGGTGCTCACCTGCAGAGGAGAAGCTTTGGGGAAAGCTGCAGAGAGACTTGGGACAGTGGATAGAGTGACAGGACAAAGGGGAATGCCTCCCCACTGCCAGAGGGCAGGGATGGATGGGATATTAGGAGGGAATTCTTCTCTGTGAGGGTGCCCAGAGCAGCTGTGACTGCCCCTGGATCCCTGGCAGTGCCCAAGGCCAGGCTGGACTTGGAGCCACCTGGTCTGGTGGAAGGTGTCCCTGCCCATGGCAGAGGGCTGGAATGAAATGAGCTTTAAGGTCCCTTCCAACTCAAACCATTCTAGAATTCTGTTTCCAGTTTCACCAGGATTTGAATGATTTCTGGAGACAATTTCTGTTGGAAATCTGGCCTTCACCAAGAAGGCAGATGAACTCAACTTTGAACTATGATATCTGCATTTTTAAATGCCGTGCAAAGAAGTGAAAGAGTTTGACAACTACTTATCTACTGTGGCTTTTAGATGAAATTTTATTTTTTTAAGATAATAAATAAATACCCAGCTTATCTTTGTATCAGCCGTGCATCTTCTGACTGCTTTTAACCTACAGAGTCAGAGTTTACAAGTTCCTTCTCCTCACAGACAAGGGGAAAAGCAGCTTTCAGCAAATCTTTGTTGGAAAATGCTCTGTGCTTCCACTCTGCACGTAGGACAAGTTTATCTCTGGCATGCTTCACAAAATGCCCCAGAGTTCAAAGACTCCACTGTATTTTAGAGGGAATTTGGGGGGAAAAAATGAACATAAAACTCTGAAAGGTCTCATTTACCAAAATGTAATTCAGCTGTTCATGTACACATTAAAACTTGGAAGAGAAGATTCACATGGTCCAAGCCTTCACCTCAGAAAATTCAGGATTATTTGCTATGGAGCTCCTTAAAAGTAAAATTACTCCAGAACACCACGAAGAAACTGTTCAAAGTGGCAATAAAAAAGTTTATACCGAAAAAGCTGTTTTTCTACAGGTTTTCCCTGAGTTGTTAAAATGAATTTGCTCCATGTGAAGAAAAAAATCACCTTTGGCTATGTGAATATCCACCTGAAGTGAGGAGTCTGCCAAAGGTACACCACTGCCATGGAAGCTTCTCGTTAGTTATTTTTATTTTTAAATTATTTTTATTTTCTTAAGTTATTTTATTTTAAATTTATTTCTCTTTTTACTTATTTATATTTACGTTAAAGTTTTTAGAGAATTTTTTTTTCACGGAGTTACAGTACAAAGACTCTCTCTTTTATGACTCATCAGGGATGTTCTGTTGCTGTTCCCAGTGCTGGTGACCTCCTACCCTACAGCAGCTGATTTTCTACCATGGAAAATCCCAGTAACACTAAAACCCACTGGTGTGGGAGCTCCTGTGTGGAACCCCAAAGAATCTGTGAGCCTGGACTCACTCCCACTGCAGACAGACCTACAACCACCCCTAAAGGCTGGCAGAAAGCAGCCCTGGACAGAGTAAACACAGCACAATTCCTTTCATTTTTGGGAATGCTCTGTGTTATTGTTGGAGAGGCAAGGCAGAGTCGCATGCTCAAAGCATTCAAAAGGCTCCAGTGTTAGTTAGATTAAACCCAGCCAAAAGGTTACCAGTAAGGCTGGAAAGTTATAAAAACAAAAATCAGAGACTCCCAAGCTTTGGCATGCCTTCCCACCAAGGAAGGGAGCTGGTCTTGTGGGTTCTATCCGTGGTTTAAGGCCTCACATCCATGTAGTGAGTCTTGTTTTGTCTGCTGAATGGCAAAGCCAAGGAGACACAGAGTTGTGAAGCCTTTCAGCTCTTCTGAGGTAATGGGAATAATGCATAAAGCAGATTCAACTGTATGAATAGTCTTGCACAATGTATTTGTAATTATAAACAGAAGTTTCAAATATCCTCCCCTCCTGCACATTATCCCCAGGGAAATACATTCCAGGGTAAAACATTCATAAATTACTTACTGCGTGTCTTCTGAAGATTCCTGTTTTATCTTTAATGTTCTTTTTGTAGTAGGCATTTCATCTGAAAGGTAAAATTCCAACACATAATTAGATTTTAAATAATGTTCTTAGGGGCTTTTTTTTGGTAAAAGAGGTTGAAATGAAATAAAAAATAAATCTGAGTTGCTTCCTAAGCCAGGCAGCCTGCTGGAGTTCTGCATGAGACAGCTCCAGCTCCCACACCCTCTGTAATTGATTGAGTTTTTCTTTAACTTGGAAGAGATATGGTCAGTTAAGATCTGAATCTCTCTCTACAAGTGCAAAACCATTCATGGACAAGGCTCCAATCCCTCCTATTAAATCACATATTGACAAAATTGCAAACTACATTGTTTCACGGAAAAAAAATAAGAAAAAGCAATTCTGTTTCTAATGGCACATTTCAAGAGGAAGCAGCAGCAGAACTGCATCTGTGTTCAATTCAGGCTTTTGTGCCAAGTGCTTTGCTCACAACTTCTGAGCGTGAAGGGCATCGTCAGCCCAAGCACACGCAAATGTCCCTGAAACTGGTGACAAACCAGGAGATCCCAGCTTGACTCACCATAACAAGCCATACCAGACAGAATTAGCCATCATTTACATACGTTTTGTAACATTTTCTTCTCCCCACTGTTTCTCTCCCACATATTTCTGACTTTTAAATCCCCCAGGGAAGGAGTCTGAGGAATTGGAATGCGGTTAACAGCCAACTTGCAAATTTTAACATTAAACTGCGATCTAAGGCTCTTTCAAAGCATCCTGACTCACCAGTCCCCCAAACACAGATGTGTACAGATACCCAACTGCATCTCCTCTCCCTCTTTCATCCTATAAATGGGGAAAAAAAGCCCTTATGAAATTCACCCTCTTCCCCTGCATCTCCGTTGGATCTGACCAACTTAAAGCTTCTGCTGCGAGAAAAACCCTGCTCAGGCAAGGGAGGGACACACACCCATAAGAGGAATACCTTGAGAGAAGTATGCCTCAAAAAACCCACTTCTTCCCAGAAGTGCTCAGATTGGAGTGTGTTTTCTATCAGGGATGTGGTACCCTGATCTGTTTAAAAAAGTTCAAAAAGCCGTGAGCAACAATTAAACCTCCAAATTAATTTAAAAATTGACTTTTAGGCAGAGACAGCAATAATTAAGGCAAGAAGTGGAAGAGTTTGGTTTAGGTCTCAAACATCAAGGGTGAGCTTGCTTGCTATTTTTTCATTTAAAAAAGGCCACACCTCTGGATATAAATATATTGACATGTTTAATATCAATATATCAAGGTAAATATGAAAGAGCAACATTTTTTTACAGTTGTTGGTGCTGCCAGCAGCAGGCTGAAGCCCTGTTCACAATTTAAGCAAATGGTGTTTGAATGGTAATGCCCAAGTACCACTGGAAAGGAAAGTATCTCCTGAATCCCATGAGGGAAAGTAAAACTGGGAGTGAAAGGACAGACAGGGATGGTATCGCCTCTGCTGTTTCTGGGCAAACAGCTCTTCTTTCTTCCAGTCCTGATCCATGGTTTGCTTTTGATTAATTGAGGAATTTCTGTCCCTTTTCTCCCCAGGGATGTGTTTAACATCACGACCACATTCCATCCGAGAGGTGAACACTGGTACAGAGGTATGTGTGTGCCAGACAGCCAGGAGCACAGGTGAAACCCAAGGAGGGAGATGTGCCAAGATGGGATTTCTTACCCAATTCCTGCTCGCCGGTTTGGTAGCAGTGGAGATCCTGACTGTGGTTTCCCCAGTCCTCCTGAGAGTATTCCTCCATCGTGCTGCCGTCTGACTCCAGCTCCTGGTACAAGCCACTGCTGTTGATGAGGACGGGCTGGCAGGGCTGGGAGTCCCATCCTCCCTGCCCAAACACCTGCTCCAGCTGCTCAAAGGTGTAGCTGCTTTTCCTCTTGCCAACGCCGTGCTCCTTCACGCGGCTGTAGCACCTGCGGAGGGTCTGAGAGAGAGAAGCAGCTCACTCAGGGGTGTGGGGCTGGATGAGCACACAGGCACGCACACACAGTCACACAGGCAGAGTTTAGGGCTTTGGGGGTTATTTCTGTTGGTCATATTTGCCCCACGCTCATGAGCAATGCTCCCAAATTAATCTACACCCACCAGGAAGCATCATATATATCCGACATTCCCGCTTAGCGTTAACATCTGTGACACAGGACAAGTTGTGTAGCAGCTACAGATTCCTCAGATTTAACTTGGGTAATTTATTCTCTTTCTCACTTAAAAAAAAAAAAAAAAAATCCCCAGATCTCCTATGGATGCAGGGAAAAAATAAAATCAAAATACCAAGAGCCCCCCAGTCAGAGACACCAATCAGCCAGGAAATGCACACCTACTATGAGGAGGAGAAAGCAGAGCTGGTGTTGTGCCCACAGCTTGGAGAGGGGAAAGCAGGGAGGAGAGAGAAAGGAAAACAGAAAGATTTCCCCCAAAAGCAAAGACAGTCCGACCTTCCTTACTCTGCTAAGAAGACACAAGGTACAAAATGGATATGCCTAAGCTATTCAGCTAGGAAAATATTTATTACTTACATATTTTTGCATTCCTTACTAACTCACTCTGTCTCTTGTGAAGCTGCTGAAATTTAAAAGAGGTCAAATCAATAATGCTCCCAGTTCCCAGACTTTGATATAAAGCATCAAGTAAGTAACAGCACTGAGGTGGCTTGGTATGAGCAGTCTCTCAAACAGAGCTGGGGCAGAACCTCCCACAGAGATGCCAGAGCCTCACCCAGTTCTGGTGATCCCTTTGACATCCCACATCAAGGGCTAAGCTACTTCATCGCTGCTGGATAAGCCTATGGTTCCAGCTGTGTTTTCCCCCTACTCTGGAGCAAAAGATAACTGGGGGTAAAAAAATTAAAGGTTTCTACACAACTCTCAATGTGGTTTTAATTCTACTGCTGCTCTGATTTTGAAAGGCAGTGATAGGCCCCAGGTTTTCTGGGTCTTGGCTATTTTTTCAGATTGGTGAACTGCTAGAAAACATTAACTTTTTAAAAAATTAACTTTATCAGATTGCTGAGGTTCTAACTTGAGTGGCAAAGCTTTCTCCAGAAATCAAGAGAGGCATTAATTTGGGAAGGACTAATCCTGCTCCCTTGCTTTTTGCAGGAGAACTGTAATGGACACATCATTACAAAAACTACTTGGTTTCTTTTCCCCCCAAAGAAAGGAACTTTTAAAACTCCAGAAAGCTGGAACCTACCTAATGCTCCTCATACACTGGTTTAACAGCATCAGCAGCAAAGGGATACATTTCTAACCAGTTTCCTCCTGAGATTCAGAGCCCTGGGGGCAGAAGCAAAACCGCTAAGCAGCAAGTCAGTATTACCCTGCTGTTTTAAACAAAAACACACGAAAACAACACAAAATAAAAAATAACCCATATAAACACACAGGCAACAACAGGCATGAGTTATTCCACGGTTTAAGGTGGAACCCTTCCCACTTTGCCATAACTACCTCAGGATAAACAGGCAGATCTTCTTTGGATGGACACCAGCACATTTTAACTTTCTGTGTGTGAGCAGGTGCAAGACAACCTGCTCTGGCAACCCAGAACCAAACCCCAGCCTAGAAACCTGCTGGAATTTGCTGCTGCACAGAGGGTTCCCTCAGGCTGGGGTATAGATAGATCTGGTTGTTAGAATTCAGCTTTCTCACTCCAATTACTCTCCTTTAAGCTCAAATCTCACTGACCAATAAGGGCAAAGTCATTTCACTCCCAGACTCTAAAATCCACCCAAGTTAGATTTTTTAAAATGTATTTCCCAGGCCCCAGTTCTTGTACCTGTGCCAGATTATCCATAGGAGTTAAACATGGATTTAGAGCCTCCAGCTGAATTTATTAGCAGCCTTCAAGTGAAACAAACTGTTTCCAAAGCATCCCTACGCTTGGCCAAGCCCTCTGGGAATGCCCGACACCCTCAGCCACTCTATTTTCACACCCTATTTTCAGCATGTGCTTCAAACATCTCTCCCCACCAATGGGGTTATGGAGGATCCCACACTAGGTTGTAGCCTAGTAGTAATTAATTAATTCAGTGAGGCTGCAATCTGGTTTATTTTACTATCAAAATAATTTAGCAGCAAGTCAATGCAGACAAGTAGAAAAACTAAAGGGAGCAACACAGGAAGGGGGATGAAAATAAATGAGCAATGACGTGACTGCTCATCACTCTTAAAGGTGAAGATACTTTTGGGGTACTGCCCAGATGCTCACCTGGTTGTGTTACCTCAGCTTCTGCAAGCAGATAACCTAAAATTTGACTGAGATAATCTCAACTATAGGGCTTTCCAAAGCACCAAAGGGCTAAGCAGCTGGTGGCTACTTGGTCTTGTGTGCTGGAGAATCAAGACTCCTGCTAGCTCTTCCTTCTTGGAGGCTCTCCTCAATGTCTCCAACAGACAGTCCCTACAACTTTTCCTGATGTTCCCTCCAAATTCCATGCGTCAGCCTTGTGTCATGTAAAGCTACAGGCTTCTCTTCAGAGAGCCTGGTAACCTAAATAATTACTCAGACCTCAGGAAACCTGGACATTTTATAATCCTTAACCTTTCTCTCACCATTTTATTCTGATCTCCAAGATCTAAGATCTGTTTTTTTTCTTACGCACCTCCTCTACTCCTCCTGGTGTCCAGCTCAACTCCTGCTCCGTGGTTCCTGAAGTGCACATACACAGATTGATACAGATACAGAAAGCAGGAAATTTAGGACAAGTAACTGAAAACAGACCTGATCACTGCCCAGTGACTGCTCAGACTGGAAGAGACCGAGGCTTTTGCTTATTGTTCTGCAACACTGCCTGCAACACGAACACACATTATCCCCACTTAATTTGTAATGAGGAAAACCAAAGGAGGAGACAGTCACAAAGCTCATTGTGGATTTTCTCACCATTTCTAACTCACGAGTCCTCATCTCTACAAGTGAAGCCACCGAAGAACCTGGAGCTCTGCAGGAACTGCAGGATGAGGATGAGAAAAACCTTTAGGAAGGCTGCAGACATGGTCCTCCTCCCAGCAAAAGAATAAGATGAGCAAGCTTTTCATATATAACCTGAGGTCATCCAACATGGAATTCCAGATCCCTGATCTGAGACATGTTCTTACTCAGGGAGAAGCTATGGGCTCTGCAGAGCAGTTTGGTGGCCTGTGGCTGTGTCCACATTCATCTGTTTAAGTTGATTCATTTATAGCAGCCTAAAGGGGTCCAGATGTCCCAGAGCACCACCTAGCACAACATCAGCTTCAAAGAGTTTCTTTTACTTAATGTAGAGGAGCTCTCAGCTTTATATCCTGAATTAAGAACAGCAGTGCCAAACAGCTCCCTCCTTCATCATGCCAGCATACTCACAGGAAACACAAGATGAAACTACACTGGGACAAAAGCAACAGCTTTTGAAGCCTGGGGTGGCTGTAGGGGACAGTGAAAGGTCTTGACGCTTCCATTTTTAAGTTCCTGGGAGCAGAAGGTAACAAATCTGTGCAATAATTTCAGCTCATGAATTTTTAGGTTAAAAGCTATGCGCAAGGCAGGAGAACTTTTACGGGATATTGCCTCAACAAGCCCCACTTCTGTGGTTTATCAAAAATAAAATTAGAAGAGCAGCACCTCAAACTCTTGGGTGAGCCACACACCACTGCAGGGAGGCAGCTGACGACACCAATGTATGAGGACCCAAATAGGAACAGCCCTCTGCAGAATGTGAGAGCCCAGCACTCCAGCAGGCTCCCAAGAGCTCAGGGTCAGTCCCAGGAGCTGCCACAGCCCAATCTGCAAAGGCTCCATCCCCACAGCTGGCTGCACATCTGTCCAAGTACAGCACTGGGGACACTGCACCAATGGCTGTCACAGTAAATCACTCTCTACATCAAAGAGCAAGGCCCTGCTTGTATCCTGATTTACCCAAACACACAAGGACTTCCTGAAGGATTTAGCTCTGGTACAGAGGAAAAGTGATGGGAATGCACAGAGGGGAGAAGGGTTGGGGGGTAAATATAGACAAGCTGATTGTCTTGATTGAGGTAAGAACAAAGCTCTCTTTGGACCATGAAGAGGCAAAGTCACCTGGCAGACACAGGTAGGGGGATATCAGGTGAGGCAGGGCAAACATGGGTTTTTGTTAGGGAGAGCTAGAACCAAACAAAAACTCACAGCCACCACTGCCAGTTTCTAAATCACAATTAAATGCAATACAAAAATGAAAAACTCTTGCCTGGATAGGGATTATTTACAGAAGCTCCACAGCCAATTGCAGAGGTTAGCCTCCATGAGACAGGACTTTGCAGAGTGAATGAAGCTGGGGTTTAACAGGCTGTGTCCCATCAGGGTGAGGAAAACAGGGATGTGTGGTGCTGTGACAACAGACCCCACAGTGCTGCGGGCTCAAATCAACAACCTGTCAACATCCCCCACTGGCTGCTGCTACCAGAATGCTGAGGATACTCAGACCCTCATCAGGGATTTGTTGCTAATTGAGCCAGACCCCTAGAGAGGAGACTCCAGCACTGCCTGCAGAAAGGCTGCAGCTGGGCACCTCTGTCTCTTGATGCTCCTGGTTTGCCTAAACCAGCACAAGAATTAACTTGTTAGAGCTTGGGAAGGCAGAGAAGCACAACCTTCCTCCAGCCCCACCAAGCTAATGACTTTGTAGAGTTTGGATGTAGTGTGTGGTCTTCCAGACAGAGCTCAGCTTGCAGAGATCACTGAATCACAGAACACCCTGAGCTGGAAGGGACCCACAATGATCATCCAGCCCAACTCCTGCCCTGCCCAGACACCCCAGTCCCACCATGTGTCTGAGGGTGCTGCCCAAATGCTCCCGGAGCTCTTGCAGGGTCAGTGCCATGACCATTCCCTGGGAAGCCTGTGCAGGTATCCAAGCACTCTCTGGGGAAAGAATATCTTCCTGATATCCAGCCTAAATGGATGTCTGAGTAAGCTCCAACCTGCTCCTGGCATGACCTGTTCAAACATTACTTACTTTGTGATCATTGTGATCAGGACAAACATCATTACACCACTCACAAAACCAGATTTCTAAGGAAAACCCAAACTGCAGCAGCCAGGATGAAGAGAGGTCTGAGATGTACTCCAGAAGCCACATCTGTGCAGGCCTGGAGAGATCACAGACTCAAATCCCTGCTGGCCCTCACTCTCAAGTGAATGGAGGGAGACCACAAGCCCATCCAGCAGAGGAAGAGCAGCACAAATCATTCCACAGGTGGGAGGGAAAACACTCTTCTCCAAAACGAGCTGCACTGAAGCAGCAGAAAGCACCAACGTGGGCAGCACCACAAGGGAAATGGCTTGTGTCATTTAGAGCCCTAAAACACCTGACATCCAACCATGTCCCAGCCAGGTGTGATCCTGAGGTCTCTAGAGGAAGGCCCACATCATTTCAACTGTGTTGTGAAAATGTTACCAGGGAGACCAATCTCTAAATCCAGAGGAAAAGCTGGAATTGGAATACCAAAAGTGACGTGAACCCCACAGTGGAAAGGGTTGGTGACAGGTGAGACCACAGCAGTGCAGAAAGCATTGTCTGCTTGGCTCCAGAATTTACACTCAGCAAGAGGGAGGTAAGCAGGAATCTGCCCCTGTGGCAGCACTTGAAGCACAGTGCAAGAATCAGGAGGATTTTTAACATCTTCCCAAGTCCTCCACAGTCAGAGAGCACTACAGAAAAAAATTGTGTGTGCCCAATCTAGGATTCAATGTTCACAAGTCTCCCTAAATGAGATTTAATGCTCAAGTTTTGCAAATCTGTCCTCCTCCAATGAATTCCTGACCATCAACTGTTTGTGTCTCAACAAGACAACCTCCCAGCTCCTTCTGGGAATCATTCTGCACCCATGGAACAAGCAGAATGATTGTACACCCAGGTACACCAGCATGATCAGACCAGAGCATTACAGACACACAACAAGGCTGCAGAAGCCACTGGATTGTAAAGACACTAGTCCTGCATGTGCAATTCAACCCAGATTCTTCCCAGCACAACAGCACTCTGCAAATAGCCCATCTGAGAGCAAATCCAAGAGTGTTCATTCCACATGACACTCATATCCCAGAAATGCTCCTCTGCCACAGCCCCACAAAGGATTGAAACAATTAAATCTGCTCTTTGTCACTGAAGGGTTTATTTTTTCCTGCTATAACTATCAACAAAAAGTTGCTCCCACCTACCAGAGCACATGAGATCCTCCAGTGAGAAGCTGGGCTGCTGGGAAGGATTCAAGGAATGGCAAGAAACAGCCCAGCCTGGAAAACCCAGCACATCTGAATTTATTTAAGCCAAGGGAAGAAAGGGAGGTAACCTGAACACCTACACACATCACAGCCCAGGGAGTTAATGGGATGGGGAGCTCAAAATAAAGACACCACATTCAAACAAAATAGAAACCCAGAATCATGGAATTGGGTTGGAAGTGACCTTAAAGCTCATCTTGCTCCACCCCTGCCACGGCAGAGACACCTTCCACTATCCCAGGCTGCTCCAAGCAACCTGTGCCAGGGCCTCAGGAACCTCACAGGGAAGAATTGCTTCCTAATATCCAATCTAACCCTGCCCTGTCACTGGGAAGACATTCCCACTTGCTCTGCCACTCCAGGCCCCTGTAGAAAGTCCCTCTTCATCCTTCCTGTCAGCTCAAATCAAAGTTGCTGTGAAGGTGGATGGTTGGCTGGTTGGTATGAAATGCACCAAGGTTCCATCACTTGACATCTTCAAATCAAAGACAGCCACTCCACTCAACAGACCCAAGGATGGAATTCTGGCTGAAATCCTCTAAATTCCAGCAGCTCACACTAGATCACAGCAATCACTGCTTCCCAGACAGCTCAGCTGGAGCAGGTTTTCCTGCCTTAAAAAACAACTCCATGCAAGATTTACAGATTGTTTACATCACAGAGCAGCTAAAACCACAGGCCCCTTACAAACAAACCCTGCCATCATCATATTTGAGTTGCCTAAAGCAAGAAATACCAACAGTATTTCTGTGGTAGTCAGGTGTGATTTTCCATCCCTTCCCATTTCATGTGGGTTTGTGGCACTCCCATCTATGATTGTTCTTGTTGAAGCACTGAATCAGCATCTTCAAGGTATTTTGAAAAACAAATTACTTTTGTGGACAACCACAACCCAGCCAAACCCATCTGGGAGGAGGAGGAGGAGGTTGCTACACACAAAAAAACCCCAACAACAGCGGAACTGGATTGGCTGTGATACTTGGGAATTCCTGCAGCCAGGAGTTAAGATGTTGGAACTGCTTCTCTTTGAATCAATGGGTTGGTATTGACTCTGGGAAGGCAAAATAAAAGCAGAACTCACATTTCTGCAGTAGCTGAAGAAATGACATTTTAAAAATGCCCTGAAATTAGTTTTAAGAGCAACTTCTAAGAAGGGATTTGTCTCTGCTGGGGAAAGGCTCTCCAGCTGCACCCACAGCCAGAGGATTTCCAGCCCTGAAACGCTCTCTCAGCCCAGCTGAGCAATGTGCCATCAGGAGGAGCAGTCTTTGATTCTACCTTCCATACAGATGCAAGAGAACCAGAAAATCTCCCACGGGTCTAAAAAAAGGCTTAAAATCTGGTATTGATGAAACAACTGGAGCCCATTATTTCAAGAACATTCCTTTAAAACAAAACAAACTTTTACTTCTTGAAAACACCCCTTGACTCACACAGCTCTGACTGCAGCACCTGAGCTCACCTGCACCTTCCCAGAGCATCCCATCCCTGCAGCCACCTGGGGTGGCTGGAAGAGGATGAATTGAGAGTTCCAGCATACTGATGGAACATTTTCCATCTACCCCATGGACTGTGATCTCCAAGCTGTGTGGCCTTCACACAACAGCTTCACAGCACAAGGCAAAGGCTCATTTTCCCGTGCTAAATTCCCAGCAAACCTCCTGCTGCTTGGTTGAAACAGCATCACCCACTGCAGGGCACAGGATCCTGCAGGGCTGGAAAGGGTTTGGCCAAATACTCCATCACCTGCCTTAAAATCCCAGCTCTAAGGTCAAACCTGAGAACAAAAAGCTCTGCATGTGCTGCTGTGGGAAGGTGGTGAGTTTCAGGATAGAAAAGCAGGCTAAATCCTTGCTCAGGAGCACAGGGAATAGGAAAGGGCTGGATGGAAAGAACAGAGAGTGTCACTAAACAAGCAAGGATTAAGGACAGAACACAATATGAAGGGATGAGGATGCTATGGCACACAAGACAGCTTTTCTGGGAATGCAACAGGCAGAAATCAAGGTGTTCCATTCTTCCTGCAGCTCCCAACTGCAGAGCTTCCCAAGCCACAAACCTCAGAGCCACCAAGTCGGACTCAAGGTCTCCTTCCAAAGGAAAAGCTGCTGGAACAGGTACATGTGAATCCCTGCCATACAACTGGAAAACCCTCTGCTTACAAGCTGACTTGTTCCTTTCCAGCTCAACTGGCTGTTGAGACTCAAGACTTGGCTGTGTCCAGGGAATGCAGATGTTCCCAAGGTAAGCAGCATGGCATCCTTATCTAAAACTCACTTAAAAACCACCAGAACCTGGAATATTTGAAGCACTATTTATTATCCAGCAGCAAAGCCTCAAGTTTCTGTCCCCTGATGGGCATTAAGTATCCTAGAAAATCATGGGAACACAGAACATTTTGGGTAATAAATGGAACAATGCAGCCATGTGCTCCTTCATCACCATCTCCCCAGTCCTGTTTTCAGTGTGGAGGATTCCCAAGTGCCTGTGCCTTCCTCTCCATGACAGTCCTTCTGCTCCATCTCAGAAGAATCCATGCATGACCCCTCCACATCCAGGAGTGACTTTGGTTTGTGGTGGACCATTGAAATGTTGAGCAGCCAATCCTGCTGGAATCTTACAAAAACTGAGACTTTAGGGTTGGCAACACCTACCACAACTATCTCCTGTAACAAGGTAAATTCTTGACACCAGGAGAGCTCACAGCTCTCAACAAGGGCTCATTTCCCAGCAATTCCAGGCCAAAACCCCTGAGAGCCCAAAGGTTTTGGAAAAGCCACATTTCTGCTGCTCCAGATGTCTGTGCCAAGGAAGGCCCTCACTGTGGGGGTCAGGATATGCAAAGTTTGGGTGTATGGTGCCAGAGACAGCAGCATTCCAGCAGTTGTTCCTCTCCTGCACGTGGCCTGATGAGAGGCCAGGCTCACTCATGGCTGGAACATACATAATTCCCTCCCAGGAGAGCCCAACCCCGATGTTCTGCAATCTAGAAACATCCAACAGGTCTGTCAGGAGCTGCTCTTGGGGATAAATATCAGCCTTGAGCTCTTTTACTGCTTTTGATGGGTGGTTTCTTCCAAGCTTGAATATTTCAGGGGCAAAAAGGTTTTCAAGCCTCACTTCTGAAGGGAAAGTGGGAGAATCCTCAGCTGCAAGAAGCTCAAACTGCTGGGAGTCACCAAAATGCTCCCCAAATCAGCTCTGGGCAGTTCTGACAGCGAGATGGCACCTCACAACCTGCCAGCATGCCCCAAAACTGGGGCTGGGGGCCTCAACAGCACTGACTGCCACCACAGCCCAAACCATTGGACAAAGCCACACCACCTCAAGGAACTTTTCCATCATGCAACTGCCTCTGGGAAAGCTCACAGGTTTGCATAAGAGCTGATTCAAGCAATAAGCACCTTGAGAGGCACCATGAAAATTCACAGAATGACCAGGTTGGAAAAGACCTTCAAGATCATCAAATTCAACCCAGTCCCAACACCTCAACCAAACCCTGGCACCCAGTGCCACATCCAGGCTTGTTTTAAACACACCCAGGGATGGTGACTCCACCACCTCCCCGGGCAGCCATTCCAGAACTTTATCACCTTTCTGTAAAAAACTTCTTCCAAATATCCAACCCAAATTTCCCTTGGTGCAGCTTAAGGCTGTGTCCTCTGGTTCTGTCAGTGCTGCCTGGGGGATGAGGGACCCCATGAGGGTTCACAGTGCAGCAACGTTCCTCTCCAAAAATATTTGGGTATGTTCAATGGAAAAAGGTCCCTGAGCAGCAAACACACAGACATGAGGAAAATACATTGAGAACCCAAAACTTCTAAAGAAAGTGGGTTGGTTTTGAGTATCTATTTCCAGGACAGGCTGCTCTAATCAACAGGGATCCAAAGGAAATCTCTCTCTCTCAGACACTGCTGATGCTGCAGCACCCCTTATTCCGTGTATTTTGCAAATTGAAGGCAGCCCAGGTGCACACACCTGAGCAGCCCCAGCCCAGTTTGGCCAGCAGGAGTTTTTAAGGGATGGGAAGAGGAAGGGACAAACCACCAGTCCACTGAGCCCAGCAATAACAACACACTTGTTTTTCACTCCATCAGCATCTGGAGTGGCTGCAGGAGCCTAATGGGTCAGGAAAGGAGAAACCAGAGCCAGAGGGAGATCAGAGTGTGTAAATCATCCTCCCAAACACCATCCACATTTACAAACTCAAACCCCACAGCGATTTCCACATCGTCCAAGTGTCTCCTCTCTGTAAAAGCAGGATGCACAAAGGAACTGCCCCCAAAGCAGGAACCAAACCCAGCCCTTTTTTCCCAGGGAATGACAGAACTGGAAAGGCTCCTCTGGCAAATACAGCCCGTGGGGCTGTGTATCAGTTACTCAGGAGGTCTGTGAAGCCACAGCACGTTCCTGCTGAGGCATGGGAGCCGTCAGACTCTACAAAACAACTCCACAGCAAAGGACAGAGCCAGGAGTGCACCAGAGCCGCCCCGTGTTACTGGGGGAACTGGGAGCCCCGTTTTCCCAAAGGGGCTACAGGGAGCAGCCAGTGCCAGCCCCTGATGGACAGCTGGAGGACACAGGAGGGGACAGAGCCCACCACAGTGCCCACAACACCTGGGGGCAAAGGAGGACACAGCTGGGATGCTGTGGGATGCTGTGTCCCTCTCCACTCAGGACCACGGCGTGCTGCCACAGCCCACCCTCACGAGAGGAACTGAACCCACGGGATGCAGTGCCCGTGTCCCAAAGCTGCTGCTGGAGCCTCCGAGAGCAGGGGAGGGACCCAGAGGGGGTGGCAGCCAGGAGACACCACTGGAACCGCGGGGAGCCAGGAACGGGACACCCTGCACCCAGGGCAAGGGCTGGGGACAACCGTGCCACGGGCAGAGAACGCTGCACAAAACCGCAGCGTGCAGACCCCCAGAGGCCAAGCCCAGGGGACACAGTGCCCCACCCCAGCGCCAAAGGGCGCTCAGGACAGATCCTGAAGGGACCGAACTCCCGGGACACGGTGCCCCAGGAACAAGGGACGCCCAGGAGAACAGCTCTGCGGGGAAGCCACCCCGGCCCGTCCCGGCAGCTCCCCCAGCCGCGGGCGGGGGCCGAGCACGGGGACCCCCGGCTCACCCTCCCGTGCCGTGCGGACCGCGCCGCCGCCCCCCCGGTACCTTGATGCGCTCCCGGCACTGGGACGGGGTGCGCTCGTAGCCCAGCTCGGCCAGGGCGCGGGAGACGCGCTCGTACATGGCGGGCCCGGGCGCTTTGCTGCCGAACACGGTGCCCGCTCCCTCCAGCTGCTGGTACCGCGCCTCCACCAGCCGCTCGTTGCCCCACACGGCGATCAGCGCGTTGGTCTCCGCCGGCGTCCAGGACATCCCGCGGCACGCGGCGGCCGCGGCGGCGGCGGCAGCGCCGCCGGGCGAGAAGGAGACGGAGGGCGAGGCCCCGCCGCGGGCGCCCAGCGCGGCCCCGCCGGCCGCCGGCCCCGCGCCCAGCGGGGAGGCGCCGCTGGGCGTGGAGGGGTCGGACAGGCTGGGGTTGCCGTCGCTGAGCGCGCCCGGAGAGCCCGGCGACAGCACCTCCATCTTGGGGACGCGGAGCGGTGGCTCGGCCGGCGGGAGCTGCGAGGAGCCGCAGGGCGCCGCCATGATGGGGGTGCGCACCGAGCGGGCGGAAGTGACGCGTGGCAGGGGGAGGAACTTCCGGCGCTAGAAGAGGCGGGACTGTGGCGCGGGGCGTGGCCGGGGGCGTGTCCATGGCGACGGGGAGCGCGGCCGGAGGGGCGGGGCCTGACGGAAGGGGCGTGGCTTAAGGCGTAGTGGGCGCGGTTATAAATGGGCGGGTTGCGAGTGGGCGTGGCCTGTGTGTGGGCGTGGCTTGCCGCTTCAGCACCGCCCCGAGTGGGCGTGGCCGCGTGGTTATAAATAGGTGGGTTGGGTGTGAGTGGGCGTGGCCTATGTGTGGGCGTGGCTAACCGCTTTAGCACCGCCCCCGAGTGGGCGTGGCCGCGCAGTGGGCGTGGCCCCGCCGGGCGGGTCCACTCAGAGCCCTCAGGGCGGGGACCCCTCAGCCCGTCGGTCCCCTCAGCCCGTCCGTCCCCTCGCCCGGGGTTTGCCGTGGCCGGATGACCCCAAATGTGCGGCCGAACATCCCACACATGAGGTTTAGCACCCCCAGCCTTGGGGCAGAGAGTTCCCGTCGTGCTGGAGCTGCTTCCCCCCGGGCTGGGCACTCCCTCTCCCTGTGTGGAGCTCTGGGCTTGCAGAACTCCCGGACCTCTCCTTCCCCACCGTTTGGTGCCTCCGAAGCCCCAATTAACGGTGGCCGTGATTGATGAGCCGGGGCGCCGCTCACGGGGTGGGGGGGGGACACCCCAGCTGCGCCCCAACTCTTCGTTAAGCCAAGACTAACGAGCATCGGGGAGATTCCCCCTCTCCAAACCCCCTCAAACCCCCCCACATCCAAGGGGGGTGGTTAGATAGGTCCTGTGGGACCCCCGCCCGGGTTAGTTAATTAAACGCTTTAATTAGGGCCGTGTTGGTTAAACAAATGGCGGGGGAGGGGAAGGATGGAAGGGACATCCCCCCTGCCTCTGCCTGTCCCTGTCCCTGTCCCTGCCCGCAGCACGGCGAGAAGCGATCAGGACTGTAATTATACCCCTCTAATTAGCGGGATTAGGGGCTAGCGGCGGCGCGAGGCTGCGGATGGATGTAGGGGGGGACCCCACACTCCATCCCCCACCCCGACCGGGCTCTTTGTCACTGCTGTCCCCAGGGAGTGCCCACAAGGGACGTCCCCGATGCCTCCACATCCTCAAAGGGATGTCCCCATCTCCAGTGTGTCCCCAAAGGGATGTCCCTGCTGCCACCACATCCCCGAGGGTAATGGGGCAGCGTGTCCCCAAAGGGATGTCCCAATGGCAGTCCCATGGCATGTCCCCAAAGGGATGCATCTGCCCCTGGCATGTCCTCAGTGCCACCACATCCCCAAGGTTGTCCCTGCTGCCAGCATGTCCCCAAAGGGGTGTCCCCAATGTCAGCACCACGTCACATCCCCAAAATGATGTGTCTGCCACCACCATGTCCCAAAACAGGATTCCCCACTGCTGGTGTGACCACATGGGGATGTCTCTGCTGCCACCATGTCCCCAGAGGTTTGCACCCACTTCCCTGGAGTGTCCCCAAAGGGGTGCCCCCACTGATGTGTCCCCAAAGGGATGTCTGCACCGCCAGCTCTGCTGCGTGTCCCCAGCGGGCTGCACCCACCGCCAGCCACGCCATGTGGGGTGTCCGGAGGGGTGTCCCCTCAGACGGCCACAGCAGCTGCCAGTGTCCCCGCGGCTCTAGACCCCCATCCCCAACGCTGGCCAGACCACAATTAGAGACCCGGGGGTGGAGGCGGGGCGGATGCAAATGAGGGTGGCGGTTAATTAGGGCCTGAACACTCATTACGGCCGAGAGCAGCTGATTGCGATGCAGCTCCGAGTGCCGGCAGCGCCATTTGACCGCGCGTTAATGCCACGGGGGTGGGGGGCGAGGGCTGAGCGGGGGGAAAGGGGGTGTCCCCGGCCCGGATTACCCACGGCACCTCCGCAGTCATTCCTGGAAGGAGCTCAGCCCTGCAATGAGCTGTGGCACTTCTCGGCCAAGATCACCGTGTGCGGGATGTTCTGCATGTTCTGGATGTTCTCGGCTGGGCGACCTCAGCCAGGTTCACCCACGCAATGAGTTGTGGCCATTCTCAAATGAGACTCACCTGTGCAAAAACTTGTGAGGGTTCTCAGACAAGGCTTATCCGTGCAGCGAATTGTGTGTGTTTTCAGCCCAGACTGAACTGTGCAAAGATTTTTAGGTGTTCTCAGCCAGGGGTCACCCATGCAATGAGTTGTGGCTGTTCTCAGCCAGGGCTCATCCACAAAATGAGTTGTGGCCGTTCTCAGCTTCTGGGGATGTGCGGACAGCGGGACGAGCAGTTCGGGGGAGCAGTAGGGAATCACCTCCCCGGTCCCCAACACTCCAGTCAGCCGTCCAATTTAATAGGTATATTTAAAAGTCCGCCAAAAAGCCGAGTGGACAAGTCATTAGACCCACAGCAGTGTGTTCCGCGATTTACTGACCTGCTTGCAATTAACCTCCCGCCGCCAAAATACGCTGCTGAAAAGGAGTATAAACTTATTAGTGGCGACGGCGGCTAATTAAAGCGAAAGCTGTAATTATCCCGAGATGTGGCCGCAGGCGGGAAACTGATGAAGGGAGAGAAAGGGCGCTCGATGCAATATCGGGAAGGACGCGGGGATGCCGAGCGAGGCAGCGCCCTGCTGCCGCACGCCGGTGCCCATCAGCATCCTGAGCGCCTGCATCCCCATCCAGCTGCCCTGCCCGCTGCACAAAGGGGACCCAGGCGGGCTAATTCGGCGCGGGGGCAAGCGGCACGCCCCCCTCTTTGTCTCCCTTTCACAGCCAATATCCCGACCCCAGATGGGTTAATACATAATGCAGACAAGCAAGTAATTGCTTGCCTTTGTGAGGCCGTCAGCGCTGGGTCCCCGGCCCTCTGATCCCCCATTAGCGGCCATGCAAACAAGCCTTCCACCCAATTAAGCCCAGCTTTGATAAAGCCTTTCCCAATGATGTGGCCGTCCCAAACTAGCGATTCGCACATGAGCCACTACCTGTTAAACCCGGCTTCGGCTTCCTTCGGGGACGAGCATCCCTCGCCTCTCGCTAGGACCCAGCTGCCGAGCTCTGCCCGGCTTCCCCCGGCTCGGAAGGGAGGCTCGGCTGATAAATGATCTCGACAAACTCTATATTAAAGAGGTGGAAATGGGATGTTAATATACCCCAAGCCGCTCGTCTCGAGAACACATGGGCTCCGGCTTTCCAAAGCTGCTGGTAATGAGGCGGGCTGGGATGCCCGCGAGGAGATCTCAGCGCACCGGCCTCCTGCGCCTGCCAGGTGTGAGGACAGACAGACTGACAGCCGTCCTCTGAGGCATCCCCACACCGTTCCACAGAGGCTCCGTGGGTCATCCCCTAAAGCATCTCAATCTGCTCACTGAAAGCATCCCAGCAGCATCCCCTAAAGCATGCCAGCGCACTTCCCTGCAATATCCCAGCTTTGTCCTTTGCACACCCTGGCATCATCCCCTAAAGCATTTCAGTGCGCTCCCCTAAATCTTCTCAGTCATCCCCTAAAGCATCCAAGCATCATCCCCTAAAGAAATCCTGGCACCATCCCCTAAAATATACTGGCATCAACCCCTACAACATCCCCGGGTCATCCTGTAGATCGTACCAGCACATTCATCTGACACATCCCAACGTTATTCCTTCGCACACCCTGGCATTGTCCCCTAAAGCCTCTCACCATCATCCTCTAAATCATTCCAGTGTGCTTCCCTAAAGTTTCCCAGGATCATTCCCCTAAAGCATCCCAGCACCATCCCCTACAGCATTCCAGCATTATTCCTTGCAGCATTCCCATGCACTACTACACAGTGTCCTAATATCACCCCTAATACATCCTGGCACCCCTCCGTGCATCCCAGATTCAGGCCCTAAAGCATCCCAGTGACATTTTCTAAAGCATGATAGTTTGCTCCCCTACCACATCCCAGCATCACACCCTGAAGCCCCATAAAGTCCCCTAAAATATTCCAGCATCTCTCCTTAATTCATTCCACCACCATCCCCTAGAACAGTCCAGTCTGTTCTCTGAAAAAATCCCAGTATCATTCCTTAGACCATGTCAGCATCCCAGCGTTATCCCCTACACCATCCCAGTGTCATCCCCTACACCATCCCAGTGTCATCCCCCACACCATCCCAGTGTCATTCCCCCCACCATCTCAGTGTCATCTCCCACACCATCCCAGTATGCTCCCCAAAACACTCCAGCTCCATGCCCTAAAACATCCTAGCATTATTTGTTAAAGCATCTGAGCATCATCCTCTAAATCATCCCAGTATCATCCCCTAAAGCATCCCAGCCATTCCCATATGCTCCCCTAAACCATCTCAGCATTTTTCCTTAAAGCATCACACTTATCCCTTATACAATCCCAGTCTTGTCACTCCATAAAGTATCCATCATCATTGCCCAGAGGATCCTACTTTCATCATCTAGAACACTATGTTCTCCTAAAACATCTCAGCACTGTCCTCTCAAGCATGCCACCATCACCCCTGACAGTATCCCAGAGTCATTCCTGGCAGCATCCCAGTGCCATCCCTTAATGCGTCCCAGTGCCATCCCTTAGTGCATCCCAGTGTCATTCCCTACCCTGACCTAGTGTCATTCCTAAAGGATTCCAGCTCCATCCCCTCCACCCCCACTACCCCCAGTCCTCAGCATTGCTTTTCTCCCCCTCCCACCTCAGCAGCCCCTTCATCCCTTTCCCTTCTCCTCACCCCAAGTGCTGCCACAACCTCTATAAATATTCAAAAAGCCGCATTTCCCTGCCAAGCGCCTGGTTTGGGGTGGGGGGCTCCCGAGGGGAATGTTAATAACACAATGGGATTCCCCCTGGCAGCGGGGAGGGGGGACCCAGCCGCTCATTTGCCCAGACAAATATCTTGTCGCTCCTCATTATGGCCAAACTTCGTGCCTCAGTTTCCCCCATCCCTCCCCCCAGCTTCCCGATGCTGCTGGGGAAAAACAGGAGGAATAAGAAAGCAGCAAAACCAACGTGGAATAATGAGGATAATAAAGTATGGAGGAAACCTCCCCCATCTAAAAACTTTGAGGAGGGTGATTTGGGTAAAGCCTGGGCAAACAGTCGCTAATCGCCAAATCAAGCAGCAATTAAACGCCGTGGCAGTGAGAATAAATCTGCTAACAAGGAGGCGATGCCCCTGCACTCGCTGTTTGTGCAGCTGATTAAGGGGATGAATCTGAGGGGATTATCCATCGGGATGAGGCGGCTCCTTTGTCTCCATTGCCCATCACCATCTCTCTCAGAGGAGGTGCTGGATGTGCGTGTGTCACCCCTGGGAGCCCCTCACTGCAGCTTCAGGCCTCAGAGTGGGATTAATACAGAGGTGCTTTAATCCCTGCAGCTCCCAAAACCTCCAGGATTCCCATTAAAAATTCTCACATTTTCAGGGACTCCATGAAAAGGGGCCCAAGGGTTTTCCACGGATTAAGAACCTTTTCCATCCTGTAGTTCTGTTTTGGAGATGTCCCATTCCTCTGGTCAGCTTTTCAGAGGGACCCAAAAGGAGAAGGTGGGGAAACATAGCAGCTTTAGATATTCCAGCATTGCCATCAATTCCCATCCCAGAGAATTATTCAGGTAATAGCTGGATAAAACTCTTATTTTGTGGATACTTTTTTTTTTTTTTTCTGATCCTACTGAGAAATCCCTGTGCTGCCACATTGCCAGCAGGAGAAGAGGAAAAGCTTTGTGCTCCTACTAAATTAATATTTATTTACTTTCTCTGTGCCTGGCTCCAAGGGACAGATGAATAATGCATTGCCCACCGGACACCTGGCAGATTCGGTGTGATATGGAGAGTCCAGAGGATGCTGCTGAGGCTGAGTGGGTCAGATGTGCACCCGTCTGCAGCCTCAGCACAGCTCTGGGTGTGGGAAAGCAGCCTGGGCAAGCTCTCCAGATGTGCAAACTCCAGATGTGCACTCATCTTGTGCCTCCAGATGTGCCTAAAAGGAAACCACCTGGTTCTGCAGGTGTGCTTGAGCATCCCTGTGCCTTCAGCTGTGTGCCCAGCTGTGACCTCAGGGACTCTCCAGCTGTTGGTCTGAAGGCAGCTGCATTCCCCACACCACCCAACCCTCCCAGATGTGAACGCCTTGGAGGTCCTTGGTGCCCCAGATGTGTGTGGAAAAGCCTTCCCCCTCCCCAGCTGTGCCCCAAGTGTCCTCCAGATGTGAATGCCCTTGGGGACCTAGATGTGCAAACACATGTGGGCACACTTGCACTGCTGCTGTGCATGCAGATGTGAGGCCCCTTCTCCCTCCCCATGTCCCAGATGTGCACACCCAGATTCATGTGCCCCCAATCCTGCCCCTTCTCCCCACCTCCCCTTTTTCCCTGAGCCCCCTCCAGCTTCCCCACACTCCCGACTTCCCCTTTTCCCCACTTTTACCCTATTCCGAGTGCCACTGTAAAAAAATCCCTTAACGAGGTGCCCCCAGGAGCCCCTCCCCCCAATAATGAACCTTGCTAATGAATTCCCCCACCCCACCCCCCGGTGCTCGCTGAAGGAGGCTCATTACTTTCCACATCAGCCCCAGCACAATAATTAAATGGCCAATTGCTACTTACGGATTCAATGGCACCGTGTGCTGATTTCTTCGTGTTTTCCCCCTGACCCCACAAATTCAAGGCCACTGGTGGTCCCAGCACCCCCAAAGTGTCCCTACCCCTACCAGCACACCCGGTGTTGGGGTGTTTTACTCACTCCAACAGCCCATTTCCCCATGGGGTGCGGGGCGGTGCTGCCTTTCAGGGTCCACTGAGTCCCGAGTGGGGGGTGACAGCAGCCCCGTGTGGTGTCACTAATTTGGGGTGAAGCCAAGGAGCTGCTGCGTCCTCCTCCTCCCCCCCAGCGCCCCCCGCTTTTCCTCTGTCCCTTCAAAAATCATCCCAGTTCCACTGCTCCGTGGAGCCCCCACCCCATACGGGACATCCCCGCCTTGTCCCCATCGCGCTCCTTAGGGACGGGAGGGGACACGGGGACACCCCCTCACCCCGCCCCAGCACCGCCCCGGCCCGTCCCCTACCCGGGGGCGGTCCGCAGGCTGAGCCGAGCCGAGCCGAGCTGAACTGAGCTGAGCTGAGCCGAGCTGAGCCGGGCTGAGCCGGACTGGGCTGAGCCGAGCCGAGCTGAGCTGAACCGGGCTGTGCTGAGCCGAGGTGAGCTGAGCCGGGCTGAGCTGGGCTGAGTCGGGCTGTGCTGAGCCGAGCCGAGCTGAGCTGAGCCGGGCTGAGCTGAGCCGCGCTGAACTGAACCGAGTGGAGCCCGGCTAAGCCGGACTGGGCTGAACCGGACCGGACTGGGCTGAACTGAGCCGAGCCCAGCTGAGCTGAGCCGGACTGAGCTGAGTTGGACCGGGCTGAGTCGGACCGGGCTGAGCCGGACCGGGCTGAACTGAGCCGAGCAGAGCCGAACCGAGCTGATTTGGACCGGGCTCAGCCGGATTGGGCTGAACTGAGCCGGATCGGGCTGAACTGAGTCGAGCAGAGCCGAACCGAGCTGAGTCGGACCGGGCTGAGTCGGACCGGGCTGAGTCGGACCGGGCTCAGCACGATCGTGCTGAGCTGAGCCGGTCTTTGCCGTGCCGAGCAGTGTCGTGCAGAGCCGAGCCAAGCCGATCTCAGCCGAGCCGAGCCAAGCCAAGCCGATCTCAGCCCAGCCGAGCCGAGCCGAGCCGAGGCAGGATGCTGCGGTACCTGCTGAAGACGCTGCTGCAGATGAACCTGTTCGCCGACTCGCTGGGAGCCGAAGGCTCCAACTCCTCCTCGCTCCTGCTCGGCATCAACAGCTCCATCGCCGCGCTCCACCTGCCCGATCTCGTCCCCGGTAACGGTACGTGCTCCCCGGTCCTTCTGTCCCCCTGTCCCGGACTGCCTGCTCCTGCTCCAGCCGGGATGCTGGAAATAGCCCACAGACCCCAGCCCCAGCTGGGACCCCACCAGCACCGACACTGCATTCCCAACCTGTCCCCTTGTCCCCAAACCGGGACCTGCCCCATGTCTCAACTCTGGAACTGATCCAGTGTCCCCACACCAGCCCCGTGTCCCCATTCTGGACCAGCTCCCTGTTCCCAGACCAACTCCTGGGAGTGATGCGATGTCCTTAGATCGTGTCCACGACCCCAAACCGAGATCAGCCCACTCTCCCCAAGGCAGAACTGTCCTGGTGTTCCCAAACCAGTCCTGTGTTCCCAAATCCTGAACTGCAAGCAGCTCCCTGTTCCCAAACCATCCTGTGCTCCTGCATCAACTGCCACACCCTGAGCTGGGACAGACATGGCATCCCCAAATTGTCCCCATGTCCCCAGACCAGTCCCCAAACCCCAAACCAGGGGCAACCCAGTGTCCTCAAACAGTCTTCATGTCCCCACATCCATCACCAGTTTTCAAACCAGGACCAGCCCCTTGTCCCAGAACCATCCCTGTGTGCCTAAACCAACTCCCAGACAAAATTAGGAGAGACCCTGTGTCTCCAAACCAGTCCTGTGTCTCCCCAGGCTAATCCCCAGACTACTAACTGGAACTGACTCCGTGTTCCCAAACTATCTTTACATTCTTAAACCATCCCACGTCCTCCAGCCAGCTCCGTGTGCCCTAATTCTCCCCCTGTCCCCAAACCAGCCCCATGACCCCTGGCTGGGACAGAGTGGGGGTGCAGGAGGGGTGAGGCAGAGGGTGTCTGCCTGGATTTTTAATCCATTTTGAGCTTCTCTGCTCTTTTTCAGTCTGTCCCCCTCCAGCTGGCCCTGGGGGGCTGGTGAGGGGCGGGGGTGTCCCCAAAGCTCACAGCCAGCCGGGCACAGGAAGGGGCCTGCCCTGACCCCCTGCTTGTCCCAATTAGTCCCCAGGCCCAGCTGCGGCCCCTCGGTCCCTGCTGTCCCCCCGGGGCACCCAGAGCCCTGCAGCGTTCCCTCCATCCCCATGGCAGCCACGTCCCATCCCCCTGGCAACACCGCGGGCACCCCAGGGTGCAGGTTCTGATGCCCACATGCTGCCCCCGGGTGTGGGGAGCAGGGGAAGGGCGTGTGCGAGGGGGAAACAGGTGTGGGGTGTGGGTGCGTGTGTGGGCAGTGTGCTTGTGTGTGCATGCATGTGCATGTGTGTACAGTGTGCATATCTGGGCAGTGTGCTTGTGTGTGTATGCATGTGCATGTGTGCATGTGTGTACGTGTGTGTGCATGTGTGTACATGTGTGTGCAGTGTGCATGTGTGTGCATGTGTGTGCAGTGTGCATGTGTGTACATGTGTGTGCAGTGTGCATGTGTGTATGTGTGTGCATGTGTGCATTTCTGGGCAGTGTGCTTGTGTGTGCATGCATGTGCATGTGTGTGCAGTGTGCATGTGTGTGCATGCATGTGCAGTGTGCATGTGTGTGAATGTATGTGCAGTGTGCATGTGTGTGAATGTATGTGCGGTGTGCATGTGTGTGCATGTGTGCATTTATGGGCAGTGTGCTTGTGAGTGTATGCAATCGCATGTGTGTACAGTGTGCATGTGTGTACATGTATGTGCAGTGTGCATGTGTGTGCATGGGTGCATTTCTGGGCAGTGTGCTTGTGTGTGCATGCATGTGCATGTGTATGCAGTGTGCATGTGTGTACATGTGTGTGCAGTGTGCATGTGTGTACGTGTGTGTGCAGTGTGCATGTGTGTGCATGTGTGCATTTATGGGCAGTGTGCTTGTGTGTGTATGCATGTGCATGTGTGTGCATGTGTGTGCATGTGTGTGCAGTGTGCATGTGTGTGAATGTATGTGCAGTGTGCATGTGTGTTCATGTGTGCATTTATGGGCAGTGTGCTTGTGAGTGTATGCAATCGCATGTGTGTACAGTGTGCATGTGTGTACATGTATGTGCAGTGTGCATATGTGTGCATGTGTGCATTTATGGGCAGTGTGCTTGGGTCTGCATGCATGTGCATGTGTGTGCAGTGTGCATGTGTGTGCATGTGTGCATGTATGTGCAGTGTGCATATTCACAGAATTATGGGTTGGAAGAGACCTTAAAGATCATCGAGTCCAACCCATGCCCTAACACCTCAACTAAGCCATGGCATGTGTGCATGTATGCATGTGCGCATGCATGTGCAATGTGCATATGTGTACATGTCTGCATTTATGGGCAGTGTGCATGCGTGCATGCATGTGCATGTCTGTACGTTGTGCAGGTGTTTACATGTCTATACAATGTGCAGGTGTGTGCATGCACCTCTGCATGTCTGAACACACGTGTATGTGTGTGTAAGGACACCCCCAATTTGAATACATGCATATGTGCAGGGGTGTGTGTGTGTGCATGTACACCCTGCATGAATGCACACACATGTGAATACACCTGTGCATGTCAGGGCATGCACACCCCTGCCTGAAGGCACATGTGTGCATATGTGTGTGTGCAAACGTGTGTGGCTGCATGTGTGTGTGTGCATACCCCTGCATGACTGCCTGCACATGCACATGCATCTACATGTGCACGTGTGTGTTATGCACATGTGCAGCTATGTGTGCACAGATACCTGTGAGTGCCTCTGTGTGTGCACACCTGCATGGCTGTCCACATGTGCATGTATGCACTTGTGTGCAAACACACACAGTGCACGGCTGCACGTGTGTCTGTGCACGGCTGCACGTGTGTCTGTGCGTGTGTGGATGCATGCAGACCCACACCTGTGTGCACACATGTGCCTGGGCATGCAGTGGTGAGTGCCTGTGCCACTGGGCCAGCAGTGACACTTGGGGACCGAACTACCGAGACACCCCAGGTGGTGTTGGGGACACAAGCAGTTCAGCCCAGCTGGCCCCAGCATTAATGAGCATTAATTATGCTGGCATTAACGACCATCTATTAATTCCCATGTCCTAGCAGGGTTGTGGTTTTTTTGGTGTATCAGCCCCACAACCCTGATATGGGGCTTTTTAAAACTTAAAATTTAAGCATTTTCTGCAGCCCAGAATGAGCAGCTCTGCTAGAGAAAGTCCGAACTTGCAGCTGATGGAAAAATCCGAGTTTGGGGAGAATTTAGCCCCAGCCCTGTTTCTTCAGGGTGCAAAAGGCCATTACTGGGAGCGAAGTTGCTTTGTCCCACTGGCCTTGCCTGACACCTTCCTGATTCAATCTTTAGCTGCACCAAGGGAAATTTAGGTTGATATTAGGAAGAAGTTTTTTACAGAAAGGTGATAAAGTTCTGGAATGTTCTGCCCGGGGAGGTGGTGGAGTCACCATCCCTGGGTGTGTTTAAAACAAGCCTGGATGTGGCACTGGGTGCCAGGGTTTGGTTGAGGTGTGGGGCTGGGTTGGATTTGATGATTTTGAAGGTCTCTTCCAACCTGTGATTCTGTGAATTCTGTGATTCTGTGATCCTGTGAATTCTGTGATTGTGTGAATTCTGTGATTCTGTGATCCTGCTGCCTTCCCACAGCGCCCACCCTGGGATGTGCTGTGCTGGGACCTGGCCACATTCATCCCTCACCTCCTGCCTTCCAAGCCAAGCGGGGTCTGGAGCCAGGAAAGCACCACACAAACCACGAGTGCTCAGCCCCCCAAACCCATCCCTACCCTCCTGCTCCTCCTGCAGGATCCCACGCCGAGCTGGAGGACAGCGCTCCCCGCATCGTGGAGCACCCCACGGATGTGCTGGTCTCCAAGGGGGAGCCGGCCACGCTGAGCTGCAAGGCCGAGGGGCGCCCGGCCCCGCTGGTGGAGTGGTACAAGGACGGTGAGAAGGTGGAGACGGACCGGGAGGACCCCCGATCCCACCGCACCCTCCTGCCGGGGGGGTCCCTCTTCTTCCTCCGCATCCTGCACGGGCGGCGGGGAAAGCCCGACGAGGGGGTGTATGTCTGCGTGGCCAGGAATTACCTGGGGGAAGCCACCAGCCGGAACGCTTCCCTGGAGGTGGCTGGTGAGTCCTGAGAGGGTTGGGGGGATTTGAACAGGGGGAAATTTGGGGTTCTGGTATCACCCCTAAGCCCAGCCTGCTCTTGTAGCTGTGGGATGAGAGGCTTTCACATACCCAAGAGGGGAAAATAAATGAAAATAAGAGGAAAATAATTATAAATAAAGTGAAAAGAAATGAAAATAAATTCAAAGAAATGAAAAAGATTGGAAATTAATGAACGAAGTGAAAACAAGTGAAAAAAGAAGCTAAGTGAAAATTAATGGAAATAGAAGTAAGGAAGTAAGTGAAAATTAATGTAAATAACATAATGTAAAACATGGGGAAAAGAGGAATTAAAGAAAGTGGAAATAACTGAAAGTAAGTGAAAATAAATGAAAAAATAAAATAAGTGCAAGTTAGTGAAGAGAAATAACGAAAAAACTGAAAAAAATTGGAAATAAATGAAAATTACCACAAAGGAGTGAAAATAAATGAAAACATGGTAAAAGAAATTAAAAGAGGTGAATATAATTGGAATTACATTAAAATAAATGAGATCAAATGAAAATATTTGAAGACATTTGAAAATCAAGTAAAATCAATGAAGATAAATGAAAATCTGCTGAAGCCAATGCAGAGCCGGGGGCTCAGGCTGGGCAGCTGAGGCCGCTGTGTCCCCGCAGTGCTGCGGGACGAGTTCCGACAGCCCCCGGGGGACGTGGTGGTGGCGGCAGGAGAACCGGCGGTGCTGGAGTGTGTCCCGCCCCGCGGGCACCCCGAGCCCAGCGTCTCCTGGAAGAAAAACGGAGTCCGGGTCAGCGACAAGGATGAGCGCCTGACGGTGAGAGGGGCCAGGACTGGGCTGGGATGGGGAATTTTATTGGGATACAGGATGTGCTGGGGATGTGGGGTGTGGCATGGATGCGGGATGCACTGAGGGTCTGGAATGTGGTGGTGAGGTGGGGTGCAGCAGAGAGTTGTGTGAGGTGATGGATATGGGATGAGATGGGGATATGGGATGCATCAGAAAGTTGGGATGCAATGGAAACAGGGGATGTGGTGACAGTGTGGGTGCAGTTGTGAGATGCAATGAGGATTTGGGATGTGGTGGGGATATGAGATGCAATGAGGATACAGGATGTGGTGGGCATGCAGGATGCAGTCAGGATGGGAGATGCAATGAAGATTTGGGATGTGGTGGGAATTTGAGATGCAGTGATGCAGAATTTGATGAGAATGGGAGATGTGTGTGTTTATGCAATGAGGATGTGGGATGTCATAGAGACATGGGATGCAATGGGGGTAGGATGCCGAGGGGATGTGGGATGCGATGGGGATGTGATAGGATGTGGGATGAGCTGTTCTTCCTGCAGATCCGTGGTGGGAAGCTGATGGTGGCCAGTACTCACAAGAGCGACGCTGGTGTCTATGTCTGCGTGGCCACCAACGTGGTGGGGGAGAGGGACAGCGAGCCGGCCGAGCTGGTGGTCTTTGGTGCGTGGGGATTACATTTTTGGGGTGTCAGGGAGGTGGGTGCTATCCTGGTGGGACTGACAGTCACCCCGCAGAGCGCCCAGCGTTTGGCAAGAGGCCCCACAGCCAGGTGGTGCTGGTGGAGGGGACGGCGCAGTTTGCCTGCGAGGTGGCGGGGGATCCGCAGCCGGCGGTGCGCTGGCGCAAGGAGGAGGGTGAAATGCCACTGGGAAGGTGAGTAGAGGGTGAGGGGGGTGGCTCAGGGACACCAAGGCCAGCCAGGGTTCTGGGGCGCAGCTGGGCACATCAGTGTGTGCCAGCCTGGTGTGCTTGGAGCACCTGGCATCCTCAGGGCATCAATAATTGCAGCCCATAACCCTGGCGCCTCCTCCATCCTCAGCACTTCCTGTGTCCCTACTGCGTTCCACATTCCCATTGTGTCCCATCTCCATCACACTCCACATCCCCCTGTGCTCTCAAATCCTCATTGCAGCCCACATCTTTGCATCCCACACTTATCGCATCCCAAATTCCAATCAAATCCCATATCCTCACCTCAACCCACATCCCCGTTGCATCCCACATCCCCATCACATCCCACATCCCCATCACATTCCACACCTCCACCACATTTCCCATCCCCATCACATCTCCCCTTTTCCTGCATCCCAGATTTCCACTGTACCCATCACATCCCACATCCCCATCACATCCCACATTCCCATCACATCCTGCATCCTCACTGCCTCCCCACCCCATGGCACCTTACCCCTCCTGGTGCCCCAGCGTGCTGCTGGTGCCACAGCCTGGTGGGGTTCCCCAGGTGGGAGGTGCTGCCAGACAACACCCTGCGGATCAGCCGGCTGCAGGTGGAGGATGAGGGCACCTACACCTGCGTGGCTGATAACAGCGTGGGCAGGTCGGAGGCATCGGGCACCCTCACTGTGCATGGTAAGGGGGGCCCTGGGGAGCACCCTTGGGTGCTGGTGGAGTGCTCAGACAAGCCCTTGTCTCTCCCCACGCTGCTGCAGTGCCCCCCCAGCTTGTCACCGGGCCCCAAGACCAAGCTATCACCCCTGGCCAGAGCGTGACTTTCCAGTGCCAGAGCAAGGGCAACCCACCACCCGCTGTCTTCTGGCAGAAGGAGGGGAGTCAGGTCTGTCTTCTTCCCTCCTCCTTGACCTCACACCCAATCATAGCCCCATCCTCATCCCAATCCCATCTCCATTTCCATTCCATCATAATCCCTATCTCAATTCCCACTCCATCCTAATCTCAATTTCACACCAGTAACAATCCTCATCCCTTCCTGTCCTCATCACCATCCCATCACAGTCCCTATTACATCCCTGTCCCCATTCCATCACAGTTCCCACCATACCCCATCCCATCCCATCCCATCCCATCCCATCCCATCCCATCCCATCCCATCCCATCCCATCCCATCCCATCCCATCCCATCCCATCCCATCCCATCCATCATTTCCCCAATCTCATTCCCATTCTCACCCCTAACCCTGACCTAATCTCATCGCCTGTTTCTCATCCCTCATCCCCCACAAATCCCCCTCCCCCTCAGACCCTGCTGTTCCCGGGCCAGCCCCCGATCCCTTCTGGCCGTGTTTGGGTGAGCCCCAGCGGTGCTTTGACCATTGTCAACGTCCAGCCTGGAGATGCTGGCCACTACCTGTGCCAGGCCATCAGCGTGGCCGGCAGTGTCCTGGCCAGGGCCGGCCTGGAGGTGACAGGGGGTAAGTCTAGTGCCAGTGAAGAGCTGGCACACCCAGTGTATGAGTGACACCCACCCCACTAATCAGTAATTCCCAATTTTCTCCCTGTAGCACCCACCGGATTCCAGCCGCCGGTGCTCAGCCTGCTTCCCGCTAACCGGACAGTGCTGCCAGTGGGGGCCACAGTGCAGCTGCCTTGTGGGGCCCATGAGCCCCCAGGCAGCGTCGAGTGGCTGAAGGATGGCAGTGCCCTGGTAGGTGTCCAGCCCCGTGCCAGCCTGCTGGAGAACGGCACCCTGCAGATCAGCGGCCTCCGGGTGAGCCGGCCCCGGCAGGGGCACCCTGGGGGTACTGCAGCGAGGGAGGTGGAGGTGGGATGGGAGATGGATGCTCATAGTGGTGGGTGCAAGCAGTGCTGGGGCTCAGGATGATGGGTACAAAGCATGGTGGGTGCTCAGGGTGGTGGGTACAAAGTGTGGTGAGTCCTTATGGTGGTGGGTACAAAGTGTGGTGGGTGCTCAAGGTGGTGGGTACAAAGTGTGGTGGGTGCTCATGGTGGTGGGTACAAAGTGTGTTGAGTGCTTATGGTGGTGGGTACAAAGCGTGGTGGGTGCTCAGGATGATGGGTACAAAGCATAGTGGGTGCTCAGGGTGGTGGGTACAGAGCGTGGTGAGTGCTTATGGTGGTGGGTACAAAGTGTAGTGGGTACTCAGGGTGGTGGGTACAAAGCATGGTGGGTGCTCAGGGTGGTGGGTACAAAACGTGGTGGGTGCTCAGGGTGGTGGGTACAGAGCATGGTGGGTGCTCAGGGTGGTGGGTACAAAGTGTAGTGGGTGCTCAGGGTAGTGGGTACAAAGTGTGGTGAGTGCTCAGGGTGGTGGGTACAAAGCATGGTGGGTGTTCAGAGTGGTGGGTACAAAACGTGGTGGGTGCTCAGGATGATGGGTACAAAGCATGGTGGGTGTTCAGAGTGGTGGGTACAAAACGTGGTGGGTACTCAGGGTGGTGGGTACCAAGTGTGGTGAGTGCTTGTGGTGGTGGGTACAAAGCATGGTGGGTGCTCACTGTGGTGGGTACAAAGCGTAGTGGGTGCTCAGGGTGGTGGGTGCTGAGGTGATGGGTGCTCAGGGTGATGGGGCAGGAGCTCTTCCCCCTGCAGGTGAGAGACTCCGGGCTCTACAAGTGTGTGGCCACCAGCCCAGCGGGTGAGACGCACTGGGGCATCTCCTTGGAGGTACAAGGTGGGTCATGGAGATCTCACTGCAGCAGGGACACCGTGGCACTGGGAACAAAGCCACCCCAGAGCTCCATGCATCTCCCTGCAGGTGGTGAATCCGACCTCTCTCTGTCTTCCCCTGCACCTGATCTCCTCCCTGGGCCACCCTCCACCCCTGTGGTCACCAACGTTACCGAAAGCAGTGTCACCTTGAGCTGGAAAGGGAACGAGGACAGCAGTGCAACCGATGTCACCTCTTACATAGTGGAGGCTTTCAGGTATCACACAAGCCTCTTCTCTGGCTGCAGGGATGATGTGGTGGCCCGGTACCACCCTGTCACGGGTCACCCCTGTCCCCTGGCAGCCAGGCAGTGGGTGGCCCATGGCAGACAGTGGCATCTGATGTGGAGAGTGAGACCCACACCGTGACCGGCCTTGTCCCTGACACTGTCTACCTGTTCTTGGTGCGGGCGGTCAATGCCCACGGGCTCAGCGACCCCAGCGGCGTCTCGGAGCCTGTGCGCACCCAAGGTGAGACCCATGGGTCCATCTCCACTTGGTGACACCAATGGTGCACCCAAAATCTTTGGGTCCATCCTTGCCCAGTGATTCCAGTGGAGTCACCATGGGTATGTTCTGTCACCACGGCTCCTTCACTTGGTGACGCCAGTGGAGATGTGCATGGACCTTCCCCCCTCTCCTGTTTCCAGCAGACACCAACCCCACGCAGCAAGGGCTGGATCCTGAGCAGGTGCAGCAGGAGCTGGCACAAGTGGCTGTGCACCTGAAGGAACCTGTGGTGCTGCCCCTGGGCACTGTCCACCTCTCCTGGACCGTGAGTGCTGAGCCTCCCGACCAGCACAGGGCTCCCAGTGTTGATCATGCCCCCATCCCACCTTCCCTCGGGTCCTCAGGTGGAGCACCAGGCACCCTTCCTTCAGGGCTACCGGGTGCTGTACCGGCAGCGTGGTGGGCGCTGGGAGGAGGCCCGGACGGTGTGGGCTCCAGGGGAGCGGGGGGCCCTGCTCACCGAGCTGCGCCGGGGCCAGGACTACGAGGTCAAGGTCCGACCCTATTTTCATCACCTCCACGGTCCCGACAGCGCTGTGCGAGCTCTGCGCACCCCTGAAGCGGGTGAGTGCGGGGATGGAGGGGGTACTGTGGGTCCCTGGAGACAACCTGGAGGTGATACCCCACGTGTCCTCCACCGGCAGCCCCCAGTGCCCCACCACGAGCTGTCAGCGTGGCTGGGAATGGTACCAGTGTCCGCATCTCGTGGCAGCCCCCACCTCTGGCAGAGCAGAATGGGGTCATCCGTGATTACCGGGTAAGCGTGGACAGCAGCGGGGATGTGGCAGCTCCACTCTGTCCACTCGTGACACCGTGTCATGGCGTCCTTATGGGTGTTCCCCATCTTTTCCTCCTGGTTCCCACCAGATTTGGTGCTTGGGCAATGAGAGCCGCTTCCACATCAACCAGAGCGTGGAGGGGACAGTGCTGGCGACAGTGTTGCAGGGACTTGTCCCCGGGGTCTCCTACCGTGCTGAAGTTGCTGCTGCCACCAGTGCTGGTGTGGGTGCCCGCAGTGCCCCCGTCCCCATCCACATCGGTGAGTCCCTCACTGTTACAACTGGCACCCATGGGTGGGACATTATGGGGTCACCCACTGCGGTGCTGGGGATGGCTCCTTGGCACCTCGCCGGTGTGTCCCTCTTTCCTCTGTCACTTGCAGCCCCGCTGGTGGAGCAGGATGTGGGGCCAGCAGGTGGGAGCAGCCTGACTGAGCATTTGGCAGAGGTAGCCAGGCAGCCAGCGTTCATTGCCGGCGTTGGTGGCGCTTGCTGGGTCATCCTCGCTGCCTTTGCTGCTTGGCTCTACAGCCGCCGCCGGAGGAAGAAGGAGCTCAGCCACTTCACCGGTACAGGGGGTGCTACTCCTGGGATCCCTCACCCCTCACCCTCACCCATCAGCCACCCACCGTCCCTCTCTTTACAGCATCCTTTGCCTACACACCCACCGGTAAGCCCGTAAGTGCTGCGGGGTCCCAGTACGGCCTCTCGCTGCCCTCACCCCCATCTCTTTCCACAGTCAGCTTCCCAGCTCCAGTGCGCAGCAACCCCAGGTAGCCCCCCCAGCACCCCCTGCCCTCCCCAGGAGCCCCAGGGCTGGCCACCAGCATTCCTTCATCCCATCCCCTTGCAGGGCAGCTGCCGGCGGGGGTTACCCGTGGCTGGTGGACGCGTGGCGTGGTGGCAGCACAGCCAGTTCTGCCGGTTGTTTGGGGAGCACTGAGAGATACTACAATGGTGAGGGGTCAGCGTGGGGCTGGGTGGCTCTTGAGAGGGTCACAAGCAGCCCTGATGAGGCTGGGTGGCTCTTGAGGTGGTCACGAGCAGCCCTGATGATGCTGGGTGGCTCTTGAGGGGGTCACGATCTGCTCTGATGAGGCTGGGTGGCTTTTGAGGGGGTCACGAGCAGCCCTGATGGGGCTGGGTGGCTCTTTAGGGGGTCATGAGCAGCCCTGATGCTGCTGGTCACCCTCTGCAGATGCTGGCATCACCCGTTACATCGCCCAGACAGAACAGTTTGGAGTGGGGGCTGGCGAGGGGCCGGTTTACAGCAGCATCGCGGATGACAGTGAGGAGATCTGCACATTCCCCCGTCCCTTCTCACAGTACGGGACCTCCTACCCCGGGGGCGGTTCCCAGCCAATGGATGCTGCAGCCTCCCAGGTGCCCCGTGGCCGGGCTGAGCACGGTAGGGTGGTCGCAGGGGTGGGGGCACACGTGGGTGCTCGTGGTGCGGTGCCCTCCCCACAGCCCCCCCAGCATCCCTCCTTGGCACAGGGGCCAGAGCAAAACTGGGGCAAGCAGTGAAACCGCCGGTGGTGAGCTGGACAGAGCTGCTGCCCCCGCCGCCCTCAGCCAGTGAGCTCAGCCAGTGTGCCCAGGAGGAGGAGAAGGAGGAGGAAGAAGAGGATGAAGAGGAAGAGGCAGCCGGAGGGTGAGTGTGGGGGCTTGGGGGCTGGGCGTGCTGCCCCCAGTAGCTACCCTGTGGTCTCCACCCTGCAGGTTGGGGATGGAGGTGTGGTACCCTGGTGAGGACATCCCCTGTGCCACTGCTGCATCCTCACCCACCACCTCCTCTGGCTGCCGTTCCACCGCCACGCTGACGCCATCACCCCGCACCACGGAGGACATCCCTCGCCTCCGCGACTTCGATAGCTCCCTCCTGCCCCGGTAGGAGATGGGCCTTGCTTGCTATGGCCGTGCCATTGGGGTCTGGATGTCCCTTTGGGGTCCAGATGTCCCATCCAGCTCCAGATGTCCCACCATGGCCTGGGTGTTCCATTGCGATCCAGCCATGTCACCACTACCCAGTCCTGCCATGCCATCAAGGTCCAACTGTGTCATGAGGGTCCAGGTGTCTCATTGGGGTCCAGATGTTCTGTTGGGGTCAAGATACCTTACCATGGTCCAGATGTTCCACCACAGTCCAGCCATTTTGTCACCATTTGCTCTGCCATGCTGTCATAGCCCAGCCATGCCGCTGAGGGCCAGATACGCCGCAGAGGTGTCCCACTGAGGTCTGGATGTCGTGCCCAGTCATGTTCACATGATCCAGTTCCAGTGTTCCACCACAGTCTGACCTTACCACTGGACTCTGGACCAGGCTCTGGATGTCCCATCCCAGTCCAACCACTCTGTCATGATCTGGTCCCACTGTGCCACCTGACCATGCCATTGGGGTTTGGATGCCCCAGTGGAGTCTGGATGTCCTACCATGGTCCAGGTGTCTCTTTGTGATCCATTCATGGTGTCACCATCCACCCCTGCTCTCCAGCTGTGCTCTGGCCATGCTCTCATGACACATCCATGACATTGTGGGTGACTGGGGCATTGCAACACAGCTGCACCACCACGAGACAGGTGGGCCATCATCACCCAGCTGTGCTGCTGTCACCCAGCTCTGCCACGATCCGTCTGTGCCATCACAATGCTGGCATGTCACTGCACTACACCTGTGCAGCTGCAATCCAACGCCATGGTTGCAGTCCAGCTGTGCTATGACCCAGCTGTGCAGCTGCAGCCAAGCTGCATGGTTTCAATCCAGCTGTGCTACGGTCTAGGTGTGTCATGATTTAGCTGTGCAGCTGCAATCTGCTAGTGTGCTTGCAATCCAGATGTGTGGTGATCCAGCTGTGCCACTGCAATCTAGCTGTGTGGCTGTAATCCAGCTGGCCAGCCTCTATCCAGCTGTGCTCCAGATGTGCCATTGCAGGCCAGTCATGCTGTCACAACCCTGCCAGGCTGTGGTACTCCACCCTAGCACTAATCCAGCTCCCCCTTGCCACCCCAGCTGTGATCCAGCTGTGGCACTTCTACCTAGCTGTGATGCTTCAAGCCCACCTACACCATTGCCACCCAGCTGTGACAACGCC
Source organism: Taeniopygia guttata (assembly GCF_048771995.1). Taxonomy (NCBI): domain Eukaryota; kingdom Metazoa; phylum Chordata; class Aves; order Passeriformes; family Estrildidae; genus Taeniopygia; species Taeniopygia guttata. Next base: position 2,198,851 of record NC_133049.1, read on the forward strand.
ACAGATCTGGCATAGCTCTAGAGTGCTTGTGCCCGCACTGTGGTGGCCACTGAGCCCCCGTGCCACTCCCCCCACCCTGGCTTCACTCCACCCCCTCTTTGCCAGGAGACCCCCGCACGGTGTCAGCACCCCCCCACGGGCACCCAGTCCCTCGGTGACCCCGGATGGCAGCGAGGGCCGCCCACCCCGAGCCCCCTGCCCTCCGGGCACAGGTGAGCCCCGAGGGGCGCCTTTGGGTGGTGGGGGCTTCACTGGCTATTGAGGGGGGCTTCACTGGCTATTGAGGGGGGCTTCACTGGCTATTGAGGGGGGCTGACGCTGCCGTTCCCACCTCCCCAGGGAAAACCCGCGGGGTGATCTCCAAAAGCCGCCTGAAGCCCAAATGCAGCCGCTACCGGCGGGAGAAGCAGATGGGAGGTGAGTGGGAGGAACAAACCCGGGAGTTCAGGAGGCTCAGGGCAGCTCAGCCCCTCCTCCCTCTGTGCCGCAGAGCTGCCCCCGCCGCCGCTGCCGCCGCCGGGCGAGACCCCCGGGCCGTGTCCGGAGCTGGAGCCGAGCGCGGCCGAGCGCAGGAAGCCACAGCACCGACCGCGCGACAAAAGCTCTGGGGGTGTCACCGCCAGCCCCAGCCTTGTCCCCTGCCCTGCAGATGAGGCCACCCCCTACAGCAAAGCCTCCTGCCCGCCCCGCGGGCCGGTGTCCGGCAGCTGCTCCACCACCGGCAGCGCCTCGTCCCGCGGCTCCCGCGGCTCCCGCGGGCACGGCTCGGGCACCGGCCGGACACCGGGGACCGGCCGGACACCGGGGCACCGCGGCGAGGGGACCGGCCGGACACCGGGGCACCGCGGCCGGACACCGGGGCACCGCGGCGAGGGGACCGGCCGGACACCAGCGGCCCCGTTCCCCTGCCCGCCGCAGGAGAAGCGATAAAAGGGAGGGCGAGTCGCTGACAAGGGGATGGGGACACGGGGGACACGGGGGACACGGAGGGATGTTTAATTTCTGAGCGGCTCCAAAGAAATAGGGTTGTGCAGAGGTCGCGGCCAGTCGGCGTCAGAGTGAGGGGGACAGGGATTCTAGGGGTGGGGCAAGGAATTCACAGGGAATTAGGACACTGGGGGGAACATGATGCTCAGGAGGGACAAGGAAGATGCTCAAGGGATGAACCCTGGGGACAGAAACGGTTGGGATGAGCAGAAGTGGGATGAGGGTGCTGGGGAGCGATGAGGAAAATGCTTAACTGGGGCAAAGATCCTGGAGACAAGGACAGCTTGGAGTGACAAGGGTGCTGGGAAAGGACAAGGACATCTGAGAGGGCTGAGGTGACTGAAAGGGAAAGGGACAGTTGGTGGGGGACAAGATTAATGATGGGGGACAAGGATACAGCAGATGGATGAGGGTGCTGGTGAGGGACAAAGATGCCTGGAGGGAAGAGGACACGGAGGAAGGACAAGGATTTCTAGGGGATTGAGGATTGCTGGGGGGAAGAGGACACTTGAAAAAAACAAGATTGCTTGGGAGGGTCAAGGACAGTAGTGAGGGACAAGGAGGATGGTTGCAGGAGGATGAGGACAGTGGGGAAGGAAAAGGACACTTGGCATGGGGAACAAAACCACTGATGAAGGATGAGGATGCTCAGGAGGGCTGGGAAGCCTGGGAATGAGAATGGTTAGGAGGGCAAGGACATTTAGAGGGAGCACAAGGCCACTCAGGTGGCTTGGGAAGGATGAGAACATTTGGGAGAGACAAGGATGTTGAGGAAGAGCATGAACTATCAGAAATCATAAGGACAGCTGGAAGGAATGGGAATAGCGGGAATGGGGATGGTCAGGGGGGTCAACAACCCTTGGGAAAGACAAAACACAGGGTGGGCAACAGTGCTTGGGTTGGAGGAGGATAGGAAGGGGGGATGAGTACACTAGGGAAGGAGTTGGACACAGGAAGGACAAGGACATTTAGAGGGATGAAGACTCTTGGGGAGGATGAGGATGCTGGGGAGGAATGAGGAATTTGGGAAGGGGTGGGAATGCTGAGGAGGGATGGGGACACTGTGGAAGAAGGAGGACACTTGGGAAGGACAAGAACACTGAATAATGAGGGACACCCACCCACCTAGGTGCCATCCACCCTTTGTGGGTGGCTTTTCCTCGTACAGAGCCCCTGTTTGGGGAACTGCCTAATAAAGCTGGATTTTAGGTGAGCCAAGGGGTCTGGCCTTGCTGTGTCCTGCGCCCTGGGGACTGCCTCGCTCCTGTCCCTCCTGTCCGCAGCTCACCACCTTCCCTGGCCCAGGGGCTGCCAATCCCCAGCCCTTGACCACCTGGAAAGCAAAGGGAACATTTTCCATCACCCTGCAACACCTCACCACCCCGCTGCCCACCACCCTGCCAAGGGGCACTACTCACCATTCTGTGAGCTGCTGTTCATGGCTGCCTCTGTCCTGGTTCTCTGTGGGGCCTCCAGCACTGCCCGCCAGTCCCAGGTGGTGCTGTGGACTCCAGGTGGGAAGACCTGCTCCAGGGGTGATGGTGGTGGTGAGGGACCTGCAGGAAGAAGGCAGGAGAAGGTGGCATCACCATGGAGCCAACTTCCTTGAGGGTGTGACAATACTCAGGGTCAGAGAGGGGGTCCAGACCCTGCACTCACCCTCGTAGGCCCCATCGGTGTCCTCAAGGCTGTAGCAGAGGCCATCGATGGCCACGGCCAGTGCTTGGGCAAAGCTGGCGTCCAGGAGGACGGAGCCGTCGCAGGAGCTCACCAAGCTGCAGCGGGTGCTGGCAAAGATGTCCTCCGAGACAGACCCCCAGCCATTCAGCAGCGACCCTCCTGGTGAGCCCCTCGTTGCTGTATGCTCTTCCTCCTCCTCCTCCTCCTCCTCCTCCTCACCCAGCTCAGAGGCTGATGGCCCATAGATGTAGCCGTAGGTGTGCAGTGGTGAGAAGGACCGTGGTGAGGTTGGTGCCGGGGGTCTGTGGGGAACACAGCGGGGGTACTGCTGGCACCAGGGGATGCTGCAAGCATGGGAATGTCCCAGGGGGGTGGGGAATACCTGCAGCAGTTAGTGTCCTGCTCCATCTCCAGGACCTCAGCCACCTGCTGCTGTGTGAGGACCCCATCGCTGAATGCTGGCGAGAGGCGCCCGGTGGCCAGGGACACGTCCTTGGCGTACCTGGTAGCCAGGAATATGTCCCTTGAGTGCCTGGCCTCCAGTGACATGTTCCAGGTGTGGCTGGTGGCTGGGGACATGTCCTTGGGATACCTGGTGTCCAAGAACATGTCCCTCTGGTGACTAGTGACAGGAGACACCTCTTCAGGATGCCTGGTGGCTGGAGATGTGTCCCTGGGGTGCCTGGTGGCTGCAGATGTGTCCCTGGGGTGCCTGGTGGCTGGAGATGTGTCCTTGGGATGCCTTATTGCTGGTGACATGTTTTCAGGGGACCTGCTGCACAAGGACATGTCCCTTGTGTGCACGGTCACCAGTGATGTGTCCCTGGTGGCCTGAGATATGTCCTTAGAGTACCTGGTGTCCAACAACTTGTCCCTGTGGTGCTTGGGGACTGGTGACACCTCCTCAGGGTGCCTGGTGAGTGGAGATGTGTCTCTGGGGTGCCCAGTGGCTGGCAGGATGTCGTTGGGGTGCCTCAAGGCTGGTGACATATTTTCAGGGGACCTGCTGCACAGGGACATGTCCCTTGTGTGCACGGTCACCAGTGATGGCTCCCTGGGGTATTTTGGTGGCTGGGGACATGTCCTCGGCATACCTGGAGGGCAGGAACTTGTCCCTGCAGTGCCTGGTGGGTGGGGACATCTCCTTGGGCAGACTTGTGCCTTGGGACGTGTCCTTTGGGTGCCTGCTGGTTGGGGACATGTCCTTGGGGTGCCTGGTGGACAGTGAGATGTCCCTCTGGCACTTGGCTGCTGGTACCGGGTCTCTGGGGCACCTGGTGAGCAGGGAGGTGTCCTCAGGGTGCCTGGTGGCCAAGACTGTGTCCCTCTGGTTCTTGGTTGCTGGTGGTGGATCCTTGTGGTGCCTGGTGGCTGGTGACCTGTTCCTGGGGGTCCTGGTGACTGAGGACACATCCTTGGCATGCCTGCTGTCCAGGAACGTGTCCTTGGGGTGCTCAGTGACCAAGGACATGTCCCTAGGCTTCCTGGTGGCTGGTGACACACCCCTGGGGCTCTCAGTGACTGGGGACATGTCCCTGGGGATCCCAGGGACTGGGGACATGTCCTTGGGATGCCTGGTGACCAGAGATGTGTCCCTGGGGCACATGGAGGCCGGGGACCTGCAGGTGCAAGGGACACGTTGGGTTTTGCAGCACAGGGTTGGGTTGCAGGGCACCCACCTGGATGGGGACACCCAGACTCACCGTGTCACTGGTGGGTGCCAGGCATGGGGTGGTCTTGGCGGTGTCACCAGCGATGTGGTTACACCAGAGGCGCTGCCCCGATGTGGTTTTGGAGAGCTGAAGACGGGCAGCCGTGGGTCTCTGCTGTCCATCACGGCAGGGATGGTGTCACCCTCGTGTCCCCTTTGCTGAGGCTGCCTGGCTGCCTGCCCCAAGTCTGCCCCCCACTCGCCTCCGCTTCCAGAGACAGGGACGTGGCTGGGGCCAGCTGTGAGCACCGGGGTGCTGTGCACTTGGTGCAGCTCTGCGAGGGGAATAGGGACACAGAGCCATGGGCCACTGCCCTGCTGTCCCCCCTGTCCCCCATGTGTCCCCCACACCCACCTCTCTTGCGAACACGCTCCCAGGGTGCTGGGTTTGGGGTGCTGGGCGAGGAATGAACTCCAGGGTGCCCCCCACCACAGAACCCCATGTCCCCAAGGGGTGGTGGGTGTCCTCCACGGAGGCTGCTGTGGATGGGGGGCGTGGGGGGACCAAGGCTTGGCGGCTCCAAGGAGAGGGCTGGAAGAGTAAGAGAGGTCAGGGCACCCATGGGCTCATGTGTCCCCTGTCCCCTCTGTCCTTGGGTCTGTGTGCCTGCAGACAGACAATGGGGGCACCAATGTGAGGGTCCCATGGCAGTGGGGGTCCCCGGCACAGGGTGGGGGTCTTGGGCACACTTTGTTGGTCCCATGACATTCTGTTGGGGTCCTAGGCCTGGGCTGGGGGTCCTGCTGCAGCAGGCCAGGGTTCCATGGAGCTGGGTGGGGATCCAATGGCATCACACGGGATGGAGGGGGTCCCATAGCACTGGTGGGGGTTCCATGGCAGAGAGTGGGGGCTCTGTGGCACTAGGTGGGGGTCCCAACCCTGGTGTCCAGTGGGGGGGTGGGGGTCCCATGGCAATGGGTGTGGACACCAGTCTCCACAGGGCTCACTGGAGGGGTGGGGGTCCCTGCCATCACTGCCCAGGAGCCGGCTGCTGAGGCTGCTGCTGCTGCTGAGGTTTCGGGGGGCACAGCTGGGTTTCCAGGGACCACCAAGCCATGGCGAGTCACCAGCCACCAGCCTGCAGGGCAAGAGGTGCTGTCAGTGCATCAATCCCCACACCAGGGGTATGCCATGTCCCCCACCCCATGGCCTCTCACCTGTGGCGAGCTGCAGCGTCCTGGCTGGCCCGGCGCTGGCAGAGGAGGAGGAGGAGGGCGAGTAAGGCCAACCAGAGCATGGAACCAGCAGCTGCGATGACAGCAGGCTGCTGCAGTGCCTGGACCATCCTGCTGCTCCCTGCTGTCAGCCCTGCAAGGATCCCATCAGTGTCACTTGATGTCACCACCTTGACCCCCACCCACACCCCCCTTGCTCTCCATCTCCTACCCAGGACTCCACACGTGGCGTTACTGGGAACCCCCAGTCCTGCACTGTTGAAAGCTGCCACCTGAACACAGAATTCGGCCCCAGGGTGTAGGAGGAGGTTTTCCAGGCGGTGGGTGGCTCCATCCACTGTCCTGTTGGTGGGATGCTGCCAGCCCTCACCCATTGACCAGACCTGGCAGGCACCAAGAGGGTGTGTCCCCTTAGGTGATTAGCCTTGATGGCCCCCCTGTGGATGGACATCCTGTGGGTGGACCCCCTTGGACAGACTCCTTTAGATGAACATCCCTTGATGGACTCCCAGTGATGGATCCCCCATGGATAGATTCACTTGGATGGGTCCCCTTAGCTGAGTGTCCTTGATGGACTCCCCTTGGCAGGACCCCTTTATACTGGCTCCCTTCATGGCCCTAGGATGGACCTCCTTGGGTGAATGCTTTATGGATGGACCCCCATTGATGGATCCTCCTTTGGATGGACCCCCTTGGCTGAATCCCTAGGCTGAACTCCTTTGGATGAGTGCCCTTGGATACCACAGACAGATGCCCTGGATGGACTTCTGCCTTGGATGGACCCCTCCTGGACAGACTCCTTGGATGCTGCCCCCCATGGATAGACCCCACCTTTGACAGGTTCTCTTTTTGGATGGATGCCCTTGGATTGACCCTGCTTGGCCAGAAGAGCCCAGCCCTTCCCCCTCGCCCCATTGCCCCGAACCTGGTAGCCCCGGATGATGCCGTTGTGCGCTTCAGGAGGAGGTGGCTCCCAGCTCACGACCACGGTGCCGTTCCCTGCCTCAGCCTGGCTGACAGTGACACGCTGGGGCGCTGCACTAGGGACTGCCAGGACAGGGGGACAGGGATACTGAGACCCCTGGGACCCCAAACCCACCTCCCCATCCACCACCCAGACATCCCCAGGGACACATGACGCACCTTCCTCGGGTATCCAGAGGTGCCTGCTGTTGCTGTCTGAGCCCTGGGCTCCTCCAGTGTAGGGTCGGACCTTGAACTCGTACTTGTAGCCCCTGCGGAGCGCGGGGATGACGGTGCTGAGCTCCCTGCCCGCGTCGTGCTGCACCCAGGAGGTGGTGACCGGGAGCAGGCTGCGGTACAGCACCACGTAGCCCACAGGCAGCGGCACCGGCATCAGCATCTGCAGGAGATGGGAAGGATCCCCAGTTAAGGTGGGACATGGGGATGTGTCCCGTCCCCTCCTCCCCTGGGGGCAGCTGAGCGTCACGCCAACCTGCCAGCGGAGCTGGACAGCAGCAGTGGGCAGCGCGGTGCCGTTGTCCAGGTGCAGCCGCACGGCCAGCAGCTCCCGTGGGGCAGTCTCCTGCTGGCCCCTTGCCAGCCGGTCTGTGAGGCAGAAGAAGACAAATGGCATCACCAGGTAGGACCAAGGTCCCCAGGGACCTGCCCAGACATCCCCTCAGATACCCGCACATGGATGGACTCACTCAAATGGGTCCTTTTGAGCAGACACCCTGTGATGGGTCTGTCTTGAATGGACCCCTCTTGGAGGAGCCCCCTTTGATGTGTTAACCCCGGGCGCATGGGATGGGATTCCATGATATACCTCTCCATGATGTCCCTCTTAGATGGACCCTTTGGATGGATATTTCTTGTTCTATCCCACTTTAACGTACTTCCACCTTCCAAAGATCCCTTTAAATGGATCCTCTTGGAGGAACCAGGTTGGCTGGATCCCCTTTAGGTGGGTGATCTTGAATGAATCCTCTTGGATGGACTCAATGCATTTCCTTAGATAACGGATCTATTTTCCTTAGATAATGGATCAACTTACACGGGCCTTCTTGGGTGGATCCTGTTTAGGTGGACCTACCTTTGGAAGTTCACCCTTTGATGGATCTCTTCAAATGACTCAGCTGGATGGGCTTTATTTGATGGATGATGGATGATGGATGGCCTTGGATGGACTCCCATGGACAGACTGCCCTTGGATGAACCCCATTAGATGGACCCTGTTAGGTGGATCCCCTTGCATGAACCCCAAGATGGCCCTGGGTGCCTGTGATGGTGGAGGCCACGGAGGTCCCAGCACTGACCCTCCACGTGGAGGAAGGTGGTGGCGGCGGCGGTGCCCAGCTGGCTCTGTGCTGTACACACGTACGCGCCGGCATCGGCAGCCGTCACGGCATAGAGGTGCAGAGTGTGCTCCCGGTCCACCTCGTGCCTGCGGGTCACCAGCTCTCCATCAGCCTCATCCCCACGCCAGGGATGGGTCACCTCCCCCCTGCCACCACCTACCTGCCCCAGGGCAGGTCTCCACGCTCCTTGTGCCACTGCACCTGCGGCGCTGGGTCCCCTCGGGCGCTGCAGCCCAGCTGCACGGTGCTGCCAGCCACCGCCACAGCGTCGCTCGGGTGCCGCACGATGCTCGGCTTCTCTGCGGGGGGACATCAAGGCCATGGCACCACGGCTGGGTGTGGTGTGCCCACCACCTGTGGGAGGCCCTTGGCTTACCCAGCACAGAGACGCGGGCACCCCGGCTCTCCCTCTTGCCTGCCGCGTTGGCCGCCACGCAGACGTAGAGACCGGAGTCGCTCCGTTGTGCCGATGCCACCTGCAACTTCCCCTTGGTGACCGTGTACCTGCCACCTACCAAGTCCAAGGTCACCCCGTCCTTCTTCCAGGTAATGTAGGGTTCGGGGTAGCCCAAGGGGGGGACACAATCCAGCTCCAACGCTTGTCCCGTTGTGGTCACCAAATCACCCGGCTGCAGGCGGAAATTGTCCCGCAGCACTGCGGTGGGGAGGGCACATTGTGGGTGGGGGGAATGGGATTTTCTGGTGTCTCCCCACCTGCATCACCCACCCATCAAGTGTCCTTACCAGCTGGAACTTGGGGTGCCGTGGCCACGCTGGGAAGGCGGCAGCCTGTCGGGTGACAAGGAGGCAGGGGAATGCCAATGGTGCCTCAAGTGGGCATGGTCTCAGATCCGGGGTGGGGCAGGGGCAGAGTTAAGTGGATTTTGGCCCCCGTGGGCTGCACTCACCTCCGCGGTGCAGGGCGGCGAGGCAGAGCCCCAGGCCCAGCGCTGTCTCCCAGCCGCCCGCCATGCCGGCCCTGGCAGCCTTCCCGTTTCCTCCCGAAATCCCGAAATCCCGGTTCCTCCCCGCCAGCAGCGGGGCTGGATCCGGCTCCGGATGGGGGGGTACAATAGCCGGATGCGGGGGCCGGGAAATGCCGGAGGGGGGGAAGGTGACGGTGAACACAAACATCTCAGCCATCCTGCGGCAGTGGGAGTGCCTGGCCACCGTGGCACTGGCAGCACCCAGTGGAGACAGCAGAGTGGGGGACACAGCGGTTAATGAATTTAATTAGTCAGAATAAATTCCCCTTTTCCTTCGCCATGTTCAGAGGAAGACAAATTGAGAAGGATTCTCAGCTGAGGACACCATCAGTACATACCAGAGGGAACAGTCCAAGGTCTCCCATGCACTAAAGTGCCAGTCTGAGTGCCAGCCAGGTGTCTTGGGGTTTTATCTGTCGACCACTTCTCATGTGCCCCCCCACCCTGGAGGACCCCTTCCCACAAAGACACCCAAGGGTGCCACCACCAGACGGTAGTACATTTAGTTTATTGGTTAGTAGTGCACCCCGAGCACTCCAGGGTGCCCCGGCACCCACCCTGGGTGCCCCAGGGCCCGGCCGCTCTCTGCTTTTCATCCTAAACCTATTTCCCATGAAGGCTTGGGGAGAGGCAGCATCATGTGCCCCAAAACCGGGGGATTTTCACAGAAAATCCTACCATGGCAAAGGGGCAATGCTTGGACCAGGGCTTCCAGCCCACCTTTAGGGGACATTGCAGCTGGGGAGCTGGGCAGGCAGGAGGGAGCCCCCTGTTTAGACCCCCTGATGTGTGTTGCGCCCTTGGGCGAGCTTGTGTGCCAGCGCATGTCCTGCTGCATGCATGGGGGCTGTGCCACGGCGGGCGGGCACCGTGCTCTCGCACACACGTGTGCTTGCATGGTCGCTGGGCATGCAGTGTGTGTGCTCCCCGTGTGCGTGTGCACGCTCCAAGCATGCTCGGCTGCTTTGTGCTCGCTCTCTCCACACACACCACACACACCCTGTGCAAGCACAGCGCAGGCACTCTTTGCACACTCACTGCAGGCTCCACGCATGCCCTGTGCCAGCACTGCGGCTTCACTCTTGCACATGCTCTGAGCACACTCAGCTGCTTTGTGCACTCTTTCCACACACACCGTGCACATTCTGCGTGTGCTTTGTATGAGCACTGCACACACCCTCTCTGCTCACCCTCTTTGCATCCTATCTGTGTGCATGTTCCGTGCAAATGCTGCGTGCAAGTTCACTCCCCACGCTCCATGCACACTCTGCACACGCTTGGAGCACACACACAGGTCTGGCACGCTCACAAAGGCCATGCAGGCTCAGTGAACACTCTGAACACTCCACACACGCACAGTGCATGCTCCGTGCAGTATAGCTGCATGCTCCATGTGTGTTTTCTCCATGGGCTCCATGTGTTCTCTTGCATGCTCTGCGCATCCTCTTGCTGCACACCTCGTGCCTGCCCCCATGCACCCTGTGTGCACAGTCCATGTGCCCTCCTGCACTCTGCATGCACACGTGCAGTGCTGGAACGCTCCCCCTGCATGCTCCATGCACACCCTCTGGCACACTCCCTCCGTGCACTGATTGCATGTTCTCTCTGCACACGCGTGTGCTTTCTGCACGCTCCCCGCACACTCGTCCCGGCGAGAAAGCCATTAAAGCGATGCCCCAGGAAGACGGGGGACGGAAGAGGGGAGCTCCGGGTGGGATCAATAGGAAATTAGTGACTTTACGCCGAGCAGAATGACGCCCAGCGGCGGGAGCAGGGCCGTGCCGGTGTCCCCGCTTGCTCGGTGGCGGAAAGCGGCCGTGCCGGTGTCCGTGCCCGCCTGCCCGCTGCCCCCCGAGCGCGCACAGTCCCCGCGCTCAGGCGCTGATCTCCACGGCGTTGGCCTCCTCCTGCTCCCGGATAACGTGCACACCGGCAGTCCGCAGCAGCCGCGGGGCGCCGCGGGACCGCGCCGGCGAGCCCGGCGGTGACCGGTGGGTCCGCGTCGAGGCGGGCGAGCGAGCTGGCGAGCGATGGTAACGGCGAGCGGAGCGCCCCACCGGCCCCGGAGAGCGACCGGCTGCCGGTACCGGCGAGCTGGTGTAGCCCGGTTCCACCGTGCCGCGGGGCTCGGGCAGCGAATCCTCCTCTGCCTCCGGCGAGTCCTGCCCAAAACCAAGAGGAGAAAAACGTGGGACACCTGCGAGACCCTGTGCCGGGATGCTGCCGGGGTGTTACCGCTGCTACCGGCTCTCACCTTATCTTTAAGGATGTACAAAGCCACTGGGTTCTTGCGCTCGTGCTCGCCGCTCCGGGGGATGCCTTCGGCTGTGTGGAAGAAGGTGCTGCTCACCGTGCCAGGAGCATTGGTGCTCCCCAACCCACCGCTGCCACGCCAGGCTGGCACTCACCCTCGTGCTTCAGGCGTTCCTCGTCCTGCTCGGCGTAGTCAGAGGTTGGTTGTGTCTCTGCTTGTCGCTTCTCCCTGGAAAGGGATGGGGGATGGATGGGGCAGCAGTGGCATCGTGTTAGAGGCACTGGGGAACTGCCTGGGGCTCATCCAGGGAAGGGTTAAGTACTGCAGGGAGAGAGAGGTGGATGGGATGGGATGGGATGGGATGGGATGGGATGGGATGGGATGGGATGGGATGGGATGGGATGGGATGGGATGGGATGGGATGGGATGGGATGGGATGGGATGGGATGGGATGGGATGGGATGGGATGGCATGGCATGGGATGGGATGGGATTGGGATGGCATGGCATGGCATGGCATGGCATGGCATGGCATGGCATGGCATGGCATGGCATGGCATGGCATGGCATGGCATGGCATGGCATGGCATGGCATGGGGTAGTATGTGTCAAGATGAGATGAGATAGGATAAAGGACCAGATAGGATGGCAACAGATAAAATGGGACAAAACAGGATGGGACAAGATGGGACAACCCCCTTTGTCTCCCCTGTCATCCCCACACGTACTTCTTGGAGGGTTTCCAGCAGGCACAAACTGTCACCAGGGTGACAAGAAGGAAGATGCCACCTGTGGACAGGATGATGTAGAGAGAGCTCCGGCCTGCAGGAGAGGAATGAGGGGGGACAAGCCCCCAAAAATTTTAGCTGAAAGTATCTGCAAGGGATGGCCAAACCTGGGAATGCAGGAGGGAAGAAGGGGTGGCTTACGGTAAACAGTGAGCTTCACGGGGATGCTGCGGCCATGGCTGATGGGGTTCTCCACCAGGCAGCTGTAGACATCATCGTCAGCCATGAGAACACGGGTGATGGTGAGGATCTTCTGGTCAGGGGAGAGGAGCAGGCGGGAGTCGTTGCTCAGCGGCCGCCCGTCCTTCAGCCAGGTGTAGGTGGGCTTGGTGCCATTCTCGTGTGAGCAGTTGAGGGTGAAGAACTCACTGAGCTCCAGCACCGTTGAGGAGGCCACCAGCACTTGTGGCTTTGAGATGGGAACTGCGGGCAAGCAAAGGAACCACAGTGATGCCATGTCTCAGGGGCAGGAAGAGAAACATCAAAACCCCACCAACCTGAGGTGGTTGAAACCCCCAAAACCACCTCCCAGCTGGAGAGAGCCCACCCAATATGTGCTCAGGGAAGACATCCCATGGACATCCCAGTCTCCACTGGATGTCCTTGCCCTTACTGTCCACGGTGAGGTTGATGGTCTTCTCGCCGGTGAAAGTGTCGTCAGTGATGGACACCTCCACCTCGTAAGCGCCTTCGTCAGCCAGCTGCAAGGGGCTGATGAGCAGCGAGCCGTTCTCCAGCACGCGGATGCGGTCGCGGTAGTCGGGCCGCAGGTTGCCGATGATCTCGGTGCCGATGGACTGCACGACGGTGACAGGTTTGTCCCTCTTCAGCTGCCACTTGACCACCGGCTTGTCCGCGCTGGCGCTGGCGTAGCGCACCGACAGCAGCGCCGCCTTGCCCGCCGTGCCGCGCACCAGCGGCGTGGGGCTGGTGATGTTCACCCCTGTCAGCAGACCTTGGGGTGTGGGGAGAGACAGTGGGGTGCCGAGCACGGAGAAAACAGGGAAAAACCCCAAGTTGGAGCTGTGCTGAGCACCCCCAAGGTGCCCAGCTTGGATCCAGAACCTTTGCAAAGATGCATGTGTGACCCCAAACTGCGTGAGGGGTGGGAACCCTCCTGCACTCACCCAATGCAGCATGAAAAAATCAAGGAAACACCCCCAAAATTGCTTTGGGCAATGCAACCTCCTGTGAAGAGGCATTATCACCCCCCAAAGCTGCACTGGAGGTGGGAGTGCTCCTGCAGCCAGGTCAATATAACCAACCCTTTGCAAAAACGCATGTGTCGCTCAAAAAATGCAAGTGCCATCCACACCTCCTGTTGCTAGGTTCTGCAAAAATGCATGTGGTGCCCCCTAATGTGCAGGGCTTGGGCAGGAGCTCTCCTGCAGCAAACCCTTTTCAGAAATCCATCTATCACCCCCAAAAATGCAGGGGGAGTGTTCCTGCAGCCAGGTCAATGTAATCCTTTGCAAAAATGCAAACATCACTCGCAAAAATGCAGGGGGTGGGAGGCAGGTGGAGGCAACCCTTGGCAAAGTTGTATCACTGCCCTGCAAAAACTGCCTGGGGAGTGAAAGATCAGTGCAATGATCAGTGCAATGCTTTGCAAAGATACCTTAATTCCCCCAAAAAATGGTGGGGGGGAAGGATTTTGTATCCCACCCCCATCCCCATTGGATGCGCCTGTCCAGACAAAGCCCCCTCAGATGCAAAACTGCATCACGAGAGTCTTTGCACGTGCATTGCTCCTCATCGCTGGTTTTAAGCCAAAAAAGGCAGGGAAAAAGTGTAAAAACATGATTTTCTGGGGGAGGGGACTCCCCAAAACATTCTCCCTCCCCAAAATACCTTAGCATCCCCATCCTGACATCCCAGAGGTCCCATCCATGAGCCCCCCATATGGATACCGTTCATGGAGAGCAAACAAACCCCATATTGAAGAGGAGGGGAGAGTGGGAAAACCAGCTGGGCTGGGTGAAGCAGGAGCAAGAAAGGCCTTAAACAAGCCCGAAAAGTCATGGGACCTATTGGTATGCAGCATCCGTCCCTCCGTCCTCCCCGGCAGCGCCGCGCTCGGCCCCACAAACATGCCCCGACTCGCCAAATTTTGGGGAACCCTCACCCCACAGGGAAGGCCAAAGCATGGGATGGGGATGTGGCCTTCAGTGCATCCCTGCCCCCTCCCCGTGCACAGCCAAATCGCTGCTCTTTAACTGTTTCTTGCCCTTTTTTAAACCCTATTCCTAATTTTTTTTCCACTCTGGATAAAAAAATTTGGGATTTCATTAATAAATCAGGAAATGCTCCATTTTCCTACAGCATCCTTGGTTTAGGGGTGGAGATCTCCCAACCCTTTTGTTGAAAAAGCCCGTCAAAAATCCTCATTTTCACATTATTTTGTGGCAAAATCCCTATTTTATTTTTTTTAAGTCATGAAGTATTTTTTGGGGTGTCCTCACCGCAGCCCTGACTGTTTTTAGGGTCTAAATCAAAGCCAGCAAAGAACCCAGTTGGTTTTGGTTTTCATCCATCTGCCCCATCTGAAGGGAAATGGGGCCTCCCCAGGGCTGCTTTTGGGCACAAACTTCGGTAAAATGGAACAAAATTGTTAAAGGTGATTTTCTGTGTTGCCAGAGCTAGGATGGGGTGGTTTGGGGCTCATTAAATTCCAAAAAGTGAGAATTTAGAGAATAAATTATGGAGAATACCAGTGTTGCAGTGGGATGAGACAAGCCGAGAAATGGGGTGAAAAATGACTTTCTAAGGGAAGCTGAGGAATGGGTAAGAGAAAATATCTGGAGATGTTAAAAAATTAGGAAAAAATGGGGTTCAGGGAAGAAAAAAAAAAACGGGGAGAAGCTCAGGGTGGGGCAGTGCCAAATCCTCCCCCACTTCAGGACCTGCTTGGCTCCAGAAAAGTGTTTTCCCCAGTTTTTGTTCCAGTTTTACCCCCTTTTTAACCAGCTCCCAAGCAGAGGGTACGCTCGACAGCGCAACAACCCTCCCTCCAACCCCCCCCGCATAGGGCATCACCATCCTCATCACCCCCCCGGCCCTCATCCTCCATCTGGATACCCACAAGACTCATGGAAAAAACGGGAAAACCATGGAAAAAAATGGGAGAAGTCCCTACCTGCATGCAGCGCCAGAAGCCAGGTCACCGGCAGCAAGCAGGGGGGAGCGGGGTGGCCCCGCGGGGCAGCCGGCGCTCCCCACATTTCGGGCAGGCTCGCCCCCCGAATTGCTCCGCTTCCCCACTCTGGGCACGTCCCTCGGAGCTCCCGGCTTGGCGTTTCGCCCGGCTAATTTATTTTTTTTCCCTTCTTTTTTTTTTTTTTTTTTTTTTTTTTTTTGTTCTTTCTTTTCTCAATAGAGCCCTGTGTCCTGGTGGCTTTCGCCTCCTCGGAGGCCTCGAGCTGACATTTATTTGAGGAAAAAATACTCAGATTTGCAATTTTTCCCCGGTTACAGACCCCCAATTCCAGGTTTTCCCAGTCCTTGGGACACACTTGGGGTGGGGGGAGCATCACCCCATCGAGCCCAGCTGAGGTTTGCCATCCCCTCCGCGGACAATCCAATGGGATTTGGGGCTCTGAACGCCCCATTCAGATAAACTGGGGTTTTCTTTAGGATGGGTATTTTGCAAAGCTGAACCCCCACCCCAAAAGAGCTCCCCCCGCTTTTTTATTTATTTTTTTTCCTCCCCTCTTCCCAGGCTCTAAAAGGAAGCCCGGTGGCATCCAGGCGTCATTCCAACTCCATGCCAATTAGCGCAAGTTCCCCGGGCACCGCTGAATAGGGCAGCGGGATGTGAGGCAGGATGCCCGGAGCCATTTCCCACCCCCCTCCCGAGCTCATCACCCCCGAGAGCCGCCGCCCACCCCCGGAGGACCCCTGCCCCCCAAAAGGGGTCGATGCCTCCGAGCATCTTGTCCCAGAGGAAGGGAGATGCTTTGGGGGAGACGTGTTATGGGGAGATGGTCGGAGGGGTTGGAGGATGCTACAGAAAGAGGCTTTGAGGGGGTTTTGGGGAGACATAAAGGGAGGCAGACTGGTGCTTTGGGGTCACACTATAGGGAGGTGCTTTGGGGGGCCTCTAGGGGGATGCTGTGTGGAGATGTGGTAAGGGGATACTCAGAGGGGTCGGGGATGCTGTGGGGAGACACCATAAGGATATTTGGGAGTGACTTGCACGGGGATGCTCTGTGTGGGGTGCTCCAGGGATGCTCAGGGGGCGGTTTCAGGGATGCTCTGTGTGGGGTGCTCCAGGGATGCTCAGGGGGATGCTCTGTGTGGGGTGCTCCAGGGATGCTCAGGGGGATGCTCTGTGTGGGGTGCTCCAGGGATGCTCAGGGGGGCAGTTTCAGGGATGATCTGTGTGGGGTGCTCCAGGGATGCTCAGGGGGGCAGTTTCAGGGATGATCTGTGTGGGGTGCTCCAGGATTGCTCAGGGGGATGCTCTGTGTGGGGTGCTCCAGGATTGCTCAGGGGGCAGTTTCAGGGATGCCCTGGACGGGGTGCTCCACGGATGCTCTGTGTGGGGTGCTCCAGGGATGCTCAAGGGGGGCAGTTTCAGGGATGCTCTGTGTGGTTTCAGGGATGCTCTGTGTGGCTCCAGGGATGCTCAGGGGGGCAGTTTCAGGGATGCTCTGTGTGGGGTGCTCCAGGGATGCTCAGGGGGGCAGTTTCAGGGATGCGCTGAGGCAGACACGGCTCCTCCACCCCTTTTCCACCGGAGAAGGAACTCCAAACAGGGATCTCAGAGCCCTGAGGGGCCGCGGCTGAGGGCGGATATGGCGGAGGGGGCGGGGCTTCAGGCGAGATGGGCGTGACCGGGACTCCCGGAGGCGTGGCCAGAGCCCCCAGGGGCGTGGCCAGAGCTCCCGGGGGCGTGGCCGGGGCGCGGCCGGCGGCGGAAGCGGCGCCAGGATTCAAAGCCGCGCTGAGGGCGGAAGCGGCGGTTGGTGCGGCCTGAGGGGCTCCGCCGCTCGGCGAGGGGAGTTACGGGCCATGAAGGTGCGGGGGCGTACGGGAGGATGGCCCCGAGGCCGCGGAGAGCGCCCGGGGGCGGGTGAGGGTGCACAGGGGGGTCTGCAGGGGGTGAGGAGGTGCTGGGGTGGAGGTGCCCGGTCCGAGCGGGGAGGGCCCCGCGGTGCCCCGCGGCTGAGGGCAGGGCGCGGGTTGGGGTGCCCGGGATCACCCTGAGCTCTCTGCCCGTCCGCAGGGCCGGGCCCGCGGCGCTGCCGGGGTGGGGCTCCCCCCCGAGCAGCAGCGCCGTGGGGCCGGGCAGCCCCCGGGGAAGGAGCAGCCGAGAGCCCCGCAGCGCACACGGCGAGCGCTGGCCGAGAGCAACCCGAGCAACCCGAGCAACCCGAGCAACCCGAGCGCGGCGCCCGCGACCGTCTGGGTGGAGAGTGCGCCCGGCCAGCAGAGCCCGGCCTTTGTGAGTGCACCGAGGGCACCATCTGCCGGGGCTTCTTGAACCCTTCCGTGTGATCTTTTTCACAGCCTGAGGGCAGCCAGGAACACGGCTCCTAAAAATAAAAACTTGTTTTAATGTGATTGACCAGGGGCAGAAGCCACTGTGGTATCCATGTAGTCTGGCCTCCCCTTTGCACAAGCCCTCAACATCTCTCTTTGATCCCCCTCCAATAAACTGTGTTTTTTGAGGAGAAATGCATCAAATTTAAACATCTGTCAGGTAGGGAACCTAGCCAGTGCTGCGTCTCACTTTTCCACACATCTCTAACAGTCAAGATTTTATTCTGCGTTGCTGATTAAAAAAAAAAAAAATAAGCCAAGTGTTTCAGTAGTAACGCTAATCTCCACTGTACCCCATTAGAAACACTTAAGGAAATCTTCATGCATGCTTATCTCAGGGATTTCTGTTTTGAGGGTTATTCTAAGAGGACTAAAAGTGCATTAAGTATTGCATGATGAGTTCAGTCCCCTGTAATTAATGTGTGAACATTATAGAAGCTCCTGCCCTTCCAAGATGATTTATTTCTGTATTGTAATTTAAATCCTGAAAGGTTGAGATAATTTATGGAAATCAATCATCTCCATAGTCCACCAGACTTCTGTCTTGGCACTATGAAACTTCTGGGGGAGCTGATTTTTTCCTGACAGCTTCAAGAAGCCTGGATGCTCCTGGGGACTCCCCATGTGAGGCTTCCAGAGGTGAATGAAGCTGCCCAGGGTTATCTGAGCTTATTTAATACACTTCTAATTAATCCGTGGTAAAGTCTCATGCATCAGAGTTGCTGCTGAGATGGGCAATGGGTGAGCTGGCATTGGGCTGTTCTCTGGAGCACTGTCTTGGTTTCATCCCTAACAATGTGCATTTCTCCTCATCTTGGAGTTTTGTTGGGCTGTGCTGACCCTGCTGTTCCACGTTCATCTTGGGCCTCACCCCATCCATCCCTCCCTCCCTCCCTTCAGTCTCTGGTTTCTCTTGCTGTGCTGGCAGCCAGGAGAGCAGTGCTGTTTTAATTTAAGCCATGGTGGTGTTGCTTGGCAGAACTGCGAAGAAAACAAAATGGGATTTTTGGGTTTTTCAGGTCGTTGCTCTTAATCTTTCACTTCAGATGGTAAAGACATTCGGAAGCAGTGCTGTGCTCTGTGAACTGCTTCCCTGATGTGCTTCCAGCCTTGCAGAACAATACCAGGATGAGGGGCTGGCCTGTTCCTTTTGCATCCAGGTTTTGGATAGCTGAGCATCCTTTAATGGGAGCAGGAGCTGGGAGATGCTCTGAGAATCTCCTTTTTCTTTCCTTCCCTGTGTGTTGCAGAGAGGCAAAGGCAGAGGTGTGCATGCTCTGTATCTCTAGTCAGACTCAACCCAGCCCATAATAACCCAGTAGATATTGTCCAAGTTGTTATTCCAGGTATTTTGAAACAAAACATGAAGTTTGCTCTGGGAAAAGGGAATCCAGGGACACAGGCTGCTCTAATGCTGCAGTGTAGCAAAACCCTGGTGAAATCTGCTTCTACCTCTGCCAGGCTTCAGCACTGCGGGTGGAGGAGGAGCTGAAGGAGCAGCAGCAGAAGAAGGCAGCCAGCCTGAGGAGATTCCAGGACGAGGTGAGGCAGCGGGTGAACCGGCAGGTCAGGCTGCGCCAGAGGCTGGAGCTGCAGAAGGCCTATGAAGCAGTAAGTGAGGCTCTGTCAGGAGAAACTCCTCCAAACCCAACATAAATTGGGAAAAATCCAAACACTGGAGCTTAAGTCAGCACCTTAAGTCAAGGTGTTAATGAGGAAAAAGGAGAAAATCTGAGGTTTCAGACCCTGTGGTGGCAAGCAGTGTCCCAGGCTGGGTCAGTGTGGTGCTTTGGTTGGTGCTGGAGATGCTTTGAAGCCTCCCCAGGGAAAGGTTACTGGCTCCCTGAGGCAACAGCAGAACAGAGTTCTGAAGCTCTCTGTGGAATTGCCTGCAGTTAAAAATCATCCAGGCAGGAGTTGGGAATGATGTGGATGTGTCCTGGCTGCCTTTGAAGCAAAGCAGCTTTTCTGCTGTTTCTTTTCCGATCCCTTTTCCAGAGCAGCCAAGTCGTTTTCAAACAACACTTTCCCTCTGTCTCCACATTCCCTTTTCTCCCCCATGGGCTTGTTTTGGATTATCCTTTGAATATATTTAATTCTTTCTATTCTCAAACAAGTGCTGGGGAGGCTTGCCAGGATCTGGCTGTGGCAGAAAAGAGAATGCACTGAACATGTCACCAGCTTTGGCCACCCTTGGGGTGTTTGGGCTGTTTCCATGGCTGGCTAGGGATGTCCTCATGTAACTCTGCCAGCTCCAAGCAGGAAGCCCGCAAATGCCCTCAGCCCCAAAGAACCTGATGATTCTTTGTGTTCTCAGCACAGAGAGCCAAAACCTCCCTCCCCAGAAATTTCACCTAGGGGTGTTGAAATGTCACCACGCTGACATCTTGCTGGGTCATGGTTGGAGATCCCTCTGGCTTTTTCCTGGCAGGCAGAGAGGGAGAGCTGTGCTGCTGTGCAGTACTCCAACTCGTGGAAGAGCACGTGCCTGTTCCAGAGTCTCCCTGCTCCCATCATCTGTGCACCCAGTGCTGGCTCTGGCCCAGCCCAGCCAGAAGAGGAGCATGGGGAGCCATTCCAGCAGCGAGCTGCCAAGGTGAGCCCTGCCCCTCCTGTGCTTCCACTGCTGCTTCAGCATTTGGATCCTCAGTGTTTGAAGTGGGGAAAGGGCCATGTTTTCTTTTTTTTCTACAGCACATCCCTAGTATTTGGGTTTGGAAACTGGATGAAACGTTAGCTCACACTGTCACCCTGAACGTTGTGGTGCTCCTCAGAGCATCCAGCTGGGTGTCTGTCCCAGATGCTGTGGCTGGACTGGCCTGGCTGCTGGCAGGCACGGTGTTTTCCCAGCCGTGTCCTGGCACAGAGGTGGCACTAGGTGGTGCCACCTCATTGCAGCTTGTTCCGTGCAGCCCAAAATCTGGAAAAACCTGCCTTCAGGACTGTTTAAGCTTTTTTTTTTTTTTTTTTAAATAGTGATGTTTATGGTGCATTTGGTGGTTTAGAGAGCCTGTGCACTCACCTAGGAGCTGGAGTTATTCCAGTTGGAGCACCATGGGATGCATTCCAGTTGAAGTACCTTGGGGTGGAAAATCACTTCTGGCTGGATACCAAGCAAGAAAACTTGGGATCTGGCATCTCAGCAACATATTTTGGGAGCAGATGAGTTGCCTGGATCAGAATTTCGGTACCTTGGGGCAGCTCTGAGAGACCCTGACTGTTTGTTGAGTTGTGCTGCCTTGACTGAGTATCTTGCCTGGAGCAGGCTGACTGGGAGCTGTCTCCATGCAGCTGAAGTTGTGTTTCCTTTGCCTCTCTCTGGGCTCAGCTCAGCAGGGCTGTGCAGCAGGTTCGGAGCAGGCTGGCCTCCCGCAGGATCCTGTCCCCCGGCGCCTGCAGGCAGGAGGTGAGTGAGGGCTGGCTGGGCTGAGGGCAGAGAAATCACCTTGCAAAGTGCTTGGCAAGGGTTGGCTCTAATTAGCAAATCCAAAACATAATTCAGGAAGTTTCTCCAGCAGGACTGAAATAAACTGTGCTTTCCTGAGACAGCTTGTGGGTAACCCATTTCAGAGAAGGCAGCAGGATAAAGTGTGTGGAAACATCTCTGAGATGAACTCAAGAATGCAAAATAGACTTTCAAAGGTTGAGATTGTGATCTGGGTATCTGGGAGGAATGTGATGACAAGCCCTCCCTTCAGGTGCCTTTATTTCTTCAAACCTCGACAACTCTTTCCATTGCATCAATTGCTTGTTTTGTGTGGGTGGCAAAGATCTGGAGGGTTTTTCCTCTCCCGGGGCTGGCTTCTGGTAGAGAAGGGTTGGCATGCAGCTGCTTTCCTCAAAGCAGTGCATGGAAGGAGGTCAGTCCCACCTTTTGTTCTGCTGAATTTCATCCTGCTTTTGCTCCTTCAGTTCTTGAGACCCCTTTTGTGTTGTAGCTGTTTTCTCGGTCTCTATGCCAAGACCTTTCATGATCTGCTGTACTTTGGAGAACACCAGGTGCAGCCCAGCCTGGTGTTTTGACTTATTGCCTCTGGACCCAGTTTCCTGCCCATCCTGTAAATCTTCATTCCCTTCTCTTTCTCAGGTTCACCAAAGGTGAAATAGATCTTTGCTGATTATCTAGAAACTACCCTTTATAAAAGGGCTGCTCTGGCTCTTCTTCTTTGTACTCTTGGATTTCTGATGAAGTCAGTCAGCTCTGCAAATAGGAGTCAGCAAAACACAATAATTATGGGTCTCAAAAACCTTGTTACCTGTTTCCAACAGCAAACATCCTTCTTGTTTGAGCTACTAACGCATTCAGTGAGATAAGTTGATTTATGACCTCACATAAATAATAAAGGCACTGCCTAGGTGAGCCAGAGGGTTACAGGAGATCCGTGGGAGTCCTGAGCTAGTCATCCACAGCAGTGAGAAACACAGGCAGGAGTTTGGGACCATCCTCCCATCCCAGCCTCACTGCACCTACAGTTAATCTACATAAGGAAGTTTAACAGCTTCCCTGATTTATTCTGGGAAGACTATATGGATTTATTGCATTGTTCTGTTTTATTACTCCATGATATATGAGGAGAAAAAAGCTCCCATATTAATCTAAATCTCTCCCTGCATGAAGGTTTGGCATGTTCCCAGCCTGGCAGGACAGCAACGTGTTCCCTTCTCTTCAGGTGCAAAAGGCTGCCACAGACAGAGCCATGGACCCAACCCCCTTGGTAGTGCTGCCTCTGCTTTGGTGCTCCCTGGATCTCCTTGTGCTTTGTATTCCAGCCCATTTGTTTGGTTTTATCCCAAGGGTTTTTCACCTAATACTTCAACAAAGCAAGTGGGGTCAGTAGCTTAATCAAGATGCTTCTTTCTTCCTTCATCCAGGCTGATAATGAAATCAAAGAGCAGAGCCCACCTAGTTCTTACCCTATTTCTGTGCAGTGAACTCCTGAGACCAAATCTGGGCCATGTTTTTAATCAGTTTTGTGCATCCCACATCAGACTTTCATCTATCAGGTTTTGCTTTACCCCGGTGTTGAATTAGGCCAAGTCAAGAGCTCAGCTGAACCCCAGAGTCTCTTGCTGCGCTTTGCCTGAGGCCTCTTCCTTCTATTGTAGGAGACATTCAGTTTATCCTGGCCTGACTCTTGACAAATTTATGCTGCTTGCTGCTTATCTTGTTTTCTTGTGGCTTACAGATAGTTTGCAAGGTGATTTCCTCTTGTTTTTACAAAAGTCACAGTTAAACTCTCGAAGCTAAAATCTTCTGTTTGGTATTTCCTTTTCCTTTCCTTTAAATAAAGAAAGGCACTCCTTGTGTCCTTTTCTGATAATTTGGACCACAGATTTCAGGGAGCTTTGCACCTTAGCTGTCACTCCTGGCAGCAGCACAGGGGAGGTCCATCCTCTTTAAAAGCGTCAGTTTTAGGAATAACCTGACATTTTCCTCCCAATAATAGTCCTGGCATTTTTCTCCCTGCTGCTGCTAACTCAAAGCAAGTCTTTGGCTGAAATATTTTTTCCTCCTCAGTCATGTTTTCTGCGTTTTTCTTCTTCTTTTTCCTTTCTCCCTGTAAAGTATTGCATTCCCTGTGATAATAATCCATGTTCCTAAGATTGCTGCTCTTTCTCTCCCTGCAAGATTCCTTTTCAGGTTAAAAGCATCCAAGGAGTTAATTGCCTGCTTTCCCAAGCAGATACCAGAGTGGTAATTGCCTGGAGATGACCTGTCCAGTGTTCCAGCTCATCCTGTTACTGAGTCTTTGCCTTCAGGCTTTGGTGGACTGCTGTAGCTCCCCATCATGGCAGCACCCGAATTCTCATCCCCAGTGTCTCATTCCACCAAGTTGGTGTTGTTTTTCCACTGTGTCATGTGTTTCTACCTTCAATGCTCCAGAGCAACTTCTAAAGCAGTAACCCTTCTCCTCTGTTTCCTTATCCTTACCAAAGCAGCTATTCTGTTTCTATCATAATGGGGTTATCAAGGAATTCTTGGTATCACCTGTTCTCCCACTAATCCATCCTTTCCCTCTGTCAGCAGTCCTGTGCATCTCTTTCCACCATGCTGAAGGAAAAAAAGAAAGCAAGGGGAAAAAAAATTATCCTGGCTTCAAGCTTGCTTCTGGCATTTTAATTCTTTATTTTGTAGGAAACAATCTGCTGCCTCTCAAAATATTGTGGATTGCCACTGGGGAGCCTGCCCACTTCCCATCTGAAGGAGTGTACTCCATACTCGGTGTCACTCAGAGATTCCAGCTCCTTGTCACTGTGAAAGAGTGCCTGGAGAGGTTTTTGCCTTGCCTTCCCTTCACCCCACGTCTGTCCCACTGCTCCTGCAGTTGGGGGAGGGCCCAGTCACAGTCACCCTGCTACATTCCTGTTTCCCAGCTCTGGTGACCCGTGGTGCAGCGGAACACATGGTGCTGCCAGATCACATCCAAGTGACAGCACACACAGCCTCCTGTGTGTTAAAGCTGCTCCAAGGGTGTTCCGTTTTCCCTTGGCACCAAAGCAGCCAGATTCAATTCCATCTTTACACCCATGTCCTCCCTTCTCCAGGAACCAGACCCTTGCCCTGCAGCTGCAGTGCCCATGGAGGAGAGTGAGGAGCTGCTGCTGGCAGGACACCACGATCTGCCTGCTGAGCTGCTGGAGCAGGCCACAGCCACACGTGGCACTGGGCAGGATGATGGCTTCTACATCAAAATTGAGTTTGAAAAAGTAAGACTCATGCAAAGTTGGTCTTGAGTGGTTTGGATCATGGATTTCTTTTGGTGTCTCTGGGTGAGGCTGCTCTTGGAGTAGAGCAGTTGCTCCCTCAGGCCTGCTGAACTCTTAAGCCCACCATCTTCAAAGCGGGTTTGGGGGCAGTACTGGAGCTCAGTGAGGTTGGCACTGCCATTCCCTGCTTTCATGGCCTTGGATTCCTGCCTGCTTGTGATGCCACTTGGCAGCTGCCTAGGTGAAAGCTGAAACCAGGGCATGCAGTCACATCATGCCCAGAGCCATGCTCAGAGCACACCAAAAGACCCAAGTGTGGAAGAGATCAAAAGAGATCAAATCAGAAAACTTGAAAAGTGGGGGGGAAAAGCCAACAAAAAACCCAACTTTGTATCAGGTGAAGGAGATGGCTGTGGCAGTGCTGGTGCCTGAGGCTGGCAGGCCCTGCCCTAGGAGGGGTTGAGGAGGGCTTGATGTACTTATCCTTCCTCTTTTGTTTTCAGGCAGCTGTTTTTGAGCATTTGGGGGGTGGAAATGGTTCATCCTGATTACCTGGGGTGGTTGGCAAAGGCTTTATGGCTGTGGCAGTGTGTGCCCAGCCTTGGCTGGGGATTAGTCCAGCTTGGAGCAGAAATACTGGCTGGGCAGATAGGGACACAGCAGAAGTTTATGCTGAGGGCTACACTGAAGTTTTGGGAGATGTTGGCTGTGTAATTCCCCTTACATTTAGTTACTTTTTTTCACACTTCAAGAAGTTCACAATAGAAGTTTGGGATGGGGAGATGTGCATCCATATTTAAACCAGAACCCTCCTCCAAGGGTATCTTTAGAGGTGTTTTGACAAAGCTTTGGTGCTCAGACTCCCATATTGAGATGTGGCACATCTCTCCTGTTCATGGCCAACCTGTACCCCAGATAAAACCCATTTCCAAGGTGGGTTATCTTGCTGAGGTCTGGAGGGATCACACAGCGGCCCTGCTTTCAGTGAAGAGCATTTTGCTGGGGGAGGATGAGAAAGAGCTGTGGTGATGCTGATGCTGCTCCTTTCCATTGTCTCTCAGGTCTGTGATGGGTCGCTGAAGGTCTCCAGCCTGCCTGGGCCTCCTGGGAGGCCACAAAGTGAATTCCAACCTCCCCTCAAACTCTGGGCTGGTGTTGACCAAGAGGAAACCAGGAAGCAGGTCTGTCCAGGGGACCCAAGCCCTTGTGGTTCTGTTTAAAAGAGATTGGGTGTTAGGAATGCTGCTGGCTCTAATAAAAAACCTCAGAGGAGCTTTGATGTATGAAACCCCTACGGGGTTTAGTTTGTGGCTTTTGGTCTCAGGTCTTGGGCAAAGCTACCAGGTTATTTTTTAAAATCTGTTGTGACTAAATGCAACTGTTACCTACTCCTCCTACAAAATCTGGGATCTCAAAACACCAGAAATTTGAAGGAGAAACAGGCTTCTTTCATGCTGCCTGGCAAAACCAAGGGGTGATTGCTGTAGCTGCAAGGAGCCCCAGAAGCTGCCAAAAATGCTTAAAAAAACCTCCAAGAACAAAGCCAACTTTATCTTGTTTAAATACAAGGCTGGAATATAAAGGCTTCTTTGCTTTTGGGAATAGCCTCAAGCTCAGCCTGCAGGCCAAGTGGATGATTTCACAGTGAGGGTTTACAGCCTGTGTCCTGGACAGTTTGGACAGTTTGGCTCATGCTAATCTGAGTGATACAGAGTGATGATGTTTCTCTTGGATGCCTAAAGCCAGTGACTTTGATTTTCCTGCTTCCTCCTGCCATGAAGAGGAAAATTTCTCTCTCCTTTCGTCACCTTTCTTGCAGTTTGCAGTGTAAAATTATGAACAATTTGCATGTTTTTTGTTTCTTGCAAGTGTTTTCCAA
Organism: Taeniopygia guttata; assembly: GCF_048771995.1. Taxonomy (NCBI): domain Eukaryota; kingdom Metazoa; phylum Chordata; class Aves; order Passeriformes; family Estrildidae; genus Taeniopygia; species Taeniopygia guttata. The sequence continues at coordinate 2,224,884 of NC_133049.1, forward strand.
CCAACTGATCCCAAATATGGTTGTGGTTTCTTGCCAGTGTGACAACAGCTGGGGCTTCTCAGGATCCTTCTCCTAACCCTGCTATTCCCTTTCCTCTTGCTTTTAATCTCCTTGGCTCTGATCCATCCAAGATAACTAGTTTTGCAGCACTCTCCTCTGCCCGGGTTTTTTCCATCCAGTATTCTTCACTGGCAGCCTGGTGATCTCTTCTCCTCCTCCTTTATCTCCAGCTGTGCTGAGCTCTCTCCACTGAGTGAGGTGGACAAACTGAGCCCAAAGGTTTTGGCATTCTTGGGGAAAAATCTGCATTAAATTTTTGGGAGTCATGGAGCTCAAACTGTTTCTGTACCCCACAGCAGGAGGGCTTTTGATGTGAGCTTTAGCCAGGAGGTTTCCCTGCCCTTGCTGCATCAGTGGGATCAGCCAAAGCCCAGACATTAAACCCTCAGTATCCATATGGGAGTTCTTCCTGCAGGGCCCCTGGATTTGTCTCAGCAATGGTTTTGCCACTTAGGGGCTCTCCTGCATGTAGAGAATCCAGATTGGTGTTACATGTTCATCTTTTGGAGGAGATGCAGGGTTCCAGTGCACTGCAGATCCAGGTGGCTCCAAATTCAAGCAGGGCTGAAGTTGAAACTGGCTGAATTTAGGAATTTGCCAGGTGGCAGAGCTGCCATCCATAGGCAGTGTCAGTGGAGGGATGCAGGTACAAAGCTCTCCAGTGCTTTGACATGACTTGGTCTTTCCGACCTTGCTGCCATCTCTGCAGCTTCCCAGTGCTGGGTCATGCTCACACAGAGATGTTGAGGCTCTTTTGGGGAAAGAGCAAGGTTCCACCTTCCAGAAATCAAGCTGAGCACTGATATCACTTGACATTTATCCCAGGCACCCTTCCCAAATGTCCTTCTCTTGTTCTCCGAAGCGGCAGAGCGAGTTCCTGCGGCGCCGGCGCCTCTTCATGGCCCTGGAGCGGGAGCGAGTGAGGGAACACCAGTGGCAGCAGAAGAGGCAGCAGAGAGTTGCCCAGTGAGTCCGTGCAGGTGCTGGGGTCACCTCCTCCATCAGGGTCCTTCTGAAGGTTGGAAGAGTCTTGTGAGTTTGTCTCCCTGGGGTGAGAAGAGTCTTGTGAGTTTGTCTCCCTGTTTGTAACCCCCCTGGGGTGGGATTCACACAGCCAACCCCCAGCACACACCCTTGGGCCACGTTGAGTCCTTTAGCACTTCTCTACTTAGTTTTGAAGTCCCTGTGCAGCTTGTTTAGGAACCTGGAGCCAAATCATGGGGCTGGGAGAGATGCAACTACCCAAACCATGACTCTGGGAACTTAAGCCTGTGTTTAGAAACTTTGGGGTGAGGTTACCTTGTTGTGCTGAGCTGTGACCATCCCTGGCATTTTTAATATCAGACCCTTCCCCTCAATGGCCATAAAAACTTATACAATGTAATAAAATATTTTACAGGCATTTGTTCCAGAGTTGAACACTTGGTATCTGTGTAGAAGTATCGGCTGTGGTGGAATTTTCTCAGCTTCTCCTGTGAAGGGGTTCACTAAGGAGAAGCTCTGCAAATTAGAAGCTCTTCAAATTCACAGCAAAATAGGAAAGGTCCTCTAATTTTTGTTTTTTCCCTGGCTTTCCTTTGAATGAACTGACCTAAATCTGACCATTCTGGCTCTTCTGTGATCAGGCTTTGGGGGAGTGGGACAGGCACCACAGGGCAGGATTTCATGGCCGTTTTTTGGGAAAAAACTGCCAATCTAAAGCAGTGCTCCTTGAGCCACATCCTGACATTCCAGCAGCACTTGGGAGCTTAGGAGAGCTTGACCTGCTCTGTGAATGCTGGCAAGGCCCCAGGGATTCCTGGGGCAATACTTTTTTTACTATTGTTTTTTCATTTAAGTGTGGTCAGAGGGGAGCTGGGTTTGTAATTATGGGATATAAAGCCCCAAGGTGGCCTTGGCCTCACTTTCTGGAGTGGATTTATAGTGCTGTACTTAAGGTTCTACATTTCATTTAAAAAACATTTCCAATTTTATAACTCAACCAGTGAAGGTTGACTTCAGCAGTTTTTGAATGTAAAGATTTGACTCCCTACATGAAGTAAGGTCTGAAATGTCTTGTCCTGGCTTCTTCCCAGCCTTGATTTTGGTTTTAATGCCCCCTGGCAAGGAGTGGCATGGGACACTTGTTGCATTTGGGAATAAAATGTCACTTTGGTGTAAAGTCTTTGTGCTTTGCAATTGCTGCTTGTCAGGGGAATGTGTGTTGTGTTTGGTGGAAATGACACAACCCAGGTTGTTCCAGGTACCACTAAAGGGCTGGAGGGCCGTGTAGGTGCAAGGGAGACTGAGGAAATAGAGCAAAACTTGGTTAAAAGTACATCTTAAAGCCTGTTTTGGAGTAAAGGTGGGATCCTTGGAATTTCTCTGCTGTACCCAACCCTGTCATGCTTCCCTGTCCTGGAAGGTGCTTAGAGAAGGATCCAAGCTGCCTCATAGTCAGAAACAATGGGAAGTGGGGCAGCTGGGAAGCCAAGGTGTTGGTCTTTTCTGGGGGGGTATTAAAGAGCCCAGCCTACATGCTTTAAGGACAGAAGTGCAGCTTTGGGGAGCTGTGGGTGGCAGGAGCATGTGTGGATGTCATGCAGGAAGGAGCTGGAAGTCCAGAATGGTGAGAAAACAGGCGGGCAGGAAGATTTTGAGGGCAGGAAAGCATTCACAGGCGGGTGTTGACATATGGGGGGAAGAATGGAGTCTCGGGAAGCTTTTTTGACCATTCTATGTTTAAAGCAAATATATTTGTTTATATGAATTTATATTTAATGCCTTTGACAGCAGCAGCATCACCCAGATTCCTGTGCCCTGACCTCACGGGCAGGGATGGAGGTGGGGATGGGAAGTTCCCTCTCTAAGCATGTGTGTTCCTGCAGGATTAAGAGGCAGAAGGAGAATCAGCGCCGGGCGGAGGAGCAGAAGATGCGAGACATGGCTGAGCAGCGAGAGCCCTCCCCAGGAGAGGGAACCTGGGAAGCTCTGGCCCAGCTCCAGCTGGAGGAGAGGAGAGTGAGGGACAGACAGCAGCGGAATAAGGAGCGTGTGAGGTACAGCCAGCCTGAGCTTGTCGTGCAGAGCCAGGTGTCACTGCCAGATGTGAATGTTTGATCCCTTGCAGGTATGTTGAAGCTCTGAGAGCCCAGATGAGGGAGAAAGTCAAGCTCTGTAACATCGACTTGCCCCCACTGTGTTCCTGTGGGTCTGATTTCTGGGATTCCCACCCGGATACCTGTGCAAATAACTGCATCTTCTACAGAAATCACAAAGGTAGGAGCTCCTGCTTTCAGAGAGGAGACCCCTGGGCCTGATCAAACCAGGATAGGTGTTTCCATGCTCCTGGGCTGCTGTGCAGGGATGTTCCTCCAAATATGCTCTGGAGAGGGCAAGTCAAGGGCTTTACTTGAGTTAACTAGGGAGTGTGGTGGCATCCTCAGCAAGGCACCAGCCCCTACAATGTGTTAAATTACACAGCTGTGACACAGCCACATGTGGTTATGGACACAGCCATGAGGAAGCATCTCATTAGGGACATAGATAAATGCTGAACCTTCTGCCAGGAGGATGCACAAAGGTGTGGAAATGGCCTTCCTTAAGTGATGGAGGGCTCTGACCTCGAGCACAGCTTGGGAAAATTCCTGTCTGGGCAACTGGGAGTTATCTGGAAGGGAAGATAAAGACATTTGGGTTCACAAAATAATCTTTGGCTTGTGTATTGATTTATGTTCGAGAGTTTGCAGAGTATGCAAATGGGTATGTGGAAAGTACAGACATGTCGATTTACCTTAAACCCCAATCGTTGTCTCTCTGCTCTGGTGAAAGGCTAGAGCCAAGCCCAGTTTCGGGCCATAAGTGCAACGCTCGTGTCCTGATAGTGTCTGTGTGTCCCTGTCCCGCTCAGCCTACAGCCAGGCTCTGCACTCAGCCATCTCCTCCTGTGCAGCCACACGCTCCCTGCAGGACTTGGCTGCTCTCTGTGCTCGCTCGGGGAAGCGTCTGTGACCGAGGCAGCTCCGTGTCCCAGCGACTGGGGTCAGCGGGGAGTGGGGCTGTGTGTGTCCTGCTGCCCCTCCACGCCACTGCCAGGCCGCTGTCACCTTTGCTCCGTGTGCTCCGTTTGTGCTGTGCCTCTCCCACTCTGCCCCAGGTGTGCAGCTGGCCGGGGCGATGGTCGAGGTGAAGGAGGCAATTGCTCCGTGGGGTTGGTTTATGGCAGGTACTTGCATTCCAGTAGCTGACTATTGACTACATATTTTTATTGACAAATCATTATTGTGGAATAAACTGCTTTCAAGTATTGTTTGTCTCATTTGAAGTGTGAAAGGAGGAGAAATGAGGTGCCTGGGGTCAGTATCTCTTAGGGGAGGATTTCTAAGCTTTCCCTGCTCCCTTCTCTCCCTTTTCCTAGGGCTTCTGCCAGCCCCTGCCACTTGGATCACCTTCCAGAGCCAGGAAGGGAATGTATTGTTCCGTCCTTTTCTTTGTGAGGATCTCTTTTCCAGTAACACCCACACAGCTTTGTACCTGACCCATGCTCCCATAGCCTCTACTTTGCTCCTGAAAGGAAGGAGCACTTTTCTAGTAAAAAAATCTACAGGAGTGACTGAAGCAAGATGGGTTTTCCCAGAGCTGCCTGGGGTGAGGTAATAACGTGGTTCTGGGCAGAGGTTACTCCATTCCCTGTCATTAATATTTACTCCTTGCTGTCCCCCCTCTCCAATATTAACCATGGCAGGAAGGATGGGTGGCCGAGCGTGCCGGATCATTTCTTTTCCCTGTTCCAATCCCACTGGGCACAAAGCAAACCCACCTCCGGTGCAGAGGTGGCACAGAGGTACAGAGCCAGGGTCTGCTCCTCGCTTCCCCTTGGAGAATCATTCACTGAGGGATCTGTGGTGGCTAATGCTGTTTATTAACAGCTGCTTGCGTCAGGGCGGCAGCCCTAATTCAGGGTGTTGGAGTGGGTTTGGAAAGGGCAGGATCTGCCCCGTGAGGGGGCAAGGAAGCAAAGGGCTAAAGCTGTAAATGGATTTCTAATAACTGATTTCAGCTCTAGGGCGGCTGAGGACAAGCACTTCCTTGGCAAGTCCCCAAGGAACTTGCTCAGGCCCTGGGGACCTCTGTTCCTGCCTCTGGAGTGATCCCCAAAGGGGGTGTGGGCTGATATGGGGCTTAGTTAAAGGAATAAATACAGCTGTGCTGCTCCTCATCCTCAATCTGCCCCTAGCAAGATAAGTGGGATACTTTGAAAGGGGGTGGGGGAAGAGAAGGACTCCCGACATCCCTGGCAATAACCCCAAAATGTGTCTGGGGTAGCTCGGTCACCATCAGGGCAGCGAAGCCTGTTCGGAAGTTGCTGGGGTGGGAGTGGAAAAGTTAAATCCAGTTTTTTTCTGCTGGCAAAGCTGCGGAAGCTCACAGAGAGAGCCCCGGGGCATATGAAAAGGGCTGTTCCCTGGTTCCAGCCGGGCTCGGAGGCCGGGTTTGTTTTACAGGGAGCGAGGGCAGCCCGGCCGCCCCTCGCGGCCGCGGAACCGCGGAACCGGGGCCGTGGCGGGGCGGGACCGCGGGGCGGGAGCGGCGGCCCCGGGGCGGTGAAAAGGAGCCGGGGGTGCCCGAGCGCCGCACCGCCCGCCATGAGGGCAGCGCTCGCCCCCGGGATCCGCCTGCTCCGCGCCCTGCCCCGGGACAGCCGGTGAGCGGGACGGGGCATAGGGACCGGGACCGGGGCTGGGGAGAGGGACCGGGGCTGGGATCGGGGCTGGGGAGAGGGACCGGGACTGGGACTGGGGATAGGGACCGGCACCGGGGCTGGGGAGAGGGACCGGCACCGGGACCGGGGCTGGGGAGAGGGACCGGGACCCGGACTGGGACTGGGGATAGGGACCGGGACCGGGATCGGGAGTGGGGATAGGGACTGGAGATAGGGACCGGGACCGGGATCGGGACTGGTTCTGGTTATAGGGCACGGCGCTGGGATCGGGACTGGGGATAGGGACCGTCACCGGGATCAGGACCGGGATTGGGACTGGTTCTGGATATAGGGACCGGCACCGGGATCGGGACCGGCTCTGGAGATAGGGACCGGCACCGGGATCAGGACCGGGATTGGGACTGGTTCTGGATATAGGGACCGGCACCGGGATCGGGACTGGCTCTGGATATAGGGACCAGGATCGGTACCGGCTCTGCACAGAGGGATCAGGACTGGTCCTGGACATAGGGACCGGCACCGGGGTCGGGACTATCACCGGGATCGAGACTGGAACTGGGACAGGGACTGACATCGGGCGGGGAGGGTGTCGGTACCGGGACAGGGAGGGTCTCTGGAACGGGACTTGAGGCTGGCCCTGGACATTGGAGCCGACAGCAGGCGGGGACCAGAACCGGCGCAGGGATCAGCCCCGGGTTTGGGAGGAGGGGGTGTCATTCCACTGGGGACTGGCAACCACTGGAAGTGGAACCGGGATAGAGACTGGCCCTGGGCACAGGGACTGGCACTGGGATGGAGGCTGACCCTGGAACAGCGGCACCACACGGGGCCAGCGCCGGACTGGGACCACTTGCTGGGGACTGACATGGGGACAGGGATGAGGGGTCACTGCCCCAGGGCCCAGCACTGCCCTCAGGCACTGTGAGATGGGATCGACCCTCACCGCTGCAGCCCAGGGCTTGGGACTCGCCTGGGGAGGGGGAACCTCGAGATGGGCAGCGGCACCCGCCAGCCTCTGGATACCTCAGGCCCTCACTCTCAAAATTCAGTGGGATGTGGCCAAAACAGAGACCTTGCCTGCTGTCTTCTTTTTTGATGAAGTGATGGGACTGCTGCCCATTTAATTTCAATTAATATTTGGATTTTTTTGAAGCCCATTGCCAGACACTCCCTCTTGCTTTTCCATCTGCTGGAATTTTCCCTGCCAGAACATGTAGGGTAAAAAGAAAAAACCTGACACCCAAGTGTCTGACCCAGGGGGCACTGCATGTGAAGTTTATCTTCCCCTTCCCTGCCGTGGCCTCTCTGCTCCTCTTGGATCAGCCCTGCAGTCACTAGCAGTGATTTAGGGTGGTTTATTCGGTTTTTGGGGTTGGAAGCAGCAGTTTCTCAGCCACAGTCTAGCCCTGGAGCTGGCATCATAGCACAGGGATTTGCAGCTCCAGGGAGAAGTGAAACTGCGAAGAGGAGCAGGATGGGCCAAAACCACCAAAGGAAAGGTTGTTTTTTTTCTAAACTTGGAGCAACCTCGTGACATGTCTGTGTGCTGCAGCTGCCTGTGACTACTTGCATCCTCTGTGCTGCCACAAAACCCTTCCTGAAGGCAGGGTAGCTCCTTCAGAGATACTCATCTTGCTCCAGAGAATGCTAGATCCTTCTTGGGATTCTCCAGGCTTTATCTGTTAGCTTTGATGGGTGCAGCATCCCCATTTCCTGAGCACAGACTCTCCCTTTCCCTGCATTTAATCCAAGCAAAGAGGATGAAATGGCTTTTTGGTGGAGGAAGGGGAGATGCTTTTTTTCCCACTTATCTTTGATTAACCCTGGCAGTGATGATGAATCAGCACAGTTTCCACTTGTGACACCGGGAAGGCACTTGCTCACCCTGTGTGTCGGTGGGATGTAACTGCTTGAGGAGATGGAAACACTGCTTGATGTTCCCCACAAAACTCAGCTGATCTTTTTAAACCACATCCTGGGCTTTTTTGAGGGGTCTGCTCACTTCCTGAGCAGCTCAGCTGAGCTGGTTCAGGTCACCAATGCAATAGAAGAGTCCCATTGGGTGCTGAAGCCACCCACCCCTGTCCCAGAAACCCTGACCTCTCAGCTTCCTTCCTCCCACAGCTATCGGGGACTGACTCTGGTGCTGACCTTCCTCTCCTACACCAGCTACCACCTCTCCCGAAAACCCATCAGCATCGTCAAGGTGAGCTCCAGCCTCCCCTACTGTGGGGACAGGGAACCTGGAGAGGGCACATGGGGAGGGGGACGCTGACAGCACTTTGACTTCACCCCCTCTCTCTCTCCCTGCAGAGCCAGCTGCACCCCAACTGCTCGGCCTTGGGCCCGAACCCCCACAATGACTCCAACAGCACCACATGGTGCAGCTGGGCCCCCTTTGGTAAGGCTGAGCTGCCCCAGGCACCCCAAAACCCACCTTGTGGCAGTGAGTTGGGCTCCCTCCATTCCCTAGTACCAGATCGTGGCCAGGGTTTGGCAGGGAGCCAGCTGCTCATTAGGCACCGGAGGTAATTAAGTGATGAAGGTCTGTCCCATGCCCCTGGGCCGAAGGGCAGCAGCGGGTGGTGAAGTCCATGTCAGGACCAGGTCCCAGTGCCGATGGCACCGGGCCATACCCCCAGAAGCCCCCATGGAGAGCAGGCTTTTGGGAATGGGGGCAAGACCAAGCCAGCAGCCACGGGGACAGGACACAAAATGGGGACCAGGCTGAGGTGGCCCTAATATTTGTTTTCCAGATGGGGACAACTACAAGGAACTTTTTGGGGCGCTGGATAATGCCTTCCTGGTGGCCTACGCCATCGGGATGTTCATCAGGTACCCAGGGCCTTCCCCTCCACTCACCAGTTTGCACCAGTCTGGCGGAAGCTGGTTTCCACTGGGATGGGGTCATGCTAACAGGAAAGCAGCCAGGGATCCGCTCAGGATTCGGGTGCTGGCTCGGTGTGATAGTGCCCATTGCTGGCATCACCTGTGACAGCCTCTGGTGTGCTCTTCCCTCTCTCTGCAGCGGCATTTTTGGGGAGCGCCTCCCTCTGCGCTACTACCTGTCGGGGGGAATGGTGCTGAGCGGGCTCTTCACCGCCCTTTTTGGCCTCGGCTACTTCTGGAACATCCACGTCCTCTGGTACTTCATCGTTGTGCAGGTGTGTTGTGCTGGAGGACGCCCAGGCTTTATCACCGTGGCCTCATCCCAGTTTTTCAGTGGCCTTCAGGGATTGGGGTGGCCCAGTTTCTGAGCAGGGCAGCACTGAGCATTTCCACTCCTGCAAACCTGGCTGTGCGTGGCGTGGGCGTCGAAACCGCGGGGCGTGCCGGTCTCCGAGCGGTGCCGGCAGCTGGTGTGGCAACACCAGCCACTCCCGGTTTAGCCATGGGAGCGATGCAAACGGCTCCAGGATTGCCCCAGCAGGGAAAAAAACAAACAAACCAAGAGTTTTCTTAACAGCTGTGGAATAGGGGTGGCTGTTTTCCAGCCCAGTTGCCCAAAATGGTGCAGTGTCGGAATCTGTAGGTATTGGTGATTCCCAGATTGTAGAAAGTCTCTGTCTGTCTGCCCCACTGCCAAAGCAGAAGCCATAATTGGTCTGTGCTGGTTTCAAGGTTGTTTATTCTGTTTATCTCTAACATGTTCTGCTGCCCTGCCGCAGCTCTGTCCTGCAGGGCAGCGTGTGGGGCTCTGCCCTCAGTGGGATGGTACAAACATTAAATACCACAAACTACCTGTGCTGGATTTACAATAACGTGCCAATATCTGTCACCTACGTTGGACAGTGTGTCCCCAGCCTGAACCAACAGAAAAATGCCAACACCACAGTGAAACATGGAGGGCATGAAGAAGGAGGAAAAGGACAAGACACACCCAATTTCCTCCATCTTGTCCCCTCTGAACCCCTAATCTAGAAACCTAAAATTTTACTTTTGCACCCATGTCACACTTAATTATTACTCTTATCAAACACTCAGAGCTTGTAATTCATCCTGTAAGATTGAAAACTCTTTTCCATGGCCAGAGATCACAGCCAGTGTCTCTGGGGGCTCTGTCCAGGGGGGTTCCTGACCCCTGCCAGGGTCCCAGACCTGCCAGGGCAGCCAGAGGGAAGCCCTGGATTCCCACAGTGCAGGGCTCCTTGGCTGTGGTCGGTGCTTGCTGGGTGATGCTCCCCATCTCTTGCCAGGTCTGCAATGGGCTGGTGCAGACGACGGGCTGGCCTGCTGTCGTGGCATGTGTTGGAAACTGGTTTGGCAAAGGAAAGTGAGTTTATCTCCTACATGTCCCATGCCAGTCCTGGTCCCTGTTGACCCTGGCAGCCACCCCAGTGCCACTGACCCGGCTGTGTCCCCACCAGGAGAGGTTTGATCATGGGCATCTGGAACTCGCACACCTCCGTTGGCAACATCTTAGGGTCGCTCATCGCCGGTGCCTGGGTTTCCTCTGCCTGGGGCCTGTCCTTTATTGTGCCTGGCATCATCATCACCATCGTGGGCATCATCTGCTTCTTCTTCCTTGTGGAGTGTGAGTGTTGTCATCTGGGGCACAGCAGACAACCAATATAATATATGTAATTTTCCGTCTTGCCCATCTCTAAGCATTTTTGGCAATGCCCAAATACTTATTTCCAGCCGTGTCTGGCATGGATGTGAATCTGACCACCGTGGGGATGCTCAGCACCATTGGGGTTGTCCAGGCAGGCTCATTCCCCATACCAGTCATTCCTCTGAGCCTCTCTTTCTAGGAAATATCAGGGAAGTCTTTTGGGTTTTTACTGGGGAGGGAAGAGGGTACCCAGAGATGCAGCCTAGACCTGGGGGTTCCCAGGAGGGAGAGCAGGAGGAGTGGGGTTGCTCCAGGCTTTCCTCACAGGTGTCCTTTCTCCCTGCAGATCCTGAGGATGTTGACTGCAATCCACCTCTGCATCACGTGAGTTACCGATTCCCGCTCAGGGCACAGTGACACAGCTGGATCATCGGGTTGTAATGGCAGGAATTAGAGCAATGTGCAGTTGTCACAGGGGATGGTTGTTGCTCTTCCACTGGGAGCATCCTCTGGGTCATGCCCCGGCAGCAGAGCCGATGTTTCAGCCTCCTCCAGCCATGAGAGCCACATCTGCTGCTTCTGCCTTGATTTTAGACGGACGCTGATGAGGATCCTGGAGGAGTGACCACCAGTGAGAAGGATCCTGAAGCAGTCATCTCCAACGAAGGCCCACTCAGCCTCTCAGGCCAGAGCAGTGTGGATCACTCCAACAGCCCCAAGGAGCCAGCTGAGGAGCCCGAAGCCATCAGCTTCCTTGGGGCACTTCGGATACCTGTGAGTGCTGGGCTGGAGGGAAGGGCAAAGCCAGAGCAGCTCAGAGCATCCACAGGGCAGAAAATGGGAAAAACCCACCATCCAGAGGAGACTGGGGGAAGGAGGCTCCTCTGATGTCTGCTCCTCTCCTCCCAGGGTGTAGTGGAGTTCTCCCTGTGCCTGCTCTTTGCCAAGCTGGTGAGCTACACCTTCCTGTACTGGCTGCCCCTCTACATTGTCAATGTTGGTGAGTTTTGGGAACAGCGAGGTGGGAGCGAGCTGTGCAAGAGAAGCATCTCCTCACCCCTCTGCTCTCCCCCACAGCTCATTTCGGTGCCAAGGAAGCCGGGGACCTGTCGACCCTCTTTGATGTCGGGGGTATTTTAGGTTTGTCAGCATACCGCGGTGGAGGGGGTGGATCTGGGATGATTTAGGGACAATCCTGGCCTTGTCCAGTCTTGGCTGATTCCCCCCACAGGCAGCACCATCTCTTTCCCCCATGAGGTTTATTCAGTGCTCATGGCACTCAGCAGGCAGCAAACACCCCCTCATTTTAGTTTGGCATCCATTTGTTTTGAGGACCATCACAGCCTCTTGCCTCGGGTCTCGCTTGCTCAGGGACTCCTTTTCCTACAGTTTGCAAGCATGGAAGAGACCAGAGTGGCATGGAAGTGCTGGGAAACCATCTGCAGGGAGGAAGTGGAAGGGATAAACCAAAGCTCTTCATTCTGATATTGTTCTGTTTAACTTTGGGGGTATACTGGTCAGAAGATGGGGGATGAAAGAGCATCACGTTGGATTTTGGGCTGAGGCAGGGCAAAGCTCTGCCTTTGGGGTGGTGTGACTGACACCTGTAACTCTTTCCTGTAGGGGGGATCTTCGCTGGCCTCGTCTCTGACTACACTGGCGGCAGAGCCACCACATGCTGCATGATGCTGGTGGTCGCTGCTCCCATGGTGAGCTGTCACACGGGCTCCAAGCCCTGTCACGAGGGTTTCCTCTGCTCCGGCTCCTTTGAGTCACAGCTGCCTTCCTCTTCCCAACGCCCGGGATAAGCTGGTCACGCGCCCGGCTGAGATGAGAGCTGGGATTGATTCACGTGCCCAGATGTTCCTGGGAAGGTTGTCCAGCTCTAGGGGCTGGGGAGGGATTGCAGAGACCTTGACAACTAAAAAAACCCTGTAGGTTTTTCCATCCTGCCATAACTCTGCTTAAAGCCTTGGGGGTCCCACCGAGCCGGTCCAACTTTTGTCTGCTTGATTTCCATCCCAAAAGCCCCCATGCCAACAGCCTCACGCTCCACTGGAACTTGGCTTGGACGTCCTTCCCAGGCACCTGCATGGAGCTCATTTGGCTTTGCTTCCACACCATGGCTAATTAGCTGTAATCCAACCCTGGCTGGCTCTGGGATGGGAGCCTCTCCTGCTGAAGGAGCTGGCACATGCTGGGAGCAGAGGGGCTGCATCACATCCACAGCCCCGAGAGCATTGCTGGGGCAAATTATGTCTGGCTGCAGCTGTGGGACATGGCAGGGCCTCGCTGGCCATAAATTGTGGCAGCACCTCTGTTTGCCAGCTGCCAGGTATTTCATCATGCCAGTGGGATGCAGAGGTCAGGGCTGCACTCAGCCCCCCATCCCAGCTGGTGCTTGGCACGAGCAGTAATTCACAACCCCGCATTCTCCATCCCATTCCCAGGGTACTGCTGCAAGGAAAACTCTTGGTAAAACAGCTGGAGTAGCCATAATTGGTCACCTGGTGTCTCTTTTCCAGCTGTTCCTGTATAACCATGTGGGTCAGAATGGCATTGGCACATCAATAGGTAAAGAGCTCTGTGGTGCAGCTTGGTCCTGTCACTGGTGATGGAAGACACTGAGGATTCACCTGCCTTTATTCCTCCTCTTGAGCCAGGCTCCCAGACTGAATTTTGGGGAGGGTGGTGTTGGATGAGTGTTCACTGCCTGCTGGGTGGGATCTTCCTGGGAAAATGGAGATGCACAGGAGATGGATGCATGGGACAGCAGTGTCCACACAGGGGCTGGGGATGATGGAGCCAATGTCCTGCTGTTCCCTGCACCTAAAGGTTTAATTTCTCCCTGGGTACCTGTGCAGCGATGCTGATCATCTGTGGTGCTCTGGTTAACGGGCCCTACGCGCTCATCACAACGGCCGTGTCGGCAGACTTGGTAAGAGGTGCACCTCACACCCCGCCACACGGCCCTTGCACACCCTGAGGCTGTTCCCTCTCTCCCAGAGGGATTTTTCTGGGATTTTTGCACTTTTACCTTTGTTTTCCAATGCCTCTAAAGCCCAGTGAAGGGCAGAGCTGTCACACGTGGTGCTGTGCTCCACACCCTCTCTTAAACACAGGGGTTTTTCCTGTTGCTTTTTCACCTTGGCCACATGACTGTGTTTCAGCTTTGCTGCATCTCCCTCTGAGCACAAGCAGAGTGGGAATATTTGGTGGCAGATCCCCTGGGAATTTCTGCCTGCTGTTGGCCACAAGCAGCATTTGAGTTTGGTCTTCCCATCCGTGGCTTGGTCTGACACATGGAAATTGCTGCCTGGGACATCAGCCTCACCCTCACTCTGGGAAATGCCAGCCATGCACCCTGAAGCTGCTTTTACTCCTTATATTTTATCCCTCCATCCTTACAGGGCACCCATGAATCTCTCAAAGGAAATGCCAAAGCCCTTTCGACTGTCACGGCCATCATCGATGGCACGGGGTCGGTTGGTGAGTCCTGGGGGTGCTGTGTGTCCTGGTCCCCTCCCAGGGGTGAGCGGGGCTGACGTGGCTCCTGTGCCCCACAGGGGCTGCGCTGGGGCCGCTGCTGGCGGGGCTCATCTCCCCCACGGGCTGGAACAACGTCTTTTACATGCTGATAGCAGCTGATGTCCTGGCTTGTCTGGTAGGTCTGTCCTTGGCAGGGCTCCCTTCTCCACCCTGGGGTGTCACAGGCTCCCTTTTGGCTGCCTGCTCACTGTGCAGGGCACAGATGGTTCTCAGAAGACATCCAGGCAAAGGCCTGTGTTGGCTCTGTAGGTTTTCTCAGCTTTTACAGAGATAACTACAAAATGTTTTAAAATATTTTATTCTATTGTCAGTCTCAATAAATAGTGGGACACAAAAAAAGCAAAACTCAGCACCATTCCATCAGAAATGACCTGTTCCCTAGTTATGATACCTTATAAATGTTTTTCAACCTATTAACCATTTTGTTAGTTTTCTCAGCTTTTACAGAGATGGGGTAACTAAGAAATGTTTTAGAAGATTTTATTCTATTATCAGTCTCAATAAATAGTGGGACACAAAAAAAGTAAAACTCAACACCATTCCATCAGAAATTAACCTGATTCCTAGTTACAATACTTTATAAATGTTTTTCAACCTATTAACTTTTACTGCACAATACTATTATTACTTTTAACACTATATTTCACCTATAATTAATCACCTATATTTTTTCCCCACATAGTCCTACTAGAATACATTTTTCACAATGCTAATTCTCTAAGATATTTAATCTTTCTAGAAAACTGTATTTTGAAACTTATTAAAACTTATTTCTAGTTCAATCTCCCTCTCAACAATGTCATCTTTATTCCATAACCTTCCTAAGTCAACACACCTTATCTCAGTATTTACACATAAATAGACAAGACTGTGTAAACTTTCTATCAAATTTTGAGAATTCTTTACAAATCTATTCCCTACAGACTCCAAATATGCTTTCACTTGGCTTTTCCCAACAACTCCTCCTCGCACAGGTTTATTCAGATGACCTTTGCTGGGAAGAGCTGTAGGACTGATCTCCTGGTGGTGGGAATACTGATGCCAGGGCTGGGGGCTGCAGTGCCACCAGCCTTGCAGCGATCCTCCGCCCTTCCTCTTGCAGCTCCTTGCTCGTGTGGTGGTCAAAGAGGCCCGTGGCTGGTGTGGCTCCATGGCAAGGCAGAGAGGGTACGTAGCTGCCACCCCGGAGTGGCCCCTGGTGCCACAGTGCCCGAGCTCGGTGTCAGTGCTGCTCCAGAAGGATGTTTGTTACCCTTTGCTGTCGCTGCTGCATCTTCGCGTGGGCATCGCGAAGCCGTCTGCCCCATGTCCCGCTCCTGTGGCCACTGAGACATTTCCACCTCAAGCCAAGGCAGCACCTGGGGGCTTTTAGCCATCTGCACCTCAAAAAACACTTGGGGTGCTCAATGCAGTGTCGTTGTGTCTTTGTAGCTCTAGTGTGCAGCTAACAGAGTCAGTGATGGATGGGAAGTAGCTCGGTGTAAGTATCTTCACTTGAGCCCTCAGCATTAAATGCAAACACAAGCCTGATCCATTCTGATTCTGAGTTTCACTTTGCGGGCTCAGCCTGCAAATAGCCACTCTGCCAATCATTTAGGGCCAAGATCAAGATTTGGGAATCAAAAGATCAAATTGCAATGGCCAGGGAAGACTGCAGGAGCGTGGGGGAGTGGGAGGAAGCAGGAAGCAGTACATCCTTGTCTCTGGCTGATTTAGCAGATTCTGGCCCTGATGGCCAATCGATTGGGATTGATTAATGTACTTGAAACAACTGAATTTATAGGCTTTGCCCACCTTTGCAACTGAGCTTGATTACACACAGCCAGGGCTGGCTAATCAAACCTGCAGGCGAATCACTGCAGCGAGTGTATAAATAGTCTCCAAATCAGCACTGGCCCGGCTCCGATTGCCACCAACACCCCCAGGTGACACCTAAAGGACGGGGCCACAGCCAGTCCTGGCAGTGGGGCTGCCAGACCCCGACCGCCTGCGAACATTTCGTCCCTTATGTCTTGTGTTTGCAGGTGAAAGAGCAATAGTCTGGGCCTCGTGCTGCGGTAAGTGCGGCCCAAATCTCCTCCTCCGGCTGCCAGCGGAGGGCTGCCAGGCTCTGCTCTCTTGTGCCAGGGTGACAACTGTCCTAGGGGTTGACAGCATCTGTGTTTGCACCAAATACTGGCTGGTTTCTGCTGGGGCAAGCAGCTGGCTCCGTTTGTGGCAATACTGCAGCGTCTTGAGGGCTTTGGGGAGTATCTCTGGAGCAGCTTGCAGAGAACAGGCACTGTAGGATTTTGGGATATTTCAGCTTGGCTGGAGACAAAACAGTGGCTGGATCTCCTCCTGGTGCCTGCTTCTCCTCCTCGTGGGCTGTGCTTTCCCAGCAGACCTGTTTTCCCTTTCCATCTCTGGCAGCACCTCGGTGCCCACCACGGATCCCATTGCCCGCGGGGCGATGCCCTCGGCCCTGAGCCGCTCGCTTCTCTCCTCTCCCCGCAGGTTTAAGGAGTTCTGATGCCCCTGTGAGCTGCCCCACGCCCGCAGCCAGGAGAGGAGAGAGGCTGGGGCACACCGGGAGCGGGCAGAGCTGCAGCCCAGCCCGGGCACGGCCCCGCGGGCTCGCTGCCACCGTGGGTTTGCTTCCAGCGGAGGCAGGGGCGAGGAGTGGTCAAAGGGCCCTGGCCAAATGGGTTTCTGGGCCGTTTTATTAATAAAAACGTGCAAAATCTGTGTGGCCGCTCCATGCCGTGTCCTGACAGGCTCGGCCAAGTCTGTGACTGCTGGGGGCAGTGATCACACCCCTGTCCTTGCTTTCCTCTTGTTTGTGAGCCTGACCCTGCTTGGTATACCAATACCCTGCTTGGTATTCCAGGATCAGGATCAGGAGGGTGATGCCAAATCACTTTAGGCACTGCCTCACCAACAAAAAGCTGTTTCTTCTGCATGGGGAACATCCCTGGGCTGAGCCCAAAATAAGCTGGGTTTACTCCGTTGCTCAAAAAAAATATTAAAGTCAATGTTTTTCCTGATTATTAATATTCCAAAATCATACCATTTAGCTCCAAAAGAAGAACACGCATCAACCCCCACACCACAGTGAAGTGTTCACACACTCTGGCTGCTCTCGGTCCGGTGCAGCTGATGATCCTCGTTAGGCGGTTCCTAATTAGGGGTGGCCCCGGGAGGTTAAGGCGGTGCTGGCTGCCAGCCCTGCAGGCTCCCCGGGCGGGGATGGGGCTCAGAAGCCCCCACGGCGTCAGGGACCGGAGCCAGGGCCAGCTGTGCAGCCAGCTGTGTGCTCCGGGGGGGCCCGGCTTTAATGCATGGAACCGGGGAGCTTGGAAGGCACGGGATGTTTGCAGCCCCTTGCGATGTGGTTGCATCCCCTGGGATGTGTTTGCACCCCCTGGGATGTGGTTCCATCCCCTGGGATCTGATTGCATCCCCTGGGATGTGTTTGCACCCTCTGGGATGTGTTTGCAGTCTCCTGGGATGTGATTGCATCCCCTGGGATGTGTTTGCATCCTCTGGGATGTGATTGCATCCCGAGATGTGTTTGCAGTCTCCTGGGATGTGGTTGCACCCTCTGGGATGTGGTTCCATCCCTGGGATGTGGTTCCATCCCCTGGGATGTGGTTCCATCCCCTCCCACCGAGGATCACCCCTGGGCAGGCTCCGTCTCTCTGCCCAGGGCAGAGCAGGGTGCCAGGAGCTCTGTGTGTGCCTGGGATAAATTGCAGCTCTAATTGACTTCACCTCCTTGGATCTTGACCCGAGGAGAAAACATCTGGGCCTGATGTGATTTTATTAAGTGCTGATTTCATCAGCAAAGGGGGGAAAAGGGTGGGGGGGAAAAAAAGGAGGAAACTTGCTGGCCAGTTGGAGCAGGTCCCTGTAAAAGTCTGAGGGTGGTGGAGTGGCACAGGGGATCAGGCAGCCTGGAGAGTGGCAGCTGCAGGTCTGAGGTGGCCAAACAGTGATGGCCCTCAATCCCCTCCACTCTGACTGGTGATGCTCAATGGGTCTTGGGGAAAAAAGCAGGAAAAATGATAGAGCAGGCAGAGAAAAACAAAATCCCCAACTGCCCTTTTTCCCAGGAAAACCCTGATGGAGCAGGAGGGAGAGGTGCCACAGCAGGGTCTGTCCTCAGCAGAGCCAGGGGTGACCCTGCAGTGTCCCCAGGCCACAGTGTGGCCTCTGTGGGCACAGGGACCTCGCTGCTGGCAGAGATCCACGAGCTGGGCTGAGAATGGCCCTGCCAGTGCAGGTGTGAGGGAGCTGTCACATTTTCACATTGCTGGGTGGTGTCATGACCACCCTCTTGGGGAGGGGGACCTCAAAATACATTTTCAGGCAAAAAGTCCCATAAGTCCTGAGACACATGGGGGCTTATTGCAACAGCAAGTTGATTTGAGGATTTTCCCCCCCACTTTCTTCCTTTTTTTTTTTTTTGTTTTTGGCCTTTCACCCCTCCTTCTTGTTCTTTCAGCTGCTTACAATTTTCCCGGGACAAATTTAGGCCTGGGCCGTGTCCCACTTATGTTTGGAAAGTCTGAACAGCCTTGGCTCCACTGCCAGGAGCAAGGAGAAAGGGCACATAGCCCATGGCAGTTTTAAACTTTAAATAAAGAGCCAAATGCCAAAGAAAACTCCAGATCTCACTGAGCTTTGGAATTGAAGGATGGGTGGGAAGGCAGACAGGGGATCCCCTGGGTTTGCCTTAGCCAGAAAAACTGTTTAAATGGAGCTGAGCTCCTCTGGGAGGAATCTGGAAGACAACTTGCCTTGTTCCTCCTCTGCTGGATAAGAGGCTGCTGCTTTTCCTTCCTTTGCCACTGTGAGTCCTGTGATGGGACAAATCCCACCTCCAGTGGGCTCTTCAGGTTTGGTAAGTGCATTATTTGGGTTTTTCTATAGGTGACCCCACAGCCCCACAGCACAGCCATCCATCCCCAGCAGGCAGATGGGGAAGGGGCTGTGCAGATTTTGGAGGAATGCTGCTGGGAAGGTGAAGAGGTGGCTGGGGCACGGGCTCTAATTACCTATGCAAGGAGCAGCTGGCAAAGGCTGAAGGGCTTCTTAATTAGCAGCCAAAGGCAAATCAGGATCCAGCAGCGGGGAAGCTGAAGTCAGCAAAGTCAAGGTGGAAATCTGAGGGCAGTTTTTCCAGCGAGGGTAATTAAGTGCCAGCAGAGAGCAGCGTGAGACATGAGGAATTGCCGTCATTCAAGGACCTTAAATCAAGGAGAGGAGTTTCCCCTGCAGACTCCTGCTCCTTCCATCCTGCTTTGGCACTGCTCCCTGCCCTCCTCAGGGAGGAGGAGCAGCTGCCCTCAGGCTGCTGAGCCTGGCACTACCTGGGCACCCACATCCTGCTGCAGGGGCATCCCTGCTCGTTCCTAATGAGCCAGGCAGAGAATTTAGGGAGAAAAAAGGGCTTATTTCCCCCTGACCTGCAAGCAGCCAGCCTGCCCTCATCCTGGCACACATGGGGTCTTTTAGCACAGCAGCTTTCTTGAGCTGAGATTCAGCCCCATTTTCTGCCTGCACCTCATCTTGTTCTCTGATCCTGCAAGAGGAAGGCTGGGTCAGTTTGGACTGGAGAAGGGCTCCTTGGCTTTTAACATCCTCTGAGGTCCCAAAATCCTCACCTGCTGTCAGAATCTGTGGTATTGGTGATTCTGAGATTGTAGAAAGTCTCTGTCTGTCAGCCCCGCTGCCAAAGCAGAAGCCATAATTGGTCTGTGCTGTTTCAAGGTTGTTTATTCTGTTTATCTCTAACATGTTCTGCTGCCCTGCCGCAGCTCTGTCCTGCAGGGCAGCGTGTGGGGCTCTGCCCTCAGTGGGATGGTACAAACATTAAATACCACAAACTACCTGTGCTGGATTTACAATAACGTGCCAATATCTGTCACCTACGTTGGACAGTGTGTCCCCAGCCTGAACCAACAGAAAAATGCCAACACCACAGTGAAACATGGAGGGCATGAAGAAGGAGAAAAAGGACAAGGCACACCCAATTTCCTCCATCTTGTCCCCTTTGGACCCCTAACCTAGAATCCTAAAATTTTACTTTTGCACCCGTGTCACACTTAATTATTACTCTTATCAAACACTCAGTGCTTATAATTCATCCTGTAAGATTGAAAACTCCTCTCCATGGACAGAGATCACAGACAGTGTCTCTGGGGGCTCTGTCCAGGGGGGTTCCTGACCCCTGCCAGGGTCCCAGACCTGCCAGGGCAGCCAGAGGGAAGCTCTGGATTCCCACAACCTGCAACGGAGAGGTTTAAGACAAACCTGCCCTCCTGTGGCACGTTAATTCCAAAACAAAGGATCAGGCTGCTAGATAGAGGCAGATGTGCTAGCAAGAGGTTATCTCCAGGAGCTGGAGCTTTGGGATGTGGATGGATTGAAGGAAAAAAATCCCTGTTTGGGGCTGGTTGGGAAGCAGCTCTGGCTCATACCAATTCCTTGACGTGGTCTTTCCTGTTCCAAAAATAAACAGGAACCATTTGGAAAGCCCCTTTGCGGGGAGGAGCAGAACTCCCCAGGATAAATAAATACACAGAGAGCCCGGGTTGAGCTCATCCAGCTGGTGGTTCCCCACTGCCAAGGGTTGTGAAGGATGAAGATGAAGCTCAGAATGTCTCAGTGGGGGTGAGAACACATGAGGCTTTCTCCAGTTAATGGGATTTTTGAGAAAATGCTGAAATCACCTCTTTGAGCAGGAGCTGCTGTGTCTCTCTTGCAGCATGGCTTTCTGCTCTCCCCAAAATAACTGCTGCTCTATCAGCCTTTCGACTCATTTTAGTCACAAACAGTTAAAAGGACAGATAAAGCCCTTATTTGTGTTTAATCACAGTGCAAAATGAGGAGAAGTTTCCCATTTCTGCTGTTAAGGTTGGGTTTTTAGTGCTCCAGCTGCTTTTGCTGTGGTTTCCCTCCCATTTGCTGGACTGGAGCCCTGGTGAAGCCGTGGCCTCACTGAAACTCCCCAAATCATCCCACAAACACGGGGATGACACAGCAGCACAGAGCTGGAGCTGCCAGACAAACACTGTGTTCATTAATGTTATTAAGACAATGAATTAAATATGAATTTTGTTTCATGTGTAACATCAAAATCACCAGCAGACCCCAAAGTGCTGCATTAATGCTCAGCAATTCCTCAACACTCTGCCTTGGACACGGCTGCAGGACAGGAAGGGATGGAGCGTGGCTGCAGTTTGGAAAGCAGAGATGCCTCTTCTCTGCTTTTTTTGGGGCTGTACTTACATTTTTCAGCTGACTGAGTCAGTGCTCTGGGGTGCTGGGGCATTTTCTGCCAGGGAAGCATCACCTCCATGCCCACTGGCTCTGCCTTATCAATCTTTCATGTCCTGAAAGCCCTGCTTGGTGACTGACACCTGTCAGGACAGGGCTGGAAAAAGCCAGTCGGTTCTTTAATTTACTGTCATCAGTTCAAAATGAAAAAAAATCTCTAAAATGGGGGAAAAAAATCAGAGTTTCTGCCCTCAGATTTTTGGCTGTATTGACCCTGAGCACTGCTCAGGCTGTCTCACTGGCTTTGAGCTCGCTGCAATACTTGCTGCCTGCTCAGCCATGGAAAGCTGAGCAGCTCCATCCCTGTGGGTTGGAGAACAGGAGCCACAACAGAACCCACCTCACCCCGTGACCTGGGCACCAGTGGGAACCTCTCCCTGAGCAGCAGGGAGGGTGAAGGCTTCTTCCCTGCCACAAAACAGTCACAGGATGCTCCAGGCCACCAAAAACGCTTTTCTCCTGCAATTTAAAAGCCTTTTGGGATTTCATGCTGTTGGAATCTGTGGGTATTGGTGATTCTGAGATTGTAGAAAGTCTCTGTCTTTCTGCTTCGTTGCCAAAGCAGAAGCCATAATTTGTCTGTGCTGTTTTTAAGGTTGTTTATTTTTGCTTATCTCTAACATGTTCTGCTGCCCTGCCGCAGCTCTGTCCTGCAGGGCAGCGTGTGGGGCTCTGCCCTCAGTGGGATGGTACAAACATTAAATACCACAAACTACCTGTGCTGGATTTACAACAACGTGCCAATATCTATTATTTACGTTGAACAGCGTGTGCTCAGCCTAAACTAATAGAAAAATGCCAACACCACAGTGAAACATGGAGGGCATGAAGAAGGAGAAAAAGGACAAGACACACCCAATTTCCTCCATCTTGTTCCCTTTGGACCCCTCATCTAGAATCCTAAAATTTTACTTTTGCACCCGTGCCACACTTAATTATTACTCATATCAAACACTCAGAGCTGGTAATTGATCCTGTAAGATTGAAAACTCTTTTCCATGGCCAGAGATCACAGCCAGTGTCTCTGGGGGCTCTGTCCAGGGGGGTTCCTGACCCCTGCCAGGGTCCCAGACCTGCCAGGGCAGCCAGAGGGAAGCCCTGGATTCCCACACATGCAAGGAAACAAACTGCTGCCACTGAGGGCACAGGGCAGCAGGGGCTGTGCAGACAGCTCGTGCCACTGCTGCCCACAGCTCCTTCTCAGCAGCACTGCTCCCCTGGCTTCCCCCCAAAAATAGGGACAAAAATGGGATTCACCCCCATTGCTGCTCCTGCAAAACAGAGAGAGTGTTTTCTCCCCAAAGAGGGACAAGGGAAGTGTTGGGAGTTGACCAGCAGGATCTGTGCTAGAATTGAGCAAAGGTTTGAAGTTTTAGGGCAGCAGCAACTGTGAGCCTTTGGCAGCAGCCAGGGTGACACCTCAGGGTCAGGGAACACTCAGGTATCTGCCAGGGGTTTTTCCATGGCTGACAGGACTGCTCAGCACCAGGGAGGGCAGCCACAGCTTCTCCCTCACTCCTGGGAGGGCAGCTTTCCATTTGCTGTTCTGGCATCACTTTGCTTTCACTCCCCACTCCAAAGCCTCCGATTCCCAGTCCAAGGGACCATCCCAAACAATCCACGTCCACACACTGATATTTGTTTGGGTTTTTTCCTCAAACCCCCATGTGTGCCCCAGAAAAAGGCAGCTCTCATGGGCACTGTCACCACAGTGTGGCCAAATGTGACATGCCTGTGGAATAAATAAAGCCTGAGTCAAGGATTTCTCAAAGAGTTTTATTAAACCACAGTAAAAAAGGAGCAGTAAAAAACTGTCTCGTGTGGGTAACAATAACAAACCATCTCAGTTCAGTTCAGTGCACTGAGTCAGGAGCAGCACCAGTGCTGGATCTCAGCTCTCTGTAAACCAGAGCAGCATCCAGAGGTCCCCTCACCTTTGCAGGTGCAGAGGCTTGAACTCCCTGGGGAGGAATTGGCTCATGCTCAGACCAAACTTTGCTTTTTAAGCTGAAGCAAAGGCTTCACTTGCTTTGCTGGCTCTCTCTGAGTTCACAGTGAGCATCATGGTCACCCTCCAGAACAGCCTCTTGGTGTCTCCTCTCATTTATTGCCATGCAGGCAGGATGTCCTCTGTGCAGAGATCGCTGTCTCTAGCTGCTGTGGAGCGGTTTGGCATACACAGGCTCCATGAGGTGGTAAATCAGGAACAGGAACAGGCACCCGAGGAAAACCAGGCTCGTCACAGCCAGGAGGATGAAGCGGCCAATGAGGAAGGTGTCCACAATCTGCAGGGAAGAGAAACACGAAGATCCCAGCAGGTCACAGCCCCAGTCTGCTCCAGGAGCCTGGAGGGAGCACACCACATCCTGGAAAAATGAACCTCTGGGCCCCCCTCCAGATTCCTCTCCTTGCTTTTCATCCCTGGATGCACAGTGTGCGACAAATGAGAACAAGAATCCCTGCAAAAAGCTACTGGGAATGTTAATGTGGAGCAGCACAGCTCAGAGCACAGGGAAGAGACAGCAGTCAAGCCCTGAAGCAGCTCTCCCCAGCCACAAACCTCCAGCCCTGATTTCCTTCCAGAAGGGAGATAGCAGAAAAAGAAAAAAATAACAATTAAAAAAAAAAGCTACAGCAGCTAGGCAAGACAAAGAGAAGCCCACGGCGAGGAGGCTGTTTATGAAATCCCCTCTCTGCTCCCAGACCCCCCAGAGCTCTGCTCAGCCCCAGCTCAGCTTTATCCATCGCATTAGCTCAGCCCTGGTGCTCCTGCAGAGAGTCTCTGGTGAGCCAAGTGCTGGCTCCTTCTGCACGTTTCACTTTTTAATTAGCCAATTAGCAGAGTTTTGGTGCAGAAAGCCCAGGTCATGTATTATTGATAGGCAGGGCAGGTCCAGTCCAATTGAAGATCCGTACAAAAATAAGCTTTCCAATTCCATTTGCCTCCCAGGCAACAAACACGCACTGGGCTGCCTTTCATCTCACTCCTAACCTTCACACCAGCAGGTCAGATGTGACACAGAGAAGAAAAGAACATTACAAGTATCTTTTAGTAAGGATTTACACAGAACAAGAAGCAGAAGAGCAGTAATTAACATGCATTAATAATAGAACAGAGGAAACAGCACCTGAAAGGCCACAAAACTTTGTGTATTCAAAGCCCAAAGAGCTCTGGGAGAGCTCAAGGTGGCAGCTCAGAGAGCCTGATCCAAAAACTGGGGGGGGATCCCTGTGCCTGACAACGCAGATGGCTTTGTGCTCAAGCACAGCAAAACCTACAAGAGAGCTGAAGAGCTGTTATTGGGCTTTAATCAGCAATCAGAGCTGGGGGAAAGAGGGAGGCTGCAGAATTGGACGGAGAACGATAAGGGAATGGCAGAGAGGGAGCAGAGGCTGCTGGAGCCGGGAGGGACCAAGGCAGGAGAGCGATCCCTGCACAGAGCCCCATAGCTCAGGCGGAGCAGGGCGTAAATCCGCAATTTACTCACAGAAATTAACGATTACCGGCCCCACCAGCGACTCAGCCCGTGCCAGCGGGAGACTGCCGGGGGAGGAGAGCACAAAGGCAGCACGGGGCAATCCCCGGGGCACCGGGACGGTACCGGGAACCCCTCTGAGCTGAAACCCATTCCCGGGGCCGGAGACCCACCCGGGGCCGTGGGCAGGGAAAGGCCCGGCCCCGGGGCTGGGGGCGGCGCGATGCCCCATCCCGGAGCCCCGGGCACGGCCGGTGCCGCCGCTCCCGGACCCCCTCACCTCCTCAGCGCCGGCCGCGGCCGGGCTCTCGCCCTCCCGGGGGAACAGCAGCAGCGCGGCCGTCACCGCGGCGGCCCCGAGCAGCACCGGCACCGCGGCGACCCTGCGGCGACAGCGGGAGCCGGGCTCGGCACCGGCGGGCACGAACCCGCCAGCACCGGGCCCGGGCCCATCCCCGCCAGCACCGGGCCGGCCCCGTCCCCGTCCCCGTCCCCGCACTCACCGAGCCCGATCCTGTCCCCGTCGCTGTCCCCCCGGCCGACCGGGCCCGATCCCGATCCCGGTCCCGCCCCATCCCCGCACTCACCGGGCCGGTCCCGTCCCCGTCCCCGCACTCACCGAGCCCAATCCCGTCCCTGTACCACCGGCTCACCGGTCCCGCCCCGTCCCCGTCCCTGTCCCCCCGGCCGACCGGGCCCGATCCCGTCCCCGTCCCCGCGCTCACCGGGCCGGTCCTGTCCCCCTCCCCGTCCCTGTCCCCCCGGCCGACCGGGCCCGATCCCCATCCCGGTCCCGTCCCCGTACCCCCAGCTCACCGGGCCGGTCCCATCGCCGTCCCCGTCCCCGCACTCACCGAGCCCGATCCCGTCCCTGTACCACCGGCTCACCGGGCCCGGTCCCGTCCCTGTCCCCGTCCCCATCCCCTTAATCACCGGTCCCGCCCCGTCCCCGTCCCCGCCATCACCGGGCCGGTCCCGTCCCCGTCCCCATCCCCGCGCTCACCGGGCCGGTCCCGTCCCCGTCCCCGTCCCCCCGGCTGACCGGGCCCGATCCCGATCCCGATCCCGATCCCGATCCCGATCCCGATCCCGGTCCCGGTCCCGTCCCGTCCCCGCGCTCACCGGGCCGGTCCCGTCCCCGTCCCTGTCCCCCCGGCTGACCGATCCCGATCCCGGTCCCGGTCCCGGTCCCGCCCCGTCCCCGCGCTCACCGGGCGCGGCCGGCGCGGCCCAGCCCCACCACGAGCAGCAGCGCCATGGCCCAGAGCAGCAGCAGCGCCAGCACCCCCGGCCCCACGCCCAGCGCGCCCGCCATGCCGCCCCGCGCCGCCGCTTCTGCCTAGCAACCGCGCCGCCCCGACCAATCAGCGCTGCCCGCAGCGCCGCCCGCGCTGTCTATTGGCTAAGAGGCCGAGGGAGGGGGCGCGGACCCCGCTTTCCCTGCCCCGCCTGGCGGTGCTCGGCGCTTCCCATTGGCTGAGGGGGGAAGGATGGGCGGGGCTTCCTGCGCGCCGCCGGAGGCGGGAGCGCGCCCCGGTGGGGGCGAGTGCCCGATCCCGATCCCGATCCCGGTCCCGGTCCCGATCCCGATCCCGATCCCGGTCCTGGTCCCGATCCCGGTCCTGGTCCCGATCCCGATCCCGGTCCCGGTCCCCATCCCGATCCCGATCCCGGTCCTGGTCCCGATCCCGATCCCGATCCCGATCCCGATCCCGATCCCGATCCCGGTCCCGGTCCCGATCCCGGTCCCGACTCCAATCCCAGCCCCATCCCGGCCCCAGACCTATTGAACTCCAGCCCTACTGACCCCCGTCCCTGTTGAATCCCGTTCCTATCCTGGTCCTGGTCCCGATCCCAATTCTGATCCCAATTCTGATCCCGATCCCAGTCCCGATCCCGATCCCGATCCCCATCCCAATCCCAATTCTGATCCCGGTCCCGATCCCGATCCCGATCCCGATCCCAGTCCCAGTCCCGTTCCCGATCCCGATCTCGATCCCAGTCCCGGTCCCGATCCCGATCCCGGTCCAGCCATCCCGGCCCCAGTCCTATTGAACCCCAGCCCTACTGCCCCGGTCCCTGTTGAATCCCGATCCCCATCCCAATCCCAATTCTGATCCCGATCCCGGTCCCGATCCCAGTCCCGATCCCGATCCCCATCCCGATCCCCATCCAGCCATCCCGGCCCCAGTCCTATCGAACCCCAGCCCTACTGCCCCGGTCCCTGTTGAATCCCGGCCCCCCTGGCTCATGGGATCCCCAGGATCCCGCTCCAGCCGCTCCCCGGGCCGCAGCCCCGGACCCCGTCCCAGCGCCCGCAGCTGCTCCCGGTGGAACGGGAATTTCCCTCCGCTTCCCTCCCGGTGCAGGCGGATCGGTGCTTCATTACCTCGCCTTGGCCGGCGTCCCCCAGCTCCTGCCCACTCTGCTGCAGGGAGCACCTCTGAACACACTTTCACCCCAAAACCCTAAAAATTGGGCTGTCCACGCCCTCGGTTATAATTAGGACCAAAATGAGGCAGATTTCGTTAATACAGTAGTGCTGACACAGGTTTTGGAACAGCCATGCTGGGGGTCAGGGACAGCCAAGCCAAACTAGGGATGTTTGTCAATGCTATAAGCATCTTCTAATATCAAGACAAGAGGAATTTCCATTTAAAATAAATATTTCAGTCTATTTATAAACCCTGTCTCTTCACCACCACATCTTGCCCATCAGACCCAGGCTGGTGTGGTTTGATGAGTGCCTTTATCACAGAATCTCAGAATTAGAGATTTGGGTTGGAAAGGACTTTAAAGACGATCCTGTTCCAACCCCAGGCAGTCGGGGCTCAGTTAACCTGAAAAACCCTAAACATTGATATTTTCTGTCTGAACTGCTTGAAGTCTGCAATGCTTTGGCTGCATAAAATGTCACCTGAGTGGGCGTTTCTGTCGCTTCTTTCAAGGGGAGGAATAAACCAGCGGTTAATTATTCTGTGCAGCACCAACCTGCCTTTGCCTGTGATGAAATCAGAGTCGCCAGCATGACACCAAATGCTCCAGCAAGCAGAACACAAACTGTCTCTGACACCTGCCTTTACTTGGCATGGAGCAGCAGCCGGCTGCCAACATATTAAAAACGTATGTTTGATTACAAACTCCTTCCTGCTCCCTTCCCTTCCTTAATCCCACCAGGCAGGGCTTTTCCCCTCTGCAATCCCCGCCTTGCTTCTGTGGGAATGCAGAACTTCCCTCTGGCTGCCCTGGCAGGTCTGGGACCCTGGCAGGGGTCAGGAACCCCCCTGGACAGAGCCCCCAGAGACACTGGCTGTGATCTCTGCCCATGGAAAAGAGTTTTTAGTTTTACAGGATCAATTACAAGCTCTGAGTGTTTGATATCAGTAATAATTAAGTGTGACACGGGTGCAAAAGTAAAATTTTAGGATTCTAGATGAGGGGTCCAAAGGGGACAAGATGGAGGAAATTGGGTGTGTCTTGTCCTTTTTCTCCTTCTTCATGCCCTCCATGTTTCACAGTGGTGTTGGCATTTTTCTGTTGGTTCAGGCTGGGGACACACTGTCCAACGTAGGTGACAGATATTGGCACGTTATTGTAAATCCAGCACAGGTAGTTTGTGGTATTTAATGTTTGTACCATCCCACTGAGGGCAGAGCCCCACACGCTGCCCTGCAGGACAGAGCTGCGGCAGGGCAGCAGAACATGTTAGAGATAAACAGAATAAACAACCTTGAAACAGCACAGACCAATTATGGCTTCTGCTTTGGCAGCGGGGCTGACAGACAGAGACTTTCTACAATCTCAGAATCATCAATACCTCAGATTCCAACACTGTTCCCTTCCCACTCCTCTTCTGTAGTTCTCTCTGCTTCCTGCTCCTGCTGGTGACAATAAATTAAATGTTTGCTCCTGTTGTTTGGGATTCTCCCTTTGCTTTTGTCTATTTTCCAATTTATTTGCGTTTTTGTAGTTTTTAAAACTTCAAATTTCTTCTTCATAACCCTGTTTTAACTGGAGCTTTCTCCTTCTGCCATTGAAGAAGAGAGCTTGAATCATCCAGCTATTGATCCTGCTGGTGGAGCACACCACATCCCAGATATTTGGGCAGAAGTTGAGGGATAAATTCAATATCCAGCCCAGCAGGCACATCCAATGTCCAGCTCTGAGCCCCGTTGCTTGTTGGTTTTAACCCCACCATCGCAGTAGGGCTGATGGGAACTCAGGCACAAATTCAGAGTTAAAATGAGTTGAAATGGGCCCAGCAGCCCAACACCCTCCAAAATACTTCTATATTCATCCCTTTTGTATTAAATGCATTCCATATTTAATAATAGGTAGAATATACAATATACAATATGCAATATACAATATACAATATACAATATACAATATACTATATACTATATACTATATACTATATAATATATAATACATAATACATAATATATAATAATAGTATAATAAAATATAAAATGCGATATAAAAGTATATTAAAACATAATATTAAATATTAGTTAATATAATAATATAGTAATACAGTAAAATAATATATTAACACTTATTGATAATTAATATTATATTAATATTACTATATGAATATAATAAAATATTATATGGATATAATATTTTTTAAAATATAATGTATTAAACATAATATATTAAGTATAATAAAACCAAAATGTAATATATAAAATATAATAGAAAATATACTATATATTATGTAATATATAATAGATAATATATAATATATGAGATATGAGATATATGATATAGAATAAAAGATATAATAGATAATAGATAATAGATAATATGCAATATACAATGTAATATGTAATATGTAATATGATATAATATAATATAATATATCATATATAATATATAATATATAATATATAATATATAATATATAATATATAATATATAATATATAATATATAATATATAATATATAATATATAATATATAATATATAATATATAATATATAATATATAATATATAATATATAATATATAATATATAATATAATATGATATTTTATGGTTTACATTTTATAGATAATATATTACATATAATACCTAATATTTACTAATATTTATTTTCCTAGCCCATATGGTATCACAGCAAGGTTTCAGGTTTCTCTGAGCACAATGAAGGCAAATAATAAACCCACAGATAAGGAAAACTGGGAAAACCAGCCCCATTGCTGTGATATTTCCAAGCACAACCTTCACCAGAAATTTCTTCAACCCATCTGCACCAATGCTCATCATCCTAAAACCACCCAAATCCCAGCCTGCTCCTCAGAAATGTCCTGCTGGGGATTTGCCTTGCAAATGCTCCATCAGCCCATTAGTTGACTGCAAAGATCTGATTTTATTGCCAAAGAATCATTTCTTGCTGGCCTAAAATAACTTTTCCTTCCAGCTTTTACCTGCTGGGATTTGGTCCCATTTATTGCTTGTGTGCATTGCAGCTGGAAAAAAGAAATAACAGAAAGTGGCAGAAAGGCAATGCTGGGTATAAATGGTGAATTAAAACACATGGCGGAGCAGCAAATATTGAGGATTTTTGTGTTGTTTGCATGACTCTGGGAGAAGTTTCATATTTGAGGTACTTTTTTTCCAGGATAACTGTTGATGTAGGGATATTTGCTGGCGTCACACACTCAGGTTTCTCCAAGTCTTTTGATTTGCACCATGTGCATAACTTTTTAAAAAGGCAATTTCCTTAAAGAAAGGGAGATTTCAATAAATAATGAGATTTCCTTTATTTCCCCCTCCCAAAAATGTTGGAGGGAAAATGGAATATGTTCCTACAAGCTTAGTGGGGAAGCTCAACATCACTTTTCTCTCTGTTGTTTTCCTGTGCCCCATGATATCAGGGAGTGCTTAATATTATTTATAAATACATATCTAATATTACAAAGATCTCAGGTTAAAATGAAGGGGTTTATGGGCTGGCTTTGAGGGACAAGGGCTGCAAAGTGCCTTAAAAAGCCCAATTTTGGGATTCTAAGGAACACGGCACCCAAACCCTTGTGCTGGGGACAGGACACATCAAAGTGATGACAAATGATGTGGTGATGATTAATTCCAGCCCCAGTGTGTTTGATATCCATAATAAAGGTATCATAAAGCCTTTCCTGGCAAGGTTCTCAAGCAATAATCTGCTTTATACAAGGAGAAGCGGAGTCATACAGGTGCTGTAGGATGCTCGTGGCCCAGAACACCCAATTCAAAGGATTTATTTGGACACAAATAATTCAGTGTTCTCCTGTGGATGGGTGCTGCTGTCCTGCCAAGGAAAAGGAACGATTTGAAGGCTGTGTCATCACTGCAGATAGTTTTTCCCAAGGAAGAGATCAAGGAATTTTGGCATTTCTTGGCAAAGGCGCGACAAAGATCCTGAAGCTGGCATTGGATTGAGAGAGAGAGAGAGCTTGGCAGAGAGACCCAATTAGTGCTGAGGCTAATTAAACACTTGGCACAGGAGGATGGAGAGGTCACCTTCCTCTGAGGCCTGCAAGATAGGATCACACGGATCAAAGCTCTTTTGTGAGTGGAGCAGCCCTTGGAAACAGGGTGGGTTTGGGTGAAAGTGGCCTCTTTTGGCTTAAAACCTGCAAATCCACCATGGCCAGCTCATCCTGGTGGCCAAAAGAACCAACGTGGCCTAGTATCAAATGATAATAAATGATCAAACTCTTGGTGGTGGAGTTGGAAGCACTGAGGGAACTGATTTAAAACCGCTCGCGCAGTCGTGAGACTTCCAGTTTTACGGCTGGAGCTCCCCGGTGCTCCAATATTAGAATTAAAAAGAAACAGGCGTTGATGCAGGGAAGAAAATATTCTGCTCCTGATTTAAAGACTAGCGAATTGCTAAATATTTTTATTAGTGGCAAATTTGCAGCTTGCTGGAACTAATTTCACGCCCGGTAGAGATGGAGCTTAAGCTGGGAATGGCGTTAAATTACTCTCGTGTGAGGGTGTTTCAGTCTTGTGATGGGGACCTGTTGGATGGTGGGGACCCCTTTTTTGGGGGATTCCTTGTGGGTTGGGAGTCTGGAGATGGTGGATGGAGAAAAGAGTGTCAGTACACGTGCATCATTTCATCCTTGGTGTGATAGGAACCATCAGTCCCCCTCATTTGCATAAATTTGCTTATGGGGTTTTGCTGCAAATCAGCGTGGTCATGAGGCCCCAAGATCCTTCAGCTGGGAAAGATGTTATTTATATTTTAGGGATATTTTGGAGGTTATTCAGGATATCCAGAGTTTGTTTGATTTTGTTAATTTTAAAATTTATTTGATCAATTATAAAAATGTAGTGAATTGATTTTGAACAAAAATTATTTAATTTATTTTAATTGATTTTTAAATTTAAATAGTCCAGGTTTAGTTGATTTAAGAGATGGGTAAAGGTTGGAACCGCTGTATCCCTGAGTGCCACTTGCCCTCTGGACCCATTTTTTCTGTGTTTTTTTTTTTGTTGGCCAGATGTTTTACAGCTTGCCAACGGTTTTCCAGCCCAAATCCCTCCTTCCTCCTCCTGCAAAGTCTCTGAGTGCACTGAAAAACCCATCCCATTTCAGGTTGGCCAGATACAAACTGGGACAGGTGCAGGTGTGGGGTCAGAGGATGTGAAGCTCGAGAAAGCAAAGCGAAGGCATCAGGAGGATCCAATTACTTCTCTAAAAATACTGCCAGGAGGGTGGCAGTGGTAAACAAGAGCTATTTAAATCCCTCAGTCCACTTTCTGTGATGGGAAAAATGAGGTTAAATTGTTCTTCCCAACTTACCTGGAGGACACACATGGCTGAGAAGCACTGAGTTGTCCTTTTCTGAAGAGACAACCCCCAAAAAAGAAAGTTAAAATAATAGGAGAGGGTTTGTAATGTCTCCAGTGGGGATAGAGCTCTCTCTCACAGGAACCCACTTCAGATTATCTTTTTCTAGCTGATGGCGGAAATCAATTTTAATCATCCTGACAGGAAATGAGGATGTAAGACTTCAAACAGAATAAATCCTGCCACATTAAAAAAATAATAAAAGTGGAATATGAAGTCACTTTTCAAAAGGGGAAAAAAAAAATACATTCCCATTCCAGCAAGTGGAAATGCCTCTAAAAGGTTGGTGGGAGGAGAGAAAATATTTCCCACTGGGGGACAAGGCTGACCCCAGTCCAGAAGCACTGGGAGAAGGTGGATGGAAGAAGAGAGGGTGTCCCTGTCATCACACCTTCTGATTCCTCTCATGGCTCACATCACTCCCAGGTGGGAGGAAGTTGGTAATTATTCGGGTTTGGTGACTTGTTATAGTAAATGCAACTTTATTTCAGTCCAGTAAATTTATAGCTTGATGCAAATAAGGTTTTTGATACTTGGTTCTCCGAAGTTCAAGCAACTGCTGCGATTTCCCTAAAATCCCCACAAAAAGAAAGTTCCTGTAGCTGTCTCCTGGGGATGTTTTAATG
Organism: Taeniopygia guttata; assembly: GCF_048771995.1. Taxonomy (NCBI): domain Eukaryota; kingdom Metazoa; phylum Chordata; class Aves; order Passeriformes; family Estrildidae; genus Taeniopygia; species Taeniopygia guttata. The sequence continues at coordinate 2,258,021 of NC_133049.1, forward strand.
TCATTGTGCCCACATGGGATGACATGGAATCAACATGGGATGATATCATGGCAAAATCTGTTCCAACCAAGGAAAAGAAAGAGGAAAGAAACTTCCTGAGAGACTGAAATTTGGCTGTAGAGATCTCTGTGTGTGCTGCAAGGGATGGAGAAGAGAAAAAGATAAAGGAAGGAGGTAAGGAATCCATTGAAAATGAGTATAAGAAGATCGAGGGAATAAAGAAAGACAACAGCAGGCTCTGGGGAGATGGTAACAATTAAAATTTGCTTTTCTAATGGCATTCCCAAAGGCTCTAAAGCCCACAGTCAAATGTTTTTACAAGAAACTTCTATTTCCTACACATTTCCCCAGGAAATGCTATTTCCCACCAATCTTACCTTAAAGGATATCAATGTGGGTCCTCCTTGTATCATCACTTTGGAATCCTTGCTCCTTTATCTGTGTCAACCCCCTCTTCCTTCCCACCCAAGAGTTCCAGGTGAGAAACCAAGGAGCCATTGATAATGAAACCCACAGCACTTCATTTTAAGTGGCTCATCATCATTAGTTTTTTTTGGTTTTCTTCACAATGGCATTAATCACTGGCCACTCATGAGACTTTAATGTGCCCATAATAATCATCCATTTTAATTCCATTGCAATTGAGTAGTCAATAATGTCTCAGAACTGGAAAGGGTTGAGCAATGGCAACGTCTGCCCATGGTGGGATGTTGGGTGACTGAAAGCGACCAACAACTGCTGAAATGGCCCAAATTTATTGCTGAGACCCCCAGGATTTCAGGCAGGTGGATTTTTTGGCAGTCAAGCCTGTTAGCAGTTTTCATTTGGGTTTTATTCTCGGCTCCTTGCAACACCTTTGTTCTCGTCCTTTTTCATTTGACACATATTGATTTCTTTTTTCACCGTTTCCTGGGCTGCAGCTTGGAAATGATGTGAGTTTTTTGTTGTTATTTATTTATTTTACATCTAATTTACTTCCTTATTTGTGTGTGATGGTAGGGAAATGAGCCGTGATGGGACCTGGCTGGGCTGAGATCTGCTAGGTTGAAGCAGTTAACTTCAAATTCGCAGTGTTACCCTTAACTTCACCTCTCCCTGACTCCTGAGCACATGGGATGTTGTTTTACACCTCCAGATTAAATTTTGAATTTTCACACACCTCAGGGTTGTCGGTAAAAAGCATGTTCATGTGTATCTGACCTTCATGGTGTTCAATCAACTCATGGCTTCATCCAACCACCTGTGGACAACTGGAGGATGGAGACCACCCAGGGGCTTCCCCAGGCTGCACCAGTCTCTCATTTCTCCTCATTTCCAACCCAAGTTCTTCATTTCTGATGGAGGGAAAAAAAAAAAAAAAAGAAAAAGAATAAAGGAGATGAATCCTTCCTGCTGCATTGTGACTTTGTGGTCCTCCCAAAACCCCACCCCAGCTGCCCTGTGTTCTGCAAGGACACCATTTTATTTCAGCCCAGGGGTTTTGGTCTCAGATCTCAGAAGTTTTCCATCCCAAAGGATGTATAAAACTTATTTTGCTTTCCTTTGCCTGCAGAGAAGATATTATGTAGTGTTTTGGTTTTCTCAGGTCCACTGGCAACTCCCTGAGACAGCTCTGGTAGCCAAGGATATGAATCACTGGGATGGTATTTAAGATCCTTCAGGTAACCTGTACAAGAAAAAAAAAAATTAAAAGGCAGCTAATCAAATGTCTTTGAGAGCTGTAAAAAATCAGAATTCAATCCCTGCAAACTTTCCAAGATGTAATTTCAGAAGACATCAAAGATTACATGAACCTAAGAAAGTAAAACTACTCAAAATTCAAAGTTTATAGTCCATCTGTCTCTTTGCTTCAGGGAGCTGGTATTAAATTTATTGCTAAATAAAACAAATAAGCCTAGGAAAAGTCAGCATCGAAATCTGCATACTCGTAAGAGAATTAGCAGAGCTCTCTTGTTATGATGGCTGCTTCTCAATTTGCATCTTTAAAGAGTTGTGACCATCTCTGTGCTTCTCCCTTCAGCAGCTCCTGGGAAGCCAGGCTGGTGCTGGCACAGCTCGGCGAGGAGATGCTGCAGGTGAAGGTGGAACTCCCTTCGTGGGCTGAACCCATCAGAGGATGGGCAACGAGCACCAAAGCCCAGCCAAGGCGAAGAAACAGCTCAGGTGGAGTCAAAATTTTAAAAGGGCAGATCAGCATCTCCACATTGCACTCACTGACTGTCAGGTACTGCAGGAATCCAAGGGGAACATAAATTGGAGCGGGCTCAGCCTATTGACCAGCCCTGATTTTGATTTTGCAGTATTTGCACGAGATGTAGTTCTACAGTCCTTTATAATTTTAATAATTTTAATACTTTTAACAATTTTATTAATTATAATAATTTAGTATTTAAAATAATTTTTATATTTTAAATTTTGAAAATAACGTTTACAATTATTTATAATTTTTTGTTTCCCCCCATGGGTATCCCTCCAGCCCATCTCTATCTCAATCAGCTGATATTGCCTCTGGAAAATAGACTCCAAAGCTTGGCCAAGTGCTGGAGGTAAGTCACTTTAAACATCCAGAGCCTTCTTTTTATTTTTTTAATTTATCCCTGGAAATGCTTGGGGAAGGATCAGTCAGATGCTTTCAGTAACTTTGCACAGGAGAGCCTGAAGGAGCAGCAAAAACCAGCTGAGGACTTATTATGCCTTGAAATGAAACATTTAAGAGGAGTAAGTTGGCAGCAGGGATTTTCTAATCAAAATTTATATAACCTGCCATTTATCCACCACTTGCCCTCTGGAAGGACCCCAGAATGCTTTCCTGGCTCAACAAACCATCATCAACCCCCACTCAGGCAGTGTGGGGAAGGGAGAAATCCCATTTTTTTAGATGTTTTCCCACTCAATCCCAGCTGCTTGGTGGATTTCCCCCCACCAATGGGGAAAATCCTTTGTTTTGGCTTTAGCTTTCTTTATTATCAATCCATCAATCTCTCACAAGAAATAAACCTAATCTTATTTAATCTTGCATAGGAAAACTTCTGGGAATATAGAGCTATCCTGGCACTGATCACTTATTATTAATTTATCCTCCTTGTCTCTATGGATTATTGATAAACCCCTTAATTATATTCTCCCATGTATTTATCTATTAGTTCTTGTGAAATTACACGCTCGTTTTTGTGTGTCTGAGATGGTTTAAAATGCACAGTGGCTTCAAAAACAACATTGTTGTCTTGGTGTTGTAAATCTTATTATTCCCAGGAAAATCATGTGCACAGGTAAAAGGAGGAGTTGTCCTGTGAGTGAAGTACCAAAAATGGAGGGAAAATCAAGTTATACAGAAATTTTCCATGAGCTAAACAGTTAAAATTTGGGGAATCTTTTCATTTCATCCCACATTTGGCACAAGCATTGTTGGATTTGGACAGACAACTCTCTGTGTGGATGGTCCCTACGTGGCTTTTAAGGCTGCATGGGTTGATGCTGACTTTTCTTCTCACTCCTTGAAACTTACTGCTGGAGGAGGCTTGGAAAGGTGTAGGAAAATATGAATGTCCTTAAATATCTCCTGAAAATCCAGCACAGATTTGAATGAGTGATTTGCTTGCACGTCATGGCCAGATCCAAGTGTGGTGCCCGAGCCAGAGGGAGGAAGAGCTGGTGGGTACTGCTGGGACAGTTTGGAGAAACACTCTGCCTCAAACAGTCCTAACTTGTCTTTAGGGATTTCTTTGTTGCATTTTTTAACTCCTGAGGGGTTGAACACCCTCACTGTAATTTGGAAGGGACGTTTTACCCCTCTGTTGGAATCTGAGGTATTGATGATCCTGAGATTGTAGAAAGTCTCTGCCTTTCTGCCCCATTGCCAAAGCAGAAGCCATAATTGGTCTGTGCTGGTTTCAAGGTTGTTTATTCTGTTTATCTCTAACATGTTCTGCTGCCCTGCCGCAGCTCTGTCCTGCAGGGCAGCGTGTGGGGCTCTGCCCTCAGTGGGATGGTACAAACATTAAATACCACAAACTACCTGTGCTGGATTTACAATAACGTGCCAATATCTGTCACCTACGTTGGACAGTGTGTCCCCAGCCTGAACCAACAGAAAAATGCCAACACCACAGTGAAACATGGAGGGCATGAAGAAGGAGAAAAAGGACAAGGCACACCCAATTTCCTCCATCTTGTCCCCTTTGGACCCCTCATCTAGAATCCTAAAATTTTACTTTTGCACCCATGCCACACTTAGTTATTACTGATATCAAACACTCAGAGCTTGTAATTGATCCTGTAAGATTGAAAACTCTTTTCCATGGGCAGAGATCACAGCCAGTGTCTCTGGGGGCTCTGTCCAGGGGGGTTCCTGACCCCTGCCAGGGTCCCAGACCTGCCAGGGCAGCCAGAGGGAAGCCCTGGATTCCCACATCCCTCCAACCTGCTGCAGTGCTTAAGCCAGGCTCAGCCCCAAGGAAAGGTCCCCAAACCCTTGTCTTGTTTTTAACATCTATCGTTGAATAATTTACTCCATTTTGCTCTCATGCATCTTGCAGAGAATCCCGTCACAGTTTTTCTTAGAGGAATCCGACACGAGCAATAATACAATCTTGGAAAGAGAATTGAATTATTTATAAAGGAGCAGTGAAATGATGGAGACTAAACCTCTATATTTTATGTAATTTGTTTTCTCCTGAAGCCTGTTATGTAAAAATGTAAATATTGCTGGTTATGTGTGTCGCTGCTCTTGCCAAGTGTTTAATATTTTATCAAACCTGCTGCAAGTACTTGTCTCTTTTGGAAAGGACCCGTCCATGTCCTCTGGAATAAGTGCCAGTGAGTTTGTGGCAATTATATATTTACAACACTGACTTCACACGTGCAAAAAAATCTCCCTGAGGTGCCCCTGCTCCAGTCTGGGGCATGGAAATTGCACAACCCCCGGAATTTGGGGGAATTTTTAGGGGAGGGGTTTTAATGTCAGGGAGATTTTCCAGAAATCTGGATTGGGATAGGGATGGGAAAAGGTGTCTGAAGGAGGGTTTCCTGGTTTTGGGGTTTGGACATCCCTTCCTGCTGCAGTCCAGGGTGTGAAGAAGTGAGAAGTGAGCTGGTACCCAAAATCTTCTCAGTAGGGATGCAACCTGGAGATCTGGAAGCTCAGGGTTTGTAGGACGAGACCTGACAAAAAAAAAATCACTCAGCAATGACCTGTTGTAGCAGAAAGATTTTTTTTTTTTTTTCCCTGGGAAAAGAACTACGAGATTGAGTGTGAGAGAATTTTAATTTATCACCAAAAAAATTCCAACAAGCTGGGTGATGAAGTGGCCAATCCAAATGGGAAATGTATTTTTTTAACCAGGCATAATAATTTATGATAATTAACCTCTGGCAAAATCTCTCCAGGGAAGAAGCAGCTTTTGCCTTTGTGAAGGAAAAATCTGGGCCTGGATACTTTCCCTGGAGTTTTAAAGTGAGATTCCAAAACCAGTGGAGGAATTGCTTTGGCAATTGGCAGCAAATTGGGGAAGATAAATGAGGGATGCCCAAGGAGTGAATGTGGGATATTCAAGGATCAAATGTGGGATATTCAAGGATCAAATGTGGGATGCTTGAGGAATGAGCTTGGGATGCTTGAGGAACGAATGTGAGGAGCTCGTTGCTGCTGGCTCCAGAGGAAATATCCCTGCACCACAAGAACCCTAAAATTTTGAGCTCTTGGATATTTTTGGCAATGATGTAGCTTAAAATATGCCCCACATGTGCCTGCTCTTTTACATCCCTGTTTTCCAAGATGAGACGTGAGAAAGATGAGATGCCAAGTGTGGATGATCCAGTGGTCCTTTGATATCACGGTGATGGCTTTTCCATCTGCCTCCCCTCCTCTCTTCCTTTCCAATTCTCCAGCTTCTGCAAAACCCAAAATATTTTCTGTCTGGCATCCCCAGCTGGTTGAAACAACCGGCGACAGCTTTATGGCTCCTCATCTTTGCTCGCTTCTGTGGAATAGTAATAAGGGAGGGGAGAAACGTCCTGCTGGCTGATTTACAAGGCAAGAAATTCCTATAAATCATTCCAACATCTCCAAAGGACTGGGGGGATGCTCTCAGTTCCTGCTGGTTTTCTCAGTGATGCAATGCAGTGATTTTTTTTTTTCTTTTTGGAGGGGAATGGGTGAGATTCATCCCAACCACTGCATCTCTCTCTCTTATTTTATTGATGGATTCCAAGAGGGAGCCATCTATTTTCCCTTGCTCTTCATTGGCCAACCCAAAGGACATCAGTTTGTGTTAGAGCCTGCTCCCAAGTAGAAAGTGAAAACAGCAGAGCAAATATTTTCTGGATGGACTTATTTTTGGGATAAACTAGAAGGAGGGATTTAGGAATGATGATTTTTCAAGAGGCCATTTGTTCTGGAAAACTGTAGAAAAAAAATTAAATTATTTTGGGTTCCTGGCCTTAAATTTAATTTGTTTGTCCCCCTTTCTCCATGCATCCCTGACCCCATTGCCATCCCTAGCACCCCATTTAGTGCCCCTGGCTCGGGCATCCCTCTGTAACTCTTTGGACCCAGTTTTAACATATTCCTTAACCTATTAACCCATTCCAAAAGGAATTCTGGGACTGTTTTGAGTGACTACATCCCCCACCCAATATCTTCGGGAAATGGGGCGAAATTCAGCACTTCTTATTAAATCCGTTCTTGATGGCATTTTTCATTAGGGAAGGGGATGGAAAATTGGGGGAAAAAAAAACACCTGTGGCCAGACTGATCCAGAAGAATCTGTCCCTGTGGCTTTTGCAGTAAAATGTGGGGAAATTTGGCTGTAGGACCCAGTGCTCCCAGTGCCTGTGATTCCAGGGAAATGTCACCTTCAGGTCTTTGGGAGAAAGAAGGGCATGAATTGATGTCTCATGTGGACCAAAATTTGAGTTGGAGATACTCAGACAGGAGCCCGCCTCCAAATTAACAGTATTTAATAGGTTTTTCCAAAATAAGAGTGTTTTGGCTGGGGGATAATACCACAGGAGGAGTTTGGGGTGGGATTTCACTGGGTACCCTAAATGTCGAGGTTGTGCTGGGGGGGTGGACAGGTTTGGCAACCCCCCTGGGGGGTTTGATGGAGGGGGGACTCCGAGGGTGGTGGGTCACCAAGGCCACTGGGGTGGCTCTGAATCCATCTAGGGTGGCAAAAGCTTTCCGGGGAGGGGAGAGTGGCGCGGAAATATGGAGTGGGAGCAGATGCTGTTGGGGGCAATATGCGGTGGGAGGTTGGGGGGCAATATGCTATGGGTGAGGGGCAGTATATTTGGGATGTTAACTGGGGGGGGATGCTGCTGGGGAGGCAGATGTGGCACGGGGGGTCTGGCTGAGGGGAGCAGCGGCAGTGTCCGGGGGACACGGGGGACACCGGGGACACCGGGGACACTGAGGACACGGGGGACACCGGGGGACACCGGGGGACAGCGGGGGACAGCGGGGACAGCGGGGCACACCGGGGACACCGGGGACACGGGGGGACAGCGGGGACACTGGGGGACACCGGGGGACACCGGGGACACTGGGGGACACCGGGGGACACCGCGGGACACCGGGGACACTGGGGGACACCGGGGGTCCGGAGAGGCGGGGGGCGCAGCGCGGGCAGCGCCGGCCGGCAGGGGGCGCTGAGGGGAGCGGCGAGGGGGCGTGGCCGGGGGCGTGGCCTCGGGCGGGGAGGGCCAATGGGGGGCGTGTCTCGGCGTGGGGGGCGTGGCGCCGCGGGCGGTGGGCGGGGCGCGGCGGCGGCGGCGCGGCGGGGCCGGGCGGGCGGGCGGGCGGCGAGCGGCGGCCGCGCTGTCAGGCCGGTGTCGGTGTGATGAAGATTGGCGGGCAGGTAGGGCTGTCACTCACGGCGGGGCCGCCGCGCGGGGGCGGGCGGAGCCGCGGAGCCCGGCGGACAAAGCGGCGCGGGCGGCGGGGCACGTGCGGCGACGGCGGGGACACCCCCCCATCCCCCCCCCCCCCCATCCCCTCCGGTGCGGGAAGTAACTTGCCGTTCCCGCCGCCTCCCCGGCCGTGCGGGGCCGGGGCAGCGCGCCTGTCCGTCCCCCGGTGTCCGGTTGCCCCTGCGGGCTGAGCTCCGGCCGGCTGTGCCACTGCGGTTCTCCGCCGTGCCCCCCTCGGCCGGGCGCGGTAATTTTGGGGGGATGCAGCGCTGGGGGCGGGCTGCACCCCCTGCTCCCCATCCCCCGGCGGGCAGCGGCCATCGCGGGGGGATGTCCGGTGATGGCGGGTTGCGCCCCCCCAGCCGCTCCCAGAGCCCCCAAAGCTTGCAACCCCCCATACAACTTGCAGAACCCCGGGAGGGTGGCGGCGCTTTTCGGGGGGCCGTACCCCGGGTGGCGACCCCCGGCCGGGTGCGGACCCCCCGTTCCCGTCCCTTTCCAGTGCCCCCCGGGGGTCGCAGCCCCCCGTGCTGGCGGGGAGCCCCGGGCACCGGGAGCGCTCCCGGGGCAGGGCTGCAGCCTCCCCCGAGCGGTGTCGGTCCCCCCGCTGCTCGCAGCCCTCTCCCCGGGATGCCAGCCCCCCATGGCTGGCCGCAGCCCCCCCAACTATTCGCGACCCCCGGGGAGGGCCGGTGACCCCCGGCTCGGGGCGTTTGCTGGGGGAAGTCGCCCCCCGTGCCGGGTGGGTTGGGGGGGCTGCAGCGGGGCGCTTTTCCCGCAGCATCCCCGCTGTGCAAGGCACCCACTGGGCTCGGGGTGCCCCCCCGGGACCCCCGGGACCCCCGGGACAGCGGTGCCACCTCGCAGGGCCTCCTGCGGGCTGGCCGCCAGTGCCCGAGCGGCGGCCCTGGCAGGAATGCCGCATCCCGCCGCCTCTCCCGGGACAAACCCTCGGTGCACCCCGAGATTCCCCCGGTGCCGCCTCCCCCGTTCCCCCCAGGGCTCCCCTTTCCCCCCGGAGCGCTCCACGGGACCCCTGGGCAGCTCCCCCCATCCCAGTGTTCATCCACTCCAGAAATCCCTTTTAGTGCCTCTGCAGCAATGCAGGGAGGGCTTCTTCTTCTTAATAATAATAATAATTATCATCATTATTTGAAATTTATCCTGGAATTTTTTGGTTGCATTTCCGTCTGCGGGAGGGTGGCTCTGCCGGTGGCATTGTGCAACTCGGGAAGTTTTGCCGAGGCTTTGAGGTGTCCCTCCACTTCATCCCAGTCCTCGCCAGGTGTCCAAGCTCAACTTGGGCTCCGGCTCTTTGTTTGGGCTCTTCCCGGTTTTTCTCGCTCCCAAGGATCTTTTTTCCCACTATCTCGCCGCCCACCGGGTAACGGGAAACCCTAAACCCGGCAGGATATTTTCAAACTCCCAGCCGGGGAGATTAGATTGAGGAAAGGGGGGGGATGGATTATTTTTGGCTGGGATGCGGGACAGCTGTCTGCCGGGGAGAAGCAGAAAATAGGAGAGGAAATGGCTTAATTTGCTTTTTTTTCAACTTATTTTGCCTTTAAATCCTGAAAGGTTTTGGGGTTGGAGTGGGGAAAAGCAGAGTGTGGCTCAGTGGACCTGGCTTTGATGAAACTTTTGGGCATCATGCCTCCAAAAGCGCTGACTCGGTGTGGCTGGCATCATCCCCTTGTAGAAAAGTGGGTGCTCCCTGTAAAAAAACACCCCAAAACCTTTGGGGTCTGATTTTGGGGGGCTCTTTCCAGTCTCACGTGGATAGGGAGAGGGGTTTGAGTGAATCAATTGTATTTTGGGAGATTTGGGTGAAAAAATAGCGCCTTGTTTTGGGTTTAAGCTATATGCAGCAGGCGGATGATGGGATCAGGATTCCCCCTTATTTTTTTTCCCCTCCTCCCTCCTATTTTATTTAACTCCCTGCACTGAGATTCCTTCGTTAGGAGCAAAAGTTAATTGCTTGAGGCTAATTACAGCAGAGGTTAATAGGGGAGCTGGCAGTGTCAGGAAGAGAAGGAGATGCCGTGTTCCTTTAGCATCCCAAAATTGGGCTTTTTAAAGCACTTTGCAGCCCTAGTCCCTCAAAGCCAGCCCATAAACCCCTTCATTTTAACCTGAGATCTTTATAATATTAGATATTTATTTATAAATAACATTAAACACTCCCTGATATCATGGGGCGAGGGAAAAAACAGGGAGAAAAGTGATGCTGAGCTTCCCTACTGAGCTTGTAGGAACATATTCCATTTTCCCTCCAACATTTTTGGGAGGGGAAAATAAAGGAAATCTCATTTTTTATGGAAATCTCCCATTCTTTAAGGAAATTACCTCTTTAAAATTTATGCCTTTTTTTACGGAATACCTTTTTTTTTAGGGAAAAGTGTTTTTTTTTTGAAGGAAGTCACCTTTTTTTTTAAGAAAATCTCATCTTTTTTCTTAAGTTTTTTTTTTTTTTTAAGGAAATCTCCTCTTTTGGATTAAATGCATGAAGTTTTATTGGGAGAAGAGTGTTTTACCCCTCTGGCACATCAGGAATAACTGTTTATCCAACTCAAGGATAAAACAAGACCTTCATGGGGCAGCTTTGGATTTCGGGTGATTTTGGCTTTTCCAGGGAACTTCTAAATTACTTCTTGTCTTCTTTCCAAATTGATCTCTGAGTGATGATAACAGGGTTTTTTTGTCCTCCCACAAAACTTCAAGTATTGGCTTGGTCCTGCTGGGAAGAACATCCTTCAGCCCTCCATCCTCACCCTCAGGGATGCAGGAGTGCACCTCTGGGTACCATCTGCATCCTGGTTGGGTTTGTGTGATGGATTCTTGAGATATTTCATGAAGATGTGGAGAAAATGAACCTGGGATGCTGGGACACCCCAGTTGGGCACAGCTGATTTTCCTGGGAGCTGCTGTGGCTTGGAGGGAGCAGTGACAGGAGGGAGGTGATGGGGTGGGGAGGCTGAGAGTGGGCGGGAGGGATGTGAGGAGCAGCAGCCCACACTTCCTAAAGTCAGGATGAAACTTCTGCCACATGTCAGAATCTGTGGTATTGATGATTCTGAAATTGCAAAAACTCTCTTGTCTGTCAGCCCCGCTGCCAAAGCAGAAGCCATAATTGGTCTGTGCTGTTTCAAGGTTGTTTATTCTGTTTATCTCTAACATGTTCTGCTGCCCTGCCGCAGCTCTGTCCTGCAGGGCAGCGTGTGGGGCTCTGCCCTCAGTGGGATGGTACAAACATTAAATACCACAAACTACCTGTGCTGGATTTACAATAACGTGCCAATATCTGTCACCTACGTTGGACAGTGTGTCCCCAGCCTGAACCAACAGAAAAATGCCAACACCACAGTGAAACATGGAGGGCATGAAGAAGGAGAAAAAGGACAAGGCACACCCAATTTCCTCCATCTTGTCCCCTTTGGACCCCTCATCTAGAATCCTAAAATTTTACTTTTGCACCCGTGCCACACTTAATTATTACTTATATCAAACACTCAGAGCTTGGAATTCATGCTGTAAGATTGAAAACTCTTTTCCATGGCCAGAGATCACAGCCAGTGTCTCTGGGGGCTCTGTCCAGGGGGGTTCCTGACCCCTGCCAGGGTCCCAGACCTGCCAGGGCAGCCAGAGGGAAGCTCTGGATTCCCACAGCCACAGTTAGGGATAAGCTAAAGGAGATTTGGCATCTGCAGTCCTGGTGGGAAAGGCAGATCCAGCAGCAGCATCATCTTTGTTTTTGCCATGGGTAATGCTGATGCATCCCAGCATCCTGTCCCCCGTTATTCCCCATCCTCACTTCACTCCAGCGTGTGGAAAACTGCTTTTTTGGGGTGTTAGTGGGATAATTTACTGCATCCAGACAATTCCCAGTTGCATTTAATATCCCACACACTGCCGAATAACTCGATTCCCAAATAATTTTTGCCACCACCAAAGGGGGTGTTAACAAATGCCCTCTAATTAGCCCAAAAATAAATTAATTCCCAGCATCATTAGTCAGATCATTAAGATGCCAGCTCCAAATAATAATCCTGGAGAATGGGAATTAATCCTCAATTAAATTTAAACTGGGGTTTATCTCTGCCTCCAGCCCTGGAAGGAGTGGGGGGGTGCTCCAGGTAATGCCCGTGGGCACACCCGGAGGGGAGGGGATGGAACCAGGATCCTGGTGGGATGGAGCCCTGGTCCCAGGGGGATGAGGTTGCCTTTGCCCAGCTGTGGTTTGCAGCTGTATAAATAAGAAGGGAATTTGGCCTCAGTGCTTCCCAACTGCTTCATTATATCCTATTTTTTTGGCTTTTCCTCTTCCAAGGAGGAGCACAAGCCCTGGGTACTTCCAACTCTGGTTAACTGGTGTTTGTTAAATAGTTGAGTTGCAAAAGACCTTCAAGACCATCGGGTCCAGCTGTGAAATCCACCACTAAACCACTTCCCAAAGCACCATGTCTACAATTTTTAATAATTGGTATTTAATTCTTACTTACTTTTATTTTATTTTAATTTCATTTTAATTTCATGTTATTTCTTATTTAATTTTTTGTTTGTTTTCTTTTTATTTTAGTTTTGTTTTTATTTTTGTTCTATTTTTTATCCTTGTTTAATTTTTTTATCTTAATTTTTTCAAACATTTTTATTTCATTTTTTCTGCTTTATCACTATTTAATTCTTTTTTTTTAAACCATGACTTTCATTTTTCAGGCCATGCTTCCCCCACCTTTCAGCATCCTCTGCCACCTGTCCCATCCCTCCCATACAAAGTATAATCCCAAATATCCAAGCAGCCTCACCAAAAAGCCATAAACTCTCAGGTTTAGCACTGCTGATGCTCCCCAAAAACCAGATTATTTTGGTGCAGGTGGAGGAGAGAGTGAAACCCAACTTGTGTAGAGGAGAAAAAAAATTCCCCACGAATGTTTAGTCCGGAGCTTTTGGCTTTAACAAGGTGTTACAAAAACTATGAAAAATGTTATTACTGAAGCCACAGTTTCTGGCCAGGTTTTCCCTTCCCTGGCTGCCAGGATCCCTGCCAGAAATCTCAGAAAGCCAATTAAAAATAATCCAAATTTTGGACCAGCCATGGGAAGTTCTATTTTATGTCTTCCCCCATTTTGTGTTTGTTTGAAGATGTGTTTGGGGGTCGGGTTTTGAGTGGGGAAATCCCGGGGGGAGCAGGAGCAGCCTCAGCCTCCCCAGGACCAGCAGCTCCTCCAGTCTTGGCTTAAAGCTTCGACCCCTTGGAAATTTTTCCATCTCAGGAAAAGCTGATTTTGTTTTCCTTTTTCCCATTTCCTCTTCCTTTCCCATAATTTTCCTCTGTTCCTTCCCCTCTTTTCTCCTTTTCCCCCCACTTTTCTACCTTTTCTCCTTTATTTTTTTTACTATTTTCCTTTGTCTTCTTTTCCCCATATTTTCTTTTTTCCTCTTTTCCCTTTTTCTGTACTTTTTTGTTTTCTCCTTTATTTTCTTTTTTCCTGCTTTTAAAATATTTTCCTTTTTCCTTTTTCTTTGACTATCCTTATTTTCCTTCTTTACCTCTTTAAAGTCTTTTCCCCTTTTTGCTTTGTTTTCCTTTCTTTTTTATTTCCCCTAAAAAAAAGAGGAATGTTTAATGTTTTTTCCCTTTTCCCCCTCCGTCTTTCTCACTCCTATTTTTTCCCTTTGCTGCCCTTTTAAATTTTGTTTTTTTGCTTTTCCTCTTTCCTTTTCCCTTCTTATTTTTTTTTAACGTCTCTTTTTTTTTTCTCTCTTATTTTTTTTAACTTCTCCTTTTTTCCTTTACTATTTTGCCATTTTTCTCCTCTATGCTTTCCCTTTTTGCCCATCATTTTTGGCATCCCAGCTCTGTCCAAGCAGCAAACCCAACATTTTCCAGCCCAGACTCTCTGATGCCACACGCTCTGCCACCAGCAAGGCAAAACTTGGCCAAAAATGGAAAAAAAAATCCAATATATAACCGTAGCAGTTTCTTTTCCCATTACCACATCAGCAGTGTGTTATTCCCAGGATTTTTTTGGTGGAGGCAGGACCAGCCTCTCCCAGCTCCATCACTCCCAGGTACATCGAGGGCACTTTATGGCTTTTTAAAGCCCTTCAAATGTTTTTTTTTAAACACTCCTTGAAGCTTCCAAGGCAAGTTTGAGAATAGCAATTACCAGCTCCCGGCTCCCTGGGCGAATTCCCACGGCGCTGGTGGATGTAAACCACTTTAGACATTTTTAATGCTCCTGAGCAATAAATTTAAAAGGGAATTTATTGTTCCAAGCTGCTAATTTCTCCATCCCAATGCCGCTGCCTGTTGCTGGTGCTGAGCTGGGAGCCTGGATGGAGATTTTGATGCTATCACAGAAAAAAAAAAAAAAAAAGAACCTTTTGCCTGCTTGATTTTTCTCCTTTCCCCCCTATTTTCTACTTTTACCCTGTCTCCACTATCTTACTGCTGCCTCTTTCCTCCTGGTGAGTGAGGCTGATGAACTGAGCCCTCTCCAGGTCTTGTATTTTATTATCCCCTTCATCAGCTCATAATAAATAATTATAAATAATTATAAATAATTATAAATAATTGGCTCAGGCATTTTGGGTGGAGGTCTCCCCTCCAGACCATCCTGCATCCCATTCTCTCCATCCCACCTCTTGCATCCTGCATCCCCTCCCTGACCTTGCTTTGACTTGCCTAATTTAGATAGAATTATTCAAAAAACCCCCAAAATCTGGATTCTGAGGAGATGAACTTTGCTGGAGGAGTTAAAAAAAAAAAAAAAAAAAAAAAAAAAATTCTTATTATTTTTTCTATCTCAATCCCAAGAAAATCCCATTTATAGAAAATGCCTGCAAAGGTCTTTTAATGCATTTATGTGCAGAAATTGGTTTCTTTATATCTTGCTGACAGATCCAAGGTCTCATAACTCCTGCAATTAATTAATTGCTCTGAGACAAAAATAATGAAGTGGGGCCCTTTGTCAGTGGGATGGTAAAGAACAAACTTAACTATCATAAAAAATGAACCAAAAAATAGTAATAAATGCTCAATAACCAATAAAAAGTAAATAGTAATTAAAGATAATAACATTGATTAAATACTAAATTGTTGTTTTCTTATAAGGTGATGCTGGTGTGATTTTTAGATTTCGAGTTTTTTAGGTCCTTGTCCAACTTCAGGGATGCTGGTGCCAGTTTTAGGAATTCCAGGGCAATTTTCATAGATTCAGTTTTAGTGGTGCTCCTTCAGTTTTAGGAATGATGGTGCAACTTTAGGGATGCTCATCTACCTTTTGTGATGCTGATCTCATTTTAATGATGCTGCTGCAGTTTCAGGGATGCTGTTGAAATTTTAGAGATTTTAGGGGCGCAGGTGTAATTTTAGGGATTCTGATGCAGTTTCAAGAATGCTGGTGTGGATTCAGTGATGCTGGTCCAACTTTAAGGGTACTGATGCAGTCTTAGGGATGCTGCTGCAATTTTAGGGCTGCTGGTGCAGTTTTAGGAGTGCTGGTGCAGTTTTAGGGATGCTGGTGCAGTTTTAGGGATGCTGGTGTGGGTTCAGTGATGCTGGTCCAACTTTAGGGGTACTGATACAGTTTTAGGGATGCCTATCCATTTTTAAGTGCTGCTCCTCTGATTTTAGCAATACTGCTGCAATTTTGTGGGTGCTTATTCAAATTTGAGGCTGCTTGTGCGATTCTGATGCATTTTTGCCAACACTTGTCCATTTCTAGTGATTCTCCTCCAGCTCCTGGCTGCGACTCCCCCAGACCAGGACCCCTCATGGGCATATTTCCCATTCCCACTATTTTCCCCCATACAAATCTGACCCCCCCAGTCCCACTGTCTCAACCATCACTTTTTATCAAGTTTTTTTTTTCCACTCTTTTTGAGCATTTCAGTGTTTTCTCCTCATACCAGGAGCCACCTCTTGCTGTTGGGGAGCTTTTCCTTCTTTTTAACGTGACCTTTGCCACCTTAATCCCACCCTGTATCGTGCTAAATCATTCCTCCTTGCCTAAACAACCTCAAAAAGGTTTTGGTTTTTTTTCCTTCTTCTTTCCCTTTTAAATTTAACACCCCAAACAGTAGAGCTGAAGGTCCTGGTGAGAATATTTATGCTAAAACCACTAAATAAAGCGATTTAGTAGCATCTTTAATAGCTGAGTACCTGGCAAGTGGCCAAGGTTATCTTAAGGTAGAGACATCAGGGGGGGTTATTTTCCCTGCAACCATTTATGCAGGGATTTGGCTCAACAGGGGGAAAAGCCAGAGAAATTCCCAGTGCTGTTATCCCTGCAGGAATTACTGGGAGCGTTTTCACCCTGAGTTAATTGTGCTTGGAGAGGGGCTCGGTGCAGCAGGACTGGGATAAACTGGGAAGGGCTCAAGGATTGGGAAGTGGCTGAATTGGAGTTCCAGCCTCTGGTTTGGTTAAATTTGGTGTAAATCTGGTGAAAATCTGGGCAGGGATGGGGTGAGACTCCGCTGCAAGGGGGGGTTTAATTCCCTTAGCAAGGCTCCCATCGCCCAGCTGCTCCAGCCACGCATCCACACCCCAGTGCTGCCCTGGGGGGCTGCCCCCCATCCCATGGCATGGCTGCTGTGGGGTGGGGGCACCCCCTGCCCCCTGCAGCACCCCTGAGCCCAGCAGACAGAATCCCACCCTTTGTTTCCTGTTGGCCAGCTCTGCTTTGGGAGGCTGGAGCGCTCAACAAGCCCCTCTTTGTGCTAATTTAATTAATGGCCGGGGCTGAGGGCAGTGGGGATGAGACATGGTGGCTATAAATACCTGCTGGGGGGTTAGGGGGGGCTGCCAGCCCAGTGGCAACTCAACCAGGATCGAATTAATTTCAATTAATTGACTCAGAATCAAACCCGATTGATGGATTGATTGATACTCGAAAGCCAAAGGTTGATTGGGTTCTAATAGGAAGTTATCGATGGATCAATTTGTCATGGAAAGTCAGGAGTTGGTTTGCTCATCATAAAAATTTATTGGCTGATTCGGGGTAGAAAATTGTGGGTTGATTGATTTATAATGGGAAATGTGTTGATTGATTCATAATAGAAAATAGCGGGTTGATTAATAGTAAAAAAGTATGGATTGATTTATACTAGGAAATTATTGATGGATTTATAATAGAAATTAATGGATTGATCGGGGTGTAACAGAAAATATTGATTTAAAATAAGAATAGTGGTGATTTATAACAGAAAATTATTAATCAATTGATTGCTAAGAGGGAATTATTAAGCAGGAGAGCAGTGTGAGTGCTGGGCACTTTTGGGGGAGGGAAATCTTGTCCCCCATAGCAAAGTGCAGCTGGTGATCAACTTCTTCATGCATTCCTAAAGGAAAATAACTTTTCTCCTGCAAACTAAACATCCCAGTGGTGATTTCCAGGGAAAAAATCCCCTTGGATACACATGCACACGCTCCTGGTGCTGCTCCTGCCAGTGCCTGATGCATGAGTTTGGTGCATTTTCAGTTTCCTGGAAAATTCCTTGTCCCTGTGCTGGGCTTTTTTCTTTTTGGTTACAACCTGAATTTCAAACTTTACATTCCATTTGCAAGGGAGGAAGGGGAATAACACGGAGATGGGTTCTCTAAAGCTGCAGCAATGCAGTCGAAAAGAAATTTGAAACTTGCTGCTGAGTGAGTTTTAGCTGCCAAAAGTGATGCTGATCTGAGATGATTTTTCTATAAATGAAAAAAAAACCCTATAAATGATAGTTTACAATGAAGAGATTGGGATATGTTAGCAAACTTTTATTATGTAATAGAGTATAATATATACAATACATTTAATATATTTTATATATAATATATATAACATATAATAATAATAAAAATACAATCAATACAATTAATAGAAATCTGTCTAATATAAAATTATTTTAATGTACAATAAAATTAATCAGTGGCATGGCTGCAAGAATGGGGATAATCCTAAATCTGAGATTTTTGGCTCCAGACAGCAAAAATCCCCATTCAGCTCATTGCACAGTAAGGGAGAAGAAATCAGTGAATAACAGTTTTCTTCCAAATTATTTTGCTATTTTGGCACATGGAGCATCACATCTTTCTGCTGCTCTGGGTAAGGAGCCCTGAGCATGTCACTGGCAGGGACTAAGTGCATAGTTCTTATTTATTTATTTGTCATGTCCATGGGAAAACTCCCCAAATGCAATATAAACATCCACCAAATCCCTCTGTGATCCCAAGCTCTGGATCTCAGCTGCATCTTTGTGTCCACTGTACCATCAATTAACACGATTTCCAAATATTTGGCGAATTCCAAAGTGCTTTTTGCCCCTGGTGTGCACTTATTCTCTTTCCTAGAAATAAAATAAGGCAAATCATTAACACCAACGATTTGGGTGCCTGTTATTATATTTAACATTTCTATTTCCATTCCCTTTAAGACGGGGTGTAGTCCCCGTTTATTTTAGGGATGCTGGGTGCGTGTCACATGAAACGGAGGGGAATTGTTGGTGAAATGATATCCCCAACCCTAAAATAGCTGCGTTCCAGCACGGCCCCGCAATCCCCCGCTGGATCCTGCAACCTGAGCCCGGCCGGGCCAGCCCTCCCTGGGTGACATCCCGGCTTTATTTACACCAGCTCGCTCCTCCTTTTGCTGTCGGGACATCCAAACAGCTCCTGCCTGCAGCCCTGGCTTGGTTTTCCACGTGAACAGCTTGAATCCTTGTGGGAAAAATCTGGGAATTGAGTGTTGGGTGCCTGATTTGCTCCCTGTGCTTAGGGAGCTGGAGCATCCCTGCTCCAGCCTGGGATAATCCTGTATCCTTCCTCACAGGGAGCTGAAACATCCCTGAGCATCCCTGGTCCAGCCTGGGATAATCCTGTATCCTTTCTCACAGGGAACTAGAGCATCCCTGCTCCAGCCTGGGATAATCCTGTATCCTTCCTCACAGGGAGCTGGAGCATCCCTGAGCATCCCTGCTCCAGCCTAGGATGATCCCTGTATCCTTGCTTGGTGCCCCAAGCACAGAGAGCTGGTGTATCCTTGAGCATCCTTGGTCCAGCCCAAGATGATCCCTGTATCCTTTCTCCCTGTGTGCACAGGGAGCTGGAGCATCCCTGAGCATCCCTGCTCCAGCCTGGGATGATCCTGTATCCCTGCTCACAGGGAGCTGGAGCATCTCTGAGTATCCTTGGTTTGGCCTGGGATGATCCTGTATCCTTTCTTACAAGGAGCTGAAACATCCCTGAGCATCCCTGGTCCAGTCTGGGATAATTCTGTATCCCTGCTCACAAGGAGCTGGAGCACCCCTGAGCATCCCTGCTCCAGCCTGGGATGATCATGTGTCCTTTCTCACAGGGAGCTGAAGCATCCCTGCTCCAGCCTGGGATAATCCTGTATCCTTCCTCACAGGGAGCTGGAACATCCCTGAGCATCCCCAGTCCAGCCTGGGATGATCCTGTATCCTTCCTCACAGGGAGCTGGAGCATCCCTGAGCATCCCTGCTCCAGCCTGAGATAATCCATCATTCCCACCTTCCCCAGCCCTAGGTAGCTCCTCAACAATAGGAGTATTTTTAAAAAGATAATCCCCCTGGGCATTTTCAGGAAAAAAAAATTGGGATTTTTCCTATAGGAAGAAGCTCCCCACCTCCAGTGGGGTTTGGGGTGGTTGGAGGGAGCCACCCCAGACAGGAGCTGGGAGTGGGGCCTGGCTGTGGGGTGCTGGCAGGGCGGCTGGCCTCTCACCCCCAGGATGGTTTGGGCCATTGATACAAACCACTGGCTTTTACTGGGGTGTTAACTGGGTTTGTTTTTGGCTCCTGGGCAGGGCCATTTGATTGGAAAATGCAGATAATTTGAATTTTTCCAGGTGTTGATGATGTCCACTCACATCTGTATTTGCACAACTTCACAGAAATAGTCCACATCCACTTCTAATCGCAGTTTTCCTTTACTCCTACCCAAATTCATGGGCAAAAGTATTTATTTATTTATTTATTTATTTATTTATTGTTTTGTTTTGGTCCAAAGGGAAAATTTGGGATGAGTCTTACCTCCATCTCTTTAGGAGCAGGGATATATGTGCACTGGATTTTTGTTCCAGGGCAAAGCAAAAATCACAAAGTAATTAAATTTCTACTGGGATGGAGCAGGGCTGGGGGAAAAGTTGGATGGGAGAGGGTGAAAATAGGGATTGGGAATCCCTGGGTGCTGTCCTACACCAGCATCCCTGTCTTGCCGGGTTAGAGGTTTGGGTGGGTTTTTTCCTGATTTGTGGTGGGGAAATTGTTTTCCTTTCTTGAAGGGAAAATAAAAAGAAAAAAGAAAATTGGTTTAAAAAAAAGGAAGTAAAGAAGGAAAAATGGTAGTAAAAAAATGGGGGAAAAAAAGAAAATAGAAGTAAAAAGAAAAAAAAACTTGGTAAAAAATAAAAAAGAAAAAGTGAGAAAAATAAAGGAAAAATAAAAAGAAAAGGGAAAATGAGAAAAAAGCTGGTTAAAAGAAACAATAAAGCATGATTGGAAAAAAGTAAAAATGGATTAAAACCAAAAGGGAAAATGTGGGAAAAGAATAGGAAAAGAAAATAAAAAGAAACGGGAAAATTGGTAAAAGAAAATCAAATTGGAAAAACAAAATTAAAAAATATTAGAAGAGAAAATCGGGGGGATAAAAGAAAAGGAAAGAAAATTGGAAAAAAAAAAAGAAAAGGAGATAAGAAGCAGCTATCCCCCAGCTGAAGGTGGAGTCCCAGTGGTTTTCAGCAGCATTCCTCTCCATCTCTGCCTGCTTCCAGGGGAGTTATCCCCTCTCCTTGGGAGTTATCTCTGATTTTACAAAGTTTTGGCTTTTTTCCCCCATTTTTGAAGCGTTTGGGGCTGGGAGGTGCTGCAGCTCCTCCCTCTCAGGGTGTCCCTCAGCCCGGGAGGGACCTGGGGCTCAGCACCCCCCGTGCTGCAGGATTCTGCCCGAGTTCCAAAGCTGGATTAAGTGGACATGATTTCTTCCCACAGCCCATTAATTTTGGTTTATTGCTGGCCTGATGGCCATTACCCTTTTTTTTCCCCCGCCAGCTCCTTCCCCCATTAGGTTTGTACAATTAGCAAAGTACGAGCCATTAATGCGGCGTGGGGGGTGCAGATGGGATTTGGGGATGCTCTGATGCCAATGAGGCATCCCAGGAGCTGCCCCATACCCCACAGGGATGTGCAGCACCTGCTCCTGGCAGGATTTTGGGGTGTACAGCCATTCCTGTGGCTGAGGGATGGATGCAGCCACATCCTGAACCTGCTCCTGGCAGGATTTTGGGATGTAGCTGATGGATGATGCATGCAGCCATGTCCTGAACCTGCTCCTGGTAGGATTTTGGGGTGTAAAGCCATTCCTGTAGCTGATGCAGCCATGTCCTGAACCCCCTCCTGGCAGGATTTTGGGATGTAAAGCCATTCCTGTGGCTGAGGGATGGATGGAGCCATGTCCTGAACCTGCTCCTGGCAGGATTTTGGGATGTAGCTGAGGAATGGATCCAGCCACATCCTGAACTCACTCCTGGCAGGATTTTGGGATGCACAGCCATTCCTGTAGATGAGGGGTGGATGCATGTCCTGGCAGGATTTTGGGATGCAAGCTATTCCTGTAGGTGAGGGGTGGATGGAGCCATGTCCTGAACCTGCTCCTGGCAGAATTTTGGGATGTAGCTGATGGATGCATCCAGCCACATCCTGAGCTCGCTCCTGGCAGGATTTTGGGGTGTAAAGCCATTCCTGTGGCTGAGGGATGGATGCAGCCATGTCTTGAACCCCCTCCTGGTAGGATTTTGGGATGCACAGCCATTCCTGCAGGTGTGGAAGGGGTGCAGCCACATCCTGAGCTCACTCCTGGCAGGATTTTGGGATGTAGCTGAGGGATGGATCCAGCCACATCCTGAGCTCACTCCTGGCAGGATTTTGGGGTGTAAAGCCATTCCTGTAGGTAAGGGGTGGATGCAGCGATGTCCTGAATGCCCTCCTGGCAGGATTTTGGGATGCACAGCCATTCCTGTGGCTGAGGGATGGATCCAGCCACATCCTGAACCCCCTCCTGGCAGGATTTTGGGATGCACAGCCATTCCTGTGGCTGAGGGATGGATGCAGCCATGTCCTGCCCGGGCTGGGTTTGCCCACAGAGCATCCCAGAGTGAGGCAGGAGTGGTGTCACCTCTGTCCTGTCCTTTTGTGTCACCTGCTGCTCGTGACCTGGAGAGCCAAGTATGAAAACAGCCACAGCTTTAGGGTAAAAAAAGCCTCCTGTAAGAGCTGGAAATAATGACAAAATCTCTTCAAATAACTTAAAAAATGGCATTTGTATCACTCAGTGCTCAGTGCCTGGGGCACCTGAGACCCTTTCAGGGCACCTATGGGAAGGGCTTCAGCAGGGCACCCAAGGTGGCAGAGGCCACGGGGTGGCAGCTGCTTGGCACAGACCCTTACAGGGCGCCCTAATTAGCAAAGCTGCTTTGTTGGAATCCAGCACATCCCTCTGGCTGCCCTGGATGTCTTGAGACCCTGGCAGGGGGCTCAGAGACCCTGGCAAGAAGTCAAAAACAGCTGTGGCTTCGATTTTAGCCTGTGGGAGAAGCTGCCAACTCTGTATGAGGAATTACAAGCCAAAAGGGTTTGATTAGTGTAATAGGGGAATTGACACAGGGTGGAAAAGTAGAATTTTGGGGTTTTTTAGAATGTAATTCAGGGGTACAAGATGGAGGAATTTGGGCATACCCTAGCCTGTTCTTCCTTCTTCTTGTCATCCATGTCTTGGTGTGATGGTGACACTTTTCTATGGGTTTGGGATGGGGACACGCTGCCCAGCATAGATGTCAGATATTGGTGCTTTGTTATAAACAGACTGTATGTAATTTGTGATATAAAAGGTAAACACCTCCTAGGGCTCGAGGCCAGACTGCCACGGCTTCTGTACTAGGTGGATTCGGCAGGTCAGAGAAAAAATATTGATAAGGAGACATAAAGAACCTTGCTGGGCTGGTGTTGAAGCCCACCCTAGGCCGGGGGTGGCTTCATGTGGTGGAAAAGTCTCTCCTCCAGCCCGAGCTTCCAAAGAAAGGCTCAGCAGTGTCTGTTGTTGGGTCTCAAGGCAGTTTATTGCAAGTTATCTAAAAGATTTTCTCCTTAAGCTGCTGTGGTTTGCTCACAGCTCAGGCAGAGGCACACACACACCCTGACATCCTCTCTGACTCCCGACTGCTTCTTCTCTCCCCGCCCAGGGCTGCTGCTGTCTTTTATATGATATATTACGTATTATATGTTTACAGTTTTCCCCCAATACCTACTACCTATGTTACAACGTGCTTTTCTACTCTAAACCAATCTGTGAGTGCCAACATCACCAAGAACATGGAGGGAAGGAAGGAGAAAGAGGGAGGACAGGGCAGGCCCAAATCCCTCCATCTTAAATCTCTGACCCCCATGTACAAAACCAAAACCCCCCTGTACAGCACTCAAAAATTCTTCCCTCTACTTTGTGACTACTTCTACTCTAATAGCTAAACTTTTGTGACTTCTTGTTCTTCCTGCAAGGTTGGTAAATCGTTCCATGGCTCAAACCCAAAATCACAGCTGTTTCCAGCTGCCTGCCAGGGTCTCAAATGCTTCTGACCCGGGCCTGGAACCTCCAAAAATGTCTGAGGGACATTTTGAGTTCCCACAGGCTGGTTGCTGGGCAAGGGGAACAAGGACTTTCACACTGTTGGGGTCTCACCAGCTGACCCTGACAGTGCTCTTGTGGGGTACAAAAAATAAAGATGCCAACCAGGCACCCAGATCAGGAAAGGTCATTGTAATTAGCAGAGAGCCTGGTGTGGCACTGCATGGGCACAGATGGTGGCAAGGGTCCTGAATTAGCCACTCTCAGGGTGTGTGGGTGAGCTGAGGTCCTTGCAGGGTTCCCAAATTAATGACCACATCAGAGTGCCCAAATCAGCAAAGCTCCTCGCAGAGCACCCTAATTAGCAAAGACCCTGAAGTGGCACCCTAATTAGCAAAGTTGGTACCCCAGTCATCAAGGATGCTTGCAGGGCACCCAAATTAAAGACTCCAGTCTTTAATTAGCAAAGGGGCTTGTGGGGTACCCAAATCAGCCAAGGTCCACATGGAGGCCCCAATTAGCAGAGGGCACCTCAATTAAAGCCTCCCACACACCAAAGGTCCCTGCAGAGCACCCAAATTCCAGAGTCATTCTCACTTTTAGCATGGAAGTCCCCCAAAACTCACCCAGAAGGAAATTCCCAAAACCCCACAAGGTTCAAACATCCTCCTCCTCTGGGCTGGTCACTCCCATCTCATCCCAAAATGGATTTTAGCACATCTGATGGCCAAAGTCTGTAATTCCCACCCAAACCTGGTGCCCATCAATAGTTTTCCTTAAAAACAGCTTTTCAGTAAAATCTGACTTTCAGATGAAATTAGATTTTAAGTAAAACCACATTTTCAGGGTCTTTTTTTGTGTCCCGAGAGTGGGATCTGGTAAGGATCTTTAAAGGATAAACTCCTTTTGCCTGACAAAAATTAAGTAGGTTTTGCTCAAATCTCATAGCAAGTTCATGGCAGAAGTTGGACAACTGTAAATTGAGCCCAATATGTAGAAAAAAATTGATGGATATTGCAAAAAAATTCAAATAATTGTGTTAATTGCATCCTCTGAATCAATTTTAAGTTAAGAGCAGTGCAAATAGTATATTATCTATCTATGTATCTATGTATCTATCTATTTAACTATTTATATATATGTTATATTTATATATTATATATAGCATATATTTGTTTATTTATTTATTTATAGGGGAATATAACATATATAATGTTGGGGAATACATTTAGGAATAGAAAATATTGGGAAATATTGTATGTATTGAAGAAAATTAGATAATATTCCCTGTATATATATTGGGAAATACAGTGTTTTATACATCTATATGTATGTAAATATGGTGTATTGGAGAATATGGTGGAAGAACATATTTGGGAATGTAATATATGGGGAATACATATACTGGGCCTTGCCAGCTGGGATTTAATTGGTATTTCTCAATTACCTGCTACCCTCTGTGACATCAGGTGTGTCATTCCTTCAGCATCCATCATCACCCTGCTCCATCATCTCCCTCCACCTGGAATCTGGTGCATCCCTGGGTGGTTTTCAGTGAGCTCATCTTCCCTCTGCACCTTAAAAACTCCCAAATTTCCCAGCTTTTTAGGTGGTGATGGCAATATTGTGTCCTTCTTCCAGACTTGGGAGCTGATGGGGGTGGGAGTCATCATTTTAGAGATCTCAGACTTGGAGCTGGAGGTGCTCCTGAGGTGAGGTCCCTGGGGATTCCTCTTGAACAAGAGCTATATAAATGTAATTATAGATATAAAACTCATGCTGGGCACGGATTTTATGAAGTTTTGGCTTTCCCCCCCCATTTTTTAAGGCACCCTGGCAAGGGGAAGGTTTCTCTTGCCCTGAACTGATGATTTTCACAGGTGACATCCAGCTGAAGTGGGAGGTTAAAGAACAGGGGGTCCTTTCCCACTCCTCTCTAGCCGAGTCATCACCTCCGAGGGTCGGTGCTGGTGAATTCTGAGGCAGCCCAGGTTGTGCTCTCAGCTCTTCCAGCTTTCCCTGCCCTTCTGAGCTGCCTGAGCAATGCCCTTGGTGTTCCCAGGCCAGGCATCATTAGGGACCTGTGTGAAAACACCACAGCTTTAGGGTAAAAAAACCTCCTGTAAGAGCTGGAAATAATAACAAAATCTCTTAAAATAACCTAAAAAACGACATTTGCATCACTCAGTGCTCAGTGACGGGATGCAGGCGCATCATCCCATGGGTACCACTCACAAATTTTGGGGGTTGCTGAGCCCGCACCTCCAAAATACCTTTTTATTTATTTTTTTTTTTTTGTTCTGTTTTCTGGGGTGATGAAACTAAAAGCTAATTGCAATTTGCATGATGCAATCAAGGTGAGCTGATGAGATGCTCAAGGGCTTTTCGGCAAGCAAGGAGGGGGTGGGGGGTCCCCATCCCGGAGCAGAGCTGCCTGTTGGAGCACCACGCTCGATTAATGGCTCTGGTTAATCACCCCCCTGTCCAGAGCAGGATTGTCTTACGGATAATTTCGTTTGCCTAACGAGATTTTCACTAATTAAATCTCCTTTCGGTTGGTGAGGTTCTCCCTGCTGGATAAGGGGAAATGTTTGTGAAGCCAGCGCCGCTCCCGGCTACATAAACCTTTCCACTTGGCTACTGAAAAATTCCCGCTGGGAATGCGGGATGCAAACACTGCTTTGGCAAATTAATTAATTCTTGCAACCCTGAAAATTATTTTCCACCCCCAAAAAAAAAAAGTTTAGAGGAGTTGCTCCCTGCAAGCCCTTTGTGGTCACACACTGGGATACTCGTGCATCAAAAAAATAAATTGATTTCTGGTGCAAAGTACCAAATTCCTGAGGGTTTTGGCTTACCTGGGATGGTTGGTCAGGAAAAGGCAGAGTGGGGTTTGATGTTCTAAAGTGGCACCAAAATCATCATCGGTGTCTTGTGGTGTTGCAGCAAAAGTGGATTTGTTGAAGAATAAATTGGATTTTCTCCAAAGAGCCGCAATGGCAGGATAGCAGAATCCTGCAGAATCAGGAAAATCAGGAAAACGCATTCAGGAAATTCAGGAAGGAGATTCTTGCCAGTTGTGGAAAGTCCCATTCACTCCCAAGCTGTGCATCTCTGTGTCAGGGTGGTGCTTTTTCTCCTAAAGATCCCTGTTTCTGCCAGCCTCCCTGGGACCCTCTGAGCAAATTCACTTTGGATTAAACAGAATAGAATGGACTGGAATAGATCCTTGTAAATGAGATATTCCCAAATACCTCAAATGCTGCTACTTCTCAGTGGGTCTCACCTGAGATCCAGAATGGAGATGTATTCCATCCCAGGGGTTGTGTTCCACGTTTCTCTCCAATGGGAAGTGATCCTACAGGTTTGGGATTTGTTTTTCCTGGGGCTGAACTGTGGGTTGGGACTTAAAATGCATATATTTTATATAAAATAGGGGCTGAACCATGGGTTTTCCATAAATTACATGTTGTGCATGTATTTATATAAGTATATGAGCGATATACAATGTAGTATATAAAATCTGTGATATATGATATAATGAATATATGAGATATTATAGATTATATTAGATATAAAATATGTAATATAGCTTTAGAATATAATTCATATTTATGAGAATGATGGTAGTGGACAATATAGACTATAAAAGATAAAATACAAACTATAATATAGACGGTATAGAATATAGAATACCACTATTATATGTATACAGTATTATTAGATATAGGCTAAGCGATGTTATCTCTGTATTTGTTTTAGATAATAAATAATATAGATAACAATTATATAGTGTGTGTGTATATATTATATATTACGTAATATATATTATATATTATATATTACGTAATATATATTATATATTATATATTATATATTATATATTATATATTTTATATTATATATTATATATTATATATTATATATTATGTATTATATATTGTATATTATATATTATATATTATATGTTATATGTTATATGTTATATGTTATATGTTATATAGTATATATTATATATTATATATTATATAGTATATAGTATATATACTATATAATGTAATATATAATATATAATATATATTATATATTATAAATTATATGTTATATATTGTGTATTATGTATGATATATTCTATATTCTATATTATATGATTATATAATATATAATATATAATATATGTTATGTTCTGTATTATAAAATAAATATATAAAATAAAAATAATATATAATAATATAAAATTATTTCATATATAATAGAATAATATGAAATCTATAATGTATATAAAAATATTAAATAATATATAAAATAAATGCAATACATTATTTAATATATGACATATATTAAAATAAACATATAGGTAATATATAATATATATCAATGTAATATAAATACTTAGTTATATATATGTAATATTTATAACTGCAAATTTAAATACAAGATATTACTAAATTTTTTATTTTCTTATTGAGAGAAAAAAGTGAATTTCAGGAAATCTAATGGGATTTTAAGGAGCAGGAAGGTGTGGCATGCTCCCAGCACCCATGCACACCTCTGTATACACTCCAGCTCCTCCACACTCCTTACTCCATCCTTACTCCCTCCTTGCTCACTCCTTGCTCACTCTGGTGATGCTTTGGAGTGGCTGCCTAGAGCAGAGCAAAGAGAATCAAATGGGAATTTATTGAAGGCCTTTACCAGACACACCTTGGGCAGTCAGAGCCTCCCAGAGGCTGCACCCAGCATGGACAGTGCTCACGAGTTTTTCACACAGATTTCAGTTTGGTCCATTTCCATATCAGGGGTTCATTCCCCAATTACAGCCTCAGGCAGTGAAGTCACATTCCCCCAGTTTGCCCCTCCCCAGTTCACGTTATTTATAATTTTTGGGGACCTGAGGCTGTTGGGTGTCCTGGGTTCTTGGACCTGGCAGGATTATTTTGGCTGAGCAGACTGTGGAGAGCTGACTGACACTCTGTGTGGAGCTCAGAGTTACGGATTGTCATATATATACATTTATATATATATATATATATACATGTCATATGTATACAGCATCTGAAAAATAGAAAAGCTCAAACCTGGGGCATGGTGTGCACGCTCTGTGCTCACTCCCTGCTCACTCCTTGCACACTCATTCCACAGCTCCATCTCCCCTTTCCTCCCACACACTCTCACCACACTCCAATCTCCCTTTCCTCCACCAGAATTGTTTTTTTGGTAAAAAGCTCCAAAATAGCTCAATTTCCCCCCAATTTTCCAGAGCTTTGCCCACTGTCTTCCCAGCAGGACTCAGCTGCTGGTGCCCCTGGAGCATCCCAGCTCAGTGGTGGAGGCATTTCACAGCTCCTAAATATTTGTGCACATGGCTTTGCACAATATTTAATAAAATCTAGTAATATTTTATCCTATTCAATAGCATTTAATGTATGTGAAATAATTTTACATAATTTAGAATAATTTAATATTATTTAATAACACGTTTTTGTGGCATGAGCATCACCTGTGGCTTCTGGAAGGCACCAAGGCTAAAAAAGTCACAGGGAGAATTGTAATAATCCCTTTGGGAGCAAAATAATTGGTGGCTGAGGAGAAATATGGAAAAGTAAAATAAAGTAAAATAAATTAAAAAAACCTATGTATTAACGAAACATTAACTCCCAACATGAGCTGACTTCCATGAGAGCTGGGAATGGGGGATGCTCTGCTAAAAAATCCCACCAGAAGGAAAAGAAAAGAAAATAAAAATGTTTTATCTCTGCTCCCATTCTGTGATAATGATCTTAACGGAGTTGGGAAGTGGCAAGGAAAAAAACGTGTGTGGTTTTTAAATGAAAATCTCCTTCACTCCAGAGGGCTGGGGCACAGATTTGGACTGTTTGACCATTTGGGGGGATATTTCATTAATTATTCAATATATTTTATTATTTGGGAGAGTAATTTATTTTTTTGAGATGTAGTTTGTTGTTTATTTGGGTTTTTTGTTATTTACTTAGGGTTATTTTATAGTTTGCTTTGGCTATTTTATTATTTTCAGGGTATTCTGTTATTTATTTGGGATATTTTATTATTTTGGGGGTATTTTGTAACTTCTGTTGAGGATTTTATTATTTTGGGGGTATTTTGTAACTTCTTTTGAGCGTTTTATTATTTTGGGGGCATTTTGTTATTTTTTTGGAAGCATTTTATTTTTCCTCTATTTTATAATTTATTTGGGGTATTTTTAAATTTTAATTTTAATTTTTTAATTTATTTGGAGGTGTTTTATTATATTTTGGGATATATTTATCATTGGAGGGGAGGATATTTTATGAATTTGGGGGCCCATTTTATTATTTTGTTGGGTATTTTCTATTTGGGGCTTGGGATTGCTCCCAACATGGCTTTTCCCACCTTCCCCAGCAGTTCTACTCCGAGTAGAACAGAAATTCTAAAGAGAAATAGAATTCCCCTTGCAGGATTTTTTTCTAGATTTGGGGAAACCCTTGCTGTGATGGAGAGGGATCTATTCCATCCCTCTGGAATGCTGCCAGGAGCTGGATTTTGTAGCAGATATTGCAGAGGGGAGAGGTCCTGGGGAAGATTTTTGTGTCAAGCCACCTGGTCTGAGGCATTTTTTAGCTGCAAACACCTGGCTGAAAGTCCTTTTTGTCTATAAACACTTATTTAAAGTGGTTTTTGGTGCAAAGCCCCTGTTTGAGAGACTTTTTTAATGCAGACACCCATTGAAAGGACTGGTTTTGATTCAAACCCTCTATTTAAAAGGGTGCTTTTCCCATTTTTGAGGGATTTTTTTGGGGTACAAACCCCTTTTGGACAACCTTAAGTTCAAACCCCTTTGTGAAGGACTTTATTTCTGCAAAGCTCTGCTTTAAGGAATTGTTTCTTTTTTTTTGCTGAAAACTGATATAAGTACATTTTTGGGTGCAAGCCCTTATTTAAGGACTTTTTGGGGTACAATTCCCTCCTTGAAGGACCTTTTTTTCAGCAAACCTGTGCTTCAGTGGCTTTTTTGGGTGCAAACCCCCAATTTTAAGGGTTTTTTTTCTACAAACTGTTTTGGAGGAGCTGCTAAAGCAACATTGGGTTGGGATGAGAATGAGAACAGTGTGTGGATGGTTTTGCAGGGCACAGGGATTATTTGGTGGAAAGAAAAAGGATTTTAGGAGCAGAGAAGGAGCCCACCAAGAGCTGCTTGTGTTGGGTTTTGAGTATGATTTCCACCCCAAATCCACATCCTTAATGCTTTCTGGCCTTAAAAGTAATGTAAATAATACAGGTTTTGCAAAAATAATTGTATTTCCCTCCCCATCTGATGAGGAGAAATTCCTGTTACCCAATGATGCTCCTTGATGACGTCCTGTGAGGAAAAAAAACATTTCACTTTTAAGCTTTATTTTTTTTGGCTTTAATTCCAGCCTGAACCAAGTGATGGAGGAGCACCACAAGCATCCCTGTGGAAAGCATCTCCCATCCAACCATTATTTTTGTGTACAGGTGGGGGAAAATCTTTTCCCTGCTGGTTTTTGAGTGAAAAACCAAAGTTTTCTCCACTTTCCCCCCCAGTCCTCCATACCGAGCGCTCGCCACCCCGCTGTCTGTTTTTCCTCGCCGAGGTTCAGTTCTAATTATGTTGATTTTCTTCAGCCCACCCCCCTCCTGGCAAGCTTATTAGGGGGAATATTTTTATTTATTATCATTTCGCCCAACTCCTGCCAGCATTTCCAATTACTCTCGCCGCTTCCTTGTAATTGTCTTTCCGTAATGGCTGCGAAACAATTGCGCTAAATGAGGTGGCTCCGGCAAGATGAGGGTTTCACTTCATTAAAGGCTAATGGATTCCCAGCTCCAGCTCTGTGGGCAAAAGAAAAAAAAAAAGATTAAAAAAGAAGAGATTTAAACAACTTCTTTTATCTTATTGGGGTAACTCGCCCCGGTGTGCCGGGGTTTGAGTGGGATTTGGGTGCTGGGTGTTCATTGCTCAGGTGTTAAGTGGGTTTTTCTCAGAATTTTTGGGGGATTTTTAAATTGCTGCTAATTTGGGAAAAGCTTTTTTTATTTTTTTTTTAATGCTATGTATATGCTGATAAATTATATTTATTGCCATAAATATTCTTATAGAAATGTTTGCTACATAATGTTGATATATAACCTGTAATGAGTGAAGATAGTACACAAATATTTATAAATTATTAAATAACTACATGGCATAATCCTATATTACAGGAGTTGATTAGGATCTATTCACATCGATATATTTATTTATAATGCTTCATATGTAGTAATATACTGATTATAGATTATGTATCAGATTGCTATATAGTGCTTGATATAATAAGGAATTATTATCTTGCTATATAATATGCAGTATATGTGATTTATAATAGCATTAATTAAAAATCCTGTGTATCTAGCTATATATATTTCTCAATATCATCTATTTATTGCTATAAAATATCCATTTCCAGAAACTGGGCCCACAGGCAGGGGTAGAGACAAAGCTTGTTTGGTATTTGGTTGAATTTTGGAGTTTCATTTTGTTCCTCAAGCAGATATCATTTCAGTATTATTTTTATTTCTAAAAACCTTTTGTTTTTGAAATGTCTCTCATTTTTTTTCCGTCCTTCCTCTTCCTTTTCCCTTCTTTTGTGGGATGTAGATGTGCTGGGATGGACCTGGGATCCATCATGGTACCATATGAAATTGTGTGTCACAGCTCAGGGAAATGATTTTTTTTTAAATATTAAAACAAAAATCAATTCCCACAAGACCTTTTTTGGGGGTTTTTTTGGGGATTTTTTTTATTTTGAAAAGCAAATTCAAACCCCTAGCCATTGGATGGTGCTTGGGGCCGAAGCATCTTGGCACAGATGTGGGAGTGGGGCTTCATGAAAGAGGGAAATTCGGCTGCTAACCCAGGGAAAACCCTTCAAAAAAGCAAAATTCACAGTGGAGGGGAACACTCAGAGCCAGAGCCACCCCCACAATTGGCAGGTGCTTGTGTGGATGTCAGAAAATTGGGAAAAGCATGTTTTGCATTGCCAGAAATTGCGATTTTTGGCAGCACCAAAATGGAGGGGAAATGCTTTAAGGTGGGGATTGCTCATCAGAGAAAATGCTGATTTTCACCAGTGTGTGGGAGGAGAGAGAGCCAAAAACTTGTGAAAAGTTGAAAGGGTTTTTTGGGAAAGTTTGACAAAGAAATGAAAAGCAGCATCAGAAGGGGATAATGCTTATGGAAACCAGATATATATAATAAATATACATTTCTACTACCTCTATGCCATTGTGTCCAGCCATTGGATCTATTGTATTGGATATTACATAAAAATATATATGTTGGATACACATTGAGTTTGTTGGATATATCACATTATATCCATCTATTGGATTATGTTGGATGATTATTTTAAAATATTATATATATATAAATATATATATATATATAATTCACACACGTACACACAGGATATATACGTACATACATACATACATACATATATATATGTGTATTTATATACATACATACATATATATATACATATATATATACATTGAATATATTGAATATACATTGAATATATTTGATATATTACATTATATCCAGCCACTGGAAATATGACATGAATGCACTGCATATATTATATCCTTATAGCCACATTATTATATAAATTTAATATTGTATCCATTGGAAGTATAAGGTATAACATATCCAAAATATATTCGTCCAGTATATACATATCTTTTTTCTGTGTATCCTCATTCTGTCTCCTTTCCCTCCTAACATCCTCTCTATATGTATAGCATGGGTGTATAAATGTTCTTTTAATGTATATCTATAAATATAAATATATAATGATATATAATTTATATATATATAATTTATATATATATATATAAATAAAATAATCCATTTGTCTTTATCTTGGATGCTGCTCTTTGCATATTCATCATGCTACAACTCCAAATCTTTTGGGTGTTAAACCACTGAAATATGGATTTTCCCACCAAACCAGGAGAGCAAATCTTGTATTATCTCAGGAAAAGCCCTTTTTTTAAATTTAAAAATGCCTCTGAACACCTCTTGACTGGCACTGCATCCTTCTCTGATCCTTGGATCCCGAATTTCCTGTAGCTCTGCCTTGCACACACCTGGTGTCTCCCCCAAAAACTGCCCCTGCCCCATGAGAAAAAAAAATTAAAAAAGAAAATAATAATTTTGGACATAGGAACAAGGGTATCTCAATGTAAATATATTGGTTTCCTCCTAGTAGTGGAAATATTGAACTACAGGTCCTTCCAGGAGCCGTGGGAAATTCCCACTTGCCTCTCCCACCCAGGAGCTGCTCACCCTTACTGCCCTAAGAGATAAAAGGAGAGAAAATTCATTTAAAAACCTGCAAAATTTATCTTTTTAAGACCCTACCTGCTCTCCAAGCCTCACTTCCAGCACAGTGTGTGTGTGTATTTTTCCTGGCGTTTTCCTGGTTGTGGATAAACAGTTCCACAAGCAAAATGCAATGTGTAAGTAACACCAACTAAAGGCACACATCAAAATACACCGTATTTACCAATCCCCAATCCTAAAAATCCATTTTCTACATACCTTAACAACTCTCCTTCTCCCTCACAAGCTTTAAATTGTAAATCAAGAACTCCTATCCGTATAATCCTATATAAAAGTTTCTAATGTAAACTCTTAAGATAACATTTATGCACTCTTACCTCAAGTTACAATTAAACCACAAAAACGAAAATTATTAATATTATTATGAGCAGATACTTATATAATATTTAATTACAAGGCATTTTTAGGCACCTTTTGAAGCTGTCTCAAGGTAGTGACTGCCAAACTGGGGGGACTCCTGATGGGGACACCTCAGGTTTGATTTAATTAACTGGAGCTGCCAGGTGAGGTGTAGAAAGCAGAAAAACACCTAAAATTGGGGTGGCAAAAATTGGGGCCATGGTGGCAGCTTGGACAATGTTGGAAGATGTGTGTTTCAGCATCTGATTTGGGGCAAAGGAAAAAACCTGTGTGGTTTTTAAATGAAAATCATCCTTGCTCCAGAGGGCTGGGGCAGAGATTTTGACTATTTGACCATTTGAAGGGATATTTTATTAATTATTCAATGTATTTTATTATTTGGGGAAGTAATTTATTATTTTTGAGATGTAGTTTGTTGTTTATTTGGAGTTTTTAGGGTTGTTTTATGGTTTACTTAGGCTATTTTCTTATTTTCAGGGTATTTTGTTATTTATTTAGGATATTTCATTATTTTGGGGTTATTTTGTTACTTATTTTGAACATTCTATTATTTTGGGAATGAAAGATTTTGGGAGTATTTTGTTACTTTTTGGAAGCACTTTATTTTTAATTCTATAATTTGGAAGCATTTTATTATATTTTCTTCTATAATTTATCTGGGGCATTTTTAAATTTTAATTTTTAAATTTATTTGGAGGTGTTTGGGATTTTTTTATCAGTGTGGGGGAGGATATTTTATTAATTTGTGGGCGTATTTTATTATTTTGATGTATATTTTCTATTTGGGGCGATCCTGGTCAGCATTTTTGGGATTGCTCTCAGTGTTTCAGTGTCTGATTTGGGGCTAAATCGTGGATTTTTCGCCAAAGCGCCGCCAGCTGCTGCTGCAGAGCTCCATTAACCCAGCGCCGGGTGCCACCAGGTCTCCATTCGGTGCCTTGATTGCTCCTGCTCATTTCCACCCCGTCCTTTTGGGACACCAAAAGGACACCTGGCACCCAGCCAGGGTGGATGTGCACCATTGCCTTCATCCTCGTTTTTTCCACCATCCTCATCCTCATTCTCTTTCACAGCTGGCTTTGGGGCTTGCTTCCCTCCAAGCTTTCAACTTTCTGTGTTTCCAGAGATTTTAGGAGAGTCTGTATCTTTGTGTGTGCCTTCGTGTCTCTGGGAATGCAAGCACCATCTTCATCATCAGAATTCAGGGTGTTATTTGGGATTATTTCAGTTGGGAGCATCATCTTCATCATCAGAATTCAGGGCGTTATTTGGGATTATTTAAATTGGGAGCACCATCTTCATCATCAGAATTCAGGGCGTTATTTGGGATTATTTCAGTGGAGAATACACAATCATCAGAATTCAGGGAGTTATTTGGGATTATTTCAGTGGAGAGCACCATCTTCATCATCAGAATTCAGGGCGTTATTTGGGATTATTTCAGTTGGGAGCACCATCTTCATCATCAGAATTCAGGGCATTATTTAGGATTATTTCAGTGGAGAATATCACCTTCATCATCAGAATTCAGGGCGTTATTTGGGATTATTTCAATTGGGAGCACCATCTTCATAATCAGAATTCAGGGCGTTATTTGGGATTATTTTAGTTGGGAGCACCATCTTCATCATCAGAATTCAGGGCGTTATTTGGGATTATTTCAGTTGGGAGCACCATCTTCATCATCAGAATTCAGGGCATTATTTGGGGTTATTTCAGTGGAGAGCTGTTGTGGTGCCAGGCTGGTGCAACCTGATGAGCCAAAAATCTTTAATTATTGCAGGTGTGACCTTGCTGGGATGAGTGACCAGACGGCCAGGGATGCTCACTTCCCAAAAAACCCTAGGACAGACCTGATGCAGGGTCTCCTTACGAAGTCAGCGCTTCCCATCTTTAATTAGGCACCCCTCATTAAGCACAAAGCTCGTAGAACTGTGGCCCAAACTTCTCCAGTGCTGGACTGTGACATTACAGCACTTAAATGTGTGGAAAAAGAGGCTGGAGAGGTTGCAGAGCATCACATCTCACCCTGTCAGAGCTGCATCCTTGTTAAAGTAATTAGTAAACCATTTTGAAATTAATTAGTTTTTAGGATGCAGCATCAAATGGGTCTTTAGTAACACTTAGGTTTTAATTTATCTTCATCCCAGGGCAGAAGAATATTGTAATGTGTATTGTATATTTGATTGTACTGAAAGCTGAGCAGAAGAATTATTTGCTGTCCAGTTTGGAAACTGGATGTAATTGGGGTGGTTGGTTTGGGACTGGGTTTTTCCTGCAGCTGTTGCATTGCTATTGGGTTTGCAGGAAATCCACAGTTTTTTGCAGCCTTCTCTTTCCTCGTGTTACTTCTGAGGCTTAAATCTAGCTCAGGTGTGCCAAAGGAGTGGTGAAAAATTTTATATTTCCAGGAAAAATCACCTATTTTTAAAATATAAAATATTTTTAAAAGGCAATGAACTGAACTTCAGAGCATAATGCTTTTAAAGAATTTTATTTTTGAAGCTGGGTAAAGACTGGATTAGTCTCCATTTCAGACATTTCATTTGACAATGGACACAGGTGTCAAAAAACCCCTCAAGCCCCAAAAAACACTCCAATCTTGAGGTTTTCTGATGAACTCAGGAAGTAAACAGAGAATTTTGGGAATGTTTTGGTTGGTTTGGGGTTGCTGGAAACCTTAGTTGAAAGCTGAATATCCCTTGAAAAGGAGCATCACCATTTAACACCCAAACTGTGCTGCATGCAGAAGTTGCTAGCAGTGTGTTTTGCAAGAAATTTTCGATAAAAAACCACTTTTTGAGCAAAACACCACTGAATTTATGTTCTTGAGCTGTGTCATGAGTTAAATGGCAGCAACAGATGATTTTTGCAGAAAAACCACGCCATGGGTAGAAATAGCCCCCGGGCTTTGGGGGGGTTGAGCTGACTTTCAGGCGTGCCTGCACCATGCAGACAGCCCCAGGCTGCCCTTAGCTCTGCAGCCAGGAGCGGGCTGGACCTTTTGTCATCCAGGCTGTGCCAGAAAATGTCTCTGTTTTTCCCAGCTACTTCAGTCAATTTAATAAAAAAACCCATTGCTGCCTCGCCAGAGGGGCAGTGGAAGGGTGCAGGACCTTGCCAGGCTGTTGGCAGCCTGGGAGACATCAAGATTAGCATTTTTTAAAAAGCTGGATGAAAATGGAGAGTTGCTGAGCTTTGCTTTAGGCCAGTGTCTTTGCTTTGGTCCTGGCTACCTCTTCAGTTGGCTCTGCTTGTGGCCTTGGCTGGTTCCAGGCCAGCATCCCTGGACTGATCCCAGCTGACATCCCTGGCTTGGGATTTTACCTGCCACAGAATCCCAGAATGGTTTGGGTTGGAAGGGACCTTAAAGATCATCCAGTTCCACCTCCCTGCCATGGCAGGGACACATCCCACTGTCCCAGGCTGCTCCAAGCCCTGTCCAGCCTGGCCTTGGGCACTGCCAGGGATCCAGGGGGAGGATCCTGTGCCAGAGCCTCTCTTCACAATATCCCATCCATCTGGCAGTGGGAGCCATTCCCTGTGTCCTGTCCCTCCATCCCTTGTCCCCAGCCCTTCTCCAGCTCTCTTGGAGCCTCTTTAGGCACTGGAAGGGGCTCTGAGCTCTCCCTGGAGCTTCTCCTCTCCAGGTGAGCACCCCCAGCTCTCCCAGCCTGGCTCCAGAGCTGAGGGGCTCCAGCCCTTGGAGCATCTCCGTGGCCTCCTCGGGACTGGCTCCAGCAGCTCCAGCTCCTTCCCGTGCTGGGAGCCCTGAGCTGGAGGCAGCTCTGCAGGTGGGTCTGTGCTGGGGGGCAGAGGGGCAGAATCCCCCCTGCCCTGCTGCCCACGCTGGGGATCAGCCCAGCACAGGGGGGTTCTGGGCCAGGGCCTGTCCAGCTCTCACCCACTGAACCCCGAGTGCTCCTCTGGTTGTG